>NC_134320.1:0-1200000 GCF_964195595.1 Calonectris borealis
CCCTCTTTTCTTTTTGTAGCGCTGTACGTTGCCGACAGCAGCCTGCTGCAAATTGCTTACCATAATTTAGCTTACTAAATGCAGTAATGCGTTCATACAGACAGGAGCCAGTGAGAAGTGGCACAGTAAGGAACGGGGTTTTTGCCAAACGTGACAAAGACACCCTGTGCAAATGAAAGCCCTTATATTTGGAAGAGCACAAGCAGCTTGAATAGCGGGGGCAGGGGGAGGAAGCTTAAAGAGGTTCTCTAGCATTCTCAGTACTTTCTCCTGGAACAACCTAAATGAAATCAAGGTGCAATCTTCCTGATTCCTGTCCCTTGTTTCCAGACACTGAAAAAACAACCAAAAAATACAACCCCTTCCAGACTGCACACAAGAAAAAACGCATTAACCTTTAAAACTGTCCTCTCCAGTTTCTAATTAACTTTCTAAGCACCTCTTCTACCTAACATTGGATGATTCATACAGGCACTCCAATGTGCCTGTCGTGGTTTAAACTGGCAGGCAGCCAAATGCCACGCAGCCGCTCGCTCTCCCCCCCCGCCGGTGGGACGGGGAGAGAATCGGAAGGGTGTGAATGAGAAAAACTCGTGGGTTGAGATAAAGACAGTTTAATAGAACAGAAAAGGGAAAATAATAATAATAATGACAGAATAGGCAAAATGAGTGATGCACAATGCAATTGCTCACCACCCACGCTGACCGATAACCAAGTAGCGATCGGCACTTCCTGGATCACGCCTGCCATTCATATACTGAGCATGACGTCACATGGTATGGAATACCCCATTGGCCAGCTGGGCTGGCTGTCCTGATTATGTTCCCTCCCACCTTGTGTACCTAGCTCAGTCAGTAGGCATGGGAGCTGTCCTTGGACTAGGAGGGCACTTAGCAACAACTGAAAACATCAGTGTGTTATCAAGATTCTCCTCATACTAAATCCAAAACACAGCACTAGGAAGAAATTTAACCCTATCCCAGCCAAAACCAGGACAGTATCCACCCCTTATTCTACACCATTTACGTCATGCCTAGGTCTCACATTTTTCGATACATTTCAATTAATCACCACTATCTTTCTTTTTATATATACATATATATATATGCACTCACAGATATCATTCCCTTAGTCTATGGGCCATCCCTCTAAAATGTCCAGAGTTCATTTAGTCCACGACTTTGGACTCCATCTGTCATAACAGTCTTTCAGGGCGGGAGAGATGGTGTGTGGTGTTGGGCTGTTGCATCCTGAAGCCAGTTCTCATTTCGGTACTGCTGCGCTCGTCCAGTTCTATCATCGTTGCACTTTGCTCGGTTTCATCGGAGTTAGTTCATTCTTCATTAATCTGGTTGATTTTCACTGCTATACCATTGATAGCAACCATAGAAATAATGATATACAATATCATATAACAATCGACATCATAAAACTCAGTTCATTGGCTATTTTCACCCAAAATTAAATCCCCTTGAGGTACACACCGGACTTCCCCGTCCTTTCGCATCACCCACCAAGTGCACCCAGGTCCTTGAGCAAAAGCAACGTAAGAGTTTGGATTGGGCAGGGCCAGCTCAAGTGACAGATCCCCTAGAGTTGACTAACCAGGTGGCTTTTGCTAAATGTGTATCCCAATGCTTGAATGTCCCACCACCCATTGCTCTCAGCGTAGTCTTTAGCAGCCCGTTGTATTGTTCGATTTTCCCAGAGGCTGGTGCACGATAGGGGATGTGATAGACCCACTCAATGCCACGCTCTTTGGCCCAGGTGTTTTGGAAATGAGTCCCGTTGTCTGACTCAATTCTTTCTGGGGTGCCATGTCACCACAGGACTTGCTTTTCAAGGCCCAGGATGGTGTTCCAGGCAGTGGAATGAGGCACAGGGTATGTTTCCAGCCATCCGGTGGTTGCTTCCACCATGGTGAGCACATAGCGCTTGCCATGGTGGGTTTGTGGGAGTGTGATATAATCAATCTGCCAGGCCTCCCCATATTTATACTTCAACCATCGTCCTCCATACCAAAGAGGCTTTACTCGCTTGGCTTGCTTGATTGCAGCGCATGTTTCACATTCACGGATAACCTGTGCAATAGCGTCCATGGTTAAGTCCACCCCTCGATCACGAGCCCATCTATATGTTGCATCTCTTCCTTGATGGCCTGAGGCATCATGGGCCCACGAGCGATAAATAATTCACCCTTATGTTGCCAGTCCAGATCCACCTGAGCCACTTCAATCTTATCAGCCTGGTCCACCTGCTGGTTGTTTTGATGTTCTTCAGTGGCCCGACTCTTGGGTACGTGAGCATCTACGTGACGTACTTTTACAGCCAGGTTCTCTACTCGAGCAGCAATATCTTGCCACAGTGCGGCAGCCCAGATGGGTTTACCTCTGCGCTGCCAGTTGTTCTGCTTCCACTGCTGCAACCACCCCCACAGGGCATTTGCCACCATCCATGAGTCAGTATAGAGATAAAGTACTGGCCACTTTTCTCGTTCAGCAATGTCCAAGGCCAGCTGGATGGCTAGATGGCTAATGAGCTGGCTCAGCATAGTGGTATGCAACTCAATGCACTGCCACATCCGTATGACAACTTTCAGGTTTGTTGTTTGTTCATTTAGGAGAGGAACTGATTTTAGGTTCTGTGAAATTTTGAAAGTCAGGTTTTAAAAGACGATTTGAACATGTTGTAGTAAAGGCAATTCATACCCTGTTCAACTCTGCAGATATCTAAAATTGCTGTTTAATTACAATGTAAGATGGCTAAGATTTTTGCAACTAAGTTAGCAGATTCACTCATGCAAGACTTTGCAATAAAATTCACAGGAAATGTTCTCCAGCTTATGTCTTTTACTGGGTTTAAAAGGTTGGCTTCAGTACACGGCTTCATCCTGCTCAATTCCACCAATTTTGTCAAAAGAACTTTTCAATTTAACTTGTAACTTTAAAGAAAAGGTGGCACATATGCAAACATCTTCATGATTAGAGATATTAACGCTACTGTACCTTTTATAAGGGTGTTTGCATTTCGGTATTTACGGCACCTGAATCACTAAATTGGTTTTTTTCTTAATTGAACCTCCTAAGAAATACATCAAGGCCCATCCTAGCCAAGCTAAAAAGACACAGTACACAATTACCTTAACATTTAACAGGAGGAAGAATGTTGTATGTAGTCAAACCTCTGTAAGTACACGGAATGACGAACAGGGTATCTTTTCACCTCGTTATGCTCTTCCACGATAGCACCAGCTCCAGTCCCAGTCTCCTCAGACACACCCTGAATATACATTTAGCATCACTGATTCTGTAAGCAGGACCAGACTCCCCCAAATGGGCAAGAACAGTACATTTCCACACATAGGTGTGGAAAATCAATTCATTAAACACATGGGAGAAGAAATTCTTAAAAGCAATCTTTAAGAACTCCAAATTTTCAATACATGGAGAAAGGAGGAGAACTGACAAACTTAAGGGTAATTTATAGGCTTTCTAGGTCACCACCTAATGATGCTGCTAAATACCCTTGTAGGTGTTGTGATAAGCTTCCTTCGACCTGCAAGCTTCTTTTTCGAAGGATTCCTGCCTGTAGGGCAGTTGCCATTTTGCACTGCTGCAGCCTCTTCCAAGGGCAGTGCAGTGTCATTTCAGAGTGTCTTTTATTTGTTGTTTTCCTAGATGTAAATTAAAAGGCCATTTGGAAAAAAACACCTGCAGTGGTTTTTTGGTATGGAAGGCCAGGTAATAGTCACAAGCCCGGTATCTTTTGTGTATGCTACAGCTGGTAGAACGGGCCAACATCTCGTCCAATCACTGGTTATTCCCCCCCAATTTTCTTAACACAATGCTGTCATGAAGGTAGACATCTACTGATGGGAATGCCTTATAAGACAGGGTGCTTAGCCATTCAGTGACAACTCTTGCTGGTTCCTTGCTTCCTCCCATCCTCCCTCACCGTATTTCAAGCATTATACCTCAGCAAACTGAAACAATGCAGTCTCCTGGGTTTGTTTTACAGCTCCCGGGACTCCAGGCTGTGATGTGCTCGAAGAGATCTGTCAGGAAAACAATGATGTTTGTATTACCTAACTCTTCCGTTTCAATATCAAGCTTCAACATGCTAACTTTCCGATCCATCATACAGAAAGACTCCTGGTACCTAAGAACATGCAGATGAGTCCCAGCACACCTGTACGATGAACAGTATCTGCCTTCCCAGGAGACATGTAAATGGCTGATTGGTGAAACAGTGATCTTGAATAATTTTTCACACGGAAAATCTTCCCTAGGATCAATAGAACAGGCTAAGACTTTTTTGAAGGGCTTTTATTTGCCCACTGATATGTCAAAAGAGGGTTAGCAACAAAAATTAACACTATATTGTATGTCACAGTTCAGTGAAAGACCTGAGACTGTACAATCGTGGTGCCGACAGAGCACAAATTGCTACTTAGCACAGAAGATAAGTGTGGACAGGGACACAACACGTGCAGGTACTTTAAGAAGAGATACCAGATCCATCCCAGACACCGACGGAACTGCATTTTATACTGTTTAACTTGTGTCAGTTACTTTTGTGGCAAATGACACCTCGGATTAATGTTAGACCTAGGTACAGTAGCAATTATTTTGCCATTGACACACATACCTACCATGCACTGTTTAGGTGCAGCCTCACTACAGGCTGTTTAACATCCTTGAAAAATAAGACTAGCTAATACGCATTTCTAGTTACTGATCGTCAGTGAGCTCCTTCTGAACTGCACGTTTTAGCGGTGCACGTGAGCTTGTTTCCTGGCACCCCCTGAAGCTCTTCTTCAATGGGTAAGGAAAAGCCAGCGGTCACAAGCCCGTAGCAAGAGCGTATCTGGCAGCACACAACACAGTTCCTGCCTACCACCACGTGGCTCTGGCACTTCCTTCTTGGGCACTGCAAAATGCACTGAAACGATTCAGTGAGCTGGCATTTGTCTTACGCTTTGAAGGACTTCTTAGCAGGGAAATTCAAGAAACAGACCGTTATCAAGAGGAACTATACAAAGCCTTACATTGCTGAACTGACAATACAACTGACAGTTTAATATGCAAAAGCATCTTAGAAATACTGGAAGATGGATGTTGAATTACTACCACAGAAGTATCGTAAGTGACACTGGAGTTAACCAATTTTAAGCAGCTTGTAAGTATTTCTTTTCATTACTGGCAAACCAGGCATTTCGTCTTCCTAACAAGAAAAGCCAGCGGGCTGTTTAAGAGCTTCATCACAGGTTATGTACTTCACTCTGGCCATTACCTTTAATCAGAAATAAAGGATTAGTGCTTTAATTTCTTTCTAATACATTTTGAAAGCCTCAGATCTGAAGTTGGAACTCAAGGTCTTGTGGGTTGATGTTCAAACAAACAAACAAACGAATCACATCTTCTGTGTGCTAGGATCTACGCCGTAAGTGATGGTGTTCAGGGAGGAGTATGAAGGTGCACACAGCAACGAGTATTAAAGACACGGGAGTCAGATTCACAGCTGGTGTGAAAACAAGTAATAAAAAGAAGCCCCTGCTATGACAAAATTTCCTTCCACATGCACTTACTCAAACACCACCCAGCGTCCTGTACAATCAATATTTACACAGCTAAATATTTATATGTCACCTGATTATGAGTATTTCAAAAACTGGAAAGATATAAACAAGCAAGTGATGCTTGCAGAGGGCCAGGACTCTTTGCAACTTCATTCTTGTCTTGTAACTTATGCCAATGAAATCCATTAAAACTTTGATGAAATAGTGTAAACTTTAAAAAAAAAACAACAAGCAAACCAAACACCACAGTTGCACTTCTAGCAACTACTGGAAATATGTTGACAAAAATGTTGTACGTTGCAAAACTAAAGCATAGTTGCATAGAGCTATTTGGTGGTTATAGAACAGAAAAAAATTTTGGAAATTCCAGAACTACACTTATTTTTTCTGGAGTCAACAACTAAAGCAGCCATAATAGGTAAAGCACATAATGTAACATCCAAATAGACACGTTAAAACTTTAATTTTACTTAGACTAACTTTACTTAAACTAAGAAGAGAGCACAAAAATACCAGGATTTTTTTTTTTAATTCCAAACTTTGCAAAGGAGTTTTATGCAACAAAATACTAAACCGATGATTTTGGGCTACATACACAAATACCTTGTATTAGGGATGCTATCAACACTGCTATATCTGTAATTTATACTACCATTCTGAATAAGAAAATTACTTAGAAGCTAAAAAAAACAAGGTTTTGAAGACACTGAGGGTTGCTAAGTGACAGAAATACTTATTAGAAAAATAATCCGCAGTCACCGAACAGCATGACCATAAGTAGTTAAGGGTACCTCAAGCCTAAAATTCCTCAAATAATGTACCTAAACATCCGTTTAGGGGTGCTTATGGGAAGCAGTGCAAGAAAGAGTCATAACTTCTGAAATCGAGTTACAAAGAAATTACTGTTCAAAAACAACAGCCTTATTCGAATTAACACGGAGCTTAGCTGTACTATTCTTATTAGCCAGAAATGTGTTAATCAAACATCATTCCGGAATTGTATCAGATATGATACATTCATTAAATGTCACATTTGACTATAAAAGATTTACCTGTGTAACTCCTAGAAGCATGAGGTACTGTTAGTATAAAATAAGGTATGTAACATGGCTTATAGGAAACTGAAGACAGGAAGGAGGCTTCGTGGGATTTTAGCAAAAGTAACAGGATGGAATTTTTTTCCCTAACAATTTTTAATTTTTCATGAAATTTCACTTTCTTTAAAACATTTCAATGCAAATGTGGTTTTATCTTACTTATTACCAAAACAAGTATCTCAATAGCCTTTATTAGTGCACGCACACATGAGATTTAGCTAGCAACTGCATCTGTTGCCCGCAAGCACAAAGCACCACAGAATAAGCAGGCCTCCAGCACACGCAGCTTGTACTGCTGCTGCCGCTGCCATTTGTCCGAGATGCTTAAGCACTGCTATAGCCTCAGTGTGTTTTGTTTCGGGAATCTGCTACCCATACTCCCCTGAAAACACTAGATGCAGGTGCACTATTTGCTTACGTACACAGTCGAACTTGTTCCTTCCCTGTGTTGTGAATGAGTGGTTTAGAGGCTGCTTAAAGAATCACCGTCAAAGGTATTAGCAGAAAGTGACTTTAATCCACCACCACACCCTGCCATAAAACCAAGCAGTAAAAGAGCCTCGTATGAGCTATGCTTCCTTTATTAAAGGAATTGGTGTTTATTAAACACCAAGCAGGAGGTTTTGTCAGTGTACTAGGGGACTACACCTACCCAAAGGGTTACAAATAATGTATTTTTAAGGCCTGTCTTTTGCTTTTTCAATGGTTTGTGTCACTGTTTTCACTGATGTAGTTGTTTATCACTGCTTTTCTCATGCTTCTGTATTGGTTAAGATGTCCGTGCCTCAGCAGCAGTGTGCATTGTACCAGAGATGCATAACGATCTTGCTGCTGTTGAGTGACCCGCCTCTGAAGGTCTGAGTCTCTGCACTGGTGTGAAATATATAAGGATGCTGCTTGCATGTCTGAGCGCTCATTTGGTTATTTCAGGCCACTTCACTGGTGGGATTCTCCCAGGAATAGCCAAACGTGGGGTTTAGTTCCCAATGTCACTTAAATTTTCCAGCTGCCTTACGTACCTTAGTTTGTGGTGTCAATTGAAGCAGTTTGTTCACAAGCGGCGCCTACTCGATATGCCATATGAAAGGGCACTATTTTGCTTAGGAGAAGCAACGTGAACGAGGAAGCTGTATGAAACCTCCTCTCCGCTCCTCGAGGCCGGCACTGCAGGGCCACGCACGTCTGAACTCTGCCCACACGCCGTAACAGAGACCAGAGCTTCCTTTTCCTATCTAGGGGCACGTCCACATGAACGTGTCAACACGCGCCCGAGCTGGCACAGCACAAACCAGCTCTGATTTGGGAGCCATTGGCCCGCCCCACCCCAGGAGCACTGTGCTGGAGCGGAGAAGCCCTCCCGAGAGGGGCTGTTATGGCTCAGCCTCCGCAACACCAGCACTGTAAGGCGCTCGCTCCCCGGGCGGGTGCAGAGAGGGAGGACGAGTCTTCTCGTTGCCTTTGAGGCCACGGTGCTGGGGCCCGTTCATCTTGCGGTACAGGAACCACAAGTCGTGGAAGGTGTGAAGGTGTGAAGCCCAGCTTCTTACAGCTTTGCGTCTAAAGGACAGATCTTTGGTGCCCAGTAAGTAACACAGAGGTGATTTTGTGGTTAGAACAACCATACATGTCTGTCTGGTTTCACCTGGGATAGAGTTCATTTTCTTCCTGGTACCTGGTATAGTGCTGGTTTGGATTTAGTATGAGAATAATGTTGATAACACCCTGATGTTTTAGTTGTTGCTACGTAGTGCTTATGCTAGTCAAGGACTTTTCAGTCCCGTGCTCTGCCAGGTGCACAAGAAGCTGGGAGGGAGCATAGCCAGGACAGCTAACCCAACCGGCCAATGGGGTATTCCATACCATATGACGTCATGCTCAGCATATAAAGCTGGGGGAAGAAGAAGGAAGGGGGAACGTTTGAAGTGATGGCATTTGTCTTCCCAAGTAACGGCTACGCGTGGTGGAGCCCTGCTTTCCTGGAGATGGCTGAACACCTCCTGCCAATGGGAAGTACGGAATGAATTCCTTGGTTTGCTTTGCTTGTGTGCGCAGCTTTTGCTTTATCTATTAAACTGTCTTTATCTCAACCCACGAGTTTCCTCATTTTTACCCTCCCAATTCTCTCCCCCATCCCACTGTGGGGGGAGTGAGCAAGTGGCACTCCAGCTGGTCATTGACATAGAGGGTGACACCCCCTCCTCATCGCCCCTCCTGCCTGTCCTTCCTAAAGAGTCTGTATCCCTTCATCCCAACACTCCAATCATAGAAGCCATCCCACCACGTCTCCGTGATGCCAATGAGATCGTAGCCCTGCAGGCGTGCGCACATCTCTAACTCCTCTTGTTTATTCCCCATGCTATGTGCGTTTGCATAGAGGCATTCAAGGTGGGCCTCCGATGAAGCTGTCTTACTGGATGGGGTTCCTTTGTGCCGCTCTTCAGGCGCTCTCCTGCTGACCTGTGATCCTTCTCCAGGGTCTCTGGGCATCTATTGCTGGCACTGGCATCAAACTGGTAGGAGTGGGATGGATTGAGGCTCCTCTCCCACGGCAACTTGGGTTTAAAGCCCTCTTCACCAGCTTGGCAAGCCTATGACCGAAGATGCTCTTCCCCTTCTCTCACAGACGGACCCCATCAGCCCCCAGAAGACCAGGTTTCTCAAAGCGAGTCCCATGGTCTAAGTGGCCGAAGCCCTGGCTGTCGCATCAGTCCCGTAACCATTTGTTGACTCGCCAGGTTTGACTGGCCCTTTCAGACCCCTTTCCTTTGACCGGCAGGACTGATGAAAAAACTACCTGCGCTCCAGAGTCCCTTACCATCGCTCCCAGGGCTCTGTAATCCTTCTTGATACTCCTCAGACTGCTCCTGGCTGTATCACTGGTGCCCACGTGAAACAGCAGCAGCGGACAATAGTGGACTGTACGAGGCTTGGTAGCCTCTCGGTGACATCCCTGATACGAGCCCCTCGTAAGCAGCACACCTCTCTAGAGAGTCCGTCCGGTCGGCAAATGGGCGCCTCCGTACCTCTCAGAAGAGAGTCGCCTACTACTACCACCCGTCGCCTTCTCTGAGTTGCGCTGGTTGTTACATGGGAAACAGATCGGCTGCCTTACTCAGCTCCAGCGTCTCTCCTGGTGTGATGGGACTTTCCTCTTCAGCCTGCAGAGCGGTGAAGCGGTTCTGCAAGGGCACCTCAGGCTTCAGGGGGAGCTTGTTTCTTCTACTCAGCTGCTCAGCTGCTCCCCCCACACTTCCAACTTGTGGGAAATTTATTAGCTCCAGGACTTCTAACTTCTGCCAGGCTGAACCTGATCAAAGCGTTAGAATAACTGCTGGAGAGAGCGGATGCACAGATAGTGCCATTGCATACGTCTCATTGCCTGCCATAATAAAACCTCCTCAGCATCTCATTTCTTCTCCTGTTTCCTCCTCCCAGCTTACCCTCGGTTGCACCGAGAGATTTTTCGCTTCTGATTTACACCCTGGGCAATACCGCCCTGCGCAGACCCGGCATCACACGGCATCTTTTGTTCTCAAAGAGAAGGAAAGCATAAGGATAGCGCTTCCGTAGCCTCCCTTTCCCTTGCAGGTTACCATAACCTGCTCTAAAACGGATCACACCAAACGAAGGCGAAGGACGGCCCCTGGCTCACCTTCCGCACCGGCTGATGTGAGGCTTTAAAGCCACCCTGATGTGCAGAGCAGCGGTAAAGGGGAAACTGGTAGAGGAGCCAGGTTTTGGACTACCCAACAAATCCCGCGATTTCCGGGCAGTAACCTACAGGCAGGCCACCGAGTGCAGCTGTCAGGCAAGCAAAGGGCCTGACGGGCACGTAAGGGAGATGTGCAGGGAGGTGAGCAGGCAAGCAAGGAGCGCTCCTCACCCAGCTTCAGGCCTTCTGCTAATAAACCCTCTGTGAGAAAGTGAGAGGACTGGGCTTTGCCTAGGGCAACGACAGTAGCTGGAGCAGACCCATCTGGCGTTTCTGCTCAGGTATTCAACAAAATATGCTCCTATACGCACCACAGTCTTGCGTAACTGATGAAAGGACCCAAAAGCCAGGTGGAAACCCAAGTCCTTTGCTTACTGCTGGTAAGGTCTGTAACTTCTGCCTATCTGCTTAGTAACTCCAGCCGCTGCTTGGAAATCAGCCATGTACTGACACGGAATTCTATTATCAGAAGAAAACTCTCTAATCTATCGAAAAAAATTACAGAAGTAGGAACATCACCACCGACATACAGAGATGGTGACTGAAGCCCCAAGGCAATTTTGTAAATATCGCTGTTATGCCTCTTCCCGTCCTCCCGCCGGCGCCTGTTCTCTTTGTTACCGGACAGCTGGGCTTCTGACAGCGCGAAGGTTAAACACCTGACTTGAAAAGTCCCCATACATCCATTTAACATACCCTGGACAGAAAATCAGTGGGTGTTGAATACATTGATGGGGGATTAGCAGACCTCTAAGTATCATTTCCCTCATCTTCTCCCAGGTTCTGAGCAAACTATGCCAGTGCTGCCTTCCTTTAGAGTAACAATTTTTAAGATGACAATAGTATTTAAAGCCTGTGCTTACAAGGCCACCCAAGTCTGCACAATCATACATATATACACAAGCAGTCACACTGCATGTTGACAGGCAATCTTAACTCTGGCGGTCCCCCAGTTTAAGAACCACATATATGCATGTGTATCTAAACATACATGCACACACTTTAATGATAATGAAGACCTCATGATACCATTTAGAGCATTCTTTTGAAAATTACACTGCATCTGTCCTTTTTTTAAATAGAAATGCCAGGGCTTTAGATATATGACATACTTATATAATTACAAGCATATAAAAACAGTACACGTATTTCCCATAATTAAGCAACTACTGAATCTCTTCACTGACAATAAATACCTCAACAGTTACCTGAGTACCCCCCACCAATACCAAGTCTAATGCAACATAACTAAAAAACCTCCACTGAAGAGGAAAGCAGCTTACCAATTCTGCAATTAATTTGTGAGCTTTTCTTATTGAGCCTGTCACACCACCGCCTAGCGTCTTCCGTTAACCTCCCAAACACTGGTTTGAGCGAGAAACTGTTCTCAAGCATAAGCATGGAAATCCAACCATAGGTTGTCCCATAGGCATGCAAAGATGAACATCTTATGTCTCCGCTGTCCACGCTCCTGAGGAGTAAGTACGGGCTAATTTCTGGCCCATCGTGATTCTAACAACAGCCAACAAATCCCTCAACTAGTTTTGTTCGGACTGTATTGATGACAATTATTTTGCTCTACATTTTGGAGGAAAGCAGATTACACAGCTTGCCTCTCTGATGTGGAGGGCCGGGTTTCAAAAGAATGCTGCAAGTCCAAAAGAGCACAGCATAATACAGCTTATACATTACAAGTAAACATTACATCACAAGCCATATTGCATGGTTCTATCGGAAAAAAAGGGGTTTATGCAGGTGCATGGGAAGGGGGTCTTTTGCTCAAAAAAAAGAAATCCTGATTAAAAAAAGTTCACATACTAAAACAATCACACAACATCCTTTTTGATTTGTCTCTAAACCCATATGTAGATTTTATTCCTTCACTGCCATCTGAAATCATACTACCTGAGGCACTTTTCATGTAAAACCAAGAAAGCTCAACTCAGAAGGCAAAGACCCTTCTTAATGGAACTGAGCGTCTGTGACTACAATACACCTTCCTCCTCATTTAAACATAACAGCATAATAAAAGCAGTTTTTAAATTCCAAGCGGGGAGATTCAAAGTTTGAAAACTACAGGACATTCTCATTTTAGCACAAAATAATCAATTTCTTTTCACTTCTCTGCCAGCCTTACCCTAGCGTTCCTTATTTTTCATGCTGCAGCACAGAAAGCCAGTACCCACATCTGCACAAAGGTTTCCACTGCTCAAACCAGCCTGCAAAGCATTGAGGAGTCCTGGCTCAGTCTTGGCAGTACAGGAGCAATCCACCTCAAATGCACTACACATTTTGCATTTGGGGGTATCACATATAGAGAGTTAATTATTGCTTTTCCTCCCAATAACAACAAAAAAGAAAAAAGAAACCCTCCGTGCTTCCACGGCTCTTCTTTCCAGGCTAGAGGTTTATGGCAGTGACTACCTATTTTATCCAAAGTACAAGCCACCTTTCGAACAATTTTCAAAGCTGGCCCAAAAAATAGATCATAAGTTATAATCCGTCTAAAGAAAGACCAGAGGTCTCTGTGCTACTGGAGATATGCAGGAACACTTTTATTTACTAGTCTCCTTCATAAAAACAAAATGTTTGTGATGGCAAATGAACTACAAACTTCTTTTTAGACACAAAGTCTTGGTCAATAAGAATATCCTACAATACTTTGACTGCTTGTTAGAACTTGCATGGTTTCAGAATGCATACATGCAACGCTACAGGCTTGGTGTAACGCTACAGGCTTGGGGAAGAGCGGCTGGAAAGCTGCCCAGAGGAAAAGGACCTGGGGGTGCTGGTCGACAGCCGGCTGAACATGAGCCGGCAGTGTGCCCAGGTGGCCAAGAAGGCCAACGGCGTCCTGGCCTGTATCAGAAATAGTGTGGCCAGCAGGAGCAGGGAGGTGATCGTGCCCCTGTACTCGGCACTGGTGAGGCTGCACCTCGAATCCTGTGTTCAGTTTTGGGCCCCTCACTACAAGAAGGACATGGAGGTGCTGGAGCGTGTCCAGAGGAGGGCAACGAAGCTGGTGAAGGGCCTGGAGCACAAGTCTGATGAGGAGCGGCTGAGGGAACTGGGGGTGTTCAGCCTGGAGAAGAGGAGGTTGAGGGGAGACCTCATCGCGCTCTACAACTACCTGAAGGGAGGTTGTAGTGAGGTGGGTGTTGGTCTCTTCTCCCAAGTAACAAGCGATAGGACGAGAGGAAATGGCCTCAAGTTGCGCCAAGGGAGGTTTAGATTGGACATTAGGAGAAATTTCTTTACTGAAAGAGTGGTCAGGCCTTGGAACAGGCTGCCCAGGGAAGTGGTGGAGTCTCCATCCCTGGAAGTATTTAAAAGACGTGTAGATGAGGCGCTTAGGGACATGGTGTAGTGGGCATGGTGTGTTGGGTTGACAGTTGGACTCGATGATCTTAGAGGTCTTTTCCAACCTTAATGATTCTATGATTCTATGATTCATAATGACACTGACTGTATGGAAATGATCAGGCATTTATTTTGCTATTAGTGCCAAGGCCACAGTTGTGTGAGGCATTACACAAGCATATGAAATCCTTGCCCAAAAGAGTTTGCAAACCACCTGTTTGTTAACACAGTCACTGTATTTCAACCTTTCCACCTGAGACAATATCCTCTCAGGGGGCAGACTTGCCTGGTCCAATCAAATATTCAGTCAGCAGAGTTAATACTGAACCCATATAAAAACTGGGCCAAACATCTACGTTCACGGTTGGGATACAGGACTCCTATCACAGGGCTCACACTTCAGTCCCACCTGAGGTATGTATCTTATATGTCATTTCTCACTGGTCAAACATTCCTCTTCAGAGCTCTCTTTAACTGAGGGCTCGCGGTAAGGGAGAGAAGAGGGTTCCTTACCTCTTGTGCAGTCAGGGCATGTTCCGTTGCTAGAAGCAGCCTACTCAGGCCTCCCATTTGTGTAGGATCTGTTAAAAGAGTAACACCAAGTCTTAAGTTTATTCATTTGCTTGTTTAAAGAACCGACCACGTGCAGCGTTAAACCCCCAGAAGACTACATGCCACAGACACTCTCAGCAAGCTGCCATAAAAGGCGGTTCAAGAGACTCACAAATAACCATTTCTGTACCCTCTCGGAGAGGCTTTCAAAGCTCTTTGAAGGATTTAATTGGATTTGTCTGCCTAACACCCCATTGCGTGGATTTACAATTTTACTGCCAAAGGTTTTATGTACTACAGAGATGGGTATCTTTAAAACAGCAACTGTAATGATCTCATGCATAAATATACACAAAGATGCTTTGATATCACGCATCTTTATAACTCAATGGATGCTCCTACCAACGGAGTGGTTCCCTTCCGTAGCCACTGAACAAGTAAAAGGACGGAAGAAAAGGACACGATCAAGCTCTGAAGCAAAATTTCTATTTTCATTTAGCTTTAATTTAGAGCTGCAAAACAAGCAACGGGACGATATCAAGGATTTACTAAAGAGCAGGAAACTTCCAGCACTATTTTCCCTGCCCATTCCAGCAACCGCTCTGAGATAACTGGGCAGACACCCTGCAGCGGGAGCTGTGGCTGTGTGAGGTTGTCTCTACACACTGCACAAGGCTCTTACCTGCTTGTGCATAAAGCCTTCAGGCACTGGATGGTCTCTTGTCTGCATCATGTACTATGTGACCTGCGAGGAAGAAAATCAGCGAGCTGACAAACTTATGGAACAAGACACCTCCTCTCTTTCCTCCAGAGCTCTTAGGTAAGGCGATGATGAGGCCCTCAGCACCCACGATCACACCAAGATTCCACCTTAATGGACTTTCAAAAGACGGTACGATAGGTTGTTTATGCAGGAAACCACCACACTGAATTCCAATACAGCCAATATTCACACTGCTATCAATCGCCCCCCCTACTCACAAGAATCCCTCAGCTCAATCCCAAACACCTCCTCCCACCATCTCCATCTCAGAAGAGATCTTTAAGCCCCCAAGAAAACCACTGCCTCATCGCATCGTGAGCAACCTGCCCTGATCCTCTTTCTTCTTCCCTCCCGCCCTGGCCATACCACCCTGAGCTGGTATTTTGTTCCCCCCTCACACAACCAGACCACATACAGACACAGTACTAATCCTGCGTTTGAAAATGTCTGCGGTCACCAGGGACCAGTCTTCCCCAGCCTCACCACTGTGTCGTGGTGAGCATCACTGAGGTAGCCGTCATCCATTCTCCTTACACCCTGGGACCAGGATGGCCACCCCGCTGGACACACTGGGAGAACAATCACGTGGAGAGGAAAGGGGTTGCCATTGGACCGTGAAAAAGCCCAGAGCTGAACCAGGTTCTCCAGGTGCTACAGTTCTTGGCCTGACCCCAGGAGTAACCAGTCCTGAGGAGCCACGGGGCAAACTGCAAATACTATCTGTTGGTCAGTTATTGCAGTATGTTCGGTATGATTATACCAGTCAAATTCAAACTCAGTAGGAAGAGGAAGAACACAGGAAGGTTAAGAACACTTGAAACACAGATGGACGCAGAGCTCCATGTCTGTGGGGCTGCGCCAGGAGAGCCAGGAAGAGCGTGGAGCAGCAACGAGCCTTGTGGCTTTCTGGACACTATGACAGACACTCAGCAATGATGCCCACGCGATCAGCTGCTCACCCTGCAGCACCTTTTCCTCCTGGAGCCTTTTCAGGTCTCCAGCAGAGTGGCGAGGCCATCAGGACCGAAGCTCTGCACCCAGCTGTCAGGAACAGACAAAATCATCAGCACACACAAAAACCCCACGCACTTTTGCACGGCCTCCACCCTTCCTCACCTCTACTCAGCCATAGCGCAGTTCCCAAGGTCAAAGCTCCCAGTTTCTCATTGATAGCCCTGGTTTTGTCCAGCATCCCAGCCCACACCCTTCCCCACCTCACCTGATGGGGCTGCTGCTCAACCTTGCTGCTCCAAGGGGCTCTTTACGGGAGCTGTCTGTGGGTTTACCCACGGGTACCTGAAAGAGCGAGCAGAGCCACGTCTGTCCCTCTTTTACAGGACGTCCTCTTTTGCCTTCAGCGTGGCTGTGCTGGTGTCACGCTGTACAGCACAGCACCTTCAAACCCATACTGCAAGCAAAGTATCCCTCTCTCTAGAAGACCCATTCTTCTCTTCCTACCGTTTACATTTAACGACATGAGGTATTTAAATCCCATTTGCTGCTCTTCTGCCTACAAGAGGGCTAGCACTTCATTGTGTGTTCCAAGAAATCCATCTTATATTCTGCTTCCAAGAAGCTGTCATTTGGGCCAGTTTATGGCTCCGGGTTAAGAAGGCTAAAGCCAAGGAATTTCCCTAAAATCTTTACCTTGAACTAGCACAGCTACAAGTCCTGAGATGTCATAGATGCCCAAATCACTCAACCACTTTTATTTTTTAAACCAGAAGCTACCTTTGAAAATAATGAAGGAAGTGTAGCAATTTCCCTGTCAAGAGAAGAAGCTGGCACTTGTCCATCTCCTGGTATTCTGGCAATAAGTTTCTGTTGAACAGGAGGGTCTTCCTCGAGTATGATGAGTATCTTGAATTAGAAAGGAAGTCATACGCTTTTGTGAATGACTTCTGTTTGCTTTATAGGAAGACAAGTTGCTGCACTATGCCTGTGTGTCTCAACATCGGCTGGGGAATGTACCGATCGTACCAGAAACTTCTGCTGCCTGGCCCAAGCGGAGGATGACAGCGGGGGTAATTGTCATCCCCTGATACCCTTATCTGAGTTGTAGCTCAAGTGGAACGATACTACTGTTACTGAAACCTTGAGAGTTTTGACGGATGGCTGAAGTCAATCATCTTGCAACCCTATAAACAAGTGAGACCCTTTGAGCTCTCCTGGACCGCAGTGGGCTGCGCCCACAGTCTCCCTCTGAGATGAACGCTCATCAGAGTTTGTAAACTCTCGAGTTTGCGATATTCGGAGGACTGTCGCTGGCTGGCACGGGACCTGGGCTGCAACACTCCTCGAGGCTCAACCCTGTGCCCATTGAGAAATGCCAAGACATTTTACATGAGTATTTCACTGAATTCGAGGGGGATTTCTAACAGGTATATCTTTGTATATTTATCTATCTTTGCATCCGTGTGCGTGTGTGTTTGTACCCGCTAGCAAATAGAGTCTGCTAAAATCTTATGATTTATCTTAAGATCGTGAATGAACCTCAGACTGCTGCTAAACACATATAGTCCCTTAGACATAAACCATTGTCCGAGTCTGAGACTAAGATTGGATCCAGCTGGGTCTTCTCTGAAGCTCGTGACTCAACGGGAGGGTCTCCCTTAATCTTTCTGTCCTTGGCCTCTCTATAAATCGTCCCAACTCAATTGTAACACGATACCCTGCTTTCGGCTGGGATAGAGGTAATTTTCTGGCTAATAGCCGGTATAGTGCTGTGTTTTGGATTTAGTATGAGAATAATGTTGATAACACGCTGATGTTTTAGTTGTTGCTAAGTAGTGTTTACACTAGCCAAGGGCTTCTCAGCTTCCCATGCTCATTTCCTTTGTGCGCTTCATCTGTGGAGTAAGTGACAGAGTGAACCTTGCCATCGAACTCTGCTAAGTCATGCTTTTATCAATTTCTATTAAGATCACTTTCTGCTGATAGCTTCGACAGTGATTCCTTGAGCGGCCTCTAAACCGCTCATTCGTGACAGGCAGGAGCAGGCCCCTGGCTTCTGCAGGTGCACGTGAGGTCACTGGTGACCCAGTAGGTGGTAGGGCAGAAGCAGGGCCCTGGCTTGCGAAGGTGCTTTTGAGGTAACTGTTGTCCGAGCATGCGATTGGGAATGACAGGACTCCTGGCTCGTGCAGGTGCTTGCGATGTCACCGGTGGTGAGGATGTTTCAGACCAGGCGCAGGCCCCTGGCTTGTGCAGGGGCTTGTGATGTCTCTGGTGCAATGGTAGTTTAGAGGGCAGCAGCAGGCTGCTGGCTTTTGATGGTGCTTGTGAGGTCATAGGTGGCTGAGTGTGTGAAAGGGCAGGAGCAGGCCCCTTGCTTGTGCGGGCACTTGTGAGGTAACTCGCGGCTGAGTAGCTGTTTGGGTATGAAAGGACACCGGGCTGTGCATCTGCTTCTCACGTTCCCTTGGCCTGGGCAGCTGACTGGCTATGACGAGTTACCTGGCTCGTGCAGGCGTTTGTGAGGTCATGAGTGGCTGAGTAAGGGATAGGGCTAGAGATGCTGCATGATCCTAGTAGGTGATAGGACAGGAAGAGGACCCTGGTTTGTGTAGGTGCTTGTGATGTCACTGGTGGCTCTGTGGCTGATTGGGTATGAGAAGTCACCTGGCTTATGCGGCTACTTGGGATGTCACTGGTGGCTACCTGTTAGGGCAGGCACAGGCCCCTGCAGGGTTCAAGTGCTGGTGATTTCACTGGCGGCTCTGTAACTGTTATGGCAGGAGCATGCACTGTTGCGAAGCAGTGGAATGCACCTCACTCAAAAGAGAGGGGCAGCGATATGTTTTACTGAGGTAAAATAATAATTTGACAGAGTTCAGGAAGTTCGATGGAATTTAAGAAAGTTTAACAGTGCTCTGACAAGGTTCAGCAAGCTTGATGGCAAGGTTCACCTTACTAATTACTGCATGGAAGAAACATGCAAAGGAAAATCGAGTTAGAATGATTTACGTAGAGACTGGAGATGCAAAGAGTAAAGAGGACCGTCCTGTTGAGTCACGAGGTTCAGAGTGGACCCCCTTGCTTTCTAAACTCCTTTCAGAACCTAGGTGTGGCTAGGTCCAATCTTAGTCTCAGACTTGGACAACTGTTTATGTCTAACGGAATTATCCGTACAATGTTTATAATAATATTAAGTAGCTACATGGATTCGTAATGTTTCATGCTATTAACTCAGCATGCTACCCGTCACCTACTGAGGATCTGTCGTGGGTAAGGGATCTCTCCGCCTTGGATAAGGAGGGATCTCGCAGTCTCAGGTGAGGAATCTCAGACCCTGAGAGGCGTCCCTGCTCCAGGGGAGAGTCACCTGGCGTGCAGTCCAGCGGCACTCAGGGAGAGCTCAGACTGGGCCCACCTGATGGTAGTATTTATAGAGTGGAGTGGCTGGCTGCTGGTCAGTATTACAGACAAGACGGAGCTCTTTGCTTTAGCTCTGGTATCTTGTTCTGCACTTCGGTTATCTTGCGTTTTGGGGTTTCAAAACAACCTTTAGAAATATTTTTCGAGGCACCTTCACTCCCTTGTACATGAGCCAGGGGCTTTCCAGCTGGCCGGTTCACCGCGAGGACGTGAGGCCTGTTGCTCCTCAGTCGGCCTGAACCAAAGTACGGTAAGGAGGCAAGCGTATCGGTCACAACAATTCCCACATCTGCCCTATCAGCTCCTCCGCCAGGCCTGACATCATAAACACCTGCACAAGTCAGGTTCCTGCACCTGCCCAGTCAGGAACTGTGTCCTAACTGGCATCACAAGCACCTGCACAAGCCAGGTTCTCACGCCTGCCCTATCAGCTACTGAGCCACCCGTGACATCATGAGCATGTGCAGGACCAGGATTCATCCAATGTCCTATCAGCATTCCCGCCACCAGTGACATAAAGACCTGAACAAGCCAGGTGCCTGCGCCTGTCCTATGAGCTTCTAAGCCACCAGTGACATAAACACCTGCACAAGGCCGTTTCCTGCCCCTGCTCTATCAGGAACTGTGCCACAGCTGACATAAACACCTACACAAGCTTAGTTCCTGCACATGCCCAATCAGGAACCGTGCCACAAATGACCTCGGAAGCACCTGCATGAGCCAGGTTCCAGCACCTGCCCTATCAGGTACTAAGCCAGGCGTGACATAAACAGCTGCACAAGCCACGTTGCCGCACTTGCCATATGAGATGCACAGTTCACCAGTGACATCAAACAGCAGCATAAGCCTGGTTCCCGTGCCAGCAATATCAGCTAATGTGCCAGGCGTGACATCACAAGCCCCTGCACAAGCCAGCTTCCGTTCAATGCCCTATGAGCATTCCTGCCACCAGTGACATCACAGGCACCTGCCCAGTCACGAAATGTGTCGTAACTGACATCACAAGCCCCTGCACAAGCCAGCTTCCGTTCAATGCCCTATGAGCATTCCTGCCACCAGTGACATCACAGGCACCTGCCCAGTCAGGAACTGTGTCGTAACTGACATCACAAGCCCCTGCACAAGCCAGGTTCCGTTCAATGCCCTATGAGCATTCCTGCCACCAGTGACATCACAGGCACCTGCCCAGTCACGAACTGTGTCGTAACTGATATCACAAGCCCCTGCACAGGCCACCTTCCGTTCAATGCCCTATGAGCATTCCTGCCACCAGTGACATCACAGGCACCTGCCCAGTCACGAACTGTGTCGTAACTGACATCACAAGCCCCTGCACAAGCCAGCTTCCGTTCAATGCCCTATGAGCATTCCTGCCACCAGTGACATCACAGGCACCTGCCCAGTCAGGAACTGTGTCGTAACTGACATCACAAGCCCCTGCACAAGCCAGCTTCCATTCAATGCCCTATGAGCATTCCTGCCACCAGTGACATCACAGGCACCTGCCCAGTCAGGAACTGTGTCGTAACTGATATCACAAGCCCCTGCACAAGCCAGCTTCCATTCAATGCCCTATGAGCATTCCTGCCACCAGTGACATCACAGGCACTTGCCCAGTCAGGAACTGTGTCGTAACTGATATCACAAGCCCCTGCACAAGCCAGCTTCCGTTCAATGCCCTATGAGCATTCCTGCCACCAGTGACATCACAGGCACCTGCCCAGTCACAAACTGTGTCGTAACTGATATCACAAGCCCCTGCACAAGCCAGCTTCCGTTCAATGCCCTATGAGCATTCCTGCCACCAGTGACATCACAGGCACCTGCACAGTCAGGAACTGTGTTGTAACTGACATCACAAGCCCCTGCACAAGCCAGCTTCCGTTCAATGCCCTATGAGCATTCCTGCCACCAGTGACATCACAGGCACCCGCCCAGTCAGGAACGGTGTCGTAACTGACATCACAAGCCCCTGCACAAGCCAGCTTCCGTTCAATGCCCTATGAGCATTCCTGCCACCAGTGACATCACAGGCACCTGCCCAGTCAGGAACTGTGTCGTAACTGACATCACAAGCACCTGCACATGGGCACCAGCAGCCCATCTCGTCCCTCCTCCCAGAGCCACCTCTGGCCAGGAGGAGCTCAGAGAGACCTTCGAGAGACACTGACCGCTCTGCTGGCCCACCCACCTGCCCACAGGTCCCTCCAGGAAGAGCTTTAATCCCTGTTCAGCTGTTGGGATTGCCTTGGAAAAACAATACTCAGTTGGTACCAACAGGCTGAAAAGCCAAAGCCAGAATTAAAAACACGTGTTGAACTTGCATATGTAATTCATGGGGTAGTTTTTCTCTCTACGTGTAGAGTCCATTGGTGGAAACTGGTAACTGGCGGGACTGGTAAGAGCGCAAGTGTTGCGCATCCAGGGAGCCCCTGGCACTCGGGCTGGCACCTTTTGGGCCATGAAGCCCTCCGAGGACCCAGGCAGCAGCGCCTGCGGAAAACGCAGGCAGCTGCCTGCAGCTGCCTGCCTGCAGAGGGGCCGCCTTTCACCGGAACGAAACTGAGGGACAAGGAGCCCCCAGGGCCCGGCGGCCGCTCGCCCCATCCCCGCCAGCCCCACAGCCACAGTGCCACCGCAGACCAAAGCCAGGTACGGGGTTGTGCTTGGGAGGGGACCACGGCGCAGCCTCCCCGGCCCCTGCCCCGACGGGACACCGCCTAGTCAGGAGAAACGCCCGAGCCGGGACTGGAGGGAAACGAGAGGTGCCGGGGCAGGATGGACTGGGGGGCAGGCAGAGGCTGGGGCAAACCGGGACCCCAGCTGGGCAGGGCAAAAATATCTGCTCCAAGCGGGGCGGGGGCAGGGGCAGAATGACATGCCCCATGGGGGGCCAGGGGCACAAAGAGATGCCCCGACCAGGACAGGGACAAACCAAATGCCCAGACAGGGCGGGGCAGAACTAGCCACCCCAATTTGGGCAGGGGCATAAAAGGCCACCTGAGCAAGGCCACAGTAAAGCCAGGTACCCTGTGTGGGGAAGGGGCAAAACGAGCCTCCGCAAGCAAAAGAGGGGAAAAACTCAGCCGTCCCGAGAGGGACATGAGGAAAGCAAGGCACCCGAGCAAGGCTGTGCCCAAACTGGATGCCTCAAGCAAAACATGAAAAGAGAAAAGCCTCCCCGAGTGGAGCAGGGGCAAAACTAACTGCCCTGAGCTGAGCAGGAGTACAACTAACTGCCCTGAACAGGACTGGGGAAGAGCAGATGCCGCGAGTGGGGCACGGGCCAAACCGAGCAGTTCAAGCGTGGCAGGAGTTACAACCAGCTGCCTCGTTGGGGCAGGAGCAATACTCACTGCCCTCCGGGCGAGTCAAGGGGCTAAACCAGATGCTAAAAAGGCACCCCCAAACGCTTTTCAGAGCTCCAGGGTGAGAGAGCGGCTGGGTGGGGGCCTGGCAGCCAGCCAAGGTCCACCCAGCACGGTTGCTGAAGGTGCTTCTTTGGTAGCTCTAGTTCAGAGTCAGCCTGTGGTTGAATCTTGGGGGGCAGAAAAAATTTATTGGAAATGAAGCTGTAAGCGATCAGGTGCTTTGCTACATGAGTCTCACGGACACAGTTCCTGTACCTGGGAAGAGTGGAAAAGAAACCCTCGGCAACCCGAATGTTCCAGCCAAAGCTGTGAACAGGCACGCTTACAGCCCGGGGCAGGTTTTTATTCATCCGGCTGGTGCGGCTCAGGGAAGAGGCGGGAGCTCTGCCAGCGGACGTACGGCCCTTCGCCGGCTGCGTGTGGGGAAGCCCAGCGGCTGCCGGCTGCCGGAGCTGCCCGGGCTGCGGCAGCTGCGTGGTCACGTGGCTCAAGGGGACACGTCCCCGTGCGGCCCCATGTCACAAAGGGGCAGTCATGCGGCACCCGCCCGGCGCTTGTGAGCTCACCTGGCCAGGGCTTGGTATCCTGAGGAGCGGGTCAGCGAAAGCTAGTTGGGCTGAGCTGGCCTTCGGGATAACTCGGCTCCTTCCTTTGCTACTTGCGTGCCTACTTTTTCCCAACCATTTATCGTTTACTGCCCGCTTCTCTGCAACTCCCATCCTCTTTCAAAGGTGATTATGATTTGACTTTCAGGACAGATCATAGAGTAGGTAGATACGGGATAAAAGTATCGGCTGGTCTATACCTTCCGAGCTCTAGGCTTAGCTCTTACACCTTTATAGGCTGGCCAGGGCTATGGGCAGAGTTTCTACTTGCTAATTCTTAGTTCTTTGCCATATCCTAGGACAGGGAAGTAGGGGGGTGGCAGTGTAGTCTGAGGCGTTGGGCTCAGCCTAGAATGACAAGAAGCCCACCCTGACTGATGCGGTAGGAAGGGAGACAGAAAAGGAGCACGGCAAAGGCAGCCGTTAAACCAGCGGCTGAAAGCCAGTCACTCCTGCATACAAGGTGGGCAAGTGTGGGCTGGAGAGCCAGAGGGCTCTGCTGCTAACGCTAGCCACAGGTAAGCGGCAGCTCCTCCTCAGAGAAGGTGACATGCAACGCAGTCTTTCAAAAGGGCCTTGGTAATTGCTGTCAACTGGAGTCCTGTGACAGGGTCAGTAGGGCCATCAGCCTGCAGCTCTGCAGCAGTTACAGGTACCACTGGAACACTTTGGATAGCGGATGCTGTTGTGTAGGTTGTGCTTGGGGGGGGTTTTAATCGTTTTATTGAGCTACAATTATTTCTTTGCCATCAGGTGACGGGATTGGCGCTGATCGTCTCTTTCTGGAGCGCGTCCTGACATCCTTTGTCATCCCAAACTTTCCCCTCTGTTCCTGAGAGGAGCGATGGCTGCAATGGGGAATGACTCCCGTGAGTAACGGCTTCACCAGCAGGCTTGGACTTTGTGAATCCCTAAAGGCAACGGACGTGGCTGGTGCTCCATCCCTGAACGTGGATGTGCTGACAACCTAGAGTGAATTCTGGGGTGTTTCCTGAGAGCAGCCAGACTTACCCAGGTGTTTTCAATTCGACACAGGAAAATGCATTTTGTCACTCCTCTGCCACTATGTGCAAGACTTTGAAAGATGGCATTGCTCGTAGAAAGATCTGACATCAGTGGGGTTACTTTCTGTGCTAGGGACTTGCTTGTTTTCATCAAGTTACAATCGGGAAAAGGGAAGACTTGCCCTGATAATCCAATTCAAGACTCTGGAGGGAAAGGAAGGTAGCCCGAGGCACAGAAATCAGAGTGTGGGTTTGTTGGACTTTCAGCAAAGTAAGCAGGGGAACAGACTATTTTCCAAAACTGTTTCTTGCGATGGCAGTGTCAGGCTTCCCCCGATGTTTCTGTGTTGGAGGTTAGAGCTGGTTGTCCTGGGTGCTCCTGTACAGAACTCGACTTTTCAAATAGGCTTTCAGGCAACAATATCATCTCATCTCTTTTCAAATGTCATTTCCCTGCAGTCATTGCCGAGGGAATGGCTCCGCCACAAAGGATCCTCTGTCCCCCGGAGAAGATTTGCATGGAGTGGCAGCAAAGACAGAGAGCTGGAGCAGGACTCCATAACCTGGGCAATACCTGCTTCCTCAACTCCGTCCTGCAGTGCCTGACGTACACTCCCCCTCTGGCCAACTACCTGCTCTCTCGTGCGCACGGCCAGTCGTGTGAGTACTTTTATGAACCTCTCCTTGTAAATTTGTCGGGCACTTCCCAAGGATTCCCAGAATCTGGAATTTGATTTAGGAGAAAAGCATCCCGTCTTTGTCAGCCCCCCGAGCTGGTGTTCTTTGAACTCTCAAGCTAGAAGCCTCTTGTCCTACCCCGGTGTGTTCATCTTCAGAAAGGCACCGCTTTCTAGCCCCGGGTCTCGGGCCCTTTTCCTGCACGTTAAACTCTCTTTGCTTATGGCACAGAAAACTTCTGTCAGTTAAGCATCCCTCTGAAGACAGTTTTCTATGCACTAAAATGTCCCGGGCTTGTTGGCACATTGGCACCTTGGCAGAAGAGTGGAGACTGTTCTTGTAACTTCAAGATCTCCATTAGGTTTGCCATTGCTATGGTACTTTGCTAACCTGAGAAGCTTGCTTCCCTCCCTCCCTCTTCAGGTCGTCAGCAAGGCTTCTGCATGATGTGCATAATGGAAGCGCACGTTAACGAGGTCCTGCATTCTTCAGCCAGTGCCATCCAACCTAAGGCTGTCATCCGGGTCCTCAGAAGTAAGTCATTTCAGGTGCTTTTACACGTTTCTTCCCTTCTTGTCAGAGAGAACTATTAACAACTTCTGTCTTAGGAATAGGAGAACATTTCCAGCCTGGCATGCAGGAAGATGCCCACGAGTTCTTAAGCTACACTATCAATGCCATGCAGAGAGCTCGTCCGAGTGGAAGCAGCGAGTAAGCACAAGCAAATTACCTTTGCAATGTTCCTGAGCCCTCTGGACTCCTTGATGTTCTCCCATCAAGGAAACCCTATGCCCAGAGTTTTCACACAAAGCAAAACTCTTGGAGGAGATAACTCTCTGCCTTACGATTTGTTTCCAGCTTGGGCATCTCTTCTCAAGAAACTACCATCGTCCATCAAATATTTGGGGGCTTTCTGAGATCCAGAGGTACTTTTTAAAAATATTACCGTCCTTAGAATGATCTCTGGCTCCTTCTCTCTTTGTCGTAAACAAACTTCTACTTTCTAGCATGCAGCAGTATGTCCAGTGCCTCTAAAGTAGTATGTGTTGGTTGTTGAAACGGGCAGAGTTAGTCTCCTTCCCAACCTGAGAAGCATTTCTCTTTGCCTTCCAGTAACGTGCTTGAGCTGCAAAGCCGTTTCCGACACCTACGAAGCATTCCTTGATATTCCTTTGGATATCAAGGTAAGATGGTTTGAAATTGTGGTGCACAATGTTTCAAGACCCCTGCAGGGGGCCTAGTTTATCTCCAGTAAGCTCCGTTGATTTAAAACTGTGGGCTGTTACCACGCAAGAGCTTGGTGCTGGATGGGGAGGGAACCGGGCTTCTGTGCTCCTTCGGTGGAAGTCCTGTAAACGGCCGCCCCGTGCTGGGTGTCAGCTGGCAGAGAGTAAGGATGGCATCTACAGCCCTGATGACACTGCCATACCACCCTGCTTTGGACTACCTCAATTCGCCTCTGATTGCTGCTCGGATGGCTTTGATTGCTTTTGCCATTTTTGACCATGCGTACCACAGGCAACTCTGGTACCGCCCAGGGGTAGCTCTTTCTTGGGATAACGCTGGCACCACACGGGTAGCTATTTCTTGGGATTTTGGGTTTCCAGGAGCTTAGCGCTCTCCTTTCTTTCTCATCCAGGCAGCCTCATCTGTCACTGAAGCTCTGGAAGACTTTTTCAAACCTGAGCAGTTGGATGGTGAAAATGGCTATAAATGTAGCAAGTAAGATTATTACTAATGACATCTTCATAGTAGATACTGGGTTACGGTATTGCGTGTCCAGGAGCCCTAGTTACATTTTGACTTAATTGAGAAACACAGTCATGAGACAGCTTGGGTTTTTTCTTTTTTTTTCTTTCCCATACAACTAATCCACCCGAGTCATCCGGAACTTGGAAAATAATGCACTTGTTTCTAACACGGGTAATTTTTTTCCCTTCTGCCTGGATATTTGGAAAGCTTTGATGAGAATTTTCTTCCTGGCATTGTCTGCCCTGGAGGTGGTCAACCTTCCTAGCTATGAAGTTGCCCACTGACCTACCCCCATGGCCAGAAGGGAGAAGACACGTCCCATACGCAGCGGTGAGCTGAAGCGAGGAAGAGCTCTGGACAGTGATTTGGCAACAGCAGCTGCCTCGAGAAAGCAATCAACAGTTTCATTTCCAAGGCTTTTTGGATGCTTGCGTCTCTGTCCAGGAGACCTCAGTCCTCGGAGCAATAGCAGCCTCTGCCGGCTCTCTGAACAGTGTCGTTCCTAGTTCTTGTAAAGACTGTAGACTGCTGCTCTCCAAAGTGAGCCACCCTAGACCGAAGCTACCTTCCGTGAGAGCGTACGGACTTAAGGGGTCTGAAATGCAAACCTGCGCATACGATAGTTGGGCAAAACAAGCCTTTACGCAACCATACGTGGATGGGGGGTGAAGCGGGGAGAAGATTGGTTGCAACAGTTGGGTCTGTGCTTGTTTTCAAGGTGTGAACAGCTGGCCACTGCGTCCAAGAGGCTTGCGATACATCGCTCCTCCAATGTCCTGACAGTGTGCTTGAAGAGATTCGATCCTTTCTCTGGCAGAAAGATTAGCAAGGTATGTATACAAGTGCACTGCAACTTTGTCTGCTTGGAAGGAGACCTTTCCCGAAGGAGAACCCTTTTTTGGAAGTTGTTAACGTCTGCACACGATGGCTATCGAGTGCAGCTGCCTAAGAAAAATCAATGCAATAGCTGTGGTAGCTGTGCCTTGCTCTTTCCCTTGTGGCAAGAGGAGAGTTCCAATGCGAAGATAAGCACTCCGCTGTGCTCATAAAGAGCTGGTTTGGCCGAGAACAGTTTTCTGTCACTTCAATGACGAAATGGCAACGCCTGTTTTTGATGAACCGAGAAGATCTATTTCTATACCTCTAGCCTGTGTTTGGTGGCAAGGTTTCCTCAGGCTGCTTCCTAAAGACTCTCAGGATAACTTTTAGTCTTCTCGGTCTCTCTTTAGCTTGTGCAGTATCCGGAATATTTGGACCTTGGTGCATACATGTCTCAAGTTTCTGGAGAACCACTCCTCTACTCCTTGTATGCTGTCCTGGTACATGAAGGTTCCAGCTGTCAGGCAGGACACTATTACTGCTTCGTGAAGGTAAAAGTCAACTCTGCGATTTGCGTTGGCGCATGGTGTCCTTCAGTGGTGTTCTCTCTGTGTTTTTGTTTTAAAAATCCTGCAGTTCATCTAAAGATAGCGTTGCCTTTCTTTGCAGGCCGGCGATGGACGGTGGTACAAGATGAATGATGACTCTGTAGGTCTTTGTGACATCAAGACGGTTCTCCGCCAGCGTCCGTATTTACTCTTCTACGCCAGGTAATAAAAAGTGTGGAAGGGTGTTCCGAATACACTCCCTCTCCTGTTACTGATCGTGGTGGTGGTGTTCTCCTGTGGTGGGTTTTGCTTTCTGTCCTAGGAGAGAATGACTGTTTGTCTAGTTAAGTTCTGTCTGTTCTGCAGTTTGCCCGCTCCTTTCTTCTCCCTCCTTGTCTGGCACTAAACTCTTGCGCTGGTGTAAGTTGCTGGCTGTCTGCTCTCTGAGACTGGCTAGCTGCGAAAAGAGGCGAAATGGAGGTCCGAGAGGGTATAAAGATGAGTTACTGCTCTGAAAGGGACAGACGTGGCTGGAAGACCGTGATCTCATTTCCAGCTTCTAGTGCTGGTTCAGGCTTCTGCGTGTCACACCAAGTGCTGCCAGACAATGAAAGGATGAGACTGAAGGCACGAGGAGGCTGCGAGAACAACCCTAGACTAAGATCACTGTTGTTTCTCCAGGCACCATGATCTGAGCCCTGGAGCAGGTGCTGAATGCCAAGAGACAAAGAGCACTTGTGGGGCAAAGCTGGACCAAGTGCAGAAGAGTCCATTTTCTGGCGTCACCGTGGGACTGAGGAATCAAGAAGGTGGAGAAAATATGCAGAGGACCCAAAGGAAGAGACAAGCACGGGACTCTGCAGGAACTCCCCCTCAGCGCTGCGGCAGGAAGAGAGCGCGCTCTGACTCTGAGCAGGGGGGGAAGCTGAACAGAAGCCAACCAGACTGTCGCCTCCCAGCCCGAGGCGCACTCGCCACGCAGAAACGCAGAAGCGCGCTCACCGTCAGCCGGCGCCTGGCAGTGGGAACCTGTGCAGCTCTTCCCACAGGGAAAGAAACAGCCCCCGTGAATGGCAGAAGCTCCAGAGGGGAAAGCGTGCACGGCTTGAGCGGCCACAGAGCAGACACGCAGCCTGGCTCGGTAGGTGAGCAGCAGCCGGGGAAATACTCGCTTGGACAACGTGCGCTCCCACCAGTGCCGGTTCACCCAGAGCCTGCAGGCTCTGGCCAGGCACCTGGAAAACAAACGTGCAGAAAGAGGAAACACGCCAGTGCAGAGAGGGATGAAAGTGCACCCAAAAGAAAGCGGTGAAAGGCAGAAGCGAGCATTCTGGTGATGCAGAATTGAAAAAGAAATGCAAGAAAGTGAAGAAGAAAAAGAATTCCAGAGAGAACTCCGGAGAGGAGGACTAAAATTAAGCATTTCCAGCATCACCAGCAAATGTTGCCTCACTCTTTGCCACGTGTTTCAGGTGCATGGCTTATGGACAGAAGCGTTCAGTACTTGTGACGGAGCTTGCCATCACAACCTGCAATTTACCATCAAAGGCCGCAGACAAACATTATCATAAGAATGCTAATCATCAAACTTGACGTTTAGGATCGAAACAATAAAATTGCATCATAACCAAACCCAGTCCTAAGTGGTGCTTCTGATTTCTGTAGAGAGTTTGACCATGTGAGAAAGAACAGAGGGCTTTGGGGTTTTTTTGAAATTTTTTAACTCGAGACTTCCTTCATGAAAGCACCCGTGTGATCCAGAAGGGTGGAAGCTTTCTACACCTACTGAGCATATTAAATTAGCACGCAGAGATCTCAGGGAAAAAAAATGACCGGGAACAGAGCATCTTCAGCGCTGCTCGATTAGAGGCTCGCGTCGCCTTTGTGTGATTCATGTTGTCTTCTCCAGCTACTCCGCCACCAGTAACATGACAAGCACCTGAAAAAGCAACGGGCTAGTTCCTGCCACGAATGACATCACAGGCACCTAAGCAGGCCATGCGTCTTTTCCTATCCAGCTGCTACTCAGTCACAAGTGATATCACCCGCATCTGCACAAGTGATTTAAAAACTCCTACCCTATCCATTGCTCAGCAGCAAGTGACACCACAAGTACCTGCAGCAGAAGCCAGGTTCCTGCTCCTTCCCCGTCAGCTGCTCAGCCACCAGTGTCTTCACAAGGACCTGCACCCTCACTTTCCACATGCCATCTTTGTCACCTCCATCTCTACCTTGTCTCCTCTCTCTCCGGGCTCTTCTCTCTGCCAGGCACTTTCCTCAGTCACTCCATGACCTCCCAAGGCCTTTTCCTGTTATTGTGCTTCTGTGGCAGATGTTACCTTGAAAGCACTGTCCCAGCCACGTGACCTGCACCTATTTCTCTTCTCCCTCTGCTTCGTGCTCTGGCTGTTTGATGCATTTTTTGACCTCGGAGGCCCTTGTACCCTGGCTCCCTCCTGCTGTTAAACCCTGCTCCTGCAAGAGAAGGGGCAATCAGTCAGTGTCTCCTCCATGGCATCTTACCTGCATCTCTCTGACATGCACATCTGGTGGGAACTGTCACCATCAGCCCCAGCTGTGCGTGAAGTCTTCTCCTGGCACAGGCGCAGCTCTGGGTGTGCTTGCTGTGGAACACGGCTCCTGAAGGAGAAGAGCAAAACTCCAAGTTGCTCCTGGGCAACGTCCTGCTGGGAGAGCTGATTTGAAGGCAGGTGTGCTGCAGGTCCTGAGGCTGGTCCAGGGGTGCTCCCTGTCCCCCAGCTCGGCCACAGCTCCCACATCTGGCTCCTTCCAGCAGGATTCTGGAAAGCCCGTTCCCAGCTGTGAGCGCCAGGCCAAGGGCACGGGGCAGAAACAGCCCCCACCCCCGAGGGCCCCAGCCCCCAACTGGCCTCTGCCCCCAAACTACTGAAACTTCCAAACAGGCTCTCCCTCTAACTGAATTACCTTCAGTTTTCAGAAAAGAAACTGTATGCTTTCCCTTATACCCTCAGACTACCGCAGGAATTAGCTGTATATTATCTGTATACTGTAATTCTGTAATGACCACCAACCTGAAAACCCCCCAAAGCATGGATGAGAAGCATCACTAACTACGCACCCACCTCTTAGTCCTCTTGCAGCAAGGAGCCAGTGCTCTGTGACCGAGCACTTCTGCATGGACACCTCTCTCTGACAGGAGACTGCCGGGCTGAAAACAAAACCAAAATCTTAAGTTGTCTTGGCTCCAGGGAAAGCAAAGAATTTTTGATACCGATACAAACAAGTTCAAGAGAAAGCAGGATAGTGGAAAAGGCGGAAAATGTGATGTGTCTCACCCACCTTTAATTTCAGAGGAGGTTTCAAGGGTGGTTTTTTTTTCTCACTGCACAGCACAGGTGAGGAAGCACACACCTGCCTTTTAAGGAGAACTGAAAAGAGTAAGACTATCAAGTCCGTGCAATTACTCTTCTTTGCAGGATACATGACTCCTTTTTTTACATCTCAGTGGAGAGCTTTAATTTACTACCACTAAGTTCTGATATGGAAACAGCAAAACGTTCTCTGTAAATTTTTGAAAAGAATAGTAGACTGTTCATATAAACTGTAAATTACTTGTTTCCACTGTCAAAGGTTATAACGCTTTTGAGTATCTTTGCCATCTTCATCTTCTTTGCCAAGACTTTCTTCTCATAACGCTGTAACTACAGTACCTCAACATAACATTAAACTCTTCAAATATCCTTGCAGATTCTATGAAATCCAAAATGCCCTACATGGATGCCTACAGGTTTTGCTATTACCATCACGTTTAAGCACCAATCGATCCTACCAAACCTACAACCTGCAAAACCTGGAGACCAATTTACGCAAGACACATGACGGAATTTACAAGCGGCACAGAGGAACATACGTATCCATCTTGTTCTGTCCTTGCCAGAACTGCTGGGTGACCTGTCATCAGCCTCAGTGACTAACAGCAGGCAGGACTCTCTCATCTGGCTTAGCTCAGATGCAGCTCCTAGGAAAACGGCTATTTCAGAAGTCAGGTCTTGTGATTTTGGGAAAGCGTTTCAAGGAAATGTTTTAAATACTCTAGAATGGTAAGACTAAGCATGGTAATCTCACTCCAAGTCCTAGCTCTGCCACAGATTACATGAGCAATAACAGGCAAGTACCCGTTATTACTATTACTATTACCCGTTATTACTATTACCTATTACCTGTTATTACTATTACTACCTTTGGTAGTTTTTTTCATGAAAGATGGTAAAAATGCAAAAAAACAGGGTATAATTATCTATCAGGTTCTCATCGTAATACCCCCTCGCATTAATAGCTGGACACCAGGTAAGGAGTGTATGTGCTCTGTTCACCTACCTACTCACTAAAACGAAGTAAATTTTAGTCCTTGGAAAGCACCACCTTTCTTTTTTCTTTTTTCTTTTTTCTCTTTTCATGAAAAGGGTGGCGCTGCTTTCTGAATTCAAGATGAGGTACATGGAGTACACAGACAGCTCACTACGTATCTGAACTCCCAAGTCAAGCTCAGAAGCAGGACGGATCATGGCACTGATCGGCTGCATACAGGCCACCTGAAAAAAACCACACACACACACAAAAGAGAAAACTTCTGAGCATGGACTGGAAGTCACTGGTTCAGGACTTCTAAGGAGGCCAGAAGATAACACAAAGCCGCAGCAGAAAAAAAGCAGTAAAGCCAAAGGCATTTCAGCCACACCAACCTCATCCCACTTCAAGCTCTCCAGCTCCTGAGTAAGATTTCAAGTGCCATGTCCACACAAACCTGAGGAACTAGGTACCTTCAGCGCCACCGAGGTTCCGCTCCCCAGGCCAGCCAAGAGGGGTTTGAATCGCTCCACCCCATCTGTTTCTGCTCTTCCAGCAAAAGTCTCCAGCACCTGTTCACAGCTGCAATGAGAGAGGATCAGCAGCTAACCCACAAGCCAGGGCAGGAGGGCGCACGTGCAGACCAATTACAAAATGAAGAGAAGAGCCAGAGGCAGAAGAGAGACTCCACAGAGAGGCCAGTCGAAAGCTCAAGAGCAGCAAAAGGCAGGATTTCTGTCACCACGTCCACGCCTTCGTGTTGAGGCAGAGGGTACACAGAACCTTCACTGCATCGATCATCAGACAAGGGACTTTGATATCAACAGCTCTCGCCAGGAGCAGCACCCCCTCTTTTGTACCCAGCGGTGTTTGATTCCAAACTGAAAAGAAAGGAAAGCTGGAATTCATGTCCGAGACTACGCCAGCTCTAAAGAAGAGTGAGATGGGAATGCCTCGTGATTGACAATGCTCTGAGGAATAACCATGAGAAAACACTTGTTCCAAAACCTTGTCCAAACCCCTATGTTACCCTTGTTTCGGACAGGGCACAGAGGAGTGACAAGGAAGGGAGCGATGCATCTCAAACCACACGCTGCCAGCAAGAGAAAGCCTTTCAGGGAAACTTAAGAAGCCTCAAAGGAACATGTGGACTTGGGAGGAAACAGAGACTCTCCGTTTACCCAAGGAGAGCGGGGAAGAGCACACAGAGGGACAAGGAAGCGCCCCAGCTCATTCACGGGAAAGGGAAAACAGGTGTCCACTGCACAGGAGTGTCAAATAATAAAAATTTTAGAAACCCACAGATACAGAGAAAGACAAATGGGAAGAAATACTGAAGGGCATCAAGCCCTCATACGTAAGTTAAGAGGCATAATCAGAGAGGAGCAGAGAAAGCCACAAAAGAGGGCAGAGCAGCCAAAGTCCCACAGGCCTGTACAAATACACGGAAAGTGTTTTGTAAGTCCCAGGAAAGTATGTGATGGTGATGGTACCAGGAAATGTACAGTAGGAGAAAAAGCAAAACAAGCAACGGGACGATATCAAGGATTTACTAAAGAGCAGGAAACTTCCAGCACTACTTTCCCTGCCCATTCCAGCAACTGCTCTGAGATAACTGGGCAGACACCGTGCAGCAGGAGCTGTGGCTGTGTGAGGTTGTCTCTACACACTGCACAAGGCTCTTACCTGCTTGTGCATAAAGCCTTCAGGCACTGGATGGTCTCTTGTCTGCATCTTGTACTATGTGACCTGCGAGGAAGAAAATCAGCGAGCTGACAAACTTATGGAACAAGACACCTCCTCTCTTTCCTCCAGAGCTCTTAGGTAAGGCGATGATGAGGCCCTCAGCACCCACAATCACACCAAGATTCCACCTTAATGGACTTTCAAAAGACGGTACGATAGGTTGTTTATGCAGGAAACCACCAGACTGAATTCCAATACAGCCAATATTCACACTGCTATCAATCGCCCCCCCTACTCACAAGAATCCCTCAGCTCAATCCCAAACACCTCCTCCCACCATCTCCATCTCAGAAGAGATCTTTAAGCCCCCAAGCAAACCACTGCCTCATCGCATCGTGAGCAACCTGCCCTGATCCTCTTTCTTCTTCCCTCCTGCCCTGGCCATACCACCCTGAGCTGGTATTTTGTTCCCCCCTCACACAACCAGACCACATACAGACACAGTACTAATCCTGCGTTTGAAAATGTCTGCGGTCACCAGGGACCAGTCTTCCCCAGCCTCACCACTGTGTCGTGGTGAGCATCACTGAGGTAGCCGTCATCCATTCTCCTTACACCCTGGGACCAGGATGGCCACCCCGCTGGACACACTGGGAGAACAATCACGTGGAGAGGAAAGGGGTTGCCATTGGACCGTGAAAAAGCCCAGGGCTGAACCAGGTTCTCCAGGCGCTACAGTTCTTGGCCTGACCCCAGGAGTAACCAGTCCTGAGGAGCCACGGGGCAAACTGCAAATACTATCTGTTGGTCAGTTATTGCAGTATGTTGGGTATGATTATACCCGTCAAATTCAAACTCAGTAGGAAGAGGAAGAACACAGGAAGGTTAAGAACACTTGAAACACAGATGGACGCAGAGCTCCATGTCTGTGGGGCTGCGCCAGGAGAGCCAGGAAGAGCGTGGAGCAGCAACGAGCCTTGTGGCTTTCTGGACACTATGACAGACACTCAGCAATGATGCCCACGCGATCAGCTGCTCACCCTGCAGCACCTTTTCCTCCTGGAGCCTTTTCAGGTCTCCAGCAGAGTGGCGAGGCCATCAGGACCGAAGCTCTGCACCCAGCTGTCAGGAACAGACAAAATCATCAGCACACACAAAAACCCCACGCACTTTTGCACGGCCTCCACCCTTCCTCACCTCTACTCAGCCATAGCGCAGTTCCCAAGGTCAAAGCTCCCAGTTTCTCATTGATAGCCCTGGTTTTGTCCAGCGTCCCAGCCCACACCCTTCCCCACCTCACCTGATGGGGCTGCTGCTCAACCTTGCTGCTCCAAGGGGCTCTTTACGGGAGCTGTCTGTGGGTTTACCCACGGGTACCTGAAAGAGCGAGCAGAGCCACGTCTGTCCCTCTTTTACAGGACGTCCTCTTTTGCCTTCAGCGTGGCTGTGCTGGTGTCACGCTGTACAGCACAGCACCTTCAAACCCATACTGCAAGCAAAGTATCCCTCTCTCTAGAAGACCCATTCTTCTCTTCCTACCGTTTACGTTTAACGACATGAGGTATTTAAATCCCATTTGCTGCTCTTCTGCCTACAAGAGGGCTAGCACTTCATTGTGTGTTCCAAGAAATCCATCTTACATTCTGCTTCCAAGAAACTGTCATTTGGGCCAGTTTATGGCTCCGGGTAAGAAGGCTAAAGCCAAGGAATTTCCCTAAAATCTTTACCTTGAACTAGCACAGCTACAAGTCCTGAGATGTCATAGATGCCCAAATCACTCAACCACTTTTTTTTTTTTAAACCAGAAGCTACCTTTGAAAATAATGAAGGAAGTGTAGCAATTTCCCTGTCAAGAGAAGAAGCTGGCACTTGTCCATCTCCTGGTATTCTGGCAATAAGTTTCTGTTGAACAGGAGGGTCTTCCTCGAGTATGATGAGTATCTTGAATTAGAAAGGAAGTCATACGCTTTTGTGAATGACTTCTGTTTGCTTTAGAGGAAGACAAGTTGCTGCACTATGCCTGTGTGTCTCAACATCGGCTCTGCATTTCAGAAACCGAACGTGGAAAATCCTTGGCTAATGATGCACTGAACCCTAAATCCCACTCTGGGGAGAAAAAAAAAAAAAGAAAAAGAAAAAAAGTATACACTTCTGGAAAAGTCAAAGTGAAACCACCTGCCTACCTGTGATGATATCCAGCATGAGCAGCTACTGAAAGGACTCAAAAGCTGTGACCCATAACGTCCCAGTCACATTTAAAGACAAAGCCCCAGACAAACCCCCACCTCTAGCCAAGACCTCCGACCCCTCTCCAATTCCAGGTCCCTGGCAGGCTGGCCTTATTCTGCTTCACGAACTGATAGCATTAGTTGCCTTTGCTGGGAAGCAGCAAGCCCCCTGAAAGAGATATACAGGGCCTGCCAGAATCAAGAGCAGGAAGGAAGGGCTGAGCTGGAACTCAAAAACTTCCGAATTTTTTGTTTAGAAGCCAGGCTGGAGTTTTTGTGCTGGAGCCTGTAGCACCTGCTCCCGAGGACCCCAGCACAGGGGCAGCAGCGAGGGTCAGAAATACTCACGGCACTGGATGTGTGCAGATAACAGGACACCATCTCCCTCTTGACCATAGTGTCTTTCTCCCGCAGAGGCTGCTGCTTCTTCTTGGTTAGGTTTGTATCCAGCTGCTGAAAAAAAGCACAGCAGTTTTTAAACACCCTTACTCTTGGAGCAGGGCTCAGCAAGCAAAACACCATTTAGGGGACAATCTATTACAAATGTGTGGTGGCAAATATGACTGCTATCAAGCTTATCCGATATTCATTGGATTTCAGTTCCATTAGAAAGCTAAAATCCACTGGGAGAGAAACCAGAGATACGGCTCGAACTAAAACCTGCTTTCAGCCTTTTGAGGCAAGTTTACTCTTCTCTTTTTTCTTTAAACTCTGTCCCAAGCAAATCAAGGAGGACCAGCCAGGAGGACCAGAAGTGTCCGAAACAAACCACTATTGAACAGCTCATTTTGATCTGAGAAAGAGCAGGCCAAATGATAAAAGCAGAGCCTCCTCAAAGAGGAGGTACATGCAAGCAGAAGAGGTGAAGCAGGCCAGTGGAAGACTTCAGAAATCATCTCCGCTCCTCTACTTGCTACAGAGGCGTTGCCACAGAAAAGTAGAAAATACTAGTGCACGGAGAGAGGGAATACGACGTTAGCTTACCAGCATCTGCTCACAGAGCGCCAGCACACGTCCCCCTGGTGCTTTCTGACGTGTCTGTCCCGAGGCAGAGATGCCCGTAGAGGCAGAGGAGGTGCTCGGACCTGGATCGGACTTTTCCCTTTTCTTCTTTACCCTCCTACTGGGGAATTGTCGCAGCTGGTGGGAGAAACAGAGGAAAAGTCAGCGATCACTCATGGCCTACATGCTATCCCAGAAGTCACAGCAGCATCCTGCCTGCACTCCTGCCGCTGGGTATCCCAGACACCCAGCGCTGGAGCAAGCGGCACTCAGTGTGGGCAGCTCAAGGGTCCTCGGCCTTTGGGCACCACCTGCACCAAGCAGGAGTTAGTGAGGACACTGCTGAAGTTTAAGGTCAGAGAGGATACCAATTCAACAGCTCCTTTGGAAACCACCAAAACCTGGTCAAATCCAAACAGTTTTGTAGTGCCCCCAGCTTTTGATTCATGCTCCGGTAAGACTGCCCATTAAACGGACACGAGGAGAGCAGAGCCAGAAGGGCACACTGCAGCCCATACCCAGGGAGCAAAAGTAGAGGATCCTAGGAAACTGAACAGCCTTTCACAAGGAACAGCTGCATGCAACAGGCATGTGGCACTAAGGGCTGAATTCCCTCCACAGGAAAGGGTTAGGGTAAGGTCTGCCCCGAGCAAGTAGGCACCCCGTGTACGACACCGTCTGCCAGGGAAACAGCCAGCACAAAACGGTGGTCGCAAGCAGAAGAAAACATGTGCAGGAAAAAAGATGCCACCAGTCTTCCTTCATCTGCCACGATGCTGCTTCAAAGCCTGCGAGAGAAGGCAAGGAGAAAGGGGGAAAAACAAATCAGGGACAAAAAATGCTTCAGACAGACGAGGACAAGGGGAATAAAGAAAAAAGAGGTAGGCAGTGATCACCCAGATTTTCCTTCCTATGCTTTCAGTCTGAACAGCGGTCAGAAATGCTGAGTTTCTGCATCCTGCATGTGGTGTCCGGTGCACGTTCCTCCAACATCAACATCTCCGAGCCCTGGGGCAGGTCAGAGCAATCCCAGCGATGGATCAAGTTCCTTTTCCCTCTCTCCTCAGCTGTCCCACACTAAAGCTCTGTCTAATGCCACATACTGGCAAGCTCTGGAGAAAAGAGACAATCCCACCGTGGTGTGTACCCTGCAGCCTGTGCTGCTTTTCCTATGCAATGCCTTCGCTCCCTTCCACAGGAGGCAGAAGTACAAACTGAACCATCACGCAGTTATGCCCATCCCCTCCTCCACCAGAGATGCAAAAAGGCAAAAATCAACTCCCCAGCTCTTAGGTCTTCCTGCTCAGCAGGGTTGAATGACAAGAAAAGCAGCACAGCAGGCCAGGTGCTCCAGGGAGGCAGGTCCCCCTCCCCAGCCTGACTCGGTGCATCCCCACCCTCACAGCGGTGCCCAAACTGCGGGAGCAGATGTTTCTGGTCCCCTGGCCACACTGTTGACTTGCAGGATGCACGTGATGGCCATCCCCGCCGCTCAGGGGGTCCAGTTCTCCACAGGACCAGGGCTGCAGCCGAGGGCAGGACGCGGCCCCGCTGCAGGACCACTGCAGGGCCGGCAGCCACAGACCTGCCTCTGGTGCAACGTCCCACAACGGGGCAGGCAGGGCAGGAGCCCTGGGGAGGGACCTGCAGCCCAACAGCACAGAGAGCACATGAATGGCACCCAGCCACCCGTTACAGGATTGCACCACAGCTCCATGAGACTTGGAAATAACTCGGAAAAATTAAAACATAAAAGAGCTATCTTAAGGTTGCATGATCCACAGTACAGTGGCAAAAATCCTCCAGTGCGGTGATCCATGTTTTTATCTTGAGGATCTGAAATATCCCAAAATCCTGTAATTACAGAATTCTCTTTTATTGATTAAAGATAACGCAGAATTTCAGTTCTCACTTTATTAAAGTAACCTTCTTCCACGCTGCAAGAGGACAGGCAAGGGGAGCAGACTCCAGATGCATGGACCGCACACATTTGCTCCCGACCGGGGCTGGCTCGCGGGGGCGCAGCCACCAAGACATTAAAACAGAGCTGCTGAAACCTCCCGCATGTCATGTCTCGCCCGAAGCGAGGACAGAAAGCCTGCACCCAGCTGCCCGAACTCTCCAAATGTGAACTGAGGCTCCTGTCCCAGACCTGACCACGGCCAGACAGACCGGGCAGGAGGTGGAGCTGTATCTACAGCACTGCTGCTCTGCTGCAAAGACCTGCTCTACCTGTGTGGAGAAGAACTGTGGAGTTGGGAGTTTCGGCCCAGATAAGATAGGACTTCGGCCTGCGTGCTGAGAACTAGCAGACGCGCATGTACGCCTGAGATAAGACCTGAACGCCTGCCTTAGTTGTCTCCTCTGTAAGGGAACTGTAAACATCAAGAGAATCGCGTGACTGGTTAACCCTGAGAATAAGCGGATCTGAGAGCAGATGTGTGGATCCTTGCCAAAAGGAAGAGAGACTGTTTTTCGTAGTTTATAAGGGATACGAATCGGGTGATGACTGGGGCAGACAGCGGGACCTCCCCGCTATGGTAAAGGATATCTACTCCTGTATTGTAACAATAAACGATTCTGTGCATGTATATGTGAGGGTCCGTGCAATCATACACCACACACCTGGGATTGTAACAGAGGCAGGCTGGCTGCTCCTCACAATCTGAGCAGAATAGGTGTTTATTTTCAATGACAACAACTCCACATCTGTCAACGGCCACGACCCTGCCGCCAGCTGGGGGAAGACAGCCCAGATGGCTGGACAGACTCCTCGGCTGGGCCCCTTACTGACCTTGCTGCACCTCCAGAACAAGAACCTTGTCCTGCATTTATTGCCACGACTGAAATTGCCATCCCTAAGGAGGAACTCAACGGCAGGGCTTAGAAATGAAGAAGTAAACAAAGCTTGCCACCATTTCCACCATGCAACAGGTGTCCATTCCTGTTCTGAAGCGGGGTCTCTACCATTTCAAATTACATCTCCCTGCAAATATGCCCATCTCCAAGCAATGGAGAGGGCCAGGACAGGGTTATTTGCTGTCACAAATGTGATACTGTCACTTATGCCAATACTGTCGCTTATGCTTATCTTACAAACACATGCTCAATTACTCTTGACAAGAGATTATAATCCTCAACTAGCAGACGCAGAATGATAGAATAAACTAATTTCTGCTGAGAGTGTATATGCACCGCACAGCAGCAGAGTACCAACCGGTAAGACCTTCCTGACAGAGATTTTAGTGTCTGCAAAGCTTAAATTTTTGGTGGGAAAATTTTAAAGTTGAGAGAAAATCAATAGATTTTCACCAGTGAGAAATACTTGACACAGTAGTTCCAGCTCAAATGATTTCCTTTCCTGAAACAGCTTGGAAAATTTCACACCAAGTTTCATGAAAAAATGGATTATTTTTTTTTCCCAATCACTTACATTGCCTTCTGAAAATTATAGTTTTGCCTCATACCCACCACTGCAGGACAGGCTGGCTGGAGGGCCTGTAACACACAAACCCGCCCACCGTTTCCCTCGGACATTGCTGCGGGGACCCTCACGCAGGTGGTAACGGGGAGGAAAGCACAGCCAGGGGTCAGGAGGGGAAAGCGTGAGAAGGCAGCAAGTTATACAAAGTGCTTTGATTTCAGGAGCACCAGATTATTTGCAAATGAATTTCCACTGTGAAGATTTTCAACCTGGGGTTTGGGGTTTGGAAAATTTCCCCCAGGAAAACTCCAGGACAGGAATCGTCATTTTTTCCCCTTTTACTCCAGCCAGAACAGCCCTGAACGAGGAAGCTTGACATCACTTCAACAATTTCGGCAACCACTTGCAAGAACACCGGGTATTCTTCAGACCACAGCTATGGCAACACAGCTTGGGACGGGTCTTAAATTTCAGGAAACAAGGTAGGAAGTCTGAACCAAAAAGCTAAATAAGGAAAAACCTTGGTGATGAAGTCACCAGGCTTCCACAACATTGCCTGGAGCAGCTCCACGCGGGGATCAGCCCACTTGGATTTTCCATCGGCAAATGAAGATAGGACAAATTCATTTTAATACGTACTAGCTAATTAGTATGAAAGCAGATTTTCCCAGAGACTGGGAACCCAACGGTAGCTCGCTAATGCCGCATCTTAGGAAGACAGACGAGCAGTTCCCTGTTTCTCGTCCTCTCAAGAACATCCTTCTTGTGATGATAAAGCCCACGACATCCCACCATCAAAGACGGGAATAACAAGTTCCCTGTCCATGGACTGAGACGATGCCTATTCTCACTGCCCACTGTTCACATTGCTGCCCCTGTGCACTCGTGCCTCTAACATATATTCTTAAGAGAAAGGCCGTAGCCCTGGCTTTCAAGGCAATTACAAAGTCAGGGACAAGGAGTGACAGCTGTGTCACTGGCATGTCACCTCTTCTGACACTGGAGGAGCGGCACATTAATGCTCTGGGAGCAGTGGGGAGAATCTCTTCCTGAATGGATTAATACAGCACGAGGTGTTGCAAATCCTCTGAGCCTTTCCTCGCTCCCTCCATTTCTTTGCCTCTTCTCCCCTCCTCCCCCTTCATTCACTATCATCCTCACACTAATAAACGAGTTTCAAGGCTGGTATGAAAATTTCTGAGCAGATCTGCTCTTCTCCAAAACAGAGGCATGTCACATCCTAGAGAGGGGAAAAAACACCCCAAACAAAAAACTAATTGGTTTTGTAAGAAAGATCTAAAAGGAAGCAAGAGGTACAGAGCATAACAGCCCTTTCAGGAGAAGGAGCTTCAGGGAGAGTTTTCTGCCCACAAAGCACCAGAGCCCCTGGGACGAAAACTGATCATGACTACGGCCTCGGAAGACCCTTTTCCCCCTCCTCTGTTCTTACTCAGGGTTTACAGCTAAGACTTGAACGTCCAGGTTCTGCAGCCGCTCTAAACCCTGGCCCACATCCAACACAGCCTGAACTGCATTGCTCCCCCCCAGGTCGCTAATTGCCTGCAGGCAATTTAGTGAGCATGGACTGAAACTCCCAGACTCCAGCAGTCACCTTGATAGGGACCATCATTTAACCACTGAAACACTAGAGGATCCCTGCGGTTTCACACTAGATACCAAACCTGGCAAATTCCTCTAAAACACCAATAACAAACACAAATCTCCTTGGCTGTGAGAGCTACAGCATGATCCCAGCGTCAAGCTACCCTTCCATATTGGCATTACAGCTTCTCGCCTGTCCAGCGTCTGTACAAACGTGTGCAGCATTACTTACAGAGATGACCATGACCATGTAAGAGACAACTCCCGTGCACAAAGATCATGCAGGAAAAAAAAGGTTACTAGGCACTGTACAAAGACTGATGGAAAATCTGACTGCAAATATTCAACCTCTGGCTAGAAGCTACATAAGAACTGCTTTGGTGAACATCAAAAAACATGCATGGCTTTCTCAAACTCCTCATTGCACCATTTGAGGGTCGAGGGACATATCACAAGCTCCTAAAAGCTCTTTCACAGGCACAGCCCTGAAAAAAACCCCACTGCTTCTCTACCAGTGCACAAACAGATTATGAAAAGTTAAATTTTGAAGTCTATGTGGACAGTTTCTGAAATTAGATAAGTAATTTTAATGAGGATAAACCTTTTGCCTTGCATCCAGCAACTGAGGGGGACGTGGACCCAGCAGCACAGACCAGAGGCCAGAAACGGATGCAGGAACGCCCCATCTCCTCGCTGAGCCATCTCCTGTCTTTTTGGAAGCCGTTAGCTGACAGGTAAAGAGCAGAAAGTTGCACGTCAAGTGAAACACTATGCAAAAAGATGTGAAAGAGTAACATGTTCAGTTCAAAAAGAGGACTGGACAATGCCACGTACAAAACACCACCCTACGCACAGGGAAAGCTCTACAAGTCAGATGTGGTACCCCATAATGACAAACAATGGCTCTTCACATCAGTTTTCGGTACGTTCAGGTTAGTTCTTTTAGTCAGACACAGAAATCAAAGTGATCTCTTCTTTTGTTGAAGCAATCAATCTTTTAAGTAGTTATTGCTAAACAATTCAGAAGCAACCAAAAAAAGTTAAAGCCGGTACTTTTAACCTTACAAGATGCTTATCATTGAAGTGCTTCTCATACTAAATTCTCTTCTCTACTCTAAAGGGTCCCCATTTTCTCTGCTCCCAAGCAAAACTCCAAAGCTATTGATGGGGTTTCAGAGAAAGGAACACGTAGTTCAGTGCTCAGGGCTATGAATGGAGAACATTCACAAAACACTATAAAGGCAAATAAAGCAAAGAGCAAGCATTAAGGGGAAAACCTGGAAGCCGAACAAGAAACACCACACAAGTAAAACTGTCCCAAGCACTTACGCCTCCATCAAGGACCACAAGCCCTGAGGCTGACGACGGCTGTTGGATGGGTTCCCTCCCAGAGATGGAAACACCTCTCAGTTCTCTGTGCTCACACCAAGGAAGGAAACGGCAATGCACCCCTACACCTAAAGGCATGCCACTCCAAGCAAAGGTAATTTTTCATTTCTTTAGATAAACTGCCTGGCCAGTTACAATACCTGCTTATACTGACTTCATCCACCTTTACCCACATAAAGCTGTGACATGCTGAGTAACGTGGAGAGTCAGGTGGACTTTGACGCACACACTGCTACCACAGGACTGTTTTTTTAACCTATTTACATTTATCTGTCACTTTGAAGCCACCCAAAGGTCAGCATGCTCTTGCTACTGGAAGTTCTTGCTCTGTGCAGGCACTAAGGAAGACATTTCTGGTGAGGGATTATTTCAAACGGGTAAAGCACAGCAGAACATGCTCTTTATGCGCTGCTAGAATCATCCCCCAGGCATATCAGGAGCAAGGGCAAAGCTTGTATATTGAAGATGCATTTGAGTTACATTACTATTCAACATACACCACTACCAGACACTTCTCTAGACTGAAGGCTGAGAGGAGAGTCCTTTCTGGATACCTCACTCCTGGGCAGAACTTCTAGAGACTTCCTTTAATGACAGAAATCCAAAGAGCTACAATAAGCTTTTTAAATTATGCACAGCAAATAAAAAGAAAACAAACAAACGAAAAATGACAGGTAAACCCCTGAGGCGCTAATGAGGAACAAAAGGTCTCCCCTTGAGACCACTACCCCTCACAAAATGGACAAGTGGCTTAAAAAGAGATTCCTGCAAAGAAACCGCAGCTGGTCATAATCCTGATAAGTCCAGCACAAGCAACCAATGTGGAAACGGCAGTGTTGACCCTTCTGCTCCTCCTACGAGCTCTTCGCTAGCCACACAAAGAGGCAAAACCAAGGGTGAACGAATCAGACCGGAGAAGAATTTGGCCCCCCAAAATTCAAAATGATCAAGAAGTCTATTTGAAATACAGATTCTCATCCACTGTCATGGATGATGAACCTTGCCCGAAGCACATGTCATGCCTTGAGATAGGAGCTAAGGACTGTATGAGCAGATGTTCAAAAATGAAGCAACCAGAACAGGCTGACAAACCTCTACCGTTTTTTCAGTGATGTTCAAGTCACATGATACTCAGTCCAGGACTTTACAAAACATCACTAAACTTAACGATAGCAGCCTCTTTGCAGGTTTCTTACTCAAAAGCAAAGACCAAAAAGCCATGTCCCTCCGTGCGGTTGGTGTCTTCTCATGGCTCTTCCTCAAGGCAGAAGAAATGACCATGAATTTGGGAGTCCACACAAATTCAGAAGTACACTTAGTCCTCCAGCAGTCATTACCTATGGGCCAGAAGTCCTCCCACACCCCAGAAGTGCCCGTTATTCGTCTGGCAGTCATTCTCCACGAACAGCAAGTCCTCCACACCTAACCACCTAATTACTGACTCAGTGGAAATGAGCTGGACCACAACAGAAGTGACACTGCCTGGCCCAGTCAGACATATTAGACCACAAATGGTGGTTACAAGACACAAAATGCACACAAACCACCAGACCAGCAAAAAAACAAACAGAAGACACGTCATACAAAAACCAAAGGCCCCTATCCAAACCCTAAAAAGGCAAACAAGCTTAAAAAGGACTCTCCGAAAAAAAGACCACCCAGAAGACAAGATAAGGCAAAACCAACCTAACCCCAGGAACCTCGGGCCAACAAACCCAGACCCTGTCCATAACAGTAACACGCTCTAATCCTAACTCGCTTACCCTCTGGCATCCAATAACCCTAGCATCCATAATCCTAGCACACTGTAGCCCTGAGATATCAAAACATTGAACACAAACTCCCTGGAGATCTCTGCCAGGGCCTTCAGGTGGCCCCAGATCTCAGACATCACAACTTTGAAGTGGGAGTGGGACAGAGCCACCAGGACATCATCATCTTCACATCATCCGTCACACCCTGAAAAAGCGCCCAGGTTAGACACTCCTGGGAGAAAGGCTGGGGCACTCGGAGACTTTGAACCAAGCCAGCCATGACCACAGGGCTTCAGCTTAACATTTCTGTGTCAGAGCCACCAGGCAGATGACCCTGTCCTCCCTGCAAGACCCCTCGGGGCAGCCATACCCAGAGCCGGGTGGCTGGATATGGCCTTTGCTCTATGGGGAGGCACTTCCCAGAAGCAGGATCTCTCATGGGGGCCTGGACGCCTGAGGAACATCTCTGCGCTGATCCACCTCTCACCAAAACCAGGGGTGGAGGAAGGCTGCTCTGGTGGTCTCCAAGAGAACCAGCTCACCTGGGCTGCTCTGCGGCGCCTTTGCTGTCAGGCGGGTCTCAGCGCCGCTCTGCAATCGGCTGTCACCTCCCTGCAGGACCCTCTCCAGCGCACGGTACGTCTCCACTGCGTCTCCCTGGGGACAAAGGTCAGAAGGGAGGGATTGCATTTGCTTTGCCCCCATTCCCAGGATGCTTCAAGAGAGACCTGCCACCCCCAAATCAGCTGTGTGATGTGGACACCACGTACGAACCGCAGACGCGGGCCAGGACAGCAGCGGGGAGCAGGCAAGGCATTCTGCACTGTCCCCGGCGCTGGCAGAAAGCAGAGCTGGAGGCAACGGGGGGAAGACCAGGGCAGCCGGCGGCGGGGCTCGGCAGGGCGCAGCGCCCAGAGAAATGTCCGGCTCCTTGACCCTCGGCCCCGGGGCTGCAGCACGGGGCCAGCACCAGCTGGGGCTTCGCTGGGAAAAGAACAGGCAGGGGTGACCCTGACACCCCGCACACGTACCTGCCCCTGGGATCCAACAACCTGTCCCCTTGCCCATCGCTGCCACGGGATCCAGAAAGCAGTGGTGCCAGCCCTGGTGTCGTCCTGAGCCATCTCTCGACAGGTAAGTCTTTAACCAGCAGGCCTAAAAAGAGGAAAAATTGCCCAGAATTAAGCTATGCTCAAGATTTTGCAGGCAGCACGTTTTTTGAGCTGCCTGCTGGTGCTGCTCCTGGGGAGTGCTCAAGAAACAGGGCGGATGCCTGTACCTGCAGGCAGGTGGTGGAGTGTGCGCAGCGGGAGCCAGCGATACTTTGTGCGCCTGTTGAATGGGTTTGGGCTTTAAATGTGCCCAACCTGGTACGCCTAGTTCCTTTTTCCTTGTATGTAGAGCTTAAATGGTATTTTTTTAAAAAGCAAAACCACCAAGCAAACAAACAAACAAAGAGCTGGGTGATTTTCTCCCCCACAGCTGGGCTTTTTTTCCCCAGTCCTGGCCACTCTGAAAGGTGGTCATCACCAATATTAGGGTGCAGGATTGGGCCCAGGGCAGGGCTTTTGCAGGCAGCACATTTCTTGAGGCTCCCGGTAATGCAGTTCCTGGGGAGTGCTCAAGAAACGGGGCAGTTGCCCATTACTGCTATTTTTGGTGTCTCCCCAGCACTCTCTGTCCGGCTCCCTGACCCCATTTTTTAATTCCTGCCTCTGTGTCTTTAGCCCATCACTATGTTTTTTCTTTCTCTGTATTTTCTAATTCCTCCCTGTTTGTCCTATAGCCTGCTGCTATTTTTTTCTTTCTCCACACCCCTCTCTCCCGCTCCCTGTCCTTCCCTCTTCTCTATCACCGTGTCCTGCTTCCTGGCCTTATCTTTCCTCTCTGTCCTGAAGCCTGCCCCCTCTTTCCTTCCCATATCCCCTGCTCAGCTGGCTTCTCCCTGGGCCTCTGTCCTGCTCCCCATCCCCTTTTGCTCTTCCTCTGTCTCCATCCCGGAAGCCATCGCTGTTCTGTCCTTCTCTGCCTTCTTGCCCTGATCCACATCCCTCTGTTTCTCTGCATTGTTTCCCGTCCTTCCCCTGCTCGGTGCCCCGCTCTCTGTCCCTGCCTCTCCCTTTCTCCCTCCCCGCCCTTGTCCCTCTCACCCCTTCCCCTCTGTCCTCTGTCCTGCTCCCTGTCCCATTTCGCTGTCACTCCGCTCTCCTGCTGCCTTTTCTGTCTCTCTGCCCCCCTGTCCCGCTCCCTCGCCCTGCCTGTGCCAGTCCGTCCCTCTGTCCTCCTCCCTGCCCTTCTTCTTCTCCCTCTGCCCCTCTCCCCCGCTGCCGATCACTGTTTTTCTTCCCGCACCCCGCCGTCCCCTGCCCTCCACCTCGTTCCCGCTCTGCCCCTCTGCTGGCTCCTCACCAGTACTTTTCCTTCCTCCACGCCCCGCCCAGCTCCCCCCGTTCTCCTCGTCGCTCTGTCTGTGTCCCGTCCCTCGCCGGCCACCCCACCGCCCTGCCCCACCCCTCTCTGCTGCTCTGTCCCTCTCCCCTCCTCCTCCCGGCTCCACCGGGGCTCCAGGACGCAGAGGAGCCCCAGGGAGGCGACCATGGAGCCGGTGAGGGGGCGGGGCCGGGCTGGGGGACGGTGTCCCCGCAGGGTCAGACAGCAGGAAGGCGTGCCCCGGGGCATGCCGGGAGCTGTAGTGCTGGGGCATGGGGCTGCCAGGGGGCCATGTTGGTTCTCATGGCATGCTGGGAGCTGTAGTGCTGGGGCATGGGGCTGCCAGGGGGCCATGTTGGTTCCCAGGGCATGCCGGGAGCTGTAGTGCTGGGGCATTGGGCTACCAGGTGGCCATGTTGGTTCCCAGGGCATGCCGGGAGCTGTAGTGCTGGGGCATGGGGCTGCCGGGTGGCCATGTTGGTTCCCAGGGCATGCCGGGAGCTGTAGTGCTGGGGCACGGGGCTGCCAGGGGGCCATGTTGGTTCCCGGGGCATGCCGGGAGCTGTAGTGCTGGGGCACGGGGCTGCCAGGTGCCCATGTTGGTTCCCAGGGCATGCCGGGAGCTGTAGTGCTGGGGCACGGGGCTGCCAGGGGGCCATGTTGGTTCCCAGGGCATGCCGGGAGCTGTAGTGCTGGGGCACGGGGCTGCCAGGCGGCCATGTTGGTTCCCAGGGCATGCCGGGAGCTGTAGTGCTGGGGCACGGGGCTGCCAGGCGGCCATGTTGGTTCCCAGGGCATGCCGGGAGCTGTAGTGCTGGGGCACGGGGCTGCCAGGGGGCCATGTTGGTTCCCAGGGCATGCCGGGAGCTGTAGTGCTGGGGCATGGGGCTGCCAGGTGGCCATGTTGGTTCCCAGGGCATGCCGGGAGCTGTCATTTCCCGACGCTCAGCTTACCGGCAGCCATGTTGGTCTCGGGAGGCGCAGCCTCTGCTCCAGCTGCGTCTCGGCTGAGGTGAGGGCTGGGGCCGCGCGGGGGTGGTGGGGGAGAGCTCCAAACCGCCAGTGCGATGGGCTCCCGGTCAGCTGGAGCCAGGCCTGGCCGGGGCAGCCCCGGGAGTGATCCGAGAGCTGGGGAGGGGAAGGAGATGGAGACAGAACCCCCTGGGCACAGGCCCCGGACACCCCGACTCCCAGAACCCCCCTGAGCCGCCCTGGCCCGGCTCACCCCCTACAGCTGCCCCGGCCCCAGCACCTCCCCTGAGGCCTGGCCTGCAGCCCCAGGCCGCCCCACGGCCTGTCCTGGCAGCAGCGAGCTGGGCCTCGGGCACACTCGATCCTCCGTTAACGTGGGTGCTGTCAGCGCCAGCGCGGGGAAGGAGCGGTGCCTGCAGGAGCTCCTGCAGCAGGAGGGGCTGCAGCCTGGGGCCGGCTGCGGTAATCACGATTCTTTCCCTCTCCCAGAGGCTGCGCTGAGGGCTCGGTTGTCCGTTCCTCCCCCAGAGATGTCGTTGGCTGCATCTGGCTCAGGCTGAAGTTGAAGAGATCGGAAAAAGGTAAAGCGGCTGAAGAAGGACACGAAGGGGATCTGGCTGGAAGCTGCCCCCGGCTGCAGACAAGAGGCAGATGGCCTCTCCAAGTGAGGAAGGGTCCCTCTGAGTATTCCTCAGCCGACCAGATCTCCAGCGTGCACCGTGGGGTCTGTGTGGATAGCCAAAAGTACGGTACAGCCATGTAGTGTGTGTGAGACTGTGTGTCTAGGAAGCTTCATATTGTAAGAGCTGAGAGAGGCAGAGACAGAAATGTCTGAGCTGTAACGTTCGTCTGGAAGCACCGAGAGCGGGAACTGCGGTGAGTCCTGGGCCCCTGGGGCCGTGTCACCCCTCTTCTGCGTCCGGGTCCCTCCCTGTGCCTGTGCCCCCCCCCACCTTTCCCTCACTGGTGTAACATTTTTGCTTCCCTGTACCTCTCTTCTTCTGTCTATTCTTGTATCCTGCTCCCTGTTCCTGCCTCTCTTTCCAAGCCCCTCTCTTTCTTTGCCATTCTACCCGCCCCTTTGTTTTTTCTTGCTCTCCCTCTGCCCTGCTCCCTGCCCCTCTTTTTTTCTTCCTCTCCCTCAGTCCTGCAGCCCATTGCTGTTTTTTCGTTCGCTGCCTCTTTGTCCCGATCTGCATCCCTCTCTGTTTTTCACAATCTCTTTGGCCTCTTCCCTGTCCTGCTTCTTCTCTCTCTGCTTGTATGTCCCACTCCCTCCTCTTTCTCTCTCCCACTTTCTCTCTCTCTCTCTCTCCCCCCAGTCCTGCTCACTGTCTCTGGTTTTTTTTTTTTCATTCTGTGTCCCACTGTCGCTGTCCTTCTTCCTGTCCATCTCTTACTCTCGCTGTCCCTCACTGCTGCTCCCTGACCCCCTTTCTTTTTTAGTCTTCCTCCAACTCTCCACAGGGCTCCTGATCCCTCTCTTTCTTTCTTCATCCCTCTGTGAGGCTCAAAATCCCGGCCTTTCTCGCTCTGTCGTTATTCTTGTGTGTCGCTCTGTCCTGCTCCCTGTCCCACCGTTTCTTGCTATGTCCCTCTGTCCTGCTCCCTGACCCTATTCCTTTTTCACTCCCTCTCTGTCCTGCTGCCCACCCGAGATTATTTCTCCATCTCCTTCCTGCTCCCTGTCCTTATTTTTCTTTCTCTGTCCTGCTCCCTCTTTCTGCCTCTCTTCCTCTATGCCTGCTGCTTCTTTCTCCATCTCTGCCCAGATCCCTCTCCCTTTTACTTTCCTCTCACGCTTCCTCTGTCCTTTTTTTTCTTGTCCCCACCTTTTCTGTCCTGCGGCCCAGCGCTGTCTTTTCCTTCTCCACCTCTCTGTCCTGCTGCCCAACCCAGGCTTTTTTCCCCTCCATCTCTGTCCTGCTCCGTCTCTCTTGTTTTTCCCTGTCTTTCACTTTGTCCTGCCTCCCTGTTTCTGCCTTTCTCTGACAATCCGCGTCCTGCCCCTCTCCTTGTCTTTCTCCCTTTGCCCCCATCCTTCATCCTGTTTGTCGTTTTTCTCTATCCCTCTCTCCCTGCTGCTTCTTTCTCCACCTCTGTCCTGCTCCTGGACCCTTTTCTCCTCCCGCTGTGCCTCTGCCCTGCTTCCTCTCTCATCTTTCCTGTCTTTATTTCTCTGTCGCACTGCCTTGCTGTACCCCATCCAGCTGGCTCTCTCTTTTTTCTCTTCTCTCTTCCTCTGTCCTGCTTCTCGGCCTTTCTTTCCTCTCCTTCCATCTCTAGCCTCCAGGCCATTGCTGCTATTTTTCCCCTTGGTCTCTTTGTCCGGATCTGACCCTCTCTTTGTTTCTTAGTCTTTTCCGTCCTGTTCACTGTCCTTCTTTTTCTCTCTCTGTCTGTATGTCCCGTTCCCTGTCCCTGCCTTTCTCTATCCCTCCTTCCTTCTTCTTCTTCTCCCCCCACTTTCTCTGTCCCTCCGTGCTGCTCCCCAACCCTACTTTTTCTTCTTCCATCTCTCTGTAAGACTCCTTGTCCCTGTTTTGCTTGATTTGTCTATCTCTCTGGACTTTTCCCTGCACCTTTCTTTCTCTCTCAGCTCCTCAGTCTTTTCCCTCATCTTATTTTTCTCTTTCTAGTCCTCCTCCCCATCAGCTTAACCTGAATGACCAGGCGTCCCTGTGCTCTGGTATTTACCCGTGTTGTGGTTTAACCTGGCAGGCAGCTAAACGCCACACAGCCGGTTGCTCACTCCCTGCAGTGGGATGGGGGAGAGAAGCAGAAAAAAAGGTAAAACTCGTGGGTTGAGATAAAGACAATTTAATAGGACAGAAAGGGAAGGGAAAATCATAATAATAATGATAAAAGAATATACAAAACAAGTGACGCACAATGCAATTGCTCACCACCCACTGAGCAATGCCCAGCCAGCTCCCCCTGGCCAACCTCCCCATTTTTTTGTTCAGCATGACATCATATGGTATGGAATATCCCTTTGGCCAGTTTGGGTGAGCTGTGCTGGCTGTGTCCCCTCCCAACTTCTTGCGCACTTCCAGCCTCCTCACTGGGAGGGCAGTATGAGAAGCTGAAAAGTCCTTGAGCTAGTGTAAGCACTGCTCAGCAACAACTAAAACATCGGTGTGTTATGAACATTCTTCTCATCCTAAATCCAAAACACAGCACTATACCAGCTACGAGGAAGAGGTTAGCTCTTTCCCAGCCAAAACCAGGACAACCTAGCATTGCCCTAGGGAAGATCTGTGTCTTTAGGGCTAGGGATCATTTGGGAGCCGATCTCCTTATGTAGACGGTGGAGCTAGGCGTAGTTAAAGCAGAGGTGGTTCTCAGCTGGTGCTCTGTGCATCTTGTTGAAAGAGCAGGCTGTGGGCCTTATTTTGAAGGAAGGTTTCTTGTTCTGCGCTTATTGCTCCTAGGGAGTGTGTTGGGGACTGCAGGGACGGGTGGGGCCTGCTGTGATTCCTGTAAATGTGAACTGGACTTCTCCTAATGGACTTGAATGAAACCAGACTGACTGCCTGTGGTTTTCTTCCCCAGCTCCAATTCCAACCTGCGTGCTTGGCACTAATAAACAAGAGACGCTGAGCTAGTTTCCCGATGTCAGTGGCTGCCAGTTCACAGAGAACATCGCTTCCTCAGGTAACGGTGCAGTTGGCCTGTGATCAGAGATGTGTACTTGCATGATGGGGCTTTCATGAACATTTTCTGGTCTTGCCACTTCAAAGCCCTTCTTTTTTCTGGAGATTTTTAAGACAGCATTTCTTATTCTGGGGTTCAGACTGGAGTTGGACTTAAGGTTGAACGGCTGAGATAATGGGCTCCGTAAAACGTGAGAGCGTGCTGCATTTTTGCTGTTGTTTTCTAACACTATCTGAACTTTGGTAAGCAAGAGGAAGAGTGGTTGAAAGAGCCTGTTCTTTGAGAGTAACTGTGCCTGTAGCGTGCCTGTCTTTGTATGGTGAAGGTTTCCTACCTGCAGTATGATTTTGCTGGGCTGTGAGGCTGTATTGGAGTAGCAGAGGTAAGAAGTGTCGTCTTTAAAGGTAATGAAGCTGTAGCAAAACAAGCCGGACAAGCTAGTTTCTTCCTAGAATGCTGCCTGACAAAAATAGTGGCAAGTAAAGGCACTTGCAGTTGGCTTTTTTATGCGGTCTTCATACGGAGCTTTGGGTATTGATTGATTTCTGGGAAGCAAGACAACAGTGAGGAAAGAAAAGCGGGGCTTGTCTAAATGGCTTCTTCGCCGTAGGCAGGGTTCGAGCCTTGCGCTAGAACAGGTCTTTACGACAGTTTAGGAACACAGAAGATGAGCTGTCTGTAAGGAGAGTTTCAGCAGAAGTAAGGCTCAATTTGCTAAATTGGCTCCTCTTTGTGTGGATGCAAATAAGAGATGACCTGGCAGTGTTTACATCTCAAGTGCGTACCGGTGTGTTAATGCAGGCCGTCGAGGTCTTTTCAGGGGTACCTCTGGACTGCAGGTCGTGTGCCTGAGTGGTACCGAGTCCCAGGATGAGCCAGTTCCTGCCGACAGTTTTATCTCCTGGAGATACATTTCATTTGGCCTCATTATTTTCTCAGCTAAATCTATCCGAGTCTTACAGATAGACTATAGATAGATACAGTCTTGGGATCGTGACGACGTAGTTCGAGGGCTCAAGTGGCAATGTTTGATTTGCCATCACTTTGCCAAGGCAAAGGCCATTGCAGGGTAATGGTCCCACAAAAAGCCTGGGACTGCAGTCTTCTCAGTAGTCTTCTGTAGCCTTCATGCTGCCAGGCCGTTGATACCGTTTCATCAGAAGCAAAAATCACCCTAGTCCTGGGATGTCTTTCCTGCCCTCTCTAGACGGAATAATCCCTGGTCATTCATGAACTGGTCATGCTCTACCTTCAACCTAGGCAGGTTATTTTCCCTCATTCCCATCTTTTTCTGAAGTAAACATCACAGTTGCTATAATCATGAAAAAGGTGAATTTTTTTCTTCCTTGTACAAATATTACTTTATATAATAGTTTCTTCATTTCTCTGTTCTGTGTTGGTAGCTCTGAGCATTTAATCTGGTCTACCTGAGCCTCCTGAACCCCGAAGCAGTGTTCTGAAAGAGGCCTTATTAGGGATTTCTTCAACGCTGTTAAAATAAAAGCTGCTTGCTCTGCTTTAAATCGGGGTGATGGAAAAGGCCGCTCTGTTTTTTGAGTCCTTTTTTCCCTTCGCTTTTTAGATGGGCAGAGGACACTTCTGTCGGGCTTTCTCTTTGCGTGCGTCCTGGTGCTTCTCTCGCCAGCTTTCTTTGGCAAACGCGGGCTATTGCTTAAAACTTCCATCAGAGGTGGATGCCTGTCACACGACAAGGGTTCTTTGGGTATCGGACGATAAAACACCAACGGTCTACGGACCAAGTCTGTTCAAACGTATTATAATAATATAAGTTGACAATCAATATCATTGAGCCTGAGTAGAGCGCAAGCAATCTAAGCATGAGCGAAAGAGAGAAGGGGAAATCTCACTTGCCGTGTAGGCGAGGTACAACACTGTTAACGATTAATCTTACCCACTGATGAGCAACAGTTGGGGAAATTGTGGACCTGTCGTGTTCTCCTTCATGACATAAGGACATCTCCTTCTCCAGGCAGCACCCCTGGACCAGCTGAGAGCTACCCCGAGTTGGTGTTGGGGCACCTTATTTTTGGGATTGCACCTTCTCTGTTCAGTTGTATGACTGACAAGTTGATGTAGGCATGTCCTTTACATGCAAAGCTGGACGTGTCTCAGAAGGGTTGGTGATCCGCAAGTAGTTGTACGCGGTTGGTCACAGGTTTCTGTGTGCGAGGGGCTCCGTGCAGCTGTGTGAGCAGCGCAAGCACGCTCTGTTAGCGCTTTCCACTGTCCCCTGCCATACCTGAGGCCAGGAGCGTCTCGCCACACTCCACCCCTTATGGCGTGGGTAACGGCGTGATCCAGTGGTTGGGGTAACAGCCCTGCAGAGTGAGGGTGCGAGCCTCTCTTGCCTCTACTGGTGCGAAATGGCTGGGCGGTGAACGGAGAGGTGGTGGAGGAGGAGGAGGACTTTCCCAAGCGGGGGACAAATGCGAGATTAATCGCTATTGGTGAGTTCGATCGTTTGGTTCTATGATATGTGGCAACTCAACGCTTAATCACAATCCAAATAACTTAGTAATGGGATAAAGAATATTACAATAATAATAGTTTTTGTTACTATTTGTTGCAAATCTAAGGGTGGTATCCAACTAAAGAGGTCAGAAAGTGAAACTCCACCAGGAGATACTGCGATTTGATGTAATGTTTGTAAGTGTTTGGAAATGGCCCGGGCGTCGTGACATTTGTTACCTTTGGTATGAATCAATGCTCTTGTTGCAGGGTAAGCATATCAGGTACTAGATGATTTTGTCCTAGTATCACAGCTAAAGAAGAATTTTCCTGTTGCAAGGCTAAAGTGGCATCTACTGTGCAATTGTCTGTGGGTTCCATGGTAGCAGATAGATTTTTAAGAGCTCTTTCTAGTTCATTTACCCCGAGTTTGGGAATTAAGGTTCTGATTAAACATCTCCATCTGGAATCATGGGGGGTTCCTCATATACTGGGGTGAAGAGGTGGAGTGTCAGATCTACGCATGCGGCAGGGGCTGCGTTAACCCCCCCACCTCCCACTGCAGGAATGACCATAGGCAGAGGCGCTGTGAAACGACATCAAACCTTTAATGAATTAAGAAAGAAACAGAGATATGGGAGAGGGCTGGGACTGGTATGGGCGGGTGCAGGTCGCATGTCGCAGGGATCCGTGCTCCACACCTTCTCTATCAGTCTATCAACAGCGGTCAGGGGGGCGTGGAGCACTTTGTCCTGCGGCGTCCCTCAGGGTTCTGGCTCGCTTGGTGGGCACGTTGTTGCTGTCGGATGCCCTCCGCTTGCTGCTGCCCGCTTGCTGCCTGCTGCTGCCTGCCGCTGCACCGTCCCCATCCGGCTTCCCCTCCCGCGGGGTTTTTGAATGTTTTACCAACTGGCGCACCACCATCTCCTTCCTCTTCTTGGGTGGCATGTTGTCCCACGGGAAGGTCTCTTGTGTCTTGGGGGTGCCAGCTGGCGCGGGGCGCTTGACCTGCTGGCCGCCCGCCTTGCCCGATCTGGGCACCACCCGGCAGGAGACGACGCCCGGCGACAGTGGCGAGCGGGTTGAACCCACCCGGGGCTGCCTCCGCAGTGCCTCCTCCACCGGTTGGGCCATGTGGGGTGGGTGGCACTGGGGGGCAGCCGGGGGGCTGGGCAGGGGACTCAGCAGTGGGATCCACAGGGGGCTCTCCAGAGGACCCTTCAGGGGATCCTTCCAGGGACTCTCCACAGGACTGTCCTCTGGAGAACTCTCCAGAGAGGTCTCCTCAGAAGTCTCCAAGGGACTCACTGTCAGCCAGGCGGGGAGGTCTGCTGCCACCCCACCCTGCTTCCCCTTGGGGGCCTGCAAGGGGGAGGCCGCCACCCCCCAGAAGGTGTCGGCGTCCCCCAGCATTGCCGCTGCCAGGAAGTCCTTGGGGCAGTTGCCCTCTGCCCCGTACTCCAAGAAGTCAGGGACTTCATTGAAGGAGGCAGTGCTGGCAAGGCAGTTGGGGTCATCGGGGAAGGTGTTTTCACTGTCCACCAGCATTGCTACTGCCACTTGCTCCTCGTTGCAGCTGCCCTCTGCCCTGTACTCCAAGAGGTAGGGGAGCTTGTTAAGGGTCAAGCTTGTTAAGGTCAAGTTGGGGACATCGGGGACATCGGGGACGGCATCCTCGCCATCCCCCATCCCCGCCACCACCTCTGGCTTCTTGGGGCAGCTGCCCTCCACCACATACTTGGAGAGATCAGGGAGCTCATCGAGGACCTCGGCGGTCAAGTGGGGGCCATTGGCGGTCAAGATGGTGTCCTCGCTGTCCCCTAGCTGTGCCACCACTGCTTGGTCCTGGGGACAGTCACTGTCCGCCACATGCTCCGAGAAGTCGTGGAGCTCATTGAGGAAAGTGGTGCTGGCAAGGCTGTTGGGAAATCAAGGACATCAGGGACGGTGTCCTTGCTGTCCCCCAGACCTGCCGCCACTGCTGGCTTCTTGGGGCAGCCGCCCGTGGCCACGTACTCGGAGAGGTTGGGGAGCTCATTGAGGAAGGCAGTCAAGTCGGGGACATCGGGGGCGGTGTCCTCGCTGTCCCCCAGCCCCACCACCACTGCTGGCTCCTTGGGGCAGCCGCCCTCCACCACATACTCGGAGAGGTCAGGGAGCTTGTGGAGGAAGGCGGTCAAGCTGGGGCTGTCGGGGCCATCAGGAATGGTGTCCTCGCCGTCCGTGGTGTCGAGCCAGTGGACCGTATGCTTCACGGTGGTGTCCTCTGCCTGCTCAGGAAGGGCCTCGGCAAAGGTGACTGGCCCCTGCTCGGGCAGATCTGCGGGCTTCCCCAGGGCTGCTGGGGTGGTCACCGCTGCTGAAAAAGCAAACAAACAAAGCCAACGCGACCCCGGGGCGATGCAAGCTTTCCTCAGCTTGGCCGCCCACCTGCGGGCTCTGCCACCCCCCAAAACTCACCTTTGGGCTTTGTCATGGTTCTGCTGGTGGGTGGAGCCAGGGCTGGCTGGTGGGGGCTGGCAGCAGGGACACTGTCCTCAATGGCTGCTGTGTCCTTCTTAAAGGCCTCCGACGGCTTCTGGGCGCAGCCGGGCAGGGTGTGGAGCACAGGAGGTCCCCGCACCCAATGCTGAGCCGCGGGGCGGCGGTGTGGCGGGGGGCCGGGGTGGGCAGGGACTTGAAGCGGGCAGGAGCCCATGGAGTACAGGGGCTCCCCCTGGAGCATGGCCCACGGCCCCAGCTCCATCGGCTGGTGGGGCACCAGAGTCCCCATCACCACCTGCTGTCCCCAGCCGTAGGGAGCAGGCACGCTAGGGAGCTGCACCCCAGAGGGGAGCTGCACCCCGCGGGGAAGCTGCACCACAGAGGGGAGTTGCACCCCACGGGAGAGCTCCACCACCGGGGGAAGCTGCACCTGGTGGGGGAGCTGCAGCACGGTGGGGAGCTGCACCCCACAGGGGAGCTGCACCAGCTGCCCCGGGGCCCCCAGGGGCCCTGCCACCCCATGGCAGAAGCTGGCCTGGGGCAGCTGGTCGGTAACGGGGTGGACCTGGGCAGGCTTACAGGACACTGGCAGCCCAGGGACAGAAGACAGCATGCTGGCAGTGACCAGTGGTGGCATGGCCAGGGGGGTGGAGCTCACGCCGGGCACCTCCAACGCCATCGGGAGCCAGAGAGGGAACCTCTCTGTTGGGGGAAGCGAAGAGAGGTGATGGGGTGAGATATTGGCAGGCAGAGCCAGTTGGGGGGTTACCCAGCGGGCAGGAGCACCAGGAGGAGTGGGAGCCTGCTGCTGTACCTGCTATGGCGGTCGGTCAGTGTGGGGTTTGTTTGGGGCAAAGTGTTCTGGGGGGGTCCCTCCCCATGGCGATCATTATGACAGCACCTGCTTCAGCTAGCCTCGCGATGCTTTGATTTTTCATACCACAGCAACTTCCCATCTCAATGGTTTCCCATCCTGCTGATGATGTCCTGTCCTCAATGCTGATTTTGCATCCCCGCCATGGTTTCCCATGTCACCGATGTTTTTCTTTGGGAGGTGATTTTTGGGTCCAAGGGGAAGGGATGGGGCCAGCACCGCTGGCCCTGCGATGCTGACATGTGTGTGCTGCCCCGTCTTCCATGATGGTGGAGAGGGGCCTGGGACACTTTTGGGTTGTTTTTGTCCTCCCCCGTCTCTGGTCTGGGCCAGAGGTCAGTCTTGGTCTTGCTGTCGGTGAAGTGAAGCTCTGTGACGTTAATGTGCCCCTTCCTGGGGAGCGCTGGTGGGGCCATGCTGGGGTTCTGTCCTGGGCATGGGAAGCGTCGTGGGGCAGCGGGTGGGTGTCCTTCCCTATGGGGTCTGTCAGTGCAAGGGGTATGCTGGCGGTTAGCGAGAGCTGCAGGGAGCCTTCCCCTGCACCCCTGCTCAGCCGGGCTCCGGGAGTGTCCCCAACGGATGCTCAGACCCCAAAGGAGGCCAAGGAAGAGATGTCGGAGGGATCCGGAGCCCTGTAAGGCTTGGGCACGAGCTTGACAGGAGCTCCTGGGGCACAGGGCGTGCCGCCGCACCCGTCAGACCCCTGGCCTGGAGCTTGAGTACCGTGATGCAGGAGATGTGGAAGGGACAGGTCTCCTCTGACCCCACAGAGCTGTGGAGGGAGAAGGAGAAAACATCGGGGGGTCAAGGAGGAGCCCACGTCTCCCCTGCCATGATCAGCCCCCCCCGCCCATGCCCACCGCTGACGTGAGCCGGTTGTGGATGGGGTGGAAGTGCTTGGTGAGCCTGACGGTGAAGATGGTGTTGGGGATGAGGAAGAAGGAGCAGCATCCCAGGCTGAAGCAGGCAGCATTCTGCAAGGAGAGAGCATGCAAGGTCCCCACTAGGCTGTGTGGGGAGAGGCAGCCCCCCAGGGTCTGGAGGGGCTTGGGGAGCCTTGCAGTGGCTGTTCCCAGGGGGTGTGGGGGACTAAGGGCTGCCGTCAGCCCCAGTTCGTGCCAGTGTGGCCAACCCCGTGCAGGTCTTGCACAAAGTACTGCAGCTACGGTCCAATGATGTCAGCAAGGAAATGCTCAACATCCTTCTGAATATTACACCGATCGGTTAAACAAGTGAGCATGTTTGGAGGGGTCAGCCGTGAAAACAAGGGAAATGGGACTCTAATGGTATCTTTCTTTGCAGACCCGTCAGCCCCAGATATTAAGAAATACTTTTCTAAATATATGCCAGGATAGCAGGGCAAAGGATTGGATGAAATAATCAGCGTTGCTATGTTTGTGTTTAACGGAAAAGATGAAAGACAGCTCAGCGACTTGGCTCAGGTGAGGGCTGGGGCCACCCGGGAGTGGTGGGGGAGAGCTCCAAACCGCCCGGTGCGATGGGCTCCCTGTCAGATGGAGCCGGGCTGGCCGGGGCAGCCCTGGGGGTGACCCGAGAGCTGAGGAGGGGAAGGAGATGGAGACAGACCCCCCGAGCACAGGCCCCGGGCACCCCGACTCCCAGAGCCCCCCTGAGCTGCCCCAGCATTTTTAGTTACTACAATAATAGGAGTGGTGTGTTTTTCTGTTAACTCTTACAGGGCTTACTGCCCTGTTCAGGGACTGGGAATATTCAGCTGCCTTGGAAAATCGCCAGCCCGATTATCATTGTTCAAGCCTTGTTTCCCTTGCTAGAAGGCACTTCATTTTTGAATACATCCTTGCATCGGCAAGATGCAGGCAGTGGAGATGGTTTCCTGCAGGGAGCAGCCTGATGAATCCAGTTCAGTGGCAGAGCCGAACACTTCTCCCTGCCAGTGCTCGGCCAGTGGTTTCACAGGTACAGTCAGCCCGACTGGGAGCTTGCGGTCCTTGCTCTGCCAATGCTTTGGCAGCCGCCTCGGAGTAGGAGGGGACAAATGTTCTGGCTGCCTGCTGGAGTCTGGCAAGTTCACTGGGTGAGGTATGGACCGTAACCTGTCGTGCGAATCCGGTGTCCTTCAGGAGTGAAAAACAGAGTGTAGTCTTTTCTGGGTTGGTTGGTTGTTTTTTTTCTTTTTTAGCTCTCTGGGATTCATGTGACCTTTAATAGCCAGTTGGTGGGATTTAAGCATACATTTACAGTTAAGCACGTGCTATCTGCTACCCTGAATCCACTTGTGAGCTCCTGTTCCCACCACACTGGAGAAAGCAAATCTTTTTTTATTTGGTGATGAAAGCAACTCAGGGAGTTGCACTGAAGTGCGGCACTTTTTTTATCCTCCTGTCTAAGGTGGCACCTGTGCTACCTCATAAGGCATCCTTCCCCAGGCTTTCACAAAACGGAAAGGATACATCAAACCGACCCCACAAACATATCCTGTGCTTTTTTTCTCTTACCTGGGATGTCGGGACATGAAACTGCTGGGCCATCTCTGCTGCTCTGTGTGGGAACCAAGGCGATGTCTTTACATTCCAGGATACGGACTTACCTTTTTGGGTTTTTTTAAGCGACTTCAGAGACGTCCTTAGGCTGGCTGTGTTAAGTTGGTTCACTGCACAGTTGGTCGAATGGAGGAGAACAGTAAGCTCTGCTATTGTCTTTAGCGTTTTCTCATTACTGTGTAGCTCATTTAAATTATCTTCTCCTGATCTGGCAAGCGGAAGCTATCACTGCATTGTAGGCCTTGGTCTAATAGTACGAAAATCAATATTGAAAGTCTGTCTGAGATTTGGATCAGGTCCCTGTGTGCATTTTATAAAACTGCTTCTTGGCCACTGTTTAACTTTTTACATGTTTTTTTTTCATTTATCTTGAGTGTTGAAACTCTGAAAGGGGCCGATGAGTTGCCTGCCCTCAGTCTGCTCCCTCCCCTCTGGGGAGTGCAGTTAATGTTCGCTCCTTGGCTTTGCAGAGGACAAAATCCATTAATACACCACCTCACTTGAATTGCTCTGGTTGGACACCGATTAAAAGCTTACTGCTGCCTCATCTCACGAATGGCATGCATCCTGGTTCTCCTTTGATGGGCAGCCTGTCGGCTTGTCAAATTACTCTGCAAACAATTCAATTACTCCAAGCAGCGATGCTGACATGAAGAGCTTACGTACTTCATTGCTGGCGATTCTGTGCTTTTCACTCTGCAGGCTGGAAACATGATTCGTGAGAGGGCTGTGGCTTTAACAAGGGAAGGCAAAGCTGCTTCTCTGTGTATTTCCTTTCCACCTCTTCCCTCATCCCCTCCCCTCCCTTCCGCTCTGTGAGGCTATTTTTGTGGTGTACCTTCACTGGTGAAATGAGCTCCCACACCAAACGGAGGGAAAGAGAAAAGGGGCATGGTGCGAGGTGTCGCGGTCCTTAGTTTGTAGGTTTAATACCTAGCCCCTCTTCAGAAAATACAGCACGTATGTGGGTCAGCGGTCCCTGCAGATTTTTATTATTTATAGCCATTTCGATAAATACAGGACTTCACACAGCGGGTTCACACGGTGCTGTGCTGCTTGTAAACGGAATTGTTTTTATCCTTGCTACAGTCTGGCGGTCGCAAGTGCCAGCTGATAGCTTAAGATGGAAATGAAAGCGGGCGATACACATGCGATGGTGATCCTGCCACAAGGCACGCTGTTTATTGACCTGGGAAAACACTGCAAAGACTCTGTCAGAGGACAAGGTTTTCCGTGCTATTCTGTATTTGATACCCAAGGGATTTTTTCCCTCTGCGTGTGTTTCTGTGCAGGCACGTGCATGAAGCAGGGGTGTTTCTCTGTGCCGTAACTGGGACTGATGACAGCTGGGTGGTGGGAAGATGTGCAATCACGGAAGAAGCTTCCTGCAGCTGCCCTGCCATGTCCTTCAGGATAAAACAGCTCTTCTGGTCATTTGCTGCCATTGAGAGCAGCCGAGTGCATGGGAAGGTGTGGGGTTCCTCCTCCCTGCGGTCAGCACTGGTCCTTACTGGTTAGCCTCCCCCGGCAGCCAGTGCTGTACGTCCCTGTCAGTTGTTAGGCAAACATCTGCAGCTGGAATGTGTGGCATGTTCCTCTGAGTCGTCCATTCTCCACCTTGCATGGCAACACGTTTAAAATACTGAAATGTACTCTTTTTATTGCTGCTAACATTCAAAAATGTTGCTTTGGTCTGGTCAGCAAGGTATTTGGAAAACATCACTGTCGCATTCTGAGAATAAAGTAGGCTCTAATCCTTCCCCCTACCCCCCAAACTGTGTAGGATCCAGACCTTTTCCCCCTACCCCGCTGTGTGTAGCCTGGCTTCGTTCGTTTTGCTGCCTCAGACCAAGAATACAGCAAACAGCTGAGATGCGTGCTGTGTGCTCCAGGCCAAAGAAAGTTTCAAATGGTCCCAGCTTATTTTATGCAGCCATGCAGCATGGTACACTTTGGAAGGAACACTGGGATGATGTATCAGAAGTTACTGAAAATGAGATGATCCTCCTTTTATGGTGTTTTATTTTCAGTGCCTGGTTTGGGAAAGAATATACTCAAATATTCTACAATACAGATCTACTAGAGAAAAATGAGTGCAAGGCAAAGTCATAATTCTGAAATTCATGCTGCATTTGTTGCTAAATGTATGTTTTGATTTCATTCAAACTAGAAAGTAAACAAAGGTTGTATACCTGCAAAAGAATTTGAATAGCTGTCTTTGTTTCCCAGAGCGAGCATACAAGCACCGGGGAACAGTTTGCAGGATCAGAACTTCAGCCTGCTCTGGGTGATAAACCTTCAGGAGAGGAAAGAGAAACCCCACTTTTTAAAATACAGCTCTACTTCTCTTAGTATTTCTTCTTGTTAGATTGTGCTGCCAGTCAGAGTCTAAGCTCGTGATTGAACTGTTAAAAAATCAAGATATTTAAGGATTATTTACTGTATTAAATCCTCTTACAAGCAGTGCATTCTATTGCCCTGTGGATAGTATAATGGCATGACTGGCATGACTGGTAATTTTCCTTTTCTTTTCTAGTAGAAGGATGCATTTATGAAGGCAAAGCCAGGGTACGAGTGGTGCCCCACAACAAACCAACCTGTGAAAACCCAGATATCCACTGCTACAAACAGGAAAAAGCTATGGGCCTTTGCTTCAGACTCTGCAAAAGATTGACCAAGCCCGAGGAAAGCGACAAAAAGTGAAGAAATGCCACAGCGTAACTTCGGGATGGCAGGTGAGATTTCCATCCTTGTTCCTCAGATGTAGCAGCCTCGTTTGTTTGAGAATGCGGCGTTGGAATTGAACTGCAAGACCAGTTTTCTTGACTGCACATGGTACTGTAGTGCTGATACCTTTCATGTCCCAAATTAAGTTGCCAATTAAGACTCTAGTTAAGCCTCTGCATAAGAACCTGAAGTTCCGTAGTGCTTTCAAGAGTCAAGTCCAGATATGTGGCATATCATAACCCATACCCCATTTGGGGTCCAGAGTGGATTGATTTTTAATTCAGGCTTATCCGTTGTTAGAGATTTTCATTTTCTAGTCCAAAAGGAAAATGCTGAGTGCATGCATTCTTTTTCCCTTTCATAGAGTGTTGTACTATGTTTAGTAATTTGCTGTTTATAATTATAAAAATATAGTTTATGGGTGTTTATGAAGCTGGAGGTGTTAACGTTCTTGTGCATGAATGTACCAGTGGAGCTAACTTTCTGTATTTAAATCAAGCGAAGCACAACTTAATTTCACTTAGAATGTGCTCTTTTGCCCATTATACCTTGGAAGGGTGGATTCAACCTTTTAAACATTAAAAAAGAAAGAAAAAAAATCACATCTGTGAATAAGTGTAGGTGGAGCACCTGAACTGGTGATAATCTCTCACTGATATCCACAAATAGCAGAACTGTTGCAATCCTGACCTTGAAATACAGAGACATGAATGTTAAATACTGGCAGCCTAAGTACCTAACAGTCAAGGTAGAAAATAATTTTTCCCCCACCAGTCTTTTTTCTTTTTTGCGTTTTAAAGTTTCTAATTTTATAAATACTGATATACTTGAAACTTTGTCATACCTTACCTGGTTTATGACAGGTGTGCAGCAGATAGGACTTTTCTGCTTAGAGAGATTGCGAGCTGGAGAGTGGAAAATGGTTTTATGGAACAAGCGTGAAAGGATAAAACGGGATAAAAAGGCTTGTACAACTTTTTACCAGTTGAGTGGTACGAAAATTCCTGTAATTAAATTCCTTCTGGCTATGAAGGAACAGTGAAATGTTATCAAAATGAAGTTCTAAAAATCTGAAGCCCCTTCATCCCGTTCTGCTATCAGAGGAATAACTCTTATGCTCCTTAAGGTTTCTTGACTTAACAGGAAGAGTAAGTGGGAGGTCTTGGTCTATCTGGCTGCTGTCCCCCACTGCTCCTGCTGGGGTATCCAGCTGTAGAGCTTCTGAGTACAGGGAGATCTTGAATCAACACCTGTCAAAGCAGAGGACAGAGAACTTAGGAATTAATGAGAAACTAATCTAACCCACTGTTTTATCTACAGAGCCATTCATTTCTGAAGGCCATCATTTGTGCTACATGTGATTTTTTTTTTTAAATCCTATTTATTTGTTTATTTTCTGCAGACTGAGGCAGTGAGCATAGTAATTCACAGGGGTCTCACTCCAGTCCTCATGCCAATGAAGGCTGGCTGTTTCATGAGTATAACAATAGCCCATAACATAACAACAGCTTCTGACAGAGACGTTAGCAGCATCTTTTAGATGGCATGGCATGGCAAGTCTGTCGTGCTGTTTTGTCAACTATATACCAGGTTGTGGTAAATATGTTTTGTTGTATTCTTCTCCCCTCGACTTCACGTGATAGTTCAGTTCAACTCTGACTCTTCCGTCCAGTACAACCTCTTTTAAAAGCCAGGCTGTGTGCTAACAGATGAACTAAAATGTAGCTGAGCAACCGTAGAAATGCCACTGACTGTCTTGCATCTTCAAGGCAGATCGTTTCCTTAGGAGAGGGATTATATGATTCCAGAAGAAATCCAGGAAATCTGTTTTACTTGTTGGTAGTTATTAATCCTGTCTTGATTGCCTTTTACATAGCACATTTCGTTTTGGAAAATGTAATAGAGAGAGAGTAAGATCTTCCTTTCTTTTTCTTAAGTCCCACACAGGCCATCTCTCGCCTTTATTTTTGGCATTCCAGCAGTAAGCACGCCACTTTTAAGTTTCTCATGTTGACCTCCCATTGTGTCAAGAACCTGAGGTGTGGCACCAGCATTGGGCTTCTGACCTGCAGACCCACTGGTGGTGGCCTTGCTCATCCAGCCAGGAAGTTGTAACTGAGCATGTTTTTCTCATGGCACGGTTCACCTGTGAGATGTTAGGGCGTAAGGCAAAGACAACTGCTGTTTGCAGGTGAACGTGACCATTGCAGCACCTGCCCTCCAGCTACAGAGCTAAGTGGGCCACAGCTTTCCTATACGAATGTGCAAGGTTCCCAATACTTTCACATTTCTGCATGAGGAGAAAAGCATCTGGGCCAAAAAGCTTTTTAGTGAGGCAAAGGGTGGAAAAAAGACACTTCCTAGAATCGCCAATATCCTGATAGAGATGCAATTTTTGTTTTTAGAAAGAAGCTTCATTCTGCACCCAGGTGAAGGTTAGTTGAAACTGGTACCTGCTGGCCTTCATTCTGCTTAGTTCTTCCTCAGTTCGTTCTTTCCTCTGATTGAAAAATTGCAGTGATGAACAAGCCAGCCTGCTGAGTTTCGAACCAGACCAATACTAACAAAGTATGTCATTCCCAGGTGGTGAGATGGTTGTAAGCTGTTGAGAAGGTCACGAATCATCTCCCATTCTGCAAGTTCTAATTCTTGACTCTTTTCCCACTACTGTTGATTTTACTGTAACTTGCTTTAAAATAGCACTTAAAATTCGTAATTTTTCATACCAGTAAGTTCTTGATGCCATAAGAGAAACGTTGTGCTGAGAAGGCACTATAAACACATGGCAGTGTTTGTATATATACATTTTGTCTTCCCTTAGATGAAGTTGTTTTGTAGTTTGAAACCTTAGTGAACGGATTTTTGGTTTTATCATGATCAGATGTCTAAGTGCTAGCCCTCTGCTTCAGCTGCAGCATAAGTACTCAAGTTGCTTAAGCACCAAATTAAACTTTCACTTTCCACTTAGCTGTCATTTTTTTCCTTCCTCTTAATTTTTGTATTTAAATAAACAGTTCAAGTATTTGCTTACTTGGGGAAAAAACAGTGCTATCTTTGTCCTGTTATGATAAGCTACCTCTCTGAAGGGCAGAAAGCTGAGACCACCAAGAAGATATTTAGAAGAGGGGAAAGAATTTGAGAGCCCTAAGTTGGATGTTCTTCAGCTGGCCAAAACTGAGGAGGGGGGAAAAGACCTACAGGTAGCTACAGGGAAGCACAGGAGAGCAGCTGGGAGCCAACAGTGTGATGTGGGATAAGAAAGTGCTGCACTGCAGTGTCAGGCAAAGTATTTTCAGGAACCGTAGGGAAGAGTGAATGCCACTGAACAGAGCACAGCTCATCTGACGTGGCTGCTCTGCTGGTCCTTCACGTACAAGAAAGATGAACTCCCCCCGGAATAACTGGAGAGGAGAGCTGCAGGGATTGCTGGGACATGGGAGATGGACGTGCGTGATGACATCAGTTCATGATTTGCTTAGGCTAGAAAAGCAAGTGGAAGAAGAGTGGGGTGACTCCTGTAAATGCAGAAGAGGGAAATACCATTTAGGGAGAACAGTTGCTAAGCTTAAAGGTGTGGGCACCAGAAAAAATGTGTGCCACCTGGCCCTGAGTACATTGAGGCTGAAAACTGGAAGAAAACTCTTAATGCTTAGAAGATTTGGGTTCTGCAGCAGACTTCTAATGGAAATAAAGTAGAAAGCAACCAGCCAACCCCTTATTGCTTAATATGGAGTTTGTTAAGTTTATGATGGGCCTGGAGATCTCTTCCAATCTCTCCTTCCTCCAAATTAACTGCCTCTTCAGACATTGTCTTTCAAGATATGTGTTCCCTTTTCCTTTTCAATTGCTCTGATGTCCTCTTGTTTGAAGGACTGAACGGTTGCTGATCGAGTATTTTGATGGCAAAAAGTGCTATGCTGACAGGATCGCTTCACAATTGTGAATTGTGCTTAGGTACTTGCTGACCCTTCCCATTTTCTGTCTTCATTTCTTCAGTCACTTCTTGTTACTTGATCCTGCACTTCTGATAGTACCTTGTCTCTTTGTAGGTGCTTAATACCTTTTGTTCCCTTTTTTATTTAAAAGTAAGAAGTTTAAAACCAAAAAACAAACAAAACCCCCCTACACACCTTCTACCTGTTCATCACAGTAAGGGAAAAAATTACTTCCAGTTGAACATTGGATTTGAAGCCGGATGCTCCTTAGGCCGTATTCTTAAGATAATGAGCCACTCTTCTCTCCTTGAGATAGCGGATGAGCTTGGTTTATTCACATTGCTTTCCTCTGCTTCTGTTTACTTGCCTGGCCAGTGCCTGCGCGGTTCTGGCACAGAGGATCAAGTGCTTCATGCTTCAGAGCTGTCAGGCTGGCACTTTTCACCACTAAATGCAGCTCTAAACGAAAGAATACTCTCTCTTCAATACTAAGAGAGTACTGAAAAAACCTACCCGGTGTGTGTTAGCGTGAGATGCTCTCTGAGGGAGAACTTTTGGCAGCGTCTGTGGTATTGAATGAAACAGCATCGGTGAGTGTTCCTGTGAACTGGACCTTGATCATCTGTAGTGCTAAATCGTTTGGAGGTTTACAGGTACAGGTTTGGCCCATGTCAGCTGAAAAGCTCAACAAATTCCTTGGCACCGCTCACGAGTGGGAGTGGTCCCAGGGATTTCCCAGTGGGCATTTTGGATGAAGCTATTCTGCATCCAAATTTTGCACAACAAAATGCAACCAAATGGACAAGGGTAATTGTGCCAGTTGGCCTCCATTCCAGGGATGGTCCCGGGCACGGGTAATTTATTGTTGTAGAGAGAATTTTTGTATTGTTCAGTGAAAGGAAATTGGAAAACGTGAGTGCATGCTTAGTGAGACCTGGGGGAAGTTGCTTATCTTTGGTGTCTCATCATTACTGAAGTTGGTGTCTCAGCAATACAGCAAGGATAATGCTTCCCTGTCTCTCACACTGTGGCTGTTGTGCGAGGCATTTGGGCCACAGACTGTCTCCCTCTCTCTAGATGACACACTGTTAAACTGGGCCCCTGCATTGCTTCCAAGGCACTCCCCCAAACCCAGACAATTAGTCCTCATAATGATGAAGAGCAACCACTGTTCTGAGTGGAAAAGCCACTCCATGAGTCGTGCAGCGCCAGTGTTCATTGCTTTCCCTTCTTGTCGTTTTCTGAGCTCCTGAGGTGCAGGAAGGCTGGAGGCGAGAAGGCGTCAGCATCAAATACTTGGAGAAAAACCTCTGTATCTGCATTTTACTTTCCTCAATTATATATTGTATTGGCAGGGCAACAAGTAGGCAGCAGCTTACCTGGCCAGTGCCTGCGCGGTTCTGGCACAGAGGATCAAGTGCTTCATGCTTCAGAGTGAAGTGCCAGCCTGACTTTTTCTCCTACTGTACCTTTCCTGGTACCATCACCATCACATACTTTCCTGGGACTTACAAAATACTTTCCATGTATTTGTACAGGCCTGTGGGACTTTGGCTGCTCTGCCCTCTTTTGTGGCTTTCTCTGCTCCTCTCTGATTATGCCTCTTAACTTACGTATGAGGGCTTGATGCCCTTCAGTATTTCTTCCCATTTGTCTTTCTCGGTATCTGTGGGTTTCTAAAATTTTTATTATTTGACACTCCTGTGCAGTGGACACCTGTTTTCCCTTTCCCGTGAATGAGCTGGGGCGCTTCCTTGTCCCTCTGTGTGCTCTTCCCCGCTCTCCTTGGGTAAACGGAGAGTCTCTGTTTCCTCCCAAGTCCACATGTTCCTTTGAGGCTTCTTAAGTTTCCCTGAAGGGCTGTCTCTTGCTGGCAGTGTGTGGTTTGAGATGCATCGCTCCCTTCCTTGTCACTCCTCTGTGCCCTGTCCGAAACAAGGGTAACACAGGGGTTTGGACAAGGTTTTGGAACAAGTGTTTTCTCATGGTTATTCCTCAGAGCATTGTCAATCACGAGGCATTCCCATCTCACTCTTCTTTAGAGCTGGCGTAGTCTCGGACATGAATTCCAGCTTTCCTTTCTTTTCAGTTTGGAATCAAACACCGCTGGGTACAAAAGAGGGGGTGCTGCTCCTGGCGAGAGCTGTTGATATCAAAGTCCCTTGTCTGATGATCGATGCAGTGAAGGTTCTGTGTACCCTCTGCCTCAACCCGAAGGCGTGGACGTGGTGACAGAAATCCTGCCTTTTGCTGCTCTTGAGCTTTCGACTGGCCTCTCTGTGGAGTCTCTCTTCTGCCTCTGGCTCTTCTCTTCATTTTGTAATTGGTCTGCACGTGCGCCCTCCTGCCCTGGCTTGTGGGTAGCTGCTGATCCTCTCTCATTGCAGCTGTGAGCAGGTGCTGGAGACTTTTGCTGGAAGAGCAGAAACAGATGGGGTGGAGCGATTCAAACCCCTCTTGGCTGGCCTGGGGAGCGGAACCTCGGTGGCGCTGAAGGTACGTAGTTCCTCAGGTTTGTGTGGACATGGCACTTGAAATCTTACTCAGGAGCTGGAGAGCTTGAAGTGGGATGAGGTTGGTGTGGCTGAAATGCCTTTGGCTTTACTGCTTTTTTTCTGCTGCGGCTTTGTGTTATCTTCTGGCCTCCTTAGAAGTCCTGAACCAGTGACTTCCAGTCCATGCCTAGAATTTTTCTCTTTTGTGTGTGTGTGTGGTTTTTTTCAGGTGGCCTGTATGCAGCCGATCAGTGCCATGATCCGTCCTGCTTGTGAGCTTGACTTGGGAGTTCAGATACGTAGTGAGCTGTCTGTGTACTCCATGTACCTCATCTTGAATTCAGAAAGCAGCGCCACCCTTTTCATGAAAAGAGAAAAAAGAAAAAAGAAAAAAGAAAGGTAGTGCTTTCCAAGGACTAAAATTTACTTAGTTTTAGTGAGTAGGTAGGTGAACAGAGCACATACACTCCTTACCTGGTGTCCAGCTATTAATGCGAGGGGGTATTACGATGAGCACCTGCTAGATAATTATACCCTGGTTTTTTGCATTTTTACTATCTTTCATGAAAAAAACTACCAAAGGTATTAGCATAAACTGTATGCATTTGACATTGTTTTCTCAGTGGGGAAGTTCAAACCAGTGACTTGCCCGTTATTGCTCATGTAATCTGTGGCAGAGCGAGGACTTGGAGTGAGATTACCATGCTTAGCCTTACCATTCTAGAGTATTTAAAACATTTCCTTGAAACGCTTTCCCAAAATCACAAGACCTGACTTCTGAAATAGCCGTTTTCCTAGGAGCTGCATCTGAGCTAAGCCAGATGAGAGAGTCCTGCCTGCTGTTAGTCACTGAGGCTGATGACAGGTCACCCAGCAGTTCTGGCAAGGACAGAACAAGATAGATACATATGTTCCTCTGTGCCGCTTGTAAATTCCGTCATGTCTTGCGTAAATTGGTCTCCAGGTTTTGCAGGTTGTAGGTTTGGTAGGATTGATGCTGTCTTAAACGTGATGGTAATAGCAAAACCTGTAGGCATCCATGTAGGGCATTTTGGATTTCATAGAATCTGCAAGGATATTTGAAGAGTTTAATGTTATGTTGAGGTACAGTAGTTATAGCGTTATCAGAAGAAAGTCTTGGCAAAGAAGATGAAGATGGCAAAGATACTCAAAAGCGTTATAACCTTTGACAGTGGAAACAAGTCATTTACAGTTTATATGAACAGTCTACTATTCTTTTCAAAAATTTACAGAGAACGTTTTGCTGTTTCCATATCAGAACTTAGTGGTAGTAAATTAAAGCTCTCCACTGAGATGTAAAAAAAGGAGTCATGTATCCTGCAAAGAAGAGTAATTGCACGGACTTGATAGTCTTACTCTTTTCAGTTCTCCTTAAAAGGCAGGTGTGTGCTTCCTCACCTGTGCTGTGCAGCGAGGGAAAAAAACCACCCTTGAAACCTCCTCTGAAATTAAAGGTGGGTGAGACACATCACATTTTCCGCCTTTTCCACTATCCTGCTTTCTCTTGAACTTGTTTGTATCGGTATCAAAAATTCTTTGCTTTCCTTGGAGCCAAGACAACTTAAGATCTTGGTTTTGTTTTCAGCCCGGCAGTCTCCTGTCAGAGAGAGGTGTCCATGCAGAAGTGCTCGGTCACAGAGCACTGGCTCCTTGCTGCAAGAGGACTAAGAGGTGGGTGCGTAGTTAGTGATGCTTCTCATCCATGCTTTGGAGGGTTTTCAGGTTGCTGGTCATTACAGAATTACAGTATGATAATTACTGCGGTAGTCTGAGGGTATAAGGGAAACAAAGATTTGGGGGGAGGAGAGGATGCTTTTTAATAGCCACTGTGTTTTCTACAACACAGTTTTTGTGGGTCACTGACAAGAGGATCATGAAGGAGGTGGCTGAGATTGTGTAATGGAAATCCTTTTGTTCTGGAGTTGGAGCCCAAATCGCCCTCTAAAAATCTTCCTCACGCTACCTAATCTGGAAGCATACAGTTTCTTTTCTGAAAACTGAAGGTAATTCAGTTAGAGGGAGAGCCTGTTTGGAAGTTTCAGTAGTTTGGGGGCAGAGGCCAGTTGGGGGCTGGGGCCCTCGGGGGTGGGGGCTGTTTCTGCCCCGTGCCCTTGGCCTGGCGCTCACAGCTGGGAACAGGCTTTCCAGAATCCTGCTGGAAGGAGCCAGATGTGCGAGCTGTGGCTGAGCTGGGGGACAGGGAGCACCCCTGGACCAGCCTCAGGACCTGCGGCACACCTGCCTTCAAATCAGCTCTCCCAGCAGGACGTTGCCCAGGAGCAACTTTGAGTTTTGCTCTTCTCCTTCAGGAGCCGTGTTCCACACCAAGCACACCCAGAGCTGCGCCTGTGCCAGGAGAAGACTTCACGCACAGCTGGGGCTGATGGTGACAGTTCGCGCCAGATGTGCATGTCAGAGAGATGCAGGTGAGATGCCGTGGAGGAGACACTGACTGATTGCCCCTTCTCTTGCAGGAGCAGGGTTTAAGAGCAGGAGGGAGCCAGGGTACAAGGGCCTCCGAGGTCAAAAAATGCATCAAACAGCCAGAGCACGAAGCAGAGGGAGAAGAGAAATAGGTGCAGGTCACGTGGCTGGGACAGTGCTTTCAAGGTAACATCTGCCACAGAAGCACAATAACAGGAAAAGGCCTTGGGAGGTCATGGAGTGACTGAGGAAAGTGCCTGGCAGAGAGAAGAGCCCGGAGAGACAGGAGACAAGGTAGAGATGGAGGTGACAAAGATGGCATGTGGAAAGTGAGGGTGCAGGTCCTTGTGAAGACACTGGTGGCTGAGCAGCTGACGGGGAAGGAGCAGGTACCTGGCTTCTGCTGCAGGTACTTGTGGTGTCACTTGCTGCTGAGCAATGGATAGGGTAGGAGTTTTTAAATCACTTGTGCAGATGCAGGTGATATCACTTGTGACTGAGTAGCAGCTAGATAGGAAAAGACGCATGGCCTGCTTAGGTGCCTGTGATGTCATTCGTGGCAGGAACTAGCCCGTTGCTTTTTCAGGTGCTTGTCATGTTACTGGTGGCTGAGTAGCTGGAGAAGACAACCTGAATCACACAAAGGCGACCCGAGCCTCTAATCGAGCAGCGCTGAAGATGCTCTGTTCCCGGTCATTTTTTTTCCCTGAGATCTCTGCGTGCTAATTTAATATGCTCAGTAGGTGTAGAAAGCTTCCACCCTTCTGGATCACACTGGTGCTTTCATGAAGGAAGTCTCGAGTTAAAAAATTTCAAAAAAACCCCAAACCCCTCTGTTCTTTCTCACATGGTCAAACTCTCTACAGAAATCAGAAGCACCACTTAGGACTGGGTTTGGTTATGATGCAATTTTATTGTTTCGATCCCAAACGTCAAGTTTGATGATTAGCATTCTTATGATAATGTTTGTCTGCGGCCTTTGATGGTAAATTGCAGGTTGTGATGGCAAGCTCCGTCACAAGTACTGAACGCTTCTGTCCATAAGCCATGCACCTGAAACACGTGGCAAAGAGTGAGGCAACATTTGCTGGTGATGCTGCAAATGCTTACTTTTTAGTCCTCCTCTCCGGAGTTCTCTTTGGATTTCTTTTTCTTCTTCACTTTCTTGCATTTCTTTTTCAATTCTGCATCACCAGAATGCTCGCTTCTGCCTTTCACCGCTTTCTTTTGGGTGCACTTTCATCCCCCTCTGCACAGGCGTGTTTCCTCTTTCTGCACGTTTGTTTTCCAGGTGCCTGGCCAGAGCCTGCAGGCTCTGGGTGAACCGGCACTGGTGGGAGCGCACGTTGTCCAAGTGAGTATTTCCCCGGCTGCTGCTCACCTACCGAGCCAGGCTGCGTGTCTGCTCTGTGGCCGCTCAAGCCGTGCACGCTTTCCCCTCTGGAGCTTCTGCCATTCACGGGGGCTGTTTCTCTCCCTGTGGGAAGAGCTGCACAGGTTCCCACTGCCAGGCGCCGGCTGACGGTGAGCGCGCTTCTGCGTTTCTGCGTGGCGAGTGCGCCTCGGGCTGGGAGGCGACAGTCTGGTTGGCTTCTGTTCAGCTGCCCCCCCTGCTCAGAGTCAGAGCGCGCTCTCTTCCTGCCGCAGCGCTGAGGGGGAGTTCCTGCAGAGTCCCGTGCTTGTCTCTTCCTTTGGGTCCTCTGCATATTTTCTCCACCTTCTTGATTCCTCAGTCCCACGGTGACGCCAGAAAATGGACTCTTCTGCACTTGGTCCAGCTTTGCCCCACAAGTGCTCTTTGTCTCTTGGCATTCAGCACCTGCTCCAGGGCTCAGATCATGGTGCCTGGAGAAACAACAGTGATCTTAGTCTAGGGTTGTTCTCGCAGCCTCCTCGTGCCTTCAGTCTCATCCTTTCATTGTCTGGCAGCACTTGGTGTGACACGCAGAAGCCTGAACCAGCGCTAGAAGCTGGAAATGAGATCACGGTCTTCCAGCCACGTCTGTCCCTTTCAGAGCAGTAACTCATCTTTATACCCTCTCGGACCTCCATTTCGCCTCTTTTCGCAGCTAGCCAGTCTCAGAGAGCAGACAGCCAGCAACTTACACCAGCGCAAGAGTTTAGTGCCGGACAAGGAGGGAGAAGAAAGGAGCGGGCAAACTGCAGAACAGACAGAACTTAACTAGACAAACAGTCATTCTCTCCTAGGACAGAAAGCAAAACCCACCACAGGAGAACAACACCACCACGATCAGTAACAGGAGAGGGAGTGTATTCGGAACACCCTTCCACACTTGTTATTACCTGGCGTAGAAGAGTAAATACGGACGCTGGCGGAGAACCGTCTTGATGTCACAAAGACCTACAGAGTCATCATTCATCTTGTACCACCGTCCATCGCCGGCCTGCAAAGAAAGGCAACGCTATCTTTAGATGAACTGCAGGATTTTTAAAACAAAAACACAGAGAGAACACCACTGAAGGACACCATGCGCCAACGCAAATCGCAGAGTTGACTTTTACCTTCACGAAGCAGTAATAGTGTCCTGCCTGACAGCTGGAACCTTCATGTACCAGGACAGCATACAAGGAGTAGAGGAGTGGTTCTCCAGAAACTTGAGACATGTATGCACCAAGGTCCAAATATTCCGGATACTGCACAAGCTAAAGAGAGACCGAGAAGACTAAAAGTTATCCTGAGAGTCTTTAGGAAGCAGCCTGAGGAAACCTTGCCACCAAACACAGGCTAGAGGTATAGAAATAGATCTTCTCGGTTCATCAAAAAAAGGCGTTGCCATTTCGTCATTGAAGTGGCAGCAAACTGTTCTCGGCCAAACCAGCTCTTTACGAGCACAGCGGTGTGCTTATCTTCGCATTGGAACTCTCCTCTTGCCACAAGGGAAAGAGCAAGGCACAGCTACCAGAGCTATTGCATTGATTTTTCTTAGGCAGCTGCACTCGATAGCCATCGTGTGCAGACATTAACAACTTCCAAAAAAGGGTTCTCCTTCGGGAAAGGTCTCCTTCCAAGCAGACAAAGTTGCAGTGCACTTGTATGCATACCTTGCTAATCTTTCTGCCAGAGAAAGGATCGAATCTCTTCAAGCACACTGTCAGGACATTGGAGGAGCGATGTATCGCAAGCCTCTTGGACGCAGTGGCCAGCTGTTCACACCTTGAAAACAAGCACAGACCCAACTGTTGCCACCAATCTTCTCCCCGCTTCACCCCCCATCCACGTATGGTTGCGTAAAGGCTTGTTTTGCCCAACTATCGTATGCGCAGGTTTGCATTTCAGACCCCTTAAGTCCGTACGCTCTCACGGAAGGTAGCTTCGGTCTAGGGTGGCTCACTTTGGAGAGCAGCAGTCTACAGTCTTTACAAGAACTAGGAACGACACTGTTCAGAGAGCCGGCAGGGGCTGCTATTGCTCCGAGGACTGAGGTCTCCTGGACAGAGACGCAAGCATCCAAAAAGCCTTGGAAATGGAACTGTTGATTGCTTTCTCGAGGCAGCTGCTGTTGCCAAATCACTGTCCAGAGCTCTTCCTCGCTTCAGCTCACCACTGCGTATGGGACGTGTCTTCTCCCTTCTGGCCATGGGGGTAGGTCAGCGGGCAACTTCATAGCTAGGAAGGTTGACCACCTCCAGGGCAGACAATGCCAGGAAGAAAATTCTCATCAAAGCTTTCCAAATACTCAGGCAGAAGGGAAAAAAATTACCCGTGTTAGAAACAAGTGCATTATTTTCCAAGTTCCGGATGACTCGGGTGGATTAGTTGTATGGGAAAGAAAAAAAAAGAAAAAACCCAGGCTGTCTCATGACTGTGTTTCTCAATTAAGTCAAAATGTAACTAGGGCTCCCGGACATGCAATACCGTAACCCAGTATCTACTATGAAGATGTCATTAGTAATAATCTTACTTGCTACATTTATAGCCATTTTCACCATCCAACTGCTCAGGTTTGAAAAAGTCTTCCAGAGCTTCAGTGACAGATGAGGCTGCCTGGATGAGAAAGAAAGGAGAGCGCTAAGCTCCTGGAAACCCAAAATCCCAAGAAATAGCTACCCGTGTGGTGCCAGCCTTATCCCAAGAAAGAGCTACCCCTGGGCGGTACCAGAGTTGCCTGTGGTACGCATGGTCAAAAATGGCAAAAGCAATCAAAGCCATCCGAGCAGCAATCAGAGGCGAATTGAGGTAGTCCAAAGCAGGGTGGTATGGCAGTGTCATCAGGGCTGTAGATGCCATCCTTACTCTCTGCCAGCTGACACCCAGCACGGGGAGGCCGTTTACAGGACTTCCACCGAAGGAGCACAGAAGCCCGGTTCCCTCCCCATCCAGCACCAAGCTCTTGCGTGGTAACAGCCCACAGTTTTAAATCAACGGAGCTTACTGGAGATAAACTAGGCCCCCTGCAGGGGTCTTGAAACATTGTGCACCACAATTTCGAACCATCTTACCTTGATATCCAAAGGAATATCAAGGAATGCTTCGTAGGTGTCGGAAACGGCTTTGCAGCTCAAGCACGTTACTGGAAGGCAAAGAGAAATGCTTCTCAGGTTGGGAAGGAGACTAACTCTGCCCGTTTCAACAACCAACACATACGACTTTAGAGGCACTGGACATACTGCTGCATACTAGAAACTAGAAGTTTGTTTACCGCAAAGAGAGAAGGAGCCAGAGATGATTCTAAGGACGGTAATATTTTTAAAAAGTACCTCTGGATCTCAGAAAGCCCCCAAATATTTGATGGACGATGGTAGTTTCTTGAGAAGAGATGCCCAAGCTGGAAACAAATCGTAAGGCAGAGAGTTATCTCCTCCAAGAGTTTTGCTTTGTGTGAAAACTCTGGGCATAGGGTTTCCTTGATGGGAGAACATCAAGGAGTCCAGAGGGCTCAGGAACATTGCAAAGGTAATTTGCTCGTGCTTACTCGCTGCTTCCACTCGGACGAGCTCTCTGCATGGCATTGATAGTGTAGCTTAAGAACTCGTGGGCATCTTCCTGCATGCCAGGCTGGAAATGTTCTCCTATTCCTAAGACAGAAGTTGTTAATAGTTCCCTCTGACAAGAAGGGAAGAAACGTGTAAAAGCACCTGAAATGACTTACTTCTGAGGACCCGGATGACAGCCTTAGGTTGGATGGCACTGGCTGAAGAATGCAGGACCTCGTTAACGTGCGCTTCCATTATGCACATCATGCAGAAGCCTTGCTGACGACCTGAAGAGGGAGGGAGGGAAGCAAGCTTCTCAGGTTAGCAAAGTACCATAGCAATGGCAAACCTAACGGAGATCTTGAAGTTATAAGAACAGTCTCCACTCTTCTGCCAAGGTGCCAATGTGCCAACAAGCCCGGGACATTTTAGTGCATAGAAAACTGTCTTCAGAGGGATGCTTAACTGACAGAAGTTTTCTGTGCAATAAGCAAAGAGAGTTTAACGTGCAGGAAAAGGGCCCGAGACCCGGGGCTAGAAAGCGGTGCCTTTCTGAAGATGAACACACCTAGGTAGGACAAGAGGCTTCTAGCTTGAGAGTTCAAAGAACACCAACTCGGGGGGCTGACAAAGAAGGGATGCTTTTCTCCTAAATCAAATTCGAGATTCTGGGAATCCTTGGGAAGTGCCCGACAAATTTACAAGGAGAAGTTCATAAAAGTACTCACACGACTGGCCGTGCGCACGAGAGAGCAGGTAGTTGGCCAGAGGGGGAGTGTACGTCAGGCACTGCAGGACGGAGTTGAGGAAGCAGGTATTGCCCAGGTTATGGAGTCCTGCTCCAGCTCTCTGTCTTTGCTGCCACTCCATGCAAATCTTCTCCGGGGGACAGAGGATCCTTTGTGGCGGAGCCATTCCCTCGGCAATGACTGCAGGGAAATGACATTTGAAAAGAGATGAGATGATATTGTTGCCTGAAAGCCTATTTGAAAAGTCGAGTTCTGTACAGGAGCACCCAGGACAACCAGCTCTAACCTCCAACACAGAAACATCGGGGGAAGCCTGACACTGCCATCGCAAGAAACAGTTTTGGAAAATAGTCTGTTCCCCTGCTTACTTTGCTAAAGTCCAACAAACCCACACTCTGATTTCTGTGCCTCGGGCTACCTTCCTTTCCCTCCAGAGTCTTGAATTGGATTATCAGGGCAAGTCTTCCCTTTTCCCGATTGTAACTTAATGAAAACAAGCAAGTCCCTAGCACAGAAAGTAACCCCACTGATGTCAGATCTTTCTATGAGCAATGTCATCTTTCAAAGTCTTGCACATAGTGGCAGAGGAGTGACAAAATGCATTTTCCTGTGTCGAATTGAAAATGCCTGGGTAAGTCTGGCTGCTCTCAGGAAACACCCCAGAATTCACTCTAGGTTGTCAGCACATCCACGTTCAGGGATGGAGCACCAGCCACGTCCGTTGCCTTTAGGGATTCACAAAGTCCAAGCCTGCTGGTGAAGCCGTTACTCACGGGAGTCATTCCCCATTGCAGCCATCGCTCCTCTCAGGAACAGAGGGGAAAGTTTGGGATGACAAAGGATGTCAGGACGCGCTCCAGAAAGAGACGATCAGCGCCAATCCCGTCACCTGATGGCAAAGAAATAATTGTAGCTCAATAAAACGATTAAAACCCCCCCAAGCACAACCTACACAACAGCATCCGCTATCCAAAGTGTTCCAGTGGTACCTGTAACTGCTGCAGAGCTGCAGGCTGATGGCCCTACTGACCCTGTCACAGGACTCCAGTTGACAGCAATTACCAAGGCCCTTTTGAAAGACTGCGTTGCATGTCACCTTCTCTGAGGAGGAGCTGCCGCTTACCTGTGGCTAGCGTTAGCAGCAGAGCCCTCTGGCTCTCCAGCCCACGCTTGCCCACCTTGTATGCAGGAGTGACTGGCTTTCAGCCGCTGCTTTAACGGCTGCCTTTGCCGTGCTCCTTTTCTGTCTCCCTTCCTACCGCATCAGTCAGGGTGGGCTTCTTGTCATTCTAGGCTGAGCCCAACGCCTCAGACTGCACTGCCACCCCCCTACTTCCCTGTCCTAGGATATGGCAAAGAACTAAGAATTAGCAAGTAGAAACTCTGCCCATAGCCCTGGCCAGCCTATAAAGGTGTAATAGCTAAGCCTAGAGCTCGGAACGTATAGACCAGCCGACACTTTTATCCCGTATCTACCTACTCTATGATCTGTCCTGAAAGTCAAATCATAATCACCTTTGAAAGAGGATGGGAGTTGCAGAGAAGCGGGCAGTAAACGATAAATGGTTGGAAAAAGTAGGCACGCAAGTAGCAAAGGAAGGAGCCGAGTTATCCCGAAGGCCAGCTCAGCCCAACTAGCTTTCGCTGACCCGCTCCTCAGGATACCAAGCCCTGGCCAGGTGAGCTCACAAGCACCGGGCGGGTGCCGCATGACTGCCCCTTTGTGACATGGGGCCGCACGGGGACGTGTCCCCTTGAGCCACGTGACCACGCAGCTGCCGCAGCCCGGGCAGCTCCGGCAGCCGGCAGCCGCTGGGCTTCCCCACACGCTGCCGGCGAAGGGCCGTACGTCCGCTGGCAGAGCCCCCGCCTCTTCCCTGAGCCGCACCAGCCGGATGAATAAAAACCTGCCCCGGGCTGTAAGCGTGCCTGTTCACAGCTTTGGCTGGAACATTCGGGTTGCCGAGGGTTTCTTTTCCACTCTTCCCAGGTACAGGAACTGTGTCCGTGAGACTCATGTAGCAAAGCACCTGATCGCTTACAGCTTCATTTCCAATAAATTTTATCTGCCCCCCAAGATTCAACCACAGGCTGACTCTGAACTAGAGCTACCAAAGAAGCACCTTCAGCAACCGTGCTGGGTGGACCTTGGCTGGCTGCCAGGCCCCCACCCAGCCGCTCTCTCACCCTGGAGCTCTGAAAAGCGTTTGGGGGTGCCTTTTTAGCATCTGGTTTAGCCCCTTGTCTCGCCCGGAGGGCAGTGAGTATTGCTCCTGCCCCAACGAGGCAGCTGGTTGTAACTCCTGCCACGCTTGAACTGCTCGGTTTGGCCCTTGCCCCACTCGCGGCATCTGCTCTTCCCCAGTCCTGTTCAGGGCAGTTAGTTGTACTCCTGCTCAGCTCAGGGCAGTTAGTTTTGCCCCTGCTCCACTCGGGGAGGCTTTTCTCTTTTCATGTTTTGCTTGAGGCATCCAGTTTGGGCACAGCCTTGCTCGGGTGCCTTGCTTTCCTCATGTCCCTCTCGGGACGGCTGAGTTTTTCCCCTCTTTTGCTTGCGGAGGCTCGTTTTGCCCCTTCCCCACACAGGGTACCTGGCTTTACTGTGGCCTTGCTCAGGTGGCCTTTTATGCCCCTGCCCAAATTGGGGTGGCTAGTTTTGCCCCGCCCTGTCTGGGCATTTGGTTTGTCCCTGTCCTGGTCAGGGCATCTCTTTGTGCCCCTGGCCCCCCATGGGGCATGTCATTCTGCCCCTGCCCCCGCCCCGCTTGGAGCAGATATTTTTGCCCTGCCCAGCTGGGGTCCCGGTTTGCCCCAGCCTTTGCCTGCCCCCCAGTCCCTCCTGCCCCGGCACCTCTCGTTTCCCTCCAGTCCCGGCTCGGGCGTTTCTCCTGACTAGGCGGTGTCCCGTCGGGGCAGGGGCCGGGGAGGCTGCGCCGTGGTCCCCTCCCAAGCACAACCCCGTACCTGGCTTTGGTCTGCGGTGGCACTGTGGCTGTGGGGCTGGCGGGGATGGGGCGAGCGGCCACCGGGCCCTGGGGGCTCCTTGTCCCTCAGTTTCGTTCCGGTGAAAGGCGGGCCCTCTGCAGGCAGGCAGCTGCAGGCAGCTGCCTGCGTTTTCCGCAGGCGCTGCTGCCTGGGTCCTCGGAGGGCTTCATGGCCCAAAAGGTGCCAGCCCGAGTGCCAGGGGCTCCCTGGATGCGCAACACTTGCGCTCTTACCAGTCCCGCCAGTTACCAGTTTCCACCAATGGACTCTGCACGTAGAGAGAAAAACTACCCCATGAATTACATATGCAAGTTCAACACGTGTTTTTAATTCTGGCTTTGGCTTTTCAGCCTGTTGGTACCAACTGAGTATTGTTTTTCCAAGGCAATCCCAACAGCTGAACAGGGATTAAAGCTCTTCCTGGAGGGACCTGTGGGCAGGTGGGTGGGCCAGCAGAGCGGTCAGTGTCTCTCGAAGGTCTCTCTGAGCTCCTCCTGGCCAGAGGTGGCTCTGGGAGGAGGGACGAGATGGGCTGCTGGTGCCCATGTGCAGGGGCTTGTGATGTCAGTTACGACACAGTTCCTGACTGGGCAGGTGCAGGAACCTGGCCTGTGCAGGTGCCTGTGATGTCACTGGTGGCAGGAATGCTCATAGGGCATTGAACGGAAGCTGGCTTGTGCAGGGGCTTGTGATGTCAGTTACGACACCGTTCCTGACTGGGCAGGTGCCTGTGATGTCACTGGTGGCAGGAATGCTCATAGGGCATTGAATGGAACCTGGCTTGTGCAGGGGCTTGTGATGTCAGTTACGACACATTTCGTGACTGGGCAGGTGCCTGTGATGTCACTGGTGGCAGGAATGCTCATAGGGCATTGAACAGAAGCTGGCTTGTGCAGGGGCTTGTGATGTCACGCCTGGCACATTAGCTGATATTGCAGGCGCGGGAGCCAGGCTTATGCTGCTGTTTGATGTCACTGGTGAACTGTGCATCTCATATGGCAAGTGCGGCAACGTGGCTTGTGCAGCTGTTTATGTCACGCCTGGCTTAGTACCTGATAGGGCAGGTGCTGGAACCTGGCTCATGCAGGTGCTTCCGAGGTCATTTGTGGCACGGTTCCTGATTGGGCATGTGCAGGAACTAAGCTTGTGTAGGTGTTTATGTCAGCTGTGGCACAGTTCCTGATAGAGCAGGGGCAGGAAACGGCCTTGTGCAGGTGTTTATGTCACTGGTGGCTTAGAAGCTCATAGGACAGGCGCAGGAACCTGGCTTGTTCAGGTCTTTATGTCACTGGTGGCGGGAATGCTGATAGGACATTGAGTGAATCCTGGTCTTGCACATGCTTATGATGTCACGGGTGGCTCAGTAGCTGATAGGGCAGGCGTGAGAACCTGGCTTGTGCAGGTCCTCTTTACTCTTTGCATCTCCAGTCTCTACGTAAATCATTCTAACTCGATTTTCCGTTGCATGTTTCTTCCATGCAGTAATTAGTAAGGTGAACCTTGCCATCAAGCTTGCTGAACCTTGTCAGAGCACTGATAAACTTTCTTAAATTCCATCGAACTTCCTGAACTCTGTCAAATTATTATTTTACCTCAGTAAAACATATCGCTGCCCCTCTCTTTTGAGTGAGGTGCATTCCACTGCTTCGCAACAGTGCATGCTCCTGCCCTAACAGTTACAGAGCCGCCAGTGAAATCACCAGCACTTGAACCCTGCAGGGGCCTGTGCCTGCCCTAACAGGTAGCCACCAGTGACATCCCAAGTAGCCGCATAAGCCAGGTGACTTCTCATACCCAATCAGCCACAGAGCCACCAGTGACATCACAAGCACCTACACAAACCAGGGTCCTCTTCCTGTCCTATCACCTACTAGGATCATGCAGCATCTCTAGCCCTATCACTTACTCAGCCACTCATGACCTCACAAACGCCTGCACGAGCCAGGTAACTCGTCATAGCCAGTCAGCTGCCCAGGCAAAGGGAACGTGAGAAGCAGATGCACAGCCCGGTGTCCTTTCATACCCAAACAGCTACTCAGCCGCGAGTTACCTCACAAGTGCCCGCACAAGCAAGGGGCCTGCTCCTGCCCTTTCACACACTCAGCCACCTATGACCTCACAAGCACCATCAAAAGCCAGCAGCCTGCTGCTGCCCTCTAAACTACCATTGCACCAGAGACATCACAAGCCCCTGCACAAGCCAGGGGCCTGCGCCTGGTCTGAAACATCCTCACCACCGGTGACATCGCAAGCACCTGCACGAGCCAGGAGTCCTGTCATTCCCAATCGCATGCTCGGACAACAGTTACCTCAAAAGCACCTTCGCAAGCCAGGGCCCTGCTTCTGCCCTACCAGCTAATGGGTCACCAGTGACCTCACGTGCACCTGCAGAAGCCAGGGGCCTGCTCCTGCCTGTCACGAATGAGCGGTTTAGAGGCCGCTCAAGGAATCGCTGTCGAAGCTATCAGCAGAAAGTGATCTTAATAGAAATTGATAAAAGCATGACTTAGCAGAGTTCGATGGCAAGGTTCACTCTGTCCCTTACTCCACAGATGAAGCGCACAAAGGAAACGAGCATGGGAAGCTGAGAAGCCCTTGGCTAGTGTAAACACTACTTAGCAACAACTAAAACATCAGCGTGTTATCAACATTATTCTCATACTAAATCCAAAACACAGCACTATACCGGCTATTAGCCAGAAAATTACCTCTATCCCAGCCGAAAGCTGGGTATCGTGTTACAATTGAGTTGGGACGATTTATAGAGAGGCCAAGGACAGAAAGATTAAGGGAGACCCTCCCGTTGAGTCACGAGCTTCAGAGAAGACCCAGCTGGATCAATCTTAGTCTCAGACTCGGACAATGGTTTATGTCTAAGGGACTACATGTGTTTAGCTGCAGTCTGAGGTTCATTCACGATCTTAAGATAAATCATAAGATTTTAGCAGACTCTATTTGCTAGCGGGTACAAACACACACGCACACGGATGCAAAGATAGATAAATATACAAAGATATACCTGTTAGAAATCCCCCTCGAATTCAGTGAAATACTCATGTAAAATGTCTTGGCATTTCTCAATGGGCACAGGGTTGAGCCTCGAGGAGTGTTGCAGCCCAGGTCCCGTGCCAGCCAGCGACAGTCCTCCGAATATCGCAAACTCGAGAGTTTACAAACTCTGATGAGCGTTCATCTCAGAGGGAGACTGTGGGCGCAGCCCACTGCGGTCCAGGAGAGCTCAAAGGGTCTCACTTGTGTAAAGGGTTGCAAGATGATTGACTTCAGCCATCCGTCAAAACTCTCAAGGTTTCAGTAACAGTAGTATCGTTCCACTTGAGCTACAACTCAGATAAGGGTATCAGGGGATGACAATTACCCCTGCTGTCATCCTCCGCTTGGGCCAGGCAGCAGAAGTTTCTGGTACGATCGGTACATTCCCCAACCTCAGCTACGCAAGAGTTCCTTCGGTCAAGGGACGCTTCACCGCCTGACTCATTACACCAAGGCCGAGGTTTAACGGGAGTTTCTGAGATCGTGGAGCGGCCCGGGAAGGGGCGGGGGGGCGGGGAAATGCACCACCACACTGCCCTATCAACTACTCATGTATATGTGACATCACAAACACCTGCACAGGCCAGCTGCATGCTCCTGCCCTGACAGTACAGAGCTGCCAGTGACATCACAAGGAGCCTCACAAGCCAGGGGACTCCTTCTGCCCTATCCCCTCCTTGGGATCATGTGACCTCACAAGCACCTGCACAACCCACGGGCCTGCTTCTGCCCTATCACCTACTCAGGCACATGTGAGATCACAAGTACATGAGCAAGACAGGTGCATCCTTGTACCCTATCACCTACTCATCCACCTATGACATCACAAGCACCTGCTCAAGCCAGGAGCCTGTTCATATCTTATCACCTACTCTGGTGCCTATGACCTCACAAGCACCTGAACAAGCCAGGGGCCTGCCCCTGGCCTAACGCCTACTTGGCCACCTATGACATCGCAAGCACCTACACATGCCAAGGTCCTGCTCCGCACCTGTTGGCTACTCGGTCAACAGTGACCTTCCAGGAACCTGAATAAACCAGGGGCATGCTTCTGTCCTATCACCTAATCAACCAACCATCAGATACATCACGAGCAGCTGCAGAAGCCAGGTGCATACTCCAGTCCTATTACCTGCTCAGGCACATATGACATCATAAGCAGCTGCATAAGCCAGCTGCATGCACCTGTCGTAACTGCTACAGAACCCCCAGTGACATCACAAGCAGGTGCACAAGCCAGCTGCATACTCCTCTCAGCCATCCGTGACAACATAAGCAGCTGCAGAAGCCAGGGACTTTCTCCTGCCCTATCAGCTACTTGGTAACATGACATCACAAGCACCTGCACAAGCCAAGGGCATGCTCCTGCCTTATCACTTACTCAGCAATCTATGACATCACAGAAAGCTGCAGAAGCCAGCTGCATCCTTCTGCCCTAATAGCTGCAGAGACACCATTGACATCATAAGCACCTGCACTGGCCAGGTGTCCATTCATTCCCAATCAGCTACTTAGCCACCAGTGACATCAGAAGCAGCTGTACAAGCCAGGTTCCTGCTCCTACTCTGTCAACTACTCCGGCAGCTCTGACATCATCATGAACTGCACAAGGAACATTCCTGCTCCAGCCCTATCACCTACGCAGGTACATGTGATACCACAAGCACCTGTGCAAGGCAGAGGCCTGCTCTTCGTCTGAAACCTCCTCAGCCACCAGTGACATCGCAAACACCTGAACAAGCCAGGTGCATGTTCCTGCCCAATCAACTACTCATCCACCTATGACATCACAAGCACCTGCACAAGCCAGGGACCTGCTCCTGGTCTGACACTTACTCAGCCACCAGTGACATCCCAAAGCAGCTGCGCAAATCAGGGGATTGCTCCTGACCTGTCACCTACTTGGGCCTGCTCCTCTGCTAAAACCTTCTCAGGCACTTATGACCTCAAAAGCACCTGTACAAGCCAGGTGCATGCTTCTGCCATATCATCTACCACATGTGATGTGACATCACAAGCACATGAACAAGCCAAGTGCCGCCTCCTCCCCCATACGAGTAGGTACTCAGCCACCTATGACATTGCAAGCCGATGCAGAAACCAGGAGCTTGCTTCTGCCCTAGAACTACTCAAGCACATATGACATCACAAGCACCTGCAGAAGCCAGCTGCATACTCTTGCCCAACTCATTACACTTTCCCAACATAACAAGACATGACTTGCTGAAATAGTCATTTTCCTAGGAGCTGTGTCTGCACTAAGCCAGATGAGAGAGTCCTGCCTGCTGTCGGTCACAGAGGCTGATGACAGGTCACCCGCAGTTTTGGCAAGGACAGAACAAGATGGATACGTATGTGCCTGTGTGCTGATTGTCTTCAGGTTTTGCAGGTTGTAGGTTTGGCAGGACCTACTGTGCCGTTAACGTGATGGTAATAGCAAAACCGATAGGCATCTGTGAGACAAGGGATTAAGGAATTTTAGTAGTTGAATGATTAATAGTAGTTAGAAGATTGAATCAGTAGGTAGGGGCTTGATACTTTGTTCCTCACAAGGCCGGCTCAGCCTGATAAGGCCGACTTAGCTATGGTGTAAATTAACTGAGGCGCCTCACAAGGACAGCTCCTGATAAAGACTAAAAACTTGTCTCAAGAAGCCAGCTAAAACTGACCCTGCAGTATGGACAAAAGTAAGAAGACAACTGAGCCTGCGCAAGAACAAAAGGTTACTAGCGGTGACGAAGAGGAACTATCAGCCTTCATCCCCACGACCCCTGACGACCACCACTAGGAGGCAATGCGCAAGCGCAGATGGGAGGGGCCTATGGAAATGACTTCTTGGAACTCATTTTAATACAAAGCGGGGACAGGTCATGCATATGTATAGGCGTATTACAAAACTTTATGAATATGTAATATTTTACTGTATATATTTATGGTGAGTGCCGCATTGAGGCGCGCACGATTTTGGTGGGACTACCCCCCGTGCCGCCCAGCGCTGAATAAACATACCTACTTTACAATCTCATAGATTGTGGAGTCCGGTTTCCGCAAGTCAGCTTTGGCGAGCCAGGCAGGAGACTCTCTGCTTCACCGCAGGATCGGCTGGGGAGCGGACGCCCCTGGGCGCGCCCCGAGCATTTCCTCGGAGGGGACTCCGCTGCCAGCCGCTCACCGTGGGAGTAGACAAGAACCTCCTGAGACCGCGGAAAGGAAAGGTATGTTTTAGGAGAGGGGCCTGTAAGTCGTACGCATGGCTGGGGCTGCTGGTAAATCGCGCAGAGACGTCTGGCGTGCAGCATAGTCCCCGTATGGTAGGAGGGTACCCTGCACGGTAATAGGGGGGATTCGCTGACCGATAGAGCGGCCGCTAGCGATCTTGGGAGTAGATCGAGTGGATCCGAGGTTTCTGCTGTATCCCAGTGTTGGGAGCCAGGACGGACCTGCTAATGACTGGTATATAAGAAGCAGGAGAAGGGTAAGCGGACCTCCTTGCAATTTACGGTTGCAGCTGCTGGGTGGGAGTACAACTAGTCTGAGGAGTTGTACGTGGCATGGCCATATATTATCTGTTGCAACAATTTATTGTGTGACTGAGTGTCTGTGTTGTATGAGTGAGACGCAGCACAGCTGCGAAGCGAGTGTGGAGTTCTGATCCGCGGTTCCGTAATCTCCGCGAGGAGAGCAGCCGGAGACGAACGAAGTGAATGATAGGATCGAGCCTTTGTCTTTTGTGTACGAAAACATTGTAGAATTTTGTGAAAAAGCAGTATTGTATATCTAGAGGGTTCTATGATAAGAAAACCTCCGATAAAGTCACTAAGACAGTGCGGGAAGGAAAACCAGTCCCGGCATCTTATTAAAGGTTAAAAGAAAAGATCAATAAAGGGAAGATACGAAATGGGTAACACTCAAAAGGGAGTCTTGAAGAAAAGCCCCTTGGGCTGTGTGCTTGCTCATTGGAGAGATATCGTTGGGATCGGAGGGACGGAAAATAGAAAAATTCTTATTAAATATTGTAATCAATGGTGGCCATTGTATAAATTGGAAAGTGAGGCTAAATGGTCACTTAATGGATCAATAGACTACAATACTCTCCTACAATTGATGCTATTTCTAAGGAGAGAAGGGAAGTGGGATGAAGTTTCATATGCAGATATGTTTTTCACCCTCCGAAACCATCCGGAGTGGCAAAGGGACTGTGGAATGGCACCACCACAGGACCCTATGGTACTCGCACTTGAGCGAGAAAATAAAGAATTTAAAGGTAAACTGAAGCGGTGTTGCTCGGCATGCAGTATTGGACAGAGGTGTTTGAAAGCAAACAAATTCACCAGGTGCCGGAACCAGATCTAACTGACCTGTTTAAGCCTCCCCCTCGACCACAGGAACAGGATGCGGACTCGGACGAAACTTCCACCCTCCCGGACAGCCCTGTATCTTCCCGCACCAGAAAGAAAACTGCCCCAATAGCCTTACAGGCACCTCTTCGAGAGGCGGTGGCGCCTGATGGCGGGACGATGCTAATCAAGGTACCTTTTTCCACTACTGATTTAGGGGAATGGAAAAGGGTTGCAAAAGATTATAGGAGCGATCCGATCGGTGTAGCTAAACACTTTCAGTTTATTGGGAAACAACATAACCCTGATTGGAAGGACATACAATTATTATTAGACTATATGACTGAAACAGAAAAGCAATTGATTTTAAAAACAGCAGGGAGTTTGGCTGATGAATACTATAGGACTACAGGAGGGGATGTTAAGGAATATTTCCCTCTACAAGATCCAAAATGGGATGCGAACAGATCTGCAGAAATGGTAAAACTACAGGGGTATCAGGAGTGGATTTCGAGAGGAATGGAAAAGGCTATACCCAAAACGATAAACTGGTCAGCTCTATATGCAATTAAGCAAGGTCTCTCCGAGTCCCCATCTGAATTCCTGGATCGACTGAGGGATGCAATGCGCCGTAACACACCGCTGGATCCTGGATCCAAGGTAGGAATACAACAACTAGTCTCTCTGTTTTTGGGTCAGTCCACAGGGGACATTAGGCGCAAGCTCCAGAAGCTACGTACTACAGAAAGTAGAAATTTGGAGGTGTTGCTAGATGAAGCATGGAGAGTATTTAGTAACAGGGAAGAAGCATACAAACAGGTACGAAGGAGAATAATAGCAGCTGTCAGGGAAGAGGAAGAAAGGAGGCCTAGACGAGAACCATCTCGGTTAGGCAAGGATCAATGTGCACTGTGCAAGGAATTTGGTCATTGGAAAAGGGAATGTCCAATAAACTGAATCAAGGCTTGATGCCCCTGGAGAACGATTACATCATGGTAAAGGGGGCAACTGGCCAAAGTGAAAAGGCGTATTTCTGTAAACCTTTGAAATATAAACTGGGAAAACAATGGGGAATTCACAGATTTCTATATATGCCCGACTCTCCAAAGGCCCTATGGGGAAGAGACTTGCTAGAACAATTAGGTGCAAAAATTATATTCGAAAAAGGAGAAATTTCTCTGAAAGTAAAAGATCAAGAATACATTCAAATCCTAAGTTTATTCTTAACCAGTCCTTCCATAACAGGAGAAATTAGGGAGGAAGTCTTAAATCAGGTATACCCTGGGGTATGGGCTACCGATGTACCAGGAAGAGCAAAGAATGCATTACCTATTGAAGTTAAACTTAAAAAGGGAAACCAACAACCAGTAAGGATTAAACAATATCCCCTAAAGAGAGAAGATAGAGAAGGGATTCGGCCGATAATTGAAAAATTTTTACAATTCGGACTATTAAAAGAATGTGAGTCTAATTTTAACACACCCATATTACCAGTTCGTAAACCTGACGAGTCGTATCGTGTAGTCCAGGATCTACGGGCCGTAAACAAGGTAACTGAGGATCTCTACCCTGTGGTGGCAAATCCATATACTCTGTTGACTACACTAACACCTGAATTAGCCTGGTTTACTGTTATAGACTTGAAAGATGCCTTCTTTTGCCTCCCTCTCCATGAATCCAGCCAAAGATTGTTTGCATTCGAATGGGAAAACCCCAAAACCGGTCGCAAGACTCAACTCACCTGGACGGTGTTGCCACAAGGATTCAAAAATAGCCCTACCATTTTTGGCAATCAGCTTGCAAAGGACTTGGAATCATGGGAAATCCCGTCTGAAAAGGGAAAACTGCTACAATACGTGGACGATATCCTGATTGCCACCGAAACAGAGAACGATTGTGTCACCTGGACGGTGAGTCTATTAAATTTCTTGGGGCTCCAAGGGTACCGGGCGTCTAAGAAGAAAGCCCAAGTAATACAGCGCAAAGTGATTTATTTAGGCTATGAAATCAGTGCTGGGGAAAGAACTTTGGGACAAGCCCGTAAAGAGGCAATCTGCCAAACCCCGAGACCTCGAACAGTGAAAGAGTTACGGACTTTCTTGGGAATGACTGGGTGGCGTCGGCTGTGGATTTATAATTATGGACTGCTTGTTAAACCATTATATGCCCTAATAACTACCAGCCAGGGACACCTTGAATGGAACAACGAGGCCGTACGAGCCTTTGAGAAACTAAAGAAAACCTTGATGTCAGCTCCAGCCTTGGGGCTCCCAGATGCGAGTAAGCCATTTCTCCTCTTTTCCCACAAAAAACAAGGGGTTGCTCTGGGGATACTAGCACAGAATTTGGGTCCCGATCGACGAGCAGTTACCTACTTTTCCAAACAGTTGGATACAACTGCGAAGGGCTGGCCTGGATGCTTGCGGGCAGTCGCAGCTGTAATACTAAACATACAAGAAGCCCGAAAATTCACTCTGGGTCAGAAAATGACTGTGCTGGTGTCCCATACAGTATCTGCAGTACTGGAAGCGAAGGGTGGACATTGGCTTTCTTAACAAAGATTTCTAAGATATCAGGCTATATTGGTAGAACAGGATGATGTAGAAATAACAGTCACTAACATTGCCAACCCAGCTTCCTTCCTAGAGGGAAACACAGGGGAACCAGTGCATCATGACTGCTTAGAAACCATTGAAGCAACATACGCAAGCCGACCAGATTTGAAAGACAGCCCCATAGAAGACGGAGAAAACTGGTTCACAGATGGAAGCAGCTATGTCCTGAGTGGTAAAAGATACGCGGGATACGCTATTACCACTCGTCAGGAGATAATAGAATTAAGGCCTTTGCCCCTAAATACCTCGGCACAGAAAGCGGAGGCCCTATATAAACAACTAATCAAAGAAATCGTAGCTAGGAATCTATACACTACTGTAAGGCAAGTGACACAGCAGTGTGATCTCTGCCTCCAGACAAATCCCAAGAATACCCCCAAACCAGAAATGGGCCAAATTGGAAAAGGCAACGGGCCTGGGCAACAATGGCAGATCGATTTTTCAGAACTCCCAAGAAAAGGGGGGTATCAATATTTATTGGTATTAACTGACACCTTTTCAAGTTGGCCAGAGGCATTCCCTACCAGGACAGCCAAGGCTCGGGAGGTAACTAGAACATTAATACAAGAAATAATACCATGTTTTGGGGTTCCAGCAACCATATCTTCTGACAGAGGACCACATTTCATCTCCAAAGTAGTACAACAAATTAGCTGCCATTTAGGCATAGATTGGCAGCTTCATACCCCATATCGCCCTCAGTCGAGTGGCCAAGTAGAAAAAAATGAACCACTTAATTAAACAGCAGATTGTGAAATTGGGATAGGAAACTAACTTGGCCTGGCCTCAGTCTCTTCCTTTGGCTCTTTTGCGCATACGAACTAGGCCAAGAGCAAAGGAAGGACTGACCCCTTTTGAAATCTTGTACGGATGACCCTATAGAGTACAGAAAGGGATGTCCACACAAGTCGGGGATGAAATCATGACCTCCTACATGGTTGCTTTGGGGAAACAACTCAGGAAGGTTGAGAAATATGTGGTTGGGATTCGAAGCAGGGGTTTGGATGGTCGCCCACTGCTACAGGTATTCTTAATACCTTATGTCACCCTATTGTTGTTCTCCTAATTCTAGTTTTTATTAGTATTGCTTTATCTGCAATACTGTATGTTTTAAATTGGCGAATGATAAAACAAATAAGGCACTTGAGGTATGACTATCAGCACCGACAACAAATTGAAACAGGCAGAAATCTTATAAAGGACCTGGAGAAGAATGGGATAATATAAAGAAAATTAGTATAGGGTTTAGTATAGAGTAAAAGAATTTACTAACTTTTTAGAAAAGGGGGGACTGAGACAAGGGATTAAGGAATTTTAGTAGTTGAATGATTAATAGTAGTTAGAAGATTGAATCAGTAGGTAGGGGCTTGATACTTTGTTCCTCACAAGGCCGGCTCAGCCTGATAAGGCCGACTTAGCTATGGTGTAAATTAACTGAGGCGCCTCACAAGGACAGCTCCTGATAAAGACTAAAAACTTGTCTCAAGAAGCCAGCTAAAACTGACCCTGCAGTATGGACAAAAGTAAGAAGACAACTGAGCCTGCGCAAGAACAAAAGGTTACTAGCGGTGACGAAGAGGAACTATCAGCCTTCATCCCCACGACCCCTGACGACCACCACTAGGAGGCAATGCGCAAGCGCAGATGGGAGGGGCCTATGGAAATGACTTCTTGGAACTCATTTTAATACAAAGCGGGGACAGGTCATGCATATGTATAGGCGTATTACAAAACTTTATGAATATGTAATATTTTACTGTATATATTTATGGTGAGTGCCGCATTGAGGCGCGCACGATTTTGGTGGGACTACCCCCCGTGCCGCCCAGCGCTGAATAAACATACCTACTTTACAATCTCATAGATTGTGGAGTCCAGTTTCCGCAAGTCATCTGTGTAGGGCGTTTGGGATTTTGTATGATTTCCATGAGTACTTGAACAGTTTAATGTTATGTTGAGGTACGGCAGTTAATAGTGTCATCGGAAGAAAGTCTTGGCAAAGAAGATGAGGATGGTGAAGATACTCGAAAGCGTTACAATCTTTGACAGCGGAAACGTGTCATTTACACTTTATATGAACAGTTATTCTTCAATGTGCTTTTCTTTTCAAAGATTTACAGAGGACATTTTGCTATTCCCATATCAGAACGCAGTGATTTTAAGTTAAAGCTCTCCACTGAGACATTAAAAAAAAACAAAAACAAACCAATGTGTCCTGGAAAGAAGAGTAATTACACAGACTCGATAGTCTCACTCTTGTAGTTTTCAGTTCTCTTTAAAAAGCAGCTGTGTATTTTTTCCCTTGTGCTAGGCAGTGATTTAAAAAAAAAAAAAGGAAAAACCCTTGGAACTTCCTCTGAAATTAGACATGGGTGAGACACATCACCTTCTCTGCCTCTTCCACTCTCCAGCTTTCTCTTAAACTTTTTTTGTATCATTATTCTAATCTCTTTGCTTTCACTAGAGCCAAGACAACCTAAGATACTTTATTCGAGCCAGTTGCCTCCTGTCAGGCAGAGATATCCGTGTAGACGTGCTCGGCCACAGAGGCCTTGCTGCAAGAGGACTAACGGGTGGGTATGTGGTTAGTGATGGTTCTCCCTCATCCACAGTGCTGTCAGTCACGTCAGGGAATGATGCTTTTGGAGGGTAATTACAGAAGTTTATGATTATTACTGTGGTAGTCTGAGGGTAGGAGGTAAACACAGATTTGGGAGGAGGAGAGGATACTTTTTATGAGCCATTAGATTTTTTACAAGGCAGCATTTGTGGGTCACTTACAAGACGATTGTTGAGGTGGTGGCTGAGATTCTGTAATAGAAATTCTTTTGTTCTGGAGTTGAAGCCCAAATCGCCCTCTAAAAGCCTTAGACTATTGAATCTGGAAGCATACAGGGTTTTCTTCTGAAAACTGAAGAGAGTTTAGTTACAGGGAGAGCCTGTTTGGAAGTTTCAGTAGTTTGGGGGCAGAGGCCAGTTGGGGGCTGGGGCCCTCGGGGGTGGGGGCTGTTTCTGCCCCGTGCCCTTGGCCTGGCGCTCACAGCTGGGAACGGGCTTTCCAGAATCCTGCTGGAAGGAGCCAGATGTGCGAGCTGTGGCCGAGCTGGGGGACAGGGAGCACCCCTGGACCAGCCTCAGGACCTGCGGCACACCTGCCTTCAAATCAGCTCTCCCAGCAGGACACTGCCTAGGAGCAACTTTGAGTGTTCTCCTTCAGGAAGCATGGTGCGCACCAAGCACACCCAGAGCTGCGCCTGTGCCAGGAGACTTCAAGCACAGCCGGGGTGATGGTGACAGTTCCCACCAGCTGGCCAGCTCAGGAAGATGCAGGTAAGATGACACAGAGGGCACACTGACTGATAGTCACTTCTCTTGCCGGAACAGGATTTAACAGCAGAAGGGAGGCGGGGCAAAAGGTCCATGAGGTCAAAAAGCGCATCAGACAGCTGGCGCAGTCATGGTGACAGCAGAGGGAGAAGAGAAGGAGATGCAGGTGACCCGGCTGGGACAGTGCTTCCGAGGTAACATCTGCCACACAAACACAGAAACAGACAGAGGCAGTGGGACGTCGTGGGGTGGGTGAGAAAGGTTCCTGGGAGCGAGGAGAGCACGGGGAGATGGGAGACAGCGATGGAGGTGGAGGGGAAAAACCCAGGATGCTGGGAGTGAGGACGCTCCTGCTGTGCAGGTGCTTGTGATGTCACTGGTGGCAGAGGAGCTGATAGGGCAGGAGCAGGCCCCGGGCTTGTGCAGGCGCTTGTGATGTCACATGTTCCCGAGTAGCTGATTGGGTATGAGAAGTCACCTTGCTTGTGACGCTTCTTCTGATGTCACCGACTGCTGGGTAGGTGATAGGGCAGGAGCAGGCACGTGGCTTGTGCAGCCGCTTGTGTCATTATTAACTGCAGTTTTCACCTCTTTTCAGAGAAGAGGCAGTTAGCTGCTAGTTCATAGTGCTGACTGCTCTGCAGCTCTTTTGCTTCTCTTCCCTGTGTCCCGCTCTCTGTCCCTGCCTCTCCCTTTCCCTCTCCCCTTCCTTTTTCCTCCCATCCTTTTCCCTCTGTCCCGCTCCCTCGCCCTGCCTGTCTCGGTCTGCCCTCTGTCCTTCCTCCTGCCCTCCTCTGCTCTCTCTGTCCTGATGCTCATCACGATGTTCCTGGCCGCCCCTGCCCCTTCCCCTCCATCCCCTTCTCCCTGTCCCGTTCCTCACCAGGGGTTTCCTTTCTTCACTCCCTGCCCAGCCCCGCCCCCGTTCTCCTCCTCCCTCTGCCTGCTCCCGTCCCTCTGCCTGCTCCCATCACTCTGTCTGCCTCCCGTCCCTCTGTCTGCTCCCGTCCCTCTCCAGCCACCCCACCGCCCTGCCCCACCCCTCTCTGCCGCTCTGTCCCTCTCCCCTCCTCCTCCCGGCTCCACCGGGGCTCCGGGACCAGGGCCGGGCCGCCCCGGGGAGGCGGCCATGGGGCCTGCGGTGGGGCGGGGCCGGGCTGGGGGACGGTGTCCCCGCAGGGTCAGACAGCAGGAAGGGGTGCCCCGGGGCATGCTGGGAGCTGTAGTGCTGGGGCATGGGGTGGCCAAGTGGCCATGTTGGTTCCCAGGGCATGCTGGGAGCTGTAGTGCTGGGGCATTGGGCAGTGAGGGGGCCATGTTGTTCCCAGGGCATGCTGGGAGTTGTAGTCCTAGGGCACAGGGCTGCTGGTCAGCCATGTCGGTGTCCGGAACTGCAGGGATCAAGGGAGATGAAACACCCCGGCACGGCTCTGCCGGGGACACTGAATGCCCTGAGTGCTGCAGGGGGATTTCTGACCTGCATCACTAAAGGAGACGATGGCATCTTTGCTGGCTCCCCGTCACCCTGTCAGTGGCTTTTTGGGGCCCTGGCTGGTGGGACCCACAGGACACGTTGTGAAAATTCCCTTCCCTAACTATTTAATCAACCAGTCTTTATAGTATGAAAGTGTATTAACTTTGTTTGTAGAGATATATGTATGATGAGTTCACATGATACGCTGTAATGTGATGTGGTAGTGGAGTTTTACTGGAGACTTTGGTACTGTTCATGCTGAAGCAAAACAAACGAAAGGGCAGCCGGGCCTGGAAAGGAGGACTTTGCTTCTGGGAAGCTTAGAGCTGCCCGTGAAGGATAAAGGATACCCCAGGTCAGCCAAGATAACGCCAGCATCCCATCCGGGGCTCGCACGCCCAGATCCCAGGGCTGGTGCTGCACCAGCTGCCCAGCTCGCGCCACCCCCTCTACGGCCTCATCCGGTGCTGCCTGGATCTCATCCAGCAAAACCCCCTGCCCACAGGTGAGCCCCAAGCCAGCGTCACGAAACATTCGCAACCGGCCCGTGCCGACTGAGGCAAGAGGCTAGGACACAAAGTGTAGAATTTCAGGGGCAAATATTTTTTCATGCGCATGCCGTGTCCCAGCCCAGTTGGGGCACCCCGAACGCGCTTTTACACAGGGTTCTTATACCCTTCAGTCGTTCAGGTACAAGACAACTTGACTAACCACTAGCACCCACACTACCGATTACTAATCATAGCCAAACTTTGCACAGCCACTCTAGTTTTGCAGCATTCTTGCTGCTTGTCTGTTGTTCCAGGTGTCCCTGGAGTCAGTCTTGCTAGAGTTACTGATCTATGATGCCAGACGATGCTGGGAGGGTTTCAACGGGGGACAACGCCACCCCCCCGCAGGAGGGGTCAGCATCCCCCAGCATCGCTGCCGCCACTTGGCCCTTGGGGCAGTCGTCCTCCTCCCTGTACTCCGAGAAGTTGGGGAGCTAGTTGAGGAAGGTGGTGCTGTTGGGGACGTCAGGGACATCGGGGACGGTGTCCTCACTGTCCCCCAGCCCCACCGCCACCGCTCACTCCTTAGGGCAGCCGCTCTCTACCACGTACTTGGAGAGGTTGGGGAGCTCGTGGACAAAGGTGGTCGAGCTGGGGCTGTTGGGGATGTCGGGGATGGTGTCCAGACAGTGTTGAGCCAGGTGAGCATATCATTGATGTCGATGTCACCTGCCTGCTGAGGAACGGCCTCAGCGAAGGCATCTGGCCCCTGCTCGTGCATGTCCGTGGGCTTTCCCAGGGCCGCTGGAGTGGTCACTGCTGCTGAAAAAGCCAACCCAACCCCGGAGCGATGCAAGCTTTCCTTGGTGCCGGCTGCCCGCCTGCGGGCTCTGCCGCTCCCCAAAGCACACCTTTGGGCTTCGTTGTGGTCCTGCCGGGCGGTGGAGCCAGGACAGCCTGGTGGGGGCTGGCAGCGGGGTCACTGTCCTCAGTGGCCACCGCGTCCTTGTTAAAGGCCTCTGACGGCTTCTGGGTGCTGCCGGGCAGGGCGTGGAGCACAGGGCAGCCCTGCACCCAATGCTGAGCCGCGGAGTGGCGGGTGGCCGGGGCGGGCAGGGACGTGCAGCACACAGGGGCTCCCCTGGACCGTGGCCCACGGTCCCAGCCCCATTGGCCGGTGGGGCACCAGCGTCCCTGTCACCACCTGCTGTCCCCAGCCGTAGGCAGGGGAACAGGGAGCAGGTACGCGAGGGAGCTGCACCACGGGGGGGAGCTGCACCCACAGGGGAGCTGCACCAGCTGCCCCAGGGCCCCCAGGGGCCCTGCCGCCCCATGCCAGACAGCAGCTGGTAGGTGATGGTGTGGAGCTGCGCAGGCTCACAGGACACTGGCAGCCCAGGGACAGAAGGCAGCACGCTGGCAGTGACCCGTGGTGGCATGGCCAGGGTGGTGAAGCTCACACTGGGCACCCCTGACACCATCAGCAGCCAGAGAGGGAACCTCTCTGTTGGGGGAAACAAGGAGGGGTGATGGGTTGGGATATCGGCAGGCAGAGCCTGTTGGGGAGTTACCCAGAGGGCAGGAGCAGCAGGAGTGGGAGCCTGCTGCTGTACCTGCCACGGCTGTCGGTCAGTGTGGGGTTTGTCTGGGGAAAACAGCATTCTGGGGGGGTCTGTCCCCATGGTGATCATTCCGCCAGCATCTGCTTCAGTCAGCCTTGCGATGGTTTCATTTTTCGTACTACAACAACTTCCCATCTCAATGATTTCCAATCCTGGTGATGATTTCTTGTCCTCAATGCTGATTTCCCATCCTGATGATGCCTTCCCATCCCAGCTATGATTTCTGAGCCCCGTGATGTTTTCCTATCCCAGCGGTCTCCCATCCCCACAATTTCCCATCCCAAGCATGATTTTTGGGGGGAGGTGAATTTCCTGTCCAAGGGGAAGGGATGGGGCCAGCACCCGTGGCCCTGCAATGCCGACGTGTGTGTGCTGCCCCATCCTGCCCCAGTGGTGGGGATGGGGGGAGTTGGGGCGCTTTTGCGTTGCTTTTGTCCTCCCCCTCTCTCCCCTGGAGGTGGGAAATGCTGCTCCCAACTGTGGTGGAACTGGTGCCAGTGCCGGTACTGTGCGGCCGTGATAGGGAGCTGTCAGGAAAATTTGTCAACTGGCCCGTGCCGACCGAGGAGAGCGGCTGGGACGCAAAGTATAGCATTACAAGAGGAATTCTTGCATTCGTGCACATGAGCTGTCCCATTCAAACTGGGGCACCCCAAATGTGGTTTTACACGTGGTTCTTACACCTTTCAGGCATTCAGGTCCAAAGCGATTTGACCGATCACTACTTAAGCCACACGCACCCACACACGCTGCTGTTTTGCAAAGTAACTCTAGTTCTGTGGCACTGTCATCCATCTGCTGCTTTCTTGATCCAGACGTCCCTGGAGTCGGTCTTGCTGCAGTTCCTTATCCCTGATGCCAGATGAGGGGAGGGTTTCACAGAGGTGTCGTAGGGGCTGGGATGCTGGCGTGATCTGGGTAGTCCTGGGGCACCCTTTCTTCCTCAGGGTGGGGGCTGTCCTTCTCCTCCTTGCAATGAGCTGGGGTCCTTTAGTCATGCCGACTGAACCATGACCGTGCAGTGTACAATGTCAGCTAGATGTATCTCTATCTATCTGTCTATCTTAAGAAACTCGATCCGATTTCATACTCTCAAGACAAATTGGTGCAATAGTTAGGGAAGGAGATTTTTCATAAGAGAGCCCCTGGGGTGTCCCTCCCCTTGTGGGGGTCCCCAGGAGGAACTTGTGGGGGTTGCTCGTAGTGGGGTGGGGGATGGGGGTACTGGGGGCGATGGTAGCAGCGTGGGGTGGGGATGCTGTTCCTGGGGACGTCGGTCCCAGGCTGAGGTGGGGGGCTGGGCAGGTGAGGGTCCCCGGGCTGGGGAGGGTGCAGTGCTGTTTGTTCACCTCCATTTGAGCTGAAGGCCTGTGATACAGCCTTGCCAAACAAGAACTTCAGGTTTTGGGCGTTTGTCATGCTGCAGTGCTTTGCCCCAGTCTCAAGTCATTGGTCAGTCCTGGAAACCCTCAGCTGAACAGTCCCAAAGCAGTGATGGCCTGAGCACGTTCTGGTTTGGCTCGGTGTAACTCGTTGCCTGCGTCTTTCTCTTTGAAGGGATGATCTTTGGGAGGTTCTGCAGCACGGACCTCCTCCCTCCACCCACCCATCAGAGCGTGCCTGCATTTAATGCCTGCTGTTCAACATTATTTCCTCTCAGAGCTGCGATCAGAACCTTCATGTGGAGGAGAGCTGTTCACCTTGTGACCTCATGAAGAAAATCCAAGAACAGAAGGAAGAACTGGGCCCGATGGTGGACTTGATGTCCAGAACTTGCTACTACAGGTCAGAGGTCAGTCTTGGTCTTGCTGTCGGGGAAGCAAAGTTCTGTGACATTCATGTGCCCCTTCCGGGGCAGCCGGGGGTCTGTCCCGGGCGCGGGGAAGTGTCGTGCGGCAGCGTGTGGGTGTCCTTCCCTGTGGGGTCTATCAGTACGCCGGCGGTTAGTGAGAGCTGCGGGGAGCCTTCTGGTGTGCCCCGCCTCAGCCGGGCCCGGGGAGCACCCCCGATGGATGCTCAGAGCCTGAAGGAGGCTGAGGAGGAGACATCGGACGGACCCAGAGCCCTGCAAGGCTTGGGCATGAGCTTGACAGGAGTTCCTGGGGGCAGGCTGTGCCGCCGCACCTGGCAGCTCCCCAGCGTAAAGCGGGGGGAACTTTCTGCTGCGGGGCTGCTCTCTGAGTGCAGCCTGGTTCTTGCAGGCTGATCCCACGCAAGGGCCTTCGCCAGTCCCATCTCGCAAGGGAGAGGGACTTTGCCACTCGGCAGGTGAGTTTTGGAAAGAAAGACAATCTCCTGCAACCGGCACGTCTGCTGTGCTGGGGGTGCTGCTGGTGCTGCTGCCCTTCGCCCCAAGCAAGTCGGTCCCCATCGCTCTGCAGCAGGAGAGAGCTGAGCCCTCAGGAGCGCTCAAGGTGCTGCCTGCCGCAGCTCCGTCCTCAGAGCAGGGCGGATGGGTCAAACCGCAGCACAGAGTCACACTGGAGGGTGGAGGCTGGTCGGGACCTCTGGGGGTGCGACTGTTCACTCAATTCCCACTCGGATTTTGGCTAACACACAGCTCATGCTAAGGCCTGACGTCTGCTGGCAGCAGCGCCATGAGGTCAGAGTGAGGGCAACAGGCAGGCAGGACACGGTGGCCAGGAAGGGCTAAAGGTCCTTATGCAGCCCCTGTCACCTGCAGCTTGCTGTCCCCTGCAGCCATTGTCCTTGTGCAATGACTGTCGGGCCGTTTCTTCGGAACCCCCTCACTCATGGTGGTGGTATAGGTTAACTGCCACGCTGGACAGCATGAATACTTCGGCTCACCCGAAAAGCTTTCGAAGTGGCTCCAACAGCAGCCGGACAGCTGAGGCTTTTGTACGTCCCGGTGTGATACAGGGGATGCCTGCAGCGTGACGGAGGAGGAAGGATGAGCACTCTCCCCATCGGCTAGGTAACTATTTTGCTCGCAGGTGGTCGTGGTTTTACCCTGGCCGGCAGCTCAGCACCACACAGCCGCTCGCTCACCTCCCTGCAGTGGGATGAGGGGGAGAACTGGAAGGGTGAAAGTGGGAGAAGTCATGGGATCGGATAAAGACAGATTAATAATTAAAATAATATAGATACAAGGAAAAAAACCCACCAACAAAGAGAGAGGAAAATACAACCAAGAAAACAAGTGATGCAAAAGCACGCAATTGCTCACCACCAACTAACTGCTGCCCAGCCAGTCCCCGAGCAAGGGGAGCCCCTGCCAGCCTCCACCCCTACTTTCATTTCTCAGCACGACGTCCTACGTCGTGAGATAAGCCTTTGGTCAGCTGGGGTCAGCTGTCCTGGCTGTGTCCCCTCCCATCTCTTTGTGCAGCCCCAGCCCGCTCGCTGGCAGGCAGTGTGAGGAGCAGGAAAAGCCTTGACGCTGTGCAAGTGCCGCTCAGCAATAACTAACACATCCCTGTGTTACCAACACTGTTTCCAGCACAAATCCAGAACACAGCCCCACCCAAGCTACTGTGCGGAGTTTTATCCCAGAAAAAAGCAGTACACAGGCGCAGGAGTTACAAGTCGGGAGTTAAAATTAGAGAACTTGTGAGTTAGAAACCTCATTAATTAAGCGGTGAACGAGTGAATGTCTATGTTAGACGAGTCTGTACAAAGGGGATTGAGCCCTTGTTTGCTGTGTTTTTTTGTTTTCTTTCCTAATGAGCTCATAAACTAAAGTCGATTTACAGAGTATGTTGTCCTGTAGGTGTGAAATCTGGCTGGGATGGGCGGAGAAGAGAGGCTCGCTCATGTGATGGGATGCAGTAAACATGGGATGTGCACTGAGCAATGCAGGAAGCACAAAACACTGAGCTGGCGTTAGAAAGTTGGAGTTAAGGAGGAAGAGATAAAGCTGGAGTTCTGTGGAAACTGTGTCTCTGGGCTCTGTCCCCAAAGTTCATCCTCCTTCTCCCTGCCCCCTAACAAGCGGTAGCAGTCCCACGTTGGAAAGAGAAGAGATGCCCTTGTGATCCTCATGGCAGTGGCCCAGGGACACCTGCGGACAGAGGGTGGGACTGACTGTGGATGCCCCAGGCAGGGGCATGGGGAACCCAGGGAAAGCCGCACACACTCCTGACCGAGGCACAGTGGCTTAGGGACCTCCTTGCTAAGCAGATGGCAACACCTCATCGCTGCTGACTGGAAACCCTGGCCACTGCTTCCCCACTAAACTGCTGACAGAGAAGTGAAGACCATCGCTGTCGAGCACCGGAAGGCAGGACCGAGCACAGGTTAAGGCAATGCAAAGAGTTGCCATGCCCAGTTCCCCACGGCCGCAAGAACTCATCATACGGTCGCATTCCGGGACTGATTTTGCTCCCGCTTAAAACTCTGCTGGCCTTCAGTAGGCTATGCCAGTACTTCATGCTGTCTGGATTCTTGCATACTGGAGAGAACCGCCCCCCTCCCCCCAGTTTCCATTGGGGTCGGAACGTTGGTCCGTTGGAGCCAACGGCCACCAGTGCCAGCAGGACCGAGCTGTGCGGGCACAGAGCGGCGCTGGGAGGAGGCAGGGTCTGGCTGAGCAGCGCTGCCCCGGCACCAGCACCGGCACCCCGCTTCCCAGTCTCACTCCCACCAGCTGGGCCACGACCTCGGCATCGGCAAGCACCGCGCACCGTGAGGGTCCTCCTGGCCCGGGCAGGATGGGCCAGGCCAACTGCTGCTGCGGCTCCAGGTGGGCTCCCCCTGCAGCTCGGGGACACGCAGGCAAAGCCGGGCATTGCTCATGCCCGCCGCGCTCTGCTCTGCAGGGAGGCTCTCACCGACGCTGAGCCAGTGCTGAGCACAGGTGCGCGGCTGACCCGGGGCCGCAAGAGGAGCGAGAGGTGCCTTCTCCTCCTCCAGGAGGAACTGGTGATCGCCAGGTTGCAGTAAGACCCTGAGACCCCAGCTGCCTTTCCCCCATCCCTGGCCCTGGGACCAGGGCAGGGACACCCTGGCACCAGTCCCAGGCCCCGAGACCTTGGTGCTGGATGCACCAATGTCCATCCCAACGGCAGGTGGGAGACAGGGCTCTGCCCGGGGGGACCCCAAGGAGGCCACCTCCAGCTCACTGCCTGCCTCTCCTCTCTGCAGACGTGGCACCACCGTGCACCCACAGCTCCGCCTGGCCCTGGACCAGCTGTGGGTGGTGAGCAGCGGGAAGGAGGCGGTGGGGGAGGTAGAAGAGGAGGAGGAGGAAGGCAGCAGCGACGACAGGACCTCCGTCATCCTCATATGATCCACTGGCTCCTGTGTTGCCACTTTTGGGTGAGTTGTGGTGCCACGTCCCATGGCAGGGCTGGGCGGTGCGGCGCGGTGCTGGCCCCCGTCCTCCCTGGGGTCTGGCAGCCGCGGTCAGGGCTGGCGAGGGGCAGGAGAGGTTCCCAACCATGGGCATGCCATCGTGTGAATGGCCTCTGCCCTCCGTGCGGAGCCTGGGCAGGGAGCGGGCAGCTGGCTGGCAGGGAGGGAGGGAGGGAGGGAGGCCAGGTTGGCCAGCTGGGGGCTGAGCGGTGGGCGTGCAGGCAGCTGGAACGAGAGGGATGAGGGTCATGTCTACATCCTGCACCCCCTGGTCACCTTTTGGTCACCAGAAGGGAAGGCCGAAAGGAAGAACAGAGGGCTTTGGCATTTAATTTCATTCTTGCATTTAATTCAATTTAATTCAATTTAATTTAATTTAATTTAATTTAATTTCATTTCATTTCATTTCATTTCATTTCATTCCCTTCCATTCCCTTCCATTCTGTTCTTTCACTCTTTCGCTTCATTGTATCATTTCATTTCATTCTTTCATTTGATTTCATTTCATTCCTTCATTTTATTCTTTCATTTCATCATTTCATTTCATGTCAGTTTTCAGTATTTCACTCATTCTTTCCTTTCATTATTTCATTCTTTCTTTCATTTCAATCTTTCATTCTTTCATTTCATTTCTTCATTTTATTTCATTCTTTTATTTCATTTCATTCTTTCATTTTCTTTCATTTCATTCTTTCACTGAATTTCATTTGTTCATTTCAATCTATCGTTTAATTTCATTTAATTCTTTCATTTAATTTAATTCAATTTAATTTAATTTAATTTAATTTAATTTCATTTCATTTCATTTCATTTCATTTCATTTCATTTCATTTCATTATTTCAGTGTTTCCTTTTTTCTTTTCTTTATTTCATTATTTCTTGCACTGCATTATTTCATTCATTCGTTTCAATTCATTCTTTCTTTTAATTTGTCTCTCATTCTTTCATTTCATACTTTCTTTTCATTCTTTCATTTCATCTCAGTTCATTTAATTTCATTTCATTTCTTTTATTTCATTCTTTCATTTCGTTTCATTCTTTCGTTTCATTTCATAATTCCATTTCATTTCATTTCATTTCATTTCATTTCATTTCATTTCATTTCATTCTTTCATTTCATTTTTCGTTTCAGTCTCTCATTCTTTCAATATTTAATTATTTCATTCTTTCATTTCATTCTTTCATTCTTTCATTTTATTTCATTATTTCATTTAATTTCATTTTGTTTCATTTCCTTCTTTGATTTAATTTCTGTCGTTTAATTTCAATCGTTCATTTCAATTTTTCATTTCATTTCAACCTATCATTTCCTAGAATCATAGAATCAGAGACTGGTTTGGAATATTGGATTGGAAGCAACCTTTAAGGGTCATCTAGTCCAACCCCCCTGCCACAGGGGCAGGGACATCTTCAACTAGATCAGATGTTCAGAGCCCCGTCCAACCTGACCTTGAACGCTTCCAAGGATGGGGCATCTACCACCTCTCTGGGCAACCTGTTCCAGTCTCTCACCACCCTCATTGTAAAAAATTTCTTCCTTATATCTAGTCTAAATCTACCCTCTTTTAGTTTAAAACCATTCCCCCTTGTCCTCTCGCAACAGGCCCTGCTAAAATGTTTATCGCCATATTTCTTTTAAGCCCCCTTTAAGTACTGAAAGGCATTTCATTTCATTTCATTTCATCTCATCTCATTTCATTTCATTTCATTCCTTCATTTAATTTCATTTCGTTCTTTCATTTCATTCCATTATTTCTTTTAATTTCATTTCATTCATGAATTAAATTAAATTAAATTAAATGAAAGAATGGAATGAAAGAATGGAATAAAAGAATGAATTGAAAGAATGGAATGAAATGAAGGAATAAAAAATGAAAAGATATGAAATGAAATTAAATAATGAAGTTAAGTTTAAAAATGAAATGAAAGGAAATGAAGAAATGAAATTAAAAGATTAAATGAAAGAATGAAATGAAAGGAATGGCAAGAATGAAATTAAATTAAATTAAATAATGAAATGAAAGAAAAATGAAATGAAATGAAAGAAAAATGAAATGAAATAAAAGAATGAAATGAAAGAATGAAGTGAAATGAAAAGACGGAATAAAACACTTGAACTCAAGTGAAATGAAATGATGAAATGAAAGAATGAAATAATGACAAGAAATAATGAAAGAATGAAAGAATGACAAGAAATAAATAAGAAATAAATCCTTTCATTTCTTTCATTTAATTTTACGCATCATTTCATTGTTTCATTTAATTTTATTCTGTCACTTAATTTCATTTCATACTTTCATTTCATTCTTTCCTTTCATTACCTTTCATTTCCTTTCTTTCATTCTTTCATTCTTTCACTTCATTCTATCCTTGCATTTCTTTCATTTCATTTCCTTTCTTTTAATTTTTCTTTCATCTCATTTCATTTCATTATTTCAGTATTTTATTCTTTTTTCATTTCATTATTTCATTCATTCATTTTATTTAATTTCATTTCATTCTTTCCTTACATTTCATTTTTCTTTCATTTCATTTCTCATGTCATTTCATTCCATTCCATTCCATTTCATTAATTTCATGTAGTTTCATTTCATGTTTCCTTTTCACTTCCTTCTTTTTACTCATTTCATTCTTTCATTTTATTTTTCATTTCATTTCATTGCATTTCATTTCATTTCATTTCATTTCATTTCATACGATTTCACTTTCATTCTTCCATTCTTTCATTTAATTTCTTCAGTATTTCATTCTTTCATTTCTTTATTTCATTCCTTCATTTCTTTTAATTCCATTTCAGTCTTTCATTTCATTCTTTCATCAATTCTTTCATTTCATTGATTCATTTCATACTTTCTTTGCAATCTTTCATTTAATTTCATTCCTCCATTTCATTTCATGTCAATCTGTCCCTTAATTTCATTTCATTCATTTCATCTTATTGTTTAATTTAATTTTTTTTTATTTAAACTCATTGTCTTCTTTCATTTCATGTTGTTGTTTCATTCTTTCACTTGATTTCATTTCATTCTTTTAATTTCGTTTCATCATTTCATTTCATTTCATTTCTTTTCATTTCATTATTTCTTGTCATTCTTTCATTGTTTCATTCTTTCATTTAATCATTTCATGCAAGTGAAAGAAGTTAAATGAAAAATTAAATGAAAGAATGAAATGAAATAAAAGAATTAAATGAAGTTGAATGAATGAAAGAATGAAATGTGAGAAAGAATGAAATAATGAAATGTAAGAACAAAATACTGAAATGAAACGAAATGTAATGAAGTGAAATGATGAAATGAAAGAATGAAATGACAAGAAATGAATAAGAAATAAACAAGAAATAAATTCTTTCATTTCTTTCATTTAATTTTATGCTTTCGTTCCATTTCATTCTTCCTTTTAGTTTCATTTCTTTCTTTTATTTCATTTCCTATCATTCCATTCTTCAGAATGATGGAATCATAGAACAGTTTGGGTTGGAAGGGGCCTTTAAAGGTCATCTAGTCCAACCCCTCTGCCGTGGGCAGGGACATCTTCAACTAGATCAGGGTGTTCAGAGCCCCGTCCAACCTGACCTTGAATGTTACCAGGGATGGGACATCTACCACCTCTCTGGGCAACCTGTTCTGGGGTTTCACCATCCTCATTTCATTTAGTTACATTTCATTTAGTTACATTTCATTTCATTTCATTTCATTGTTTCAGTATTTTTTTCCTTCTTTCATTTCATTATTTCATTCTTTCATTTCATTCTTTCCTTATATTTCATTTTGGTTTTCCTTCATTTCATTCTTTCATTTCATTTATTAATTTCATTTCATTTGTTCATGTAATTTCATTTCACTTCATTTCATTTCATTATTTTGTTATTTCATTATTTTCTTTCAGTATTTCATTCTTTCATTTCATTTCATTTCATTTCATTTCATTTCATTTCATTTCATTATTTTCTTTCAGTATTTCATTCTTTCATTTCATTTCATTTCATTTCATTTCATTTCATTTCATCTCATCCATGATTTCATTTCATTCCATCATTTAATTCTGTCTTGTCATTCTTTCAGTAATTCTTTCATTTCATTGTTTGATTTCATACTTTCTTTTCATTCTTCCATTTAATATCATTCTTTCGATTAATTTCATTTTTCATTTCATTTCCATCTAACATTTCATTTCATTTTTTCATTTCATTTCATTCTTTCATTTATTTTCATTTCATTATTTCATTTCAACTCATGATTTTCATTTCATGATTTTAGTTTCATGTCATCATTTCATTTGACCATTTCATTTTAGTTTCATTATTTCATTATTTCATTTCATTATGTCATTTCATCATTTCATTTCATTTCATTTCATTTCATTTCATTCTTTCATTACATTTCATCTTTCTTACATTTCATTCTTTTGATATTTTGTTATTTAATTTCATTATTTCATTACTTCATTATTTCATTGTTTATTTTCATTTTTTCATTCTTTCATTTCATTTCATTCATTTAATTTCCTTCATTTTTTCTTTCATTTCATTTCATTATTTCATTTCATTCTTTCATTTCCTTTCAGTTCATTATTACATTTTATTATATCATTTCGCTTCTTTACATTGCGTTTCATTACTTCATTTAATTTCATCATTCATTTCATTTCATCATTCCTTCGTTTCATTTCATTTTTTTATTTCATTCTTTCATTTCATTTTTTTATTTCATTCTTTCATTTCATTTTGTTTTATTTAATTGTTTCATTTCATTTCATTCTTTCATTTTTTCATTTTTTCATTTTATTATTTCATTTAATTTCATCATTTCATTCATCATTTTATTTCATTCTTTCATTTAATTTCATTTCATTTATTTCTTGTCATTCTTTCATTCTTTCCTTCTTTCATTATTTCTTGTCATTACTTCATTCTTTCATTTCATCATTTCATGAATGAAGTGAAAGTAATGAAATGAAATGAAGTGAAGTGAAATGAAATGAAATTAAAGAATGAAATTAAGTTAAAAAATGAAAGGAAATGAAAAAATGACATTAAAAAATTTAATGAAAAAATTAAGCTAAAGGAATAGAAATGAAATGAAATGAAATGAAATGAAATGAAATGAAATGAAATTAAATGAAATGAAATTAAAGTAAATTAAATTAAATGAAAGAATGAAAAGAAAGTGAAATGAATGAATGAAATGAAATGAAAGAATGAAAGAATGAAATAATTAAAGGATGAAGTAATGACAAGAAATAAATAAGAAATAAGTAAGGAATAAATTCTTTCATTTCTCTCCTTTCATGCTTTCATTCTATTCTTTCATTTCATTTCCATCTTCATTTAATTTCATTTCATTCTTTTATTTTATTCTTTCATTCTTTCATTCCATTTAATTTTTTCATTTTTTAATTTCATTTCATTATTTCATGTATTTTCATAATTTCATTTCATTCTTTCAGTCTTTTATTTTATTCTTTCATTGCATTATTTATTTCGTTTCATTTCATAATTTCATTCTTTCATTTCATTCTTTCATTTCTTTCTTGCATTTCATATCGTTTCATTTCATTTTTTATGCATTCTTTCATTATTTCATTTCATTATTTTATTCTTTCATTTCATTATTTCATTATTTCATGTCATTTCATTCTTCAGTGTCACTCTTTCATTTCATTTCATTCTTTCATTTCATCCATTTCTTTCTTTAATTTCGTTTCATTTCATTTCATTTCATTTCATTTCATTTCATTTCATTCTTTCATTTGATTTCATGTCATTCCTTCATTTCCTTCTTTCATTTCATTTCATTAATTTCATCTCATTTAATTTCATTTCATTTCATTCCTTCATTTAATTTCATTTCATTCTTTCATTTCATTCCATTATTTCTTTTAATTTCATTTCATTCATGAATGGAAAGAATGAAATGAAATGAAATGAAATGAAATGAAATGAAATGAAATGAAATGCCTTTCAGTACTTAAAGGGGGCTTAAAAGAAAGATGGCGATAAACATTTTAGCAGGGCCTGTTGCGAGAGGACAAGGGGGAATGGTTTTAAACTAAAAGAGGGTAGATTTAGACTAGATATAAGGAAGAAATTTTTTACAATGAGGGTGGTGAGAGACTGGAACAGGTTGCCCAGAGCGGTGGTAGATGCCCCATCCTTGGAAACGTTCAAGGTCAGGTTGGACGGGGCTCTGAACATCTGATCTAGTTGAAGATGTCCCTGCCCCCGTGGCAGGGGGGTTGGACTAGATGACCCTTAAAGGTTGCTTCCAATCCAATATTCCAAACTAGTCTCTGATTCTATGATTCTAGGAAATGATAGGTTGAAATGAAATGAAAAATTGAAATGAACGATTGAAATTAAACGACAGAAATTAAATCAAAGAAGGAAATGAAACAAAATGAAATTAAATGAAATAATGAAATAAAATGAAAGAATGAAAGAATGAAAGAATGAAAGAATGAAATGAAATATTGAAAGAATGAAAAAATGAGAGACTGAAACGAAAAATGAAATGAAAGAATGAAATGAAATGATGAAACAAAAGAATGAAAGGAAATGAAAGAATGAAATAAATGAAATGAAATTAAATGAACTGAGATGAAATGAAAGAATGAAAAGAAAGTATGAAATGAAAGAATGAGAGACAAATTAAAAGAAAGAATGAATTGAAACGAATGAATGAAATAATGAAGTGCAAGAAATAATGAAATAATGAAAAAAGGAAACACTGAAATAATGAAATGAAATGAAATGAAATGAAATGAAATGAAATGAAATGAAATGAAACAAAATTAAAGAAAGAAATGGATGAAATGAAAGAATGAAATGAAATTAAAGAGTGACATTGAAGAATGAAATGACATGAAATAATGAAATAATGAAATGAAAGAATAAAATAATGAAATGAAATAATGAAAGAATGCATAAAAAATGAAATGAAACGATATGAAATGCAAGAAAGAATGAAATGAAAGAATGAAATTATGAAATGAAACGAAATAAATAATGCAATGAAAGAATAAAATAAAAGACTGAAAGAATGAAATGAAATTATGAAAATACATGAAATAATGAAATGAAATTAAAAAATGAAAAAATTAAATGGAATGAAAGAATGAAAGAATAAAATAAAAGAATGAAATGAAATTAAATGAAGATGGAAATGAAATGAAAGAATAGAATGAAAGCATGAAAGGAGAGAAATGAAAGAATTTATTCCTTACTTATTTCTTATTTATTTCTTGTCATTACTTCATCCTTTAATTATTTCATTCTTTCATTCTTTCATTTCATTTCATTCATTCATTTCACTTTCTTTTCATTCTTTCATTTAATTTAATTTACTTTAATTTCATTTCATTTCATTTCATTTCATTTCATTTCATTTCATTTCTATTCCTTTAGCTTAATTTTTTCATTAAATTTTTTAATGTCATTTTTTCATTTCCTTTCATTTTTTAACTTAATTTCATTCTTTAATTTCATTTCATTTCACTTCACTTCATTTCATTTCATTACTTTCACTTCATTCATGAAATGATGAAATGAAAGAATGAAGTAATGACAAGAAATAATGAAAGAAGGAAAGAATGAAAGAATGACAAGAAATAAATGAAATGAAATTAAATGAAAGAATGAAATAAAATGATGAATGAAATGATGAAATTAAATGAAATAATAAAATGAAAAAATGAAAAAATGAAAGAATGAAATGAAATGAAACAATTAAATAAAACAAAATGAAATGAAAGAATGAAATAAAAAAATGAAATGAAAGAATGAAATAAAAAAATGAAATGAAACGAAGGAATGATGAAATGAAATGAATGATGAAATTAAATGAAGTAATGAAACGCAATGTAAAGAAGCGAAATGATATAATAAAATGTAATAATGAACTGAAAGGAAATGAAAGAATGAAATGAAATAATGAAATGAAATGAAAGAAAAAATGAAGGAAATTAAATGAATGAAATGAAATGAAAGAATGAAAAAATGAAAATAAACAATGAAATAATGAAGTAATGAAATAATGAAATTAAATAACAAAATATCAAAAGAATGAAATGTAAGAAAGATGAAATGTAATGAAAGAATGAAATGAAATGAAATGAAATGAAATGAAATGATGAAATGACATAATGAAATGAAATAATGAAATAATGAAACTAAAATGAAATGGTCAAATGAAATGATGACATGAAACTAAAATCATGAAATGAAAATCATGAGTTGAAATGAAATAATGAAATGAAAATAAATGAAAGAATGAAATGAAATTAAATGAAAGAAAGAATGAAATGAAATGAAAAAATGAAATGAAATGTTAGATGGAAATGAAATGAAAAATGAAATTAATCGAAAGAATGATATTAAATGGAAGAATGAAAAGAAAGTATGAAATCAAACAATGAAATGAAAGAATTACTGAAAGAATGACAAGACAGAATTAAATGATGGAATGAAATGAAATCATGGATGAGATGAAATGAAATGAAATGAAATGAAATGAAATGAAATGAAATGAAAGAATGGAATGAAAGAATGGAATAAAAGAATGAATTGTAAGAATGGAATGAAATGAAGGAATAAAAAATGAAAAGATATGAAATGAAATTAAATAATGAAGTTAAGTTTAAAAATGAAATGAAAGGAAATGAAGAAATGAAATTAAAAGATTAAATGAAAGAATGAAATGAATGGCAAGAATGAAATTAAATTAAATTAAATAATGAAATGAAAGAAAAATGAAATGAAATAAAAGAATGAAATGAAAGAATGAAGTGAAATGAAAAGACGGAATAAAACACTTGAACTCAAGTGAAATGAAATGATGAAATGAAAGAATGAAATAATGACAAGAAATAATGAAAGAATGAAAGAATGACAAGAAATAAATAAGACATAAATTCTTTCATTTCTTTCATTTAATTTTACGCATCATTTCATTGTTTCATTTAATTTTATTCTGTCACTTAATTTCATTTCATACTTTCATTTCATTCTTTCCTTTCATTACCTTTCATTTCCTTTCTTTCATTCTTTCATTCTTTCACTTCATTCTATCCTTGCATTTCTTTCATTTCATTTCCTTTCTTTTAATTTTTCTTTCATTTCATTTCATTTCATTATTTCAGTATTTTATTCTTTTTTCATTTCATTATTTCATTCATTCATTTTATTTAATTTCATTTCATTCTTTCCTTACATTTCATTTTTCTTTCATTTCATTTTTCATGTCATTTCATTCCATTCCATTTCATTTCATTAATTTCATGTAGTTTCATTTCATTTCATGTTTCCTTTTCACTTCCTTCTTTTTACTCATTTCAATCTTTCATTTTATTTTTCATTTCATATGATTTCACTTTCCTTTCATTCTTCCATTCTTTCATTTAATTTTTTCAGTATTCCATTCGTTCATTTCTTTATTTCATTCCTTCATTTCTTTTAGTTCCATTTCAGTCTTTCATTTCATTTCAGTCTTTCATTCTTTCATTTCAATCTTTCATCAATTCTTTCATTTCATTGATTCATTTCATACTTTCTTTGCAATCTTTCATTTAATTTCATTCCTCCATTTCATTTCATTTCAATCTGTCCCTTAATTTCATTTCATTCATTTCATCTTATTGTTTAATTTAATTTTTTTTTTCATTTAAACTCATTGTCTTCTTTCATTTCATGTTGTTGTTTCATTTCATTCTTTCACTTGATTTCACTTCATTCTTTTAATTTCGTTTCATCATTTCATTTCATTTCATTTCATTTCATTTCATTTCATTTCATTTCATTTCATTATTTCTTGTCATTCTTTCATTCTTTCATTCTTTCATTTAATCATTTCATGCAAGAAGTGAAAGAAGTTAAATGAAAAATTAAATGAAAGATTGAAATTAAATAAAAGAATTAAATGAAGTTGAATGAATGAAATAATGAAATGTGAGAAAGAATGAAATAATGAAATGTAGGAACAAAATACTGAAATGAAACGAAATGTAATGAAGTGAAATGATGAAATGAAAGAACGAAATAAAGACAAGAAATGAATAAGAAATAAACAAGAAATAAATTCTTTCATTTCTTTCATTTAATTTTATGCTTTCGTTCCATTTCATTCTTCCTTTTAGTTTCATTTCTTTCTTTTATTTCATTTCCTTTCATTCCATTCTTTAGAATGATGCAATCATAGAACAGTTTGGGTTGGAAGGGGCCTTTAAAGGTCATCTAGTCCAACCCCTCTGCCGTGGGCAGGGACATCTTCAACTAGATCAGGGTGTTCAGAGCCCCATCCAACCTGACCTTGAATGTTTCCAGGGATGGGACATCTACCACCTCTCTGGGCAACCTGTTCTGGGGTTTCACCATCCTCATTTCATTTAGTTACATTTCATTTCATTTTATTGTTTCAGTATTTTTTTCTTTCTTTCATTTCATTCTTTCATTCTTTCATTTCATTCTTTCCTTACATTTCATTTTAGTTTTCCTTCATTTCATTCTTTCATTTAATTTATTCAATTCATTTCATTTGTTCATGTAATTTCATTTCATTTCATTTCATTTCATTTCATTTCATTTCATTCCATTTCATCCATGATTTCATTTCATTCCATCATTTCATTGTCTTGTCATTCTTTCAGTAATTCTTTCATTTCATTGTTTGATTTCATACTTTCTTTTCATTCTTCCATTTAATATCATTCTTTCAATTAATTTCATTCTTTCATTTCATTTCATTTCCACCTAACATTTCATTTCATTTTTTCATTTCATTTCATTCTTTCTTTCATTTAATTTCATTTCATTCTTTCATTTATTTTCATTTCATTATTTCATTTCAACTCATGATTTTCATTTCATGATTTTAGTTTCATGTCATTTCATTTGACCATTTCATTTTAGTTTCATTATTTCCTTATTTCATTTCATTATGTCATTTCATGATTTCATTTCATTTCATTTCATTTCATTCTTTCATTTCATTTCATCTTTCCTACATTTCATTCTTTCGATATTTTGTTATTTAATTTCATTACTTCATTATTTCATTGTTTACTTTCATTTTTTCATTCTTTCATTTCATTTCATTCATTTCGTTTCCTTCATTTTTTCTTTCATTTCATTTCATTCTTTGATTTCCTTTCAGTTCATTATTACATTTCATTATATCATTTCGCTTCTTTACATTGCATTTTATTACTTCATTTAATTTCATCATTTCATTTCATTTCATTTCATTTCATTTCATCATTCCTTCATTTCATTTCATTCTTTTATTTCATTCTTTCATTTCATTGTTTTATTTCATTCTTTCATTTCATTTTGTTTTATTTCATTGTTTCATTTCATTTCATTTCATTCTTTCATTTCATTTTCTTTCATTCTTTCATTACTTCATTTCATTATTTCATTTTTTAATTTTTTCATTTTATTATTTCATTTAATTTCATCATTTCATTCATCATTTTATTTCATTCTTTCATTTAATTTCATTTCATTTATTTCTTGTCATTCTTTCATTCTTTCCTTCTTTCATTATTTCTTGTCATTACTTCATTCTTTCATTTCATCATTTCATGAATGAAGTGAAAGTAATGAAATGAAATGAAGTGAAGTGAAATGAAATGAAATGAAAGAATGAAATTAAGTTAAAAAATGAAAGGAAATGAAAAAATGAAATTAAAAAATTTAATAAAAATGAAGCTAAAGGAATGGAAAGAATGAAATGAAATGAAATGAAATTAAATTAAATTAAATGAAAGAATGAAAAGTATGAAATGAAAGAATGAAATGAAATGAAATGAAATGAATGAAATAATGAAATGGGGGAAAGAATGAAATAATGAAATGGGGGAAAGAACAAAATATTGAAACAATGAAATGAAATGTGATGAAATTAAATGATGAAATGAAAGAATGAAAGAATGAAATAATTAAAGAATGAAGTAATGACAAGAAATAAATAAGAAATAAGTAAGGAATAAATTCTTTCATTTCTCTTTTTCATGCTTTCATTCTATTCTTTCATTTCATTTCCATCTTCATTTCATTTCATTTCATTCTTTCATTTTATTCTTTCATTCTTTCATTCCATTTCATTATTTCATTTTTTCATTTCATTTCATTATTTCATTTCTTTTCAAAATTTCATTTCATTCCTTCATTTCATTCTTTCAGTCTTTTATTTTATTCTTTCGTTGCATTATTTATTTCATTTCATTTTATAATTTCATTCTTTCATTTCATTCTTTCATTTCTTTCTTGCATTTCATATCGTTTCATTTCATTTTCTATGCATTCTTTCATAGTTCATTTCATTATTTTATTCTTTCATTTCATTATTTCATGTAATTTCATTCTTCAATGTCACTCTTTCATTTCATTTCATTCTTTCATTTCATTCCATTTCTTTAATTTAGTTTCATTCCATTTCTTTCTTCAATTTAGTGTCATTTCATTTCATTCTTTCATTTCATTCTTTCATTTCATTCTTTCATTTCATTCTTTCATTTCATTTCATTCTTTCATTTCATGATTTCATTTATCCTTTCCCTCCCCAGATGCAGGGCACAAGAGGACATCTTCGTGGTGCGTGAGCAGCAGGCAGTAACCTAGCCAAAAGGGACCGGAGGAGCCCTGACAAGTGGTCGTGCTCAATGCTGCAGAGGAAGGCAAAAAACCCCCGGGGACCAGTGCCGATCTGCCCCGGGGGAAAATTCCTTCCTGACCCCAAAGCTGGCGATCGGCTCTTCCCTGAGCATGCGAGCGAGACCTGCCTCCTCGTCCCACAGGCTGCTTATGCCTCCCAGAAGATGCCCAACCCCTGTTCCCCCTCAGCCTGGAGCCAACTCAGGGGCTTCTGAGAGTGGCAAAATGCCTTCAGCCTGATCGACCTTGCGGGCAAGAACCCTTCCCACGCCTGGCAGGACACCAGTGGGTGCCCCAAAGCACTGGGACCCCTTGCAGCATCTCTGCGTCCCATTTCTTACGGCCGCTGCCCCTGGCTCCGCGGGGGATGGACGAGGACGGCGAGCTCTGCAGTGCTCCTCAGGAAGGCCTTCCCGTGGTCTTGCTGCTGCTATCCCGCTGCAGAGGATTTCCGTCCATCAGAGGAGCTTTGAACGTGGCCCCGCCGGGAGCTGCCTTGCAGCGGAGAACCTCCAGGAGCCTCGTCCAGCCTCCAGCCTTCCTCCCTCAGCCCCTCCAGGGAATTCCACCGGCTCTCAAGGCCTCCTCTCGGACGTCTTCGGGCTGCCCCCGGGCCAGCTCTGTCCTGACGGCGAAGCCGGGCAGGCTGGCAGCGGGGCACAGCAGGATGCCCCCTTTACCCTGCTCTGGGGCATTGTGACTGCTGCGTTGCCGGGCGGTGGCACTGTGGCATGGGGGTGACGGGGCCCCCGTGTGCAGCCCCGCCCGCCACAGCCCCGCCCACCGCCCCTCCGCCCAGCACCCTTCGGAGGAAGGCCTTTGGGTGCTGGGCGCAAGGCAGCCCCTGTGCCTGAGGCCCCGGGGGCTGTCCCTGCCCTTGGTGGCCGTGCACTGGGCACTGCTGCTGGGCGTCCCTGACGCGTCCTCTGCCCCTCGGCTCCCAAGGACAACCCAGTGCTGTTCCTCTTCTCTCAGGCCGTGGCAGAGACCAACCCTGCAGCCCAGAGACCACCCCTACGAGCCGTCCCCTCTCTGTGCCAGACCCAACATCCAGGAGGCCACGCAGCAGGGAGGGCCAGGGACTTGGTCTGGCTGGACACAAACCCTTCCCCGGGGGCGCAGGGGGGTGAGTTCGGCAGCCGCAGCCACAGTGTAACCAGAGCCACGGGCTGGGATGGACGGTGCCAATAGACCGTCATGGAAATAGCACAGGCTTTGAAAAACACGTGAGGGGAGGTTACACCGGTGGGATGGACACGTTGGTCATTTTCAGACCTAGAACATTTGGATCCGTGCCCAAAGCACAGCGAGGCAAACGACGACTCTTCCAAACTGTTAAAATTGTCCAGTGCTGCTATGGCCATCACATCCCCTTTTCCCACTGAAACCAAGCTGCGCAGTTAGCCGTGTTTATACGGGATACAAAATGCACTGCAGCCGCAGGGTAAAACTTTCAGAGCTCATTTGTGACTTTAACCTTTCTGAGAGTCACTTGCCTACCTCAGTTGGTGGGAAGATGTTCAGATCTTATCTAAAACCCTGGCAAATCTCTTTTTCCTGTAGGATTTAGTATTTTGAGTACTGAAAGAGTAAGGTAGGTACTACTCTTGTCATTTTGTACATTAGTGCCAAAAATGGTGTGTACGTTCAGAGTACGTAAATAAAGACATTTGAACCATACACATTCATTTGGTTGTGGTGATGCCAGAGGAGAAAAAAAGGGGTTCAGTTCCCCCTGCATGAACTTTGCAGAGACGTTGAGAGCATGCATACAGCCTTTTCTGGCTCATGGGTGCCACGAAATCCAGAATATGATGTAGACAAGGAAACCTAGATGTCTTGAACGATGGTTTTCTGCAATCTAAATTGACCTGGCTGTGCACTTCACTGTTTTGTTCATCTGATGACATCAAAGCATGAAGGGTGGAGCCTGAGAGATGTGTTAATGAGGCTTTCACCCATCAGTTGCCTGCTGGAGTCCAGCTCCACGCAGTCACGACCAGCAGATCCAGCCCTCCACTGGCCGGCTGCGCAACGGACGCGCGGTGTGGGTGGGCTCTGAACCTGAAGCTGGTGGCGTCAGCCTCGTTGTTTTCAGAATGGGTGTCTGCCTCCTAGGGAGGAAAATAACCACAGCTGGCAGTAACTGAGCTTCCATTTTGGAAGTTTCGTTGGAGAAAGTGCCAAATCAGCCCAGACACTGAAAAAGCTACCAGAGACAGAACACTGGTGGGTCAGTGCAACGCAGTTCATGGCACTGCTGTCTGTGGGGATGTGCTTTTCTTTCCAGGCGCGTGAATAAAGGTCGCTGAGTTTGTAAATGAATTCTGCAGGCATTTAGTGAAGAGGAAGGTTGTGGCTGATAATGCTGATATGGGTAAGGAGGCGGCAGGCCAGGTGGCCATCCGACAGTAACCTGTCTTTAAAGAGTCCCTATGTTCCTGTAAGATAGCTGCAAAGAAGCACTGAAGATTTTGCTTTTTATACACCCACCTGAAACCACCTGGGAACGTCGGTGTGAGGAAATTACTGAGGACGCTATTCAGATGCAAAGGAACTTCTTCTTTTTTTTTTAATTAATAAAAGAAACTGTGAAAAACAATCTTCTAGCACACACATGGTAATTAGCAAGCTGAGTGTGACGAGACAGGCCCTTGTACGTGCCCAAACGTGGATCTGATAGATCCGCAGGGCAGAGCGAGGCGAGAGACCAATTGCCCGGCCATGAGTGCCCCCTGCCTTTAAGTAGCAAAGCTTTCAAACAACATGGGATTTATGAGCTCAAACCTATGCTTTGAGTTATGCTTGAAAATGAACTGGTAGCCAGTGCATTTTAAGACCACGCTTTCCTCTCTGCAAAGGCTGTGTAAGGCAAATGAATGCTGACATAGCACATCCTGAAACAATTAGCTATAGCTGTACTAATTGCATTCCCTTACTGGGGGGGAACATAGTACAGGAATGCAATCCCGTAAATTGGGCCCCGCCATTTTAGAAGGATGTTAAGGTACTTTAATGTTTCCAGAGGAGGGCAACAAGCTGGTGGCAGGGCTGGAAGGCACGTCCTCTGAGGAGCGGCTGAGGACTCTGGGTTTGTCTCGTTTGGAGAGAGGGAGGCTGAGGGGCGACCTCGTTGCTGTCTGCAGCTTCCTGAGGAGACGTGGAGAGGGAGGTGCTGATCTCTTCTCCCTGGGATCCGGGGACAGGACGCCTGGCAATGGTTCAAAGCTGCACCAAGGGAGGTTCGGACTTGACATGAGGAAGCGTTTCTTTACCAAGGGGCTGCGGAAACCCTGGAACAGGCCTCCTAGAGAGGTGGTCGATTCCCCATGCCTGTCGGTGTTTAAAGAGGCATTTGGACAATGCCCTTAATAATATGCTTTAACTTTTGGTCAGCCCTGAAGTTCGGCGTCTGGGATTTTTCTTTTGTTTTCCTCCTTCTCTCGAGCAGAATAACTCTCTGTGGCCCCCAAGAGCTGCGGGTGGTGGTGGTGCAGCTGCTCCAGGGGACAGGAGTTTTGGGTCCAGGACGACGCTCGGGGTGGGTCAGCATGCGAGGCGAGACGCTGAGCAGCAGCGGCACTGGGAGCTGCGCCGTGCGTGCTGTGAAGAGCACTGTGCCTGCCTGGGGTCAAGAGCGGCTCCCACCGCCCCAGCTGCGTCACCGGGACTGCCCTAAGGTGGGACTCAGCCCCGCTGACCCCCGGCGCTGGGGGACTGCCCCGACGGGGACCTCACCCTGCACCTTCTGCAAGCCAGACCCGGAAAGGTGATGCCGCTTCCCAAAGGCGCCATTGGCTGCATTGGCCCCACATTGTGGAGCTCAGATGGGAAATGGGCAATAAAGAGGGATGAGGTTTCCAGGCGCTTTCTGGCTGGTGCAGTGCATTTTTCATTTTATTTTTTCCTCCCTTCCTGGTCTTGCAGCTGACCAAGGTGCAGCCAGACAAGGAGAGGAGCGTCCCTGCCTGCCCTGCAGCTCCCTCCCTTGGCACTGTTTATTTGGGGTTATTTGGGGTTATTTGGGGTTATTTTGCTGCGTCAGTGAGGCAAAGCCAAGCTCCGGAGCTGAGTGCGGTGGGACCTGAGGAAGGGCGTGATTGTCTTCAGGGTTTTAAGGGCTTTGCACGGAGCCCTGTCCCCGCTGGAGGGGACGCTGCTCGTGTTCAAGACAAAGGCGTTGCAGCCCTTTTTGTTGTGTGTGTCCGTCCTCCCCACCGACCCCCCAGGTCTGTCCTTGACCCAGGGGATCAGTGCCGCTTTCTGCATGGGGCCGTATCCGTGAGTCCTGCAGGGACCTGTCTGTCCTGGCTCCCCCACCAAAGGGCTGCTTCTCCCAGGGAAGGGGACAGGGGGGTCACCCCCTGCCACTGCCTGCCCCGCTGGCGGTGACAGCGCTGGGAGCAGCTCGGTGCCCTTCAGGGCTCGCCGGTTCTGGTTTGGGGCTCAGCGGGGCTTTTGCACCTGTGGGAAAATAATGGAAGATTGGTGAGGAGGATTGTAAACACGCTCCCGTGACTTGCAGCTGGGGTGTACAAAAACACATGTATCATTCTAATTGTTCTTTAGCCTTGTGTGTTGGACAAGTAGAACATCTGTCTTTAGATAACATAGGCCTGTGATAGACTTAGAGGCACCCTATCGAACAGGCTTGAGATTCCTGCCCTGCTACGGGAAAGATCAAAGCACAGTGGTAAACTACACCTGCGCGAATCCTGAAAAACAGGCGAAACCAGCAGGTTCGGCGATCCTCTAGCATGGACTGAGCTCCGCGGTGCCGGTGTCCCTGCTTGTGTGGCTCTGCCCAGGCGCTGCTTCGGGGATCCCCCGGTTGGCAAGGTAACAAAAATAAATTTACTCTTTGCATTTCATTCGTGGTTTTGTGGTTGTTCCTGCGTCCTGCCTCACGCGGACAGTTTACCCTGCTGTGCAGGGCTGCAGAGCACATGTAGTCTTCGTTGCCCCCCCATCTACAATGCAAGAAGGAACCAAGCGCAAGATGTCGTGTAACAGAACACACGTCTGACATAGCAGATGAGAAACTGGTTTAGCTGTAACTCAAGTCTTAAACTGAATAAAAGAAAAATAAAAAACCTACGAAGAGAGAGAAAGCGAGGATTTAAAAGACCTGACTTGCTGCCCTGATACTGCTCATTTATATCAGTTATTGGTATTTGTGTAACGCTTGCAGCTGGGGATTGGAACGTTCTTGCTAGCCCTGATTTTAAGGCTGCAGTGTCATAGTATGCAATTAAAGCAAAACCAGCCAAGGTGCTCTCAGGGACAGCAGTAATGTGCATTACATAGCGTCTTTACCCCATGCTGAACAAGGATGGGGTAAGACAGAACTCCTTTGGGAAATGCACTCAACTCATGTTGAAAATGCTGAATTCAAGACCCCGCTGAATTAGCTACCGGTCTCACTCCAGACTGAGCAGCTGTCACCTGCCTTTGTGAACAAGAAAAATGAAGTCAGTTGGATGGACCCAGCACACCACAGAAGAGGACAACCACTTTGGACTGAACCTCAGCAAGACACGAGACTTTTAAAACAGTTTCTTCAGCGGTGCCTGTTACCAGAGAGAGCTGCGGGAGTTCAACTGCGTCTAGTGGAGAACAAACGCTCTGTGGGTCCAAGCATGCTGGTATCAAGAAGGAAAGGTGGGCTGGAATGGTTTAGTGGTCTTTATTAAGTTAAAAAGGGGAAACCTAGCAAGGCAGAGCAAAGCTTCAAGTCCCCAGGTTCGCCTGGGGAATCACTTCACCAAGGAAGTGACGCCAAGCACACGCTGACCTACACCCTGGTGGGAATTCCAGCTCTTCTGACAACAGGATGTGCTGCAATACCGCTTGTGGGGTCAGGCAGCACACGGAGCTGCAGCGAGTGGGTGGTGGTCTCTTCTCCCAAGTAACAGCGATAGGACAAGAGGAAATGGCCTCAAGTTGCGCCAAGGGAGGTTTAGATTGGACATTAGGAAAAATTTCTTTACTGAGTGGTCAGGCCTTGGACCAGGCTGCCCAGGGAAGTGGTGGAGTCCCCATCCCTGGAAGTATTTAAAAGACGTGTAGATGAGGCGCTTAGGGACATGGTTTAGTGGACATGGTGTGTTGGGTTGACAGTTGGACTCGATGATCTTAGAGGTCTTTTCCAACCTTAATGATGCTATGATTCTATGATTCTAGGACTGACAAGCAGAGCGACACCGGCTGACGAGGCGGCCGATGTCGAGCCAGGTGTGCGGAACGGCTGCCTGGATGGGAAGCTCTGCTGCAGGAGCCTATGCTGACCCAGCCCTCCTCCCGCCTGGGTGGATGCCAGAGGCACAGTGGCACAGAGCTGCTGGCTCCCGCTGGGCTGCAGGCCCCTCACAACAGGGCTTTCGCAGCAGAAAATAAAAAGGTCATTCTGCTAATCTTCTGCACTTGCTGTTCTTTCTCAAACATACGGGCTAAGGCTGTGCAGCCTGCTGGGAGAGCTGATGGAGGAGCAGGAGCAGGCAGGGAGCTCTCCCAGCCACAGGAGACGGGGCTCCTGCACACATCAGCTGGTGCTGAGACCGGTGCTCACGTTCATCAGGGGCTCGGCTCAGGCACGCTCGCCCGTGCAGGACCTTACAGGAGGGCTGGCTGGGCTGCACCCGTTTCATGGGGACAGCAGGCAAGCACTCCGAGACTTCGAACAAAAGCCACTTGTCAACATTCAATCCAGAGACAATCCAAAACTGAAAAAACTCACCAGCCTAAAAGGCTGGCTGTCAGGCAGCAGACCCTGGCTGTGATTTCCTATAGGAAGCTGAAAACTACTGTTACAGCTTATTTGCCAGCGTAATACAGCCATCTATAAGCGTAAAGTCAGTCCTTTTCTCCTGCTCACCTTCCCCTATTGGCTATATGCTACTTTGCTCTTCCTTTTCCTAGCGCTACAGCAGTTGCCACAGGATTTAACCACCTGCTAATCCCGGGCTCGTCCACTGTGCTCACTGCGGGCAGCAGGGATTTCCTCCTGGGAATACTCAGTGTCGTCAACGGCAGCTGCCTGGGGAAGCAGCAGGCAAGAACATGAACCCACCATACATAACAAACCGTAACTCCACTTCCTCTACATTTCTGGGCATATGCTCCCTCTGCTCTTGTTTCTCCATTTTTATTCACCTAACATCCTGGGGAAGTTTTAGTACGCAGCACTCCAAACTATTTTCCAAATTTTAAATGTAATTTAGTAGGCACTGATCTGTAGACTGCAAAAATCAAGTACTTACCTGAGAACTGAGAATGCCTGCGAAGTTTATGATCCTGCACATGCTCATTCAGAAAACGCAGGGAATGATTTTAAAGAGTGTTTACACCGAGTGATTATTACGTGTTGTTTGGAAACATCCAGAGGCCCCAACCACTAGTAGGCACCATTTGTGCTGGACATCTAATTACCTTACAGAGACAACCCCAAGGAAGAGCAAAGCAGCAGAAACAACTCCACACAACACGGTAATGCAGAGCACAGCAGAGCAAAGTTGGGGCTCCTACATCCCAACACAAAGTCACACCCGTAAGACTATATTGACCCTTCACGGTTCATGCTCATCACATTGCAAGAATAAGATGTTACTTTTGTTTAATTCTGATGGTGTAAAAAAAGCTGGTAATTCAAAAAACCATTCCAAACCCAGCTCTATCATTTTGCACAATGTGCCATTTTCATTTCCTGCAATACGTGCAGGTGCCTCGTTTGCAGACCTGTATGCTGTATGCTTACCACCTTTGGGGGTCAGCATTCTCTAACCGTCTTTGGACTCGTCACAGTTCGCAGGCAAGCCAACAGCATGACGAGGCTGAATGTCCTGTCAGTACACCACAAATTAAATTGAGGATTCAGCTTAATGAATGTTTGGCTCAGCTGGAACAGTTTTCCTGCTAAGCTAGTAAGCTTGCTTGTATGCAATTTGGTTCAGGTCGTTCCAAATCCACAACTCGCATCCTAACAAAATAAAACAAATGAAAATCGACCCATTGCCATGGAATATTTACTTTTTAGCAATCTTTCTTTTCCAAAAGAAGAATGGTTTGTCGGAACGAAGACACACACATCTTCCCATTGTGACGCTAACGGGTATAACTCTGCCAGCTGGAAGAGTACCGACTTCCCACAGTGCTTTACTGGCTCAGGACTTGACAACCGGGAAGTATTTGATGAGATCTAGGTTTTAAATGAACAGAGGAGAAAAGAGTTCAGTGGCACACAGGGAAGACAGAAAGGAAGGGAGAAAAACAATGAAAAAATGGAGGAGTTGGTGAAATCCGTTACTTTTAGATCTTTCTGGCAGAAGGCCCTACTTCAGAGAAGCAATCCCATCCAAGAAAGACTTTACAGGCATTTAGAAGTCAGCAGGATACAAGCATGTACAGAATTTCTTCCTTAGATTAGGCTCATGGATTCTCTTCTATCTTTGTATTGTCCACAGCCAATATTCTATCATGCCGTGTGTTTTATGTGACAAAGTGAACAAGACATACCTGTTGCTTAAAAACAGGAACTGTGGTGGTCAAGGTTAAACAAAATTCTCTCAGAAAGCCCAGGCAGTATTTCTCATTTGGTTAGATATAGAAGAGGACTATTTGTCCTCACAGGCACTGCTTGTTTCACTTTCTTTAGGTAGAAAAAGGAAATAAGACCTTACATCTGGAGATCCAATCTAGCCTTCTAAATAGACGTTGGAATAACGTCAGTGAATAACTGACGCTCAGTGAATAACTACCACTGCACGTCAGGGAATTGCTTTTGCAGCCGAAGTTTTCTGACTTGCTTCCAAGTGCAGCATTAGGAGTTCACCAACGCAAGAATCAATCATTATTTCTCATATTTGATATTTTTTGGCACGGCATTACATGGTAGTATTTGACCTGGAAGCCTTGAAAAGCCCTAAGATTAGGGACAAGACCAGCGGTGTTTCCATGGCATCTGCTTCATCACAAAAGTCATTCTTATGACCATGATCTTTCAGATGCAAACATTATCAGCTTAGCCTTTCTCTTTATATTTAATATCTTTCTTTTGAACTAGATTATTTGAACAGCTTACTTTTCAATTGTCAAGAAGATTCATTACACAAAATCCCAGAACATCCATTTTACTGCAAGCTATTTGAAATACGGTGAATAATACTTGAATATGCATTCATAATATTTTTTAATATTGAACTAAAATGATTCAAAATCCTAGTTTTGCTTTGAGACAGTTCAGTGAACCTACTCAGGACCCCACTGGAGTTAAGTGATCTCGTACACTGCACTTTGCAGAAAGAGCGCCTCAACTTTTTCTCTTTCTACTGTAATACATTCTCAGCTCCTCATGATTTTTTCAGTGCAAGATGAATGGCAGAAAAGAGACAGAAAAACACCCACACATTGAAGTATAACCTGAGAACATGCAGGCATATCTTGCCTCCTGACGCACAAGAGGAAAGCGTAAAGAATTTAGTTTTGACAAGAGAATGGGTGCTCCTAACAAAATGCAAGCGAGATCCATGTAGTACCAATAGAAAGAGAGGAAGCCAACATTTCACTTCAGCAAAAAAAATCTCTTCATACTCAAAAAAAGAAACTGCAAGAGATATGAACTTAGAATTCATTCTGCCAAAGTTGCTGGCCAAATGTCCGAAGTAAGAGGATGGCTGATCCATCAGCTCTCAGCGAGATTACGGATCCCGTTCCCTGTTTTAACACCATCTTCTGGTTTTAATCAGAATAACCACAACCTGCAGCAGCACAAGCACAAATAGCCCCTTCTTATGTAGAGGTTTAACTTGGGGATCATTAGGATCAAAGTGCTACCTTTTTTACAATGCAGGTCAGCATTTTATCTACTGTATTACATTCTAGTTTGCATAAGAAGCATGTGCCATGGCACTTTTCCATTTCTCCCCCAGAATAGGCATTTCACTTCAGCAGAGATACTTAATAATTTCAGTGTATAGGCAAACCTCAAATATAGTCATCTGTTTTACGTAATGGCTGTACCTGGGAAGATTACAACTTTATCTAAGGGAAGGGTGGGAGATAAGATACTGACTAGCTCTCACACTCCCAATTTCAAGGCATTCTGACCAACAGTTTTGGATTCACACCTTCTATTCAGCACAGAAACAAACAGAAAGGGTTGCCCGTAAGCCTGCTCAAAGCGAGTATGTGAGAACACAGCAAAACCATTCTCAAGCATGCATTTTTCTTAAATGCTAATAACCTGTTGGACTAGCAAGGAAAATTCTACCTTGTTGCATGCTGCATCTGATTTTTTTTTTGATTACATCACTTAGAGAAAAACCTCAGAAAAGCAGATGAAAGTGAAGAGTTTGGGGTTTTTGGCTTCATTTTGTTTTTAAGATGGTTAAACTAGCAATTTTATTGCTTCCACTCTCCGGAAGCATTTTCTTGGTTTAATAACGGATGAGAGCTCAGTAAGTAAATCCAAGAGGCACTCTTGTTTCTTTTCAACGAAGCAGTCATCACCATCTGTTCGCGTTTGCCAAACGCATGTCCAGTAAGACCAAGAGCGCAAGGGGTCCCATTTGCTCTGTTTCCCTCCCATGGCAAGTAGGATGACAGCAACCAGCCCACCTGAGCAGACAGCTTGCAAACAGCCACCTTGCTAAGGAACACAGCCCACTGCTCAGAAACCACTGTCCTATGTAATAGTTCTCCATGAAGGTACAAATGAGAAGGACAAAAGAAGGACCAAGTATCTGCAAGATCAGAGCAGAATGAGAAAGCCAAGAGCGTAACTTGGCAACACTCCAAAATTAAAAAAACCCAAACTTTTATGGGGATATCACACCATCTTGGAAGACCAGTGCACCTGCCTGCGCGCCGGCAGGACCCAACAAAGTCTTACTCCTGACATTTTCATCATCTGTTGTGGCAAGCCACTGCGCAGGCCTCGTTAGCCATAACCTCAACAGTTTTAATTAACGACTATAGCAAGTCGGGGGACAGGCAGACAGATGAAAGGCTGCCTGTTGGGACAGGCAGACAGATGAAAGGCTAACCGAGGTTGTAAGGAAGAAAGAATCGCATGCTACACCTCCATATAATGAGCTGTTTCTGAGTGACAGGGGGCTTGTACTCCTGGGGTAAAGGTGTCCATTTTAAATGACAAATCTACTCAATGGGATCGCTGTCTTCACAAAGAGGCACTCCTACTCACCCTGCTGCAAAGGCAGCAGAGAAAGGGAACATATGAAGAACACCCAAAACTGAGCTGGGACGGCTGCCAAAAGTCTCCAGGCGCACCAGACCACAGCACACTTCACAGTTCTTCACAGGTCTACCGGCTACCGGCTAAATAACTACTTTGTCTCCCTCCCTCTTTTCTTTTTGTAGCGCTGTACGTTGCCGACAGCAGCCTACTGCAAATTGCTTACCATAATTTAGCTTACTAAATGCAGTAATGCGTTCATACAGACAGGAGCCAGTGAGAAGTGGCACAGTAAGGAACGGGGTTTTTGCCAAACTTGACAAAGACACCCTGTGCAAATGAAAGCCCTTATATTTGGAAGAGCACAAGCAGCTTGAATAGCGGGGGCGGGGGGAGAAAGCTTAAAGAGGTTCTCTAGCATTCTCAGTACTTTCTCCTGGAACAACCTAAATGAAATCAAGGTGCAATCTTCCTGATTCCTGTCCCTTGTTTCCAGACACTGAAAAAACAACCAAAAAATACAACCCCTTCCAGACTGCACACAAGAAAAAACGCATTAACCTTTAAAACTGTCCTCTCCAGTTTCTAATTAACTTTCTAAGCACCTCTTCTACCTAACATTGGATGATTCTTACAGGCACTCCAATGTGCCTGTCGTGGTTTAACCTGGCAGGCAGCCAAATGCCACGCAGCCGCTCGCTCTCCCCCCCCGCCGGTGGGACGGGGAGAGAATCGGAAGGGTGTGAATGAGAAAAACTCGTGGGTTGAGATAAAGACAGTTTAATAGAACAGAAAAGGGAAAATAATAATAATAATGATAGAATAGGCAAAATGAGTGATGCACAATGCAATTGCTCACCACCCGCGCTGACCGATAACCAAGTAGCGATCGGTACTTCCTGGATCACGCCTACCCTTCATATACTGAGCATGACGTCACATGGTATGGAATACCCCATTGGCCAGCTGGGCTGGCTGTCCTGATTATGTTCCCTCCCACCTTGTGTACCTAGCTCAGTCAGTAGGCACAGGAGCTGTCCTTGGACTAGGAGGGCACTTAGCAACAACTGAAAACATCAGTGTGTTATCAACATTCTCCTCATACTAAATCCAAAACACAGCACTAGGAAGAAATTTAACCCTATCCCAGCCAAAACCAGGACAGTATCCACCCCTTATTCTACACCATTTACGTCATGCCTAGGTCTCACATTTTTCGATACATTTCAATTAATCACCACTATCTTTCTTTTTATATATACATATATATATATGCACTCACAGATATCATTCCCTTAGTCTATGGGCCATCCCTCTAAAATGTCCAGAGTTCATTTAGTCCACGACTTTGGGCTCCATCTGTCATAACAGTCTTTCAGGGCGGGAGAGATGGTGTGTGGTGTTGGGCTGTTGCATCCTGAAGCCAGTTCTCATTTCGGTACTGCTGCGCTCGTCCAGTTCTATCATCGTTGCACTTTGCTCGGTTTCATCGGAGTTAGTTCATTCTTCATTAATCTGGTTGATTTTCACTGCTATACCATTGATAGCAACCATAGAAATAATGATATACAATATCATATAACAATCGACATCATAAAACTCAGTTCATTGGCTATTTTCACCCAAAATTAAATCCCCTTGAGGTACACACCGGACTTCCCCGTCCTTTCGCATCACCCACCAAGTGCACCCAGGTCCTTGAGCAAAAGCAACGTAAGAGTTTGGATTGGGCAGGGCCAGCTCAAGTGACAGATCCCCTAGAGTTGACTAACCAGGTGGCTTTTGCTAAATGTGTGTCCCAATGCTTGAATGTCCCACCACCCATTGCTCTCAGCGTAGTCTTTAGCAGTCCATTGTATTGTTCGATTTTCCCAGAGGCTGGTGCACGATAGGGGATGTGATAGACCCACTCAATGCCACGCTCTTTGGCCCAGGTGTTTTGGAAATGAGTCCCGTTGTCTGACTCAATTCTTTCTGGGGTGCCATGTCACCACAGGACTTGCTTTTCAAGGCCCAGGATGGTGTTCCAGGCAGTGGCATGGGGCACAGGGTATGTTTCCAGCCATCCGGTGGTTGCTTCCACCATGGTGAGCACATAGCGTTTGCCGTGCCGGGTTTGTGGGAGTGTGATATAATCAATCTGCCAGGCCTCCCCATATTTATACTTCAACCATCGTCCTCCATACCAAAGAGGCCTTACTTGCTTGGCTTGCTTGATTGCAGCGCATGTTTCACATTCACGGATAACCTGTGCAATAGCGTCCATGGTTAAGTCCACCCCTCGATCACGAGCCCATCTATATGTTGCATCTCTTCCTTGATGGCCTGAGGCATCATGGGCCCACGAGCGATAAATAATTCACCCTTATGTTGCCAGTCCAGATCCACCTGAGCCACTTCAATCTTAGCAGCCTGGTCCACCTGCTGGTTGTTTTGATGTTCTTCAGTGGCCCGACTCTTGGGTACGTGAGCATCTACATGACGTACTTTTACAGCCAGGTTCTCTACTCGAGCAGCAATATCTTGCCACAGTGCGGCAGCCCAGATGGGTTTACCTCTGCGCTGCCAGTTGTTCTGCTTCCACTGCTGCAACCACCCCCACAGGGCATTTGCCACCATCCATGAGTCAGTATAAAGATAAAGTACTGGCCACTTTTCTCGTTCAGCAATGTCCAAGGCCAGCTGGATGGCTAGATGGCTAATGAGCTGGCTCAGCGTAGTGGTATGCAACTCAATGCACTGCCACATCCGTATGACAACTTTCAGGTTTGTTGTTTGTTCATTTAGGAGAGGAACTGATTTTAGGTTCTGTGAAATTTTGAAAGTCAGGTTTTAAAAGACGATTTGAACATGTTGTAGTAAAGGCAATTCATACCCTGTTCAACTCTGCAGATATCTAAAATTGCTGTTTAATTACAATGTAAGATGGCTAAGATTTTTGCAACTAAGTTAGCAGATTCACTCATGCAAGACTTTGCAATAAAATTCACAGGAAATGTTCTCCAGCTTATGTCTTTTACTGGGTTTAAAAGGTTGGCTTCAGTACACGGCTTCATCCTGCTCAATTCCACCAATTTTGTCAAAAGAACTTTTCAATTTAACTTGTAACTTTAAAGAAAAGGTGGCACATATGCAAACATCTTCATGATTAGAGATATTAACACTACTGTACCTTTTATAAGGGTGTTTGCATTTCGGTATTTTACGGCACCTGAATCACTAAATTGGTTTTTTTCTTAATTGAACCTCCTAAGAAATACATCAAGGCCCATTCTAGCCAAGGTAAAAACACACAGTACACAATTACCTTAACATTTAACAGGAGGAAGAATGTTGTATGTAGTCAAACCTCTGTAAGTACACGGAATGACGAACAGGGTATCTTTTCACCTCGTTATGCTCTTCCACGATAGCACCAGCTCCAGTCCCAGTCTCCTCAGACACACCCTGAATATACATTTAGCATCACTGATTCTGTAAGCAGGACCAGACTCCCCCAAATGGGCAAGAACAGTACATTTCCACACATAGGTGTGGAAAATCAATTCATTAAACACATGGGAGAAGAAATTCTTAAAAGCAATCTTTAAGAACTCCAAATTTTCAATACATGGAGAAAGGAGGAGAACTGACAAACTTAAGGGTAATTTATAGGCTTTCTAGGTCACCACCTAATGATGCTGCTAAATATCCTTGTAGGTGTTGTGATAAGCTTCCTTCGACCTGCAAGCTTCTTTTTCGAAGGATTCCTGCCTGTAGGGCAGTTGCCATTTTGCACTGCTGCAGCCTCTTCCAAGGGCAGTGCATAGTGTCATTTCAGAGTGTCTTTTATTTGTTGTTTTCCTAGATGTAAATTAAAAGGCCATTTGGAAAAAAACACCTGCAGTGGTTTTTTGGTATGGAAGGCCAGGTAATAGTCACAAGCCCGGTATCTTTTGTGTATGCTACAGCTGGTAGAACGGGCCAACATCTCGTCCAATCACTGGTTATTCCCCCCCAATTTTCTTAACACAATGCTGTCATGAAGGTAGACATCTACTGATGGGAATGCCTTATAAGACAGGGTGCTTAGCCATTCAGTGACAACTCTTGCTGGTTCCTTGCTTCCTCCCATCCTCCCTCACCGTATTTCAAGCATTATACCTCAGCAAACTGAAACAATGCAGTCTCCTGGGTTTGTTTTACAGCTCCCGGGACTCCAGGCTGTGATGTGCTCGAAGAGATCTGTCAGGAAAACAATGATGTTTGTATTACCTAACTCTTCCGTTTCAATATCAAGCTTCAACATGCTAACTTTCCGATCCATCATACAGAAAGACTCCTGGTACCTAAGAACATGCAGATGAGTCCCAGCACACCTGTACGATGAACAGTATCTGCCTTCCCAGGAGACATGTAAATGGCTGATTGGTGAAATAGTGATCTTGAATAATTTTTCACACGGAAAATCTTCCCTAGGATCAATAGAACAGGCTAAGACTTTTTTGAAGGGCTTTTATTTGCCCACTGATATGTCAAAAGAGGGTTAGCAACAAAAATTAACACTATATTGTATGTCACAGTTCAGTGAAAGACCTGAGACTGTACAATCGTGGTGCCGACAGAGCACAAATTGCTACTTAGCACAGAAGATAAGTGTGGACAGGGACACAACACGTGCAGGTACTTTAAGAAGAGATACCAGATCCATCCCAGACACCGACGGAACTGCATTTTATACTGTTTAACTTGTGTCAGTTACTTTTGTGGCAAATGACACCTCGGATTAATGTTAGACCTAGGTACAGTAGCAATTATTTTGCCATTGACACACATACCTACCATGCACTGTTTAGGTGCAGCCTCACTACAGGCTGTTTAACATCCTTGAAAAATAAGACTAGCTAATACGCATTTCTAGTTACTGATCGTCAGTGAGCTCCTTCTAAACTGCACGTTTTAGCGGTGCACGTGAGCTTGTTTCCTGGCACCCCCTGAAGCTCTGCTTCAACGGGTAAGGAAAAGCCAGCGGTCACAAGCCCGTAGCAAGAGCGTATCTGGCAGCACACAACACAGTTCCTGCCTACCACCACGTGGCTCTGGCACTTCCTTCTTGGGCACTGCAAAATGCACTGAAACGATTCAGTGAGCTGGCATTTGTCTTACGCTTTGAAGGACTTCTTAGCAGGGAAATTCAAGAAACAGACCGTTATCAAGAGGAACTATACAAAGCCTTACATTGCTGAACTGACAATACAACTGACAGTTTAATATGCAAAAGCATCTTAGAAATACTGGAAGATGGATGTTGAATTACTACCACAGAAGTATCGTAAGTGACACTGGAGTTAACCAATTTTAAGCAGCTTGTAAGTATTTCTTTTCATTACTGGCAAACCAGGCATTTCGTCTTCCTAACAAGAAAAGCCAGCGGGCTGTTTAAGAGCTTCATCACAGGTTATGTACTTCACTCTGGCCATTACCTTTAATCAGAAATAAAGGATTAGTGCTTTAATTTCTTTCTAATACATTTTGAAAGCCTCAGATCTTAAGTTGGAACTCAAGGTCTTGTGGGTTGATGTTCAAACAAACAAACAAACGAATCACATCTTCTGTGTGCTAGGATCTACGCCGTAAGTGATGGTGTTCAGGGAGGAGTATGAAGGTGCACACAGCAACGAGTATTAAAGACACGGGAGTCAGATTCACAGCTGGTGTGAAAACAAGTAATAAAAAGAAGCCCCTGCTATGACAAAATTTCCTTCCACATGCACTTACTCAAACACCACCCAGCGTCCTGTACAATCAATATTTACACAGCTAAATATTTATATGTCACCTGATTATGAGTATTTCAAAAACTGGAAAGATATAAACAAGCAAGTGATGCTTGCAGAGGGCCAGGACTCTTTGCAACTTCATTCTTGTCTTGTAACTTATGCCAATGAAATCCATTAAAACTTTGATGAAATAGTGTAAACTTTAAAAAAAAAACAACAAGCAAACCAAACACCACAGTTGCACTTCTAGCAACTACTGGAAATATGTTGACAAAAATGTTGTACATTGCAAAACTAAAGCATAGTTGCATAGAGCTATTTGGTGGTTATAGAACAGAAGAAAATTTTGGAAATTCCAGAACTACACTTATTTTTGCTGGAGTCAACAACTAAAGCAGCCACAATAGGTAAAGCACATAATGTAACATCCAAATAGACACGTTAAAACTTTAATTTTACTTAGACTAACTTTACTTAAACTAAGAAGAGAGCACAAAAATACCAGGATTTTTTTTTTTAATTCCAAACTTTGCAAAGGAGTTTTATGCAACAAAATACTAAACCGATGATTTTGGGCTACATACACAAATACCTTGTATTAGGGATGCTATCAACACTGCTATATCTGTAATTTATACTACCATTCTGAATAAGAAAATTACTTAGAAGCTAAAAAAAACAAGGTTTTGAAGACACTGAGGGTTGCTAAGTGACAGAAATACTTATTAGCAAAATAATCCGCAGTCACCGAACAGCATGACCATAAGTAGTTAAGGGTACCTCAAGCCTAAAATTCCTCAAATAATGTACCTAAACATCCGTTTAGGGGTGCTTATGGGAAGCAGTGCAAGAAAGAGTTATAACTTCTGAAATCGAGTTACAAAGAAATTACTGTTCAAAAACAACAGCCTTATTCGAATTAACACGGAGCTTAGCTGTACTATTCTTATTAGCCAGAAATGTGTTAATCAAACATCATTCCGGAATTGTATCAGATATGATACATTCATTAAATGTCACATTTGACTATAAAAGATTTACCTGTGTAACTCCTAGAAACATGAGGTACTGTTAGTATAAAATAAGGTATGTAACATGGCTTATAGGAAACTGAAGACAGGAAGGAGGCTTCGTGGGATTTTAGCAAAAGTAACAGGATGGAATTTTTTTCCCTAACAATTTTTAATTTTTCATGAAATTTCACTTTCTTTAAAACATTTCAATGCAAATGTGGTTTTATCTTACTTATTACCAAAACAAGTATCTCAATAGCCTTTATTAGTGCACGCACACATGAGATTTAGCTAGCAACTGCATCTGTTGCCCGCAAGCACAAAGCACCACAGAATAAGCAGGCCTCCAGCACACGCAGCTTGTACTGCTGCTGCCGCTGCCATTTGTCCGAGATGCTTAAGCACTGCCATAGCCTCAGTGTGTTTTGTTTCGGGAATCTGCTACCCATACTCCCCTGAAAACACTAGATCCAGGTGCACTATTTGCTTACGTACACAGTCGAACTTGTTCCTTCCCTGTGTTGTGAATGAGTGGTTTAGAGGCTGCTTAAAGAATCACCGTCAAAGGTATTAGCAGAAAGTGACTTTAATCCACCACCACACCCTGCCATAAAACCAAGCAGTAAAAGAGCCTCGTATGAGCTATGCTTCCTTTATTAAAGGAATTGGTGTTTATTAAACACCAAGCAGGAGGTTTTGTCAGTGTACTAGGGGACTACACCTACCCAAAGGGTTACAAATAATGTATTTTTAAGGCCTGTCTTTTGCTTTTTCAATGGTTTGTGTCACTGTTTTCACTGATGTAGTTGTTTATCACTGCTTTTCTCATGCTTCTGTATTGGTTAAGATGTCCGTGCCTCAGCAGCAGTGTGCATTGTACCAGAGATGCATAACGATCTTGCTGCTGTTGAGTGACCCGCCTCTGAAGGTCTGAGTCTCTGCACTGGTGTGAAATATATAAGGATGCTGCTTGCATGTCTGAGCGCTCATTTGGTTATTTCAGGCCACTTCACTGGTGGGATTCTCCCAGGAATAGCCAAACGTGGGGTTTAGTTCCCAATGTCACTTAAATTTTCCAGCTGCCTTACGTACCTTAGTTTGTGGTGTCAATTGAAGCAGTTTGTTCACAAGCGGCGCCTACTCGATATGCCATATGAAAGGGCACTATTTTGCTTAGGAGAAGCAACGTGAACGAGGAAGCTGTATGAAACCTCCTCTCCGCTCCTCGAGGCCGGCACTGCAGGGCCACGCACGTCTGAACTCTGCCCACACGCCGTAACAGAGACCAGAGCTTCCTTTTCCTATCTAGGGGCACGTCCACATGAACGTGTCAACACGCGCCCGAGCTGGCACAGCACAAACCAGCTCTGATTTGGGAGCCATTGGCCCGCCCCACCGCAGGAGCACTGTGCTGGAGCGGAGAAGCCCTCCCGAGAGGGGCTGTTATGGCTCAGCCTCCGCAACACCAGCACTGTAAGGCGCTCGCTCCCCGGGCGGGTGCGGAGAGGGAGGACGAGTCTTCTCGTTGCCTTTGAGGCCACGGTGCTGGGGCCCGTTCACCTTGCGGTACAGGAACCACAAGTCGTGGAAGGTGTGAAGGTGTGAAGCCCAGCTTCTTACAGCTTTGCGTCTAAAGGACAGATCTTTGGTGCCCAGTAAGTAACACAGAGGTGATTTTGTGGTTAGAACAACCATACATGTCTGTCTGGTTTCACCTGGGATAGAGTTCATTTTCTTCCTGGTACCTGGTATAGTGCTGGTTTGGATTTAGTATGAGAATAATGTTGATAACACCCTGATGTTTTAGTTGTTGCTACGTAGTGCTTATGCTAGTCAAGGACTTTTCAGTCCCGTGCTCTGCCAGGTGCACAAGAAGCTGGGAGGGAGCATAGCCAGGACAGCTAACCCAACCGGCCAATGGGGTATTCCATACCATATGACGTCATGCTCAGCATATAAAGCTGGGGGAAGAAGAAGGAAGGGGGAACGTTTGAAGTGATGGCATTTGTCTTCCCAAGTAACGGCTACGCGTGGTGGAGCCCTGCTTTCCTGGAGATGGCTGAACACCTTCCTGCCAATGGGAAGTACTGAACGAATTCCTTGGTTTGCTTTGCTTGTGTGCGCAGCTTTTGCTTTATCTATTAAACTGTCTTTATCTCAACCCACGAGTTTCCTCATTTTTACCCTCCCAATTCTCTCCCCCATCCCACTGTGGGGGGAGTGAGCAAGTGGCACTCCAGCTGGTCATTGACATAGAGGGTGACACCCCCTCCTCATCGCCCCTCCTGCCTGTCCTTCCTAAAGAGTCTGTATCCCTTCATCCCAACACTCCAATCATAGAAGCCATCCCACCACGTCTCCGTGATGCCAATGAGATCGTAGCCCTGCAGGCGTGCGCACATCTCTAACTCCTCTTGTTTATTCCCCATGCTATGTGCGTTTGCATAGAGGCATTCAAGGTGGGCCTCCGATGAAGCTGTCTTACTGGATGGGGTTCCTTTGTGCCGCTCTTCAGGCGCTCTCCTGCTGACCTGTGATCCTTCTCCAGGGTCTCTGGGCATCTATTGCTGGCACTGGCATCAAACTGGTAGGAGTGGGATGGATTGAGGCTCCTCTCCCACGGCAACTTGGGTTTAAAGCCCTCTTCACCAGCTTGGCAAGCCTATGACCGAAGATGCTCTTCCCCTTCTCTCACAGACGGACCCCATCAGCCCCCAGAAGACCAGGTTTCTCAAAGCGAGTCCCATGGTCTAAGTGGCCGAAGCCCTGGCTGTCGCATCAGTCCCGTAACCATTTGTTGACTCGCCAGGTTTGACTGGCCCTTTCAGACCCCTTTCCTTTGACCGGCAGGACTGATGAAAAAACTACCTGCGCTCCAGAGTCCCTTACCATCGCTCCCAGGGCTCTGTAATCCTTCTTGATACTCCTCAGACTGCTCCTGGCTGTATCACTGGTGCCCACGTGAAACAGCAGCAGCGGACAATAGTGGACTGTACGAGGCTTGGTAGCCTCTCGGTGACATCCCTGATACGAGCCCCTCGTAAGCAGCACACCTCTCTAGAGAGTCCGTCCGGTCGGCAAATGGGCGCCTCCGTACCTCTCAGAAGAGAGTCGCCTACTACTACCACCCGTCGCCTTCTCTGAGTTGCGCTGGTTGTTACATGGGAAACAGATCGGCTGCCTTACTCAGCTCCAGCGTCTCTCCTGGTGTGATGGGACTTTCCTCTTCAGCCTGCAGAGCGGTGAAGCGGTTCTGCAAGGGCACCTCAGGCTTCAGGGGGAGCTTGTTTCTTCTACTCAGCTGCTCAGCTGCTCCCCCCACACTTCCAACTTGTGGGAAATTTATTAGCTCCAGGACTTCTAACTTCTGCCAGGCTGAACCTGATCAAAGCGTTAAAATAACTGCTGGAGAGAGCGGATGCACAGATAGTGCCATTGCATACGTCTCATTGCCTGCCATAATAAAACCTCCTCAGCATCTCATTTCTTCTCCTGTTTCCTCCTCCCAGCTTACCCTCGGTTGCACCGAGAGATTTTTCGCTTCTGATTTACACCCTGGGCAATACCGCCCTGCGCAGACCCGGCATCACACGGCATCTTTTGTTCTCAAAGAGAAGGAAAGCATAAGGATAGCGCTTCCGTAGCCTCCCTTTCCCTTGCAGGTTACCATAACCTGCTCTAAAACGGATCACACCAAACGAAGGCGAAGGACGGCCCCTGGCTCACCTTCCGCACCGGCTGATGTGAGGCTTTAAAGCCACCCTGATGTGCAGAGCAGCGGTAAAGGGGAAACTGGTAGAGGAGCCAGGTTTTGGACTACCCAACAAATCCCGCGATTTCTGGGCAGTAACCTACAGGCAGGCCACCGAGTGCAGCTGTCAGGCAAGCAAAGGGCCTGACGGGCACGTAAGGGAGATGTGCAGGGAGGTGAGCAGGCAAGCAAGGAGCGCTCCTCACCCAGCTTCAGGCCTTCTGCTAATAAACCCTCTGTGAGAAAGTGAGAGGACTGGGCTTTGCCTAGGGCAACGACAGTAGCTGGAGCAGACCCATCTGGCGTTTCTGCTCAGGTATTCAACAAAATATGCTCCTATACGCACCACAGTCTTGCGTAACTGATGAAAGGACCCAAAAGCCAGGTGGAAACCCAAGTCCTTTGCTTACTGCTGGTAAGGTCTGTAACTTCTGCCTATCTGCTTAGTAACTCCAGCCGCTGCTTGGAAATCAGCCATGTACTGACACGGAATTCTATTATCAGAAGAAAACTCTCTAATCTATCGAAAAAAATTACAGAAGTAGGAACATCACCACCGACATACAGAGATGGTGACTGAAGCCCCAAGGCAATTTTGTAAATATCGCTGTTATGCCTCTTCCCGTCCTCCCGCCGGCGCCTGTTCTCTTTGTTACCGGACAGCTGGGCTTCTGACAGCGCGAAGGTTAAACACCTGACTTGAAAAGTCCCCATACATCCATTTAACATACCCTGGACAGAAAATCAGTGGGTGTTGAATACATTGATGGGGGATTAGCAGACCTCTAAGTATCATTTCCCTCATCTTCTCCCAAGTTATGAGCAAACTATGCCAGTGCTGCCTTCCTTTAGAGTAACAATTTTTAAGATGACAATAGTATTTAAAACCTGTGCTTACAAGGCCACCCAAGTCTGCATAATCATACATATATACACAAGCAGTCACACTGCATGTTGACAGGCAATCTTAACTCTGGCGGTCCCCCAGTTTAAGAACCACATATATGCATGTGTATCTAAACATACATGCACACACTTTAATGATAATGAAGACCTCATGATACCATTTAGAGCATTCTTTTGAAAATTACACTGCATCTGTCCTTTTTTTAAATAGAAATGCCAGGGCTTTAGATATATGACATACTTATATAATTACAAGCATATAAAAACAGTACACGTATTTCCCATAATTAAGCAACTACTGAATCTCTTCACTGACAATAAATACCTCAACAGTTACCTGAGTACCCCCCACCAATACCAAGTCTAATGCAACATAACTAAAAAACCTCCACTGAAGAGGAAAGCAGCTTACCAATTCTGCAATTAATTTGTGAGCTTTTCTTATTGAGCCTGTCACACCACCGCCTAGCGTCTTCCGTTAACCTCCCAAACACTGGTTTGAGCGAGAAACTGTTCTCAAGCATAAGCATGGAAATCCAACCATAGGTTGTCCCATAGGCATGCAAAGATGAACATCTTATGTCTCCACTGTCCACGCTCCTGAGGAGTAAGTACGGGCTAATTTCTGGCCCATCGTGATTCTAACAACAGCCAACAAATCCCTCAACTAGTTTTGTTCGGACTGTATTGATGACAATTATTTTGCTCTACATTTTGGAGGAAAGCAGATTACACAGCTTGCCTCTCTGATGTGGAGGGCCGGGTTTCAAAAGAATGCTGCAAGTCCAAAAGAGCACAGCATAATACAGCTTATACATTACAAGTAAACATTACATCACAAGCCATATTGCATGGTTCTATCGGAAAAAAAGGGGTTTATGCAGGTGCATGGGAAGGGGGTCTTTTGCTCAAAAAAAAGAAATCCTGATTAAAAAAAGTTCACATACTAAAACAATCACACAACATCCTTTTTGATTTGTCTCTAAACCCATATGTAGATTTTATTCCTTCACTGCCATCTGAAATCATACTACCTGAGGCACTTTTCATGTAAAACCAAGAAAGCTCAACTCAGAAGGCAAAGACCCTTCTTAATGGAACTGAGCGTCTGTGACTACAATACACCTTCCTCCTCATTTAAACATAACAGCATAGTAAAAGCAGTTTTTAAATTCCAAGCGGGGAGATTCAAAGTTTGAAAACTACAGGACATTCTCATTTTAGCACAAAATAATCAATTTCTTTTCACTTCTCTGCCAGCCTTACCCTAGCGTTCCTTATTTTTCATGCTGCAGCACAGAAAGCCAGTACCCACATCTGCACAAAGGTTTCCACTGCTCAAACCAGCCTGCAAAGCATTGAGGAGTCCTGGCTCAGTCTTGGCAGTACAGGAGCAATCCACCTCAAATGCACTACACAGTTTGCATTTGGGGGTATCACATATAGAGAGTTAATTATTGCTTTTCCTCCCAATAACAACAAAAAAGAAAAAAGAAACCCTCCGTGCTTCCACGGCTCTTCTTTCCAGGCTAGAGGTTTATGGCAGTGACTACCTATTTTATCCAAAGTACAAGCCACCTTTCGAACAATTTTCAAAGCTGGCCCAAAAAATAGATCATAAGTTATAATCCGTCTAAAGAAAGACCAGAGGTCTCTGTGCTACTGGAGATATGCAGGAACACTTTTATTTACTAGTCTCCTTCATAAAAACAAAATGTTTGTGATGGCAAATGAACTACAAACTTCTTTTTAGACACAAAGTCTTGGTCAATAAGAATATCCTACAATACTTTGACTGCTTGTTAGAACTTGCATGGTTTCAGAATGCATACATGCAACGCTACAGGCTTGGTGCAACGCTACAGGCTTGGGGAAGAGTGGCTGGAAAGCTGCCCAGAGGAAAAGGACCTGGGGGTGCTGGTCGACAGCCGGCTGAACATGAGCCGGCAGTGTGCCCAGGTGGCCAAGAAGGCCAACGGCGTCCTGGCCTGTATCAGAAATAGTGTGGCCAGCAGGAGCAGGGAGGTGATCGTGCCCCTGTACTCGGCACTGGTGAGGCTGCACCTCGAATCCTGTGTTCAGTTTTGGGCCCCTCACTACAAGAAGGACATGGAGGTGCTGGAGCGTGTCCAGAGGAGGGCAACGAAGCTGGTGAAGGGCCTGGAACACAAGTCTGATGAGGAGCGGCTGAGGGAACTGGGGGTGTTCAGCCTGGAGAAGAGGAGGTTGAGGGGAGACCTCATCGCGCTCTACAGCTACCTGAAGGGAGGTTGTAGCGAGGTGGGTGTTGGTCTCTTCTCCCAAGTAACAAGCGATAGGACGAGAGGAAATGGCCTCAAGTTGTGCCAAGGGAGGTTTAGATTGGACATTAGGAGAAATTTCTTTACTGAAAGAGTGGTCAGGCCTTGGAACAGGCTGCCCAGGGAAGTGGTTGAGTCTCCATCCCTGGAAGTATTTAAAAGACGTGTAGATGAGGCGCTTAGGGACATGGTGTAGTGGGCATGGTGTGTTGGGTTGACAGTTGGACTCGATGATCTTAGAGGTCTTTTCCAACCTTAATGATTCTATGATTCTATGATTCATAATGACACTGACTGTATGGAAATGATCAGGCATTTATTTTGCTATTAGTGCCAAGGCCACAGTTGTGTGAGGCATTACACAAGCATATGAAATCCTTGCCCAAAAGAGTTTGCAAACCACCTGTTTGTTAACACAGTCACTGTATTTCAACCTTTCCACCTGAGACAATATCCTCTCAGGGGGCAGACTTGCCTGGTCCAATCAAATATTCAGTCAGCAGAGTTAATACTGAACCCATATAAAAACTGGGCCAAACATCTACGTTCACGGTTGGGATACAGGACTCCTACCACAGGGCTCACACTTCAGTCCCACCTGAGGTATGTATCTTATATGTCATTTCTCACTGGTCAAACATTCCTCTTCAGAGCTCTCTTTAACTGAGGGCTCGCGGTAAGGGAGAGAAGAGGGTTCCTTACCTCTTGTGCAGTCAGGGCATGTTCCGTTGCTAGAAGCAGCCTACTCAGGCCTCCCATTTGTGTAGGATCTGTTAAAAGAGTAACACCAAGTCTTAAGTTTATTCATTTGCTTGTTTAAAGAACCGACCATGTGCAGCGTTAAACCCCCAGAAGACTACATGCCACAGACACTCTCAGCAAGCTGCCATAAAAGGCGGTTCAAGAGACTCACAAATAACCATTTCTGTACCCTCTCGGAGAGGCTTTCAAAGCTCTTTGAAGGATTTAATTGGATTTGTCTGCTTAACACCCCATTGCGTGGATTTACAATTTTACTGCCAAAGGTTTTATGTACTACAGAGATGGGTATCTTTAAAACAGCAACTGTAATGATCTCATGCATAAATATACACAAAGATGCTTTGATATCACGCATCTTTATAACTCAATGGATGCTCCTACCAACGGAGTGGTTCCCTTCCGTAGCCACTGAACAAGTAAAAGGACGGAAGAAAAGGACACGATCAAGCTCTGAAGCAAAATTTCTATTTTCATTTAGCTTTAATTTAGAGCTGCAAAACAAGCAACGGGACGATATCAAGGATTTACTAAAGAGCAGGAAACTTCCAGCACTATTTTCCCTGCCCATTCCAGCAACCGCTCTGAGATAACTGGGCAGACACCCTGCAGCGGGAGCTCTGGCTGTGTGAGGTTGTCTCTACACACTGCACAAGGCTCTTACCTGCTTGTGCATAAAGCCTTCAGGCACTGGATGGTCTCTTGTCTGCATCATGTACTATGTGACCTGCGAGGAAGAAAATCAGCGAGCTGACAAACTTATGGAACAAGACACCTCCTCTCTTTCCTCCAGAGCTCTTAGGTAAGGCGATGATGAGGCCCTCAGCACCCACGATCACACCAAGATTCCACCTTAATGGACTTTCAAAAGATGGTACGATAGGTTGTTTATGCAGGAAACCACCAGACTGAATTCCAATACAGCCAATATTCACACTGCTATCAATCGCCCCCCCTACTCACAAGAATCCCTCAGCTCAATCCCAAACACCTCCTCCCACCATCTCCATCTCAGAAGAGATCTTTAAGCCCCCAAGCAAACCACTGCCTCATCGCATCGTGAGCAACCTGCCCTGATCCTCTTTCTTCTTCCCTCCCGCCCTGGCCATACCACCCTGAGCTGGTATTTTGTTCCCCCCTCACACAACCAGACCACATACAGACACAGTACTAATCCTGCGTTTGAAAATGTCTGCGGTCACCAGGGACCAGTCTTCCCCAGCCTCACCACTGTGTCGTGGTGAGCATCACTGAGGTAGCCGTCATCCATTCTCCTTACACCCTGGGACCAGGATGGCCACCCCGCTGGACACACTGGGAGAACAATCACGTGGAGAGGAAAGGGGTTGCCATTGGACCGTGAAAAAGCCCAGGGCTGAACCAGGTTCTCCAGGCGCTACAGTTCTTGGCCTGACCCCAGGAGTAACCAGTCCTGAGGAGCCACGGGGCAAACTGTAAATACTATCTGTTGGTCAGTTATTGCAGTATGTTCGGTATGATTATACCCGTCAAATTCAAACTCAGTAGTAAGAGGAAGAACACAGGAAGGTTAAGAACACTTGAAACACGCAGAGCTCCATGTCTGTGGGGCTGCGCCAGGAGAGCCAGGAAGAGCGTGGAGCAGCAACGAGCCTTGTGGCTTTCTGGACACTATGACAGACACTCAGCAATGATGCCCACGCGATCAGCTGCTCACCCTGCAGCACCTTTTCCTCCTGGAGCCTTTTCAGGTCTCCAGCAGAGTGGCGAGGCCATCAGGACCGAAGCTCTGCACCCAGCTGTCAGGAACAGACAAAATCATCAGCACACACAAAAACCCCACGCACTTTTGCACGGCCTCCACCCTTCCTCACCTCTACTCAGCCATAGCGCAGTTCCCAAGGTCAAAGCTCCCAGTTTCTCATTGATAGCCCTGGTTTTGTCCAGCGTCCCAGCCCACACCCTTCCCCACCTCACCTGATGGGGCTGCTGCTCAACCTTGCTGCTCCAAGGGGCTCTTTACGGGAGCTGTCTGTGGGTTTACCCACGGGTACCTGAAAGAGCGAGCAGAGCCACGTCTGTCCCTCTTTTACAGGACGTCCTCTTTTGCCTTCAGCGTGGCTGTGCTGGTGTCACGCTGTACAGCACAGCACCTTCAAACCCATACTGCAAGCAAAGTATCCCTCTCTCTAGAAGACCCATTCTTCTCTTCCTACCGTTTACATTTAACGACATGAGGTATTTAAATCCCATTTGCTGCTCTTCTGCCTACAAGAGGGCTAGCACTTCATTGTGTGTTCCAAGAAATCCATCTTACATTCTGCTTCCAAGAAGCTGTCATTTGGGCCAGTTTATGGCTCCGGGTTAAGAAGGCTAAAGCCAAGGAATTTCCCTAAAATCTTTACCTTGAACTAGCACAGCTACAAGTCCTGAGATGTCATAGATGCCCAAATCACTCAACCACTTTTATTTTTTAAACCAGAAGCTACCTTTGAAAATAATGAAGGAAGTGTAGCAATTTCCCTGTCAAGAGAAGAAGCTGGCACTTGTCCATCTCCTGGTATTCTGGCAATAAGTTTCTGTTGAACAGGAGGGTCTTCCTCGAGTATGATGAGTATCTTGAATTAGAAAGGAAGTCATACGCTTTTGTGAATGACTTCTGTTTGCTTTATAGGAAGACAAGTTGCTGCACTATGCCTGTGTGTCTCAACATCGGCTGGGGAATGTACCGATCGTACCAGAAACTTCTGCTGCCTGGCCCAAGCGGAGGATGACAGCGGGGGTAATTGTCATCCCCTGATACCCTTATCTGAGTTGTAGCTCAAGTGGAACGATACTACTGTTACTGAAACCTTGAGAGTTTTGACGGATGGCTGAAGTCAATCATCTTGCAACCCTATACACAAGTGAGACCCTTTGAGCTCTCCTGGACCGCAGTGGGCTGCGCCCACAGTCTCCCTCCGAGATGAACGCTCATCAGAGTTTGTAAACTCTCGAGTTTGCGATATTCGGAGGACTGTCGCTGGCTGGCACGGGACCTGGGCTGCAACACTCCTCGAGGCTCAACCCTGTGCCCATTGAGAAATGCCAAGACATTTTACATGAGTATTTCACTGAATTCGAGGGGGATTTCTAACAGGTATATCTTTGTATATTTATCTATCTTTGCATCCGTGTGCGTGTGTGTTTGTACCCGCTAGCAAATAGAGTCTGCTAAAATCTTATGATTTATCTTAAGATCGTGAATGAACCTCCGACTGCAGCTAAACACATATAGTCCCTTAGACATAAACCATTGTCCGAGTCTGAGACTAAGATTGATCCAGCTGGGTCTTCTCTGAAGCTCGTGACTCAACGGGAGGGTCTCCCTTAATCTTTCTGTCCTTGGCCTCTCTATAAATCGTCCCAACTCAATTGTAACACGATACCCTGCTTTCGGCTGGGATAGAGGTAATTTTCTGGCTAATAGCCGGTGTAGTGCTGTGTTTTGGATTTAGTGTGAGAATAATGTTGATAACACGCTGATGTTTTAGTTGTTGCTAAGTAGTGTTTACACTAGCCAAGGGCTTCTCAGCTTCCCATGCTCGTTTCCTTTGTGCGCTTCATCTGTGGAGTAAGTGACAGAGTGAACCTTGCCATCGAACTCTGCTAAGTCATGCTGTTATCAATTTCTATTAAGATCACTTTCTGCTGATAGCTTCGACAGTGATTCCTTGAGCGGCCTCTAAACCGCTCATTCGTGATAGGCAGGAGCAGGCCCCTGGCTTCTGCAGGTGCACGTGAGGTCACTGGTGACCCATCAGGTGGTAGGGCAGAAGCAGGGCCCTGGCTTGCGAAGGTGCTTTTGAGGTAACTGTTGTCCGAGCATGCGATTGGGAATGACAGGACTCCTGGCTCGTGCAGGTGCTTGCGATGTCACCGGTGGTGAGGATGTTTCAGACCAGGCGCAGGCCCCTGGCTTGTGCAGGGGCTTGTGATGTCTCTGGTGCAATGGTAGTTTAGAGGGCAGCAGCAGGCTGCTGGCTTTTGATGGTGCTTGTGAGGTCATAGGTGGCTGAGTGTGTGAAAGGGCAGGAGCAGGCCCCTTGCTTGTGCGGGCACTTGTGAGGTAACTCGCGGCTGAGTAGCTGTTTGGGTATGAAAGGACACCGGGCTGTGCATCTGCTTCTCACGTTCCCTTTGCCTGGGCAGCTGACTGGCTATGACGAGTTACCTGGCTCGTGCAGGCGTTTGTGAGGTCATGAGTGGCTGAGTAAGGGATAGGGCTAGAGATGCTGCATGATCCTAGTAGGTGATAGGACAGGAAGAGGACCCTGGTTTGTGTAGGTGCTTGTGATGTCACTGGTGGCTCTGTGGCTGATTGGGTATGAGAAGTCACCTGGCTTATGCGGCTACTTGGGATGTCACTGGTGGCTACCTGTTAGGGCAGGCACAGGCCCCTGCAGGGTTCCAGTGCTGGTGATTTCACTGGCGGCTCTGTAACTGTTATGGCAGGAGCATGCACTGTTGCGAAGCAGTGGAATGCACCTCACCCAAAGAGAGGAGCAGCGATATGTTTTACTGAGGTAAAATAATAATTTGACAGAGTTCAGGAAGTTCGATGGAATTTAAGAAAGTTTAACAGTGCTCTGACAAGGTTCAGCAAGTTTGATGGCAAGGTTCACCTTACTAATTACTGCATGGAAGAAACATGCAACGGAAAATCGAGTTAGAATGATTTACGTAGAGACTGGAGATGCAAAGAGTAAAGAGGACCTGCACAAGCCAGGTTCTCACGCCTGCCCTATCAGCTACTGAGCCACCCGTGACATCATAAGCATGTGCAAGACCAGGATTCACTCAATGTCCTATCAGCATTCCCGCCACCAGTGACATAAAGACCTGAACAAGCCAGGTGCCTGCGCCTGTCCTATGAGCTTCTAAGCCACCAGTGACATAAACACCTGCACAAGGCCGTTTCCTGCCCCTGCTCTATCAGGAACTGTGCCACAGCTGACATAAACACCTACACAAGCTTAGTTCCTGCACATGCCCAATCAGGAACCGTGCCACAAATGACCTCGGAAGCACCTGCATGAGCCAGGTTCCAGCACCTGCCCTATCAGGTACTAAGCCAGGCGTGACATAAACAGCTGCACAAGCCACGTTGCCGCACTTGCCATATGAGATGCACAGTTCACCAGTGACATCAAACAGCAGCATAAGCCTGGTTCCCGCGCCTGCAATATCAGCTAATGTGCCAGGCGTGACATCACAAGCCCCTGCACAAGCCAGCTTCCGTTCAATGCCCTATGAGCATTCCTGCCACCAGTGACATCACAGGCACCTGCCCAGTCAGGAACTGTGTCGTAACTGACATCACAAGCCCCTGCACAAGCCGGGTTCCGTTCAATGCCCTATGAGCATTCCTGCCACCAGTGACATCACAGGCACCTGCACAGGCCAGGTTCCTGCACCTGCCCAGTCAGGAACTGTGTCGTAACTGACATCACAAGCCCCTGCACATGGGCACCAGCAGCCCATCTCGTCCCTCCTCCCAGAGCCACCTCTGGCCAGGAGGAGCTCAGAGAGACCTTCGAGAGACACTGACCGCTCTGCTGGCCCACCCACCTGCCCACAGGTCCCTCCAGGAAGAGCTTTAATCCCTGTTCAGCTGTTGGGATTGCCTTGGAAAAACAATACTCACTTGGTACCAACAGGCTGAAAAGCCAAAGCCAGAATTAAAAACACGTGTTGAACTTGCATATGTAATTCATGGGGTAGTTTTTCTCTCTACGTGTAGAGTCCATTGGTGGAAACTGGTAACTGGCGGGACTGGTAAGAGCGCAAGTGTTGCGCATCCAGGGAGCCCCTGGCACTCGGGCTGGCACCTTTTGGGCCATGAAGCCCTCCGAGGACCCAGGCAGCAGCGCCTGCGGAAAACGCAGACAGCTGCCTGCAGCTGCCTGCCTGCAGAGGGGCCGCCTTTCACCGGAACGAAACTGAGGGACAAGGAGCCCCCAGGGCCCGGCGGCCGCTCGCCCCATCCCCGCCAGCCCCACAGCCACAGTGCCACCGCAGACCAAAGCCAGGTACGGGGTTGTGCGTGGGAGGGGACCACGGCGCAGCCTCCCCGGCCCCTGCCCCGACGGGACACCGCCTAGTCAGGAGAAACGCCCGAGCCGGGACTGGAGGGAAACGAGAGGTGCCGGGGCAGGAGGGACTGGGGGGCAGGCAAAGGCTGGGGCAAACCGGGACCCCAGCTGGGCAGGGCAAAAATATCTGCTCCAAGCGGGGCGGGGGCAGGGGCAGAATGACATGCCCCATGGGGGGCCAGGGGCACAAAGAGATGCCCTGACCAGGACAGGGACAAACCAAATGCCCAGACAGGGCGGGGCAAAACTAGCCACCCCAATTTGGGCAGGGGCATAAAAGGCCACCTGAGCAAGGCCACAGTAAAGCCAGGTACCCTGTGTGGGGAAGGGGCAAAACGAGCCTCCGCAAGCAAAAGAGGGGAAAAACTCAGCCGTCCCGAGAGGGACATGAGGAAAGCAAGGCACCCGAGCAAGGCTGTGCCCAAACTGGATGCCTCAAGCAAAACATGAAAAGAGAAAAGCCTCCCCGAGTGGAGCAGGGGCAAAACTAACTGCCCTGAGCTGAGCAGGAGTACAACTAACTGCCCTGAACAGGACTGGGGAAGAGCAGATGCCGCGAGTGGGGCAAGGGCCAAACCGAGCAGTTCAAGCGTGGCAGGAGTTACAACCAGCTGCCTCGTTGGGGCAGGAGCAATACTCACTGCCCTCCGGGCGAGTCAAGGGGCTAAACCAGATGCTAAAAAGGCACCCCCAAACGCTTTTCAGAGCTCCAGGGTGAGAGAGCGGCTGGGTGGGGGCCTGGCAGCCAGCCAAGGTCCACCCAGCACGGTTGCTGAAGGTGCTTCTTTGGTAGCTCTAGTTCAGAGTCAGCCTGTGGTTGAATCTTGGGGGGCAGATAAAATTTATTGGAAATGAAGCTGTAAGCGATCAGGTGCTTTGCTACATGAGTCTCACGGACACAGTTCCTGTACCTGGGAAGAGTGGAAAAGAAACCCTCGGCAACCCGAATGTTCCAGCCAAAGCTGTGAACAGGCACGCTTACAGCCCGGGGCAGGTTTTTATTCATCCGGCTGGTGCGGCTCAGGGAAGAGGCGGGAGCTCTGCCAGCGGACGTACGGCCCTTCGCCGGCAGCGTGTGGGGAAGCCCAGCGGCTGCCGGCTGCCGGAGCTGCCCGGGCTGCGGCAGCTGCGTGGTCACGTGGCTCAAGGGGACACGTCCCCGTGCGGCCCCATGTCACAAAGGGGCAGTCATGCAGCACCCGCCCGGCGCTTGTGAGCTCACCTGGCCAGGGCTTGGTATCCTGAGGAGCGGGTCAGCGAAAGCTAGTTGGGCTGAGCTGGCCTTCGGGATAACTCGGCTCCTTCCTTTGCTACTTGCGTGCCTACTTCTTTCCAACCATTTATCGTTTACTGCCCGCTTCTCTGCAACTCCCATCCTCTTTCAAAGGTGATTATGATTTGACTTTCAGGACAGATCATAGAGTAGGTAGATACGGGATAAAAGTATCGGCTGGTCTATACCTTCCGAGCTCTAGGCTTAGCTCTTACACCTTTATAGGCTGGCCAGGGCTATGGGCAGAGTTTCTACTTGCTAATTCTTAGTTCTTTGCCATATCCTAGGACAGGGAAGTAGGGGGGTGGCAGTGTAGTCTGAGGCGTTGGGCTCAGCCTAGAATGACAAGAAGCCCACCCTGACTGATGCGGTAGGAAGGGAGACAGAAAAGGAGCACGGCAAAGGCAGCCGTTAAAGCAGCGGCTGAAAGCCAGTCACTCCTGCATACAAGGTGGGCAAGCGTGGGCTGGAGAGCCAGAGGGCTCTGCTGCTAACGCTAGCCACAGGTAAGCGGCAGCTCCTCCTCAGAGAAGGTGACATGCAACGCAGTCTTTCAAAAGGGCCTTGGTAATTGCTGTCAACTGGAGTCCTGTGACAGGGTCAGTAGGGCCATCAGCCTGCAGCTCTGCAGCAGTTACAGGTACCGCTGGAACACTTTGGATAGCGGATGCTGTTGTGTAGGGTGTGCTTGGGGGGGGTTTAATCGTTTTATTGAGCTACAATTATTTCTTTGCCATCAGGTGACGGGATTGGCGCTGATCGTCTCTTTCTGGAGCGCGTCCTGACATCCTTTGTCATCCCAAACTTTCCCCTCTGTTCCTGAGAGGAGCGATGGCTGCAATGGGGAATGACTCCCGTGAGTAACGGCTTCACCAGCAGGCTTGGACTTTGTGAATCCCTAAAGGCAACGGACGTGGCTGGTGCTCCATCCCTGAACGTGGATGTGCTGACAACCTAGAGTGAATTCTGGGGTGTTTCCTGAGAGCAGCCAGACTTACCCAGGCGTTTTCAATTCGACACAGGAAAATGCATTTTGTCACTCCTCTGCCACTATGTGCAAGACTTTGAAAGATGGCATTGCTCGTAGAAAGATCTGACGTCAGTAGGGTTACTTTCTGTGCTAGGGACTTGCTTGTTTTCATCAAGTTACAATCGGGAAAAGGGAAGACTTGCCCTGATAATCCAATTCAAGACTCTGGAGGGAAAGGAAGGTAGCCCGAGGCACAGAAATCAGAGTGTGGGTTTGTTGGACTTTCAGCAAAGTAAGCAGGGGAACAGACTATTTTCCAAAACTGTTTCTTGCGATGGCAGTGTCAGGCTTCCCCCGATGTTCCTGTGTTGGAGGTTAGAGCTGGTTGTCCTGGGTGCTCCCGTACAGAACTCGACTTTTCAAATAGGCTTTCAGGCAACAATATCATCTCATCTCTTTTCAAATGTCATTTCCCTGCAGTCATTGCCGAGGGAATGGCTCCGCCACAAAGGATCCTCTGTCCCCCGGAGAAGATTTGCATGGAGTGGCAGCAAAGACAGAGAGCTGGAGCAGGACTCCATAACCTGGGCAATACCTGCTTCCTCAACTCCGTCCTGCAGTGCCTGACGTACACTCCCCCTCTGGCCAACTACCTGCTCTCTCGTGCGCACGGCCAGTCGTGTGAGTACTTTTATGAACTTCTCCTTGTAAATTTGTCGGGCACTTCCCAAGGATTCCCAGAATCTGGAATTTGATTTAGGAGAAAAGCATCCCGTCTTTGTCAGCCCCCCGAGCTGGTGTTCTTTGAACTCTCAAGCTAGAAGCCTCTTGTCCTACCCCGGTGTGTTCATCTTCAGAAAGGCACCGCTTTCTAGCCCCGGGTCTCGGGCCCTTTTCCTGCACGTTAAACTCTCTTTGCTTATTGCACAGAAAACTTCTGTCAGTTAAGCATCCCTCTGAAGACAGTTTTCTATGCACTAAAATGTCCCGGGCTTGTTGGCACATTGGCACCTTGGCAGAAGAGTGGAGACTGTTCTTGTAACTTCAAGATCTCCATTAGGTTTGCCATTGCTATGGTACTTTGCTAACCTGAGAAGCTTGCTTCCCTCCCTCCCTCTTCAGGTCGTCAGCAAGGCTTCTGCATGATGTGCATAATGGAAGCGCACGTTAACGAGGTCCTGCATTCTTCAGCCAGTGCCATCCAACCTAAGGCTGTCATCCGGGTCCTCAGAAGTAAGTCATTTCAGGTGCTTTTACACGTTTCTTCCCTTCTTGTCAGAGAGAACTATTAACAACTTCTGTCTTAGGAATAGGAGAACATTTCCAGCCTGGCATGCAGGAAGATGCCCACGAGTTCTTAAGCTACACTATCAATGCCATGCAGAGAGCTCGTCCGAGTGGAAGCAGCGAGTAAGCACAAGCAAATTACCTTTGCAATGTTCCTGAGCCCTCTGGACTCCTTGATGTTCTCCCATCAAGGAAACCCTATGCCCAGAGTTTTCACACAAAGCAAAACTCTTGGAGGAGATAACTCTCTGCCTTACGATTTGTTTCCAGCTTGGGCATCTCTTCTCAAGAAACTACCATCGTCCATCAAATATTTGGGGGCTTTCTGAGATCCAGAGGTACTTTTTAAAAATATTACCGTCCTTAGAATGATCTCTGGCTCCTTCTCTCTTTGTGGTAAACAAACTTCTACTTTCTAGCATGCAGCAGTATGTCCAGTGCCTCTAAAGTAGTATGTGTTGGTTGTTGAAACGGGCAGAGTTAGTCTCCTTCCCAACCTGAGAAGCATTTCTCTTTGCCTTCCAGTAACGTGCTTGAGCTGCAAAGCCGTTTCCGACACCTACGAAGCATTCCTTGATATTCCTTTGGATATCAAGGTAAGATGGTTTGAAATTGTGGTGCACAATGTTTCAAGACCCCTGCAGGGGGCCTAGTTTATCTCCAGTAAGCTCCGTTGATTTAAAACTGTGGGCTGTTACCACGCAAGAGCTTGGTGCTGGATGGGGAGGGAACTGGGCTTCTGTGCTCCTTTGGTGGAAGTCCTGTAAACGGCCTCCCCGTGCTGGGTGTCAGCTGGGCAGAGAGTAAGGATGGCATCTACAGCCCTGATGACACTGCCATACCACCCTGCTTTGGACTACCTCAATTCGCCTCTGATTGCTGCTCGGATGGCTTTGATTGCTTTTGCCATTTTTGACCATGCGTACCACAGGCAACTCTGGTACCGCCCAGGGGTAGCTCTTTCTTGGGATAACGCTGGCACCACACGGGTAGCTATTTCTTGGGATTTTGGGTTTCCAGGAGCTTAGCGCTCTCCTTTCTTTCTCATCCAGGCAGCCTCATCTGTCACTGAAGCTCTGGAAGACTTTTTCAAACCTGAGCAGTTGGATGGTGAAAATGGCTATAAATGTAGCAAGTAAGATTATTACTAATGACATCTTCATAGTAGATACTGGGTTACGGTATTGCGTGTCCAGGAGCCCTAGTTACATTTTGACTTAATTGAGAAACACAGTCATGAGACAGCCTGGGTTTTTTCTTTTTTTTTCTTTCCCATACAACTAATCCACCCGAGTCATCCGGAACTTGGAAAATAATGCACTTGTTTCTAACACGGGTAATTTTTTTCCCTTCTGCCTGGATATTTGGAAAGCTTTGATGAGAATTTTCTTCCTGGCATTGTCTGCCCTGGAGGTGGTCAACCTTCCTAGCTATGAAGTTGCCCGCTGAACTACCCCCATGGCCAGAAGGGAGAAGACACGTCCCATACGCAGCGGTGAGCTGAAGCGAGGAAGAGCTCTGGACAGTGATTTGGCAACAGCAGCTGCCTCGAGAAAGCAATCAACAGTTTCATTTCCAAGGCTTTTTGGATGCTTGCGTCTCTGTCCAGGAGACCTCAGTCCTCGGAGCAATAGCAGCCCCTGCCGGCTCTCTGAACAGTGTCGTTCCTAGTTCTTGTAAAGACTGTAGACTGCTGCTCTCCAAAGTGAGCCACCCTAGACCGAAGCTACCTTCCGTGAGAGCGTACGGACTTAAGGGGTCTGAAATGCAAACCTGCGCATACGATAGTTGGGCAAAACAAGCCTTTACGCAACCATACGTGGATGGGGGGTGAAGCGGGGAGAAGATTGGTTGCAACAGTTGGGTCTGTGCTTGTTTTCAAGGTGTGAACAGCTGGCCACTGCGTCCAAGAGGCTTGCGATACATCGCTCCTCCAATGTCCTGACAGTGTGCTTGAAGAGATTCGATCCTTTCTCTGGCAGAAAGATTAGCAAGGTATGCATACAAGTGCACTGCAACTTTGTCTGCTTGGAAGGAGACCTTTCCCGAAGGAGAACCCTTTTTTGGAAGTTGTTAACGTCTGCACACGATGGCTATCGAGTGCAGCTGCCTAAGAAAAATCAATGCAATAGCTCTGGTAGCTGTGCCTTGCTCTTTCCCTTGTGCTAAGAGGAGAGTTCCAATGCGAAGATAAGCACTCCGCTGTGCTCGTAAAGAGCTGGTTTGGCCGAGAACAGTTTTCTGCCACTTCAATGACGAAATGGCAATGCCTGTTTTTGATGAACCGAGAAGATCTATTTCTATACCTCTAGCCTGTGTTTGGTGGCAAGGTTTCCTCAGGCTGCTTCCTAAAGACTCTCAGGATAACTTTTAGTCTTCTCGGTCTCTCTTTAGCTTGTGCAGTATCCGGAATATTTGGACCTTGGTGCATACATGTCTCAAGCGGCTGGAGAACCACTCCTCTACTCCTTGTATGCTGTCCTGGTACATGAAGGTTCCAGCTGTCAGGCAGGACACTATTACTGCTTCGTGAAGGTAAAAGTCAACTCTGCGATTTGCGTTGGCGCATGGTGTCCTTCAGTGGTGTTCTCTCTGTGTTTTTGTTTTAAAAATCCTGCAGTTCATCTAAAGATAGCGTTGCCTTTCTTTGCAGGCCGGCGATGGACGGTGGTACAAGATGAATGATGACTCTGTAGGTCTTTGTGACATCAAGACGGTTCTCCGCCAGCGTCCGTATTTACTCTTCTACGCCAGGTAATAACAAGTGTGGAAGGGTGTTCCGAATACACTCCCTCTCCTTTTACTGATCGTGGTGGTGGTGTTCTCCTGTGGTGGGTTTTGCTTTCTGTCCTAGGAGAGAATGACTGTTTGTCTAGTTAAGTTCTGTCTGTTCTGCAGTTTGCCCGCTCCTTTCTTCTCCCTCCTTGTCTGGCACTAAACTCTTGCGCTGGTGTAAGTTGCTGGCTGTCTGCTCTCTGAGACTGGCTAGCTGCGAAAAGAGGCGAAATGGAGGTCCGAGAGGGTATAAAGATGAGTTACTGCTCTGAAAGGGACAGACGTGGCTGCAAGACCGTGATCTCATTTCCAGCTTCTAGTGCTGGTTCAGGCTTCTGCGTGTCACATCAAGTGCTGCCAGACAATGAAAGGATGAGACTGAAGGCACGAGGAGGCTGCGAGAACAACCCTAGACTAAGATCACTGTTGTTTCTCCAGGCACCATGATCTGAGCCCTGGAGCAGGTGCTGAATGCCAAGAGACAAAGAGCACTTGTGGGGCAAAGCTGGACCAAGTGCAGAAGAGTCCATTTTCTGGCGTCACCGTGGGACTGAGGAATCAAGAAGGTGGAGAAAATATGCAGAGGACCCAAAGGAAGAGACAAGCACGGGACTCTGCAGGAACTCCCCCTCAGCGCTGCGGCAGGAAGAGAGCGCGCTCTGACTCTGAGCAGGGGGGGAAGCTGAACAGAAGCCAACCAGACTGTCGCCTCCCAGCCCGAGGCGCACTCGCCACGCAGAAACGCAGAAGCGCGCTCACCGTCAGCCGGCGCCTGGCAGTGGGAACCTGTGCAGCTCTTCCCACAGGGAAAGAAACAGCCCCCGTGAATGGCAGAAGCTCCAGAGGGGAAAGCGTGCACGGCTTGAGTGGCCACAGAGCAGACACGCAGCCTGGCTCGGTAGGTGAGCAGCAGCCGGGGAAATACTCGCTTGGACAACGTGCGCTCCCACCAGTGCCGGTTCACCCAGAGCCTGCAGGCTCTGGCCAGGCACCTGGAAAACAAACGTGCAGAAAGAGGAAACACGCCAGTGCAGAGAGGGATGAAAGTGCACCCAAAAGAAAGCGGTGAAAGGCAGAAGCGAGCATTCTGGTGATGCAGAATTGAAAAAGAAATGCAAGAAAGTGAAGAAGAAAAAGAAATCCAAAGAGAACTCCGGAGAGGAGGACTAAAATTAAGCATTTCCAGCATCACCAGCAAATGTTGCCTCACTCTTTGCCACGTGTTTCAGGTGCATGGCTTATGGACAGAAGCGTTCAGTACTTGTGACGGAGCTTGCCATCACAACCTGCAATTTACCATCAAAGGCCGCAGACAAACATTATCATAAGAATGCTAATCATCAAACTTGACGTTTAGGATCGAAACAATAAAATTGCATCATAACCAAACCCAGTCCTAAGTGGTGCTTCTGATTTCTGTAGAGAGTTTGACCATGTGAGAAAGAACAGAGGGGTTTGGGGTTTTTTTGAAATTTTTTAACTCAAGACTTCCTTCATGAAAGCACCCGTGTGATCCAGAAGGGTGGAAGCTTTCTACACCTACTGAGCATATTAAATTAGCACGCAGAGATCTCAGGGAAAAAAAATGACCGGGAACAGAGCATCTTCAGCGCTGCTCGATTAGAGGCTCGGGTCGCCTTTGTGTGATTCAGGTTGTCTTCTCCCAAGTGCGACATCTGGTGCAAGAGAGACAAGGAAACCAAGGCATTACAAGCACTGCCACTGATGGTCCTCATCAACAGGGTCATCTTGTTAAGAAGATGGGTTTCCACTCTTTTTACTCCTTGTTTCGGTGAAGAAGCTGGTTTCCTGGCAAACTCAGGCAGTGGAGTTTGAGTAAAAAAGACAACACTTCACCTTGAAGATGCTCCTGCAGTGTCCCACAAGAGCTGCAGTTCATAGGCCTTCTGGCCCCTTTCTGAGCCTGTCGCAAGGCATCCTGGGTGTGAAATCAGTTTCTGAGGCAAAACGGAGGCAGAAACGTGTAGGCATTTCTCCTCACAGAAAGTATAAGACACCCAGCTCCCAAGCCTGCCGTGAAACTCACTGCAAAATGAGCGAAGGTGCTTCTCCATCGGCATCCTCTTTCATCTCCAAATGCCAGCGCTTGGGATTACTGTGCCCTCCAGAAACCGAATCCAGCGAGAGAGGCAATGGGGACGTGAGGAGGAACAGGGTCCAGGGGAGCAGCCAAGCGCAGGGATCTTTCTTGGCAGCAATCATGCTCTGGTGACCTATGTAAAAGTCAGTTCTTCGCCAGCCTAGGAGAGAGGCAAGGACACTTTAGCATGGATTACCAAGGGAATTTATTCTCTTTATTTAGCTATGCGTATTGCACCTGCATGAAACAGTCCTCTGTGCCTGCCCTGTCATCTTCTCAGGCACATATGACATCAAAAACCACCTTCACAAATCACATAGAAAGTCCTGCCCTATCAGCTACTCAGCCACCAGTAACATCACAAGCACCTGAAAAAGCAACGGGCTAGTTCCTGCCACGAATGACATCACAGGCACCTAAGCAGGCCATGCGTCTTTTCCTATCCAGCTGCTACTCAGTCACAAGTGATATCACCCGCATCTGCACAAGTAATTTAAAAACTCCTACCCTATCCATTGCTCAGCAGCAAGTGACACCACAAGTACCTGCAGCAGAAGCCAGGTTCCTGCTCCTTCCCCGTCAGCTGCTCAGCCACCAGTGTCTTCACAAGGACCTGCACCCTCACTTTCCACATGCCATCTTTGTCACCTCCATCTCTACCTTGTCTCCTGTCTCTCCGGGCTCTTCTCTCTGCCAGGCACTTTCCTCAGTCACTCCATGACCTCCCAATGCCTTTTACTGTTATTGTGCTTCTGTGGCAGATGTTACCTTGAAAGCACTGTCCCAGCCACGTGACCTGCACCTATTTCTCTTCTCCCTCTGCTTCGTGCTCTGGCTGTTTGATGCATTTTTTGACCTCGGAGGCCCTTGTACCCTGGCTCCCTCCTGCTCTTAAACCCTGCTCCTGCAAGAGAAGGGGCAATCCGTCAGTGTCTCCTCCACGGCATCTCACCTGCATCTCTCTGACATGCATATCTGGCGGGAACTGTCACCATCAGCCCCAGCTGTGCGTGAAGTCTTCTCCTGGCACAGGCGCAGCTCTGGGTGTGCTTGGTGTGGAACACGGCTCCTGAAGGAGAAGAGCAAAACTCAAAGTTGCTCCTGGGCAACGTCCTGCTGGGAGAGCTGATTTGAAGGCAGGTGTGCCGCAGGTCCTGAGGCTGGTCCAGGGGTGCTCCCTGTCCCCCAGCTCGGCCACAGCTCCCACATCTGGCTCCTTCCAGCAGGATTCTGGAAAGCCCGTTCCCAGCTGTGAGCGCCAGGCCAAGGGCACGGGGCAGAAACAGCCCCCACCCCCGAGGGCCCCAGCCCCCAACTGGCCTCTGCCCCCAAACTACTGAAACTTCCAAACAGGCTCTCCCTCTAACTGAATTACCTTCAGTTTTCAGAAAAGAAACTGCATGCTTCCAGATTAGGTAGCGTGAGGAAGATTTTTAGAGGGCTATTTGGGCTCCAACTCCAGAACAAAAGGATTTCCATTACACAATCCCAGCCACCTCCTTCATGATCCTCTTGTCAGTGACCCACAAAAACTGTGTTGTAGAAAACACAGTGGCTATTAAAAAGCATCCTCTCCTCCCCCCAAATCTTTGTTTCCCTTATACCCTCAGACTACCGCAGTAATTATCATACTGTAATTCTGTAATGACCACCAACCTGAAAACCCTCCAAAGCATGGATGAGAAGCATCACTAACTACGCACCCACCTCTTAGTCCTCCTGCAGCAAGGAGCCAGTGCTCTGTGACCGAGCACTTCTGCATGGACACCTCTCTCTGACAGGAGACTGCCGGGCTGAAAACAAAACCAAAATCTTAAGTTGTCTTGGCTCCAGGGAAAGCAAAGAATTTTTGATGCCGATACAAACAAGTTCAAGAGAAAGCAGGATGGTGGAAAAGGCGGAAAATGTGATGTGTCTCACCCGCCTTTAATTTCAGAGGAGGTTTCAAGGGTGGTTTTTTTTCCTCACTGCACAGCACAGGTGAGGAAGCACACACCTGCCTTTTAAGGAGAACTGAAAAGAGTAAGACTATCAAGTCCGTGCAATTACTCTTCTTTGCAGGATACATGACTCCTTTTATTACATCTCAGTGGAGAGCTTTAATTTACTACCACCAAGTTCTGATATGGAAACAGCAAAACGTTTTCTGTAAATTTTTGAAAAGAATAGTAGACTGTTCATATAAACTGTAAATGACTTGTTTCCACTGTCAAAGGTTATAACGCTTTTGAGTATCTTTGCCATCTTCATCTTCTTTGCCAAGACTTTCTTCTGATAACGCTATAACTACTGTACCTCAACATAACATTAAACTCTTCAAATATCCTTGCAGATTCTATGAAATCCAAAATGCCCTACATGGATGCCTACAGGTTTTGCTATTACCATCACGTTTAAGACACCATCGATCCTACCAAACCTAGAACCTGCAAAACCTGGAGACCAATTTACGCAAGACACATGACGGAATTTACAAGCGGCACAGAGGAACATACGTATCTATCTTGTTCTGTCCTTGCCAGAACTGCTGGGTGACCTGTCATCAGCCTCAGTGACTAACAGCAGGCAGGACTCTCTCATCTGGCTTAGCTCAGATGCAGCTCCTAGGAAAACGGCTATTTCAGAAGTCAGGTCTTGTGATTTTGGGAAAGCGTTTCAAGAAAATTTTTAAATACTCTAGAATGGTAAGGCAAAGCATGGTAATCTCACTCCAAGTCCTCGCTCTGCCACAGATTACATGAGCAATAACGGGCAAGTACCCGTTATTACTATTACTATTACCCGTTATTACTATTACCTATTACCATAACTACTTTGGTAGTTTTTTTCATGAAAGATGGTAAAAATGCAAAAAAACAGGGTATAATTATCTAGCAGGTGCTCATCGTAATACCCCCTCGCATTAATAGCTGGACACCAGGTAAGGAGTGTATGTGCTCTGTTCACCTACCTACTCACTAAAACTAAGTAAATTTTAGTCCTTGGAAAGCACTACCTTTCTTTTTTCTTTTTTCTTTTTTTTCTTTTCATGAAAAGGGTGGCGCTGCTTTCTGAATTCAAGATGAGGTACATGGAGTACACAGACAGCTCACTACGTATCTGAACTCCCAAGTCAAGCTCACAAGCAGGACGGATCATGGCACTGATCGCTGCATACAGGTGTGGTGGTGCATTCATAACCCCCTTCTTCCCTGGGCCACTTGTTGATCTGGGCCGCCTGTTGATCTCAGAAATTTCCATGAAACCTCGGCCTTGGTGTATTGAGTCTGGCAGTTGAGCGCTCCTTGACTGTATCAGAAACTCTGCACAGCTGAGGCTGGGAACATCCTCCTACTGCCTGGCCCGGGTGTCCAGCAGAACAACACTGAAACCTTGAGAATTCTTTAGTAATTACCACTTGGGACTGTGGCCAGGGTGGAAATTTACGGATGACTAAAGCCAACCATCTTGCGAACCTATAAACGGTGGTCCTGAGTGAGGCCCTTTGAGCTCTCCTGGACCGCAGCGGCTGCACCCAGCATCTCCCTCTGAGTGGGACGCCTCTCAGAGCTTGCGATCCTTCAGGCCTGCGATATTCGGAGGACCACTGGGTCCTGGGTGAGTCCCTTTCGAAGCTCAACCCTTTGCCCGTTGAGAGGGAATGCCTAGACATTCGACGTGAATATTTCTTCACTGAAATCGAGGGGAATTTTTAACAGGTATACCTTCTGTATATTTTTATATATATATATGTTTCTCTGTGTGTGTGAACTAATAGTAAGCATAATCTGTAATTAAGTTGTGATTGTAGTAGACTTACTAACCTATTTTGCAAATATTGAATAGTTAATGATTAGGCGATACTAAAGTTTGTTAATGATTAGTTGATAACTAAGTGTTGCTAAGTTGTGAATGAAACCTAGACTGTCCCTGAAATATAAACCCTTAGATGATTTTCCCTTGTATGTTTCACCCATGTAATAAGTAATAGAGTGAACCTTGCCATCGAATTCTATTAGGTTGCACATTTATAAATCTCTATTAAAATCACTTTCTGCTAATTTCTTTGACGGTGATTCTTTAAGCGGCCTCTAAACCACTCACTTGTGACAACAGGCCACCTGAAAAAAAACCACACACACACACAAAAGAGAAAACTTCTGAACATGGACTGGAAGTCACTGGTTCAGGACTTCTAAGGAGGCCAGAAGATAACACAAAGCCGCAGCAGAAAAAAAGCAGTAAAGCCAAAGGCATTTCAGCCACACCAAATTCATCCCACTTCAAGCTCTCCAGCTCCTGAGTAAGATTTCAAGTGCCATGTCCACACAAACCTGAGGAACTACGTACCTTCAGCGCCACCGAGGTTCCGCTCCCCAGGCCAGCCAAGAGGGTTTGAATCGCTCCACCCCATCTGTTTCTGCTCTTCCAGCAAAAGTCTCCAGCACCTGCTCACAGCTGCACTGAGAGAGGATCAGCAGCTACCCACAAGCCAGGGCAGGAGGGCGCACGTGCAGACCAATTACAAAATGAAGAGAAGAGCCAGAGGCAGAAGAGAGACTCCACAGAGAGGCCAGTCGAAAGCTCAAGAGCAGCAAAAGGCAGGATTTCTGTCACCACGTCCATGCCTTCGGGTTGAGGCAGAGGGTACACAGAACCTTCACTGCATCGATCATCAGACAAGGGACTTTGATATCAACAGCTCTCGCCAGGAGCAGCACCCCCTCTTTTGTACCCAGCGGTGTTTGATTCCAAACTGAAAAGAAAGGAAAGCTGGAATTCATGTCCGAGACTAAGCCAGCTCTAAAGAAGAGTGAGATGGGAATGCCTCGTGATTGACAATGCTCTGAGGAATAACCATGAGAAAACACTTGTTCCAAAACCTTGTCCAAACCCCTGTGTTACCCTTGTTTCGGACAGGGCACAGAGGAGTGACAAGGAAGGGAGCGATGCATCTCAAACCACACGCTGCCAGCAAGAGAAAGGCTTTCAGGGAAACTTAAGAAGCCTCAAAGGAACATGTGGACTTGGGAGGAAACAGAGACTCTCCGTTTACCCAAGGAGAGCGGGGAAGAGCACACAGAGGGACAAGGAAGCGCCCCAGCTCATTCACGGGAAAGGGAAAACAGGTGTCCACTGCACAGGAGTGTCAAATAATAAAAATTTTAGAAACCCACAGATACAGAGAAAGACAAATGGGAAGAAATACTGAAGGGCATCAAGCCCTCATACGTAAGTTAAGAGGCATAATCAGAGAGGAGCAGAGAAAGCCACAAAAGAGGGCAGAGCAGCCAAAGTCCCACAGGCCTGTACAAATACACGGAAAGTGTTTTGTAAGTCCCAGGAAAGTATGTGATGGTGATGGTACCAGGAAATATACAGTAGGAGAAAAAGCAAAACAAGCAACAGGACGATATCAAGGATTTACTAAAGAGCAGGAAACTTCCAGCACTATTTTCCCTGCCCATTCCAGCAACCGCTCTGAGATAACTGGGCAGACACCCTGCAGCGGGAGCTCTGGCTGTGTGAGGTTGTCTCTACACACTGCACAAGGCTCTTACCTGCTTGTGCATAAAGCCTTCAGGCATTGGATGGTCTCCTGTCTGCATCATGTACTATGTGACCTGCGAGGAAGAAAATCAGCGAGCTGACAAACTTATGGAACAAGACACCTCCTCTCTTTCCTCCAGAGCTCTTAGGTAAGGCGATGATGAGGCCCTCAGCACCCACAATCACACCAAGATTCCACCTTAATCGACTTTCAAAAGACGGTACGATAGGTTGTTTATGCAGGAAACCACCAGACTGAATTCCAATACAGCCAATATTCACACTGCTATCAACACCCCCCCCTACTCACAAGAACCCCTCAGCTCAATCCCAAACACCTCCTCCCACCATCTCCATCTCAGAAGAGATCTTTAAGCCCCCAAGCAAACCACTGCCTCATCGCATCGTGAGCAACCTGCCCTGATCCTCTTTCTTCTTCCCTCCCGCCCTGGCCATACCACCCTGAGCTGGTATTTTGTTCCCCCCTCACACAACCAGACCACATACAGACACAGTACTAATCCTGCGTTTGAAAATGTCTGCGGTCACCAGGGACCAGTCTTCCCCAGCCTCACCACTGTGTCGTGGTGAGCATCACTGAGGTAGCCGTCATCCATTCTCCTTACACCCTGGGACCAGGATGGCCACCCCGCTGGACACACTGGGAGAACAATCACGTGGAGAGGAAAGGGGTTGCCATTGGACCGTGAAAAAGCCCAGGGCTGAACCAGGTTCTCCAGGCGCTACAGTTCTTGGCCTGACCCCAGGAGTAACCAGTCCTGAGGAGCCACGGGGCAAACTGTAAATACTATCTGTTGGTCAGTTATTGCAGTATGTTGGGTATGATTATACCAGTCAAATTCAAACTCAGTAGGAAGAGGAAGAACACAGGAAGGTTAAGAACACTTGAAACACAGATGGACGCAGAGCTCCATGTCTGTGGGGCTGCGCTAGGAGAGCCAGGAAGAGCGTGGAGCAGCAACGAGCCTTGTGGCTTTCTGGACACTATGACAGACACTCAGCAATGATGCCCACGCGATCAGCTGCTCACCCTGCAGCACCTTTTCCTCCTGGAGCCTTTTCAGGTCTCCAGCAGAGTGGCGAGGCCATCAGGACCGAAGCTCTGCACCCAGCTGTCAGGAACAGACAAAATCATCAGCACACACAAAAACCCCACGCACTTTTGCACGGCCTCCACCCTTCCTCACCTCTACTCAGCCATAGCGCAGTTCCCAAGGTCAAAGCTCCCAGTTTCTCATTGATAGCCCTGGTTTTGTCCAGCGTCCCAGCCCACACCCTTCCCCACCTCACCTGATGGGGCTGCTGCTCAACCTTGCTGCTCCAAGGGGCTCTTTACGGGAGCTGTCTGTGGGTTTACCCACGGGTACCTGAAAGAGCGAGCAGAGCCACGTCTGTCCCTCTTTTACAGGACGTCCTCTTTTGCCTTCAGCGTGGCTGTGCTGGTGTCACGCTGTACAGCACAGCACCTTCAAACCCATACTGCAAGCAAAGTATCCCTCTCTCTAGAAGACCCATTCTTCTCTTCCTACCGTTTACATTTAACGACATGAGGTATTTAAATCCCATTTGCTGCTCTTCTGCCTACAAGAGGGCTAGCACTTCATTGTGTGTTCCAAGAAATCCATCTTATATTCTGCTTCCAAGAAGCTGTCATTTGGGCCAGTTTATGGCTTCGGGTAAGAAGGCTAAAGCCAAGGAATTTCCCTAAAATCTTTACCTTAAACTAGCACAGCTACAAGTCCTGAGATGTCATAGATGCCCAAATCACTCAACCACTTTTTTCCTTTTAAACCAGAAGCTACCTTTGAAAATAATGAAGGAAGTGTAGCAATTTCCCTGTCAAGAGAAGAAGCTGGCACTTGTCCATCTCCTGGTATTCTGGCAATAAGTTTCTGTTGAACAGGAAGGTCTTCCTCGAGTATGATGAGTATCTTGAATTAGAAAGGAAGTCATACGCTTTTGTGAATGACTTCTGTTTGCTTTATAGGAAGACAAGTTGCTGCACTATGCCTGTGTGTCTCAACATCGGCTCTGCATTTCAGAAACCGAACGTGGAAAATCCTTGGCTAATGATGCACTGAACCCTAAATCCCACTCTGGGGAGAAAAAAAAAAAAAAGAAAAAGAAAAAAAAGTATACACTTCTGGAAAAGTCAAAGTGAAACCACCTGCCTACCTGTGATGATATCCAGCATGAGCAGCTACTGAAAGGACTCAAAAGCTGTGACCCATAACGTCCGAGTCACATTTAAAGACAAAGCCCCAGACAAACCCCCACCTCTAGCCAAGACCTCCGACCCCTCTCCAATTCCAGGTCCCTGGCAGGCAGGCCTTATTCTGCTTCACGAACTGATAGCATTAGTTGCCTTTGCTGGGAAGCAGCAAGCCCCCTGAATGAGATATACAGGGCCTGCCAGAATCAAGAGCAGGAAGGAAGGGCTGAGCTGGAACTCAAAAACTTCCGAATTTTTTGTTTAGAAGCCAGGCTGGAGTTTTTGTGCTGGAGCCTGTAGCACCTGCTCCCGAGGACCCCAGCACAGGGGCAGCAGCGAGGGTCAGAAATACTCACGGCACTGGATGTGTGCAGATAACAGGACACCATCTCCCTCTTGACCATAGTGTCTTTCTCCCGCAGAGGCTGCTGCTTCTTCTTGGTTAGGTTTGTATCCAGCTGCTGAAAAAAAGCACAGCAGTTTTTAAACACCCTTACTCTTGGAGCAGGGCTCAGCAAGCAAAACACCATTTAGGGGACAATCTATTACAAATGTGTGGTGGCAAATATGACTGCTATCAAGCTTATCCGATATTCATTGGATTTCAGTTCCATTAGAAAGCTAAAATCCACTGGGAGAGAAACCAGAGATACGGCTCGAACTAAAACCTGCTTTCAGCCTTTTGAGGCAAGTTTACTCTTCTCTTTTTTCTTTAAACTCTGTCCCAAGCAAATCAAGGAGGACCAGCCAGGAGGACCAGAACTGTCCGAAACAAACCACTATTGAACAGCTCATTTTGATCTGAGAAAGAGCAGGCCAAACGATAAAAGCAGAGCCTCCTCAAAGAGGAGGTACATGCAAGCAGAAGAGGTGAAGCAGGCCAGTGGAAGACTTCAGAAATCATCTCCGCTCCTCTACTTGCTACAGAGGCGTTGCCACAGAAAAGTAGAAAATACTAGTGCACGGAGAGAGGGAATACGACGTTAGCTTACCAGCATCTGCTCACGGAGCGCCAGCACACGTCCCCCCGGTGCTTTCTGATGTGTCTGTCCCGAGGCAGAGATGCCCGTAGAGGCAGAGGAGGTGCTCGGACCTGGATCGGACTTTTCCCTTTTCTTCTTTACCCTCCTACTGGGGAATTGTCGCAGCTGGTGGGAGAAACAGAGGAAAAGTCAGCGATCACTCATGGCCTACATGCTATCCCAGAAGTCACAGCAGCATCCTGCCTGCACTCCTGCCGCTGGTTATCCCAGACACCCAGCGCTGGAGCAAGCGGCACTCAGTGTGGGCAGCTCAAGGGTCCTCGGCCTTTGGGCACCACCTGCACCAAGCAGGAGTTAGTGAGGACACTGCTGAAGTTTAAAGTCAGAGAGGATACCAATTCAACAGCTCCTTTGGAAACCACCAAAACCTGGTCAAATCCAAACAGTTTTGTAGTGCCCCCAGCTTTTGATTCATGCTCCGGTAAGACTGCCCATTAAACGGACACGAGGAGAGCAGAGCCAGAAGGGCACACTGCAGCCCATACCCAGGGAGCAAAAGTAGAGGATCCTAGGAAACTGAACAGCCTTTCACAAGGAACAGCTGCATGCAACAGGCATGTGGCACTAAGGGCTGAATTCCCTCCACAGGAAAGGGTTAGGGTAAGGTCTGCCCCGAGCAAGTAGGCACCCCGTGTACGACACCGTCTGCCAGGGAAACAGCCAGCACAAAACGGTGGTCGCAAGCAGAAGAAAACACGTGCAGGAAAAAAGATGCCACCAGTCTTCCTTCATCTGCCACGATGCTGCTTCAAAGCCTGCGAGAGAAGGCAAGGAGAAAGGGGGAAAAACAAATCAGTGACAAAAAATGCTTCAGACAGACGAGGACAAGGGGAATAAAGAAAAAAGAGGTAGGCAGTGATCACCCAGATTTTCCTTCCTATGCTTTCAGTCTGAACAGCGGTCAGAAATGCTGAGTTTCTGCATCCTGCATGTGGTGTCCGGTGCACGTTCCTCCAACATCAACATCTCCGAGCCCTGGGGCAGGTCAGAGCAATCCCAGCGATGGATCAAGTTCCTTTTCCCTCTCTCCTCAGCTGTCCCACACTAAAGCTCTGTCTAATGCCACATACTGGCAAGCTCTGGAGAAAAGAGACAATCCCACCATGGTGTGTACCCTGCAGCCTGTGCTGCTTTTCCTATGCAATGCCTTCGCTCCCTTCCACAGGAGGCAGAAGTACAAACTGAACCATCACGCAGTTATGCCCATCCCCTCCTCCACCAGAGATGCAAAAAGGCAAAAATCAACTCCCCAGCTCTTAGGTCTTCCTGCTCAGCAGGGCTGAATGACAAGAAAAGCAGCACAGCAGGCCAGGTGCTCCAGGGAGGCAGGTCCCCCTCCCCAGCCTGACTCGGTGCATCCCCACCCTCACAGCGGTGCCCAAACTGCGGGAGCAGATGTTTCTGGTCCCCCGGCCACACTGTTGACTTGCAGGATGCACGTGATGGCCATCCCCGCCGCTCAGGGGGTCCAGTTCTCCACAGGACCAGGGCTGCAGCCGAGGGCAGGACGCGGCCCCGCTGCAGGACCACTGCAGGGCCGGCAGCCACAGACCTGCCTCTGGTGCAACGTCCCACAACGGGGCAGGCAGGGCAGGAGCCCTGGGGAGGGACCTGCAGCCCAACAGCACAGAGAGCACATGAATGGCACCCAGCCACCCGTTACAGGATTGCACCACAGCTCCATGAGACTTGGAAATAACTCGGAAAAATTAAAACATAAAAGAGCTATCTTAAGGTTGCATGATCCACAGTACAGTGGCAAAAATCCTCCAGTGCGGTGATCCATGTTTTTATCTTGAGGATCTGAAATATCCCAAAACCCTGTAATTACAGAATTCTCTTTTATTGATTAAAGATAACGCAGAATTTCAGTTCTCACTTTATTAAAGTAACCTTCTTCCACGCTGCAAGAGGACAGGCAAGGGGAGCAGACTCCAGATGCATGGACCGCACACATTTGCTCCCGACCGGGGCTGGCTCGCGGGGGCGCAGCCACCAAGACATTAAAACAGAGCTGCTGAAACCTCCCGCATGTCATGTCTCGCCCGAAGCGAGGACAGAAAGCCTGCACCCAGCTGCCCGAACTCCCCAAATGTGAACTGAGGCTCCTGTCCCAGACCTGACCACGGCCAGACAGACCGGGCAGGAGGTGGAGCTGTATCTACAGCACTGCTGCTCTGCTGCAAAGACCTGCTCTACCTGTGTGGAGAAGAACTGTGGAGTTGGGAGTTTCATCCCAGATAAGATAGGACTTCGGCCTGCGTGCTGAGAACTAGCAGACGCGCATGTACGCCTGAGATAAGACCTGAACGCCTGCCTTAGTTGTCTCCTCTGTAAGGGAACTGTAAACATCAAGAGAATCGCGTGACTGGTTAACCCTGAGAATAAGCGGATCTGAGAGCAGATGTGTGGATCCTTGCCAAAAGGAAGAGAGACTGTTTTTCGTAGTTTATAAGGGATACGAATCGGGTGATGACTGGGGGAGACAGCGGGACCTCCCCGCTATGGTAAAGGATATCTACTCCTGTATTGTAACAATAAACGATTCTGTGCATGTATATGTGAGGGTCCGTGCAATCATACACCACACACCTGGGATTGTAACAGAGGCAGGCTGGCTGCTCCTCACAATCTGAGCAGAATAGGTGTTTATTTTCAATGACAACAACTCCACATCTGTCAACGGCCACGACCCTGCCGCCAGCTGGGGGAAGACAGCCCAGATGGCTGGACAGACTCCTCGGCTGGGCCCCTTACTGACCTTGCTGCACCTCCAGAACAAGAACCTTGTCCTGCATTTATTGCCACGACTGAAATTGCCATCCCTAAGGAGGAACTCAACGGCAGGGCTTAGAAATGAAGAAGTAAACAAAGCTTGCCACCATTTCCACCATGCAACAGGTGTCCATTCCTGTTCTGAAGCGGGGTCTCTACCATTTCAAATTACATCTCCCTGCAAATACGCCCATCTCCAAGCAATGGAGAGGGCCAGGACAGGGTTATTTGCTGTCACTAATGTGATACTGTCACTTATGCCAATACTGTCGCTTATGCTTATCTTACAAACACATGCTCAATTACTCTTGACAAGAGATTATAATCCTCAACTAGCAGATGCAGAATGATAGAATAAACTAATTTCTGCTGAGAGTGTATATGCACCGCACAGCAGCAGAGTACCAACCGGTAAGACCTTCCTGACAGAGATTTTAGTGTCTGCAAAGCTTAAATTTTTGGTGGGAAAATTTTAAAGTTGAGAGAAAATCAATAGATTTTCACCAGTGAGAAATACTTGACACAGTAGCTCCAGCTCAAATGATTTCCTTTCCTGAAACAGCTTGGAAAATTTCACACCAAGTTTCATGAAAAAATGGATTTTTTTTTTTCCCAAGCACTTACATTGCCTTCTGAAAATTATAGTTTTGGCTCATACCCACCACTGCGGGACAGGCTGGCTGGAGGGCCTGTAACACACAAACCCGCCCACCGTTTCCCTCGGACATTGCTGCGGGGACCCTCACGCAGGTGGTAACGGGGAGGAAAGCACAGCCAGGGGTCAGGAGGGGAAAGCGTGAGAAGGCAGCAAGTTATACAAAGTGCTTTGATTTCAGGAGCACCAGATTATTTGCAAATGAATTTCCACTGTGAAGATTTTCAACCTGGGGTTTGGGGTTTGGAAAATTTCCTCCAGGAAAACTCCAGGACAGGAATTGTCATTTTTTCCCCTTTTACTCCAGCCAGAACAGCCCTGAACGAGGAAGCTTGACATCACTTCAACAATTTCGGCAACCACTTGCAAGAACACCGGGTATTCTTCAGACCACAGCTATGGCAACACAGCTTGGGATGGGTCTTAAATTTCAGGAAACAAGGTAGGAAGTCTGAACCAAAAAGCTAAATAAGGAAAAACCTTGGTGATGAAGTCACCAGGCTTCCACAACATTGCCTGGAGCAGCTCCACGCGGGGATCAGCCCACTTGGATTTTCCATCGGCAAATGAAGATAGGACAAATTCATTTTAATACGTACTAGCTAATTAGTATGAAAGCAGATTTTCCCAGAGACTGGGAACCCAACGGTAGCTCGCTAATGCCACATCTTAGGAAGACAGGCGAGCAGTTCCCTGTTTCTCGTCCTCTCAAGAACATCCTTCTTGTGATGATAAAGCCCACGACATCCCACCATCAAAGACGGGAATAACAAGTTCCCTGTCCATGGACTGAGACGTTGCCTATTCTCACTGCCCACTGTTCACATTGCTGCCCCTGTGCACTCGTACCTCTAACATATATTCTTAAGAGAAAGGCCGTAGCCCTGGCTTTCAAGGCAATTACAAAGTCAGGGACAAGGAGTGACAGCTGTGTCACTGGCATGTCACCTCTTCTGACACTAGAGGAGCGGCACATTAATGCTCTGGGAGCAGTGGGGAGAATCTCTTCCTGAATGGATTAATACAGCACGAGGTGTTGCAAATCCTCTGAGCCTTTCCTCGCTCCCTCCATTTCTTTGCCTCTTCTCCCCTCCTCCCCCTTCATTCACTATCATCCTCACACTAATAAACGAGTTTCAAGGCTGGTATGAAAATTTCTGAGCAGATCTGCTCTTCTCCAAAACAGAGGCATGTCACATCCTAGAGAGGCCAAAAAACACCCCAAACAAAAAACTAATTGGTTTTGTAAGAAAGATCTAAAAGGAAGCAAGAGGTACAGAGCATAACAGCCCTTTCAGGAGAAGGAGCTTCAGGGAGAGTTTTCTGCCCACAAAGCACCAGAGCCCCTGGGACGAAAACTGATCATGACTACGGCCTCTGAAGACCCTTTTCCCCCTCCTCTGTTCTTACTCAGGGTTTACAGCTAAGACTTGAACGTCCAGGTTCTGCAGCCGCTCTAAACCCTGGCCCACATCCAACCCAGCCTGAACTGCATTACTCCCCCCCAGGTCGCTAATTGCCTGCAGGCAATTTAGTGAGCATGGACTGAAACTCCCAGACTCCAGCAGTCACCTTGATAGGGACCATCATTTAACCACTGAAACACTAGAGGATCCCTGCGGTTTCACACTAGATACCAAACCTGGCAAATTCCTCTAACGCAGCAACAACAAACAAACACAAATCTCCTTGGCTGTGAGAGCTACAGCATGATCCCAGCGTCAAGCTACCCTTCCATATTGGCATTACAGCTTCTCGCCTGTCCAGCGTCTGTACAAACGTGTGCAGCATTACTTACAGAGATGACCATGACCATGTAAGAGACAACTCCCGTGCACAAAGATCATGCAGGAAAAAAAAAGGTTACTAGGCACTGTACAAAGACTGATGGAAAATCTGACTGCAAATATTCAACCTCTGGCTAGAAGCTACATAAGAACTGCTTTGGTGAACATCAAAAAACATGCATGGCTTTCTCAAACTCCTCATTGCACCATTTGAGGGTCGAGGGACAGATCACAAGCTCCTAAAAGCTCTTTCACAGGCACAGACCTGAAAAAAAACCCACTGCTTCTCTACTAGTGCACAAACAGATTATGAAAAGTTTAATTTTGAAGTCTGTGTGGACAGTTTCTGAAATTAGACAAGTAATTTTAATGAGGATAAACGTTTTGCCTTGCATCCAGCAACTGAGGGGGACGTGGATCCAGCAGCACAGACCAGAGGCCAGAAACGGATGCAGGAACGCCCCATCTCCTCGCTGAGCCATCTCCTGTCTTTTTGGAAGCCGTTAGCTGACATGTAAAGAGCAGAAAGTTGCACGTCAAGTGAAACACTATGCAAAAAGATGTGAAAGAGTAACTTGTTCAGTTCAAAAAGAGGACTGGACAATGCCACGTACAAAACACCACCCTACGCACAGGGAAAGCTCTACAAGTCAGATGTGGTACCCCATAATGACAAACAATGGCTCTTCACATCAGTTTTCGGTACATTCAGGTTAGTTCTTTTAGTCAGACACGGAAATCAAAGCGATCTCTTCTTTTGTTGAAGCAATCAATCTTTTAAGTAGTTATTGCTAAACAATTCAGAAGCAACCAAAAAAAGTTAAAGCCGGTACTTTTAACCTTACAAGATGCTTATCATTGAAGTGCTTCTCATACTAAATTCTCTTCTCTACTCTAAAGGGTCCCCATTTTCTCTGCTCCCAAGCAAAACTCCAAAGCTATTGATGGGGTTTCAGAGAAAGGAACACGTAGTTCAGCGCTCAGGGCTATGAATGGAGAACATTCACAAAACACTATAAAGGCAAATAAAGCAAAGAGCAAGCGTTAAGGGGAAAACCTGGAAGCCGAACAAGAAACACCACACAAGTAAAACTGTCCCAAGCACTTACACCTCCATCAAGGACCACAAGCCCTGAGGCTGACGACGGCTGTTGGATGGGTTCCCTCCCAGAGATGGAAACACCTCTCAGTTCTCTGTGCTCACACCAAGGAAGGAAACGGCAATGCACCCCTACACCTAAAGGCATGCCACTCCAAGCAAAGGTAATTTTTCATTTCTTTAGATAAACTGCCTGGCCAGTTACAATACCTGCTTATACTGACTTCATCCACCTTTACCCACATAAAGTTGTGACAGGCTGAGTAACGTGGAGAGTCAGGTGGACTTTGACGCACACACTGCTACCACAGGACTGTTTTTTTAACCTATTTACATTTATCTGTCACTTTGAAGCCACCCAAAGGTCAGCATGCTCTTGCTACTGGAAGTTCTTGCTCTGTGCAGGCACTAAGGAAGACATTTCTGGTGAGGGATTATTTCAAACGGGTAAAGCACAGCAGAACATGCTCTTTATGCGCTGCTAGAATCATCCCCCAGGCATATCAGGAGCAAGGGCAAAGCTTGTATATTGAAGATGCATTTGAGTTACATTACTATTCAACATACACCACTACCAGACACTTCTCTAGACTGAAGGCTGAGAGTCCTTTCTGGACACCTCACTCCTGGGCAGAACTTCTAGAGACTTCCTTTAATGACAGAAATCCAAAGAGCTACAATAAGCTTTTTAAATTATGCACAGCAAATAAAAAGAAAACAAACAAACGAAAAATGACAGGTAAACCCCTGAGGCGCTAATGAGGAACAAAAGGTCTCCCCTTGAGACCACTACCCCTCACAAAATGGACAAGTGGCTCAAAAAGAGATTCCTGCAAAGAAACCGCAGCTGGAAATAATCCTGATAAGTCCAGCACAAGCAACCAATGTGGAAACGGCAGTGTTGACCCTTCTGCTCCTCCTACGAGCTCTTCGCTAGCCACACAAAGAGGCAAAACCAAGGATGAACGAATCGGACCGGAGAAGAATTTGGCCCCCCAAAATTCAAAATGATCAAGAAGTCTATTTGAAATACAGATTCTCATCCACTGTCATGGATGATGAACCTTGCCCGAAGCACATGTCGTGCCTTGAGATAGGAGCTAAGGACTGTATGAGCAGACGTTCAAAAATGAAGCAACCAGAACAGGCTGACAAACCTCTACCATTTTTTCAGTGATGTTCAAGTCACATGATACTCAGTCCAGGACTTTACAAAACATCACTAAACTTAACGATAGCAGCCTCTTTGCAGGTTTCTTACTCAAAAGCAAAGACCAAAAAGCCATGTCCCTCCGTGCGGTTGGTGTCTTCTCATGGCTCTTCCTCAAGGCAGAAGAAATGACCATGAATTTGGGAGTCCACACAAATTCAGAAGTACACTTAGTCCTCCAGCAGTCATTACCTATGGGCCAGAAGTCCTCCCACACCCCAGAAGTGCCCGTTATTCGTCTGGCAGTCATTCTCCACGAACGGCAAGTCCTCCACACCTAACCACCTAATTACTGACTCAGTGGAAATGAGCTGGACCACAACAGAAGTGACACTGCCTGGCCCGGTCAGACATATTAGACCACAAATGGTGGTTACAAGACACAAAATGCACACAAACCACCAGACCAGCAAAAAAACAAGCAGAAGACACGTCATACAAAAACCAAAGGCCCCTATCCAAACCCTAAAAAGGCAAACAAGCTTAAAAAGGACTCTCCGAAAAAAAGACCACCCAGAAGACAAGATAAGGCAAAACCAACCTAACCCCAGGAACCTCGGGCCAACAAACCCAGACCCTGTCCATAACAGTAACACGCTCTAATCCTAACTCGCTTACCCTCTGGCATCCAATAACCCTAGCATCCATAATCCTAGCACACTGTAGCCCTAAGACATCAAAACATTGAACACAAACTCCCTGGAGATCTCTGCCAGGGCCTTCAGGTGGCCCCAGATCTCAGACATCACAACTTTGAAGTGGGAGTGGGACAGAGCCACCAGGACATCATCATCTTCACATCATCCGTCACACCCTGAAAAAGTGCCCAGGTTAGACACTCCTGGGAGAAAGGCTGGGGCACTCGGAGACTTTGAACCAAGCCAGCCATGACCACAGGGCTTCAGCTTAACATTTCTGTGTCAGAGCCACCAGGCAGATGACCCTGTCCTCCCTGCAAGACCCCTCGGGGCAGCCATACCCAGAGCCGGGTGGCTGGATATGGCCTTTGCTCTATGGGGAGGCACTTCCCAGGAGCAGGATCTCTCATGGGGACACTGGGAAACCCTCCTCAGGCCTGGATGCCTGAGGAACATCTCTGCGCTGATCCACCTCTCACCAAAACCAGGGGTGGAGGAAGGCTGCTCTGGTGGTCTCCAAGAGAACCAGCTCACCTGGGCTGCTCTGCGGCGCCTTTGCTGTCAGGCGGGTCTCAGCGCCGCTCTGCAATCGGCTGTCACCTCCCTGCAGGACCCTCTCCAGCGCACGGTCCGTCTCCACTGCGTCTCCCTGGGGACAAAGGTCAGAAGGGAGGGATTGCATTTGCTTTGCCCCCATTCCCAGGATGCTTCAAGAGAGACCTGCCACCCCCAAATCAGCTGTGTGATGTGGACACCACGTACGAACCGCAGACGCGGGCCAGGACAGCAGCGGGGAGCAGGCAAGGCATTCTGCACTGTCCCCGGCGCTGGCAGAAAGCAGAGCTGGAGGCAACGGGGGGAAGACCAGGGCAGCCGGCGGCGGGGCTCGGCAGGGCGCAGCGCCCAGAGAAATGTCCGGCTCCTTGACCCTCGGCCCCGGGGCTGCAGCACGGGGCCAGCACCAGCTGGGGCTTCGCTGGGAAAAGAACAGGCAGGGGTGACCCTGACACCCCGCACACGTACCTGCCCCTGGGATCCAACAACCTGTCCCCTTGCCCATCGCTGCCACGGGATCCAGAAAGCAGTGGTGCCAGCCCTGGTGTCGTCCTGAGCCATCTCTCGACAGGTAAGTCTTTAACCAGCAGGCCTAAAAAGAGGAAAAATTGCCCAGAATTAAGCTATGCTCAAGATTTTGCAGGCAGCACATTTTTTGAGCTGCCTGCTGGTGCTGCTCCTGGGGAGTGCTCAAGAAACAGGGCGGATGCCTGTACCTGCAGGCAGGTGGTGGAGTGTGCGCAGCGGGAGCCAGCGATACTTTGTGCGCCTGTTGAATGGGTTCGGGCTTTAAATGTGCCCAACCTGGTACGCCTAGTTCCTTTTTCCTTGTATGTAGAGCTTAAATGGTATTTTTTTAAAAAGCAAAACCACCAAGCAAACAAACAAACAAAGAGCTGGGTGATTTCCTCCCCCACAGCTGGGCTTTTTTTCCCCAGTCCTGGCCACTCTGAAAGGTGGTCATCACCAATATTAGGGTGCAGGATTGGGCCCAGGGCAGGGCTTTTGCAGGCAGCACATTTCTTGAGGCTCCCGGTAATGCAGTTCCTGGGGAGTGCTCAAGAAACGGGGCAGTTGCCCATTACTGCTATTTTTGGTGTCTCCCCAGCACTCTCTGTCCGGCTCCCTGACCCCATTTTTTAATTCCTGCCTCTGTGTCTTCAGCCCATCACTATGTTTTTTCTTTCTCTGTATTTTCTAATTCCTCCCTGTTTGTCCTATAGCCTGCTGCTATTTTTTTCTTTCTCCACACCCCTCTCTCCCGCTCCCTGTCCTTCCCTCTTCTCTATCACCGTGTCCTGCTTCCTGGCCTTATCTTTCCTCTCTGTCCTGAAGCCTGCCCCCTCTTTCCTGCCCGTATCCCCTGCTCAGCTGGCTGTGCTTCTCCCTGGGCCTCCGTCCTGCTCCCCATCCCCTTTTGCTCTTCCTCCGTCTCCATCCCGGAGGCCATCGCTGTTCTGTCCTTCTCTGCCTTCTTGCCCTGATCCACATCCCTCTGTTTCTCTGCATTGTTTCCCGTCCTTCCCCTGCTCGGTGCCCCGCTCTCTGTCCCTGCCTCTCCCTTTCTCCCTCCCCGCCCTGGTCCCTCTCAGCCCTTCCCCTCTGTCCTCTGTCCTGCTCCCTGTCCCATTTCGCTGTCACTCCGCTCTCCTGCTGCCTTTTCTGTCTCTCTGCCCCCCTGTCCCGCTCCCTCCCCTGCCTGTGCCAGTCCGTCCCTCTGTCCTCCTCCCTGCCCTTCTTCTTCTCCCTCTGCCCCTCTCCCCCGCTGCCGATCACTGTTTTTCTTCCCGCACCCCGCCGTCCCCTGCCCTCCACCTCGTTCCCGCTCTGCCCCTCTGCCGGCTCCTCACCAGTACTTTTCCTTCCTCCACGCCCCGCCCAGCTCCCCCCCGTTCTCCTCGTCGCTCTGTCTGTGTCCCCTCCCTCTCCGGCCACCCCACCGCCCTGCCCCACCCCTCTCTGCCGCTCTGTCCCTCTCCCCTCCTCCTCCCGGCTCCACCGGGGCTCCGGGACGCAGGGCAGCCCCGGGGAGGCGGCCATGGAGCCGGTGAGGGGGCAGGGCCGGGCTGGGGGACGGTGTCCCCGCAGGGTCAGACAGCAGGAAGGCGTGCCCCGGGGCATGCTGGGAGCTGTAGTGCTGGGGCACGGGGCTGCCAGGGGGCCATGTTGGTTCCCAGGGCATGCCGGGAGCTGTAGTGCTGGGGCATGGGGATGCCAGGGGGCCATGTTGGTTCCCAGGGCATGCTGGGAGCTGTAGTGCTGGGGCATGGGGCTGCCCGGTGGCCATGTTGGTTCCCAGGGCATGCCGGGAGCTGTAGTGCTGGGGCATGGGGCTGCCAGGTGGCCATGTTGGTTCCCAGGGCATGCCGGGAGCTGTAGTGCTGGGGCACGGGGCTGCCAGGGGGCCATGTTGGTTCCCAGGGCATGCCGGGAGCTGTAGTGCTGGGGCACGGGGCTGCCAGGTGGCCATGTTGGTTCCCAGGGCATGCCGGGAGCTGTCATTTCCCCACACTCAGCTTCCCGGCAGCCATGTTGGTCTCGGGAGGCGCAGCCTCTGCTCCAGCTGCGTCTCGGCTGAGGTGAGGGCTGGGGCCGCGCGGGGGTGGTGGGGGAGAGCTCCAAACCGCCGGTGCGATGGGCTCCCGGTCAGCTGGAGCCAGGCCTGGCCGGGGCAGCCCCGGGAGTGATCCGAGAGCTGGGGAGGGGAAGGAGATGGAGACAGAACCCCCTGGGCACAGGCACTGGGCACCCCGACTCCCAGAACCCCCCTGAGCCGCCCTGGCCCGGCTCACCCCCTACAGCTGCCCCGGCCCCAGCACCTCCCCTGAGGCCTGGCCTGCAGCCCCAGGCCGCCCCACGGCCTGTCCTGGCAGCAGCGAGCTGGGCCTCGGGCACACTCGATCCTCCGTTAACGTGGGTGCTGTCAGCGCCAGCGCGGGGAAGGAGCGGTGCCTGCAGGAGCTCCTGCAGCAGGAGGGGCTGCAGCCTGGGGCCGGCTGCAGTAATCACGATTCTTTCCCTCTCCCAGAGGCTGCACTGAGGGCTCGGTTGTCCATTCCTCCCCCAGAGATGTCGTTGGCTGCATCTGGCTCAGGCTGAAGTTGAAGAGATGGGAAAAAGGTAAAGCGGCTGAAGAAGGACACGAAGGGGATCTGGCTGGAAGCTGCCCCTGGCTGCAGACAAGAGGCAGATGGCCTCTCCAAGTGAGGAAGGGTCCCTCTGAGATTCCTCAGCCGACCAGATCTCCAGCGTGCACCGTGGGGTCTGTGTGGATAGCCAAAAGTACGGTACAGCCATGTAGTGTGTGTGAGACTGTGTGTCTAGGAAGCTTCATATTGTAAGAGCTGAGAGAGGCAGAGACAGAAATGTCTGAGCTGTAACGTTCGTCTGGAAGCACCGAGAACGGGAACTGCGGTGAGTCCTGGGCCCCTGGGGCCGTGTCACCCCTCTTCTGCGTCCGGGTCCCTCCCTGTGCCTGTGCCCCCCCCCCCCGCCTTTCCCTCACTAGTGTAACATTTTTGCTTCCCTGTACCTCTCTTCTTCTGTCTATTCTTGTATCCTGCTCCCTGTTCCTGCCTCTCTTTCCAAGCCCCTCTCTTTCTTTGCCATTCTACCCGCCCCTTTGTTTATTCTTGCTCTCCCTCTGCCCTGCTCCCTGCCCCTCTTTTTTTCTTCCTCTCCCTCAGTCCTGCAGCCCATTGCTGTTTTTTCGTTCGCTGCCTCTTTGTCCCGATCTGCATCCCTCTCTGTTTTTCACAATCTCTCTGGCCTCTTCCCTGTCTTGCTTCTTCTCTCTCTGCTTGTGTGTCCCACTCCCTCCTCTTTCTCTCTCCCACTTTCTCTCTCTCTCTCTCTCCCCCCAGTCCTGCTCACTGTCTCTGGTTTTTTTTTTTTCATTCTGTGTCCCACTGTCGCTGTCCTTCTTCCTGTCCATCTCTTACTCTCGCTGTCCCTCACTGCTGCTCCCTGACCCCCTTTCTTTTTTAGTCTTCCTCCAGCTCTCCACAGGGCTCCTGATCCCTCTCTTTCTTTCTTCATCCCTCTGTGAGGCTCAAAATCCCGGCCTTTCTCGCTCTGTCGTTATTCTTGTGTGTCGCTCTGTCCTGCTCCCTGTCCCACCGTTTCTTGCTATGTCCCTCTGTCCTGCTCCCTGACCCTATTCCTTTTTCACTCCCTCTCTGTCCTGCTGCCCACCCGAGATTATTTCTCCATCTCCTTCCTGCTCCCTGTCCTTATTTTTCTTTCTCTGTCCTGCTCCCTCTTTCTGCCTCTCTTCCTCTATGCCTGCTGCTTCTTTCTCCATCTCTGCCCAGATCCCTCTCCCTTTTACTTTCCTCTCACGCTTCCTCTGTCCTTGTTTTTCTTGTCCCCACCTTTTCTGTCCTGCGGCCCAGCGCTGTCTTTTCCTTCTCCATCTCTCTGTCCTGCTGCCCAACCCAGGCTTTTTTCCCCTCCATCTCTGTCCTGCTCCCTGTCTCTTGTTTTTCCCTGTCTTTCACTTTGTCCTGCCTCCCTGTTTCTGCCTTTCTCTGACAATCCGCGTCCTGCCCCTCTCCTTGTCTTTCTCCCTTTGCCCCCATCCTTCATCCTGTTTGTCGTTTTTCTCTATCCCTCTCTCCCTGCTGCTTCTTTCTCCACCTCTGTCCTGCTCCTGGATCCTTTTTTCCTCCCGCTGTGCCTCTGCCCTGCTTCCTCTCTCAGCTTTCCTGTCTTTATTTCTCTGTCGCACTGCCTTGCTGTACCCCATCCAGCTGGCTCTCTCTTTTTTCTCTTCTCTCTTCCTCTGTCCTGCTTCTCGGCCTTTCTTTCCTCTCCTTCCATCTCTACCCTCCAGGCCATTGCTGCTATTTTTCCCCTTGGTCTCTTTGTCCGGATCTGACCCTCTCTTTGTTTCTTAGTCTTTTCCGTCCTGTTCACTGTCCTTCTTTTTCTCTCTCTGTCTGTATGTCCCGTTCCCTGTCCCTGCCTTTCTCTATCCCTCCTTCCTTCTTCTTCTTCTCCCCCCACTTTCTCTGTCCCTCTGTGCTGCTCCCCAACCCTACTTTTTCTTCTTCCATCTCTCTGTAAGACTCCTTGTCCCTGTTTTGCTTGATTTGTCTATCTCTCTGGACTTTTCCCTGCACCTTTCTTTCTCTCTCAGCTCCTCAGTCTTTTCCCTCATCTTATTTTTCTCTTTCTAGTCCCCCTCCCCATCAGCTTAACCTGAATGACCAGGCGTCCCTGTGCTCTGGTATTTACCCGTGTTGTGGTTTAACCTGGCAGGCAGCTAAACGCCACACAGCCGGTTGCTCACTCCCTGCAATGGGATGGGGGAGAGAAGCAGAAAAAAAGGTAAAACTCGTGGGTTGAGATAAAGACAATTTAATAGGACAGAAAAGGAAGGGAAAATCATAATAATAATGATAAAAGAATATACAAAACAAGTGACGCACAATGCAATTGCTCACCACCCACTGAGCGATGCCCAGCCAGCTCCCGAGGAGCAGCCCCACCCCCCCAGCCAACCTCCCCATTTTTTTGTTCAGCATGACATCATATGGTGTGGAATATCCCTTTGGCCAGTTTGGGTGAGCTGTGCTGGCTGTGTCCCCTCCCAACTTCTTGCGCACTTCCAGCCTCCTCACTGGGAGGGCAGTATGAGAAGCTGAAAAGTCCTTGAGCTAGTGTAAGCACTGCTCAGCAACAACTAAAACATCGGTGTGTTATGAACATTCTTCTCATCCTAAATCCAAAACACAGCACTATACCAGCTACGAGGAAGAGGTTAGCTCTTTCCCAGCCAAAACCAGGACAACCTAGCATTGCCCTAAGGAAGATCTGTGTCTTTAGGGCTAGGGATCATTTGGGAGCCGATCTCCTTATGTAGACGATGGAGCTAGGTGTAGTTAAAGCAGAGGTGGTTCTCAGCTGGTGCTCTGTGCATCTTGTTGAAAGAGCAGGCTGTGGGCCTTATTTTGAAGGAAGGTCTCTTGTTCTGCGCTTATTGCTCCTAGGGAGTGTGTTGGGGACTGCAGGGACGGGTGGGGCCTGCTGTGATTCCTGTAAATGTGAACTGGACTTCTCCTAATGGACTTGAATGAAACCAGACTGACTGCCTGTGGTTTTCTTCCCCAGCTCCAATTCCAACCTGCGTGCTTGGCACTAATAAACAAGAGACCCTGAGCTAGTTTCCAGATGTCAGTGGCTGCCAGTTCACAGAGAACATCGCTTCCTCAGGTAACGGTGCAGTTGGCCTGTGATCAGAGATGTGTACTTGCATGATGGGGCTTTCATGAACATTTTCTGGTCTTGCCACTTCAAAGCCCTTCTTTTTTCTGGAGATTTTTAAGACAGCATTTCTTATTCTGGGGTTCAGACTGGAGTTGGACTTAAGGTTGAACGGCTGAGATAATGGGCTCCGTAAAACGTGAGAGCGTGCTGCTTTTTTGCTGTTGTTTTCTAACACTATCTGAACTTTGGTAAGCAAGAGGAAGAGTGGTTGAAAGAGCCTGTTCTTTGAGAGTAACTGTGCCTGTAGCGTGCCTGTCTTTGTATGGTGAAGGTTTCCTACCTGCAGTATGATTTTGCTGGGCTGTGAGGCTGTATTGGAGTAGCAGAGGTAAGAAGTGTCGTCTTTAAAGGTAATGAAGCTGTAGCAAAACAAGCCGGACAAGCTAGTTTCTTCCTAGAATGCTGCCTGACAAAAATAGTGGCAAGTAAAGGCACTTGCAGTTGGCTTTTTTATGCGGTCTTCATACGGAGCTTTGGGTATTGATTGATTTCTGGGAAGCAAGACAACAGTGAGGAAAGAGAAGCGGGGCTTGTCTAAATGGCTTCTTCGCCGTAGGCAGGGTTCGAGCCTTTGCGCTAGAACAGGTCTTTACGACAGTTTAGGAACACAGAAGATGAGCTGTCTGTAAGGAGAGTTTCAGCAGAAGTAAGGCTCAATTTGCTACATTGGCTCCTCTTTGTGTGGATGCAAATAAGAGATGACTTGGCAGTGTTTACATCTCAAGTGCGTACCGGTGTGTTAATGCAGGCCGTCGAGGTCTTTTCAGGGGTATTTCTGGACTGCAGGTCGTGTGCCTGAGTGGTACCGAGTCCCAGGATGAGCCAGCTCCTGCCGACAGTTTTATCTCCTGGAGATACATTTCATTTGGCCTCATTATTTTCTCAGCTAAATCTATCCGAGTCTTACAGATAGACTATAGATAGATACAGTCTTGGGATCGTGACGACGTAGTTCGAGGGCTCAAGAGGCAATGTTTGATTTGCCATCACTTTGCCAAGGCAAAGGCCATTGCAGGGTAATGGTCCCACAAAAAACCTGGGACTGCAGTCTTCTCAGTAGTCTTCTGTAGCCTTCATGCTGCCAGGCCGTTGATACCGTTTCATCAGAAGCAAAAATCACCCTAGTCCTGGGATGTCTTTCCTGCCCTCTCTAGACGGAATAATCCCTGGTCTTTCATGAACTGGTCATGCTCTACCTTCAACCTAGGCAGGTTATTTTCCCTCATTCCCATCTTTTTCTGAAGTAAACATCACAGTTGTTATAATCATGAAAAAGGTGAATTTTTTTCTTCCTTGTACAAATATTACTTTATATAATAGTTTCTTCATTTCTCTGTTCTGTGTTGGTAGCTCTGAGCATTTAATCTGGTCTACCTGAGCCTCCTGAACCCCGAAGCAGTGTTCTGAAAGAGGCCTTATTAGGGATTTCTTCAACGCTGTTAAAATAAAAGCTGCTTGCTCTGCTTTAAATCGGGGTGATGGAAAAGGCCGCTCTGGTTTTTGAGTCCTTTTTTCCCTTGGCTTTTTAGATGGGCAGAGGACACTTCTGTGGGGCTTTCTCTTTGCGTGCGTCCTGGTGCTTCTCTCGGCAGCTTTCTTTGGCAAACGCGGGCTATTGCTTAAAACTTCCATCAGAGGTGGATGCCTGTCACACGACAAGGGTTCTTTGGGTATCGGACGATAAAACACCAACGGTCTACGGACCAAGTCTGTTCAAACGTATTATAATAATATAAGTTGACAATCAATATCATTGAGCCTGAGTAGAGCGCAAGCAATCTAAGCACGAGCGAAAGAGAGAAGGGGAAATCTCACTTGCCGTGTAGGCGAGGTACAACACTGTTAACGATTAATCTTACCCACTGATGAGCAACAGTTGGGGAAATTGTGGACCTGTCGTGTTCTCCTTCATGACATAAGGACATCTCCTTCTCCAGGCAGCACCCCTGGACCAGCTGAGAGCTACCCCGAGTTGGTGTTGGGGCACCTTATTTTTGGGATTGCACCTTCTCTGTTCAGTTGTATGACTGACAAGTTGATGTAGGCATGTCCTTTACATGCAAAGCTGGACGTGTCTCAGAAGGGTTGGTGATCCGCAAGTAGTTGTACGCGGTTGGTCACAGGTTTCTGTGTGCGAGGGGCTCCGTGCAGCTGTGTGAGCAGCGCAAGCACGCTCTGTTAGCGCTTTCCACTGTCCCATGCCATACCTGAGGCCAGGAGCGTCTCGCCACACTCCACCCCTTGTGGCGTGGGTAACGGCGTGATCCAGTGGTTGGGGTAACAGCCCTGCAGAGTGAGGGTGCGAGCCTCTCTTGCCTCTACTGGTGCGAAATGGCTGGGCGGTGAACGGAGAGGTGGTGGAGGAGGAGGAGGACTTTCCCAAGCGGGGGACAAATGCGAGATTAATCGCTATCGGTGAGTTCGATCGTTTGGTTCTATGATATATGGCAACTCAAAGCTTAATCACAATCCAAACAACTTAGTAATGGGATAAAGAATATTACAATAATAAGATGTTTTGTTACTATTTGTTGCAAATCTAAGGGTGGTATCCAACTAAAGAGGTCAGAAAGTGAAACTCCACCAGGAGATACTGCGATTTGATGTAATGTTTGTAAGTGTTTGGAAATGGCCCGGACGTCGTGACATTTGTTACCTTTGGTATGAATCAATGCTCTTGTTGCAGGTTAAGCATATCAGGTACTAGATGATTTTGTCCTAGTATCACAGCTAAAGAAGAATTTTCCTGTTGCAAGGCTAAAGTGGCATCTACTGTGCAATTGTCTGTGGGTTCCATGGTAGCAGATAGATTTTTAAGAGCTCTTTCTAGTTCATTTACCCCGAGTTTGGGAATTAAGGTTCTGATTAAACATCTCCATCTGGAATCATGGGGGGTTCCTCATATACTGGGGTGAAGAGGTGGAGTGTCAGATCTACGCATGCGGCAGGGGCTGCGTTAACCCCCCCACCTCCCACTGCAGGAATGACCACAGGCAGAGGCGCTGTGAAACGACATCAAACCTTTAATGAATTAAGAAAGAAACAGAGATATGGGAGAGGGCTGGGACTGGTATGGGCGGGTGCAGGTCGCATGTCGCAGGGATCCGTGCTCCACACCTTCTCTATCAGTCTATCAACAGCGGTCAGGGGGGCGTGGAGCACTTTGTCCCGTGGCGTCCCTCAGGGTTCTGGCTCGCTTGGTGGGCACGTTGTTGCTGTCGGATGCCCTCCGCTTGCTGCTGCCCGCTTGCTGCCTGCTGCTGCCTGCCGCTGCACCGTCCCCATCCGGCTTCCCCTCCTGCGGGGTTTTTGAATGTTTTACCAACTGGCGCACCACCATCTCCTTCCTCTTCTTGGGTGGCATGTTGTCCCACGGGAAGGTCTCTTGTGTCTTGGGGGTGCCAGCTGGCGCGGGGCGCTTGACCTGCTGGCCGCCCGCCTTGCCCGATCTGGGCACCACCCGGCAGGAGACGACGCCCGGCGACAGTGGCGAGCGGGTTGAACCCACCCGGGGCTGCCTCCGCAGTGCCTCCTCCACCGGTTGGGCCATGTGGGGTGGGTGGCACTGGGGGGCAGCCGGGGGGCTGGGCAGGGGACTCAGCAGTGGGATCCACAGGGGGCTCTCCAGAGGACCCTTCAGGGGATCCTTCCAGGGACTCTCCACAGGACTGTCCTCTGGAGAACTCTCCAGAGAGGTCTCCTCAGAAGTCTCCAAGGGACTCACTGTCAGCCAGGCGGGGAGGTCTGCTGCCACCCCACCCTGCTTCCCCTTGGGGTCCTGCAGGGGGGAGGCCGCCACCCCCCAGAAGGTGTCGGCGTCCCCCAGCATTGCCGCTGCCAGGCAGTCCTTGGGGCAGTTGCCCTCTGCCCCGTACTCCAAGAAGTCAGGGACTTCATTGAAGGAGGCAGTGCTGGCAAGGCAGTTGGGGTCATCGGGGAAGGTGTTTTCACTGTCCACCAGCATTGCTGCTGCCACTTGCTCCTTGTTGCAGCTGCCCTCTGCCCTGTACTCCAAGAGGTAGGGGAGCTTGTTAAGGGTCAAGCTTGTTAAGGTCAAGTTGGGGACATCGGGGACATCGGGGACGGCATCCTCGCCATCCCCCATCCCCGCCACCACCTCTAGCTTCTTGGGGCAGCTGCCCTCCACCACATACTTGGAGAGATCAGGGAGCTCATCGAGGACCTCGGCGGTCAAGTGGGGGCCATTGGCGGTCAAGATGGTGTCCTCGCTGTCCCCTAGCCGTGCCACCACTGCTTGGTCCTGGGGACAGTCACTGTCCGCCACATGCTCCGAGAAGTCGTGGAGCTCATTGAGGAAAGTGGTGCTGGCAAGGCTGTTGGGAAATCAAGGACATCAGGGACGGTGTCCTTGCTGTCCCCCAGACCTGCCGCCACTGCTGGCTTCTTGGGGCAGCCGCCCATGGCCACGTACTCGGAGAGGTTGGGGAGCTCATTGAGGAAGGCAGTCAAGTCGGGGACATTGGGGGCGGTGTCCTCGCTGTCCCCCAGCCCCACCACCACTGCTGGCTCCTTGGGGCAGCCGCCCTCCACCACATACTCGGAGAGGTCAGGGAGCTTGTGGAGGAAGGCGGTCAAGCTGGGGCTGTCGGGGACATCAGGAATGGTGTCCTCGCCGTCCGTGGTGTCGAGCCAGTGGACCATATGCTTCACGGTGGTGTCCTCTGCCTGCTCAGGAAGGGCCTCGGCAAAGGTGACTGGCCCCTGCTCGGGCAGATCTGCGGGCTTCCCCAGGGCTGCTGGGGTGGTCACCGCTGCTGAAAAAGCAAACAAACAAAGCCAACGCGACCCCGGGGCGATGCAAGCTTTCCTCAGCTTGGCCGCCCACCTGCGGGCTCTGCCAGCCCCCAAAACTCACCTTTGGGCTTTGTCATGGTTCTGCTGGTGGGTGGAGCCAGGGCTGGCTGGTGGGGGCTGGCAGCAGGGACACTGTCCTCAATGGCTGCTGTGTCCTTCTTAAAGGCCTCCGACGGCTTCTGGGCGCTGCCGGGCAGGTTTTCCGTGCTATTTCTGTATTTGATACCCAAGGGATTTCTTCCCTCTGCCTCTGTTTCTGTGCAGGCACGTGCATGAAGCAGGGGTGTTTCTCTGTGCCGTAACTGGGACTGATGACAGCTGGGTGGTGGGAAGATGTGCAATCACGGAAGAAGCTTCCTGCAGCTGCCCTGCCATGTCCTTCAGGATAAAACAGCTCTTCTGGTCATTTGCTGCCATTGAGAGCAGCCGAGTGCATGGGAAGGTGTGGGGTTCCTCCTCCCTGCGGTCGGCACTGGTCCTTACTGGTTAGCCTCCCCTGGCAGCCAGTGCTGTACGTCCCTGTCAGTTGTTAGGCAAACGTCTGCAGCTGGAATGTGTGGCGTGTTCCTCTGAGTCGTCCATTCTCCACCTTGCATGGCAACACGTTTAAAATACTGAAATGTACTCTTTTTATTGCTGCTAACATTCAAAAATGTTGCTTTGGTCTGGTCAGCAAGGTATTTGGAAAACATCACTGTCGCATTCTGAGAATAAAGTAGGCTCCCATCCTTCCCCCTACCCCCCAAACTGTGTAGGATCCAGACCTTTTCCCCCTACCCCGCTGTGTGTAGCCTGGCTTCGTTCGTTTTGCTGCCTCAGACCAAGAATACAGCAAACAGCTGAGATGCGTGCTGTGTGCTCCAGGCCAAAGAAAGTTTCAAATGGTCCCAGCTTATTTTATGCAGCCATGCAGCATGGTACACTTTGGAAGGAACACTGGGATGATGTATCAGAAGTTACTGAAAATGAGATGATCCTCCTTTTATGGTGTTTTATTTTCAGTGCCTGGTTTGGAAAAGAATATACTCAAATATTCTACAATACAGATCTACTAGAGAAAAATGAGTGCAAGGCAAAGTCATAATTCTGAAATTCATGCTGCATTTGTTGCTAAATGTATGTTTTGATTTCATTCAAACTAGAAAGTAAACAAAGGTTGTATACCTGCAAAAGAATTTGAATAGCTGTCTTTGTTTCCCAGAGCGAGCATACAAGCACCGGGGAACAGTTTGCAGGATCAGAACTTCAGCCTGCTCTGGGTGATAAACCTTCAGGAGAGGAAAGAGAAACCCCACTTTTTTAAATACAGCTCTACTTCTCTTAGTATTTCTTCTTGTTAGATTGTGCTGCCAGTCAGAGTCTAAGCTCGTGATTGAACTGTTAAAAAATCAAGATATTTAAGGATTATTTACTGTATTAAATCCTCTTACAAGCAGTGCATTCTATTGCCCTGTGGATAGTATAATGGCATGACTGGCATGACTGGTAATTTTCCTTTTCTTTTCTAGTAGAAGGATGCATTTATGAAGGCAAAGCCAGGGTACGAGTGGTGCCCCACAACAAACCAACCTGTGAAAACCCAGACATCCACTGCTACAAACAGGAAAAAGCTATGGGCCTTTGCTTCAGACTCTGCAAAAGATTGACCAAGCCTGAGGAAAGCGACAAAAAGTGAAGAAATGCCACAGCGTAACTTCGGGATGGCAGGTGAGATTTCCATCCTTGTTCCTCAGATGTGGCAGTCTCATTTGGTTTGAGGATGCGGCGTTGGAATTGAACTGCAAGACCAGTTTTCTTGACTGCACATGGTACTGTAGTGCTGATACCTTTCACGTCCCAAATTAAGTTGCCAATTAAGACTCTAGTTAAGCCTCTGCATAAGAACCTGAAGTTCCGTAGTGCTTTCAAGAGTCAAGTCCAGATATGTGGCATATCATAACCCATACCCCATTTGGGGTCCAGAGCGGATTGATTTTTAATTCAGGCTTATCCGTTGTTAGAGATTTTCATTTTCTAGTCCAAAAGGAAAATGCTGAGTGCATGCATTCTTTTTCCCTTTCATAGAGTGTTGTACTATGTTTAGTAATTTGCTGTTTATAATTATAAAAATATAGTTTATGGGTGTTTATGAAACTGAAGGTGTTAACGTTCTTGTGGATGAATGTACCAGTGGAGCTAACTTTCTGTATTTAAATCAAGCGAAGCATAACTTAATTTCACTTAGAATGTGCTCTTTTGCCCATTATACTTTGGAAGGGTGGATTCAACCTTTTAAACATTAAAAAAGAAAGAAAAAAAAACACATCTGTGAATAAGTGTAGGTGGAGCACCTGAACTGGTGATAATCTCTCACTGATATCCACAAATAGCAGAACTGTTGCAATCCTGACCTTGAAATACAGAGACATGAATGTTAAATACTGGCAGCCTAAGTACCTAACAGTCAAGGTAGAAAATAATTTTTCCCCCACCAGTCTTTTTTCTTTTTTGCGTTTTAAAGTTTCTAATTTTATAAATACTGATATACTTGAAACTTTGTCATACCTTACCTGGTTTATGACAGGTGTGCAGCAGATAGAACTTTTCTGCTTAGAGAGATTGTGAGCTGGAGAGTGGAAAATGGTTTTATGGAAGAAGCGTGAAAGGATAAAACAGGATAAAAAGGCTTGTATAACTTTTTACCAGTTGAGTGGTACGAAAATTCCTGTAATTAAATTCCTTCTGGCTATGAAGGAACAGTGAAATGTTATCAAAATGAAGTTCTAAAAATCTCAAGCCCCTTCATCCCGTTCTGCTATCAGAGGAATAACTCTTATGCTCCTTAAGGTTTATTGACTTAACAGGAAGAGCAAGTGGGAGGTCTTGGTCTATGTGGCTGCTGTCCCCCACTGCTCCTGCTGGGGTATCCAGCTGTAGAGCTTCTGAGTACAGGGAGATCTTGAATCAACACCTGTCAAAGCAGAGGACAGAGAACTTAAGAATTAATGAGAAACTAATCTAACCCACTGTTTTATCTACAGAGCCATTCATTTCTGAAGAAGGCCATCATTTGTGCTACATGTGATTTTTTTTTTTTAAATCCTATTTATTTGTTTATTTTCTGCAGACTGAGTCAGTGAGCATAGTAATTCACAGGGGTCTCACTCCAGTCCTCATGCCAATGAAGGCTGGCTGTTTCATGAGTATAACAATAGCCCATAACATAACAACAGCTTCTGACAGAGACGTTAGCAGCATCTTTTAGATGGCATGGCATGGCAAGTCTGTCGTGCTGTTTTGTCAACTATATACCAGGTTGTGGTAAATATGTTTTGTTGTATTCTTCTCCCCTCGACTTCACGTGATAGTTCAGTTCAACCCTGACTCTTCCGTCCAGTACAACCTCTTTTAAAAGCCAGGCTGTGTGCTAACAGATGAACTAAAATGTAGCTGAGCAACCGTAGAAATGCCACTGACTGTCTTGCATCTTCAAGGCAGATTGTTTCCTTAGGAGAGGGATTATATGATTCCAGAAGAAATCCAGGAAATCTGTTTTACTTGTTGGTAGTTATTAATCCTGTCTTGATTGCCTTTTACATAGCACATTTCGTTTTAGAAAATGTAATAGAGAGAGAGTAAGATCTTCCTTTCTTTTTCTTAAGTCCCACACAGGCCATCTCTCGCCTTTATTTTTGGCATTCCAGCAGTAAGCACGCCACTTTTAAGTTTCTCATGTTGACCTCCCATTGTGTCAAGAACCTGAGGTGTGGCACCAGCATTGGGCTTCTGACCTGCAGACCCACTGGTGGTGGCCTTGCTCATCCAGCCAGGAAGTTGTAACTGAGCATGTTTTTCTCATGGCACGGTTCACCTGTGAGATGTTAGGGCGTAAGGCAAAGACAACTGCTGTTTGCAGGTGAACGTGACCATTGCAGCACCTGCCCTCCAGCTACAGAGCTAAGTGGGCCACAGCTTTCCTATACGAATGTGCAAGGTTCCCAATACTTTCACATTTCTGCATGAGGAGAAAAGCATCTGGGCCAAAAAGCTTTTTAGTGAGGCAAAGGGTGGAAAAAAGACACTTCCTAGAATCGCCAATATCCTGATAGAGATGCAATTTTTGTTTTTAGAAAGAAGCTTCATTCTGCACCCAGGTGAAGGTTAGTTGAAACTGGTACCTGCTGGCCTTCATTCTGCTTAGTTCTTCCTCAGTTCGTTCTTTCCTCTGATTGAAAAATTGCAGTGATGAACAAGCCAGCCTGCTGAGTTTCGAACCAGACCAATACTAACAAAGTGTGTCATTCCCAGGTGGTGAGATGGTTGTAAGCTGTTGAGAAAGTCACGAATCATCTCCCATTCTGCAAGTTCTAATTCTTGACTCTTTTCCCACTACTGTTGATTTTACTGTAACTTGCTTTAAAATAGCACTTAAAATTTGTAATTTTTTGTACCAGTAAGTTCTTGATGCCATAAGAGAAACGTTGTGCTGAGAAGGCACTATAAACACATGGCAGTGTTTGTATATATACATTTTGTCTTCCCTTAGATGAAGTTGTTTTGTAGTTTGAAACCTTAGTGAACGGATTTTTGGTTTTATCATGATCAGATGTCTAAGTGCTAGCCCTCTGCTTCAGCTGCAGCATAAGTACTCAAGTTGCTTAAGCACCAAATTAAACTTTCACTTTCCACTTAGCTGTCATTTTTTTCCTTCCTCTTAATTTTTGTATTTAAATAAACAGTTCAAGTATTTGCTTACTTGGGGAAAAAACAGTGCTAGCTTTGTCCTGTTATGATAAGCTACCTCTCTGAAGGGCAGAAAGCTGAGACCACCAAGAAGATATTTAGAAGAGGGGAAAGAATTTGAGAGCCCTAAGTTGGATGTTCTTCAGCTGGCCAAAACTGAGGAGGGGGGAAAAGACCTACAGGTAGCTACAGGGAAGCACAGGAGAGCAGCTGGGAGCCAACAGTGTGATGTGGGATAAGAAAGTGCTGCACTGCAGTGTGTCAGGCAAAGTATTTTCAGGAACCGTAGGGAAGAGTGAATGCCACTGAACAGAGCACAGCTCATCTGACGTGGCTGCTCTGCTGGTCCTTCACGTACAAGAAAGATGAACTCCCCCCGGAATAACTGGAGAGGAGAGCTGCAGGGATTGCTGGGACATGGGAGATGGACGTGCGTGATGACATCAGTTCATGATTTGCTTAGGCTAGAAAAGCAAGTGGAAGAAGAGTGGGGTGACTCCTGTAAATGCAGAAGAGGGAAATACCATTTAGGGAGAACAGCTGCTAAGCTTAAAGGTGTGGGCACCAGAAAAAATGTGTGCCACCTGGCCCTGAGTACATTGAGGCTGAAAACTGGAAAAAAACTCTTAATGCTTAGAAGATTTGGGTTCTGCAGCAGACTTCTAATGGAAATAAAGTAGAAAGCAACCAGCCAACCCCTTATTGCTTAATATGGAGTTTGTTAAGTTTATGATGGGCCTGGAGATCTCTTCCAATCTCTCCTTCCTCCAAATTAACTGCCTCTTCAGACATTGTCTTTCAAGATATGTGTTCCCTTTTCCTTTTCAATTGCTCTGATGTCCTCTTGTTTGAAGGACTGAACGGTTGCTGATCGAGTATTTTGATGGCAAAAAGTGCTATGCTGACAGGATCGCTTCACAATTGTGAATTGTGCTTAGGTACTTGCTGACCCTTCCCATTTTCTGTCTTCATTTCTTCAGTCACTTCTTGTTACTTGATCCTGCACTTCTGATAGTACCTTGTCTCTTTGTAGATGCTTTTGTTCCCTTTTTTATTTAAAAGTAAGAAGTTTAAAACCAAAAAACAAACAAAACCCCCCTACACACCTTCTACCTGTTCATCACAGTAAGGGAAAAAATTACTTCCAGTTGAACATTGGATTTGAAGCCGGATGCTCCTTAGGCCGTATTCTTAAGATAATGAGCCACTCTTCTATCCTTGAGATAGCGGATGAGCTTGGTTTATTCACATTGCTTTCCTCTGCTTCTGTTTACTTGCCTGGCCAGTGCCTGCGCGGTTCTGGCACAGAGGATCAAGTGCTTCCTGCTTCAGAGCTGTCAGGCTGGCACTTTTCACCACTAAATGCAGCTCTAAACGAAAGAATACTCTCTCTTCAATACTAAGAGAGTACTGAAAAAACCTACCCGGTGTGTGTTAGCGTGAGATGCTGTCTGAGGGAGAACTTTTGGCAGCGTCTGTGGTATTGAATGAAACAGCACCGGTGAGTGTTCCCGTGAACTGGACCTTGATCATCTGTAGTGCTAAATCGTTTGGAGGTTTACAGGTACAGGTTTGGCCCATGTCAGCTGAAAAGCTCAACAAATTCCTCGGCACCGCTCACGAGTGGGAGTGGTCCCAGGGATTTCCCAGTGGGCATTTTGGATGAAGCTATTCTGCATCCAAATTTTGCACAACAAAATGCAACCAAATGGACAAGGGTAATTGTGCCAGTTGGCCTCCATTCCAGGGATGGTCCCGGGCACGGGTAATTTATTGTTGTAGAGAGAATTTTTGTATTGTTCAGTGAAAGGAAATTGGAAAACGTGAGTGCATGCTTAGTGAGACCTGGGGGAAGTTGCTTATCTTTGGTGTCTCATCATTACTGAAGTTGGTGTCTCAGCAATACAACAAGGATAATGCTTTCCTGTCTCTCACACTGTGGCTGTTGTGCGAGGCATTTGGGCCACAGACTGTCTCCCTCTCTCTAGATGACACACTGTTAAACTGGGCCCCTGCATTGCTTCCAAGGCACTCCCCCAAACCCAGACAATTAGTCCTCATAATGATGAAGAGCAACCACTGTTCTGAGTGGAAAAGCCACTCCATGAGTCGTGCAGCGCCAGTGTTCATTGCTTTCCCTTCTTGTCGTTTTCTGAGCTCCTGAGGTGCAGGAAGGCTGGAGGCGAGAAGGCGTCAGCATCAAATACTTGGAGAAAAACCTTTGTATCTGCATTTTACTTTCCTCAGTTATATATTGTATTGGCAGGGCAACAAGTAGGCAGCAGCTTGCCTGGCCAGTGCCTGCGCGGTTCTGGCACAGAGGATCAAGTGCTTCATGCTTCAGAGTGAAGTGCCAGCCTGACTTTTTCTCCTACTGTACATTTCCTGGTACCATCACCATCACATACTTTCCTGGGACTTACAAAACACTTTCCGTGTATTTGTACAGGCCTGTGGGACTTTGGCTGCTCTGCCCTCTTTTGTGGCTTTCTCTGCTCCTCTCTGATTATGCCTCTTAACTTACGTATGAGGGCTTGATGCCCTTCAGTATTTCTTCCCATTTGTCTTTCTCTGTATCTGTGGGTTTCTAAAATTTTTATTATTTGACACTCCTGTGCAGTGGACACCTGTTTTCCCTTTCCCGTGAATGAGCTGGGGCGCTTCCTTGTCCCTCTGTGTGCTCTTCCCCGCTCTCCTTGGGTAAACGGAGAGTCTCTGTTTCCTCCCAAGTCCACATGTTCCTTTGAGGCTTCTTAAGTTTCCCTGAAAGGCTTTCTCTTGCTGGCAGCGTGTGGTTTGAGATGCATCGCTCCCTTCCTTGTCACTCCTCTGTGCCCTGTCCGAAACAAGGGTAACATAGGGGTTTGGACAAGGTTTTGGAACAAGTGTTTTCTCATGGTTATTCCTCAGAGCATTGTCAATCACGAGGCATTCCCATCTCACTCTTCTTTAGAGCTGGCTTAGTCTCGGACATGAATTCCAGCTTTCCTTTCTTTTCAGTTTGGAATCAAACACCGCTGGGTACAAAAGAGGGGGTGCTGCTCCTGGCGAGAGCTGTTGATATCAAAGTCCCTTGTCTGATGATCGATGCAGTGAAGGTTCTGTGTACCCTCTGCCTCAACCCGAAGGCATGGACGTGGTGACAGAAATCCTGCCTTTTGCTGCTCTTGAGCTTTCGACTGGCCTCTCTGTGGAGTCTCTCTTCTGCCTCTGGCTCTTCTCTTCATTTTGTAATTGGTCTGCACGTGCGCCCTCCTGCCCTGGCTTGTGGGTAGCTGCTGATCCTCTCTCAGTGCAGCTGTGAGCAGGTGCTGGAGACTTTTGCTGGAAGAGCAGAAACAGATGGGGTGGAGCGATTCAAACCCCTCTTGGCTGGCCTGGGGAGCGGAACCTCGGTGGCGCTGAAGGTACGTAGTTCCTCAGGTTTGTGTGGACATGGCACTTGAAATCTTACTCAGGAGCTGGAGAGCTTGAAGTGGGATGAATTTGGTGTGGCTGAAATGCCTTTGGCTTTACTGCTTTTTTTCTGCTGCGGCTTTGTGTTATCTTCTGGCCTCCTTAGAAGTCCTGAACCAGTGACTTCCAGTCCATGCCCAGAAGTTTTCTCTTTTGTGTGTGTGTGTGGTTTTTTTTCAGGTGGCCTGTTGTCACGAGTGAGTGGTTTAGAGGCCGCTTAAAGAATCACCGTCAAAGAAATTAGCAGAAAGTGATTTTAATAGAGATTTATAAATGTGCAACCTAATAGAATTCGATGGCAAGGTTCACTCTATTACTTATTACATGGGTGAAACATACAAGGGAAAATCATCTAAGGGTTTATATTTCAGGGACAGTCTAGGTTTCATTCACAACTTAGCAACACTTAGTTATCAACTAATCATTAACAAACTTTAGTATCGCCTAATCATTAACTATTCAATATTTGCAAAATAGGTTAGTAAGTCTACTACAATCACAACTTAATTACAGATTATGCTTACTATTAGTTCACACACACAGAGAAACATATATATATATAAAAATATACAGAAGGTATACCTGTTAAAAATTCCCCTCGATTTCAGTGAAGAAATATTCACGTCGAATGTCTAGGCATTCCCTCTCAACGGGCAAAGGGTTGAGCTTCGAAAGGGACTCACCCAGGACCCAGTGGTCCTCCGAATATCGCAGGCCTGAAAGATCGCAAGCTCTGAGAGGCGTCCCACTCAGAGGGAGATGCTGGGTGCAGCCGCTGCGGTCCAGGAGAGCTCAAAGGGCCTCACTCAGGACCACCGTTTATAGGTTCGCAAGATGGTTGGCTTTAGTCATCCGTAAATTTCCATCCTGGCCACAGTCCCAAGTGGTAATTACTAAAGAATTCTCAAGGTTTTGGTGTTGTTCTGCTGGACACCCGGGCCAGGCAGTAGGAGGATGTTCCCAGCCTCAGCTATGCAGAGTTTCTGATACAGTCAAGGAGCGCTCAACTGCCAGACTCAATACACCAAGGCCGAGGTTTCATGGAAATTTCTGAGATCAACAGGCGGCCCAGATCAACAAGTGGCCCAGGGAAGAAGGGGGTTATGAATGCACCACCACACCTGTATGCAGCGATCAGTGCCATGATCCGTCCTGCTTGTGAGCTTGACTTGGGAGTTCAGATACGTAGTGAGCTGTCTGTGTACTCCATGTACCTCATCTTGAATTCAGAAAGCAGCGCCACCCTTTTCATGAAAAGAAAAAAAAGAAAAAAGAAAAAAGAAAGGTAGTGCTTTCCAAGGACTAAAATTTACTTAGTTTTAGTGAGTAGGTAGGTGAACAGAGCACATACACTCCTTACCTGGTGTCCAGCTATTAATGCGAGGGGGTATTACGATGAGAACCTGCTAGATAATTATACCCTGTTTTTTTGCATTTTTACCATCTTTCATGAAAAAAACTACCAAAGGTAGTAATAGTAATAGGTAATAGTAATAACGGGTAATAGTAATAGTAATAACGGGTACTTGCCCGTTATTGCTCATGTAATCTGTGGCAGAGCTAGGACTTGGAGTGAGATTACCATGCTTAGTCTTACCATTCTAGAGTATTTAAAACATCTCCTTGAAACGCTTTCCCAAAATCACAAGACCTGACTTCTGAAATAGCCGTTTTCCTAGGAGCTGCATCTGAGCTAAGCCAGATGAGAGAGTCCTGCCTGCTGTTAGTCACTGAGGCTGATGACAGGTCACCCAGCAGTTCTGGCAAGGACAGAACAAGATAGATACGTATGTTCCTCTGTGACGCTTGTAAATTCCGTCATGTGTCTTGCGTAAATTGGTCTCCAGGTTTTGCAGGTTCTAGGTTTGGTAGGATCGATTGGTGCTTAAACGTGATGGTAATAGCAAAACCTGTAGGCATCCATGTAGGGCATTTTGGATTTCGTAGAATCTGCAAGGATATTTGAAGAGTTTAATGTTATGTTGAGGTACTGTAGTTATAGCGTTATCAGAAGAAAGTCTTGGCAAAGAAGATGAAGATGGCAAAGATACTCAAAAGCGTTATAACCTTTGACAGTGGAAACAAGTCATTTACAGTTTAAATGAACAGTCTACTATTCTTTTCAAAAATTTACAGAGAACGTTTTGCTGTTTCCATATCAGAACTTAGTGGTAGTAAATTAAAGCTCTCCACTGAGATGTAAAAAAAGGAGTCATGTATCCTGCAAAGAAGAGTAATTGCACGGACTTGATAGTCTTACTCTTTTCAGTTCTCCTTAAAAGGCAGGTGTGTGCTTCCTCACCTGTGCTGTGCAGTGAGGAAAAAAAAACACCCTTGAAACCTCCTCTGAAATTAAAGGTGGGTGAGACACATCACATTTTCCGCCTTTTCCACCATCCTGCTTTCTCTTGAACTTGTTTGTATCGGCATCAAAAATTCTTTGCTTTCCCTGGAGCCAAGACAACTTAAGATTTTGGTTTTGTTTTCAGCCCGGCAGTCTCCTGTCAGAGAGAGGTGTCCATGCAGAAGTGCTCGGTCACAGAGCACTGGCTCCTTGCTGCAGGAGGACTAAGAGGTGGGTGCGTAGTTAGTGATGCTTCTCATCCATGCTTTGGGGGGTTTTCAGGTTGGTGGTCATTACAGAATTACAGTATACAGATAATATACAGCTAATTACTGCGGTAGTCTGAGGGTATAAGGGAAAGCATACAGTTTCTTTTCTGAAAACTGAAGGTAATTCAGTTAGAGGGAGAGCCTGTTTGGAAGTTTCAGTAGTTTGGGGGCAGAGGCCAGTTGGGGGCTGGGGCCCTTGGGGGTGGGGGCTGTTTCTGCCCCGTGCCCTTGGCCTGGCGCTCACAGCTGGGAACGGGCTTTCCAGAATCCTGCTGGAAGGAGCCAGATGTGGGAGCTGTGGCCGAGCTGGGGGACAGGGAGCACCCCTGGACCAGCCTCAGGACCTGCGGCACACCTGCCTTCAAATCAGCTCTCCCAGCAGGACGTTGCCCAGGAGCAACTTTGAGTTTTGCTCTTCTCCTTCAGGAGCCGTGTTCCACACCAAGCACACCCAGAGCTGCGCCTGTGCCAGGAGAAGACTTCACGCACAGCTGGGGCTGATGGTGACAGTTCCCGCCAGATGTGCATGTCAGAGAGATGCAGGTGAGATGCCACGGAGGAGACACTGACTGATTGCCCCTTCTCTTGCAGGAGCAGGGTTTAAGAGCAGGAGGGAGCCAGGGTACAAGGGCCTCCGAGGTCAAAAAATGCATCAAACAGCCAGAGCACGAAGCAGAGGGAGAAGAGAAATAGGTGCAGGTCACGTGGCTGGGACAGTGCTTTCAAGGTAACATCTGCCACAGAAGCACAATAACAGTAAAAGGCCTTGGGAGGTCATGGAGTGACTGAGGAAAGTGCCTGGCAGAGAGAAGAGCCCGGAGAGACAGGAGACAAGGTAGAGATGGAGGTGACAAAGATGGCATGTGGAAAGTGAGGGTGCAGGTCCTTGTGAAGACACTGGTGGCTGAGCAGCTGACGGGGAAGGAGCAGGAACCTGGCTTCTGCTGCAGGTACTTGTGGTGTCACTTGCTGCTGAGCAATGGATAGGGTAGGAGTTTTTAAATCACTTGTGCAGATGCGGGTGATATCACTTGTGACTGAGTAGCAGCTGGATAGGAAAAGACGCATGGCCTGCTTAGGTGCCTGTGATGTCATTCGTGGCAGGAACTAGCCCGTTGCTTTTTCAGGTGCTTGTGATGTTACTGGTGGCTGAGTAGCTGGAGAAGACAACCTGAATCACACAAAGGCGACCCGAGCCTCTAATCGAGCAGCGCTGAAGATGCTCTGTTCCCGGTCATTTTTTTTCCCTGAGATCTCTGCGTGCTAATTTAATATGCTCAGTAGGTGTAGAAAGCTTCCACCCTTCTGGATCACACGGGTGCTTTCATAAAGGAAGTCTTGAGTTAAAAAATTTCAAAAAAACCCCAAACCCGTCTGTTCTTTCTCACATGGTCAAACTCTCTACAGAAATCAGAAGCACCACTTAGGACTGGGTTTGGTTATGATGCAATTTTATTGTTTGATCCTAAACGTCAAGTTTGATGATTAGCATTCTTATGATAATGTTTGTCTGCGGCCTTTGATGGTAAATTGCAGGTTGTGATGGCAAGCTCCGTCACAAGTACTGAACGCTTCTGTCCATAAGCCATGCACCTGAAACACGTGGCAAAGAGTGAGGCAACATTTGCTGGTGATGCTGCAAATGCTTACTTTTTAGTCCTCCTCTCCGGAGTTCTCTCTGGATTTCTTTTTCTTTTTCACTTTCTTGCATTTCTTTTTCAATTCTGCATCACCAGAACGCTCGCTTCTGCCTTTCACCGCTTTCTTTTGGGTGCACTTTCATCCCCCTCTGCACAGGCGTGTTTCCTCTTTCTGCACGTTTGTTTTCCAGGTGCCTGGCCAGAGCCTGCAGGCTCTGGGTGAACCGGCACTGGTGGGAGCGCACGCTGTCCAAGTGAGTATTTCCCCGGCTGCTGCTCACCTACCGAGCCAGGCTGCGTGTCTGCTCTGTGGCCGCTCAAGCCGTGCACGCTTTCCCCTCTGGAGCTTCTGCCATTCACGGGGGCTGTTTCTCTCCCTGTGGGAAGAGCTGCACAGGTTCCCACTGCCAGGCGCCGGCTGACGGTGAGCGCGCTTCTGCGTTTCTGCGTGGCGAGTGCGCCTCGGGCTGGGAGGCGACAGTCTGGTTGGCTTCTGTTCAGCTTCCCCCCCTGCTCAGAGTCAGAGCGCGCTCTCTTCCTGCCGCAGCGCTGAGGGGGAGTTCCTGCAGAGTCCCGTGCTTGTCTCTTCCTTTGGGTCCTCTGCATATTTTCTCCACCTTCTTGATTCCTCAGTCCCACGGTGACGCCAGAAAATGGACTCTTCTGCACTTGATCCAGCTTTGCCCCACAAGTGCTCTTTGTCTCTTGGCATTCAGCACCTGCTCCAGGGCTCAGATCATGGTGCCTGGAGAAACAACAGTGATCTTAGTCTAGGGTTGTGCTCGCAGCCTCCTCGTGCCTTCAGTCTCATCCTTTCATTGTCTGGCAGCACTTGGTGTGACACGCAGAAGCCTGAACCAGCACTAGAAGCTGGAAATGAGATCACGGTCTTGCAGCCACGTCTGTCCCTTTCAGAGCAGTAACTCATCTTTATACCCTCTCGGACCTCCATTTCGCCTCTTTTCGCAGCTAGCCAGTCTCAGAGAGCAGACAGCCAGCAACTTACACCAGCGCAAGAGTTTAGTGCCGGACAAGGAGGGAGAAGAAAGGAGCGGGCAAACTGCAGAACAGACAGAACTTAACTAGACAAACAGTCATTCTCTCCTAGGACAGAAAGCAAAACCCACCACAGGAGAACACCACCACCACGATCAGTAACAGGAGAGGGAGTGTATTCGGAACACCCTTCCACACTTGTTATTACCTGGCATAGAAGAGTAAATACGGACGCTGGCGGAGAACCGTCTTGATGTCACAAAGACCTACAGAGTCATCATTCATCTTGTACCACCGTCCATCGCCGGCCTGCAAAGAAAGGCAACGCTATCTTTAGATGAACTGCAGGATTTTTAAAACAAAAACACAGAGAGAACACCACTGAAGGACACCATGCGCCAACGCAAATCGCAGAGTTGACTTTTACCTTCACGAAGCAGTAATAGTGTCCTGCCTGACAGCTGGAACCTTCATGTACCAGGACAGCGTACAAGGAGTAGAGGAGTGGTTCTCCAGCCGCTTGAGACATGTATGCACCAAGGTCCAAATATTCCGGATACTGCACAAGCTAAAGAGAGACCGAGAAGACTAAAAGTTATCCTGAGAGTCTTTAGGAAGCAGCCTGAGGAAACCTTGCCACCAAACACAGGCTAGAGGTATAGAAATAGATCTTCTCGGTTCATCAAAAAAAGGCATTGCCATTTCGTCATTGAAGTGGCAGAAAACTGTTCTCGGCCAAACCAGCTCTTTACGAGCACAGCGGAGTGCTTATCTTCGCATTGGAACTCTCCTCTTAGCACAAGGGAAAGAGCAAGGCACAGCTACCAGAGCTATTGCATTGATTTTTCTTAGGCAGCTGCACTCGATAGCCATCGTGTGCAGACGTTAACAACTTCCAAAAAAGGGTTCTCCTTCGGGAAAGGTCTCCTTCCAAGCAGACAAAGTTGCAGTGCACTTGTATACATACCTTGCTAATCTTTCTGCCAGAGAAAGGATCGAATCTCTTCAAGCACACTGTCAGGACATTGGAGGAGCGATGTATCGCAAGCCTCTTGGACGCAGTGGCCAGCTGTTCACACCTTGAAAACAAGCACAGACCCAACTGTTGCAACCAATCTTCTCCCCGCTTCACCCCCCATCCACGTATGGTTGCGTAAAGGCTTGTTTTGCCCAACTATCGTATGCGCAGGTTTGCATTTCAGACCCCTTAAGTCCGTACGCTCTCACGGAAGGTAGCTTCGGTCTAGGGTGGCTCACTTTGGAGAGCAGCAGTCTACAGTCTGTCTCATGACTGTGTTTCTCAATTAAGTCAAAATGTAACTAGGGCTCCCGGACATGCAATACCGTAACCCAGTATCTACTATGAAGATGTCTTTAGTAATAATCTTACTTGCTACATTTATAGCCATTTTCACCATCCAACTGCTCAGGTTTGAAAAAGTCTTCCAGAGCTTCAGTGACAGATGAGGCTGCCTGGATGAGAAAGAAAGGAGAGCGCTAAGCTCCTGGAAACCCAAAATCCCAAGAAATAGCTACCCGTGTGGTGCCAGCCTTATCCCAAGAAAGAGCTACCCCTGGGCGGTACCAGAGTTGCCTGTGGTACGCATGGTCAAAAATGGCAAAAGCAATCAAAGCCATCCGAGCAGCAATCAGAGGCGAATTGAGGTAGTCCAAAGCAGGGTGGTATGGCAGTGTCATCAGGGCTATAGATGCCATCCTTACTCTCTGCCCAGCTGACACCCAGCACGGGGCGGCCGTTTACAGGACTTCCACCGAAGGAGCACAGAAGCCCGGTTCCCTCCCCATCCAGCACCAAGCTCTTGCGTGGTAACAGCCCACAGTTTTAAATCAACGGAGCTTACTGGAGATAAACTAGGCCCCCTGCAGGGGTCTTGAAACATTGTGCACCACAATTTCAAACCATCTTACCTTGATATCCAAAGGAATATCAAGGAATGCTTCGTAGGTGTCGGAAACGGCTTTGCAGCTCAAGCACGTTACTGGAAGGCAAAGAGAAATGCTTCTCAGGTTGGGAAGGAGACTAACTCTGCCCGTTTCAACAACCAACACATACTACTTTAGAGGCACTGGACATACTGCTGCATACTAGAAACTAGAAGTTTGTTTACCGCAAAGAGAGAAGGAGCCAGAGATCATTCTAAGGACGGTAATATTTTTAAAAAGTACCTCTGGATCTCAGAAAGCCCCCAAATATTTGATGGACGATGGTAGTTTCTTGAGAAGAGATGCCCAAGCTGGAAACAAATTGTAAGGCAGAGAGTTATCTCCTCCAAGAGTTTTGCTTTGTGTGAAAACTCTGGGCATAGGGTTTCCTTGATGGGAGAACATCAAGGAGTCCAGAGGGCTCAGGAACATTGCAAAGGTAATTTGCTTGTGCTTACTCGCTGCTTCCACTCGGACGAGCTCTCTGCATGGCATTGATAGTGTAGCTTAAGAACTCGTGGGCATCTTCCTGCATGCCAGGCTGGAAATGTTCTCCTATTCCTAAGACAGAAGTTGTTAATAGTTCTCTCTGACAAGAAGGGAAGAAACGTGTAAAAGCACCTGAAATGACTTACTTCTGAGGACCCGGATGACAGCCTTAGGTTGGATGGCACTGGCTGAAGAATGCAGGACCTCGTTAACGTGCGCTTCCATTATGCACATCATGCAGAAGCCTTGCTGACGACCTGAAGAGGGAGGGAGGGAAGCAAGCTTCTCAGGTTAGCAAAGTACCATAGCAATGGCAAACCTAACGGAGATCTTGAAGTTACAAGAACAGTCTCCACTCTTCTGCCAAGGTGCCAATGTGCCAACAAGCCCGGGACATTTTAGTGCATAGAAAACTGTCTTCAGAGGGATGCTTAACTGACAGAAGTTTTCTGTGCAATAAGCAAAGAGAGTTTAACGTGCAGGAAAAGGGCCCGAGACCCGGGGCTAGAAAGCGGTGCCTTTCTGAAGATGAACACACCGGGGTAGGACAAGAGGCTTCTAGCTTGAGAGTTCAAAGAACACCAACTCGGGGGGCTGACAAAGAAGGGATGCTTTTCTCCTAAATCAAATTCCAGATTCTGGGAATCCTTGGGAAGTGCCCGACAAATTTACAAGGAGAAGTTCATAAAAGTACTCACACGACTGGCCGTGCGCACGAGAGAGCAGGTAGTTGGCCAGAGGGGGAGTGTACGTCAGGCACTGCAGGACGGAGTTGAGGAAGCAGGTATTGCCCAGGTTATGGAGTCCTGCTCCAGCTCTCTGTCTTTGCTGCCACTCCATGCAAATCTTCTCCGGGGGACAGAGGATCCTTTGTGGCGGAGCCATTCCCTCGGCAATGACTGCAGGGAAATGACATTTGAAAAGAGATGAGATGATATTGTTGCCTGAAAGCCTATTTGAAAAGTCGAGTTCTGTACAGGAGCACCCAGGACAACCACCTCTAACCTCCAACACAGAAACATCGGGGGAAGCCTGACACTGCCATCGCAAGAAACAGTTTTGGAAAATAGTCTGTTCCCCTGCTTACTTTGCTGAAAGTCCAACAAACCCACACTCTGATTTCTGTGCCTCGGGCTACCTTCCTTTCCCTCTAGAGTCTTGAATTGGATTATCAGGGCAAGTCTTCCCTTTTCCCGATTGTAACTTGATGAAAACAAGCAAGTCCCTAGCACAGAAAGTAACCCTACTGACGTCAGATCTTTCTACGAGCAATGTCATCTTTCAAAGTCTTGCACATAGTGGCAGAGGAGTGACAAAATGCATTTTCCTGTGTCGAATTGAAAACGCCTGGGTAAGTCTGGCTGCTCTCAGGAAACACCCCAGAATTCACTCTAGGTTGTCAGCACATCCACGTTCAGGGATGGAGCACCAGCCACGTCCGTTGCCTTTAGGGATTCACAAAGTCCAAGCCTGCTGGTGAAGCCGTTACTCACGGGAGTCATTCCCCATTGCAGCCATCGCTCCTCTCAGGAACAGAGGGGAAAGTTTGGGATGACAAAGGATGTCAGGACGCGCTCCAGAAAGAGACGATCAGCGCCAATCCCGTCACCTGATGGCAAAGAAATAATTGTAGCTCAATAAAATGATTAAAACCCCCCCAAGCACAACCTACACAACAGCATCCGCTATCCAAAGTGTTCCAGTGGTACCTGTAACTGCTGCAGAGCTGCAGGCTGATGGCCCTACTGACCCTGTCACAGGACTCCAGTTGACAGCAATTACCAAGGCCCTTTTGAAAGACTGCGTTGCATGTCACCTTCTCTGAGGAGGAGCTGCCGCTTACCTGTGGCTAGCGTTAGCAGCAGAGCCCTCTGGCTCTCCAGCCCACGCTTGCCCACCTTGTATGCAGGAGCAACTGGCTTTCAGCCGCTGCTTTAACGGCTGCCTTTGCCGTGCTCCTTTTCTGTCTCCCTTCCTACCGCATCAGTCAGGGTGGGCTTCTTGTCATTCTAGGCTGAGCCCAACGCCTCAGACTACACTGCCACCCCCCTACTTCCCTGTCCTAGGATATGGCAAAGAACTAAGAATTAGCAAGTAGAAACTCTGCCCATAGCCCTGGCCAGCCTATAAAGGTGTAATAGCTAAGCCTAGAGCTCGGAAGGTATAGACCAGCCGATACTTTTATCCCGTATCTACCTACTCTATGATCTGTCCTGAAAGTCAAATCATAATCACCTTTGAAAGAGGATGGGAGTTGCAGAGAAGCGGGCAGTAAACGATAAATGGTTGGGAAAAAGTAGGCACGCAAGTAGCAAAGGAAGGAGCCGAGTTATCCCGAAGGCCAGCTCAGCCCAACTAGCTTTCGCTGACCCGCTCCTCAGGATACCAAGCCCTGGCCAGGTGAGCTCACAAGCGCCGGGCGGGTGCCGCATGACTGCCCCTTTGTGACATGGGGCCGCACGGGGACGTGTCCCCTTGAGCCACGTGACCACGCAGCTGCCGCAGCCCGGGCAGCTCCGGCAGCCGGCAGCCGCTGGGCTTCCCCACACGCTGCCGGCGAAGGGCCGTACGTCCACTGGCAGAGCTCCCGCCTCTTCCCTGAGCCGCACCAGCCGGATGAATAAAAACCTGCCCCGGGCTGTAAGCGTGCCTGTTCACAGCTTTGGCTGGAACATTCGGGTTGCTGAGGGTTTCTTTTCCACTCTTCCCAGGTACAGGAACTGTGTCCGTGAGACTCATGTAGCAAAGCACCTGATCGCTTACAGCTTCATTTCCAATAAATTTTATCTGCCCCCCAAGATTCAACCACAGGCTGACTCTGAACTAGAGCTACCAAAGAAGCACCTTCAGCAACCGTGCTGGGTGGACCTTGGCTGGCTGCCAGGCCCCCACCCAGCCGCTCTCTCACCCTGGAGCTCTGAAAAGCGTTTGGGGGTGCCTTTTTAGCATCTGGTTTAGCCCCTTGACTCGCCCGGAGGGCAGTGAGTATTGCTCCTGCCCCAACGAGGCAGCTGGTTGTAACTCCTGCCACGCTTGAACTGCTCGGTTTGGCCCTTGCCCCACTCGCGGCATCTGCTCTTCCCCAGTCCTGTTCAGGGCAGTTAGTTGTACTCCTGCTCAGCTCAGGGCAGTTAGTTTTGCCCCTGCTCCACTCGGGGAGGCTTTTCTCTTTTCATGTTTTGCTTGAGGCATCCAGTTTGGGCACAGCCTTGCTCGGGTGCCTTGCTTTCCTCATGTCCCTCTCGGGACGGCTGAGTTTTTCCCCTCTTTGCTTGCGGAGGCTCGTTTTGCCCCTTCCCCACACAGGGTACCTGGCTTTACTGTGGCCTTGCTCAGGTGGCCTTTTATGCCCCTGCCCAAATTGGGGTGGCTAGTTTTGCCCCGCCCTGTCTGGGCATTTGGTTTGTCCCTGTCCTGGTCAGGGCATCTCTTTGTGCCCCTGGCCCCCCATGGGGCATGTCATTCTGCCCCTGCCCCCGCCCCGCTTGGAGCAGATATTTTTGCCCTGCCCAGCTGGGGTCCCGGTTTGCCCCAGCCTTTGCCTGCCCCCCAGTCCCTCCTGCCCCGGCACCTCTCGTTTCCCTCCAGTCCCGGCTCGGGCGTTTCTCCTGACTAGGCGGTGTCCCGTCGGGGCAGGGGCCGGGGAGGCTGCGCCGTGGTCCCCTCCCACGCACAACCCCGTACCTGGCTTTGGTCTGCGGTGGCACTGTGGCTGTGGGGCTGGCGGGGATGGGGCGAGCGGCCGCCGGGCCCTGGGGGCTCCTTGTCCCTCAGTTTCGTTCCGGTGAAAGGCGGCCCCTCTGCAGGCAGGCAGCTGCAGGCAGCTGCCTGCGTTTTCCGCAGGCGCTGCTGCCTGGGTCCTCGGAGGGCTTCATGGCCCAAAAGGTGCCAGCCCGAGTGCCAGGGGCTCCCTGGATGCGCAACACTTGCGCTCTTACCAGTCCCGCCAGTTACCAGTTTCCACCAATGGACTCTACACGTAGAGAGAAAAACTACCCCATGAATTACATATGCAAGTTCAACACGTGTTTTTAATTAGCTTTGGCTTTTCAGCCTGTTGGTACCAACTGAGTGTTGTTTTTCCAAGGCAATCCCAACAGCTGAACAGGGATTAAAGCTCTTCCTGGAGGGACCTGTGGGCAGGTGGGTGGGCCAGCAGAGCGGTCAGTGTCTCTCGAAGGTCTCTCTGAGCTCCTCCTGGCCAGAGGTGGCTCTGGGAGGAGGGACGAGATGGGCTGCTGGTGCCCATGTGCAGGTGCTTGTGATGTCAGTTACGACACAGTTCCTGACTGGGCAGGTGCAGGAACCTGGCCTGTGCAGGTGCCTGTGATGTCACTGGTGGCAGGAATGCTCATAGGGCATTGAACGGAAGCTGGCTTGTGCAGGGGCTTGTGATGTCAGTTACGACACAGTTCCTGACTGGGCAGGTGCCTGTGATGTCACTGGTGGCAGGAATGCTCATAGGGCATTGAACGGAAGCTGGCTTGTGCAGGGGCTTGTGATGTCAGTTACGACACAGTTCCTGACTGGGCAGGTGCCTGTGATGTCACTGGTGGCAGGAATGCTCATAGGGCATTGAACGGAACCTGGCTTGTGCAGGGGCTTGTGATGTCAGTTACGACACATTTCGTGACTGGGCAGGTGCCTGTGATGTCACTGGTGGCAGGAATGCTCATAGGGCATTGAACGGAAGGTGGCCTGTGCAGGGGCTTGTGATGTCAGTTACGACACAGTTCCTGACTGGGCAGGTGCCTGTGATGTCACTGGTGGCAGGAATGCTCATAGGGCATTGAACGGAAGCTGGCTTGTGCAGGGGCTTGTGATGTCACGCCTGGCACATTAGCTGATATTGCAGGCGCGGGAGCCAGGCTTATGCTGCTGTTTGATGTCACTGGTGAACTGTGCATCTCATATGGCAAGTGTGGCAACGTGGCTTGTGCAGCTGTTTATGTCACGCCTGGCTTAGTACCTGATAGGGCAGGTGCTGGAACCTGGCTCATGCAGGTGCTTCCGAGGTCATTTGTGGCACGGTTCCTGATTGGGCATGTGCAGGAACTAAGCTTGTGTAGGTGTTTATGTCAGCTGTGGCACAGTTCCTGATAGAGCAGGGGCAGGAAACGGCCTTGTGCAGGTGTTTATGTCACTGGTGGCTTAGAAGCTCATAGGACAGGCGCAGGCACCTGGCTTGTTCAGGTCTTTATGTCACTGGTGGCGGGAATGCTGATAGGACATTGAATGAATCCTGGTCTTGCACATGCTTATGATGTCACGGGTGGCTCAGTAGCTGATAGGGCAGGCGTGAGAACCTGGCTTGTGCAGGTCCTCTTTACTCTTTGCATCTCCAGTCTCTACGTAAATCATTCTAACTCGATTTTCCGTTGCATGTTTCTTCCATGCAGTAATTAGTAAGGTGAACCTTGCCATCAAGCTTGCTGAACCTTGTCAGAGCACTGATAAACTTTCTTAAATTCCATCGAACTTCCTGAACTCTGTCAAATTATTATTTTACCTCAGTAAAACATATCGCTGCTCCTCTCTTTGGGTGAGGTGCATTCCACTGCTTCGCAACAGTGCATGCTCCTGCCATAACAGTTACAGAGCCGCCAGTGAAATCACCAGCACTTGAACCCTGCAGGGGCCTGTGCCTGCCCTAACAGGTAGCCACCAGTGACATCCCAAGTAGCCGCATAAGCCCGGTGACTTCTCATACCCAATCAGCCACAGAGCCACCAGTGACATCACAAGCACCTACACAAACCAGGGTCCTCTTCCTGTCCTATCACCTACTAGGATCATGCAGCATCTCTAGCCCTATCACGTACTCAGCCACTCATGACCTCACAAACGCCTGCACGAGCCAGGTAACTCGTCATAGCCAGTCAGCTGCCCAGGCAAAGGGAACGTGAGAAGCAGATGCACAGCCCGGTGTCCTTTCATACCCAAACAGCTACTCAGCCGCGAGTTACCTCACAAGTGCCCGCACAAGCAAGGGGCCTGCTCCTGCCCTTTCACACACTCAGCCACCTATGACCTCACAAGCACCATCAAAAGCCAGCAGCCTGCTGCTGCCCTCTAAACTACCATTGCACCAGAGACATCACAAGCCCCTGCACAAGCCAGGGGCCTGCGCCTGGTCTGAAACATCCTCACCACCGGTGACATCGCAAGCACCTGCATGAGCCAGGAGTCCTGTCATTCCCAATCGCATGCTCGGACAACAGTTACCTCAAAAGCACCTTCGCAAGCCAGGGGCCTGCTTCTGCCCTACCACCTACTGGGTCACCAGTGACTTCACGTGCACCTGCAGAAGCCAGGGGCCTGCTCCTGCCTATCACGAATGAGCGGTTTAGAGGCCGCTCAAGGAATCACTGTCGAAGCTATCAGCAGAAAGTGATCTTAATAGAAATTGATAAAAGCATGACTTAGCAGAGTTCGATGGCAAGGTTCACTCTGTCACTTACTCCACAGATGAAGCGCACAAAGGAAACGAGCATGGGAAGCTGAGAAGCCCTTGGCTAGTGTAAACACTACTTAGCAACAACTAAAACATCAGCGTGTTATCAACATTATTCTCATACTAAATCCAAAACACAGCACTATACCGGCTATTAGCCAGAAAATTACCTCTATCCCAGCCGAAAGCAGGGTATCGTGTTACAATTGAGTTGGGACGATTTATAGAGAGGCCAAGGACAGAAAGATTAAGGGAGACCCTCCCGTTGAGTCACGAGCTTCAGAGAAGACCCAGCTGGATCAATCTTAGTCTCAGACTCGGACAATGGTTTATGTCTAAGGGACTATATGTGTTTAGCTGCAGTCTGAGGTTCATTCACGATCTTAAGATAAATCATAAGATTTTAGCAGACTCTATTTGCTAGCGGGTACAAACACACACGCACACGGATGCAAAGATAGATAAATATACAAAGATATACCTGTTAGAAATCCCCCTCGAATTCAGTGAAATACTCATGTAAAATGTCTTGGCATTTCTCAATGGGCACAGGGTTGAGCCTCGAGGAGTGTTGCAGCCCAGGTCCCGTGCCAGCCAGCGACAGTCCTCCGAATATCGCAAACTCGAGAGTTTACAAACTCTGATGAGCGTTCATCTCAGAGGGAGACTGTGGGCGCAGCCCACTGCGGTCCAGGAGAGCTCAAAGGGTCTCACTTGTTTATAGGGTTGCAAGATGATTGACTTCAGCCATCCGTCAAAACTCTCAAGGTTTCAGTAACAGTAGTATCGTTCCACTTGAGCTACAACTCAGATAAGGGTATCAGGGGATGACAATTACCCCCGCTGTCATCCTCCGCTTGGGCCAGGCAGCAGAAGTTTCTGGTACGATCGGTACATTCCCCAACCTCAGCTACGCAAGAGTTCCTTCGGTCAAGGGACGCTTCACCGCCTGACTCATTACACCAAGGCCGAGGTTTAACGGGAGTTTCTGAGATCGTGGAGCGGCCCGGGAAGGGGCGGGGGGGCGGGGAAATGCACCACCACACTGCCCTATCAACTACTCATGTATATGTGACATCACAAACACCTGCACAGGCCAGCTGCATGCTCCTGCCCTGACAGTACAGCGCTGCCAGTGACATCACAAGGAGCCGCACAAGCCAGGGGACTCCTTCTGCCCTATCCCCTCCTTGGGATCATGTGACCTCACAAGCACCTGCACAACCCACGGGCCTGCTTCTGCCCTATCACCTACTCAGGCACATGTGAGAGCGCAAGTACATGAGCAAGACAGGTGCATCCTTCTACCCTATCACCTACTCATCCACCTATGACATCACAAGCACCTGCTCAAGCCAGGAGCCTGTTCATATCCTATCACCTACTCTGGTGCCTATGACCTCACAAGCACCTGAACAAGCCAGGGGCCTGCTCCTGGCCGAACGCCTACTCGGCCACCTATGACATCGCAAGCACCTACACATGCCAAGGTCCTGCTCCGCACCTGTTGGCTACTCGGTCAACAGTGACCTTCCAGGAACCTGAATAAACCAGGGGCGTGCTTCTGTCCTATCACCTAATCAACCAACCATCAGATACATCACGAGCAGCTGCAGAAGCCAGGTGCATACTCCAGTCCTATTACCTGCTCAGGCACATATGACATCATAAGCACCTGCATAAGCCAGCCCCACCAACACCACCCCCTCCCTTTGTTATCCCACCTAAAACTCAACCTATGCCTTGCCATCATCAGAGCCCAGCTCCAAAACGGCTTCCCACCACATCAGACTCCAACACAGAAATAGCCAGGGCCGAAGGCTGATGCTGGCCCTCATCTTCCCTTGGCAGCCCCTTCTCAGCCCCACCAACACTGGCCCTCTCCCTTTGTTCTTCCACCTAAACATCAACTTACGCCTTGCTGTTATCAGAGCCCAGCTCTGAAATGGCCACCCAAAAGATTGCGCTCCAACACAGAAGGAAGCAGGATTGAAAGATGTTGCTTGCACTTGCCTGAGAGAAGGGGTTAAGGTAGTAGAGTGATTGATAGTAGTTAAAGGATTAGTCTGATACTTTGTTGTGTAAATTAACTGAGGCACCTCACAAGGATAGTTCCTGATAAGAACTGAGAACTTGCCTTAAGAAACCAGCTAAAACCGACCCTGTGGTTTAGACAAGAGCCAAGGAACAACTGAGCCTGCGCAAGAACAAAAGGTTACTAGCGGTGACGAAGAGGAACCACTAACCTTCATCCCCACGACCCGCGACGACCACCACTAGGAGGCAATGCGCAAGCGCAGATGGGAGGGGTTCACGGAAATAACATCTTGGAACTCATTTTAATACGAAGCGGGGACAGGTCATGCATATGTATAGGTGTATTGCAAAACTTTATGTATATGTAACACTTTGCTGTATATATTTATGGTGAGGGCCACGTTGGGGCACGCACGACTTTGGTGGGACTACCCCACGTGCCCAGCGCTGAATAAACATACCTACTTTACAATCTGATAGATTGTGGAGTCCGGTTTCCGCAAGTCATGCCTTCCATGGCAGCCCCTTCTCAGCCCCACCAACACTGGCCCCTTCTCTTTCTTCTGCCACCTAAACGTCAACTTATGCCTTGCCGTCGTCACAGCCCAGCTCCGAAAGGGCCACCCACTACATGGGACTCCAACACAGAAGTAGCCAGGACCGAAGCCTGATGCTGGCCCTCAACTTCCCTTGGCAGCCCCTTCTCAGCTATGCCAACACCGGCCCTCTCCCTTTCTTCTCCCACCTAAACATCAGCATATGCCTTGCCATCATCAGAGCCAGGCTCCAAAACGGCCATCCAGCACATGGAGCTACAACACAGAAGTAACCAGGGCCGAAGGCTGATGCTGGCCCTCACCTTCCCTTGGCAGCCCCTTCTCAGCCCCACCAACACCAGCCCTCTCCCTTTCTTCTCCCGCTGAAACATCAACCTATGCTTTACCATCATCAGAGCCCAGCTCTGAAATGGCCACCCACAAGATGGTGCTCAAACACAGAAGGAAGCAGGATTGAAAGATGTTGGTTGCACTTGCCTTCCATGGCAGCCCCTTCTCAGCCCCACCAACACTGGCCCCCCTCCCTTTCTTCTCCCAACTAAACATCAACCTATACCTTACCGTCCTCAGACTCCAGCTCCAAAACGGCCCCCCAGCACATGAGTCTCCAACAGAGGAGAAGCCAGGATCAAAGGCTGATGCTGGCCCTCACCTTCTCTTGGCAGCCCCTTCTCAGCGCCACCAAGACTGGCCCCCTCCCTTTCTTCTCCCACCTGAACATCAACATAAGCTTTCCCGTCATCAGAGCCCAGCTTCAATACGACCACCCACCACATGGGGCTCAGGCACAGAAGTAGCCAGAACTGAGGCCTCATGCCGTCCCTCACCTTCCCTTGTCAGCCCTTCCTCAGCCCCAACAACACCAGGGCTCTGTGTCAGTTCTCCCACCTACTCTCAACCTAGCCCTTAGCCTTACCAGAGCTCAGCTCCAAAGCGGCCACCCACCACATGGAGCTCTAGCAGAAAAGTTGCCAGGATGGAAGGCTTATGCTGGCCCTCACCTTCCCTTGGGAGCCCCCCCTCGTCAGCCCCACCAACATCGTAGCTCTGTGTTTGTTCTCCCATCTAACCTCAACCTAGCCCTTACCCTCATCAGAGCCAAACTCCGATATGACCACCCACCACATGGGACTCAGGCAAAGAAATAGCCAGAACAAAGGCCTGATGCTGGCCCTCACCTTCCCTTGGCAGCCCCTCCCCAGCCTCACCAACACCGGAGCTCTGTGTTTGTTCTCCAACTTAACCTCAACCTAGCCCTAACCCTCTTCAGAACCAAGCTCTGTAACGGCCACCCATCTCATGGAACTCCAAGAGAGAAGTAGCCAGGACTGAAGGCTGATGCTGGCCCTCACCTTCCCTTGGCAGCCCTTTCTCAACCCCACCAACACTGGTTCCCTCCCTTTGTTCTCCCACCTAAACATCAACCTATTCCTTACTGTCATCAGACCCCAATATGGCTTCCCACCAGATGGTGCTCCAACACAGAAGGAAGCAGCATTTAAAGCTGTTGCTTGATTTTGTCTTCCGTGGCAGCCCTTACAAGTCCCCACCAACACTGGGGTCTGGGCTTGCTCTACCAGTCAACCATCAACCTTGCCGGAGCCCAACTGCAAAGCAGACAAGCGCCCCGTTGAGCTCCCACACACATTTAGCCAGGACTGAACTGTATTTGCTGCTCTCACCTTCCCTTTACAGCCCCTTCTCAGCTGCCCAGCACCCAGCCATCTCCAGCACCGCAAATGCGCAACATCCAGCACACCTAGCACCCCTTGGGATCATAGGCAGTGCTTGGTGCTGGGCATGTGTCGGTGCTGGGTCGTGGGGGTACGGTGTGCTAGGCCCTGAGTGTAGTGGGTTCTGGACATGTCTGGGTACTGGGGTTGTTAGATGTTGGGCATATCTGGGATCTCGACATGTTCCTGTGCTGGGCACTGGGAGTTCTTAGTGCTGGGAATGGGCAGGTGATGGTCATGTCTGGGTAGCAGATACTGACTAGTGGCAGTGCTGGGCACTGGCTGCGCTGCATGCTGGGCATTGGGGATACTGGGTGCTAGGCACTGGGTGTGCAGGGTGCCTGGCATTTCTGGGTGCTGCGCATGTCCAAGTGATGGGTCCTGGGCACTGGGACTGCTGGGCCCTGGGACTGCTGGGGAATATGCATATCAGGGTACTGGGCATGCCTGGGTGCTGGGCGCTGGGGATGCTGGCTGGTGGGCATTGTCTATGTGCTGGTTATTGGGCACTGGCGGTGGTAGGCATGGGAGTGCTTGTTGCTGGGCATTTCCTGATCCTGGCTGGTGGGTGGTGGGGGTGCTGAGTGCTGGGCATGTCTGGGTGCTGTGTTCTGGGTGGAGGGCGCTTTGGCCGTGTCCTGGTTTTGGCTGGGATAGGGTTAAATTTCTTCCTAGTGCTGTGTTTTGGATTTAGTATGAGGAGAATGTTGATAACACACTGATGTTTTCAGTTGTTGCGAAGTGCCCTCCTAGCCCAAGGACAGCTCCCGTGCCTACTGACTGAGCTAGGTACACAAGATGGGAGGGAACATAATTAGGACAGACAGCACAGCTGGCCAATGGGGTATTCCATACCATGTGACGTCATGCTCAGCATATGAATGGTGGGCGTGATCCAGGAAGTAGCGATCGCTACTTGGTTATCGGTCAGCGTGGGTGGTGAGCAATTGCATTGTGCATCACTCATTTTGTATATTTTATCATTATCATTATTATTTTAATCTTTTTGTTCTATTAAACTGTCTTTATCTCAACCCATGAGTTTTTCTCACTCTTACCTTTCCGATTCTCTCCCCATCCCACTGCGGGGGCGGGGGTGAGAGAGCGGTTGCGTGGTATTTCGCTGCCTGCCAGGTTAAACGACGAGAGGCTGCTGGGAACCACGGGTGCTGGCTGGTGGGCATGTCCGTGTGCTGGGCACGTCTGGGTGCGGTGTGCTGGGCAGTGGGGGTGCTGGGCAGTGGGGGTGCTGGGTGCAGGGCATGTCCGGATGTTTGGCAATTGCGGTGCTGTGTGCTTGGCGCTGGGGCTGTGTCCTGGTTCCGGCTGGGACAGAGTTAACTTTCTTCCCAGTAGCTTGGGGGCTGTGCTGTGTTTTGGGTTTGGTGTGAGAAGAGCGTTGATGGCCCATTGATGCTTTGGTTGTTGCTGGATGGTGCCTGCATCGTGGCCTTCTTGTTTCTCTTTTCAACCTCCCATGCCGTGCCAATCGCAGGGGAAGCTGTGGGTGGAGATCATAGCCAGCTGGCCAATGGGGTATTCTATACCATGTGACATCATGCTCAGTAGAAAAACCGGAGGAGTGGAGAGGAAAGAGGGGGCTCGTCTCCTCATTTGTGACACACAGTCAGCGGTGGGTGAGCAGTTGCATTGTGTATTGCCTGCTTTGCATATTCTGCTATTGTTGTTGTTATCATTGTTATTATTACTGTTCTACTTCATTTTATTTCAATTATTAAACTGTTTTTATCTCAATCCATGAGTTTTCCTACTTGTGCCCTCCCGATTCTCTCCCCCATCTACCGCAGGAATGGGGGTGAGCAAGCGGCTGCATGGCGTTTAGCTGCTGGCTGGGGTTAAACCACGACAGGGTGGTGGTCTCTGGGGGTGCTGGGCATGCGCGGGTGCTGAGTGTTGGGTGGTGGGGGTGCTGGGTGCTGGGCATGTGCGGGTGTTGGTTGGTGGGCCCTGGGGGTGCTGGGCACAGGGGCTGCTGGTTTTTGGGCAGTGGGGATGCTGGGTTCTGTTCACTGGGGTTGCTGGGTGCTGGGCATGTACGGGTGTTGGGCATGGCTGGGTGCTGGGTGCGGGGCCCTGATATTGCTGGGTGCTGGGCCCTGGGCTTGCTAAGTGCTGGGCGGTGCAGGTACTGGGGCTTAGGTACTGGGCCTGCTGGTTGCTGGGCCCTGGGAGTGCTGGGTACTCTGCATAAGTGGGTGCTGGATATGTCTTACTGCTGGGTGCTGGGGGTATTGGGTGCTGGGCATGTCCCGGTTCTGGGCACTGGGTTTCGGGTGCCGGGCATGTCCGGGTACTTGATATGAGCGGGTGCTGGATGTTGGGCGGTAGGGGTGCTGGGAGCTAGGGCTGCTGGCTATGGGCATTTCCAGTTGCTGGTCATCACCGGGTGCTGGGTCTTGTGGCTGCTGGGCGTGTCCAGGTGCTGGGCATGTCTGGATGCTGTGTGCTTGGCACTTGGGGTTGTGGGTGGTGGGCACTGAGGGTGCTGGGTGCTGGGCGCTGGGGATGCTGGGTGCTGGGCATGTCCCGGTGATGCAGTAGGTACAGTATCTACTATTCCATGCTGCTCGCTTCTGTAATTCTAAACAACAAAGACCTTTGCTTAGAAGTTAGGGAACTAGCAGGTGTGGTGTTTGCAGGCGTGTGGAATTGTAACTGGTCTAAGTCGTGTCTCCTGGAAGCATTGTTAGGCTCTAATGAAGAGTAACCTTGGAAACGAGAACCATAAACAAACGTGGTCCAGACGTCGCTCGGAGACAAACCTCGACCTTAAAAGGAAAGAAAGGAACAGGTTCATGAAGAGTTCACTACCCCGTCGACCACCAGAGACCACCCGAGACCCTCAGGGAGGCCCTAAAGCCTTTAGGGCGCATGTGTCTAGGATGATGTAATATTATAATTAGTTCCCAGAAATTTAAGGAATATGTAAAAGAGAAACTTAAAATATGTATGAGAAGCATGGATATAAACAGAAAGGTGATTAGACCCGGTGTGCTTCATTTGTGGCAAGTCCACCGAGCACCCAGGCTTGAATAAAACAATTTCTCTCCTGAGCGGGTGGAATTGGTTACTTGCATGCCAGGCACGAATCCGCTTTTCCGACAACACCTAGTGCCCAGCACCCGCACCAGCAGCACCCAGCAAGCCCAGTGCCCAGCACACAGCAACCTCAGGGCCCAGCACCCAGCCATGCCCGCCACCCGGACATGCCCAGCACCCAGCAACCCCAGTGCACAGCACCCAGCACCCCCAGTGCCCAGAAACCAACACACGCACACCCAGCACGCCCACCGCCCAAAACCCAGCACCCAGACATGCCCAGCACACAGCAGCCCGAGGGACCACCACATGCCCAGTACACAGCACCTGTATCGCCCCACACCGCCAGCGCCCAGCACCCAGACATGCCCAGCACCCAAACATGCCCAACGCCCAACACACCACTGCCCAGATCCCAGCAAATCAGCCCCCAACATCTCCAGTGATCAGCGCGTAGCACCTGGACATGCCCAGCACCCCCACCGCCCACCACCCCCACTGCCCAGTACCCAGCACCCAGACATGCCCAGCAGGCAGCTTCCCTGTTGCCCGCTACCCAGCATGCCGAGCGCCCATCACACAGAACCTGGACATGCCCAGCACCCACCACCCAGCACCCATACTGCCCACCACCCAGACATGCCCAGCACCCACACATGCCCAGCGCCCAACACACCAGAACACAGCAAACCAGCCCCCAACATCCCCAGTGATCTGCACGTAGCACCCGGACATGCCCAGCACCCGCAGCGCTCAGCACCCAGCACCCCCTGTGCCCAGAAACCAGCATACCCAACACCCAGCATCCAGTACCCCCACCACCACAAGTGCCCAGGACCCAGCATCCCGCACCCGGACATGCCCAGCACCCAGACGTACAGAGCACCCATAGGACCCAGCACTCAGAACACCAGCACACTGCACTGTCCTGGCTCCGGCTGGGACAGCGTTAACTTTCTTCCCAGTAGCTTGGGGGGTGTGCTGTCTTTTGGGTTTGGTGCGAGAGGAGCGTGGATGGCCCCTTAATCCTTTGGTTGTTGCTGGGCGGTGCTTGCACCGGGGAGACTTTTGTTTTCTCTTTTCGGCCTCCCATGCCCTGCCACATGCAGGGGAATCTCGGGGGGGGTGGGGAGCACAGCCGGGGTGGTTGACCCAGCTGGCCAATGGGGTATTCTATACCATGTGACATCATGCTCAGTATAAAAAACAGGGGGGTGGGGAGGGGGCTCTCCCCCGTTCGTGACATACAGTCGGCAGCGGTGAGCAGTTGCATTGTGCATTGCCTGCTTTGTATCGTCTGTTATTGTTGTTGTTCTCATTGTTATTATTAGTGTTCTACTTCGTTTTATTTCAATTATTAAACTGTTTTTATCTCAACCCGAGAGTTTTCCTACTTGTGCCCTCCCGATTCTCTCCCCCATTCCATCGGGGGGGCGGAGTGAGCGAGCGGCTGTGTGGGGTTTATTTGATGACTGGGTTTTAAACACGACATGCACCCATCATACCCTCCACCAGTACCAAGAAATCCCACTGCCCAGTACCCAGCACTCCCAGGGCCCAACACCCCCATGGCCCAGCACCAATTCCCAGAAATGCGCACAACCCAGCACACCCACCGCCAACACACAGCACCTGGCCATGCCCACCACCCATCAGCCCCAGTGCCCAGCACCGCAACACCCAGCATCCTGCACCAGAACATGACAACAAGCCAGTCCCCACCGTGCCCACCACCCAGCAACCCCACCACTCAGCAACGGAACATACCCAGCACCAAGAACCACCAATGTGTAGCAAGGGGTGCTAGGTGTGGTGGATGTGGCATTATTTGGGGTGCTGCGTGCTGGGCAGCTGAGAAGGTTCTGTGAAGGGAAAGTGAGAGCCGCCAACATCTTTCAGTCCTGCCTCTTTGTGTATGGGAGCCCGAAGGGCAGACTGACTGCTCTGCAGCTGGGCTGCGGCAAGGTCGCTGGTCTCTGGGCGAGAGCAGCTCCCCCGACAGGCGGCCACGAACGGCAAGAGCCAGAGACAGCCGCGATCCCGGTTCCTTCTGTGTTGGAGCACCCTCTGGTGGGAAGCCGTTTCGCAAATGCGCTCTGGTGACGGTAGGGCATAAGTTGATATTTAGGTGGAGAACTAAGGGAGGTGGCCGGTGTTGTTGGTGCTGGGAAGGGGCTACTTCTCTGTTGGAGTCCCATGTGGAGGGTGGCATTATATAATGCAGAAGGGTCTCGTTATCTACGCAGAATCTCAACCTATTTCTCATGCTCATCAGAGCCAACCTCCGAAGCGGCCACCCACCTCATGGGGCTCAGGCACAGAAATAGCAATAACGCAAGGCTGATGCTGGCCCTCACCTTCCCTTGGCAGCCTCTCCTCAGCCCCACATACACCAGGGCTCTGGTTAGGCCACCTAACCTCACCCTAGCCCTTACCCTCATCACACCCAAGATCCGAAGCGGCCACCCACCACATAGTGCTACACCACAGAAGTAGCCTGGACTGATGTTGATGCTGCCCCTCACCTTCCCTTGGCAGCCCCTCCTCAGTCCTACATACACCGGGGCTCTGTGTTTGTCCTCTCTCCTATCTTCAACCTACCCCTTAACCGCATCAGAGCCAATCTCTGAAAAGGCCACCCAGCTCATGGGGCTCAGGCACTGAAGTAGCAGGCATAGAAGGTTGTGCTCGCCCTCACCTTCGCTTGGCAGCCCCACTAACACCGGGGCTCTGAGTTTGTTCTCCCTCCTAACAGCAACCTAGCCCTTACCCTCATCAGAGCCAAGTGCCAAAGCGGCTACACTCCACATGGGGCTCAGGCACAGAAATAGCCGGGACTCAAGGTTGATGCTGGCCCACACCTTCCTTTGGCAGCCCCACCTTAGCCCCAACAACAATGGAGCTCCCTGTTTGTTCTCCCACCTAACCTCACCCTATACCCGACGCTCTTCAGAGCCAGTTCTGAAGCGGCTCCTTCACATGGGACTCAGGCACAAAAGTAGCCAGGACTGAAGCTGATGCCTGCCCTCACTTTCTCTTGCCAGCATCACATACACCGGGGCTCTGTGTCTGTTCTCCCACCTAACCTCACCCTAGCCAGAGCCAAGCTCCGAAGCGGACACCCACCTAAGGGGGCTCAGGCACAAAAGCAACCAGGACTGAAGTCGATGCTGGCCCTCACCTTCCCTTGGCAGCCTCTCCAACACCGGGGCTCTGTGTTTGTTCTCGCATCTAAACTCAACCTATATCTCTTACCCTCATCAGAGCCAAGCTCCGAAACGGCCACCCACCACATGGGGCTCAGGCACAGACGTAGCCAGGATTGACACCTGATGCTGGCCCGGGCCTTCGCTTCGCAGCCCCAATAACACCGGGGCTCCGTGTTTGTTCTCCCTGCTAACCTCAACCCTCATCAGAGGCAAGCGCCAAAGCGGCTACACTCTATATGGAGCTCAGGCACAGAAGTAGCCAGGACAGAAGTCAATGCAGGCCCTCACCTTCCCTTGGCAGCCCCTCCTCAGCCCCACCAACACCTTTGGTTTCCCACCTAAACATCAACCTACCTCTTACCTTCATCAGAGCCAGGCTCCGAAACGTCGACCCACCAGATGGCACTCCAACACAGAAGGAATCGCGATTGACTCTTGTTCGTTGCACTCGCCTTCCCTGGCGGCCCTTTGAGGTCCCCACCCACACCGGGGCTATGCGCTTGCTGTAGCACTCAACCGTCAACCTTGCTGGAGCCCAACTGCAAAGCAGACAAGCGCCCTGTCGAGCTCCCACTCACATTTAGCCAGGACTGAACTATGCTCGCGGCTCTCACCTTCCCTTTACAGCCCCTTCTCAGCTGCCCAGCACCCAGCCATCTCCAGCACCGCAAAGGCGCAACATCCAGCACACCTAGCACCCCTTGGGATCATTGGCAGTGCTTGGTGCTGGGCATGTGTCGGTGCTGGGCCGTGGGGGTACTGTGTGCTAGGCCCTGAGTGTAGTGGGTTCTGGACAGGTCCGGGTGTTTGGCAATGGCAGTGCTGGGTGCTTGGCACTGGGGGTGGTGATTCCTGGGGGTGCTGCGTGATGGGCAAGTCCAGGTGGTGGGTGCTGGCCGGTGCGGTTGCTGGGGGCTAGGTCTTGAGGGTGCTGGTTGCTGGGCCCTGGGAGTGCTGGGTGCTATGCATAAGCAGGTGCAGGGTATGTCTTGCTGCTGGGTGCTGGGGCTACTGGGAGCTGGGCTTATTGGGTGCTGGGCACTGGGGTGTTGGGTGCAGGGCATGTCCGAGTGCTGAGTGTTAGGTGGTGGGAGTGCTGGGTACTGGGCATGTGCGGGTGTTGGTTGCTGGGTCCTTGGGGTGCTGGGTGCTGTGTATGTCCGGGTGCTGGGCATGTCTGGGTACAGGGTGCTGGGCAGTGGGGTGCTGAGCGGTGGGGGTAATGGATGGTGGGTTTGGGGTATGCTGCTTTCGGGGCAGTGGGGGTGCTGGGTGTGAGACCTCTGGGGGTGCTGGATGGTGGGTGTTTGGGGTGCTGGGTGCTGAGCACTGCGGGTGTTGGGTGCTGGGCATGTCCGGGTGCTTGGCATGACCAGGTGCTGGGCATGGGGGGCGCTGGCTGCTGGGAGCTAGGGGTCCTGGCTGTGGTCATTTCCAGTTGCTGGTCGTGACCAGGTGCTGGGTTTTGTGGGTGCTGGCCATGTCCAGGTGCTGGGCATATTTGGATGCTGTGTGCTTGCCACTTGGGGTTGTGGGTGGTGGGCAGTGAGAGTGCTGGGTGGCGGGCGCTGGGGATGCTGCTTGTTGCGGTGCTCGGTGCTGGGCACTGAGGCTGCTGCGTGGTGGGGATGCTGGTTGTTGGGTATCCTGGTTTCTGGGCAATGGGGGTTGTGGGTATGATACCTGTGGCGGTGTTGGATGTCAGGTGTTTGGTGTGCTGGGTGCAGGGCATGACTGGGTGCTATGTGCTGATCACTGGAAATGTTGGGGGGCTCATTTGCTGCGTTCTGGTGTGTGGAGTGCTGGGCATGTGTGGGTGCTGGGCATGTGTGGGTGCTGGGCATTTGTGGGTGCTGGGTACTGAGCACTGGCTGTGTGGTTCGGTGAGGGTCCTGTGTGCTGGGCATGTCCGGGTGGTGGGTGTGGGGCGGTGGGGGTGCTGGGTGCTAGGTACTGGGGGTGCTGGGCCCTGGTATTGCTGGGTACTATGCATAAATGAGCACAGGGTATGTCTTCGTATGGCGTGCTTGGTGTTCGGCATATGCGGTGCTGTGTGCTCGGCGTATCCGGTGCTGGGTGGCTGTGCTCGTGGGGTGCATGTTGTGAATGCCCAAGGATCTGCTGGAGGTAGGGGCAGAGGATATTGGAGAGGTAAAAGCAAAGCAAAGGGTACTTAAGGGGCAGAGGCAGAGGATGTGGAAATATATTTAAGCAGTCTACTCCGTTAGGGATCAATCGATGCGCTGTATGTAAGAAGCAAGGACACCAGAAGAATGAGTGTCCAGAGAATACGGAAGTTGCTGTGATTCGGCCACAGCAAATTCCACCTGAAGCTGATCTCCTTAGGATGGGAGAGGATTCTGAAGGATGGGGACTTGGGGCAGAAAATGATATTCTCCCAGCTGAGCCCCTGGTTCCAGTAAAGCTGGGAAATAAAAGAGTTGATTTTTTTAGTGGACACTGGAGCAAAATATTCTGTTATACATACATGTAAAGGACCAATGAGTAAATTTAATGTATCTGTTGTTGGGGTCACAGGAAAGAAAGAGGTAAGGCCTTTTTTTGAAACCTTTAAACTGTAAAATTGGAGGAAAAACATTGATGCCTGAATTTTTATATATACCGGAATGCACCATACCTCTCTTGGGACAGGATTTATTGAATAAATTGGGAGCAAAATTAACTTTAAAAAAGGAAAAATCCAAGTTCATTTTCCTGAAGCTAATGCCTGGCAAGCCTAAGTTTATTTATTACAGACAAACACAGAAGAATCTGAAGAAATCAGTTTACCCTTTTGTTTGGGCGACAGACAAACCAGGAAGAGCAAACAATGTGGAACCAGTAAAAGTTGAATGGAAAACAGGAGTTCGACCACTCTGGAAGAAAACAGTCAAAAGATTTTTACCTTTGAATGGGAAGATCTGTCGACTGGAAGGAGAACTCAGCTCTGCCGGACTGTGCTGCCACGAGGGTTTAAAAATAGCCCAACCATCTTTGGAGCAGCCCTGACCCAGGAATTGGAACAGTGGTCCGGTAAGGAAGAACAAATCACCCTCCTTCAGTATGTTGATGACATCCTATTGGGAGCAGATGCTATTGAGATCTGCAAAGAAAAGACGGTTAGCCTCCTAAACTTTTTGGGAATGGCTGGGTACAGGCTGTCAGAAAAGAAAGCACAAATTGCAAAACAAACTGTAATTTATTTGGGATTTGGGATTTCCCAAGGACAGCGAAGATTGGGAAATGACAGGAAAAAAGGGCCATTGGCAAGATGGCACCCCCTCAATCTACAATATCAAGCTCTGTTAGTGGAATAAGATGACATCATTTTGAAGTAAGTACAATTTTAAATCCTGCTGCTTTGATGCCAAGTGAAAAAGAGAGTGATCCTAATCATGATTGTTTACAAGATGAAGAATTATGTGCTGATGGAAGCTGCTTTGTTGTGAAGGGAGAAAGGAGGGCTGGCTATGCCGTGGTAACTTCAACTGAAGATCGAGAACTAAAAGCATTACCTCCAAATACATCCGCCCAGAAGGCCAAGATAACAACTTGGACAAGAGCTTTAGATCTGGCTAAAGGTAAAAGGGTTAATATTTAGACAGACTCCAAATATGCTTTTGGAGTTGTTCATGCCCATGGAGCGATATGGAAAGAGCGAGAACTTTTGTCTGCCAGTGGCTCACCTATAAAGTATGGAACAGAGATTTTAAATTTATTGGAAGCAGTACAAATAAAAAAAAACAACCCACCAACAAAAACCCAAAGAAGTTGCTGTGCATCAAAAGAAATTCAAATAGAATCCCCAACTTATAAGGAAAAAGAAAATAAATTGGCTAAGCTACTACAGTGCAAAAAGAATGATCAAGGATGAATCATTACTTCACATGGACAATGTATAGTAACTCCCGAAATCATGACGAAATTGATGGTCACAACCCATGCTGAGACACATATGGGAGCAGAAGCAATGGTCGAGTCGGTAAAACGAGATGCAATAGGAACTAAAATGTTACTGATTGCTAAAAGTGTGAGTCATAAATGTGAGATTTGTCCTAGGAACAATCCGAAAATACAAATCCGACCCCCTCCTGGAGAGGTAAGGAAAGGCGTAACTCCCGGTGAGTATTGGCGAATAGATTTTTCAGAGTTACCAAGGTGCAACCAATACCGATATTTATTGGTATTGGGAAATACCTTCTCTGGATGGCCAAAAGCTTTCCCGTGGCAAACAAACAAGGCAAAAGAGGTAACAAAACACTTATTAAAAGAAATTATTTCAAGATTTGGAGTCCCTTTAGAGATGTCCTCTGATAGAGGCCCACATTTTGTAGCAGAGGTTATTAAGAATGTGAGTAAGACACTAAGACGACCACAATTTAGTAGACAAATAGAGAGAATGAACCAAATATTCAAGAGACAAATTTCTAAAATATCTCAGGAAGCTCAGTTGAAATGGATGGAAGCTTTACCACGTGCCTTGTTAAGAATTAGGGTAACCCCAATTAGCTAGAGAAAAACTAAGTCCATTTGAAATTCTGGATGGTAAACCTTATAATGTCAATCTAACAGGAAGGTTTGACCAAATGCACATAATAGCAGAAAAAGTGTTAACTGAATCTCTCTTGTCTTTGAGTAAAATGGCGAGTTCTTTACACAGATATGTTCTTTTGAGGACACTTTTACCCCTGGAATTTCTGGTACATTCATTCAGTCCAGGAGACCAAATCTACCTGCGAACGTGGAAGGACGACCCCTTTGGAGAAAAGTGGAAAGGACCCTTCCAAGTGTTGTTAACAACAAACACTGCGGTAAAATTAGAAGAAATAGACTCTTGGATTCATTACACCAGAATAAACAAAATACCTCCTAGACCGTGGACATCTACACCTAAAGAACCATTGCAATTATTTGAAGGCGTACTTGATGACTTACCAGAGCTGTTGCGGAATTATTTGTGATATTTAAAATATTTCTTGTTAGAAAAAAACCAAACTGATTAGGAAATTGTGGGTTTAGGAGTAGAAAATGTGGAGCCTGTTGATATTAATTATGATGATCAGTAAAGCTGAATCCCAATTTCTATTGCCAAAATGGGATAGAAATCAAAATACCTGAGAACTTTTAGCCCGAGAAGTAACCAACACGTCTTCTTTTTGTATTGCAGAACCTAGGTGATAATTCACAGTTAATTGAGAAGAAAATTCAACAATTAAAGGACTTAGCATGTGGATTTAAGGAACGAGAAGGATAAGATCTTTCTTGGTTATTTTCGTGGCTTCTAAATTTAAATTGGCTCAGACAGTTGTTCTTATTTGCAACACTGATCGTCATCTTAGTTACAATTACTTGTATGATTCAATGTATGTCTTTTTGTAGACGAAATGCTTATAAGTAGATGATGTGAGACTCACGATGCTCAACATCGTAAGTCTCAAAGGGGGGAACTGACGCAGTAGGTACAGTATCTACTATTCCATACTGCTCGCTTCTGTAATGCTACTGCTTGCCTCTGTAATTCTAAACAATGAAGACTTGTTGCTTAGAAGTTAGGGAACTAGCAGGTGTGGTGTTTGCAGGTGTGTAGAATTGTAGTCTAAATCGTGTCTCCTGGAAGCATTGTTAGACTCTAGTGAAGAGTAACCTTGGAAACAAGAACCATAAACAAACGTGGTCCAGACGTGGCTCGGAGACAAACCTCGACCTTAGAAGGAAAGAAAGGAACAGGTTCATGAAGAGTTCACTACCCTGCCGACCACCGGAGACCCTCAGGGAGGCCCTAAAGCCTTTAGGGCGCATGTTTCTAGGATGATGTAATATTAGAATTAATTCCCAGAAATTTAAGGAATATGTAAAAGAGAAACTTAAAATATGTATGAGAAGCATCTGGACATGCCCAGTACCTGGACACACCCAGCACCCAGAAGACCGAGTACCCAGCACCTTCTCATGCCCAGAACCCAGCAACCCCAGTGCCCAGAACCCAACACTCCCAGTGCCCAGAAACCAACAGCCCCAGCGCCCCCAGGGCCCAGCAACCAACACTCGCACGCACCCAACACTCCAACCACCCAGCACCCGAACATGCCCAGCGTGCAGTACCGCCAGGGACCACCACCCCCAGCACCAAGCACCCAGCACCGCCACTGCCCAGCACCCGGACATGCCCAACACTCAGCACCCTGGAGCAAGAGATACCCTGCACTCAGTTATGCATGGTAACCAGCAATGCCAGGGCCCAGCACCTAGCATCCACCACTGCCACCGCCCAGCACTAGGACATGACAACAAGCCAGTCCCCCACCACCCAGCACCTCCACAGCTCAGCAACAGAATATACCAAGCACCAAGCAATGTGTAGCAAGGGGTGCTAGGTGTAGTGGATGTGGCACATTTGGGGTGCTGGAGGTGGCTGGGAGCTATGCGGCTGAGAAGGGTTTTTCAATGGAATGTGAGAGCCGCCAACATCTTTCAGTCCTGCCTCTTTGTGTATGGGAGCCCGAAGGGCCGACTGACTGCTCTGCAGCTGGGCTGCGGCAAGGTCGCTGGTCTCTGGGCGAGAGCAGCTCCTCCGAAAGGGCGGCCACGAACAGCAAGAGCCAGAGACAGCCGCGATCCCGGTTCCTTCTGTGTTGGAGCACCCTCTGGTGGGAAGCCGTTTCGCAAATGCGCTCTGGTGACGGTAGGGCGTAAGTTGATATTTAGGTGGAGAACTAAGGGAGGGGGCCGGTGTTGTTGGTGCTGGGAAGGGGCTACTTCTCTGTTGGAGCCCCATGTGGAGGGTGGCGTTATCTAACGCAGAAGGGTCTCGTTATCTATGCAGAATCTCAACCTATTTCTCACGCTCATCAGAGCCAACCTCCGAAGCGGCCACCCACCTCATGGGACTTAGGCCCAAGAGTAGCCTGGATGGAAGGCTGATGCTGGCCCTCACCTTCCCTTGGCAGCCCCTCCTCAGCCGTACCAACAGCAGGGCTCTGTGTCTGTTCTCCCACCTATCCTCAATCGAATCCTTATCCTCATCAGAGCCAAGCTCAGAAACCGCCACCAACCACATGGGGCTCAGCCACAGAAGTTGATTGGACTGATGACTTAAGCTGGTCCTCACCTTCCCTTGGCAGCTATACCAACACTGAAGCTGTGCATTTGTTCTCCCACCTAACCTGAGCCTATCCTTTACCCTCTTCAGAGACAAGACCGAAGCTGCCACCGACCACGTGTGGCTCAGGCTCAGAAGATGACTGGACTGATGCCTTATGCTGGTCCTCACCTTACCTTGGCAGCCGTACCAACACCGAAGCTGTGCATTTTTTCTCCCACCTAAACTCAAGCTAGCCCTTACCCTCATCAGAGCCAAGCTCCAAAGCGGCCACCCACCACATGGGGCTCAGGCACAGAAGTAGCCAGGACTCAAGGCTGATGCTGGCCCTCACCTTCCCTTGGCAGCCCCTCCTCATTCCCATTCAACACCGGGGCTCTGTGTCTGTTCTCCCACCTAACCTCAACCTAACCCTTACCCTCATCAGAGCCAAGCTCCGAAAAGGCCACCCACCTCATGGGGCTCATCGGAACCACAAGTGCCGAGCACACAGCATCCGGACATGCCCAGCACACACACCCCAGCAATCACAAGACCCAGCAGTCGGCACCTGGTCATGACCAGCAACTGGAAAAGCTCACAGCCAGTACCCCTAGCTCCCAACACTCAGCACCCCCAGCGCCCAGCACTCAGTCATGCCAAGCATGCAGACATGCCCAGCACCCAACACTCAGCAGCATGACAGACCTTGCACCTGCTTATGCATGGTACCCAGCACTACCAGGGCCCACCAACCAGCACCCACAGTACCTGGCCCCCAGCCCACAGCACCCTCACTGCCCACCACCCAGAACCCCAAGTGCCAAGCACACAGCATCCAAACATGCCCAGCACCTGGGCACGCCCAGCATCCACAAAACCCAGCACTCGGTCATGACCAGCGACTGGAAATGCCACAGCCAGCACCCCTAGCTCCCAGCAGCCAGTGCCCCCAGTGCCCAGCACCTGGTCATGCCAAGCACCCGGACATGCCCAGCACCTAACACCCCAGTGCCCAGCACCCCATAGCAAGACATATCCTGAACCTGGTTATGCACAGTACCCAGCACTCCCATGACCCAGCAACCAGCACCCACAGTACTTTAGCCCCCAGCACCTGCACCGGCCAGCACCCAGCAACACCAGTGCACAGCACCCACTAACCCCATTGTCCAGCATCCCCAGCGCACAGCATCCGGCATATGGACATGCCCAGCACATGGACGTACCCACCAGCCAGCACCCCTAGTGCCCAGCACCCAAAGCTCCCTCCATCCATCACCCAGCACCCAGACATGCCCAGTGCTCAGCACCCCCACCACCTACCAGCCAGGATCAGGAAATGCCCAGCAACAAGCACTCCCATGCCTACCACCGCCAGTGCCCAATAACCAGCACACAGACAATGCCCACCAGCCAGCATCCCCAGCGCCCAGAACCCAGCGCCAAGCACTCAGTCCACAGGCATGCCCAGCACCCTGATATGCATAGTTCCCAGCACCCCCAGTGCCCAGCAGTCCCAGTGCCCACGACCCATCACTTGGATATGCCGAGCACCCAGAGATGCCCAGCACCCCGCACCCCCAGTGCCTAGAACCCAGTACTCCCAATGACCAGCACCCAGCGCCCAGCACTGCCTGTAGCCAGCATCCACCACCCAGACATGAACATCACCAAGACCTCCCAGTGCCCAGAACAGGGACATGTCGAGCACCCAGATATGTCCAACACCCAGCAACCCCAGCACCCAGACATGTCCAGAACCCACTACACTCAGGGCCTAGCACACAGTACCCCCACGACCCAGCACCGACGCATGCCCAGCACCAAGCACTGCCAATGATCCCAAGGGGTGCTAGGTGTGCTGGATGTTGCGCCTTTGCGGTGCTGGAGGTGGCTGGGTGCTGGGCAGCTGAGAAGGGGCTATCAGAGGAAAGTGAGAGCCACCGACACCTTTCAGTCCTGGCTTCTTGTGTGTGTGAGCTCGAAGGGCTGCTTGACTGCTCTGCAGTTGGGCTCTGGCAAAGTTGATGGTTGAGTGGTTCAGCGAGCTCAGAGCCCCAGTGTTGGTTTCTCCCTGAAAGGGCTGCCAGGGAAGACAAGTTCAAGCAACAGCTTTCAATGCTGGTTTGTTCTGTGTTGGAGCACCATCTGGTGGGAAGCCGTATTAGAGCCGGGCTCTGATGAGGGTTGATGTTTATATGGGAGACCAAAGGGAGGGGGACGGTGTTGGTGGGGCTGCCAATGGAAGGTGAGGGCCAGCGGCAGCCTTTCGTCCTGGCTACTTCTTTGTTGGAGCTACTTCTTTGTTGGAGCATGTCTGGGTGCTGGGTGATGGATGGAGGGAGCTTTGGGTGCTGGGCACTAGGGGTGCTGGCTGGTGGGTATGTCCATGTGCTGGGCATGTCCATATGCCGGATGCTGTGCGCTGGGGATGCTGGACAATGGGGTTAGTGGGTGCTGTGCACTGGTGTTGCTGGGTGCTGGCTGGTGCAGGTGCTGGGGGGTAAAGTACTGTGGGTGCTGGTTGCTGGGCCATGGGAGTGCTGGGTACTATGCATAACCAGGTTCAAGATATGTCTTGCTACGGGGTGCTGGGCACTGAGGTGTTAGGTGCTGGGCATGTCTGGGTGCTTGGCATGACCAGCCCCATGTGGTGGGTGGCCATTTCGGAGCTAGGCCTGATGATGGCAAGGCATAGGTTGATGTTTAGGTGGGAGAAGAAAAGGAGGGGGTGTTGTCGGGTCTGAGAAGGAGCTACTTCTCTGTTGCAGTCCCATGTGGTGTGTGGCATTATCTGACTCAGAAGGAGCCGGGACTGAAGGTTGATGTTGGCCCTCACCTTCCCTTGTCAGGCCCTCCTCAGCCCCACCAATACTGGCCCCCTCCCTTTTTCCACCCACCTAAACATCAGCCTATGCCTTACCGTCATCCGAGCCCAGCTTCATTACGCCCATTCACCACATGGGGGTCCAATGCAGAAGTTGCCAGGACGGAAGGTTTATGCTGGCCCTCACTATGCCTTGGCAGCCCCTTCTCAAACCCACTAACACCGGAGCTCTGTGTTTGTTATCCCACCTAACCTCAACCTAGCCCTAACCCTCATCAGAGCCAAGCTCTGAAGCTGCTACCCACCTCATGGGGCTCAGGCAAAGAAACAACCAGAACTGAGGCTCCATGCTGGCCCTCACCTGCCCTTGGCAGCCCCACCAACACCCCCCCCCTCCCTTTCTTCTCTCACCTAAACATCAACCTATGCATTGTCGTCATCAAAGCCCAGCTCTGAAAGGGCCTCCCACCAGATGGTGCTCCAATACAGAACGAACCAGCATTGAAAGCTGTTGCTTGGACTTGTCTTCCCTGGCAGCCCTTTGAGGACCCCACCAACACCGGGGTCTGGGCTTGCTCTACCAGTCAACCATCAACCTTGCCGGAGCCCAACTGCAAAGCAGACAAGCGCCCCGTTGAGCTCCCACTCACATTTAGCCAGGACTGAACTATGTTCGCGGTGCTCACCTTCCCTTTACAGCCCCTTCTCAGCTGCCCAGCACCCAGCCATCTCCAGCACCGCAAAGGCGCAACATCCAGCACACCTAGCACCCCTTGGGATCATTGGCAGTGCTTGGTGCTGGGCATGTGTCGGTGCTGGGTCGTGGGGGTACTGTGTGCTAGGCCCTGAGTGTAGTGGGTTCTGGACATGTCTGGGTGCTGGGGTTGTTGGGTGTTCGACATGTCTGGGATCTCGACATGTCCCAGTGCTGGGCACTGGGACGTCTTGGTGCTGGGAATGGCCAGGTGATGGTCATGTCTGGGTGGTGGATGCTGTCTACCGGAACTGCTGGGTGTTGGTCATTGGGGGTACTGGGTTCTAGGCACTGGGTTCTGGGTGTGCAGGGTGCTGGGCATCTCTGAGTGCTGCACAGGTCCACGTGATGGATCCTGGGCACTGTGACTGTTGGGGAATATGCATATAAGGGTGCTGGCATGTCTGGGTGTTGGGTTCTGGGCGGTGCAGATGCTGGCTGCTGGACATGTCCGTGTGCTGGGCATGTCTGGGTGCTGGTTATTGGGCACTGGTGGTGGTAGGCATGGGAGTGGTTCTTGCTGGGCATTTCCTCATCCTGGCTGGTGGGTGGTGGGGGTGCTGAGTACTGGGCATGTCTGGGTGCTGTGTGCTGCGTGGAGGGCGCTTTGGGTGCTGGGCACTAGGGGTGCTGGTTGGTGTGTATGTCCATGTGCTGGGCATGTCCACATGCCAGATGCTGGGTGCTGTGGGTACGGGGTGCTGGGCAATGGGGTTAGTGGGTGCTGGGCACTGGGATTGCTGGGTGCTGGCTGGTGCGGGTGCTAGGTACTGTGGGTGCTGGTTGCTGGGTCCTGGGAGTGCTGGGTACTATGCATAAGCGGGTGCAAGGTCTGTCTTGCTGCTGGGTGCTGGGGGTATTGGGGGCTGGGCACTGGGGTGCTGAGCGCTGGGCATGTTTGGGTGCTGGGCATGTCTGGGTGCTGGGTACTGGGCACTGGTGTTCTGGGGCAGTGGGTGTGCTGTGTGCTGGGTATGTCCAAGTGGAGGGCGTTGGGCGGTGGGAGTGCTGGGTGCTAGGTACTGGGAGTGCTGGGCCCTGGCATTGCTGGGTACTATGCATAACTGAGTGCAGGGTATGCCTCGGTGCTGGATGCTGGGTGCTGGAGTTACTGGGTGCTGGACATATCCGGTGCTGCGTGCTGGGCATATGTGGTGCTGTGTGCATGCGCTGGGGTTGCTGGGTGCTGTCCTCTGGGGGTGCTGGATTCTTGGCATGTGCGTGTGCTGTGTGCTGGGCCCTGGTTGTGCTGGGTGTGGGCAGTGTGGGTGCTGTGTGGTCGGCGCTGGGCATGTCCGAGTGCTGGGTGATGGGTGCTCGGGGTGTTAGGTGGTCAGCAGCAGGGAAGCTGCCTGCAGGGCATGTCCAGGTGCTGGGTACTGGTCACTGGGGTTGCAGGTGCTGGGGACTAGGTACTGCGGGTGCTTATTGTTGGTCCCTGGGAGTGCTGGGTACCATGCATAAGCGGGTGCAGGGTGTGTCTTGCTGCTGGATGCTGGGTGCTGGGGGTATTGGATGCTGGGCACTGGGGATACTGGGTGCTGGGCATGTCCACGTGCTGGGAGTGCTGGCTTGTGCAAATGTCCGGGAATTAGTGCTGAGCCGGGAGGTTGCTGGGCCCTGGGGGTGCTGGGTGCTGGGCACTGGGGTATCTTGTTGCTGGGCAGAGGGCATGATGGGTGCAGTGCGCTGGTGCTCTGAGTGCTGTGTCCGGTTGCTGGGCATGTCTGGGTGCAGGGTGCTGGTGATGGGCAGTGGGGGTTGTGGGCGGTGGAGGTACTGGGTGCAGGGCATGTCCGGATGTTTGGCAATTGTGGTGTTATGTGCTTGGCGCTGGGGCTGTGTCCTGGTTCCGGCTGGGACAGAGTTAACTTTCTTCCCAGTAGCTTGGGGGCTGTGCTGGCTTTTGGGTTTGGTGTGAGAGGAGCGTTGATGCTTTGGTTGTTGCTGGGTGGTGCTTGCACTGTGGCCTTTTTGTTTCTCTTTTAGGGTTAGGGTTAGGCTTGGGGTTACGGTTTAGCAACGTGGGATATGGGCACTGGAGCTGACTCTGGCAGGGTGAGCAGTGATTGGTGGGCTGAAGTAGCGGTTATTTTTCAGGTGTTGTATTGCTGGTCAAGTTATAAGCAACCCTTGTTGTTAGTGTTTTACAGGTGGTGCGCAAACCTCAACGTGGCAACCCAAAATGATGGAGGCCAGACAGCTGAGCGGCCAAGGTAAAGGAGTGAGAGATAAGAATCACTGTGAGCGGGCTGCAGTATCTCAGCATGTGCCTTTTCGCTTGGATTTCTGTAGGTGCCGCATGCAGGCTCGGAGAGGCGACGCCGCTGCATGCTGGCGAGGTGTGAGGTGAGGCGGTTGTGGGCTGGGTTAGTGTCTAATAGCAAAGTATTAGATGGCAACTCAGTGAAGCGTTTCTCTGTGGTTTTGCAGGTGCTGTGTGGGCCACCTTTGGAATTGGATGAACATTTGAGGTGAGCTGGGTAGTAGAGAGGAGGAGCATGGGGCTGGTGACTTCTCACAAACGCAACAGTAACTTTGTGTGTCTTGGTATCTTAGGTGCCAGAATTACCAGCGGCCTCCGACTCTGGAATTGGCATGGAGCAGGCAAGCGCAATGCCACGGCTCTTGTGAGGATGAGGGTGTTGTGGAAGAGCGCGGTGATTACTGTCATGATGCTTACTGCTGGTGTGGTGCGTTGTGTGTTGTGGCTTTTTTTTTTTTCCAGATACTGAAGAGGAACCTGGTGACTGCAGGAAAATATCAGCTAGCCAATGTGGTTTTTGTCAAGGATGGGTTCAGACCCCGGCCCTCTGAAAGCTAAGTTGAGGGATGATGGCTGGGGAGGGGGCAAGGGGATAAGGTTGGCAACTGCAGGAAGGGGGATTTAAAGCTACTATAGGGCAAAGGGCTGTCCAGGAACAGTTCCCTTTGGGCAGTTAAAGGGAGCGGGTTACTCTTCAGCATGACGCTAGGGCAGGGCAGTTCCAGCCTGTGTCCATTGTTGTGTAGTTTGTGTGGCCTGTCTTCTGTGTCTTAGGCCTTCCTCAGGTCTCAATGTCCTCTTTGCGCTTGAGGACCACAGCACACACCTCGGGTGCCATCCCTAGGATCTCGAATGTCTGTAGTCATCAGTGTAGCACCAATCGGACGCTGCATTTTTTGCGTTACAAGCTTAAAGCATGGATCGGTCTCACATCTCAAAGTTTCCAGACGGTCATCTTTTGTGGCATCCTTCCTGTCTGCGTGAGCAGCTCTGCTCTCTAGCCGTCCATTTTCACGGCCTGGGATTTCTTCCCTGCATCCTTACGTTCTTAGGTCTTGAGGCCAGGCTTCTTGCGCATACATCCTCTCAGTTTTGAGAATAACTTCTTGTCACGGGCACTGATGTTCTACTCTCTTTCTGGGATTGCCACAGAGCCTCCTCACATCACCGTCCCACGGGTCTTCTTGCCCAATGGATTCTTCTGTCCAGGCGTCATTCTTCTTGCCGAGAGCTTTCTCTCCTCTTTGAGGCGCGTTGTTTGGAGGGTTCTGTGTAGTGTCGGTCTGTGCATGTGTGCATTTGGCTTGGAGCTGCACTGCCCGGGGGTGTAGTTAGGGGTAGGTGGAATAGCCATAAGAGTCTATGGCCAGTCTGTTGAGGCAAAGGTTGCAGTCAACTCAGATCGAGTAGCCATCAGCAGGTTGCGTGGACAGCTCTTTCAGTGGTGTTTTATGGGGAGAAGCAGAGCCTCCCCATAAAACAGTGGGATGGCTACTACCCCCAGCCCGGTCAGGGGTAGTAAAGCAGATTGAATCTCAAAGGTGTTAATGCTTATATGTTTGGGACTTAATGGTTGTGGGTTGTTTGTGTTTGTTTTTGTTTTGTTTTTTTTTTATGGCAGGATGTATTGTTGGATTCTAAATGGTATTCCTAAAAGGAAACAAAACTTCTGGAATTGTTAAGCTATTGATCTGCAACTGGGTGACTTGTTCGATGTTATTGTTTTTTCAGATGCATAGGAATGAGCCGCGAACCAAAGAGTGACAGAGGTGGCAAGTGTAGCACCATAAGAAGGTTGTTGTAAGGCTGCTTTCCTTAATCTTTGAGAAGTTGTGGAGATTGGGTGATGTCCCAGAAGACTGGAAGAAGGCTAATGTCACCCCATCTACAAGAAAGGCATAAAGGAGGATCCAGGAAATTATAGGCCCATCAGTCATTCTTCAGTCCCTGGGAAAGCTGTGGATTGAATCTTCTTGTGTGATATCACAAGTCAAATAAAGCACAAGTCAAACATGATTGGGAATAGCCAGCACGGATTCACCAAGGGCAAATCATGCTTGACAAACCTGGTTGCTTTCTACAATGCAGTAACCTTTCCAGTTGATGTGGGGTGAGCAGTGGACACAGTCTACCTGGATTTCTCCAAGGCTTTTGATATGGTTTCCCACAGCCTCCTCCTACAGAAACTGATGCATTACAGTCTAGACAAGCGGTCTGTTTGGTGGGTGGGGAACTTGCTGACAGGCCACTCCCAGAGGGTGGTAGTAAATAGCTCCTTTTCAAACTGGCAACCTGTCACAAGCGGGGTCCCCCAGGGATCGATATTGGGCCCAACACTGTTTAATATAAGTGATGTGGATGATGGGATCAAGTGTACCCTGATGAAGCTTGATGATGATACCAAACTGAGTGGGGAAGCGGACACTTTGGAGGGGAGATCCACTCTGCAGGAAGACCTGGATAGGCTGGAAGACTGGGCTAACGAGAACCTTACGAAGTTCAACAAAATTAAAAGTTAGGTCTTGCACCTGGGAAAACATATCCAAGGAGTGCAGTACAGGCTGGGATCTATCCAGCTGGGGAGCAGCTGTGGAAAGGGACCCGGGGGTCCTGGTGGAGAACAAGCTCAATCTGAGCAAACAGTGTGCTGCTGCAGCAAAGAAGGCCACCACGATGCTGGATTGCATCAACAAGGGCAGGGCATCACCAGCAGAAATATAGAAGTCATTATCCCACTCTACTCGGCGCTCGCCAGGTCACACCTGGAATACTGTGTTCAGTGTTGGTCCACACTATACAAAAAAAGATGTGAACAGGCTGGAGAGGGTCCAGAGAAGGGCCACAAAGATGATCAAAAGAACCTGACACGTGAGGAAAGGCTGAGAGAACTGGGTTTGTGTAGCCTTGAGAAAAGAAGGCTTAGGGGAGACCTCATCACCATGTTCCAGTAGTTAAAGCGTGGTTACAAAGATGATGGAGACTCCCCTTTTACAAGGAGTCACACAGAAAAGATGAGGGGTAATGGGTACAAGTTACTCCTGGGGAGATTCTGTTTGGACACAAGAGGAAAACTTTTCACAATGAGAACAATCAGCCAGGGATAATCTCCCCAGGGAAGTGGCAGATTCCCCAACATTGGACACTTTCAAGATTTGGTCAGAGAGGGTGCTGGGCCATCTTGTCTAGACCGTGTTTTTGCCAAGAAAGGTTGGACCAGATGATCGTTGAGGTCCCTTCCAACTTGGTATTCTACAGTTCTGTGATGAAAGTGGGTCAGCCTGTGGCGTTGGAGGGAAGATGAGTCTTGTTGGCTATATGACTGCATAATGTATTTTTTTTCTGAAGATGCAAAGCAATGAACCAGGCGGGATATAGGCACTGGAATTGACTCGGGCAAGGTGAGCAATGACTAGCGGGCTGAAGTAGCAGTTACTTTTTAAGGTGGTGTACTGTCAGTGAAGTTATAAGCATTACCTGTTGTTTGGGCTTTACGCATGGTACGCAAGCTTCAATGCGGCAGCCCCAAATGACGGAGGCTGGGTGTGCAAGTAAAGGCCAAGGTAAAGGAGGGGGAGATGAGAATTGCTGCAGGCAGGCCGTGGTTTTGGGCAGTATTTCAGCATGTGCTTTTAGTTTGGGTTTTTCCACATGCCACAGGTAGCCTCAGAGGGGTGTAGCTGCCCACTGAGGAGCGGTCCAAGAAGGTGAGGAGGTTGTCAGCTGGGTCACATTTAATAGCTAAGTATTACATGGCATCTTGGTTAACCATTTACCTTTTGGTTTTGTGGGAGCTGTGCTGGCTGCCTTTGGAATTGGATGAGCATTTGAGGTGAGCTGGAGTAGTAGTGAGGAGGAGCATGGGGCTGGTGATTTCTCCCAAGCGCGATGGTAACTTCGTGTCTCTTGACATCTTGGGTGCCACAAGTGACAGTCGCAGCATCTGACTTTGGAATCAGCGTGGAGCAGGTGAGCAGAGCACTATGGTGCGTTTGAGGAGGAGGCTAGTGTGATGCTGAATACCAGCACTGTTCTGTGGTTTGGTGTGGTTTTTTTGGTGTGGGTGGTTTGGTGTTGTTTTTTTTTTGGCAGATAAAGAAGAACCGGGCGAGTGCAGCAACATCCCAGTTAGTGTTTTGGGTTTTGTGTTGGTTTTTTTCTTTAGGATGGATTCATATCCCTGGCCCTCTGAAAGCTAAGTTGAGGGACCAGGCTGGGGAGGGAACAGGTTGGGAATTGCAGGAAGGGGTTATGAAGTTAGCGTAGGGGAGAGGACTGTCTAGGAACAGTACACTTTGGGAAGGTGTAAAGGGAGTGGGTTGATCTTCAGCATGATGCTAGTGTGTGCCGGGCACGGCAGTTCCAGCCTGTGTCTGTGGTGGCGTGTAGTTTCTGTAGACTCTCTTCTGTGTCTTCTACCATAGCTTTCTCAGGTCTTGATGTCTCCGTAGCTCTTTGTGATCAGCAGGTACCTCAGTAGCCCTCCCGAGGGTCCCAAATGCATCAGCATAGTGCCTGTTGAGCCCTTCTTATCTTGCCATTGTAGCTTCAAGCATGGACATGTCTGGTAAGTGTTGCATCGTGGATGTTTCCGAAGGGTCATCTCTTGTGGTGGCAAGCCAGGCGGTGCTGGCAGCTCTGCTCTTGAGAGTTCTGTTTCCACAGTTGTCTTTAGGGGTTTCACCCCTGTGTCCTTAACGGTCTTAGGTCTTAAAGCCTGGCTTCTCACGCATCCATTGTTTTGGGTTTTATGGTAGTTTTCTCTCATGCACCGTGGCAGTCACCTCTCTTACCCAGGGGTGCTATAGAGCATTTGTGCCATTGTGGCACTGTAGGGCTTCTGTGCCGGAGGCAACTTCCCTACAGGAGTCATTCTTGCTCACGGTCTTCTCACGTCTCATGGTCACATTGTTTGTGGTGTCTGTGTGCGGACTCTGCGTGTCAGGGTTGGAGCTGCCCTGCCTGGGAGTGTAGCAATATTAAAGGCAGGGGAAGCATAGCTTTATGGTGATATGGTTATATGTTGATCTGGCCAGATTCTTTAGGCAAAGACTGTACAGTCCATCTCTGGGCAAGTAGCTCTAGAGAGCTGCCACAGTTACTTTCATTGTGTTTTGTGGGTGCTAGAGGTTGCACTCCGGCCTTTTGGGAGCGGTGGTTTGCGAGGTAGGTCAAGCGGGTTGAATTTTGAGTTTGCCTTAATTTGTCTATGTGGGGCTCAATATCTGGGGTTTGTTTTTTTCCATCTGCAGTTAGGAGGCATATGCAAAAACAAGACAGGCTTGTAGTCTTGTCAAGCTATTGGTCAGCATCCAGCTGACTTGCTTTACATGGTTTGATTAGCGTGGCCTGTTTGAGTGGAGGTTGCCTGGGCTGGTTTTTTGTATAGCCAGTAGGTATTGGCAAGCAGGGTGTAGAGTTCCTTTTGTAGTTTTTTGCAGGTGCCCCAGGGTGATTTGTATCCCCGGAGAAAATTCTCAAGCGAGTCTTGCCAGAGTGTCCAAATCAAAGCGAAGAAGGAGCAGGACCGGTGAATGTAGCGAAGCATCTTCCTCAGCTTGCTGTTAAGAAGGCTGAAACTTTGGAATTGTATGGAGTGGCAATGTTGCTTTGAGGTGCGTGGCGAGACAGTTCCAGGGGTGGGTCTAGAACTGGGGCAATATGCCATCGTGGCAGGTGGGCGGTAAAACAATTGTGTTTTGAGTGAGGGGTGGAGCGAGTGGTTGTTGAATGACTGTTAGTTTTTGAATGTGCCTAACCTTGTATGTGTGAAGTATTTTATTGCAGGTTGTATTTAATGTTGAGAGTAATTTTTTTTTTTTTAAATTATAATAAAAACACCCCGGGGATTTCCCCGCCCCCGGCTGTTTTTTTTTTCCCCCGGTCCTGGCTGCTCTGCAAGGCGATGTTCATCGCCAATGTTTGGGCAGAGGTCAGGCTCGGGCCGGGGTTTTTGCAGGCAGGGTGATTTTCGAGGCCTCTGGGAATGCTATTCCCGGGGAGCGCCGCAGATATGGGGCGATGTCCCGTTGTGGCAGGCTGGTCACAGAATGGATCGGTGAGAGTGAGGGGTAGCTTTTGTGGTAGCTGAATGAGTGCTGTGTTTTGAATGTATATAACCTTGTTTGATTGTGTGGTGGTTTTTTATGTTTCTTTGGAGGTTGTGTGTGGAGTTGAGATTTTTTTTTTCTTTTCAGAGAGTTAGAAAAAAATTATAATGAAAAAACCTAGACAGGGGATTTTTTTCCCGCCTGGCTGGGGGTGTGTGTGTTGGGTGTGTGTTGTGTTCCCCCGCCCTGCCCTGGTTCCAGCAACTCTGCAAGGGAGTTCATTGCCAATGTTTGGGTGGAGGTTGGGCTCTGGCTGATGTTTTTGCAGGGAGGGTGGTTTTTCAAGGCCCCTGGGAACACTGTTCCTGGGGACCGCTGTCCTTGCAGGGAGGTATGTTGTGTAGTGAATGGTCACAGGAAGGTGATTGACGATCTTGCAGTTGAAGGGTGTGGGGAATTGGAGCAGGTTGTCAGTGTTGAAGAGGACCAGCTTGTGAAGCAGGTGGGCTGAACTTTATTGTTTACTGTTAGGATTGTAAATTCTTTTGAGGGGCTTTGAGTTTCTGATGTAATTATATGTTATATGGTTTTTTTATTTTTGTGTGCAGGCATGGAAGTGGGGGGCCCACTGAGATGAGCGGAGCTTGGTCACTTCCTGCCTAGCAATACCAATTGTGGAGACGATGTCGCCTCGAAGAGGCAAACTTAGAGATGTAACACAATAGACCGAGTATGTAATGGGAGGGAGAAATGTGGAAAAGACAACTAGGTAGAGAATCACAGGCACTAAATACTTGCACTGACTCTAAAGGTAATGATGAATTTTTAGAGATCAAATGCGTTTTCAAAAATAATGAGTGAGAAGTGAATAAATTTAATCGTAGCAAGTATTTGATCAACTTGAGTGTAATTATTGTTTCTGTAGTAAAAGTATATTCTAGAATTGAAATGTAAAAAGTGATACTGGAAAACTTATTGGAGTCAGCAATGGACCAATTTAAACATAAAAATTACTAAAAAAAAATTACAGGCAGTAATGTATCCCTATTGGAATCACAGTAAAAACTGAAATAACAAATGAAAGTACAAAGCTAAGTGGGTGTTGTTAGTGCCTACGGTTAAAGATTGCCGATCGGGGGATGGTGGGGGTGGGGAATTGTTACAGGCATTGACAGCTCTTGCTCGGGGACTATTGTGGCAATAACTTTTGCATGTGATAATTCAAATGAGAATTAGGCATCAGAGGGAGAGTTGTCAATACCTATAGATAAATGTAGCTATTGACAAGTTAAAAGAAAGCATGTGTGTTACTGGGTCCTAAGTATATTTAAGATATTTGTAGTTGTGTAAAGTTTTTTTTTTTAATTACTTTGAGTAGTTTTAAAGAAATGTAGAATACTACTTGGGCATAAATGATGTCCAGTCGAAACACTGATGTTAATAAGACACTAGCAGGCATGAATTGTGTCTGAGTAGTATCATAAGGAAAATATCAAACTAGGCAGTAAAGATGGAATGCTAATATGGCTGTGTTTAATTACCTTAATTGCAGCAAGAGCTAATTATGGTAGTTAAACCACTCCTTAATAGGGTTCTAAGGTATCTTAAAAGGAAGTGATTACAATAAAGTTTTAATAAAATGGTTTGATCTGTTTTGTCTCCCCTGTGTCTTTTTTTGTCTGTCATTGGGGGTTTTTTTCCCCTCTGTAGGGTTTTTTTGTGTGTGTGTGTCTTATGTCTTTTGATTTTGTTGTCTCTCTCTGTTTTTTGTCTTTGATTTTGTTCTCTCTGGTTTTTGTCATTGATGTTGTTGTCTTGCTCTGTTTTTGTCTTCGATTTTGTTGTCTCTCTCCGTTTTTGTCCTTGTGGTGTGTGTTGTGGGTTTTTTGTTTCCTGTCATGGTTAGAGGAGGGAGCTCCCTATCTTGGTCTTTAGGGGTTGTGGAGTTCTTGTGCGTGTCAGTCTTGGTCTTTGGGGGTTGTGGGGTTTTTTGTGCACATCAGCCTTGGTCTTTGGGCTTGTGTGGTTTTTTGGTGTGTGTTTGCTACTTAAAATGTAAATAGCAGCAGTAGAAAATGGCTGCTAGTTACTCCCTAGGAGTAACTCACACAAATAAATTGCAAAATGTAGTATTTTTAAAAAATTACTCCCAGGGAGTGTGCCATTTTCTACTGCTGCACCAAACTTTTATTATTTTTAATTTTTTAATACCATCTATAGTAATTATTAGTATTCCAAGTGGGAGTAATCTCTGATTAGAATAATCAAAACAAAAGATTATTGTAACCATTCATTACTCCCACATAGAATGCTAATTAACTAGTCGTTATGCAAAATAAACAGCAAATTATGCAAATAAGATGCAAATTCCCCCCTCCCCCAACACACAAAGGCACACAAATTGAATGCACCTTCGGAAAAAAAAAAACAAACAAGTTACCACCACACACACCTGGAGGACTTCCGGATCATAGAGACAGACTTCCAGAGACATCGAGTGCAAACCCGGAAGTTATTATCTGTAGCCCGGAAGTCCTCAAACCACGCCGGAAGTCCTCCAGAGAAACTGGAAGTCACCGTAATTCCACCGGAAATGCACTTTTATGACCTAAAAACAACCCCGAACAAGCAAAATGAAACAGAAGCAAACAACCTGAGGCCGGAAGTCGCCCTTATTACACCGGAAGTCACTATAAATACCCGGAAGTCACAGATAAAAACCGGAAACACTAAAAATCACCGGAAGTAGCATACACAACTGTAAGCAACAAAAAAAGAAAACAAACAGGTACATTGATAGGGCTTAGGGTTAGGACCTTAGGGTTCCCACATAAGGTTAGACATTAGGGCCTTAAGACTACAAGTTGGGTCTTGGATCCTGGGTTACAGAGCTAGGGTTAAACAGTTAGGGTTACAGTGAGGAGTGAGGTTAAGGTGAGGGGTCAGAGCAGTTAGGGTGAGGGATTAGGAGTTAGGGCTAGGGCTGTTAGGGTGAGAGGTTAGGGGTTGGGGTTAGGGTTACAGGGGTTAGGAGTTTAGGGTTAATCCCAGACAGCAGCCCCAGACTATTCCAAGGAAGCTACCCAAGATGATTTTTCGTTATTCATACAAGCTCTCTCCTCCAGGATCCACCCAAGACTCCTCCCAGGCATCTCCCGGAGTTTTTCGACCCCCAGTTGCAGGGACCTGACATCCTAGGTAGCAGCCCCAGACGCCTCCAAGGAAGCTACCCAATATGATTTTTCTCTTTTGGTAGATGCTCCTTCCTGCAGGATCCACGTGAGACTCCTCCCAGGCATCTCCCTGAGTCTTTTGACCCCCTCTTATAGGGAACTGTGATCCTGTGTAGAAGCCCCAGACTCCTCCAAGCAAGCTACCCAAGATGTTTTTTTTCTTTTGGTAGAAGGTCCGTTCTCCAGGATTTAGCCAAGACTCCTCCCAGGAACGTCCCGGACTCTTTTGACCTGAGATTTAGGGACCTGACCTCTGGGGTAGGAGACCCAGACTACTCCAAGGAAGATACCTGACAGGATTTCTCTCTCTTGGTAGATGCTCCCTCCTCCAGGATCCATCTGAGACTCCTCCCAGGCAGCTCCCGGAGTTTTTTTAATATCTCTTGTAGAGAACTGTGATGTTGGGTAGCAGCCCCAGACTCCTCCAGGGAGGCTACCCAGGATGATTTTTCTCTTTTAGTAGAAGCTCCCTCTTCTGGGATCCACCTGAGATTCCTCCCAGGCATCTCCTGGATTCTTTTGACTCCCTCTTCTAGGGAACTGTGATGTTGGGTAGCAGCCCCAGACTCCTCCAAGTAAGATACCCAAGATGATTTTTCTCTTTTGGTAGAGGGTCCCTCTTGCGGAATCCACCAGAGACTCCTCCCAGGCATCTCCCAGATCTTTGGACCTCTGATTTAGGATCCAGAGATCCCGGGTAGCAGCCCCAGACTCCTCCAAGATACTCGGGATATTTTTTCTTTTTGGAGGGAACTCTCTCCTCTTTAATCCCCACAAGACTCCTCACAGGCATCTCCCTGAGTCTTTTGACCTCTGCTTTAGGGACCTTATATCCCAGGCAGCAGCCCCAGACTTTACCAAGGAAGCTACCCAAGATGATTTTTCTCTATTGGTAGAAGATCCCTCTTCTGGGATCCACCCGAGACTCCTCCCAGGCATCTCCCGGAGTTTTTCGACCTCCAGTTGCAGGGACATGCCATTCTGTATAGCAGCCCCAGATTCCACCAAGGAAGCTACCCAAGATGATTTTTCTCTTTTGCTAGAAGCTCCCTCTTCTGGGATCCACCTGAGACTCCTCCCAGGCATCTCCTGGGTCATTGGACCTTTGATTTAGAGACCAGAGATCGCGGGTAGCAGCCCCAGACTCCTCCAAGGAAGCCACCCGAGATGATTTTTCTATATTGGTAGATGCTCCCTCTTGCGGAATCCACCTGAGACTCCTCCCAGGCATCTCCCGGAGTCTTTGGACCTCTGATTTAGGGTCCAGAGATCCCAGGTAGCAGCCCCAGACTCCTCCAAGGAAGCTACCCAATATGATTTCTCTCTTTTTGTAGATGCTCCCTCCTCCAGGATCCATCCGAGACTCCTCCCAGGCAGCTCCTGGAGTTTTTTGAACCTCTCTAATAGGGAATTATGGTCTTGGATAGCAGCCCCAGACTCCTCCAAGGAAGCTGCCGGAGATGATTTTTCTCTTTTGGTAGAAGCTCCCTCCTCCAGGATCCACCCAAGACTACTCCAAGGCCTCTCGCAGAGTTTTTTGACCTGTGCTTAGGGAACTGACAGCCAGGGTAGCAGCCCCAGACTACTGCAAGGTAGACATGCAAGATGATTTTTCTATATTGATAGATGCTTCCAGGAGGAGCTGGAAGCCATTGTGCAGCGGGGTAGCTATGACTTAGTCGCCATCACGGAAACATGGTGGGATGAGTCGCACGATTGGAGTGCTGCAATGGACGGCTATAAGCTTTTCAGAAGGGACAGGCGAGGAAGGAGAGGCGGTGGAGTAGCCCTGTATGTTAGGGAATGCTTCGACTGTCTAGAGCTCGATGGTAGTGATGACGAGGTCGAGTGCTTGTGGGTAAGGATGAGGGGGAAGGCCAACAAGGCAGATATCCTGCTGGGGGTCTGTTATAGACCACCTAGCCAGGAAGAGGAGGCAGACAAAATATTCTACCAGAGGCTGGCAGAAGTCTCCCAGTCGCTAGCCCTTGTTCTCGTGGGGGACTTCAACTTTCCGGATGTCTGCTGGAAATACCACACGGCAGAGAGGAAACAGTCGAGGAGGTTCCTGGAGTGTGTGGAGGATAACTTCCTGACGCAGCTGGTAAGCGAGCCCACCAGGGGAGATGCCTCGCTTGACCTGCTGTTCACGAACAGAGAAGGGCTGGTGGGAGATGTGGTGGTCGGAGGCCGGCTTGGGCTTAGCGACCATGAAATGGTAGAATTTTCGATACTTGGTGAAGTAAAGAGGGGGACCAGCAAAACCGCTACCATGGACTTCCGGCGGGCGGACTTTGGCCTGCTCAGGACACTGGTCGAGAGGGTCCCTTGGGAGACAGTCCTGAAGGGCAAAGGGGTCCAGGAAGGCTGGACGTTCTTCAAGAAGGAAGTCTTAAAGGCGCAGGAGCGGGCTGTCCCCATGTGTCGAAAGAAGAACGGGCGGGGAAGGCGACCGGCCTGGCTGAACGGGGAGCTCTGGCTGGGACTCAGGGAAAAAAGGAGAGTTTATCACTTGTGGAGGAAGGGTCAGGCAACTCAGGAAGAGTACAGGGATCGCGTTAGGTCGTGCAGAGAGGAAATTAGAAAGGCAAAAGCCCGGCTAGAACTCAACCTGGCCACTGTCGTGAGAGACAACAAAAAATGCTTTTACAAGTATATTAATGACAAAAGGAGAGCCAAGGAGAATCTCCATCCTCTATTGGATGCGGGGGGGAACGTTGCCACCAAGGACGAGGAAAAGGCTGAGGTACTCAACGCCTTCTTTGCCTCAGTCTTTAGTAGTCAGAGTGGTTATCCTCAGGGTACTCAGCCCCCTGAGCTGGAAGACAGGGACGGCGAGCAGGATAAAACCCCCATAATCCAAGACGACAAAGTTAATGACCTGCTGCGCCACCTGGACGTTCACAAGTCTATGGGGCCGGATGGGATCCACCCGAGGGTACTGAGGGAGCTGGCGGAGGAGCTTGCCGAGCCGCTCTCCATCATTTACCAGCAGTCCTGGTTAACTGGGGAGGTCCCGGACGACTGGAGGCTCGCCAATGTGACTCCCATCTACAAGAAGGGCCGGAGGGAGGATCCGGGGAACTACAGACCGGTCAGCCTGACCTCGGTGCCGGGGAAGATCATGGAGCGGTTGGTTTTGAGGGCGCTCACGAGCCATGTCTGGGACAACCAGGGGATCAGGCCCAGCCAGCACGGGTTCATGGAAGGCAGGTCCTGCTTGACCAACCTGATCTCCTTCTATGACCAGGTGACCCGCCTAGTGGATGAGGGAAAGGCTGTGGATGTGGTCTACTTGGACTTCAGTAAGGCCTTTGACACTGTCTCCCACAGCATTCTCCTAGAGAAGCTGGCGGCTCACGGCCTAGACAGGTCCACTCTTCGCTGGGTAAAAAACTGGTTGGACGGCCGAGCCCAGAGAGTTGTGGTGAACGGAGTTAAATCCAGTTGGCGGCCGGTCACGAGCGGTGTTCCCCAGGGCTCAGTACTGGGGCCGGTCCTGTTCAATATCTTCATCAATGATCTGGACGAGGGGATCGAGTGCTCCCTCAGTAAGTTTGCAGACGACACCAAGCTGGGCGGGAGTGTTGATCTGCTGGAGGGTAGGAAGGCTCTGCAGAGGGACCTGGACAGGCTGGATCGATGGGCCGAGGCCAACTGTATGAGATTCAACAAGGCCAAGTGCCGGGTCCTGCACTTCGGCCACAACAACCCCAGGCAACGCTACAGGCTTGGGGAAGAGTGGCTGGAAAGCTGCCCAGAGGAAAAGGACCTGGGGGTACTGGTTGACAGCCGGCTGAACATGAGCCGGCAGTGTGCTCAGGTGGCCAAGAAGGCCAACGGCATCCTGGCCTGTATCAGAAATAGTGTGGCCAGCAGGAGTAGGGAGGTGATCGTGCCCCTGTACTCGGCCCTGGTGAGGCCGCACCTCGAATCCTGTGTTCAGTTTTGGGCCCCTCACTACAAGAAGGACATGGAGGTGCTGGAGCGTGTCCAGAGGAGGGCAACGAAGCTGGTGAAGGGCCTGGAGCACAAGTCTTATGAGGAGCGGCTGAGGGAATTGGGGTTGTTTAGTCTGGAGAAGAGGAGGCTGAGGGGAGACCTCATCGCGCTCTACAACTACCTGAAAGGAGGTTGTAGCGAGGTGGGCGTTGGTCTCTTCTGCCAAGTCACTAGCGATAGGACAAGAGGAAATGGCCTCAAGTTGCGCCAAGGGAGGTTTAGATTGGACATTAGGAGAAATTTCTTTACTGAAAGAGTGGTCAGGCCTTGGAACAGGCTGCCCAGGGAAGTGGTTGAGTCACCATCCCTGGAGGTATTTAAAAGACGTGTAGATGAGGCCCTTAGGGACATGGTGTAGTGGGCATGGTGGTGTTGGGTTGACAGTTGGACACGATGATCTTAGAGGTCTTTTCCAACCTGTATGATTCTATGATTCTATGCTCCCTCCTCCAGGATCCACCCGAGTCTCCTCTCAGACATCTCCTGGAGTATTTTGATCTCTTATTTAGGGAACTTAGATTCCCGGTAACAGCCCCAGACTCCTCCAAGGAAGCTACAGAAGATGTTTTTTCTCTATTGGTGGAAGCTCCCTTCTCCAGGATTTAGCCAAGACTCCTTCCAGGAACGTACTGGACTCTTTTGACCTGAGTTTTAGGAACCTGATATCTGGAGTAGGAGCCCCAGACTACTGCGAGGAAGATACCCGAGATGATTTTTCTCTTTTGGTAGAAGCTTCCTCCTCCAGGATCCATCCGAGACTCCTCCCAGGCAGCTCCTGGAGTTTTTTGAACCTCTCTAATAGGGAATTATGGTCTTGGATAGCAGCCCCAGACTCCTCCAAGGAAGCTGCCCGAGATGATTTTTCTCTTTTGGTAGAAGCTCCCTCCTCCAGGATCCACCCAAGACTACTCCAAGGCCTCTCGCAGAGTTTTTTGACCTGTGCTTAGGGAACTGACAGCCAGGGTAGCAGCCCCAGACTACTGCAAGGTAGACATGCAAGATGATTTTTCTATATTGATAGATGCTCCCTCCTCCAGGATCCACCCGAGTCTCCTCTCAGACATCTCCTGGAGTATTTTGATCTCTTATTTAGGGAACTTAGATTCCCGGTAGCAGCCCCAGACTCCTCCAAGGAAGCTACAGAAGATGTTTTTTCTCTATTGGTGGAAGCTCCCTTCTCCAGGATTTAGCCAAGACTCCTTCCAGGAATGTACTGGACTCTTTTGACCTGAGTTTTAGGAACCTGATATCTGGAGTAGGAGCCCCAGACTACTGCAAGGAAGCTACCCGAGATGATTTTTCTCTTTTGGTAGAAGCTTCCTCCTCCAGGATCCACCTGAGACTCCTCCCAGGCATCTCCCTGGAGTCTTTTGATCCCCTCTTACAGGGAACTGTGATCCCAGATAGAAGCCCCAGACTCCTCCCAGTAAGATACCAGAGTTGATCCTTCTCTTTTGGTGGAAGATCATTCCTCAGGGATCTACCCGAGACTCCTCCCAGGCAGCTCCTGGAGTTTTTCAACTCCCTCTTACAGGGACTGGAGATCCCGGGTAGCAGCCCCGGACTCCTCCAAGAAAGCTACCCAAGATGATTTTTCTCACCTGGCAGGGTGCAGCAACTACAGAAATGCCTGGCTCCTTGAGCCTTGGCTCCAGGGCTACCGCACAGGGCCAGCACCAGCTGGGGCTTTGCTGGAAAAAACCAAGCAGACCTGACTCTGACATCTCGCACATGTACCCAGCCCCAGGATCTGGTAGCCTGTGCCTTTGCCCTTCATCACCATGGGATCCAGAAACCAGCACCACCATCCCTGGCATGGTCCTGAGCCACCTCCTGACGGCTGCCTGACGTCGACCAGTCCTGGGACTCACGCCTGCCCCTCAACAGGGCTAAAAAGAGCAAGAACTGCACAGAATTAAGCTGTTCTCAAGTTTTTGAAGGCAGCAGGTTTTTTGAGCTGCCTGGTAGTGCTGCTCCTGGGGAGCGCTCAAGAAACAGGGTGTGGCGTCTGATAGATACATGCACAGCCTTTACTATAACAGGGCAGCCCTACCATCTCTCTCTCTCACCCGATTCATCTCCCTTATATCTTCCTTCCAGCAGTGATCACATGTCTGCTCACAATTCCCTTCACCTGCTTCAGCTCTTGAATCAGCTGGTGCTCATTAGGCCACCTCTTAATTCTTCTCCACATAGCCCCCTTTTTTGTTTATGGTTTTGTAGCATTCTCAATTGCAAGCTGAAAAAAGCAACAACTCAGTGGCTTCAGAATAACCAAATCAGCCACCTGTGTAAGCACTTCGCAAGGCAGCTCATGCAGCAGGTGACACCCAATTCCCTTCACCTAACATTTCATCTTGCCCATGGGGTAGTTGCAAATTGTCCAAATTGTCCATTACATTCACAAGAACAAGTTCACAATACTCAGAAAACCACACAGAATACTGCACCACTGACAAAACAAGGCATAATATAGACTTCCAATCTAAAGGAGTCATTGTATATGATTCCCCTATTGCTTGCAGTAAGTTTATAGTAAATGAAGCGTGTAACCCGTACTCCTTTATCGATTTGCATACCTCCTTAATCACCTCATATGGTAAATGAGCATGCTCTGGTGCTCTGCGAGGTCAATAAGTTATGGGCATTGCCTGGAGAAGTGTTATATTCGCCCCCCCCTTTTTTTTTTTTTTTTACTTTTTTTTTTTTTGCATTTTCCTGTTTTATTTCGGATTATTCTTCATGAAGTTTAACTCACATCCGATTTATCCATTCCCCCAGATGACAAAGCAGATTTGAAAGTGTGGTTTTTTTTTTTATTATCAGAGTTGGCCAGAATACTTTCCACAAAAAAGAAACAAAGTTTGGTAGCATTCAGAAAATTAAATAGAATCTTCTTCAAAACAACAGTTTTTCAACAATGTGTAAACTTACAAATATTAATCTTAACTTACTTAACACTTCTAATCAAAGACCTATTTCCTTTTTAGCCAGACAAATATTAATCTTAACTTACTAAACCTATCTTCTTTTATCATATAATGTTACAGTCTACAGAAATTATTTATGCTACAACACAAAAATCAATTCTACATAACAAAACAGCATACAAACTTAACACTTCTAATACAAAGACCTTTCCTGTTCTCCATCACACAGTTCACTTTCCTCTAGAACATCAGACTCTTTAACCAAAAAACAACAACAACATCAAGGAAGATCAAGTGTTAGATTTAGGAACACTCTACATCACTGAAATAGAACACAAAAAATACAGACACATCTCATCGCAACTGAGGGGGGAAACGGTTTCCTGTATGCAGGGCTCTTTTGGCTTTTTAGAACAGAAGAAATGGTGTAGTCATTCTTTTTTTTTACTGTACCTAAAGGCTGATGGGGAGGGGGGGAGGCTGTGAATCCCCACAGCAGATTTTCTTGGGGGGGGGAACAAATGGTGCTGGTTTCACAATGGAAGAGCAAAAAAGTGTCTTTAGTCTCTGTTGCTGTAAAATTTCATCCGCCATTAGCGCAAGTTCAAATGAATCTTTCTTATCTTTTGATTCTCCCTCCAGTATTGCTGAATCAGTCACGTTTTGCAACACCTGCTCTGCAGGACACAACTTCTGCAGAGCTGTATACACAATTCGCTAGGTCACAATAATTCTTCTGGAACTTCTAATTGCAAAGTTTTCCTCATCTGCAGTTCTTTTCCCACCTTTTGCCATAGGGCTAAATCATAACACCCTATGGTTCCCTCAGAAAGAAACCAAGGACAATGTTCTCAGCGAGTTGAAGCTTCTGTGACTGAGATGCCAACTGCCCCATGACTAATGTATAAAGTTCATATAACTTCCCCACGGCTGCTCACCTCTGTCCTGCAGAGAGGTCAATGTCACTATCCCATTTCCTTTCAACAGCTTTTGCAATTCAGCAGGGCTTGCCACCAGATATTTCTATTTCTTTTCTTCAAGACCTTCTTTCTTCAGGTTTTCTTCTTTCTGTCCCTGTTCAGGCGCCAGTTGTGGTGTCAATAGATACATACACAGCCTTTATCATAACAGAGCAGCCCTACCATCTCTCTCTCCATTGCCTCTCTCTCACCCGATTCGTCTCCCTTATATCTTCCTTCGGCAACAATCACATGTCTGCTCACAATTCCCTTCACTTGTTTCAGCTCTTGAATCAGCTGGTGCTCATTAGGCCACCTCTTAATTCTTCTCCACAACAGGGCAGCTGCCTGTACCTGCAGGCAGGTGGTGGAGTGTGCGCAGCAGGAGCCAGTGATAGTTTGTGCGGCTGTTGAATGGGTTTGGGCTTTAAACGTGTCCAGCCTGGTACGCCTAGTTCCTTTTTCCTTGCAGGTTGTATTTAGAGTTCAGATAGCATTTTTTTTTTAAGCAAAACCAACCAGCAAACAAAGAAATAGCTGGGTGACTCCCCTGTCCCGGTGAGCTTTTTTCCCCCGGTCCTGGCCACCCTAGAAGGCGATGATCATCACAAATATTAGGGCACAGGACTGGGTCCAGGGCAGGGCTTTTGCAGGCAGCAGGTGTTTTGATGCTCCCAGTAATGCAGTTCCTGGGGAGTGCTCAAGAAATAGGGACAATTGATAGTAATTGATATTTTTAATCTGTCTCAGTCTGGCTCTGGGTCCCTATTTTTCACTTGCTCCCTTTCTGTCCTGTGGCCTGTTGCTATTTTTTTCCTTCCTCTTTCTTTCTCTGTCTGTCTCCTTGTCCCTATTTTTAAATTCCTCCCACTCTGTCCTGAAGCCTTTCACTATTTTTGCCTTTCTCTGTCCAGCTCCCTGTCTGTATTTTCTAATTCCTCCCTGTCTGTCCCACAACCCATCGCTATTTTTTTTCTTTCTCCACATCTCTCTCCTGCTTCCTCTCCTTCTCTTTTTTCTATCGCCATGGCCTTCTTCCTGGCCTTATCTTTCCTCTCTGTCCTGCTTTCCTGCCTGTACCCCCTGCTCAGCTGGCTGGGCCTTTTCTTTCTCCTCCTCCTCCTTGCTTCACCGGGGCTAAGGGGCCGGGGCAGCCCCAGGGAGATGGCCGTGGGGGCTGTGGGCGGCTGGGCCCAGCTGGTGGGACGGTGTCCCTGCAGGGAGAGACAGCAGGAAGGAGCGCCCCGTGGCATGCTGGGAGCTGTAGTCCTGGGGCTGGGGCTGCCAAGCGTCCGTGTTGGTTCCCGGGGCATGCCGGGAGCTGTAGTCCTGGGACTGGGGCCACCCATGAGGAGCAAGGCCCTTGGGCGGGTGCGGGGCTGTCTCCTGCCCGTGGCTGCTCGGGGTGGCAGGGGGGAGCTCCAAACCGTTCAGCGGGAGCCGGGCCCAGCTGGGGCAGCCCGGGAGTGACCCAAGAGCTGGGAAGGGGAAGGAGATGGAGACAGACCCTCCCCAGGCGCTGGCACCCTCCCTGAGCCACCCCGGCCCCGCGCACCCCCTGCAGCTGCCCTGGCCCCAGCACCTCCCCTGAGGCCTGTCCCACAGCCCCAGGCCGCCCCTCGGCCTGTCCTGGCAGCAGCGAGCTGGGCCTCGGGCACGCTCGATCCTCCGTTAACGCAGGTGCCGTCAACGCCAGCGTGGGGAAGAGCGGTGTGTGCAGGAGCTCCTGCAGCAGGAGGGGCTCCAGCCGGGGGCTGGCTGCAGTAATCATGGTTGCTGCTTCTTTCTGTCTCCCAGAGGCCATGCTGAGGACTTGGTTGTCCGTTCCTCCCTGGGGGAGCATCTGGCTGCATCTGGCTGAGGTTTGTGTGGGCTGTCTTTGGCCTTGCTCTCCTGGCGGCATGGGTGAAAAGGGGCAGGCAGACCTTACTGGCTTTGGACAGGAGCTGCTGCAACTGAAGCTGAAGAGACCAGAAAAAGTTGAAGCGGCTGGAGAATGAAATGAAAGGCATCCAGCCAGCTGCTGCCTCCAGCTGCAGTCAAGAAACAGCCGGCCTCTCTGGGTGAGGAAGTGTCCCTCTGAGTAGTCCTCAGCAGACCAGATCACCAGCATTCACCACAGGGTCTGTATATGTAACGACAAATACAGTACAGCCATGTAGTGTGTGCATATGCATGTGTGCCACTGCGTATCTAGGAAGCCTCATGTTGTAAGAGCTGTAAGACACTAATATAATCTCATCGTTGGAGAACAGTCCAGAGACTGGAGCTGCAGAAGAGGGAAGGAGGAAGAGACAGACAGAGAGAGGAAGAAGTGCCTGACTATAAAATTCTTCTGGCACTGCAGAGAGTGGGAGCTGTGATGAGTCCCGGGACCCTGGGGGGAAGGGACCCCCATATTACCCCTCTTCTGCATCCCGGTCTCTCCCTTGCTAACGCCCCTTCTCCCTCTGTGTCATTTTTTTAGCTTCCCTGAACCTGTCATCTTCTCTCTATTCTTGTGTCCTTCTCCGTTTCACAAATCCCCCTCCCCATCTGTCCCTAACTTCATCCCTGGAGAGGAACCAGAGTACCCATTGTACATTTTTCACTCTCAATGTTCTCCAGCACATGCAGATGGCCCAGTGAAGAGTATTCAGCTTTGATGTCCATGACACCTGCTTTTGTAAAGCTGAAGTTCATGAGTATCAGTAAAGCTGGATGGGGAGGGAAACAGGCCACTGGAGGAACACCTGTGCTCCAGTCACAACAACATGAACTCAAGCGGGAAGTTGGACCAGAAGACTCCAGAGGTCCTTTACAACCAACATTTCTACAGCTCTGGGCGCTTGCAGTGCCAAAGGGAAAATTGCTCCTGGGGGATTTCAGATGCAGTTTTCCCTTTTACCTTCCATGTGCCACATAAAAGCACCAACTGGCATTCACCTCTGGTGCAAGTTTTAAGCAGTAGCCCGTCTTTGGCAAAGAAAGCTGGTGAGAGGAGCACCAGGATATATGCAAAGAGAAAGCCCAACAGGTATTTCCTCTGCCAATCTAAAAATTGAAGGGAAAAAAGGACTCGGAAACCAGAGTGGACTTTTCTGTCACTGTGATTTAAGCCAACTTCTGAGCCTGGACTGCTCTGGAGACACTTGGCAAGTATCCTGTGAAAGCAGAGCAGGCAGCTTTTATTTTAACACCGTTGAAGAAATCCCTAGTAAGGCCTACTTCTGAACACTGCTTCAGGGTTCAGTAGACTCACGTAGACCAGATTAAATGCTCAGAGCTACTAACACAGAACAGGGAAATGAAGAGGCTATTATATAAAATAATATTTGTACAAGGAAAAAACACATGTACAAGATCTAATGGAGTAAAAATTCAGCTTTTTCATGATTATCACCACTCTGATTGTTTCCTTCAGAAAAAGATGGGAATGACGAAAAGAAACCTACCTAGGCTGAAGGTAAGAGCAGGACCAGTTAACGAATGACCAGGGATTACTCAGTCCAGAGCGGGCAGGAAAGAAATCCCAGGATTAGGATGAATTTTACTTCTGTTGAAACAGCACCAACACCCTGGCAGCATGAAAACTGCAGAAGACTACCAGGAAGATTGCTTTTTGTGGGACCATTTTCCTGCAATGGGCTTTGCCTTGGCAAAGCGACAGCAAACCAAACATTTCCACTTCAGCACTCAAACTACAACGTCACGATCCCATGGGGCTCTATTCTGTAAGACTTGGAAAGACTTACAGTTGAGAAAATAATGAGTCCAAACGAACAGTATCTCCAGGAGATAGATCTCCCTGGTCTGAGCACAGTACTACGCTATAAACTGACTGAACCTCTACTTTTCTACACAAATGCTAATGATCTCCATAGAGAGAAAGCTGGTTTAATCATTTATCCTCCAAAGCCCTTACACTGGTTAAATCCAAACGAACAGGAGGGCCCTTCTGCAGATAGCCACAGCAAACAGAAAGGCAATCATTTCTTAAATCCATCTGGAAACCCATTCCAGCAGAAAACAGAATCCTTACCGGATAGTTGGCAAAACTCCTCACATCTCTGGGCCAGGAGGACATCAGCAACATATCCACACCGTTGCTGCTTGGGGTCCACAACAAAGATGGTTTCCATTCTGTCACATCCTCTGAGCTTAAACTGTCAGCAAGAGCTGGCTCATCCTGGGACTCAGTACCACTCAGGCACGCAACCTGCAGTCCAGAAGTACCCTGAAAAAAACCTCGGTGGCCTGCATTAATACACAGGCATGCATTTGAGATGTAAACACTGCCAAGTAATCTCTTATTTGCATCAGATACAGAGGTGCAAACTTAGCAAATTTAGTAAATTGAGCCTTACTTCTACTGAAACTTTCCTTACAGACAGCTCATTTTCTGTGTTCATAAACTATAGTAAAGACCTGTTTTAGCACAATGGCTTGAACCCTGCCTATGGTGAAGAAGCCATTTAGACAAGCCCCAGTTTTCTTTCCTCAGTGCTGTCTTGCCTCCTAGAAATCAATCAATATCAAAAGCTCCTTATGAAGACTACATAAAAAAGCCAACTGCAAGTGCCTTGATTGGTTACTATTTTTGTCAGGCATCATTCTAGGAAGAAACTAGCTTTTCCTGCTAGTTTTGCTACAGCTTCATTACCTTTAGAGACCTTTCTTACCTCTGCTACTCCAATACAGCCTCGCAGCCCAGCAAAATCATACCTGAGGTAGGAAACCTTCACTATTCAAAGACAGGCACACGACAGGAATATATTACTCTCAAATAACAGACTCTTTCAACCACTCTTCCATTTGCTTACCAAAGTTCAGAGAGTGTTAAAGAACAACCACAAAAAAACAGGATTCTTTTCCACATTTGGTGGAGCCTATTATATCAGCTGTTCAACACTAAGTCCAACTCCAGTCTGAACCCCAGAATAAGAAATGCCATCTTAAAATTTCTGTAAAAAGGAAAGACTTTGAACTAGCGAGATCAGAAAACATTCATAAAAGCACTGTCATGCAAGTACACAGACCACCTGCCCCATTAGCTAAATAAGTGATGTTCTCAGCTAATTTGCAGCCACTGATGTCAGGAAAATAGCGCACGGTCTCTTGTTCACTAGCACCGAGCACGTAGGTTGGAATTGGAGCTGGGGAGGAAAACCATATGCAGTCAGTCTGGTTTCATTCGAGTACATCAGGACAAGTTCAGTTCACATTTACAAGGAATCACAGCAGGTCCCACCCGTCCCTCCAGGCCCCACCACCACACCTTTGCAGCGTCCCTAGGAGCAATAAGTGCAGAACAAGAAACCTTCCTTCAAAATAAGGCCCACAAATGTGCTGTTTCAACAAGATGCATAGAGCACCAGCTGAGAATAAACTCTGCTTTAACTACACCTAGCTCTGCTGTTTACATCAGGAGATCAGCTCCTAAATGACCACTAGCCCTAAAAACACAGATCTTCCCTAGGGCAATGCAGAGCCACTACCAGAGCACAGGGACACCTGGTCATTCACTTTAAGCTGATGGGGAGAAGGACAGAGGACTAGAAACAGAAAAATATGATGAGGGAGAAGACTGAGGAGCAGACAGAGGAAGAAAGGTGCAGGGAAAAGGCTAGAGAGATGGAGAAATCAAGAAAAATAGGAACGAAGAGAGATGGAGGAAGAAAAGTAGGGCCAGGGAACAGGAGAAAGAGGGAGAGGAGCAGAGGAAGAAGGAAGGAGGGATAGAGAAAGACAGGGACAGGGAGCGGGACATACAGATGGAGAGAGGAAGGCATTTACAGGTGTGCAGTGGGGCTACTGAATGTAGTGCTTGAAAGCAGTTTGAATGAAGGTTTTTCACAGTGGAAGAAGCTAAAAAAATTAAGTATAATTTTTGTGTAGTGTCCTAGCTCCCTCATATTTAGTGTTTTATACGCAACTGTGCCTGTTTAACATTTTAGGAAAAAAACCTGTGGATGTTAGAGGGAGATTCTGTAATGGGGAGTCAGGGAGAACATGTGTACCAAAACTTTTCAGGAAATGGGTTTAGTGAGTGTAGGAGTTGAAACAGAATAGTAGGGTCCAGGAAATGCTACCTGTTGCTCTCAGAAACAGGAAGGACTGCCTACATCCCTACTGCTGCACTCTTGCTTATAGGATTTAGTAAAAGCGAGAGTTCACTGAAGGATCCCCATTGACTGCACTGAACTTCCAATGGAGTCCATGGGGCTGTAAGTAGAAGCTTTCTGTAGCCACATATCTCAGAATTTTGCAGCGTTTAGAACCTGCCTCGCCACAAAATCTCTGTCTGCAGCTTAAAACAACTATGGAAATATCCAGAGCAAATTGCACTTTGGTGTGTCACAAGGGTCAAAGTCTTTTGTAGTAGGTAATGAAACTTTACATTCCATTTGTGAAATGTTTAGAGGATCAAACTGCATGTATTTTTATAATGTCTTACTGTACTGGCTTAGTACCACGAAATTTATCTGAGGCCCTGGAGCGGAGGAAAGATTTCTCTCTTCAGAAACAGAGGAAGCATATGTTGACTGTGGAACCGTTATTGACAAAGCTCTAGTGTTTTCCAAAGGTCATCCTCCATCTAAATCCTTGTTCTATTTCTTGGAAAGCTGTTGCAAAAATCTTGAGATCATTTTAAAAACGTCAAGACTCCAAGTGGTGGATCTGCTTACTTCATCTTTGAACTGTTCTGCATATGAACATCTTCTAGCTTTTCTCCAAAACTACAAATGTTGGACGTGGATGCAAAATGAAACGTGATCCCATTATGTGCCAGCTCTTGAGATCAAGGAATATCTCCCAAATACTTTGAGAGTCATTATAGAACTGGGAGGTAACAATGCTAGTCTAATTATTTTTCCCATCTCTATAATCATGAAAAGCCCAGATGCAGTGGAAATCCTGAAAGCGTATAGTCTAGACAAAGGAAGGGCTGTATAAGGACTCATGCTTTTTGTTGGCCGTGCTCCTGATTTGTCAGGCATGGGCTAGTAATGTTGTTCTGGGCAGCTTGGATGTGGTTTTGAATAATGTGATCTTTCTCTGTGACAAAAGATTAAAATATAAAGATGCAATCAAAATAATTTTGAAATAATTATTTACTAAATTATGAAATAGATGTAAATTATTTCTTGTCAGGGTTCAGGATGATCACTAACCCATTGTTCTGAGTCATGAATAGGAAGAAGAGAGTTGGTTCACTCTGGAGCTGGTGCATGTTGAAGCATGAATGCCTACACAGAATAGACCAAAGACACTGGTAAGTAAAAAATGTCATTTAAACCACATACAGTAGGTCTTGTGTTTTCCTCTTAAAAGTCATACATTATCCTATGAAACTCAAACTGTTTTATCCAGGGGAAAGAATAGTTCTTCTAAGGGCAAGCCTGGAAAGAGCTTCTAGGACCCAAAGCTTGAGTGCAGATCAAGCTCTTCACAGAAACACAAAAGGGAAGGCAAAGTTTTGTGACCTGGTCCTAAAAGTGCTTAAGCGTAAGAAGAATTCAGCTCTTCTATGTAATCTCTTTGAATGCAACTCTGAAATTGCTGAACTGGAATACAGTTTCTTTATGCTGTGCTTTTTTTAGGCTGCTAAATCCCCATTTTCAAGAGGATTAGAACTTGCATATGTTCTATAGAATCATAGAATAGTTTGGGTTGGAAGGGACCTTTAAAGGTCATCTAGTCCAACCCCCTTGCCATGGGCAGGGACATCTTCAATCAGATCAGATTGCTAAGAGCCCTCTCTAGCCTGACCTTGAATGTTTCCAGGGATGGGACATCTACAACCTCTCTGGGCAACCTCTTCCAGTGTTTCACCGCCCTCATCATAAAGAACTTCTTCCTTATATCTAGTTTGAATCTATCGTCTTTTCATTTAAAACCATTACCCCTTGTCCTATCACTACAGGCCCTATTAAGAAGTCTACCCCCATCTTTCTTATAAGCCCCCTTTAAGTATTGAAAGACTGCAATAAGGTCTCCCTGGAGAGTGGCTTGGCAACTACATCGCCAGTTCCCTCAGGACTCTGGGATGCATCTCATTGGGTCCCATAGACTTATATATGTTCAGGTTCTTCAAGTGGTCTCAATCCTGATCTTCTCTTACAGTGGGAGGGACTTTGCTCCCCCAGTCCCTGCCTTGAGGTCCATCCACTTGAGAGGTGTTGGAAGAGAGATTGCAAGTGAAGACTGAGGCAAAAATCTTGTTGAGTACCTCAGCCTTCTCCTCGTCTGTTGTTACCAGTTAGCCAGTTGTGTTCATCGGGGGGGTACACTTTCTTTGACCTTCCTTTTCTGGCTGACGTACCTATAGAAGCCCTTCTTATTATTCTTTGCATCCCTTGCCACATTCAGCTCCAGATGTGCCTTGGCCTCCATGACTCCATTCCTATACAATCAGGTGACATCCCTATACTCTTCCCAGGATATCTGTCCCTGCTTCCACTGCCTGTGCATTTCCTTCTTGCCCTTTAGTTTGACCAGCGGGTCTTGACTCATCCATGCTGGTCTCTTGCCTTCCTTTCCTGATTTCTTACACCTGAGGATCGAGAACTCTTGCGCTCTATGGAAAGCGTCCTTAAAGATCTGCCAGCTCTCTTTTACTCCCGTGTCCCTGAGGGCAGTTTCCCAGGGGGTCCTATTGACTGACTCCTTGAACAGCTGGAATTTTGCTTTCCTAAAATTCAGGGTCCTGACTTTACTCTTCGCCTATCCTATATCCCTCAGGACTGTGAACTCTACCAGTGCATGATCACTGCAGCCGAGGCTGCCTCCAATCTTGACATCTCTGATTAGCTTACTTGCGTTGGTGAGCAGGTCCAGTAACCCACTCCCTCTGGAAGGGCTGTCTGTTACCTGGCCTAAGATTTTATCCTCGATGCACTCCAAGAGTTTCCTGGATTGCCTGCAGCTCACCATGCTACTTTTCCAGCAGATGTCGGGGTGGTTGAAGTCCCTCAGCAGGACGAGAGCCTGCGAGCACAGTGCCTTCTGTAGCTGGAGTCAGAAGGCTTCATCAATAGGCTCCCCTTGATGCGGTGACTTGTAGTAAACACCAATCACAAGGTTCTAGGTTGGTAACTGTGGTTTTCAGGTAGGTTATCCTTTTTCAAATTTGATTGCATGGCTGCTGAATGTGCTCGATTATTTTTTTTTTCAATACTAAATATGCTGTTGCATTTATTACAAACAAAGCTCTCCTTGCACCTTTCTCCACAATGCTGTCCTCCTAGGTATGAAGCATGAATTGAATACTATTTGTACACACACCCTCCAGTGGATATTTTACTACAGCACAGGGTTTGCGCTTTTTTATAAAGGATAGTTTTGTGTTTCTATCCACATTCCTGTTATCTCTGATAAGTTTCCAACCATTACTGTGTCTTGTTTTCTCAGTCATACTCCGTCCAGTTACCAGGATGCTACCATGCCAGTAATATTCAGGCCCTTCAGGGCTGTGGTGAGTGGCCTGGCAGACATACATGGCTTTGTAAAGAAACAAATCCTTTTTTGTGTGAGCAGGGGTAGAAACTGGCAGCATACAGCACCCGATCTCAGTGCAGTGTTCCAGCTGATGAAACCTCTCTCAGACAGACTGCAATAACTGACAGAAAAAGCTTTATCTTCCCTTTCACAAGAACCTTTGAACTTCCCTTTTGAATAAAAGGTTATCTGCAAATCAGTTTGACCCCTGATTCACCTGTTCAATAAAGGGGTTCATCATGTTACCTTTTAGCTATCAGACTGGGCAATGGTAACTCTCACTGGGAGTGTATATGAGATTCTGTTTTTTATTCCTGAGCAACACACTGTTACATTGATTGCAGAACCCCTATAGTACCATTAATAGAGAGGGTTTTTATCCTTATAAATCAAACAGGGTCTTTATTTTATATTTCAGGGCAATTCAAGGAAGATAGTAATAAAAAAAAGAAAAATAGCTGTGCTTGATCATCCATTACTTTCAGAAAGGATTGATAATTATCCTGGCATTATAATAGCTTGATTTCTGCTGGCTTTGCATCTCTGTACATTACTTTTGCATCAAAGACTTTTGAGGTATTATTTCTAGGTTAATTTTTTACAAGATTTCATAGTCCCATACTTGATGACAAGTCTCCACAAGTCTGAATGGGGTTGCAGTTCCTAAGGGGAGGCTTGCTAGAGAAGAGTTTATGTGGTACTATCTTAACTAGAGTATTCACTTCATCTGCATCTTGCAGGATCCTCTGGAGCAGGAACCTCTGGAGTCTGACATGCACAAGCCTCACGCTTATCAATTCACGAGAATGATGTGTGACAGAATTAACGCCTTGATGGTGGATCTTCTCAAAAGAAGAGAGGATTTGTGCTGGCTATGATGGCAGATCGACAGAGGCACTAAACTGGCAAGAGCAGACCTTGGATACAATGCAAGATCAGTGTCTTACAACACTGGATTGTGGCAGTTGGATAAAAAGAGGGAGTGGGTGTGTATGCGTGTGTGAAGGTGCATAGGCTCATAGAATGGAATAAAAATGAAAAATGTGTTAGGTGGCCTGGAAAAAAAGAACCCAAAGTGGTTGTTTTGGGGTTTTGGTTTGGTTTTTTGGTTTTTTTTTTCATTTTCCATTGTTCTGTAGAGAAGTCCAGCTTTGTATTGAAAGTATATACCTATTTCATGCAGGGATAAATAGTGGTGTTCATCGTATCTTACCCAAGTCAGAACTAGCGATTAACACAGATGGAGATTTATTTGTGTGCAATTGGGGAAGAAACAGCTTGCAATATCAAAGTTTTGAAAAGTCTGGAGATCAGTAGAGACTCAGATGGTGGGACTGATAGTTTTATACGGTTTAGGGTGTTACAAGAGCTGTCAACACTGTGGGTTGTGTCACCATGAGGCAGGCAAAGTTGACATCTGCTGCCAGTGTGGGCCAGTCATACCAGCAGCAGCGCACTCTCTGGGACTGTCAGTCAGGCTGGAAAGTACAGCAATACAATACTTGCTTTGTATTGAGGGACCAAAGTAGGGAAATGTGGGACTGGTCTTACTATTAGGGGAGTGCACTGAAGCTGTGTCAGCAGCGCTGACAATGCCTGTGGAGCTCACCACAGCGCTGAGGGATCACTTACCTGCAGGGTGGCTGTTGCACGGTGTTGAAGGAGCTACTTTTTGTGCAGCCCTATACAGCTCTGGCATGTTCCAAGACTTTCTGGTTGCTGAAGGAGCTGGTCCTGGTCATTCCTACAGCCCCTCTGTCCTGGTTCCGGCTGGGACAGAGTTAACTTTCTTCCCAGTAGCTTGGGGGGTGTGCTGTGGTTTGGGTTTGGTATGAGAGGAGCATTGATGGCCCGTTGATGCTTTGGTTGTTGCTGGGTGGTGCTTGCACGGGAGACTTTTTTTTCTTTTCCCCTGCCTCCCATGCCCTGCCAAGTGCAGGGGAAGCTGTAGGGGGGGGAGCATAGCTGGGGTGGTTGACCCAGATGGCCAATAGGGTATTCTATACCATGTGAGGTCATGCTCAGTAGAAAAAACTGGGGGGGGGAGCTCACCCCCCGTTCGGTTGGTGAGCAGTTGCATTGTGCATTGCCTGCTTTGTATATTCTGCTATTGTTGTTGTTATCAGTGTTATTATTACTGTTCTACTTTGTTTTATTTCAATTATTAAACTGTTTTTATCTCAACCCGCAAGTTTTCCTACGTATGCCCTCCCGATTCTCTCCCCCATCCCACTGGAGGAGGGGGCGTGAGCGAGCGGCTGCGTGGGATTTAGTTGCTGGCTGGCGTTAAACCACGATACCCTCTCTTGCCAAATAAAAAATTCAGGTAAGAGAAGAGCCTTGGGATCCTTCCAGGGGTGAGCACTGGTGTCTTTACAAGCCAGTTACTGAGTGTGAGATTTTTCAGATCACTTTGAGATGATTTCCCCTATTAGTTTTAAATTCGAAATGCATCTAGATCTTCTCAGGTCAACCTGAAAAGAATAAGCCTGAGTGCCCAAGGGTTTGTGCAATGGCAGGGGGACTGTGTGGCCCCTGGAGTGCTGCACTCTATGGCAGCACGGTTCGGTGGAGGGACGCGCTGCTGCAATCTCACGGAGCGCTGGGGGAAAAGCGCGTCTGCGTCTCTTCTTCCTTGAACGTTGGGATGAAGATTCAACTGAATTTTCAGAAGTCTTGAGAATCTTAGGAGAGAATTGGAGTAGGGATACTGAATTACTGTGATCCTTACTTAGAGACAATAATGAACACAGCTGTTTTAATGTGGCTGAAGCAAAAAGGGAACTTAGGCTAGTTTCCAGTATCCTCTCAAGTCACCCTGCTGCAGCGCTGCTGGAAGCGTAATTTCCGCCCATCCTTGTCGCTGTAGCTACGCGTAACAGCACAAGGAGACGATGTAGTGAGAGAAAGGGTAGAAGTACTTCCACAGCCTGGAATCAGACCTGCTTGTTGGTGTCCCAGGCTGAAGGACGCAGGTAAATGCTGGCAGCAAGTCCGACGTAGAGCACACACAAGACAGGAGCATATTGAAAGATGTGTTGCTACCAATAGATTCACTGGAGCACATAAGGAAACAGACAAAGGACTTTTCCAAGGATATTGCAAGAATATAGAAGGATTACATGAGCATGCCATATAAACATTTTGTTACCATATTTACCCAGATTACCCAATAATATCCAAAGTGTTACTTTGTAAATTGTGTTTGTTTACACTCGCATACTGAAGTAGCAGCAGAGGCTTGCAGCATTACTGTAGGTACTGAAGGAGGATAATATTTCCTATATTATTGGGAAAGAAGACAGAATCACTTCCCTCTCTCCTCCGCTCTGCAGAGTTTCTAGAGATTTGAGCCCTCTGTACTGCTAACATTGATCAAAATGCTTGTATTATAAGGAGGGAGTTTGTGTTCTAACTTTAGGAGAAAAACCTTTTTGCCGTCAGACTACTCTGCAAAGCAGAGGTAGGCAGCTGAAGAGAAGTGGAAAACAGGATATTTTAGATGTATCGGCAACTTCTAGTAGGCTATCTTTGGTTAGGTATTTTGGAGTCTTATCCTAGCATAGCCTAGCTGTGAGACAGACAGTTCGCTGTACCCATAAAAACCATACTTGTGAGTTTTACTGTACTTGAACACATATTTTGCTTCCTGGGTGCAGTTACTTTGTGCCACTTGTCGCCAAAAGGGTTCTGGGCATAAACACGATTTGGTAAGTGTAACTAAATGTTCTTTGTAAATTTAATAATGTGTTTTGTGATGTGATAATTTTAAATCTCCATTCTAGTGGACACTTGTACGAATGTACTCTTTCCAAAGTCCTTGTGTTATGACTTATACTCTCAGTGCTAAACTTTGGACATGGAAATCGTAAGAGCTGCAATAACTGTGATGTAATGCAGGAATCCCAAAACAGTCAGGGAAGTGGCAAATGGACTCTTGGGAAAACATCTTTCTTTCTTGCATTTTCTTCTGATAAGGAAGGAGAATAGAGAAGCAGAAAGAAAACAGGCTGAAATAGCAGAAGTTCTCCCCAGGATGTTGGTTCTCAGTGCGCTTTTGTGAATGGAAGTCTCTTTAACCTTAGGAACAGATTAGCTCAGCAGCGCAGTCCTTGTCCAGTGTGGGAGACAGCATTGGCCCTGTTCTCGGCCACCCTCCAGCATGGTGGAAGCTGCTAATGAATGGCATGTCTAGACCTTGCTGAGGATACTTGCATCCTAAATTCATCAGTAAACAAAATGGTAGCTCAATCCAAACTAGTAAATAAAGGAAATGAATAACTGAGACCTTGTGAAAGATGACATAATTTGGAATGGCTGTTGTGTTTGTTAGTAACGTGGAACCTATCAAGCCTAGTGACTTGTGTTTCTGATATAAAGGCCTGAGTTTTTTGGAAGCTCAAGTATCAATGGTTTTCTTATGGAGCAGAATCCAAGAAGAGCATCAGATCTATTCAACAGCAACTGAACAGTTTTAAGTGAGTAAGGTCACTCTGAAGTTTTCAGAATAAAATAGGGCAGAGAATGTTGGTGTCTGGGAGAGGCTCAGCTAACCTTGGTGGTGCAGAGAATACAAAGGAATACCTTGGCCATATTTTGAGAATATTAGTTTCAGGTTCCCCAAAGGCATCATATTTTGGCAAGGCAATCCCAAGGCAGAAGAAAGAAAATTCAATAACATGAGAATTGAATTGGATTAGTATTTGCTCTCGGTTTTTCTCTTGCTCTACCTCATTGGTGAGGGCAGAGTTGGGCTTTTTGACGGCACATGGGAGCCTAACTTTTCATTTGAAGGTCAAGCAAATTTTGCCCAGCTAGCAATTAAGCTTAAAATGAAGCTCTGTAGGCATAAAACCTGTGGGTGCTATTAGAAATTGTTGTACCAGAAAATCTTCCAAACATATTATAATATTTTCTCACTCAGTAAAGCTTACAGTGCTAACTGGATGATATTCTTATTAGATTTAAGCAATTGCATTTTGTTTGTATTTTCTGACAATTGGCATTGGGTGTAGGGGTTAATCCTGAAGGAAGGCTGGACATTCTAGTTTATTCAAGCACTGAGTTTGGGAGTTTTGGCATCCCTGGATTATAATGAAACATCCCTAGGAAGAGATATCATCCATAGGATATGCCATTCCAGTGTGCTGCATTGCCTCAGACAACCTTAAATGAAGATGTGATTAGTATGGTAAGGTTTGCTGATGCTGATGATAAGGTTTGACGATCAAGTCCTACTAGTTGCATTCATTTTCTTCTGACCTTCTTCCTCAATGTTTGGGATATTGACATTGAATTTGAAGTTTTATTTGTAGCAAAACGTAGCCTGTATATGGAAAATGCAAAGATTTTTCCTCTGTCAGCTGTAATTTTCTCTCCTTTTTTTACTTTCTCTTTCCTTCCCGTTCCTTTTTGTTGCTTTTCCTTTCTGCTGGCACATAAAAATCCTCCAGTGACTTAATGAAGGGATGCTATCTTACTAGGGCAAGCAAACACCCCTGCCAGGAAACTACTGACTGATATGCTGTAAGGCACCCAATCTTTCAAGCTCCAGGGAGGTGATTTCAAAATCACTTTGAAATTTGTTTCCAAAAACGAGGCAGAGTGTTAGTAGAAACATAGCAGTAGGTACAATTTAATATCTCAGACCTTCAGCTCAGCTGAGAGTCAGTGGCTGCAGTAATGGACTTACAAATGGAGATGAGGTTTGTGATGATTTATTGGTTGAAGAAGAGGAAGTGAAAAGCTTGGCAGGAGCCTCAGGAAATACTCTGATGTGAAGTCTAAAATGGGTGCAATTAGAAGCGTATTTTCATTGTCTTGCAGAAAATTAAAAAGATTTCTCGAACAGGCGTTCAGCCACACTTTACTCTTTACTGAAAAGTTTTACCAGGAGGTATTGTGCCACCTGATTTCAGTACAGTTGTGGGGTTTTTTGCAGCTTCCATCCCTTACTGCATCTGCGCACTCTCAGCATGAGGAGTTCAATTCAAGTTGGACATAAACCTTCAGACAGTGTATTTCCAGTATATCAGAAAGTGTTGCACAGATTATTAGTAAGGTAAATTGCAAGCTTGCTTAAAAAAAAAAAGTTTATGCCCAGTTTGCCTTGCACTAGCAAGAAGTGCAGTTGTGCTGCGCTCCTAGTCCTACCTGTCCAAGCTGAGACCTGTGTTTCTTTTATGATTAGCCCGAGAGTGCCTTCAACCAGCATCCTTTTATAAATTTGTATTTTTCCTTTTTCCTCACTTTAGCAGCCATGTAATCTGGTAATGCTACTCTTGTTGGAATACCGATTAAAGTACTAGAGCACAGACATGAAAGGAGTCGTGTAGCAGCTGAGGCTATAGCTACCTCCTGGGAACAGCACTTGATAGCCCCTAGGAAGGGAGAGCTTTCCTCACCTGAGAGCTACCCAGAGCAGCAGAGCCACTCAGCTCTGACTACGGGAGGAGAGCAGAGTGGCCAGGACTTAGGGCCAAGCAGTCCTGCTTTTAGCAAAGCTTCTCCCTGCCAAGGCCAGAACCCAGGATGGGAGGAGTATACATGTCTTGGTCTTTCTTTTGGACCTTTAGTATCATCCTCTTACAATGACAGAAAGTCTGTTACCTCAGTGGAGGACTTGGTCAACTCAGCAGAGAATGGCTTGGAGCCTGAACTGAGCAAGAGGGAGGCTGGGGCAGAAGCACTGGCAGGCTGCATTACTGGAGAAAGAAGACAAGGAACACCTCATTTTCCTTCCGCAGACTGCTACTGTTTCTACTCTTGAACAAAGAAAAGGGATCACCGTAAACTGGTTCTTTTGGAGCAGCATAGCTCCAAGTCCCTTTCTTTTTCTCCATTCTGTTAATTTAACACCTGAGGAAATGCACCCTCCTTTCAGATATTTATTTATATGGAGAAGATCCCCCAAGCCTTCTCTTCTCCAGGCTAAACAGTCCCAGCTCTCTCAGCCTCTCCTCACTGGAGAGATGCTCCAGGCCCTTCCCCATCTTTGGTGGACTCTCTGCAGTCTGTCCCTGTCTCTCTTGTCCTGGGGAGCCCAGCACTGGACACAGCACTCGAAGCACACGAAGGTGGAAACTTAAGACACTCAAGAAAAAACAGTGCCCAACACCTCTTTCACCAGCATTAAGGGATACAGTGGACACACAACATCAAATAAAGTAGCACCTGAGTAGCACAGTTTGATTGATGCAAATTATTTGTGGAGAACCCTGAAGTGCTTTGGACAGAAATAGTCCAAGGTTAGAGCCAAACACCACTGAAAGCTCCCTGAACACAGAGAGTGAAACCAGAGTGCACGCATGGGGGAGAGGGCTGCGGTACCTCTGCACACAGGGGTGTTTTGGTCTTCTGAGCCTCCTCCTGTGATTTTCGGTACGGATTTTCGGTGATGTCCTGCAGCTGTTTCACTAGCTCTGCAGGGTCCATCAGGCTCCTCGGAACAATGCCGAATGTGTCAAGATACTAAAATGAAAACAGACGGCTCAAATACAAGATGCTCTTGCCATGACTGCAGCTCCGAGGAGGTCAGCTCTAAAGTAAGCCACACTGAAATGGTAACACACCACCGAACACTGCAAGAACTCAGTAAATCAGTGCTTAAGCTAAGGTGGGACATGAGAAACACACAGCCTCCCACCCAGCGCAACCAAGAGTTTACGGAGTGCTTCCAAGTGGCTCATTTCACTTTGAGGAAAGACCTTCTGAAAAGGCAGCAGCGCATCCTGTGTGAAAAAGAAAAGACCTTGATCCTCGCCTGTTTCCAGGCCTCCTTCTGCCCAGAACTTCTGGACATTTTTAGTTACCAGGCCTGGTTCCTGTACCTTCCCAACCACTACCAACATGCCCTTCTATATTGGTATTTCCTGTAGTGGAAATCAAAATTTGACAATTATCTTGAGTTTGATTATATCTTCCTACAGAATACCAAGTTAATTTATCTGCAAACATCCACATTGTTTCGGAGTTTGCACAGCCCGATAAACTGAATCCCAGAACAAATCTACAATGTGATGTCTCATTATAATAGGTTTCATGTAAGGGATTTTAAACTATTGTTAGTAAGAAAAAATGAACAGCATATGGTAACAATTATCTCTTGATTACGCTCCAGTTTTAAGTAAGGTTATAGTTCAATCCATGTGCAGTTCATAAGTATCCCATTCCTTTCCACTTTCCCATTGTTGAAATTTTACGCGAGGTTAGCGAGTCCATGGCCGATCCACTAGCTCTGTGTAGGTTCCTAGCTGCGGGTGAATCAATCTCTGCAGTGGTGGATGTTCCCTCGGTGGCAGGAGGGTTTCCTGGTTCCAATTCTAGACCAGTCGCAGCTTTCAGATGGGGGGGATGGATCCAAGTTGATTTTTTTCTTCCACCTTTACTGCTGAGAAAGTTCAGCAATACCAAAATGGTTCCTCCCACTGAGGAGATAAGTTGTCCTTTCTTTTGCATACTTTTACCCAAACATAATTCCCTAGATTGAAGGAGTGCAGATCCCCTTCTAGAGGTACTGGTTGTATTAGCTGTGCCCGGGTTTGATTGTGTTTTAATAATTTATATATTGCTAATGCAGTTAATTCTCCTGCTTGCACACTCAGCTTCAAGTGGTGAAGCCTCCACTACTTCATTCACTGGCGTTATTGAATAACCCGTAATCCAGTTGCTGTTCGGGTAGTACAAGGACCCGTCTACAAATAGTTCCAGAAGCGGCCCCAGCCGGGATGTGCCTCGTATTTAGGAGTCTCTTCTTCAGGGAAACCTGGAGCTCTTCCCCGCTCCCCTCTAGCTGGGGAGCACTCTGGGACATCCCCAAGAGCTGTGCGGTGGCAGCATGCCCCAAAGGGTGCCCCGCCCTCGCTGCCACCCCGCTCCATCCCCTCCTGCAGACCGGGTGGCTGGGGAGCTCCTGGCATTGGAGCTGAGCTGCTGCCCACACCTGCCTGCCGCCTTGGCAGGCCTTGCTTACCAGTGAGCGGACCCAAACGTCTGTGTCGAGAGTTTTGGGGGCCACGTCTGCCCCAGGAAGGGCAGCCGAGTATGGGGTGAGGCTGCTCAGTGACCAGGCCTCTCAGTGCCTTCTGGGCCCTGGAGACGGATCAAAGACGAAAGCCTCACGGAGATTTAGATCGGGAAACGCTGTCAAGCGGGAGGTGGCTCTTTGGTACTTCCCAAAAGCTCCCTCTGAGCAGCATCCTCTTGTCGGAGGCCCCAGGCCATGCCGGGCATCGAGGTGGCCCTTTCTGCCTTCCCCGGCACTCCAGGGGAGCAGGAGGCAGGCCGTTTGCAAGCGGTTTTCTGGTACCTAGAGGGAGATCCAACCCTCGCGGGCCTTTCGGCAAAATGCCCCCTTGGCCCAGTAGCTGGCAAAGCTCTGGCCCTCACCCACCATGCCAGCAACAAGACAGGAGCAGGCTCACGTGCGGCTTGTGTCACGGCTTGCAACATCTGTCTGCTTAACCTGAGATGCATGGTGCCTTCGGCACTGGGCCGTGTTCCTGTGTTTCATACTACACCCCCATCAATACTGCAGGGCACTGCGCTGCTGCTGGCACAGCGTAACCCACTCTGGCACTGCAGCTGTATTGCAGGGTGGCATCAGCTCATCCCCCCACACTCTGTGCCAGGTGTCAGCCCAGGGCTGGGGAGGGATTAAGAGGCTGAATCTGTAATGGATCCTCGCCAGGCGACTGGTGTTTAAAGGCTTTATCTGCTGCTTCTTGATTGTGTTCCAGCCCCTCGATGGAATTTCTCACACGTAACCGAGCCCCACTAATGCATCCTGGCCATATATAATAGATGGCAGTGGAGTGAAGGAACACAAACGTAGCTGCATATCGGTAACAGATGTCCAGGCAGCGGTGCGCCAGGTCCCTCTGCCGAAGATCCCCCACTGCCGGTACCTGCCCTCTGTGCCAGCCAGTGCAAAACCCTTCCTCTGTCCCCAAAACCTGGCCTGGCCGTGTAAGGGGGGCAGGTGCCGTGACCAGCTTCGGCCATTCTCCTCTGTCCCGAGGAGTGGGACGAGGCTTGGAGCCAAGCCACCGAGCCGCTATTTCCAGGACCGATGCCGGTGCCACCCACTGAGCGCCATGCAATGCTCCCATCAAATATTAATGCGATGCTCACTGCACTCTCTGCCCTGCCCCAGCGCTACAGCTGTGGCCCCTGCCCTCTCCAGGGCTGCCTGACTCCTTCGGCCTCCCCTACTGCCCCGTAGTGCGCATTGCTGCTTGCACGGGGACTTTGGGGGTGCAGCTGCACCCACCTTTGGGTGTTGCCCGGGCAGGGCAGGGCAGGACCCGACCTCCTGCACTCGGCGGGGGGCTCCCGGGTGCCTCCTGTCCCCGGCGGCTGGCTCAGCCCCCCGCGGCAGGTAAGGGCCCGTTGGGGCTGGGGCTGCGGGCATCCCCATAGCCGGGGGAAAGCCAACCTGTCGCCCCCGGGGAGCGGGGCGGGCGGGCCGGAGACATGGGGCACCCGGAGAAGGGCTGGCGGCGACGAGGTCGGCCCCGGGTTCAGTCCTCGGCTACAGGGACATCGCGGTGTCCCCCGGTGGGAGGAGGGCAGCGGGAGCTCTGCAGATCTGTCCCTTCTGAAGGAAAGGCCCGCCCGTGGGTCTTTCCCGGGAAGGGCTCCCCGCAAGGACCGGGGTGTTGTGCCGGGCACCCTCACGCGGCACCCCTCACCCGGTCATGGGGGTGTTGGGGGCCCATCTCCCCTTACCTGCCCTCCTCCAGGAGGAGGCCTGCGCCCCCCCCTCCCGCAACCCCCCGGCCCGGCGAGGGATGGAACCCGGCAGGTCGGTGCCGGTGCAGCTGAAGCCCCGCAAACCCTCGCAGCGGGCCAGGATCCCGGCGCCCTTCTTCGCCCACCCGGTAGGTCGCTGGCTCCGCCCGCGGCCCCCGACTCGTCCCCGCGGCTGGCGTCCCCCCCAGCCCCCCGTGACTCTGCCCGCGCAGGGTGGGGCAGCCGAGCCAGCGGAGCCCCCCGGGCCGGACGCCGCGGAGGCAGACGCGGACTCCCTGGTGCCCACGCACGACGAGCGGGGCCGCCCCATCCCCGAGTGGAAGCGGCAGGTGATGGTGCGCCGGCTGCGGGCCCGGCTGGCGGACGAGGAGGCGGCGGGCGGCCAGGTACGGGGCGTCCCGGGGATGAGGGCGCACGCTGCCGGCCCGGGGGACGCTGACGGCCCCTCTCCGCAGGACGCGGGCTCCTGGCGCTTCTCGCCCTCCCGCCAGGCCGTGCTGGGCCCCTTCGGGGAGCTGCTGACCGAGGCAGACCTGCAGCAGCTGGAGCGGGCGGTGGAGAGCCTGCGGCTGCGGCGGCGGGGCGAGGTGTACCAGGGCGAGCTGCGGCGCCTGGCGCGGGAGCTGCGCGCCCTCCTGCCCGCGCCGCTGCTCAGCATCACCGTGCGCAGCCCCCCGCCCGCCCCCGGGCAGCCCCTGCCCCTCTGGTGCGGCCGCCTGGCCGGCGCCGTCAGCAGCTTGGCCGCGCTGCTGGCCCACGCCGAGGGGGCGCGGGTTGCCTCCCCCGCCGCCGCCGCCGCCGCTCCCCCCGCCGCGGCCGGCGGGCAGCCCCGGGAGCCGGCGGGCAGCCTGGCGCAGCGGGAGATCCGGCAGTGCGGGGTCTGCGTCCGCAGCCTCCGCGGCGCCTTCGAGCCCGCGTGGAGGGCGGTGGAGGGGAAGGCAGCCGGGGGGAGCGGTGCGGAGGCGGCCAGCGACTCGGGCATCAGCTGGGAGCAGGCGCTTTCCGACGGCGGCGGCTCCCCGGGGCCGGGGTCGGAGTGGGGCAGCCTGAGGAAGGAGCGGATCGTGATGCTCTTCCTGAGGCACTGGAGACGGTCCGCCTACGGCCCCACCCCGCCGGCCGCCGGGGACCCCCGGGAGGCAGCGGGGACCGGGGAGGGGGGGGCGGCCCGCCTGGCGCGGCAGAGGGCGGCCATCCAGAGGCTTCTGGGCGGCTGGCGGGACGCCGCCTCCCGCCGCCCCCCGCCACCGCCGCCCCCCGCCGCCGGCCGCGCCCCGCTCTCCCCGGAGCAGTTCGTGACGAGAGCCGGGGGGGGGGCGGCCGACTACGAGAGCCTGTCGCTGGAGCTCTTCATGCTGGGCTATTTCCGCATCCTGGAGCAGGAGCTGCCCCCCGAGGAGCGCCGCGGCCGCCACCTCCTCTGCTTCGAGGTCTTCGAGCACCTGGGCCGGCACGGCTGGCGGGCGGTGCGCTCCTTCCACCGCGCCGTCACCGACGAGATCGCCGCCGGCCGGCGGGGCTGGCGGGACGGCTTCGACGACATCAAGGCGAGGTATTTCGGATCCCCTCGAAGCTCGGCCCGGCGGCTAGGGGAGGCCGGGGGAGAGGGAGAGGGAGAGGAGATCTGCCGCTACATCGACCGCAGCTTCGCCTTCTGGAAGCAGAAGGAAGTCGAGATCTTCAGCTTGGAGGAGTGATGCCCGCTGGCGGGGCGGGCGGAGGGCTGCGTGAAGCCGGGGGCTGCAATAAACGCCTTTTCGGTTCTGTCCGAACTGAGCGAGGCTTCCCGGGGCGATGGAGAAAGCTTTTGGGCGGGGGGGGACCGCCCCGGCACCCCGACCCGCCCCAAGTCCCCGGGGATCGGTGTCTTGGCCCCCGGCTCCCCGCGGCGAGGCGGCTGCCGCCGTTTATTTGTGGCCGCCGAGGAGTGAAATAACATCCTATATTTAACACTCGGCATCGGCAGCCACAGCCAGGGGGAGGAGGGACATCGCGGGGACCTCCGGCGACCGATGGGGGGCGGGGGGGGGGATGCTGGAGGGAGCCTTTTCCCCCAGGCTTGCGGTGCCCGGCTGGCCGCGGAGGGATGCTTTCAAAAAGCAGCAAAGCCTCAGGGCGACGGGGATGGGCAGCAGCGGGCAGCTCCGCCCGAGCGGTGCCTTTAAGAGCAGGGAGCGGTGTCCCGGCGCTGCCTAAAAATAGTGTGTCCCCCCCGTCCCGGCCGGATCCCGTGTCGCGCTGAGGTGTCCCTCCCCAGTGCCGGGACCGCGGCCACTTCCCTCCCGGCGGGCCGGCCGGAGGGCTGCAAAGCCCAGGTGAGAGCGGGAGGGAGCGAGCCGGGGCAGGGCTCATCCCAGCCCCAAAACCACCCCCACCCCCGAAAGATCGGTGGCAGCCCCCGCAGGGCAGCTCAGAGCGTGGGGAGGAGAAATCACAGCCACCCGTGGAAGTGGAAGTGGGGGGCTCCAGGGAGCACTTCAGCCCCTGCTGGTGCCTGTAAATCAGGCGCTGGGAAGGTGCAGTTTTGCCGGGGGGGGGAGAGAGGGAGATGTCATTGCCTTTTCCTGGCAGGGACGCCCTTGCCACGCTCCGCTCAGGCTCTGTCCGCCGGCAAGGCCCCGCAGCCATCCCCAGCACCATGGTGAGGAACGTGGACGACTTTGACTTCTGCCTGCCTTCGCATGCCCAGGGCATGCTGGAGGGGCTGCAGCGGCTGCGTGCAAACCCCAAACTGGCGGATGTGACGCTGGTGGCGGGCGGGCGGGAGTTCCCCTGCCACCGCGGCGTCCTGGCCCTCTGCAGCCACTACTTCCACGCCATGTTCTCCGGCGACTTCGCCGAGAGCATCGCGGCGCAGGTGGAGCTGAAGGAGGTGGACCCCGGCGCTCTGGAGATGCTGCTCGACTTTGCCTACACAGGGAAGGTCACCATCAACCAGGGCAATGTGGAGGGGCTGATGCGGACCTCCAGCCAGCTCCACTTCCCCACTATCCAGAAGGTCTGCAGCCGCTATCTCCGGCAGCAGATGGATGCCACCAACTGCCTAGGTATCTGCGAGTTCGGCGAGAGCCACGGCTGCCCTGAGGTCTCCTCCAAGGCCTGGTCTTTCTTGCAGGAGAACTTTGAAGCCGTCTCTCAGCAGGAGGAGTTCCTCCAGCTCTCCAAGGAGAGGCTGGTCGTCTACCTCTCCAATGACCAGCTGCAGGTGCAGGAGGAGCAGAGCCTGGCCGAGGCTGTGCTGCGCTGGGTACGCCATGACCCAGGTCCCCGAGCCCAATTCCTGCCCGAGCTGCTGGAGCTGGCCCACCTCGTCTCGCTGCCCGACCAGTACCTGCAGAACCTGCTTGCCACCGAGCCCCTCGTCCGTGACTCGGATGCCAGCAAGGCCCTCGTCGCCCGATCCCGCGCCATGGTGGGTACCTGCTGCCCCAAATCCCACCCCTCAAACCGGGGTGGGGAGGCTCGGCTGTCAGTCTGACAGTCCTGGCCCGGCCTTTCTGTCAGGGGCAGAGTGATGCCGGTGCCCAGAAGAACCCCCCGACCCCACCACAGAAGCTGGAGGAGGTGCTGGTGGTGGTTGGTGGCCGCGTGCTGGAGGAGAATGAGGATGAGGACAGGGGATTGGAGATGCCGGCTGCTCCCAGGAACTTCGCCTTCTACAACCCCAAAAGCAGTAAGTGCCCACGGCAGGGATGGGGCAAGTGCGCACTCCCCCTGCATGTTAATTAACCCTCCATCTACGCCAAAGCCACCTCTTGCCAAATGATCTGGTGTCAGGAGGGGCACCGGGGGGGGAGGGGAGGGAAGAATGAAACAGGGCTGGCTTAAAAGTGTCATCACTGGCTGGGGGGGTCATCGCTTGGCTCTGCTGCGTTTCAGGGCAATGGATGGCTCTGCCCGACTTCCCTGATTACAACAAATGGGGCTTTTCCCTGGTGGCTCTGAACAACGATGTGTACGTCACAGGTAGGTGCTGGGGCTGCTGGTGCGGGGTGGGGGTCCCCGAGGAGTGGGGATGGAGGATGGGGGACAAAGAAGTGGGCACGGGGCGCTGGCATCCTCTGGCTCCTCTCCGAGCAAAGCCCTCTCCTTGCTCCCCTCTTGGGCGGATCCGGCTGCTGACGAGGGATGCCCAGGGACGGCTGCACTCGGAGGGCATGGCCCGCCTGACCCGTCCCTCCACAGGCGGCTCCCGAGGGTCCCAGAATGACACATGGTCGACGACCCAGGCCTGGCGCTTCTGCCCCAGGGATGGTGCCTGGAAGCCCATCGCTTCCATGCTGAGAGCCCGGACAAACCACACCAGCGCCGTCCTCAATGGTGAGATCTACGTCATTGGGGGTAAGGCTGCGAAGACCCTGCGTGTGCTGCTGGGGCAGGGGTCTGTGGGTGCCCTGGAGCAGTGGGGTGGCTCAGCGTCCCGCTGCCGTGCAGGGACGACGGTGGACGCAGTGGAGGTGGAGCGCTATGACCCCTACAACAAGAGCTGGTGTGCCATCAGCCCAGCCCTCAAGTACGTGAGCAATTTTGCGGCCGCCAGCTGCTTGGGCAAGCTCTATCTGGTGGGCTCCTGCGCCATCAAGTACAACGCACTCACCCTGCAGTGCTACAACCCTGTCCAAGGTGAGAGCTGGCCCTGTCGCTGTGCCCCACCAGTGCCTTCCTGGGGAGCAGGAGCGAGGGGGAGGCCCAGGCAGGCGACATCCTGTGCAGCCAGGCACGGCCCCGCAGGGTGCAACCAGGTGTTAACGGGGTCCGGTGACGGCTGGCAGCACGGGGCCCGGGGCCAGCCGGGAGCACGGCTGCTGGCAGCATGGACCTGAGTCACAGACCTCCAGCACAGCCTGGGCCTGAGCTTCAGTGGAGCGGGATCCCCGGGGCAGAGGGATGGGGGAGGCTGCCTGCCTTAGGGAGAAACTAAACCCCTGTGACAATGCCACCTCCTCGGTCAGCCTCTGCGCAGCCGACGGTGGTCTCCCCCGTCCCACACCACCACTACAAACAATATCCCCCCCACTTCTTTTTATGCAAGATCCTCATCTGGGATGGGGACCACGGGTGCCACCGTGCCTGGCCATTCTGTCCCCTCCCTTTCAAACTCCTTAAATAGCCGCAGGCTCGGCGATGCTTTTTTCGGTCACTGGCAGCTGCATCAAGAGCCAAGGGTGGGATGCGCTGCTGACGGCTGCTCCTTGCAGATTTGTGGAGTGTGATCACATCCCCCTTCATCCCCAAGTACCTCTCAGCCCCACGCTGTGCCACCCTGCACGGGCTCATCTACCTCATTGGGGACAACACCAAGAAGGTCCACGTGTACGACCCGGAGGCCAACATCTGGCAGAAGGTAGCGGGATGCGGGGCTGGGCGCAATCACCCTCCCGGGGAGGTGGGGCAGCTGTTCCCTCCCCGCCAGCACCCCACAACCATACCCTTGCACCCCCTCCCCCCTGGGTGCCAGCACCCTCTCTCCCTCCTGCCCACTCATCTCTTGGCTCTATTAACCCCTGCGGAGCCAAAGAGGCCCCAGTCCTTCCTTCCCTGCTCCCCCGTCACACCTGCACTAGGAGCAGGGCTTCCGCACGGAGTTACTGATTTTAAGCAGCGTTCACACTGCAGAAGCCCACAGGACCCCTCTTTTCCAGCACCACCCTCCTGCGGGGAGTGTGGAGCTCCTGCCTGTGCAGTCCGGCAAAATCCTGCCTGTCCCCTCTGCCCTCCAGACCCCCCGCTCCCTGCAGCACCCCCAGCCTTGCTCCCGTACAAGCACAATATGGGGATGCTGCTAAAAGCAAGACATGGCCCCAGGGGCCCCCAAACCTCGCAGAGAGGACAGGGTGGGGGGACGCGCCTGGTGGGTCGATGTCCTCCGTGGTGGGAGTGGGAGGTCCCTGGGAGGTCCCCATGTATCTTGCCCTGCCCCTCACGCAGGTGCAGCTCCTGCACATGCTCCACGAGAACGGCGGGATGGTGCCGCTGGGCGACCGTCTCTTTGTCACCGGCGGCCACTGGAAGGGGATGGACGGGGACTACCGGGTGGAGATGGAGGTGTATGACTGCGCCAAGGACCTCTGGACGTGGGAGGGCTCCCTGCCCTGCCTCTGGCTTTTCCACAGCTCCTCCTCCATCTTCATGGACACCTCCAAGTGGACGGAGGCTTTCCAGGGTGACCATGGGTGGTAGAAGAGCCCCCAGCGTTGCCTGTCACCCTGCGCAGCCGCTCTCCCCCTCTCACCTCTCTCTCTGCTGCCGGTTCAGCTCTGCAGGGGGGAGAAGATGGAAACCCCTCTGCTGGGCTGGCTGGGGCATTGGGAGCATGTCCCCCCCCCGCCACCATGGGGAAGAGGCTTTTCCTTATAAACACGCTTTGGCTAACATTCTTTTCTTTTAGTTTGGTTTTTTTTTTTTAAGAACTGCCTTTCCCCCCCGGAAATCCCCAAAGCTTTTAGGGTATTTCGAGGCCTCCCAAAGTGTGGCCCATCCCATCAGAGACTGACATTGCTGCCCGGTGGCCATGGCCCCTTTCCCCATCACGTTGACATCCCGCATGGGGAAACACAAAGGGAACTGGGAGAATCTCTCTTTCTCGACACCCAAAGCTCTCTGGCACCTCGCTGGCTCACATTTAAGTGTCAGATCCACTCCAGCACCCCAGGGAGCAGAATGACAGGAGGTAAACCAGCTTGTGGATGCTATGTGTCCTTGGGTGGCACAGTGGCCTGTGGCAGGGTGCTTCATCCTGGTTTCTCTCCCGGGATGCACAGCACGCACCCCTGGGAGGTGACCCAAGGGTCATGGTGAAGCAGCCGGCACCTCCGTGGCTTCTGGCTCCTGGTGCCGGTACAGAGCCGGGCGGTGCCTCCCGCCCCATCCCTGTCTCTGCTGGTACGTGGTGGCAGAGGACGCCCTGGGACGGGGAGAGCACAAGGCGTCGCTTCCCCGATGGCCAGTTCCACCAGTGGCCCTGGGACGTCGTAGCTCTGCCAGCGCCGTTTGATGGTTAATCTGTTCTGTGTTAGGTTTTTTATTATTTTTGAAGCATTAGACATGCACGCCGAGGAGCTCTGCGGGTCGTGGGGGGAGCCCCCCGGGGTGGGGGGGGAGCGTCCCCCGCTTGTGGCGCTCCGCGCTGCTCCCCACGGGCCACGCGGGGTTTTATACACGCGGGGTCCTCGCGTCCCGCAGGAGACAGCGGGGTCTTTCCCGCGGCAGTAGCGCTGTCGCCGGCGGGCCCCGACCAAGCCCCGGCAGCGGGGCGGGCCCCGCGGCGCCCTCGGAAGCCCCGAGGCGGGGCCGGGGCCGGGGCCGCCCTCCCGGTAGCGGCGGCGGGATGCGGCTGCCGGAGCTGTGCCTGGCGCTCCTCTGCGCCGCCGCCGCCGCCGGGACCAGCTCCCCGGGGGCGGCCCGGGAGCAGTCCCCGGGCCCGGGAGCAGCGGCGGGGAGGGAGGGGGAGGCGGGACGCGGAGGGCCGGCCGCCCCCCGGGCCGGCGGCGTGGACCCCCGCCAGGCGTGGATGCTGCTGGCCGGGAGCCCCGGGCGCGCGAGCGGCAGCCGGGCCCGGGGCAGGACGGGCACGGTACGGGATGGGACGGGGGCTGGCACAGCACCGGTACCGGCCAGTGGCCCATCTCCAGGAAAATCACCCCAGGCTGCCTTGCAAGTCGGTGTGCCGGGCACCGTGCTGGAAGAGCTGCTGAGGGAGCTGCAGCTCCTGCTGAAAGGTACCCACCGGCCCCGGGGCGTGCTGCAGGAAGGGGGGGCCGAGGGGGACCCCAGAGCAGGAGCAGGGGACAGCAGGGACGAGGCACCGCAGGGCCGGGCAGCAGAGCCAGGCGCTGTCTCATCTTGGGGCCAGGAAAAGCCAAGGTTCCTTCCTAAAGCCAAGCCCGGGTTGGGTTTTCGGGTCAGGCATGGTGAAGGAGCAGGCGAAGGCGTGCAGGAAGGCCTGGGAAGGGCGTGAAGAAGAGGAGGAAAGCGGTGAAGGCAACCCACAGGCCAGGTCCCATCGTCGTGTGGAAGCAGCCTTCCACTGCCGGACACGTGAAAACATCTCCATCGAGCAGAGAGCGCGGCAGGAGCTGCAGCTCTACTACATCGTGAGTGCCCGGGCTGCCACCCCTTCCTGCCTGCAGCATCTTCCTGCCCATGGGGGCACCTGCCCTGGTACTGGGGCTCATTCTCTAACCCAAGCCTTTCCCCATCCCCAGCCGGAGAAGCAGGGGACGTTCCACCGAGGCTCGGGGCTGAACCTAACCAGCGGGCAGTACACAGCCCCTGTTGCGGGGTACTACACGTTCACCGCCACCCTGCACATCGGTGAGCCCTCAGGCATCCCCCACGGCCCCGCCGCGGAGGTCCGGGATGGCTCTCACCCTCCCCTCTGTCCCAGTGCGCAGAGAGCATCAGAGGAAGGGGCAGCCGTGCAGGGGGAATCGTCTGCGGGTGCTGATTTGCGTGCAGTCCCACTGCCAGCACAACAGGTAGGGCAGGGCAAAGCTGTGAGGGGAGAGGGACCCTGGGCCAGGGAGGGAGGAAGGAGTCCAAGTGTGCCCAGGGGAAAGAGGGACACGCTCTCCCCAGCACCACCCTCCCTCTTCTGCAGCAATTTGGAGACCGCGTCCCACCTGGAGAGTGGTGGTGATCTTTTCACCATCTCGGTCACCGGAGTCCTTTACCTGCAGGTTAGTGGTGCCAGCTCCGCTCGGGACTGTGCTGGGCAGGAAGGTGCCTTCTGTGGCCCCAGCTCCAGGGCTGGGCATCGAGTCTGTTCCTCAGCCCAGCTCCGAGCCCAAGAGACACTCAGGGTTGAGGTCTGCTGGGACACTGCAGCACATACCATGGCTGGGCTGCCCTGTTGGCCTCGATGTTCTCCTTTTCCCAGAAGGAAAGGGGTGAGCAGCCCCTCCAGCTCTCGGCTGCTGCGTGCAGGGGAGAGCTCTCTCCTTTGCTCTGCCAGGCTGTGCCCAGAGGAGGTGTCCCAGCCCCGTTAAGCCCTCTCTCCCTCCAGGCTGGGCAGTATGCCTCTGTTTTCGTGGACAACGCTGCAGGCTCTCCCCTCACCGTTCAAAGCGGCTCTGATTTCAGCGCCATTCTGCTGGGGGTATGAAAGGGAGCTGAACCTGTGCCAGAAGCGGCCAGACCCTTCCCTCTGCCAGCCACCGTCATGCCTCCCCTGCTCAGCACCAAGCCCAGGGAAGACCTTTCGCTGCGGCAGGAGCCGCAGGCTGGCCTGATACTGTTCGTGCTGCAGAACCATCTGAAGCTGGATGATCGGGGAAGAAAGGATAATAACAATAACAATAATAATAATAATAATAAAGCAGCCTGACAAGGAGCTAAAGGAGTTCACTTTTATCTAAAGGCTAGCGCTGGAAGTTTATCTTGGAAAATGCTGCTGACAATGGCAGCAGCCGGCTGCTTTCTCTGTAGGGCTCAGCTCCCACCATGTCGAGCGCTGGCGCCTGGGACCTCACACCTTCATTTTCGCTCTCAGCACATTTCCCTGCCCAGCTTCTCAGCAGCCCAAAACAGATTATTTGTATCGCTTTAGCTTCCCTGCAATGTATTAGCAGTAAATGTTGGCTGGCAGAAGCCAACGTCCTTCGCAGCTAATCTTCAAAGCAGAGCCATGTCCCGATAATACCGCACATTCGATTAAAGCAAATTCCTGTCCTGTGCCTTTCCACACCAGGGCTCAGGCTGTGGGCAGCGCAGATATGCTCCTTGCTTCGGCGCCGATAGCCATCTGAGCCGAGGATGGGCGCAGGGCTACGTGCCTGAGCGAGGGAGGTAGGAGAGGTAGGAGAAGTACCCGGGCAGGCTGGGCGTGGGGCGAGGGAGGCACATTTTATTTCTTAGTAGCACGTAGCACTGGGCAAGCTGTGCCAGCAACACCGCGAGATAGCCCCAACTGCACCCAGCCCCACCTTCTCCGAGGGATCCACACACGTAGGCGGGGGGGGAGGCAGCCTCCTCGCGCCAGACCTCACTCATGAGGGCTTTCCTGGCCCTGCCTGGCCTTCTCCGCAGGTTGCATCTCCTCAAGGAGTCTGGTGAAGTAGCTGTTGCTGGGTGGGGTGGTTTGGACTGGGTGGGTGGGCTCTGGCTGTGCAGTTTTAGTGCTGACTTCTTCCCCAAGGCAAAGAGAACTCGTCCCTGAAAGACGTGCTTTTCCCCCAGCTGAAGGGGTGGGCAGCAGCATCCTCCCAGAGATGAGGTCTCTGCAGCTCTTGCCCAGCTGAGGAGTTTGCCCCAGGCAGCACCTCCCAGTTACCATGCGTGACCGTGAGCCGAGGCAGTTTCACTCAGATCAGCCACCTTCCCTTCCTACCAAACACACCCGAGAAGATACAGGAGGACTTGCTCTTGGAGAGGGGGCTCGCCAAGCTGGTAAGCTGTCCTCTGCAAGCGAGATATAAAGAGGGCAGTGCACTTGAACACAAAATTGAAGGAGTTGATTAAATTGGAGATACTGGGAGGCTAATTTAGGTGTGGGGAGGGGGCTAGAAGCTCAGTCAGGCCCAAGGGAGGGAAGCTGCATGTACAGCACTTCTGCATGGGCCACCACAGGGTGGTGGTCCTGGAGCTCCCCACAGTAGCAGGATGCTGCTGAGCAATGAGGCAGGGAGAGTTTATTTCCAAGAAGCCTCTGGCAGATCCCACCCTACCAGGAAATACAAGCAAACAGTTTTTTGACTTCCACTAAAGCTGGGGTTGAGCCTGCCTTTCTAACGGGCTGGCTACTCACAAGCATGGTGAAGCCTGCTCCACAGTGCTTCCTTTTCCTCTTTGCCCCGAAAAACGGACGCTACAATCCATTTTATGGAAATCGCTATTAACTGTACCATAACACTGCGTATTATGTTCCTAGTTGGAGTTGCGCTTTCAGTACCATTTCTAAAGGGAAGGAAAGAGTTGTAAGAGGAGGGAGGGGGAGAGAATACAGAGAAGGACAAGCTTCTCTCACCAGCTCTTGCGCTGGAATTAAGAGGGGCCTCCTGGAGGGAGCACCAGAGATACGGGTGCTTGGCTCAGCTCTCACAGCGCAGCACACAGCTCTCCCCAGTGCAAGGGCTGTGAAAAGCCCAGAGGCAAGAAGGGAGGGTGAGCTGCCCTTCTGAGCTCTGCTGTCAGGGTTTCTTTTGTCTTGGCTCTCTAAGTTTGGCTTTCAAGAGCAGAAGCAGCAGAGTGTGTTGCTAACACGGGCAATTCCCTCTCAGCTCATCCTGCAGTACAACCTTACATCAGAGTATGCAGGAATGGCTGGGAGCAGAACAAGCTGGCAGAGGCAAGTGCTACCCAAAGTATGTGCTGCAGGCCCACTTCCCTCCTCAGGGCTCTGCAGGAGATGCAGAGAGTTAGCACGAGCCAGGCCGAGTTAGCCTAACCGTTAGCATAAGCCCACGAACTTTGACTTCTGCAGTAGCAGAAATAGATGAAAGACGGTCAAGCCACCTGTCTCAAACAACAGGATTGCTTTTAGATGCTCAAGGAAACAGATAGCCCAGGATCCGGGACCATCTCCCAAGCTCCAAGGAACACAGGGAGCAGAAAAGAGCACAGGAAGCCTCACAACCCTGCGCAGGACTATACACAAAACGGCAGGCACCACCACACCGACCTGCCCAACCTCTCTCTGGGACTGCACCGTTTCTTTCGCAGAGCAAGGAGGCTGCGCAAGAAACCACTGCACAGACCCACTGGCTCATCTCCCTCACTGCACTGTCTCACTCACAGGACGGGAAACTTGCGTAACCTGGAATTTAAGTGCTTTGGTAGCCCAATCCATTTAGCTTTCACCCTCTCATTTGGTCTTAAGCCAAATTTTCTCTGGAGAACAGCACACCGACTCTCTGCAGCAACAGCTGGTAGAGGAATGAGGACGGGATGAGATACCAGACACTTAAGAGCAACAAGTACCTAAAACCCGAGATGCCTGCTCCTCAGATAGCACACAGACAAGCACAGAGCCTGTCCTTACCTCTGCTGCCTGGCAGGTCCATTTGGTGAAAACACTCTCCCAATAAATACCAGGAGCAAACTCCAGCCACTTTTGCCGTATCAACAACTAGGTTAAAATCCCAAGCAGAGGGAAGGTACACTGCTGCTCTGCAAGCGGTGTTTGTATCACTCAGCCGCACGGCGCCTCATAACCCAGCTTCAGAACCTTCCATTTCCTTCCCAGCACTAAGATGACAGCCCACACCGCATGCAAAGCCAGTGGCCTGGGGGCCTGCAGAGTCCGTAGGGTACAGCCCAACTGGGAGCTCCCACCAAGTCCTACAAGCTCAGGACTCTCCCAGGGCCTCATACAAAGCTCAAAGAAACGAACAGCAGAACTGCACCATTTAGAACAGCTGGCAGAGTTCATGCCCACAGATGCCTGCTCTTGCTAGCACCTCTGCCAAATGGATTTATTTGGTTTGCCAAGACATTCACGGGGGGTTGACAGGACAAGAGATTTCTGCATAGGCTGATCTACTGTGGCAGCCACTTAGGAAACACTGCTAGCCAAGTGAGATAAAACTATTAGAAAAAAAAAAACCAAAACTTTATTTACATTGAAGAGCATCCAGCAGGACCCTCCCTCCCCCAGCCACACATGCATGCACACCGACTTCTCCCTTCCCTTACATCCGCCGCAAGCTGGGGATCCTGCTGCTGCACCTCATCTCTCAGTGCTCTATCCGGACCACCATGACCGTGACATTGTCCGCCGACCCTCGCTGTACTGCCTTGTTGGCTAGTCTGTTACATGCAGCTTCATATCTAGCGTCTGCTTCTAGCTTCCCTTCTCTCGTCTGGATGTTCTTATCCTGTGGGGATGAGGAAAGACAACGCTGATTGTTCCCAGCAAAGCACGTAGGTGCAAGCACATGGTGATTTCCAAGCATGGGGAAGCAAAACAAATAAGGACAACCTCAGGTATAAGGGAGGACACCCTGGCAGAAGGACATTTCTGCAAGTCAGAGTCTTTCCATTTCATGCCCCCTGCACTGACAAAGCCAGTCCCCACGCTGCCTTCTCCTCACCTCCAGGCAGGACATAATGAAGTTCACAGCTTCTTCTGGTGTAAAGACTTTAAAGAGGCCATCACACGCTATCAGAATGAACCTGGAAATCAAGCAGAGACAGGTTCCAAGGCTGAATCTTTGGCTCCCCAGCTACAGCAAAATCCCTCCAAGCTATTTTATGAGTACCCACACTCCAATCCAAAGGGAAGATGCCATAAAGCTCATTTGAAAATCCCTCGGAAGCACCAGAAGTCCTCTGGTGCGTCAGAACCTACCATTCACAGAGCTGAGGCAAAGTACAGGCCAAAGAGCCAGGCAAACAATGTAAGACCTAGATCAGGACACCCTGGCAGTCCTACTGACGCTGCACCGTTAGGCAAGACCATATACCTCGCCCTGCTGGAAAGCTTCATTATTTCTCTAGGAACTGCTTCTTTCCTTTGAGTCCTTTTCATTCACGTATTTTCCCTGTGAAGTAGCTAATGCAAGGAAATAGAGAGACACAGCCAGCTTAATACCTTATGTGCATCCCTTTAAAGCCTTTACATTTCCACGCTCCTGAGGTATGTGATAACTTAATTTAAATAGAAGTGTTGAAAAGAAAAGCAAGCAGCTTAACCCAGAAATAGAGGCATAACTGTGATCGGAAGACTCCGCCACAAGGTATTGCCGCAGGCTGCAGAAGGTTGAGGGGATCCAAAGCCCAAGGCAAGGAGAGCTGCCTCCCAGCTCCCCACCAGAGGATGGGTGGGACAGCCTGCTGCGCACTCCCTGCCTGCACAAGGGACTGTATTAAACAGGAGCCCAACCGGAGTGACCAGAGAAGGAAAGCTACAACCATCCTGCAGAGGTGGCCAGCCGATCAGAGCAGCATGCGTCTCTGAAGACATCGTTTCAGAGCCTGATGCTCAGAGTATCTTAGTGGATCACTTGATATGGGACTCTAATCCCAGAAAAAGCAGCAGTACTGGGTTTCTCCCCTCAGAGAGTCCGCAGGGCCATACTGACATGAAAGCTCACAGCAATTTGTCATTGCCAATCATATGTTAGAAAAGTATCTCAAATCTGCAAATATCAGAGCCAGATGCAACGGTATTTGTGGGCACCATGGCTGCTAGAAACCACTCTTGGAGAGGATAGGGATCCAAGAATTCAAGCCTTAACCAACTGCTTGAACACCGGTGTGTGAACTTATTCAGAGCATGAAGGAAGTCTAAGGCTCATGTATGTTATCTCTGCTGCAAGGCCGGTTTCTCCAACAGGAACCTTCACAGTATCTTGGCAGAGTGAGGCAGCAGCATCATCCCACTATACTGATAAGGAACAGGAGCCAAGAGACATCAGCAGTAAGAGCACTCTCTAATTCTGGGTGATCAGGCTGAAGTGCCTCGGCCCTAACAGCAGAGCATACGGGGTCGTGCAGCTTGTGCTACTTCTGCTGAGCCGAGCTAGGATGCAGCCAACCCCCTTGTGTGTGGACACGCTTTACCTGTCGTTGTGTGTGAGTTGGCAGCGTTTGATATCTGGCACAGAGATAACACCACAGCGTTTGTACTGGCCATCCCCGATGGAGCGGGAAACCTCCAGCACTCCTAGGACTCTTCCGTCCCTGCACAAAGAAAGAAAACATGGAGAGCCCTCCCCAACACGCACACCTCACTACACTGCCTGACGGGGACACTCTTCATGGTGCGTTCAGCTGCCTTGCACAAATCCTGACCCACTTCCCCAGCAAGTTCAAATCTTCCCTTCAAAGCCTCTTTCCCTTTCTGCATGTTTGTGTGAAGCTTTGGGAAACAAGTGGAGAGGGGGGGAAATAAATGAAGTCAGGAGAATTCAAGGCTGTTTTCTGTCTCCCTGCCCCAACTCAAGTCCTGTTTAGCCTAGCAAGCCAGGGAATTAAGAGTTATATGCCGAGCTGAACTCCCAGAGGCGGAGGTTTGAATTCACAGACTATTCTTTGGCAAGGTATCTAGCAAACTGCATTTCAATAGAAGCACAGAGCGGCAGCAGGCAAGACCAGGTCTGAGCCAGCAGCCCCTCCTGTGCTCTGCCTATCAGGACACCAACCCCTATAAACTGCCTCAGCTGGGGGCAGTTCCAAGGAGCAAGAACCATGCCACTTCAACTTTCCGGATGTCTGCTGGAAATACCACACGGCAGAGAGGAAACAGTCGAGGAGGTTCCTGGAGTGTGTGGAGGATAACTTCCTGACACAGCTGGTAAGCGAGCCCACCAGGGGAGATGCCTCGCTTGACCTGCTGTTCACGAACAGAGAAGGGCTGGTGGGAGATGTGGTGGTCGGAGGCCGGCTTGGGCTTAGCGACCATGAAATGGTAGAATTTTCGATACTCGGTGAAGTAAGGAGGGGGGCCAGCAAAACCGCTACCATGGACTTCCGGCGAGCGGACTTTGGCCTGCTCAGGACACTGGTCGAGAGGATCCCTTGGGAGACGGTCCTGAAGGGCAAAGGGGTCCAGGAAGGCTGGACGTTCTTCAAGAAGGAAGTCTTAAAGGCGCAGGAGCGGGCTGTCCCCATGTGCCGCAAGAAGAACGGGCGGGGAAGGCGACCGGCCTGGCTGAACGGGGAGCTCTGGCTGGGAGTCAGGGAAAAAAGGAGAGTTTATCACTTGTGGAGGAAGGGGCAGGCAACTCAGGAAGAGTACAGGGATCGCGTTAGGTCGTGCAGAGAGGAAATTAGAAAGGCAAAAGCCCGGCTAGAACTCAACCTGGCCACTGTCGTGAGAGACAACAAAAAATGCTTTTATAAGTATGTTAATGACAAAAGGAGAGCCAAGGAGAATCTCCATCCTCTATTGGATGCGGGGGGGAACGTTGCCACCAAGGACGAGGAAAAGGCTGAGGTACTCAACGCCTTCTTTGCCTCAGTCTTTAGTAGTCAGAGTGGTTATCCTCAGGGTACTCAGCCCCCTGAGCTGGAAGACAGGGACGACGAGCAGGATAAACCCCCCATAATTCAGGAGGATGAAGTTCATGACCTGCTACGCCACCTGGACGTTCACAAGTCTATGGGGCCGGATGGGATCCACCCGAGGGTACTGAGGGAGCTGGCGGAGGAGCTTGCCGAGCCGCTCTCCATCATTTACCAGCAGTCCTGGTTAACAGGGGAGGTCCCGGATGGCTGGAGGCTTGCCAATGTGACTCCCATCTACAAGAAGGGCCGGAGGGAGGATCCGGGGAACTACAGGCTGGTCAGCCTGACCTCGGCGCCGGGGAAGATCATGGAGCGGTTGGTTTTGAGGGTGCTCACGAGCCATGTCCGGGACAACCAGGGGATCAGGCCCAGCCAGCACGGGTTCATGGAAGGCAGGTCCTGCTTGACCAACCTGATCTCCTTCTATGACCAGGTGACCCGCCTAGTGGATGAGGGAAAGGCTGTGGATGTGGACCTGGACTTCAGTAAAGCCTTTGACACTGTCTCCCACAGCATTCTCCTAGAGAAGCTGGCGGCTCACGGCCTAGACAGGTACACTCTTCGCTGGGTAAAAAACTGGCTGGACGGCCGAGCCCAGAGAGTTGTGGTGAAGGGAGTTAAATCCAGTTGGCGGCCGGTCACGAGCGGTGTTCCCCAGGGCTCAGTGCTGGGGCCGGTCCTGTTCAATATCTTCATCAATGATCTGGACGAGGGGATCGAGTGCTCCCTCAGTCAGTTTACAGACGACACCAAGTTGGGCGGGAGTGTTGATCTGCTGGAGGGCAGGAAGGCTCTGCAGAGGGACCTGGACAGGCTGGATCCATGGGCCGAGGCCAATGTATGAGGTTCAACAAGGCCAAGTGCCGGGTCCTGCACTTGGGCCACAACAACCCCAGGCAACGCTACAGGCTTGGGGAAGAGCGGCTGGAAAGCTGCCCGGAGGAAAAGGACTGGGGGTGCTGGTCGACAGCCGGCTGAACATGAGCCGGCAGTGTGCCCAGGTGGCCAAGAAGGCCAACGGCATCCTGGCCTGTATCAGAAGTCGTGTGGCCAGCAGGAGCAGGGAGGTGATCGTGCCCCTGTACTCGGCACTGGTGAGGCCGTACCTCGAATCCTGTGTTCAGTTTTGGGCCCCTCACTACAAGAAGGACATGGAGGTGCTGGAGCGTGTCCAGAGGAGGGCAACGAAGCTGGTGAAGGGCCTGGAGCACAAGTCTGATGGGGAGCGGCTGAGGGAACTGGGGGTGTTTAGCCTGGAGAAGAGGAGGCTGAGGGGAGACCTCATTGCGCTCTACAACTACCTGAAAGGAGGTTGTAGCGAGGTGGGTGTTGGTCTCTTCTGCCAAGTCACTAGCGATAGGACAAGAGGAAATGGCCTCAAGTTGCGCCAAAGGAGGTTTAGATTGAACATTAGGAGAAATTTCTTTACTGAAAGAGTGGTCAGGCCTTGGAACAGGCTGCCCAGGGAAGTGGTGGAGTCCCCATCCCTGGAGGTATTTAAAAGACGTGTAGATGAGGCCCTTAGGGACATGGTGTAGAGGGCATGGTGCTGTTGGGTTGACGGTTGGACACGATGATCTTAGAGGTCTTTTCCAACCTGTATGATTCTATGATTCTATGATTCACTTTCTCCTGATCCCTTGGTCTTTACTAACCACTGATCGCAGCAATCAGTTCTGTGAAACCCAAGTTACGATCCTCCCTAGGAAGCAGTTTTGTTTGCTAAACTTTTCTAATTAACTGAGTGCTGCCCCAACAGAAGCAGCTTCCCACACTCCACCTTTCCAACAATCGAGCAGCTTCTCCCCCAAAAGGCTCTTCTGTGCTCTCTGAAAAGACACAAGCTCATTCATCTCGTAGTCCAACCAGCCCCACTTGAGATAAAAGCAAGAAGCGAGGCACGTCACAGAGAAGGTATCTGATACTCACACACTTTGCAACTTATCTCTTGGGTCCAAAATATTGAAATACAAGCAGTGGGAGAGGCTCCCAGGCAGCTGGGGAGATCTTCCCCCGGTTCTGAAAAGAGCTAACAGACACTGACCCATCTCTTTCCTGTATGCAAAGATAGATCAGTGCTAAGCATAAGAAGCAGCATGTGCTCTCCAGAGATAAGGGGAACAAGGCCCTCTAGACGTGGCAGCGTGACAGAACTGAGCCCACCCTTCCTCACCCCAGGGGGCATTCTGCCTCCGCAGGCACTAAGAGTCCTCTCTTGTGAGAATACCATTAAATCAAGAGACAGCTTTCAAAGAAGGGAGAGAACCTAGCCAGGGAAATCAGACACAGCTGCCCAAACAGCCATGCACATCTACATGCACAGGAACATTAAGATAATCCCGTTCTGCCTCCAGAAACCTCCCTCCTACTGCAGACCACCGCAGTGCATCAGCTAACCCACAGAACACCACCCCTGACATTGAGGGCTTCTTGTGCCCTCTCAAACCACCCCCCCTCTTACAGGACAAGGCAGGAGAGGTGATGCTGCAAGCAAGGAAGCAAGTTCTGTTCAATGCCACAGTGTGCAGCAAGCAATAACTTCTTAAACAGTCAAGTCCAGCTCTGTAGGTCCAAATCTGCAGGTCAAGCTTAAGCAACGTCCATGCTTGTATCGTTACTCCCAGGCTTTCACGTGGGTTCCTGCCTTTGCAGCACAGCACCCCACCGCCATTGTAAGCCCCTGGGAAACCAGCCCCCATCAACCAACTCAAGTCACTGAATCCTTAGACACCTCAGGCACCGCTGTGCCTCCCACAGATTCTCTCCAGGCTCTCACTAGCATGAGTGCTGGGAAACTACAGAATCCCAGTGCCCAGGCCCAAAGTTGGGCCAGGGTTTAGATTTGCTCACTCACACCCTTTAGGCACTTACCTGACATTTCCCCCAGCTTTCTGTATCCGCATACGCTCCTCATATTGCGTGGGGTTGTGCTCTTTACTGAGGCTTAAGGCTGCGTGTTTCTGACTCTCTTCATTATAACGACACAGAATCGCCTGTGCTGACAAAAGACCCTCGTGAGTAAACAATAACAAAACTGCAGCAAGAACAACTTCTTGAAAGGGCGCTGCAAGTTGTAGCGGTGTTCCTCAGGGCTCAGTCCTGGGGCCAGTGCTGTTCAATATTTTTGCCAGTGATCTGGATGCCGGAGTTGAATGCACCGTTAGCAAGTTTGCTGACGATACCAAACTGGGAGGTGCTGCTGACTCTCTGGAGGGACAAGAGGCCTTGCAGAGGGATCTACCTCGATTGGAGCACTGGGCAACCATCAACGGCATGAAATTTAACAAGTCCAAGTGCCAGATTCCGCACCTGGGACGGAGTAATGCCAGGCGCAAGTATAAACTGGGAGAGGAGTGGCTGGAGAGCAGCCCTGCAGAAGGGATCTGGGGGTGCTGGTGGGCAGCAGGCTCAGCATGAGCCAGCAGGGAGCCCTGGCAGCCCAGAGGGCAAACCGCGTCCTGGGGCGCATCAAACACAGCATGGCCAGCCGGTCAAGGGAGGTGGTGATCCTGCTGTACTCAGCGTTGGTGCGGCCTCACCTGGGGCACGTGTGCAGTGCTGGGCCCCACCGTTTGAGAAGGGCGTGAAGGTCCTTGAATGCGTCCAGAGGAGGGCAACCAAGCTGGTGACAGGGCTGGAAGGCATGTCCTATGGGGAGCGGCTGAGGAGTCTGGGTTTGTCTCGTTTGGAGAAAAGGAGGCTGAGGGGCGACCTTATCGCGCTCTACAGCTTCCTGAGGAGGGGACGTGGAGAGGGAGGTGCTGAGCTCTTCTCCCTGGGATCCAGGGACAGGACGCGGGGGAATGGCTCAAAGTGCTGAACCAGGGGATGTTCAGACTGGACATTAGGAAGCATTCCTTTATCAAGAGGGTGGTCAAACACTGCAACAGGCTTCCTAGAGAGGTGGTCGATGCCCCAAGCCTGTCAGTGTTTAAGAGGCATCTGGACAATGTCCTTAATAATACGCTTTAACTTTTGGTCAGCCGTGAACTGGTCAGGCAGTTGGACTAGATGATCATTGTAGGTCCCTTCCAACTGAAATATTCTATTGTATTCTAGATACTGTGAGACATTTAGCACCACCACGAGAGAGCTACCACACACAGTTGTTTTACACTATGGGAGACAACACAGAACTACCCTGCACCCACCCAAAACACGACGCTTTGTAGGAACAGATGGGGAGCTCACGGCAACTGGGACATCCCACACAAACACCTCGCCCTTCAGGGCGAATAAAGCTCTCGGAGGAATCAAGATGCCAGCAGTGGGCTTCTCCATTCCGCTTACCCGGCTGTCCCCGAGATTGGCTATGTAGAGAATATTGTCAACAGCTAGGACACAAGTAGCTGTGGAGCCATCCTTCCATGCTGGCTTCCTGAAGGGAACAAAATGAGATTACTAAGGGGGGAAAACAATGTTTAAGAAGTTAGTCAGAGTGCTTCTGGGGACTCAAGGAAGTGTCATGTGCCAACACGCACCAGTCAGCTAGCACAAGCCCCCAGCAGTTGCCTGCAAGCAGCTAGGGAAACTGTTGGAGGTAAATAGCGAGCTGGACAAGGACAGAGGAGCTGCACAGAGTACTGCCTTCTAAATGCATGGCCAATGCCCAACTGGTTCAAATACTGCCGGCCACGCTCCCCACACCAACCCTTCCTCACACTTAGCTCCCAGGAAAGCTCATCTGTGGCTGGAACAGGCTCAGCCCTGATGACTGCCCAGAAGCTACAGCATCGTGAGCAAACAAGCACCCCAAACTCCTCCTCAGGAGGCTCCTTCTTTGCAGCAAAAGGAAGGCACAGTCAGGACTGCAGCAGAGTTGCCTTCCTTTTCGCTTTCATTTCCCTTCCTTTTTTCACAGTACCCCTGCCCACCCACCTCAGTCCTCACCACCCCACCTTAGCAGCAACACCGCTAACGAGTTCAGTCACTCTCCTGATATTTCACTTGCTGTAGTTAAGCTTGTACCTCTAGAGCTCTAGGTAAAACGAGAACCATTTCTTAGATTAGAGCTGCCAGACTAGTCCTCCCCACAATGAAGCCCGGCTATGATGCCACTCTTTACTGAAACTAGCTTTGAGAGACTGATTTCTAGACATATTTCATCCAGTTTTCCCTAACTTTGAAGGTGCAGCTGAATGAAGATCATTCATTTCATCATCAATACAGCTACCGCTAGCAATCCTTCGTAGCATCTTTGTCGTAAGTCACATTTCTGACCAAACGGAGACTGGTTTGGGAATGACACTGTTGTGACAGACTCAAGGAAGCTTTTTCCTTTTGTCTGGTCAAACTTGTTGATCTGATTAGGCTTAAGAGATTGAGCCAGTCTGCAATTTACTTAAAATTGAAAGTCTGCAGGGAATCTCAGAATCAGATGCATCAACAGTCTCTCCATCTGTGTTAGAGGTGTCACTATGAAATCGAAAAAAGAAAAACCAAATGTGTAAAGGACTGGTAACAAAGTGACTGTATTTTAAATGCAATCTATGTCTTCCCTAGTCCACACAGTTGGTGTGTCAGTTCAGCAGAGACTGGGAGAAGGTAAGGGTGCTTGCACTCAAAAACCAGCTGGGAGGCAGGCTGGCATCTATCCCACAGAAAGTAGCTGCTGTGCTTTTCAGCTTCGTTATAAAAGAATCTGTTAGAAACAAGCTTAAGATGAGGGACATTCTTCATCAACATCCCTGTCCTCAAAAGAGGTGAAGAAAGCAAGATTTAAACTTACACTGGGAGAGTTAAGTCTTTCAACACAGGGCATTAAAAACAACCTCAGAGATGTGCTCCAGCCTGGCAAGCATACTCACATACTCACCAAGAAGAATGCAGCTCTAAAGAAAGCTGCTCACAGCAGCCTGCAAAGTACTGCTCTACAGATACCCTCCTGCCACGCTTTGACGCTGTCAACACAGAGATCCCACCTCAGGCAGTGTGGGGTAAGTCACTCCAGCAACATGGTAAGACTTTAAAAAGGCGGCAAACAAGATGCCCTGCTAAGGACAGAGGTGCATTCTTGGTCATGTTTTGATTGCTTCCTTTACCACGAATGTGTATTTTAGTCTAAGGGGTCCCACAGACTGTTTACCACAGAGTAAGACCAGAACGTCCTGTGATGTAGCTCTAGCAGGCACTCAGCTGGCAGAGTTACAACCTGGCACAGCTAAGCTGTATGGGGTTTTGCCAACGCATAGACACGACTCAAGAGTTTCCTCTGCCCTGCACAGAACTAAGGCCTGTGAGATGCAAGCTAAGAAATACAAGCCCATGGGAAACATTTACACTTACTGGCTGGATGCCTGCTTTAGAAACTCTTCATCTGTGTGTTTGAAGGTGTCCAAAAGGCATCTCTTCACAGTTTTCTCCACGCTGACTACCTCACCTGTCAGACATGGAAAACAGCAACTCAGCTCCAATTAAAATGTATATCTGACCTATCCCAGTCCCTCCCTTTGCTCATCCAACACTCAATCAGGCAGTGCATCTCTCAGACCCTGTGCAGAGCAGCTAGGGCACATCCTAGGCTCACGCTACCAAAAATAGGCATGGTAGCATGTATGGAGAATTTACAATATACCCCTCTCCCCCACGGGCGTATTTTCATGCTTGAAGTGGCACTGCCAAACCTGGCAACAGCACATCTCATGCTTGCTTAGCGGTTCACAAGTGGCTACTTGTACCCTTGTGCCAAAAAGGCTTCCAGTCCTTTTCCCCAGGAGACAGCGCAATCTCGCAAGCCCACTGGGAATAAGGGATGGGAACTGTAGAACTACACCCAAACAAATCAGTTTCCCTATCCACTGCCATAATGTCAAGGCAGAAAAAGTGATGTTATCTTACAGCCCTTATTCCATTCGTCTCACCTTTAGGAAATTTCTTAATCAGATTTTGGTGCAGATTCTGTGCTGCAAATTTTGAGGCTCGGACTCCCCCGTGGCCATCAAAAACAGCGAAGTACGAGACACGTGTGCTGTGAGGGAACAAAGAGTAGCAGAAAGCGCCTAAGAAAGGCCATTAGCCAGAGGGTGGGATCGAGTACATTTGTCTCCATAACACCCTGCCCTGTGTCGGTCAGAATAAATACTGCACTCCAAGGCACAAACAAAGGTAGCAAGTCTCTAAGCTCACACATTCAAGCATTTACACAGTTTACGTGTGCAAGCACTGAGCTAAGAACTTTCTTGTGATTTTCCACCCCTCAAGAAAATGAAGGGCAGAAGAGAGTTTATAGACCACAACTTGGCATAAAAGCAGCTAAACATTTCACCCTAAGGGCACGGCAACTCCCCAGCACTACATAGACATCAGTCTAACCAACCCTACAGTTCTTTCCATGCCTAAACTTGTTGAAACTATGCTACGGACAAGAAACTCGAATCCCTCAGCACACGAAGCTCTCGGGAAAATATTAGTTCAGAAACTAAAGCCAGTTATCAGGACGATGCTTGAGAGCATTCCTTTAAATATATATATTCCCCCTACGCACACTTATATGTGTTAATTTGCTAAGAAATTTAAACTTTTCAAATGAGAGAGTTCCGATATCTGTTTTCTTCAAGCGTTCTCCATTGCCACCGTTAGGGTTTTACACACTGTAAAATCCTCAAGACAAGGCCTGATTACTTATAATTAAACAGAGGGTCTCTAAACATCCCCGCTTACATTTGGGTAACAGAGGCTCAATATCCAGAGTTATTGGGCCCTCACAATCCTTGTGAAGTCAGGGACCAAATCCACCAAGCATCACTCAAAGGGAGGTATTTGTATGTAAAACAGTCCTGTGATTTGCCCAGGAACATAGCTAATGATTCAACCTAAGTCTCCCAATAACAAGCCCAAACCACACACCACGACGCAGATGTAGTCAAGAGCATCAGCTGCTCACACCAAAAAGGATCCTATCATGGGTTTAGCTGAAGCAAGCTGGAGCTTCTTCACCCTGTGATGGCAGTTGAGGCCCACTTACATTTGGGAGGGCAGAGGCTGGCATTCCTCGGTGATATCGTTTAAGATGACATGTGCATCCTGCATGTCTTCTCTTTCACCTTTCCTCTCTGCCACATAACCCTTCAATCCAAGAATGCCCACTGACCCTAAATGGGAATAAAGCAGACACACGCACACAAATCAAACTCCTCCGTCTCCTCAGCTCAGACTGAAAACCAGTCATCAGCGACCACTTTTAGCTTTCAGAACCCTATCCTGGCACTGCAGCGAAGTACAGCCCCCGTCCTGCAACAACACATCTGGCACCTTCTGCTGAACAGGATATATTTATTTTGTAACACAGGTTTTTAAGTACCCCCAAGGTCAGCAGCTATAAAAGCCGCTTGACCCCATTTTGACAGGCAGCTGTAGCCAAGCAGGACTGCTGGGCATCGGACAGGGCTCTTTCCAAAAAGGGGCAGGGGGGCAGGTGAAGCGTGTGGCACTGAATCGGCAGATTAAACAAAGCACAGCTTTAAAGAGGCCGCTACAGACAGGAAATCAGGGTCCGCTGTACCCCTGAACACATCTTATTCCCAAAGCTGCAGCATAACAAGTGGGCACCTGCACTGAAGTCAAATGCCCTTTCTGTAACAGCAAGTCTTAGCAGCCACCCAGTGGAGAGATTTGTGGATGTGGCAAAAGAAACTGGTGTGGCTCTAGCCTTCCGGGGGTTTCACAACCAATCCCCTTCCTGGCATCACAGGAACCTATCCTGCAAACGCCGAGGTGCTTGCTGCTCAGCTTCTGCCACTTCAGCAGGGCCCGTAAGAAGGCCTGGGTGAGGGAGACAGAGAGTGCCAGGGAGCTCAAGGGGCTTCCACAGACTGCCGCAGCAGTTTGTTCCCTATGAGAGGCTGAAAATGCAAGCAGACTGAAGAACCACAACTTAGCTTTGGTCTGGACTTACTCAGCCCAACATCAAAAGTACAAATCGAGTACATTTGTTTTCAAACTGTCTGAAAACCTTTACAAACTTTCTTTTCCACAAGTTCTTCCCTGCCATTCTTCTCTTCCTCCTCCAAGGACTTTCTCTTCTCCCCTTTCCCGTGGCTCCCTGCTGATGAGACCTGCTCAGACGCACTGGAGGCTGAAAAAAAGCAAAAATGCAGGTGGCTGAAGTCTTCCAGCTCTGTTTTACTTGCATAAATTGAGCAGCAAGTCCTTTTATACCGAAGCACTCTCAGGAGCGCAGGCTCGCACACTCACACAGTATTAAGTGATCAGTTATTACTGAACAAGACACACTAACTGATCACAAATGTGCACACACAACTTCACTCAGCATGTACAACCAGCGGCACACATCGCTGTCTAACCCAGCGAGCGCCGATTTGATCGCTTTACATTGTGTGACCCTACCTCAGGCACAGTACAGCTGCGTTTGGATGGCAGGCTGTTGATTTTTCCCACCAACCCGCAGTTTGTTTCTTAGCTACCAGCCTTTTTTGCAGTTAACTGCTCAGCAAGTTAACGTTTCAGGTTAGGTCGCTCCTAATTTTTTAAATTATTATTATTGTCTAAAAATTGTGCCCACAACAATGCAAAGAAGTGTATTTTATTACTCTGAACGTGCATATTTGTAGGCATTTCAGAAGACAGGTTACAAATTAAAGTTAGCAAGCAAAATACGATTCCCACGACATCAGAACGCTAGCCTTTTCCTTCTGGAGATTTATTCTCGTATGGTATAGTGAATTATCTCACCTCCTCTCACGTGCTAACAAACACCTGTGTGCGTGCAGAGAGCTTTGCCAGACCACCAGTCTGGTTTTGAAGACATTTACAGCTAGGAACAAGAAGGCAGTCTGTGCCCACAGCAGAAAAGCAACAGAAGCCAGGGCAGTGGCAGCACCAGGCCAGTTCTGCCTTCGCTCTTAGCAAGCACACGCGTACTTTCACTCCCAAAGCAGGGAGCTTTCAGGCACAGATGACAGGGGTCCTCAAAAGACATCTGAGGGATGTACTTCTGGGAACAGACCTCAGTTTACTTTTAAAGAGTCAGAATCCCTATTTAAACAATCAGGGCACAAACAGATCGCCACGACAACCCGGACACCAGGTTAACTTGCCGTGCGTCCAACACAACGGGCTACATCAGTGGGTTTTCCTGAGAAGAGCAGGTCAGCAGGGGCTTGGTGAGCTGATGCAGCTCCTTACCTGTGTCACCGCTGCTGGCTGGCGGAAGATCATCAAAGAGTAAAGAGCCTCCTTTTCCTGCAGCAGAAGAAAAAGGCAAGAAGAACTAAGTACCTTTGTCCCTTTGAGGGAATAATGCTCTGTGTACGCCCCTCCTGAGGTGTGGGAATTATAAAACGCCAGTTTACCAAAGCGAGCCAAATTTCAACTTCTGTTACTGGATGGTGGGGGCAAAGTCAGGCCTTACATTAGTTTCAGGGGGTATTTATATGGAATGTATGTGAAACATTTATAATGTTCTGGTTATCCAAAAAAACCACAAAAAGAGGAGAGCAGCTGCTCTGCACACCGGTCCTGATAACCTGACTGTCTTTATCCTGACTAACAAAGAAAAGGGTTTACACAAGTTTCATCTCAAGAGATGCTGATGCAGAAAACACTGGAAGCCAAACTAACGGCACGAGCGCAGCACCCATACCTGAATCAGCACTGCTGGCTGGTGGGAGATCATCAAAGAGCAGAGGCCCTTTCTGGGCTTCCTTCCCTGTAAGACACCAGGACACAGTCAGGACCTGTTGCAGGCACTCAGGGGTTGGTTTCTGGAAGGACTGCCCCCCAGGCAAGCACAGGTGGAGTAACCGGGAAAAGCCTTGAACAGCCTTGGCTATTTTTCTTCCATCTTTAATTTAGGCAGCTCCTACATGAGCAAAACAACCACCTGCCTGGGGATGATGTGAACTTTTATCTTGAAAACAGCTTGCCTTTTTTTTTTTTTTTTTTTTGCTAGGAATCTACTCAACTTGTGTTAACATCCCTCAGCAGCCCGATCAAGATGTTATAGAATGGGAGGGGCCCAGAAAGCACCAAATTATTTCAGGTAACATCATTACAGCTCTCCACAGACCCACGACCCGCAGCAGCACAGAGAGGGGAAAGGCTCCAGTACGGCCTAAACCGCATGGATAACACTCTGCATCTGAACCAGTCCCAGGGAAAAAAGAAAACTACAAAAAAAACCCAAACCCTGTAATATCTCCAGCGATTTTTAAGCCACCCCCTCCTGCAGCCGCCCCCTCACCCCCCGCCCTCAGGCGCTGGGAGCCTTCAGCTGCTACCGTCGCCCCGGGGCGCTCCCTGTAGCGGCGGGCAAGCTGGGCGCGGAGCCGGCGCCTGCCTCCGGAGAGGCTCGCTGCCCACGGCCGCGCTGAAGCAAGCCCGGAGGGGCTCTGCCCGGGTCAGGCCCTGCGCGGGTGAGGCCCTGCCCGGGTGCGGCCAGGGCAGAGCAGGACGGCGGTTAGGCGCCCGCCCCGGGGGTCGCAGCCCCCTCACCCGCCGCCGAGGAGCCGGGCTCCGGGAGGTCCCCGAACAGATCCATCTCGCCGCCGGGCCGGCAGCGCCGCCGCCGAGGCCGCTTCCTCCTGCCCAGGCGCCGCTCCGCTCCGCCCCCCCCGGGCTGCCAATCTCCCCGCGAGGCCAATCAGCAGCCGCGGACGGACCGGAAGTAGGCGCCCGGCCCGGCGGTGGCGGGGCGGAAGCGGAAGGCCGCCATTGGCCCCGCCCCGCGAGGCGCCTGTCAATCCCCCTAGCGAGTGGTGGTCAAATACCCCCGCCGGGTAGCAGCGCGGCGCCTTCTCCACCAATCGGAAGGCGGGGCCGCCCTGCCACTCAGTCCCGTTGCCTCGCGCCTTGCTCCGCCAGGCTGACCAATCCCGCGGCTGGGGGGAGGGGGGAGCGTAGCACCGCCCTTCTGTGCCTACCAATCGCTGGCGGGGGCGGGAGGGCGCCCGCCGCGTGCCCGGCGGGGCGGGAAGGGCGCGCGGCGCCCTCTGGCGGCGCCAGGACGGTGCTGGTGCCCGGTGCGGCCCGGCGGCCCCGCTGCAGCGCAGCTCAGGGCAGGTGGACGGTGCCCGTACCGGTACCCGGTGCGGCCTACCCAGCGGGCCCCACAGCGGCACAACCCCCTCGCCCGCAGCCCCCGGCCACTGTGGGCCTCCCCGCTGCCAGTGCTGGCGGTGCCCGCCCTGCCCACCCGTCCCAGGAAGCTCAGTGGCACGGGGGTGTTTGCATTAAATGCCACATTTATTTCAGAACCGAACAAGCCTCACATGCGCGCGGATGGCCGGGACCCGAGGCGCCAACCCCCAGGCACAGGGCAGGGAGGGCCCAGGGGCGCCGCCATCACCGGCAGGAACCAGAGGGCGTGAAGGGCGGCCGCCCTCCTCCACAGGCCCCCATCCTGCCCACCAGTGCTCGCCCACCCTCCACGCCACCGTTCCCCTGTGAAATTTCCCTTCTGATGGGGCTCACAGTCGTGCCGAAACCTCGGGGGGCTGTGGTGGTAGAGGGGACGGATGGACAGCGGCCTGACTGGGGGAGCACGTGGTGCTGGCGAGAGCAGAGCTGGTAAGACGGCACGGGTAGCCCGCAAGCCGGGGACGTCCCGCAGGGATGCTGCAGGTGTCCAGTGAGCAGCCATGTCTCCCTCGGCCCCGAGCATGGCGGCCCCCAGCCGAGCCATCTGCTCTGCAGGTTTGCTGGCCTCAGGCACGCTTTGGCTCCGGCTGGAGGACGCCCGTCCCACAGCTGCCCCTCACCTGCAGCACGGGCAGCACTGCCCGGCTGTGGCCGGTGAACCTGTGTCTGGTCCCTGGCAGACACGGGTCCTGTCTCTGCCAGAAGCTGCCTCTGCTCTGGAAGAGCCTCCCCTCTCCCCTGCGGCACCCAGTGTTTCCACCCCTAGCCCCCTACGTTGAAGTTTGGGATAGTATCAACCAGTCCTTGCCCAGAGCATGGGAGCCGGGATGTTGCAGCCCAGGCCCCTGCTTCGCCCCAGCCGCAGCTCTGCCCTTCCATGCCCTTGCTTCACCCCGGCCGCAGCTCTGCCCCTCCATGCCCCCGGGCAGGCACCTCTCCCTCCGTAAAGTTGGCCTCCAGGTCTCTAAAATGGATCACAGGGGGGAAAAAAACCCAGTTTGATGGGGAGCTTGTCCTGGGCGGGAAAGCTGCCGCCTGCCCAGGGCGCGGGGCTGGGAGGAGCAGCCCCACCGCGGCTTTGGGCTGGAGCGATGGGATGAGACGTCCAAGGAGCTGCGGCGAGGCCGAGCAGAACCGGCAGGGGCTCAGGAAGGATCCCAAAACCCTTTCTGTGACCTGAAACCCGAGCTGAACGGTGCCTGACATGCAGCGAGGGGGTCCTTGCGAGCCTCTGCCCGCCTGCCATGTCCCTGCCTGTCCGTGCCCCCCACGACACAAGCGTAACGAGGAGAAGACGGCACCACATCTGACACGCACACGCACGCGCACGTGCACACACACACACACACACACCCACCACAGACAGCGCAGGGAGGTGCGGCAGAGCCAAGGCGCAGCCGTGCTGTGCGAGGGAAGGTCAGCCGTGAAGGCGTGACAGCAAAGCTGGGGGGGTGCCCGGGAGATGCGCAGAGGAAGATGCTTGCCTTCCCGCCCGGAGCTGTGCCAGATGCTACCAGCTGCTCGGGAAGCCCCAAACGAAAGCATCCCCCCATGGGTGAGAAACGGGAGAAGGAGGAGAGGGAGAGCTGCTGCTGGGGGAGGTGGGAAGCGGTGATGGCTGGAGGAAAAGGTCTTTTCTGCAAAGCCACCTCCACCATGGGAAGTCCCCTGGATTAATGTGCTGATGGAGGCAGGGTGGGAAGGAGGTGGGTGCTCGCTTCTGCAGTGGGGGAAGAGCAGTGACAAAACGCCAGCTACAAGAGTAAAAAGAAGCCCCATCCCCACCCCGACACCCCCACGCCAGCCTCCCCCCCGCCCCTCTGACGTGCCTCGAGCCTGTCGTCCTGCTGGGAGGAGAAGGGATGTGACAGCCCTTTTGGGAAAGGGCGACGAGGATCCTGTGGATTGGGATGGTCGCTCCCAGCCCCAGCTCCTGGGGACCTTTCCCATCCAGCTTTGGAAGTGGCCACCTGAACCTCCACACTCCCTGCAGGGATGGGACCCTTGGCATCCTGCCCTAAGAGGGGGGGAATCTCTTTGGACAAGCGCTCCTGGGCCTCCCAGGCCGGGATAGTGGAGGTGGCCTACATGCTTTTGGTTGGGAAGGACAGCCCCACATAAGGTGATGGGCAGAGCCACCACCGTCCCCAGAGCCCTCCTTTTCCCTCCAGCAGGACCAAGCTCTGAAGCTAGGTGACACATTTGCGTGGACGCGGGTGCCCCAGCCAGCCGAGACAGCGGGCTTCCCCCCTCCAGAGGTAGATGGGGCAGGTAGGAATTGCCTCCTTTGGGAAGACATGGTGGGCTGTCCAGCCACCGCTCAGGGGAGAAGTAGTTTAAGCTGCAGGGGGGGCAAAGCAGAGGGTTGGGGAAGGGCGGGGAGTGAAGGTGAGAGCTCCGCCGCCGCCGGGCACATGCCAGGGATGTCCCGGGGAAGGCATCTCCAGGACCCCGGCCCACCGCCAAGGCTCTCCCCTGCCTGGGGGAGGCATTGCCCGGGGGCCAGGACCCTACTTATGGGATTTTTGTGACATAAATAGAAATAAATACTTTATAAATATCATCTTAAACTACTGACACCTGATCTTACCCTGCCGTCTCTTGCAGAAACATCAATAACCTAGGAAATCCCCATACCTAAACTACCACTTTCCCTTCGCATGGAGGCAATTCCTCCGGCTCTCCCACCTCCGAGCTTTACCGCACTCCCACCTCTGTAGATCAAGGACTAGCTTTTAGCCGAAACCGTCCTCCTTGCTCCCTCCCCTCCGACAGGGACCTTTCTGGAGCGTTACAGATGATGTGACATGAAGGTCACCCATGGGGGGACGGGCAGAAGATGGCACACGCACGAGAAATCCTGCCCAGGAGGGTCCAGGCTTTTGCAGCTATGAACGGAAGTGAGTTTCCCCCGTGAAGGTGTGAATCGAGACAGATCCTTCCATGGAGCAGACAGCTGGGGCAGCAGATGGTGTGAGAGATCAGATATTAACATGGGGAGTCTTGAGACAGAATCAGCTATCTTGATCCTGTTGGCAGACGGATGAGGTGGAGGGTGTTTTTCAGGTTAGATTCTCATCTGGGCTGTTCTCCTTCTGGACAGCTTGGATCTGATTTGGAAAACAAGGGACAAAAGGTGTCAGAGATGTATTTGAGGAGAGGTCCCCACCCCTGGGTTCGGTGTCCTGGCTCCAGGCTGGTGCTTGAATCCAGCCAGAGCTGGAAGGACACGGGATTAATGTCTCTTTAGCCAGTGCACACAAATTTCTGTGCATTTACTCCTATTCCCCTAGCCCTGCCACTTAAGATGGTCTCAAGAACTATGCGAGCTGTTTTCAAGAACTATAGGAGATGTTCTCAAGAACAGTGAAGGGCCAGTGTCCCTGCCGCCAGGCATGGATGTTGCTGTGAACTCAGCACAACGACGCCTCTGTACCAGCCAGGATCTGGCCCTAGATTGAAGCATTTAAGTGGGGAGGAGCTGAAATCAAGATTAATACAGTCCCAGTTTTGCCGGCCGAGAGCCTGTCCAGGCACAGCTCTGCGCAGGAGGTGCTTCCCACGCCTGGCTGGAGGGGGCTGCAGCAGGGAGAGCACTGAGAGCAGGGCAGGGAGCATGCCTGCAGACCCCCCACTGACAGCTTCCCTGCACCCCCCTTCCCCCAGCAGCCCCAGGTACCTTATGGACCCAGCCAGGAGGGGGTTGAAGGCGTAAAGCCAGTCGTGCATGTCCTTGTCGCTGCTCGCCTGCAGCAGGATGCCCCGGTGCTCCGTGCACACCGCAAATGTGTTCGGGGTCTGCTGGGAGAGAGCCGGGGCTGAGTCCCTCGCCCGAGGAGGTGCGCGGAGCGGGGCTGGCTCCTGGCGCCCTACCTTGAGCATGGCCTGCTGGTCCTCGCTGTACTCCACCTGGGCCTTGGAGAGGTTGAGTATGGCCCTCTCAACCGCGTCCTTGTCTGAGTTGTAGATGTAGACGTATGGGCGCCGGACCACCACGAAGCGTTTCACCCATCCATTGGTGTGGGGCTCCAGGAAGTGCAAGTAGCCCTTTTTGGAGACGATGGGGCTGCAGAAGGGACCGAGGTCAGGGTGGGACACGGACTGCGAGGAGGTGGCAATGATAGGGCATGGTCCCCCCCAGCCCCAAGGCGCTCCACTCGCTGGCTGCCCCAGCCACTCCTACCTGACCCGGATCTCCTGGATGTCAGGCACCAGCAAACGCTGGGGCTCCTTCTCCTCCTCAGGCCGGCACACCGGGGACTTCTTCTGCTCTCCTTCTACCGCAGGCTCCAGGTCGGGGCTCTCCGCCCTGGAGGAGACCTGGGGGGGTCTGGGGAGGGAGGAGAGGCTGGGGTGTAGGAATAGCGATGGCTGGGGAACACCCATCGACCAGGACCGCGTCTCAGTGGTACAGCTGCCCTGCTTGGGGGACGCCGGGGCATCACCTGAACCTCCCGGCCGCCTTCTTACCTGACTTCCATGGCGTTGTAGCGTCCTTCCACCAGCGACGGGCAGGTTGAGGAGGGGGTGAGAGTGGTGACCCCAAGAGCTGGCATGGAGGGGTCTCTCATCAGGGTCACGGACATTTCGGACAGCTGTGGAGGAGCAGAGGTGTGTACTCAAGTTTCTGCCCAAAGCCAGGCACGGGCAAAGGACCAGGCACCCGCTCAGATGTGGAGAGGTGAGACCTCTGGCCGGCGGGGTCCTCTCCTAGCACAGTTCCGAGAGCCACCAGTTCCAGGAACACCAGGGCAAGCGGAGGGAGCAGGGGCCCCGGAGCAGGGACCGCTCGCGCCATGGTGCCCATCTGGCCCCCGCCCAGCCAGTCCCCCCCAGCCACGCGTCCCTGCCGGCCCCCGCCAGCCCAGCAGAGCCCGGGGCAGTGTCAGTACCTTGCTCTCGCTGGCACTAATGCAGACGTGGCTGTGGCTGTACTCCCTGTTGAAGGTGTGTGTGAGCAGGCGCAAGCACTGCGGAGAGAGGACGACAATGGGGCATGAGGCACCTTCCTCCACCCTCCACCTCCCGCTTCTCTTGGGCTTTCTCCTGCCGCAAACCCCTGCCACCCCGAGGGAGCCCCTTCCCAGCTTCATCCCCACGAGCTGGGGATGCTGCAGGATAGTACCTTCACGGCCAGCTCCTTCTGCCTCTCACTGGGGGTTTCAGGGGGAGAGGTGCGACCCTCGGGGGCCCCGTCAACAGAGAGTGGGGAGGAGACGCAGGAGGTGCTTCGGGACTCGGAGTCCTCACTGGAGCAGGGGGACAGGGTCTCCAGGCCCAGGCGCTGGGTCGTCTCCAGCTTCTCACGCAGGAGCAGGTAGTGCCTTGTCTTCTCCACCTGGGCACAGGCAGTCAGGCTCAGGGGTGGCCCCTTGCCCCCGCCGGCATCCTTTTGGGGACTGCACTTCCCAGGCCCCATTAACGCCATCTGCTCATTAGCTTCAGGTCTGCTGGGACCCGGCTAGCAGCGATGCACAGGGGAGCACCAGCGGCACAGCCCCACTCCTGCCTGCTCCCGCAACCAGGAGGGCTGAGACACCCAGCGCTGGCAGGGCAGGGGGCTGAGCTGTGAATTGCACAGGCTTGGCCTGTTTCTAGCCCAGACTCTTACTTCTTGCAGGAGGCTGAGTTTCTCCAGCTCCCACTGATGGTCAAGGATGAGGCTGTCGCTGCGGGGCCGCCAGCCTGCCAGGTTCTCCTCTCCCCGCACGTAGGCTACGGAGGTGTCCAGCACACGCCGGCGCCGTCTCTGCATGCCTGCAGGACAGACGCACAGCTGGGGGGACAAACGCACGGCCCCGACCGCCATGCCGTGCCTCCCGGCCCCGCGGTGAACACCCGGGCAGAGACGTGGCACCCACCTGGGCTACCGGCGTCGGCCACACGGCAGAGGCTGAGCTCGTAGACTCCCGTCACGCGGTTACTGCGAGGAAAGGGAGACTAGGTGTTACTGGCTCTGCCGCATCCCCATGCCACGGTTATTTTGCCCAGGCTGCTGGGATGCCCCAGGAGGGCTCCAGTCCCCGGGTGATGGCTCTCCTCCCTCAGAAAGGCAGGATCATCCTGGTACCTCTCGGAAGCCCGCAGGCTGCCACTGCCAAAAAGGTTGCGGATGGAGCGGGAGGCAGGAAGCTTGGCGTCCCGGGAGTAGAAAACCATGCAGAAGTCTTTGGTGATGACAGCGGGCTGAGTGCAATTCTCCATCTGCAGCGGGTAGGGGGGAAGGTATCAGGGGGGCTGCGGCTTGGCAGCCCAGCAGGTCTCTCCCACCCCTGGTGCCCAGCAGTTTCCACTCCTGGGGTCCCACAGGGCTCCCAAGCTCGAGGTTGAATCCTGCACCCCGTTAGCATCGGTGCCAGCTAAGGAGGGGTTCGCGCTGGCTGCACCCCGACAGTGGGGGAAATACCAGACTTTGGTGGCGTTATAATGGCCCCCACTAAGGTCCTTGCCTCGATGTAGGCGGAAAGGGTGATGTAGATTTTCTCCCGGTACGGGGTGACACGGTTGAGCAGCAACGAGTTGTGCATGGAGCTATCCCACGCCGTCTCAAACTGGTAGAAAGTCCTGCCGGAAAAAATAGCAGAGCCGGTAAAACAACCCCCCCAGAACCCTAGGCGAGCGGGCAAGGAGATGCCATCGTCCCCTGCCGCAGCGCTGCAGCAGGCCTGCAAGGACACACGGACATGCACGCGCGGCAGGGACAGATGGGGACAGCCACTCCAGAAGACGCAGGCTCAAGGCAAAGGGGGACAAGGCGTGGTGGGAGGGGGACGCGGCGCCCTCGAAACGGCCGATGGACCAGGGTTTTGGGGAGGAGGGACTGTGGGAGGGGTCAGGGCTCAGCTGGGGTGCAGGCAAGGCAGGGCAGGTTGGGAAGGCAAAGGAGGGCAAAGGAGGGTGCATACCCCACCCCCGTGCTCGGAGTGGGGGGCTGCCACCCCCAGCGGGCCCGGGCCACGTCCCCACCATCCAGCCCGGGGCACGCAGCACCTCCCGGCCCCCGCCAGGAGCGGCTGTCGCCATTCGGATGACGATGGCCAGAAGGGAAAGGAGGGAGGATGCTCAGCACTGGGGGTTGCTGCCAGCCCACCCCCGGGAGAGCAGCTCCCCCGCCAGCCAGGTCCCTCTTCCCCAGGGCTGCCCCCGTCTGCCAGCCCTGAGCCCCAGCGGGACCCAGGGACCACGATTTGGTGGCTGGCCCCTGTCAGGCTGTCTTCCCCAGCTCTTGGTCTGCCCTGATCGCCAGCCCCATCCATCCCCATTCCCACTGGGCTGCGTCGCTCCCCTTACTGTGTTTTCCATGGCTCCCAGGCTGGGAGAAGGAGCAGGGGACACCCAGCCCCACTCGCCCAGTGCCTACGGGGTCCCGTAGAGGACGGCGCAGCCACCCAGAGCAAGAGCGGCAACCGCCCTCTTCGGGTCAAGCAATCGAGGGTGGGGGAAGCAGGAGGTGGCTCTGGTTCGAGAGCATGGGGGATCCCCACTTCAACCCCTGCCCCACTTCTGGGCTCCCTCCTGGGCCAGCCTGGGGTGTCCCCCATCCTTATGGGACACCCACTCCCCAAAGCCACCCAGAGCTGCTGCAGGCCCAGCTCCCGCCTGAGCATCCTCAGGAAGCCATGGCTCAGCGATGTCTCAATGAGGATACTTCGGCAGGTCCCCGAAGCAGCGTCCAGGTGGCTGAGGGGCTCTTTTAACGAGAGCCGGGCAGCCGGAGGGAGCGGGGAGAGGCTCTCGGCTGCGATTGCCCCCGCGTTGGAAGACGAGGGAGAGTGACACTTTCAGAAGGTGTATAAAATATATAAAAAATCCCTGCATGAGACAGAGCCAAGGCGAAGGATCGCTTTGCAGACACAGGTCGCTTGAGAAGAGAATAGCTCCCCAGGGAGGAGGAGAAGAGGAGCCTCAGGGGAGGGGGGAAAGAGCAAAAAGCAAAGGGAGGAGGCAAAGGAGAAAGAGAGAAAAGCAGGACGGACCAGACCGGGCGGGTGCGCACGAAATACCTAGTGTAATTTCCGAACGAAATGCTATAAGTGGAAGGCGACCCAAGGACAAACACACACACGTACACACACAGAAAAACGAAAGGTCAGAAAGCATCGTCTGTACGGGGCTGGCGCAGAAGCGGGGCCGCGAGGAAGGGGACCCCCTCTCGAGGGGACTTGCCCCATACCAGCACCACTGGCCGAAGGAGCTCCTGCCTAACTAAACCCTGAATCGCAGCCCAGAAGGAGCTCGGTGAGGGCAGACAGAAGTTTACCCGCTTGGGTGAAAACACTCTGCCTCCCATCTTCCTCGCAGTCCGGCAGCTGGGAAGTGAGCTCCCCATTCTCTTAACTCTGCCCTCGCTGCCATCCCAGGGCAAGGAGCTCCCGCCCAGTGCAGCCCCCAGGAAGGTGCCTGTCGGGGGGGGACCTGCTGTCCCACCGCCACGCAGTGGGAGAATTTCTTTGCCCATCCCTTGCTCCACAAGGAAAGCATCACTGTGCTGAGAGTCCACGGGCAATGCCAGCACGAGTCCGCGGGCAATGCCAGCACGAGTCCACATGCTCCTGCAGCGGAGGGCTCGATCCGTGCTGGACCCGTCCCCCTGCACCCCGTGGGGGGACAGGGTGCCACTGGAGGGACAGCTCTGCCCTCAGGCATCTCCAAGCAGGACCAGCTTCTAGCTGCTGTAGGGAGGACAACCTCCCAGGCGCAAAGCCCACCAGGACTTGGGAGACCCCATCCCCTGTCTCCCAGACGCATCCCCCTCTCCTCCCACCACGGGGCACAGTGGCAGGACGCCCGCTCCTCTGGGGTCTTGGCGATGCTCCCGTCCAGAGGCTGGCGGCAGCATCCGGGTCCAATGGCTCTCGCCCACACGCCGCACGCCAGGCTCATCCTACAGTCCCAGCTGAACCCCCCCCATCCCCAAACAGCCGCTCGCCCCGTTACACAAGAGTATAACAGTCCGTGCCATGTATGGATGTGCGCACCCACCGTCACACCTGCATACAGACGCACACCGCCCATATGCTGCACTTACGCCCGCGGGACTACCATGCATGGGGTGAGCAGCCGCTGCACGTGCCGCTGGACCAGCCGGCAGTGCTGCCATCGTCACCAGGTGCCTGGGCGAGGGCTGGAGGTGCCCCGAAGCCCCGCTGTGGTCGCTACCAGCCCTGCGGCTACTCCAAGCGGCGCCGGGGGCCGAGCTGGGGCTGGGGCGGGAGGCGACGGGGGCGGCACACTCAGCACCAGATGCCAGAGAGATGGGAGAGCAGCGAAGTCAAAAAGCAAGAAGAAAACCCAGATCAGGCGATGGGGATGCAGGCGTGCGAGGGGGAGCGGCAGCCAGCGAGAGCACGGCCCAAACAAACAGCAAAAGGGGCCGAGTGAGCAAGAGGTGCCAGGGCAGGAGGGAGGAGGTATGGGGCGTGTGGAGGGATGAGGGGCTGGATGTCCAAGTGCTGCCTCCGGCAGGAGTGTGCTCACTGAGGCGAGGGGGGAGAAAGAAAGAAGGGAGAGAGGAAGGGGGGGTGGAAAAAAACCAATGGAAACAAATAATACCTAGGCATATCCGAATCAAGAAACTGCCTGCGAAAACACAAAACAATCACATGGTTAGTTTGGGCTCGGATGGGTGGCAGCTGCGGAGAGAAGCGAGGGGGGACCCTGGGCGCTGTCCCCCGCACCTCCTCCCTGGGCGCTTGATGCAGGGATGGATGGGTGCCGGGGAGGAGCCGTACCGCTCCCCCGGTCTCCTCCTGAGCAGCTCCGGGGGACTGGAGAGGCTGGGGGCAGAGCCTGCACTGCTCTGGGCGATGGAGGCTGCGTGGCATAAAGCAACGAAGCAGGGAGCGCAAGCAGCCGGGGAGGAGGGTGAAGGGGGCCCCGGCTCTGCCCGCTGCCCTCCCTCTGCCCGTCCTTGCAGGCTGCTGGGGCCAAAGCATGTGTGCCTGGCATGCGGGATGGAAGCGGGGGGGGGTTGCGGCGAGCGCCCCTCGGCGTCACGGGAAGCCGGCCGCCCCCTTCTCCCCCTGCCCGGCCCTGGGCAGGCTCGACGGGATGGATACGGGACAGATACGGCGTGCACGCTGGCCCACGGCCCTGATTCGGGGCTGTCCCTGAGGCGCAGACCCTCTGAGCGTGCAGGTGAGGCAGGCTCTTGCAAAACCTGAGCCCCCGTCTCCCCGCTTCTCTCCAAGCCCCAAGCATCCCCCCAGCCCAAGCTGTGTCCCTCGCCCTGCAGGACCTGTGGGGGGAAGGCAGGAGCAGGAGGCACGTCCTCCTTGCCAGGCTATGCTAGAGATGCTGAAGATCCTATCTGGCTGCACCTGAGACCAACTGGCCAGATGAGGAGCTGACATAAAACAGCACAGCCCCAGGAGCCCATGGGTGCCACAGCCACCCAGCTCCCAGCAGCCCAGCAAAAACCACCACAGCTCTGCCGGGCCAAGCCCTCCTTGCCCAACTGTCCCTGCCTGGCCTTGCTCTGTTGTCCCCGTGGCTGTGCCAAAGTCTCCTGAACCGACACTCGCACGCATACCCAATCCTGATTTGGCTCTGCTGCCCGGGTACCATGTACCTGCCACTCCACCGTGCCCAGGAGCTGCCCTGGGAGTGCTGCAGGGTGGCACCTCCCATCTAGACCCCTGTCATCCCCCCCGAAAACACCCTGCCTTGGGACAGGCCACCTTGGGGCAGCGGTGACTCTGAAGAAAATGAGGGGAAAAGAGGTCCCCGCTCCCCACCGGGATGCTCCTACGCCGGCAACTGCCACACGCACAGCCCAGGACCAGTCCCGCTGCTCCCAGTGCTGTCAACGACCGTCCCCGTCTTGTTTCGGCTGCCCGCAGGCACACATTCTAGCCAGGGACCCCCCGCCAGTCCCCGGAGTTTCGCCAGCAGCCCTGGTGTAGAGGAGAGCTCTGCCCTCTGCACCCATTGCTCCCCCGCTCCACCGCAGGACCCAGCCAGGGAGATCTCGGAGAAAAAAAACCTCTGGCCCCGCTGCTCCCACACCCCTGCCAAACCCATAGCGGGGGCACAGCCCCCCGGGACAGGTGTGAAGGGGCAGGCATCCTCGAAGTCACCCGGCAGCGATGGGGGATGGCTTTCCTGCATCACCCCCACACAGATGGGGACCGGCCACGGGCACCAAGTGGCCTTTCCAGCGAGTTTGCTGGGACACGGGACAAATAGCCCTTCGTGGCAGGTCCCCGCCAGCCGCGGGGTCGCTACATCCTCCTGGCACCGGCACCAACTGGCTTTCTGCGCCAGGTGGTCACAGCCGCCACTGGAGAGCAGGACCCCCACCCAAATTCCCTGTAGTGCCAAAGCCCGGCGCGGAGAGGCCTCGGGGAGGAGGAGGAAGTGGGCTGGCGACCCTGAGCCCCGAGACCCTCTGAAGCTCCAGAAAAGCCCCACCCCGAGGCAGTAACGGGTCGGCAGGATCCTGCGGAGGGGCCGAGAGCCCCCCCAGGGGAGAAAGGAGCTCCCCACAGCCCCCCCAGCCCTCACCACAGTGGGAGAAGAGCAAGAGAAGAAGCAGCACGCACCGGTCGTCCTGGGAGGGGTGGATGTACCCAGAGGAGAGGATGTTCAGGGACAGGATGTTGGGGTCGATGAGAGACTCGTCTGCTTCTGGGGTGTTCCGGATCCGACCTGCAAGCGCAGCACCAGGAAGCCGCTCAGGTGACAGGCAGTGGCCCTGTGAGGGTCCCCGTGAAGGGCAGGGGCAGCCCGCCTGCCTGCAACCCCCAGCAGCCCTCCTGTCACAGGCAGCAGCTGCCCGGCACTCGGCCACTCAGCGCCGGAGGTCCTGGTCCAGCTCCTGGATGTGGCGGCCGGGACCGAGGCGTCCTGCCCATGCAGCGTCCCGGTGTCACCTGCCGGGCAGCCGCCACTTTGCTATTGCAGGGTGGGAGGGGAGACGAGGCATAAAGCCCCGCATGGGAACATGGGCGAGAAACAGCCCGAGAGGATGCTCAGGAGCTCGGCGGGCTGGGGGTTGCTCACAGCCCACCCAACCTGGCTCGGCTTACCCACAACCAGCTCCCGCACTTCCTTCCAGCGGATGAGGCTGCCTGTTTCATGCACCAAGGTGACAGTGATTCTCCTCTGGATGCCCTGAGACCCGCGAGGCCAGAGAGAAGGGACAGTGGTTAACACAGCTCCCAGCAGGAGCCAGAGCCAGGACGGCACTTTCGGGAGAGAGTACCTGGTGGAGGAGGAAGGTCCCATGGCATGGCATGCCTCCGCGGTGGTCCACAACGGCAGGGATGTAGCTGGAAAAGAGGATTGCGGCGTGACACAGAGCCCCGTCAGCCTGCGCAGAGGTCCCGAGCACCGGGCAATTCACCATGCTGCCTCCGTCTCCTTCCCGCTCCCCTTCCAGCAAGACTTACTCGCCATTGGCCTCCAGCTCACAGATCTCGAAGAAGACCATCAGGTCGTACTTGCACTGGCATGGGCCGGCGCTGGGCCGAGTCATGGTGCTCAGCTTCGTTGCAGGCACTGCAGCGGGTTGGAAAGACAGCTTAAATGGTGAGCTTGCCACTGACGTTTGGAGTGAGGCACGTCATGGCAGGCAGGGTAAGGGCAGAGCAGGCAGGGACCGCGGGGAGACACATGGAGGCAGCAGCAAGGCAGGAGGGAGTGCATAGGGCGGGACAGCCCCATCCCACGGACCTCACTGACCACCAATGTGCCTTCTCCCATGCCCCACGTGGAGCAGCGAGGGTGCCAGGATGTGGCTGGCTTCACCCATCCTGAGATGCACACTCTGAGCCCGCAGCCCCGACATGGACACATCCCAAACCACGCAGCACTGCTCCAGGGACCGCTCAGGAACAGGCGCTTGGGGACAGCCGCTCCGGGATAGCCACCTGGGGACAGCCGGAGGGAGGCTCCCCCGGTGTTGGTGTGGGGACCGCACAGCAAACCACGGCACTCAGCCAAACCCCAACAACGCGGCTCTCAGCAGCCAAAGCACAGCAGGGACCCCACAGCTCCTGCAGGATGGTGGGGCTAGGTGACCATCTGAGCTGTCCAGGGCTGGTAGCCTCCTCCCTGCCACTCCACAGGAGGTGAGAAGGGGCCTTTGCATCAGCCGGGTGTGCTCTGAATGGGTGCCAAGGGCTTTTGGGTGCTCTAGCCTGCAGTACATTTTGTGGTGCCCCTGGGGTCCTAACTGGTCCCCCTGGGGAAGGTGACCCGCACCCAGCATGGGGACCGTGGGCAGGCAGAAGAGCAGGAGGCCAGATCCCCTACCTGGTTTGGAGAGTGGCATCACACGGGGGAAGTGGCGCCGGGATGGCCTCAGCGGGCTGCAGAGAGAACCGGCTCGGTTGAAGCATCCACAGGGAGCCCCAAACGTGGCCAACCTCACCTACGCCCCGGGGCCAACTTGTCCCCCTTCCCGCCCCCACCTTCCTCTGGGTCCCCAGGAAGCCAGCTGCACCAAGTACCCCCGTGGCACCCAGGGGCCGGGGGTGTCCCAGGGTGCACCCACCTCAGGACGTCCTTGCAGAGAGGCGGGAATGGATGCTGCTGGTAGTGCCCGAAAACTTCAAACACAATCGGCTGGCTCTTGATGTATTCAATGAAGGACTTGGTCACCTCCACAGCGATCTAGAAGAGAAAGAGCCATCAACTGCACAGTTTAGCTGGGAATGGGATGCAGCCAGCAACAGCACTGGGGAGGTGGGAGGGTGCAAGCTTGTCCGATCCCCTGCATCCCTCACCCATCCCCTTCTCCATGGCCCAGCCTCACAAAGACCACTGCCATGAAATCCCAGCCTTTTCGGGTGGAGGGCAGTGGCTTTTGGTCTTTCCCCCACACATCCACCTCGTCTAAGGTTGGCTTAGCTGGGCAGCTGTGACGGGCTGGGGAAACCAGGAGGAAGCTGTTCCCCTGGGGAGAAGACCCAGCCAGCAGCCCCGTGGAGACCCCAGCAGCCACGGGGGTGAAGGGGTGTGGGCAGGGGAGGGGTACGCACGTTTTGGACGTGATAGAAGCCCAGCGGTGGCCCCCGTCCTGTGTTCTTCAAGGGCTCTGTAGAAAAGGCCTCGTCGTGGCGATGGATGAAGCTGCAGAGGGAAGGAAGGTGGCTCGGGGGCTGCGGGAGGGGGACATGCTGGAGCAGGGAGGGGAGAGAAAGCAGGGACCAGGAGAAGAGCCCGCTCTCCCCGGGGCTGCCGCCCGCACCCTGGGCTGGCACAGGACCTCCCCGAAGCTGACCGGAGCCTCTCCCTGTTTTTCACCAGCGACCAAACAAGGTACTGGACAAGTGCATGTGCTCATCCCGCAGCCCTTGGTTTTGCCTCCCCATCCATGAAGGGCTCAGAGGTGGGGGGGCTGGGGCTCCCTGACATTCACTGCCAGCCCCGAGGCGATGGCTGGAGCGTGGTGGGAGATGCGGGGCCAGGGACTCACTTGAACTGGCAGAAGATGTCTGCGTATTCCGCAGAGATGCTAGAGGCTTGCAGGACCGTCACGCGGAAAGTGAAGATGCTGCCCAGCTTCAGGTGGTCCAGAGCTGTCTCCAGCGGCCCATCCGGCGCAGGCTTCTCCGGGCTGTCCAGGAGAAGGTCCTCTGGGGTCACTGCGGGGAGGGGAGGGTTCTCAGCAAGGTGGGGGGGTCACCCCTTTCGGTGTCTGCCAGCAGCTCCACACCAGGGCAGCAGGCTTTCGACGCTTAGGCGGGCACAGGAGGCTGGGTTCTGGGGCCGGGGGCCACTCCCCAACAGCTCGTCAGCACCCCCTCACCTGCGCAAGTGTTGTTGTTGACTTCGTCGGCGGAGGGACCCACGTCGCTGACCTGCCCCTGGCCTTCGACGATGCGCAGCTCCTCCTGGGAGGTCCCCGAGCGAGACATCCCCACGGCTGGGCACGACTCCGACTGGAACTGCACCAGGAGTGGGGCTCAGGGACGCTGGTGGTCCCTGAGGTGGTCCCACTTGCGCCGCCGCCACCGCTCCAAGCACTGGGGCACCTCCAGCTCTCCCCTCCCACCCCATAGCAGCCCCCCCTAACACAGGCAAGAGCAGGGTGCACCAGTGGGTGCCGGAAGGCTGGGAGCTGCCAGGTGGACCGGGAGCACGGTCCCTTCAGCATGATGCCTGCACCTCTGGGAACCCGGTGGTCCCCATGGGGAGCATCGCTGCGGCAGGCAGGGGTCTGCGGTCCCCAGGCACCCACCAAGAGCCGGCCACCACCATACCTTCTCGAAGTGCTGGTCGTCGAAGGATATCTTGGCCATCCCTGACTGTCGCACGCCGGAGCCGTAGTCGGGGGCTTCCTCATCCGCTGGAGGAGGGATGAGGGTGAGCCGGCGTGGGGGCGCGGGGGATGCGAGGGGCATACTTTGGGGGAGTCCCCCTCCTACCTGAGATGGCCTGGACGGCCACGCGCAGAAAGCCTTTCACCTCGCCCTTCTCACTGACAATGGCCACGCGGTGGACCAGGGGCACGGGGTAGAGGAGGTTGCTCAGGTAGACGAAGGCCCTGCCGGAGAGGGGGGGGACACACACAACACGGGGGGGAGCGGTCACTGCTCCCACCCGCAGGTCCCCAGGCGCGGGTGGCGCGGCCGGTGGCGGCCAGGATCCCAGGTCACCGCTCACGGCGCGACCGCAGCACTGCAAAGCAAAACTAAAGAGAAGGCAGCCAGGGCCAGCCGAGAGGGGCAGGGAGCGGGCAGCGGGTGGGCAGCGTGCTGCAGGCAGGCGGGCGGGCAGCGCGCCGCAGGCAGCACCACGAAGCAGACGGGGCTCGCGTACCTCTCCGGCTGTCACCTCTGTGGCGGGCGGGGAGGGGAGGGGAGCTGCGCTGGTGCTGGGAGGGAAGAGGACCTTCTCTGCCGTGGAGAGCCGGAGGACTAGGACAGGAGGTGCTGCAACATGACTCGGGAGTCACTGTGGTGGGGACAGGGGCAAGGCGGGGGGGAAGGGAGGGTGATGAGGGAGGGAGAGGCCGGTGGGAGCAAGGAAGGGGGGAGGAGGAGGTCCTGGCCGGAGGCCAGAAGCCTCCAGAGATGAACCTGCCGGGGGGGTTCTGGCCCTGGCTCTGCCCGCGGTCTCACAGGACCGCTGGTGGCTGCAGGCGGCCTTTGCCTGGCTGGGACGGAAGCTGCATGGCGTGGCTGGCGGCATCGGCGGTGTGTGTCCCCCACCCCATCCCTTCGCACGCGTGGCTTCGGGGTCCCGGGCCGCCCACTAGCGTGTCACAGGGATGGCACGGCCGGCTTCTCCCTGCGGGCGAGCAAGGAGCTGCCCGCTCCCAGCGTGGCAGGTCTGGGCCTCCCTGCCGTCCTCCGTGGCATCCAGGTCGCCAATGCTACCATGGCAGGGTGCCACGCTGGGGTTCAACGTGATGGCTGGCACCTCCCGCCAGGCCGCAGCTCCCTGTTTCTCAAGCGTTTTGCCTCCTCTTGCCACCTTCCTCAACCTCGCCGCCGGCCGGCTCGCCGTTCGACAGTCCTCCTGGCGCTCTGGCAATGGCGGCGTGCCGCACCCTCAGCAGTGACAAGTCACCTCCACAGCCTTTGGTGCCAAGCTCCCTGCCAAGTGGTGCAAATCGTCCTTGCCTGCAGGGTGGCATCACTCCCAGCAAGAAGGGGTGCGGGGTGCCCAGCACCCCTCCCCGGGACGTCCACCAGCGTCTTGACACGCAGCGTCTTCATGTTTCGTGGGGTGGGATGGTGCCGGGGTCAGCCAGGACACTTCTGCTTCGGGAGGCTCCCATGAGGGTTGCATCTCTGGGCGGTTGGCAGTGCTGCTCGCGACATCCCAACCTCGCAGGTGTCTTTGCAGGAGGCCCCAGCCCCACACTTGTAGCCCGAGCCCTAAAGTTTGGAGGTTCCCCCTGCTCTGGTGACTCCCATTGACCTCCAACCGCTGCTTGAGGCTTTTTCCCCCAAAGCATCTCCAAGGACTCAAGTCGTGGAAGCAAAGGTGATGCCCCATCACTGTCTCCTGCCGGGCCCATCTCACCCCCTCGCTTCTCGGAGGCCACCAGGGACTGGACCGTGCCAGGGCTTCCTGGCAGGACCACATGCCTGGGGCAGAGCCCTGCGACCACAGGGAGGCCTTGAAAGCACGGGGATCTGGCTGCGCCCGCCCACCCGAAATCGCAGGGCAGCTGGTGATGAAGCCAAGGGGGTGGAAGGGGGGGGGGGGCAGGGAGGAGGGGGACAAGTGTGTCACTAGAGGAAGGAGGGCAGGGACACTAACCACAAGATTGGTGAGGTGCAAAGATGGCATGCTCAGACCAAAGAAAAGCCTTTCCAAAGGAAGACAAAAGTGAAATAACCCCAATTTTCGCTAAAGCTTTGGAGAGATAGAGCCAGCAGCTAAAAAAAAAAACCCCAAAAATAAAAAAAAATTTAAAAAAACCAAACAAACAAAAAAAAACCAACCTAAAAGAAAAAAGAAAGGAAAAAAAAATCAAAGACAAGGATCCAATCATAAATCAATCCAAGCACACTTCACAAGAAATGTGGCCGGCAGAGCTGCTGCGTGGGGAGCCAAACCCAGGGCAGACTCAAAAGAAGTTGGAAGGCGCCGAGCTCCAGGGAACGTGCCCCCAGCATGGAGTGGGGCCGCTGCTGCAGGGCCTTGTTTGGTTTTTTGAGGTGCCCCCGAGAGTTTTGGGGATTTTTTGATATTTGTTTTTTTTAATAAGGAAAAAAGGAAAAAAGAAAAAAAAAGGGGGAAGAACCCAGCTCTTTCGGTCTGAGGCTGCAGGACTCTTACCCCACCTCCACCCTTTCTGCCTGCGCTGGTCCCCCTCCTCCCCACCTCGCTGACCGTACCCTGCCTGGCAGGGATAAGCCTGGCTTTAGCACACCAAGGAAGAGGAGCTCCAGCTCCAGCTGTTGGGGCAGCCCCAGTGGGGAGAGGTTCACCATCATGAGCCTCTCTGGCTCCTGCCTGGGACAGAGGCTCCGGGACCAGCTCTGGGCACACATCCCCTTGGGAAAAACCCCGGAGCAGAGCTGGAGCACCTCATCCCATTTTGGGGATGGGCAGATTGCAACCGGGTTTGGCGGCACAGACAGTTTTGCGTCAGCTGGTGGGTTTCTCCAGGCTGAGACTGATGGAGCCCAGGGGGGTCTCCTGGCCAACAGGTATGAGAAATCAAAGCTCTTGTCCTCAGCCGGAGCCAAGGAGGAGTTGGAGCCTGCACCCGGGTCCCCATGATCTCCCTGAACATCTCCTGTGCCAAGCCGGTGGGGATGGCCTCAAGCCAAGCACTGGGTACAGGCGGCGAGAGAAAACACCGCTTTTCACAGAGACCTCTTCTCTCTCCTGCACCCAGCTCTCCCCTTGCTCCCCTCGGCTTCATACCCCTGACCACCTGGGGACATCCAAGCCTCCGTGTCCGAGGGGGGCTCACGCTGACCGAAGCAGCCAGGACGGCCAAGCCGGTGCCAGAGGCATGCGCGGCTTTGAAGTGCCTGCGTGTCCCCAGCCAGTGGCACCGCAGGGTCATCCCGAGCCAGGTGGGAGGTGGCCCTCCCTGGGACAGAAATGCCCAGGACCGAGACCCCCGTGTGGCTCCCCCGGGTCCTTCAGTGCCGGAGATGCAGCAGAGCTCCCCCTCCCGGGGGCCGCCCCAAAGAGGGACCTGCCTAAAGGGTCTCCGGTGGAGTTTCGCCGTCCACCTTCCCCGGCTATCCCCTGTGCTCGTCACAGCCCTACCTCAGTGGCCACCTCGCCGCCCTGCCGGGCGCCCCAGGCTCGGCAGCGATCCTGGCCGGCCGGCCACCCCCTGCGCCTCCGGGATGCCCTGGAGGTGGGAGTTGTGTCCGAAAGCAGTTCCCTCATGCGAAAGAGCTAGTTCCTTCCCGGCATGCTCTCCTAAAACCTCACCAACCTTCCTACTAAACTGAACAGGGGGGAGCGGTCGTAAAACGGATCCCGGCCATCACACAGCGGGCACTCCGGAAAGATGTCTTCCTCCAGGTCCTCCGCCTCCTCCTCCTCCTCCTCCTCCTCCTCCTCCTCCTCCTCCTCCTCCTCCTCCTCCTCCTGCCCCTGGTGCTGCTCGTCAGCAGGCTCGGTGATGTCGGAGTCGGGGTTCGAGAAGGTAGGGGAGGGGGTGAGATCAGCCATGCGCTCGCTCATGCATGTGTTGAAAAGAGGAGAGCTGTTGCAGCCAGAGATATCTGAACTAAGGTTAGTACAACAAGATAGAAGACAGGTTAAGACCAGCTGTTCCAAACAGAGAGAGCAAGAATAGGAATTTTGCGCTTTTTTGGGTGGGTTTTTTTTTTTCTCGGTTGGGTTTTGGGGTTTAAACCAAGGGACGTCGGGAAATAAAGACCTGCCCATCCGGTGTGTCTCTAAAGAAAGCCACCAACGGCCGTTGGCTGTAAAGGGCGGAGACAAGAGCGACCCAAGGAACCGGTGCAAACCGAGGGGATTCCCCTCGCTGGCTTTGTGGGCAATGCAGGGATAAGCAGGAGGCAGGATGCTCGCTGCCACCCTGCCGCCGAAGGGAATCTCTCCACGTGCCGTGGCACCGGGGGGATGCCTCCGCGACAAGTGCGGTTGGTTCATGTGGCTCAGCCATGTGGCTCAGCCCCCTGCTCCCCCTGCCCGCCGGGGCAGACCCCTTCTCCAGGGTGGCCCATCCTCATCGCCAGCACTGCACCCTTCCAACCGGCGTGCGGGAAGCGCACGGAGACACGCGGCACATACCATACAGACGGATGCTTGGACACCAACGCGTGCACATGGACGCGTGCCCGCCGGGGTGGAGGTCGCGACAGCACAGGCTCTCAGCCTGCTGGACAGCCGTGGCCCCCCACCTCCCACCAGCAGCAAGCCAAGAGCCCATGCCTCACAGCACTGTTTTATGGCAGGCAGCGGGGGCGTTGCCAGTGGCTCGCGGGTCCCTTGGGTCCCGGCAGCCAATGCGGAGGAGAGCCATCGCAAGCAAGATGGGCCCTGACCAGCACCTGGGGGGGCAACGCATCCTCCCGCGGCGCGGCCCCAGGGAAACGAACGCCCTGTGGACACGGCAGAGCTGGCAGCGCTTCCTCCTGCAGGGCTGCCTGCGGGTCCCAGCCGCACTTAGAAGGAGCCGAAGCACTCACCTGCCGACCAGTCTGAACCAGGGAAAGCGGTCGTAGAAAGGATCTCCGCCAGTCACCACATTGTCACAGTCCTCGATGACGCTAGAAGGCACTTCTGCTGCACGGTCATACATTTCACGCATCAGGTCCAGGCGTTGCCTGCAGGCAGAGGGGGATGCAGCGGGCAGCGGTGAGAAACCGGGCTGAGGCCGGCCAAGCCCTCTCCAGCGCAGGCATTGTTCGCCCACCTCAGCTTCTCCAGGGTCCAGTAATGCGTTGCCCCGTTCTTCTGGTCCTGCACCTCTACAGCCACGATGGTCCGGGGAAACGGCCGCTTCTCCCGGTCCTTGGCAGCATCGGGAGGCAGCAGGTCAGGAGGGAGAGGCGAGTACAGCGTGTCCGTGAGGAGCACGAACTGAAACTGGACCTGGAGAGGGGCAGAGGAGGACGGTGAGCGGACCAGGAGGACGGCGGGCTCCGCACGGTGCCCTTCGGCAGCCCCCTCCTCAGCACTTCCCTGCCTGCCCGTGCTTGTGGCCTCTGCCATGGGTGCTATAGCAAGCCAGAGAGGAGCCTCTGGCACCCACCTTCTTCTTCAGTTCTACGCTGATGGCGTTGGCTTCCTTGAGGAAGATAGCGTTGCCCCAGAGCAGGTCGCGGAGGGAGGTGAACTGATACCACTTCCACTTCCTAAAGGCCCAGAGGGCCAGCTCGAACTCCCGCTCTGTCCACTGCACTGTGGGGACACGGAGAGACAATCACTCCACCGCCGGGAGGGAGGACATTGGCGCAGAGGTGCCCAGGGGACCCACAGTCCACTCTCCTTGCTCCCACAGAGAGCATCAAAACCCTGGGGTGGCACCCAGTCCTCACCTTCATCCTCAGGTTCTTCCTCTTCCTCGTTTGCCTCAGGGTAATACCTAGAGTCCATCTGCTTCTGCAAAGCCTCCAATTTGCTCTCATAGTCCTGTGGGAAGCAGAGAGAGGGATGATGCAACCCACAAGGTGTGACCTTCCTCCATGCTGCCACATAGCACTTCTCCCCTCCCCCCGCAGGAACGTGGCCTCCTCCCTCCTCTGGATCTGTGTTTATGGGGACAACTGCAGGAACAACAGGTTTGCCCTTGTTTTTAGGACACACCCCATGCAAACATCTGCCAGGACTCAGTTGTGCCTGGGCAACCTGAGAAGCAGCCAGGTCCTGGCCACCTACCAGTCTCTGCTGCTCAAGAAGGTAATTTGCCTCCTCCCGCTCCCTCCGGTACTGGTCCTCCAACTCCTGGAGCCTGGGAAGAACGGGAAAGGAGAGGATGACTAACTGGGAAGTGGATACCCAACTCCCCATCACCCCACCCCATGCCCTCACCGCTGCTCCATCTCCTGCTTCATGTCGATGCCCTGCTTCTCCAGCAGCTCTCTTTGGGCAAAAGCCCAGTCCACGGGCTCAGCGGGGGTCTCGGCACACGGGGTCCGCTCCCGCTCCTGCCGAGCCTGCTCGGGGTGGTTGAAGCGGAAGACGTGGCTCTTCCCCATGATGATGCGATTTCCTACGGGGATGCACGTGGGGCAGGGGGAAAGGGCATGGGTTTAATGTGGGACAACCTGCAGAGCCCCTGTGGGGTGGAGGGAGGCAGGTGAGAGCAGCGCTGGCATGCCGGCTCTGGGGACCCACCTGAGCGCAGGATGCTGGGCTCCGTCACCTTTTTGCCATTCACGTAGGTGTCGGCGCCTTCACAGGGCTCCAGGGTCACTATTACTGCAGAGACAGCGGGAGGGGGAGAGAGGGAGCGAAGGTAAGGTGGAAGCAGAGGGGTAAATCCTGCATCTCCCACTCCGCTGCTCCTGCAGCCTCAGAAGGGGAGAGCTGCCCCAGCTGGCACTCCAGGCACAGAGGCAGAGGACACCGGGGTACCCACCGGCAGCACCCACACCCTGGGCAACCAGTGGGGCTCGGCCAACCTCGTGTTAATCACAGCAGTCCCAAGGACTAAAAGCAGCTGGAGACCGGATGCCAGAGGAAATCAGAGCCTCCAGCACGCATCTCCAGCCTCCCCAGGCTCCTCTCCCAAAGCCCTTTCACCCCCAGGTTCCTACTGGTTTGTGAGGTGGGTTCTGCTCCGCGTCTTGGGCGGGGGAATCATCTACGGTCTGCTCTTCCCTCCCGCCCTGATCTCCCTGGCTTGCCTCACGGGAGGCAGCTTCCACGTGCCTTGCACGAGCTTCCCTCCCAGCTAGGTGAGGGCCGTAGCTCACCCTGGAAGCACGGAGAGACCACAGCCATGCGGGAGAGCCCCACTAGTCTGAGGAGGGCAGGGTCCCTGGCTGGGGGCAGGTGCTGGGGACACGCAGAGGGACTGGGGTCCCTGGGGAGGTGGGAGCCCCTCCAGACAAGGAATACCTTCACCGCCGGTTTTGGTGTCGCTGCGAAAAAGGCAGTGCTCTTCCTTAATGAAGTGCCCACTGAGAACGATGTCCTGCCTCTTCTCTGCATCTTCCCGGCCAACCCTGCCGGGGGGAAACCCAGCTCGATCCTTCCTCAAAGCAGCCCCTCCCTGGGCCTCCCCCCAAAACCATCCTTGGGGCTGACAGGAGCAGCCCTTGGGGCACAGCAGGACCAACGTTCCTAAAGAGATTGCCAGGCAAATACATTTTTCCCATGCGGCTATGGCACTTTGGGGATGTCCTGGGAACGGTGCCCAGCCCGGGGAACGCTGTCACCCCGCTGCCCCCGGGCAAGTCAGGCACCGAGATATGGGCCAGGCTCCCGCCACTCCATGGGGCCTGGCCCTCACCTTGTTATCCCGTCTTTGATGTAGTAGAGAAGACACTCGGACATGAGCGGGTCCTCGTTCAGGTTGACCAAGTGGGGTGTCTGGGAGAGACAAACAAGGAGTCACCCCATTGGGCCCCATCTACCCGGACACTGAGGGATGGCTCCCGAGGGAGGTGGGAACTCAGCAGCACCTCAGGCTGAGGTGCTCTCCTGCCCTCTGTAGCTCCTGGACAACATGCCCAGGCAGGTACTTTTCAAGGGGACTACAGAGAAGCGAACAGCTGGGATGAGGATGACCTGCCTCCACACGCCTCCTTGCCTTCCTCCTCAAAGGGCTGAGCCCTGGACACCCTTCCCCCAGCTGCTTTGAAAATTCGTGTTGCAAACAGGCCCAACACAGAGCCGAACACTTCCCACGGGGAGTCCCTGATATGGCTTAGTGCCTCTTGGGGCAGGACCCTCTCGCCTGCGCTGTGTGGCCACAGGCCCTTGCCTCACCGTAGCCCCCAGCTCCACTGCGGACAGTGTAGCTGAGGCAGAGACACGTCCCATGCAGTGGCTGGTTTAGGATGAGAGGAACTAAAAGTGCCCGTTTTCCTCCACTGATGGTACAAGGACAGATGAAGCACCTAAAAGAGCAGGTCCCAGACCAGAGGTTCAACCAAAAGTAGTGTAGACCTGAAGCTGTACCTCCATTTCGCTGAATTTCACTCCCTGGTCTCCTTCCTAACAGTTACCTCCCATCACTTTCTTCCCCTGGGTCACAAACCACTTTGTTCTTGATGAGAAGGAAGTTTCTCCCCCGGCCACAGACCTCTCCGGCTGCAGCTAGCTTATCTCACCCCATCGCAAGCTGCTGTGATTGCACCTTCAGGCAACAGGCAAAGTCCCGGGAGTATCAGTAGGTGAAGTTCTGAGTTTCCCAGAAATAAGAATAGAGACCGTAAGAAATGTCTTATCAGCCCACTGACACCCGGCATGCAGAGGTTGCCCCATCACGAGCCCTGGCTGATAGGAGAGACTCACTCCAAACAGCGCAGGAGAGCTGGAGGTCAAGGGAAATGCAGGCTCTTCTCCATGGTGGCTGGCAGGAAAAAGTTGGCTGTAAAATTTAACCTCAGGCCCCTCTAGGCAGACACGTAGCCCCGGGACTCCTTCAGCTTGCAGTTTTTCTCCAGATTTGCAAGGCTGCCTAGTAGAAGGCAGATGCTCTACCTTCCACTGAGCTCCTTGGAGACGTAACAACCCCAGCGATGGCTTACAGCAGGACAACAAACTTCTGCCCTGCTTTGCCCTTAATGAAACGGGGTTGTGCATGCTGTCGATGCTAACTTTCCTCGCCAGCCACTGGAGAAGTCAGAGGAGTTCCCACCCGCCAGACAGCTGAAGAGCAAGGAGGCACCAAGACCATCACAGCAATGCCCCACCTTCAAGACCAACCTGCTTTGAGGAATAAACCCCCACACTTTCTACACAAAGGTCTGGGGTCCTAACAGGCAGTGGCTGAGACAAGAATGAGGAACAAAGATGACGGTGTAGAAATTTGTCCTAAGAGCCACGCCAAGGCACCCAAGGGGAAGGTCCTAAAGCCTTCATCACCAAATGTCACCACCTCAGCTGGGGACACATGCATCTACTAAGACGTTTGGCCAAGCCAACCAGCATCAGCTGCCAGGGCAGCTCTCAGAGCATCCCTCGGTGCAACGGGAGAGCTGAGCAAGCGCGTCCTGGTCCTACCCACATGTGCCTGCACCTCGGCAGCCCGTGCTGCTCTGCAGGCTTCACAGGGTTGGGGTTGTAAACTGGACATCACTACCGCGATGGTTATACAGACGAGCGAGGGGCAGCGATGTGCTGTAACTGGTGCTTGGCAGGGTTCGCTGGCACACCAACTCTTTGGGGCACAGCCAATATTTTCTTAGAAAATACTTTCCAGGATGCCACAAGCAATAAAGAGTATGGAATGTTTCTGCACCCACATTTCTTAGCAAGGACGTGCCGGTTTCAGAGGCAGCAATTTCAAATCCCAAAGTATGGATTTTTAAAAGCTGACACTGAATTTCAACACAGCGATTGTCAGCAAAGTCCCACCTGAATGGGGACAGCATCCAGGCAATGGGGGCTGGACGTTTAGCCATGTGTTTCTACCGATGTTCGTACCCAGCAGGGTCAACACTGGGATTTCCCCCGTAGGTTTCAGAGCCAAGAAAAGGCTAGTGAAATATTTGGGGCTGGCCGGCAGCAACAGGGCAGGTCAGAAGGGAGCTGCAGCGATACAAACCAGCCCTCGTTTGCAAGGAAGAAGAGAGTAAGATGATCCTACCTTTTTAGGAGAGAAAACACCCAAGGTGCCTCCATCCTCCCTCATGGCCACCCCCATTTCGGCCAGCAACGCTTCCCTGAAGGAGCAAGGGAAAGAAGAGCTTGTCAAAGCCCCACGAGCCCCGGGAGCTGGCACTAGACAAGCCCAGGACGGGACCCGAGCCCATGGGTTTGCCCCACAAATCACAGCCGTAGGGCTCGCTTTAGCTCTCTCCGTGCCTCAGGAGGTTTCTCAGAGCAGACCACGTCTGTGCAGGCTAACGTGGTGGGCACTGGGGTGCCCTGGGGCAGCCAGGGTACGGCTGGATGGTCAAATTGCCTGGCTGCCCCCAGGAACTGAACTGCTGTAGGCAAAGTGCAGAGGAGGGAAGATGCCTGGGGAACCCCACCCCATCCCACCCCATCCCATCCCATCCCATCCCATCCCATCCCACCCCAACCCACCCACCTCTCCATCCGGATTGCTTCCGTCCTCCGCAGCTTCTCCTCCCACGTCTCGTTCAGTTCCGCGATGATCTTCTCCGTTTCCTGGCGAGCGTGGGGTTAGCAGGGGGTTAGTGTGTCCTACGGGCAGCAGACCTGCCTGCTCTGCCAGGCTCTGCCCAGCCTGCCGCAGCGGGACACTGGTCCCAGTTTCAGGCTGGTTTAAATGAGCTGTGGCAGCACTTCACCCATGTCTTTCCATCACCCCCATCTTCAAAGAGCAAGGCACAAAGACCAGCCTCTCCATCCCCTTGCTGCCAGCCCATTCCTGAGACATGCTGGGCCGGGAGGGCCCACCCCGAGCCAGGAGCGCCTGTCCTGCAGGGCAACGGCAGCAGTCACCCCATGGGGAGGACGGCAGTACCAGGTGGACCCTACCAGGCCAAACCTTCTCCTGTCCAGCAGTCCAGAGCACTGGGCAGCTCTGCAAGAGCACGCCCGAGCATTGCTTCCCATGAGCATCACCCATAATGGGTTTCCAGAAAATACTGAGCCCCCTCTGCAAGCCTCAGTGCAAGAGCGTTGAGCTGAGCCCTCTGACCTGCCGGGCGCTGGCCTCTTACCTTGAGCCTTTCGATGGCCTCTTCGCTGCCCGGAGCAAACATGATGCGCTCATGGAGGCTGGCGACGGAGGCGGCACGGCTGGACAAGGCCGACAGGGAGGAAGAAGGGCTGATCCCGGCGATGGCGTTGGTCACTGTGGAGAGATTGTCATGGCGGTGACTCAGCTCTGCCCCTCTAGCATCATTATTGTTCTCAAAGTCGGACACATCTATGGGCAGGGAAGGAGGGATGGGCCAGGGAGAGACACATGGACAGGAAGAGAGAGAGAAAGAGAAAGATAGAGACAAGAAAAGCTGTTGGGAAAAAAAAAAGAGTGGCCAGGTGCATCGAGAAGAAAGCCAGGAATTACAAGGAAAAGGCACAGGCGACAGCACAGCGGTGCAGGCAGCAGCAGGGCAAGGGCACGCGCATCTCTCCCCCAGCCTGGGCAGCCCCCCAGGAGCACGGGGCTGTTTTGGGAAGCAGCTGCGGGAATAGCCCTGGAGCCTTCCCGGGCTCCCGGGGATGCTTTTTTGCAACATCCCCCAGGAATGTGCCACTGCCCCATCACTCTGCCTCACCAACACAGCCCGGGTAGTTTTCCCTGCCCGGCTACCCCAGATTAGCTGGATCTGCGGGCAGAGAATGAGAAGGGAAGGGAAGGAGAGGCGGCGGCCCTGCGCCCTACAAAGGGGTCAGGGGGATGGAGCAGGAGGAGCCGTGGGATCCCCTCGCTGGCAGAGCACAAGCCCGTGCCCTGCTGGAGCAGTGCCTTGGCCAGGTAGCCAGAGAGAGAGCAAAGTGAGGGCAGGGTGGCAACGTGCCTGTTACAGGCGGCAGTGCTTGCCTGCCGGCACCCCAAGCATCTGCTGCCACTGGACCCGGCGGCAACGGGACCCAGGTATCAGAGATGCTCCTCCAGCCCTGAGAAGTCGCAGGGGCTCAGCGCGCTGTGCCAGAGGCGGGCAGGACACAGGTTAGCGGGTACAGCATTAGTCACCCACCTCCATCAGCCCGTGTCCAGGGGAGCCGAGCCAGGAGGGGACAGGCCAGGTCCCCGTCTCCTCAGCAGGCTCGCCACAGCCTGGCTGCGCTGCCTGGCCTGGGGGGGGGGGGGGGCAATAGTGCTTATCCACAGGCGAAAGCCTCCTGGACGTCATCACACACCCCTCCGTCAGGAGAGCACTGTGCCAGCTCGCCCAAGTGCCGTGCCGGGCTCCAGTCCCGACGAGCCCCAGCGCCAGCAGAAGCAGCAGCAGCAGCAGCAGCAGCAGCAGGAGGAAACATCGTGACAGCATGGAGGAAGGAGTCCCTGTGGGGATTGGGCCCTCAGCATGGTGGAGGGGGAGGACACTGGTCCCTCCGAGCGCTATCCCAAGCCCAGGCGCTAACCATAACTCTGCCACCGTCCCCTTTGCCAGCTCCCTGGGGACGGATGGCCCATCAGCTGGGGCTGACTACGGGAGCCCTTCCCCATGCTGCACAGTGCCCCTGGGCGCAGCCTACGCCTCCCAAAAGCCGTGAAGCAACAGAGAGTACCAGTGATGGGGAATACACACATTTGGATCCTCCCGCAGCAGGATGGGCTAAGAGAGAGAGAGAGGGTAGGGAGCGGGGGTAAGACAGAGAGAACAGAAAAAGAGTGGGTTCATCTCAGTAGGATTTCCGACAGCACACGGAGGAGAGGCCATGGGTGGGCGCAGGCCCGGGAACATCTTCCTGGCACCTCTGCGGGGCACGGGGTGCTGAAGACAGGAGGTGGAGGGGGAGAAGGGGAGATCTGCTGTGTGTAAAGCAGCTCCTCCGGCTTACGGGAGTGGGCTGGGGGTTGCGAACTCACGCGCAGGGGCTCGCCGGAGGCGTCCCATCCACGCTTCGGCAGCGTGATGCTGCCGCGTGGCCTTCAGAGCAGGATGCAGGGCAGCTACGGGGATACCAGCCCTGCAGGCAGAGTGGATTCCAGCCCGCCTCTGCCTGGAGCCACGGCCAGAGGGCAACAGGCGGTACCTACTGTCAATGATGTCCCCAAGGCCCTGGGCGTAAAGAAGATCGCGCAGGCGTGCCACCTCATCCTTCAGCTCCCGGATGAGCTTGTTGTTGGGGTCCTCGTTGATAACGGCATTGCAGCGGATCTGCTTGGCACGGTCGGCGTACCTAGGGAAGGGCAGAGTGCTGAGCAGCACCTGGGGGGTTTGCCCAGCTGGGCAAGCGGGAGTGCAGCCGAGCCCCTCCAGCAAGCGATCCTTTGGAGGATCCCAGCACCAGGACAGCCCTTTGGCCTCTTCTCTGAGGTTGCAGGGTCCCCCCACAGCACCCCCCCAGCCAGGGTTGCCACAGAGGTGAGAAGAGCACGTGGCAGTGCCTGGGTTTCAGAGACCCCCCCTGCCCTCGCCTGCTGTGAGGGAACAAGTGTACTTCATCCTACCTGAGGGTGCTGAGGGTCTCGTCATAGTTGATGTCGGCAGGACTGAGAGCAGCAACCATGGCCGTCCTGGAGTTGCCCCCTGCCCAGAGAGATACACTTGCATCAGGGAGACGCTGGTCCCCGCGCCAACCGTCACCCTCTGCTCGGCAGCTGTGCCTGCCGCCGAGCCTGTACCTCCCACCCATGTCCTCACCCAGGTTCTCCCGCAGCAGCCAGGTCAGCACTGAGTCCCGGTAAGGGATGAAATCTGTCTTCTTCTTCTTTTTGTTCTGGGGGATGGAGAGAGGAGGGAAGGGCTGTCAGGCTGCTTGCTCGCTTCAAAGGGAAGGTGACAGCCAGTCCCCAGCCATGGGGACTCGAGGGAGGATGGCTTTGCCCAGCCACCATGGCCTCAGGCAGCTCTGCTTAGCTCCACAGGTCCTGCCTGTGAAATGCCCTGCCTGGGCTGGGCCACGTGTTTCACGCCGGGTACCGAGATTCACAGGGTAAGGAGGGTGATGAGGATGCTGAGGGCTCTGCCAGCCCCCAGGAGAAGCGTGGCTTGGGTCCGGGCAGAGCCTCACCCCCAAACCACCCTGTGACCCACTCCCACCCACCTGTGCTAAAAATCAACCCCTCCTTCCCCAGCCCGGCCAGGGCTCCTACCTTGTTCGGCCCCGAATCCTGCAAAGAAAGTGGAAAGACTAAGTCAGCTGCTCCCCTCCCCGGCGCCCACCACAGCTCCCCATCCCCCAAGCAGAGAGCAGCAGGCGCGGGTCCCTGGGGAGACGGCAGCCTCACCAGCCCAGCTCGTCCCAGCCCTGGGGGCAGCTTGGGAGGTAGCTGCCCATCCCTCAGAGCCGGGATGCTCCGTCCCTCGGAGCTGAGCCCGTTCCCCCGCGGTGCCGCACTCTGGCTACTTACCATTTCGGCCAGGGCAGAGATGACTTTCCCCAGCGTGGTCAAGGACTTGTTGATGTTTGCTCCTTCCTGGTGGAGAGAGGAAAAGCCCAGATGTTCAGGCCCCATTTCAGAATGGTGCTAAAGCCTGGTGCACCAGGAGGATGGGAAGTCCCAGTACAGGGTGGGCAAAGAGCAGCTGGTCTTACTGGGTAACCAGCACCTCCCAGCTGGGACTCTTGGACCCCAGTGGAATCGACACTGGGCAGCTTTCGACCAAAACCCAGTCAAGGATTTTGGCAGCGGGCAAGGAACCAGGCAAGGAAAGGAGATGTCACAGATGGGGACGAGGGGGCAGGACGTGGTGTCCCCGCCGGCAGAGGGGGACCTCGCGCCAGCTCTGACCTTTAGTCTTGTGCCCTTCGCGCCAGTGGAGTCAGCTCGCTCGCTCCCTGCCAGGTCCACCAAGCTGATTTTGCTGACCTGCAGGCAGAGACAAGGCTGTCAGTCCCAGCAGGCACAGCAAACTGGGCCCCAGCACAGAGCCGAGGATGGAGCAAAGACCTCTTGCAAGGTGACACTGCTCTGAAGGCAGAGGTGGGCTCTGCGGGGTCATCCTTGCTGGGATTTGGCCAGGAGCAGGGCTGTCATCCTTGCAGGCAGGGCTGGAGGGCACCAGCTGCCAAATATCCCGTCCAGGGGCCAGTCCCTCAAGGGTCTGTGAGCCCAGCATGTGCCTGGGCCTTATCTCCATCCTGTTTCAACCCTCCACCAGGTCGCACCATCTCGTCCCAAGTGCTGTCGACAGCACACGAAGCCCTTCCCGGGTCCATGTGCGTTCCCCCGAGTTGCCCAGGCTCCGCTCTCACCTTCTCAGTGGTGATGTCCGTCTCGGCGTCATGCCGCTTCTGCGTGAAGATGATGTTGAACACGGCGTGGGAGCGACTGCTGGTCTCGTTCATGTTGGTGGCAGCCACTGTGCTGCGGGGAGAGGAAGACAGGGAGGTATGACACTCTGCAGGGGACACTGGAGCGGCTGGCGCTGGGGCCAGGGCTCATTTCAGGACAGGGTACATGACGGGAAGGCAAGTCTGGAGGACAGGAGGGGACTGTGGGAGGAGACATGCAAAAATCCAGGCTTTCTCCTGCTGGCTCCAGGGTGTTTTAAGAGCAGGAAAGAGGTAAGATGAGAATAAGTGGGGGGTACGCAACGCTCAGACAGGAGGGGACTGCCACCTCCAGAGCAGCCAGACCAGCAAAGCAAGGAAGTTAAGCAGGACCTTCTGGAGATGTCTCAAGCTCTCCAAATCCTGGCCATCTCCTGCTCCCCCAACTCACCGGGCCTTGTTCCCAGAGTCCATGAGGTCCTGGATGTCATTGTAAGAGGTCACGGCCAGCTTGGAAAGGTCCTCAACATATGGGCCCATAAGGGGATGCTCCCTCACCCGCAGGTTCCCCTTGTTCTTGGGGTTCAGGAGGTCCCTCACGCGCTCGCAGTATATCTCCATGTAGCTCACCTAGAGCAGAGGGCATGGGCAGGTGTAGCGGCCAGCAGGACGTGGACGCTCAGCACGTAGGCAGAAACAGGCCCTGCCCACCCACCCCCATACCCCCCAAAAGAGGGGTCTGCACACCGGCATGGCTCGCAGAGCTGGGTGGGAGGCTGGAGCCAGACTAGGCAGGCAACGGGGTGCCTACCTCCACGGAGTAGGACATGTTGTCATTCGTCGTGTCATTGATGCGGGAGAAGAGGTCCTCGCACAGCTGCGGAGAGAAGAGCCAGACTGCTCAGCCCTTCACCAGAAGGATGCTCCTGCCTGGGTTGCCTAGGCCATAGGGATTTCTACCTTCTCATCCCAAAAACCAAACCCCCTGAGTGCTGGGATGGCTCCTGGGTAGCTGGCAGAACCCCCCCTGCTGATATGGGGAGCTCAGCAGCCCCAGACCCCTCCGGCACCCTGCTGGGCCAGCACGCAGCAGCTCTTGGCAAGCACAGCTGGCGGGGGCTCGGCGCTTGGACTACTGCTGCTCACAAACACCGGCCTCATGTGGCCAAACTGTAATTCATCCAGTCTCGGAGGAGTCCAGTGTGACCCTCCTTGTCCCCCCACGCTCTGGCGGAGCCGTGCCGGGTCGCTGCCTCGTCCAACTCCCGCCCTGCTCTCCTCTTTCCTCTCCGCTGCGCTTTTCCTTTGCGCATCCCGCTGGGACCAGGGGAATGGGCAGCTTTTCAGCAGGCGGTACCTGCGGGATGATGCCTTGCTGGTCCTTCTCCTGCTTCCCCATCATGGTGTAGGATTTTCCGGCACCTGTCTGCCCGTAGGCAAAGATGCAAACGTTATAGCCTTCGAAGGCGTGTTGCAACATCTCCTCACCGATGTCCCGGTACACTTGCTTCTGAGATGCATAGTTGATGTCTGCGGGCTGCCGAGAGGAGAGGGACAAGGAGAAATTTGGCAATGAGATCCTCCTGTCTCTCCCCAGCCCATCCCAGTGCTCCAGGCGGGCTCAGGCCTCCCGCCGCTTACCGTGGTGTGGGACCAGTAGGAATAGTCAAAGCTGAAGCTTTTTGGTGTCTCTTTGGGCTGCTTCGGGTTCAGGATAGCTAGGGGCAAACAGATGGGAACATGAGGCTACCCGGCCATCTGTGGTATCCCTGCCACTCACATCCCACTCCTGAGGGGAGAAGGGTGATGGGGTTCAGTCCGAATGGGGTTCAGTCCTGGAAAGCAGGATCAGGGCCCTCCAGCTCCGCAGATGGGTCCAGAGCCCTCAGACCCCAACAGTCCCAGCAGCGGAGGTGGGTGCTACGGCCAGCAAAGCCCGCACCAGCCCAGGGAGCAGGGCAGAGCCTTGCCCAAACATCCTGCTGGGCACGGTGTGGGGGAAACGGCTCCTTGCCTCGGGCTCCTTCCCGCTTCGGCACCTGCCCGTGGGAGCCTGGCACCAGCACCGCAGGATCACAGCCTTCCTTCACCCCACAGCTGGGGGGGCCGTGCCCAAAGCCACCCGCGTCGGCACTGTGGGGTGGGAGCAGCCGCAGCCCCATCGGGGCTCCCCCAGGCCCCCCCCGGCTCCTGCCTCTCCTCCCCTGTGCTTTCTTTTGGGTACCCAGCCCCAGCAGGGTGATTAATGCCTCGTGTTACACCGCCAGCGGAAACAAGAGTCTGCTTTTTCCCATCCCCTGGTGAAAAGGACGTTGCCATGGAAATTGGAGACTGCATCACTTCTCTTCCTCCCTCGCCGCTTTTTTTCCCCCCGTAGAGCGTTAACGATGGGTTTTTTTCTGAAACAACAGATGCGTCAGAAGAAACGCAAACCAGCGGGGTAATCACAAGATCCAGCCATCAGCCATGTTAGGTGACATTGAAATGACCTTGTGGGCCGGCGCAGTGCATCTCCTGCGCCCGCAGCCCCCAGCTGCTCCCTGCCACCGCCAGGGACGAGGAGGCTGTACAGCACCAAGGCCAACGCAACTCCCTCCATCACAGCCCCAACCTGCCCTGCCCCGGGGCCGGCGCTTGGCCAGGGCTCGTGCCCGCTCGGGATTCAAGCTGGGACCTTCCTAAGCAGCCCCAGGCATGGCGCAGCCCGCTCTCCATGGGGTTGGATGCCCCGGTGCATGGCATAACAGATACAGATGCTTTCTGCTCCAAATTCCTCCTCCGTTGCCATGACAGATTCTCCCCCAGGAGGGATCCGCCACTTCTGGCCTGAGACCCGTCCATCCCTGCCCGCAAAGGCAGCGAGGCGGGCAGGTGGAGGGTGGGAAGCAGGGTCAGGATCCGGCCCCGACCATGAAACCGCAGCACAGTGCTGCTTGGATGCCCCTTGCTGTGGGCTCCAGCGCCAAAGAGGGGCCAGGCGCTGGCTCCCTGCCCGCCTGCCCACTGGAGGCAGCGTGACTCAGATGCTCCAGATGCCTCCTGCATCCCGCGCAGACTAATTACCAAAGCCAGAGCTGCTCTCTCAGGAGACAGGTCTGGGAAGTGACACCTCCATAGCAACTGCCCATCCCGCAGCTGCAAACGGGGACTTGGAGGCCCCTGCTGAGATCCAGACCGAAACGGCACCAGGCTTTTCTGGTGTCCCCCCCCACGAGGGCTGCCCATTCCTGCCGGTGCCTGGTTGGTGGGTGGAGGGCGTGTGAGTGGCCATTGCAAAGAGAAGCAGGTGCAGAGGCCATGCAAGAAGTCGGGTGGAACATCTCTGATGGCTCCTGGGCTTCACCTGGCAGCTCCGCCATGCCACCCAGCCCCCTGGCTCTCAGCTCGGGTTTGTCTCTGCCCTGCAGAGGTGACCCTTGCCAGAGCGAATGGGAGCATCACCCCCCAAACATGAGTCCAATGGGGGCAAAAGCATGAGCGGGCAGGATGGGGCTGCACAAGGCAGCTGTTCTGCATCCTACTGCCAGCCCACACTGGGCACGGGGCGGAGGAGCAGCCGGGGATGGCGCCGAGCAGCTCTGGGCATCCCAGCTGCAGCCACCCAGCTGGCCTGGCAGGCCAGAGACGGGGACACAGGGGAGAAGGGAGCACGCTGAGAGCAGCAGGTCTCCCATCCCTGAGATGAAATGCTCTCCCCCTGCCCCTTTCATTCCCATTTATTTGCCCCCGTGCAGCTGGATATCACTGGTGGGTTTTTTCCTCTCCTCTGACCAGGCATACAACGGCTTTTGCAAAGCTGCTGCAAAAAGATTTGTGCCTGGCCAAAGGGGATTAAAAAGGGTGGAGGGGTTGGGGGGCGGAGGCAGACATACAGACAAAAGGGGGAGGAGGAAAACATCTGGAGATGACCCTTGTCTTCACCCTGAATAGCCAGCAGTGTGGCAGAGTGTAGCAAGTGGGCAAGCACCGAGCAGGATAAAACCCAAGACCCACAGGAAAGAAAATAATTGCCATATTTTAAAGCCCGCGGAGGCACAGCGCCGGCCGGAGAATATTAATGGCCTTGCGGGATGAAAGCCGGGGTCCTTTCCTCGCCGTCTTGGCAGGAGCTGCCAGGAGAGGGGCCGGGGGTGTTGTTGCCCGGGCTGGTCCCCGCGGCCGCACAGAGTGGGGGACGCCATGGGAACAAAGCGGCAGTGTTGGCGGGCAGGCGGGCGGCTGCAGCGCAGCGAGCCAAGGGGGCGGCGGCTGTAAGCTTGGGGGAAAAGGACGGCAGAGAAGGGCTGACCCCCTCCGGCCCCTGCTGTCCCCCCCACGGGGCTTAATGAATTAGGCAGAAGAACAACCTCCCTCGTCCCGGTACGTGCGGGGTCTCTGCAAATAATCCCGGGAAGGGAGAAACTTGCTCTTACCCTCCGAAACACATTTATTTTTGGCTTCTCTGTGAGGAGCCAGGGGGCCACCACAGTCCCGCTCTGCGGGGGGGGCAGCCAGCGCTACTGGCATCCTCCTGCCTCCCTCAGCCAGCAGGAGAAGCAGGAACCAGAGCCCCCACCCGGCGCCTGCCCCCCAGCTGATGGGATTAGCCGAGGGTTTGTCCATTCATGAAGAAAAACCTCGCCGTCAGCAAAGGGCTGGCTGGGGCGCTGCCCCTGCCCGCAGCCCCGCCGGCCCCCCGGCGCAGGCAGGGGGACGGGGGCCCTGGGGCATGGCCTGGGGGGGTTGCAGACAGCAGGGCTGGGGGCGGCAGGATGGGCACGGGCAGATGGCTCTGAGCAAACACAGCCACGGTGGAGGTGGGGGATGCCCGATGCTCTTGACGGGGCCTGGGGCGTGGCAGGTTACCCCCCCTGTCAGGGCCAGAAGGGACGCCTCCCCTGCCTGCACCCAGGCCCGGGCAGGCATGCAGCTCCTGCTGGGCCAGAAAGGCTTCCTCACCACGAGGGGGGCAGCTCCGCACCCCGGGCAGATGGAGCATCCCTGCACAACCGGGCAGGGAGAGCCCCCCCGGGACGCCAGAGATCGGCCGACGCTGCCCCATGGACCCCCTCATTCCTGCTCCCCAGCCCTAGGGTGAGCGGGGGAACCGGCAGGGTCACAGAGCCGCCCTGCACCCTTGGGTGCCCTCCTCTCTCCCGCCAGGGTTGTCATGGCAGCCCGGCAGTGCGCGCCGTGGGGGTGGCTGGCACCGGTGTTTCACACACCGCCGCCGGTGACGCAGGAAGCCCTGGGCGGGCAGGCAGGGAAGGAGGGAGTTATTTTAGACATTGTCCCATCTGGAGGCTTCCAGAGCCAAAGACGAGGGATTCGGCCGCCTTTCCCACCCCGTACTTCCAGCAGCCGTTATTTAAAGAGGGGCGAATGCCAGACAGGCTCCTGACGGGACAGTTGGCCCCAAACCCCCATGCTACATCCCCCCTCCCCAAACACACCGTTCCCTCAGCAAACCCCGCTTCCGCCTCTCTGTCCTGCTGCTGTTGCGGCTCCAAGCCCCGGGGAAGCAGGGATCGGTCCCGGCACGCTGCACTGCGCGGTACCCAGCCAGGCAGTGCCGTCAGGAGCCGCTGGCGGGCCGGTGCAGGGCTTCCACGCTTTGGCAGGCAACCGCCGGCCAGGCACCCTTGGCCCCACATCTGCGCACTGGCATTTCCAGGCTCTTCTGATTCTTCCTCCCCCTTCACCTGCCAGAGGAAGCTGCCCCGTTTGGTACCACCGAAACCCAAGGGCTCGGTGCCACGTAGATCCTGCCGCTGCCATTTCAACAGCGGGACTGCATTTCCCTGTAGGAAAGGTGACATCTCCCCCCGACTCCCTTCTCCAAACGACGCCAGGCGCTACGGGCATCTACACCAAAGATCCCGGCAGCCCAGCGCTCGCCACTGAGGCCGGACCATGCACGCTTCCTCCCAGGCAGCACCCAAAGCCTCCCCGAGCCCCTCTGCTCCCGACACTGGCACTCACTGGTGGTGCTTCCCGACATCTGGATAATGCATTTAGATTCCCGGCTCATCTCCCGGGAGTTGAAGGGCCGGACGCGCACTGCCACCTTCACGGATGCTCCTGCCATCGCGCCGGCCGGAGGTGGGTCCTGCTAGTGGGGAGCAGCGGCTGTCCTGCAAGTAGGGAAGAAAAGGGGGTTAGGAAAGCTTGCATCCCAATCCCCATCTCGCAGCCGCGCCAGAAAAATGAACAGAAAGCCTGTGCAACGAAACCTCCCGGGAATGCTGGTTTGCCTCTGCTCGAAAGATGACATTTTGTTTCATCTCTCAGTCTGCCTGTGTTTTGCCTCCCCCTCCTCCCCCTTGTATCTTGAGTCAGGACCCCCTGCTCGGTCCCAGGGGACATCCCTGCCCTTACCCCAGGGCAGCACCCAGAGTCTCCATCACCCTGCGGCATCACTCGGTGTGCGCCCACAGCAGGGGACAGGGCCAGGTAGGCACCGACAGCATCAGCATGACCCCTGAGGAGCAGTTTTTCCATCCCAGGGTGTGAACGGCACTGAGCAGGTAGCCTCTCACTTGCAAGCAAGCCCACAGCCCCCTGCCCGTCACCCAAGCCTCCTGCCTCTACTCCAGCCCCAGCAGAGCAGGGACTGGGCAGCAGGGCCAGGTGGAGGGGGGAGGAAAACAATGGCATTCATATCAAGAAAGGAGGCAGCTGTTGAACACAACCACTGGTATTTGCCTCTCATTCAGCTCCCAGCAAAAGCAGAAGCGCGGCGTCAGCAGAGGCAGCACCAGCCAGCAAGTCGGTGGCAATCGCACTCAGCTGAAGCTCCCAGCGCACGATCATTTTTCCACTCCTTTTGCTAATAAATTATTAATCACAAAACCTCACAAGACGAAATGAACTGCTCTCTAACATCTCCCAGAGCAGCCGCTTGTCCCAGCATTGGTGTCCGGGCTCTCTGCAGCTGGTCCCGCCTTCCCCAAGCCCCAGTTAAGCCTCACTAGCATTGACCAGAAAAGGATGCTGGGGTCCTTCCCTTAACCACCGGGTCCTTCGGGATCAGCCCTGAAAAAACCCATTCCTGCCTTCTAATGACCATTCCCTCTCCTACTCGTCCCCTGCTCCCTGGTTCCCCATGCTGAGCCTGCCGGCAGACGAGGAGCTCAGCACCCCGCAGCACAGGCAGGCACGGGCTCCTCCAGCATCTCTGCCTGCAGGACTCCTGCAAGGGTGTTTGCAAATGCCCTGGGGCTTTTTGAGCTTGGCCTTTGCTAGTGGGATGCTCGCTCTGGGATGAAGGAGATCAGGAGCGAGCAATGGCACAGCTCTGGTTATGCGGACCATGACCCAAAGGAAGTGGAGCAGTAATGATGGGTCCTCAACATGAGATGGGTTTTCCTACATTGGAAGTGAAAAATACAGCTGAATTTGTGGAAAAGGAGGGGAAAAAAAAAGAAGAAAAAAATAAATCCACAGAATGGAAAGTGTCCCAAGAGAAGGGGGTGGCTTTAAAACTAACTGAGGTTTGACAGCTCTGGTTTCATTTACAAAGGGGGTAGGAGGAAAACCAACGTATGTCCTGCCCAAAGGCAGGTATATTCATGGCGCAGTGGAAAAATTTGCAGCCAGAAAGTATTATAAGCTTGGCACTGTCTTTCAAAAATGCTTCACCTGTTTTAAAAGTGAGCCTGCATCCCCGACAGCAGGAGGAGGACAAATCTTCTCCTGCTAGAGTTCCCAAACCCTCCTCTCACCGAGCTGCTCCACCCTGTGGCACCGCTGGCACTCAGGGATGATGGATCCATTGCTGGGCTAAACCCCACGCAGCACCCAACAACTGCCCACGTCAAATGCTTCCCTCTCCTCCTCCACAGCTGAGACACCTTTCTTCCCTCCGCTCCGCAGTCTCTCCAGCTCCCAGGGCTGCGAAGAGGTGGGTCAGGTCCCAGGCTCCCGCCTTGTGGCACAGCCCTCAGCAAGAGCCACCAGCACTGGAATGGCATCAGCGACCCCACCAGCCCTGGGACCGACCACTGCCCACCATGGGCAGCTTCAGACCCTGCCCTTGTTCCCTCTCACCCCTGTGCTGTTCCCATCACAGCCCCCTCCAGCCCTATCACTTCCCGCGAAGAAGCTCTGGTTTGTCTTTCGTCCCACTTTTCCAGGCACCTCGTCTTGCTCATGCCCTCCACCAGTGGCTGTTTGCCCTCCTCTGCTGGGTGTGCCCACTCAGCCCCACACCCGTACCCCCACAGCCCACCCTTGCTGGCCATGAGAAGCCCCCTCCTCGCCAGCAGAACCTTTCCTCTGTCCCTGCCATCCTGATGCCCACATCCCGGCGTATTCCCAGCAAGCCATCTGGCTCGCCTAGCCCGGCAGCGTGGGCTCCTCTCCCTGCCGGTATTCCCTGCTGCAAAGCCACAGGCTCGGCTCCATTTTCTATCTCCATCCATTTCCTTCAGCTTCCTCAGTTGGCATTGTGCCGCCTTTCTCCTGCTCCTCTGCAGCTCTCTAGTCCCATCTCTGCCACAGCGGCGCAAGGACCCCAGGCAGCACCGTGCCCCCTTGGGGAGCACTGGCAGCCCCCTGCCCAGCTCCCTCCCGAGCCTCCTCTCCTTCCCCTGACTCTTATTTTCCCGGCCTGGCTGCGGGGAGGAATTCAGCCTGCAGCCCACGTAACACGGCACCATCAGCTGCAGCCAGCACTGGCATCGCTGGCCACGGGTGCCCAGCATCCCACATAGAGAGGGGGCCCACTGCAGTGGGCAGGCTGTGGGCAGGCCCCCCTCCCCCAGGGCAGGCAGGAGGCCCGAGCCCAGCCAGCTCTCTCTGCCTCGGGACCGTCAGCCACTGCCTGCTTAATCTGCCATCGAGAGAAATTCAATAAGCCACTATCAGCCTTTCGCTGGGAGCGGGCCAGCGCCGCGGCCCCACTCCCCGCTCCCTCCCCGCCGCCTCCCGGGGCCACCCCACACACAAGGGAGATGGTGGAGGAGGACAGCAGAGTCCCCAGGGCCATGGTGCCAGGGGGCATGTCCGGACCTGTCCCCCAACTCTGCAGGGCACCTCTTCCCCCAGTCCTGCGCAGCCTGCTGCCCTCTGCCCATCCCTATTGGCACGCTCGCCAGCCCTTGGTGATGAGCGAAAGGCCTAGAGAGCGATGATTAACTGGATCAGCTAAGATTAATTGGGCAGAGATTAGCTAACGAGAGCTTTCTTAAGTCCAAGCGCTACCGACTGGCAGCCCTCCTGCCACCGCCGAGAGTGAGATGGGGAGCATTGTCCCCAAGTGCCACCTGCAGCGAACTCTTCCCCTAAGGATGCTGTGGGGACATGTTGTGCTGCCTGTCCCCCGGGTCCTCCAGGACACCGGGGTTCAAGTGATGTTAACGCTGGTCGGCACAGCCAGGACGCTCCATTCCCCACGCCCAGCACGGGGCAGGGGCTGCTTCGCCAGGGCCGCAGGCAGCTCTGGCAGATGAAGAGCTGCCCGCACCGAGGGAAATCTAACGCGAGTTTCTCCTTTTGTCTGCGCACATCCCCACGTCACCTCGGTGGCGAGGGCGGACGCCCCGTCTGGCTGCACCTCCCGAGCCACGGTGCTCTCAGCCACCAAAGGGCTTTGTTTTAATGAGCCCTTCCCCTGCACCTCTCGTTGGGGCCCCCTAGCTCCATCTCCCTCTGGGGACAACGGGGACAATGAGGAACCCTGGGGGCAGCTGGCCCAGATGACGCGGCACCATCGGCGCCTGCCAGCCGAGCCTGGCGGCTGCTCCCCGCTCATCTCCCGCCCCGTGCAGGGCAAGGGGCCGTGACGGTGCAGTTTTCCCCGGAGCAGCACCTGCGGGCAGGGAAGCAGCTCGGAGGACAGCCCAGGGCAGGAGCAGGTTCCCTCCCAGCCCCAGCTGAAATTCAGCGCCCTGCTTCCCCGGTGCCACCATGGGCACCCTGCCCTGTGCCTCCTCACCTCCCACCCACCCCAACAGGGGACACAGCTTTGGGGCAGTGTCGGCAGCTCCCTGAGAATTTCAATGCGTATTAAATTTGCAGGGAGCAAATTTAAGGCTGCGGATGGGGGGGTTTGCTCGCTGCCGGCGAGCTCCCCATCCCCGCTGCAAAGGCAAGTCACCTTGCACTCTGTCGCCCATTTCCTCCATCCTCTCTTCCACACGCTAAAACCTACAGCAGAGAAAAGCCGCACAAAAAAGGCAGCGAGCTCTGGCGGGTCACCAGCATGGCTGGGCACGGAGAGGGGTGGGCGGCCAGGCGCAGGGGGGAACATCAGGTCCCGACACCCCCCGGGATTTGGGGGCCGCAGCTCTGGCCACACGCAGGGAGGCGGGGGGGTGGTGGCAGCATCTGTGCCAGCCCCAGCTGCCACCTCCCAGACAAAATGGAGGTCAGCGGCAGCGTGCGGGGATGGCAGAGCCCACCACACCCCTGGCCATACCCCGGGGGGGGTCTGCTGCTCCCCTGCCATGCCACCAAGGCCACCTGCCGAGGGGCTGCTCCGGGCACTGGGGCGTGGAAGGATGGCTGTGGGGTGGCAGGGGAGATGCTCAGCTGGTTCCTTGTCCTCCCCGAGCCCCGCAGCCGAGGTGTGGGACTTGAGCAGGCAGCAGACCCTGGCGCACAAGGGGTCTGCAGGGTCCAAGGGAGGGGACGCTGCCCCATGAGGGAGGAGGAGGAGGAGGAAGAAGCAGAGCAGGAAGACAATGGGGCAGGTGCAGGGCTGCTCCCTGGGAGCCAGGGTGGCCAAGTGTGGGGCTCTGCACCAGCCCTTCCACGCATGGACCACCCCCTCCTCCAGCCAGAAGCCATTGGCACTGGCCCACACTGACATGGCAGCCCTTGCCCAGCTGCCCCCAAGCCCAAGGTTAGCAGCAGCAGCTCGTCCTTGCAGGGCAAGCAAAAGCCTCAGCTTTGCAGCACCTTCGCCAGCCACCCCCCGAGTAGGAACCCCAGCTGGGGCGCCCACTGCTCCCTCGACTGCCATCGTTGACTCTGAAGCGTAATGATGATGGCACAAGATGGCTCAGCTTCACGGCCAGAGCCACCTGCCCCGGAGGGCAGAGCAGGGGCGGCTCTGGGGTGAAAAGGGATCCGTGTGCCCCCTCCCATGGGCCGCGGGGATGGCATCCTCCCCCTCCCCACCCCGGGCTGGTGCCGGGGCCGCAGAGGCATCGCCCCGTCCCCGGGAAGGCCCCACCCGGCGGGATCCTTCTGGAAGCCGGGGCGGCACCCGCCGGCTGGCGCGCTGGGGACCCGCGGGCAGCCCCCGCCCGGCCTCCCTCCCCCTCGCCTCGGGGGGCCACGCAAAATGGCCGCCGGCCGCAGACCCCCACCCCGCCGGACCAGGCCCCCGGGAGGGCGCGTCCCGCTCGCCCCGCCACGCCTCATCCCCGACGGGGTCGAGAGGGCCGGCACCGCCATCCCAGGGCAGCCCCGGGGACCGCCCGGGGACCGCGCCCGCGCTGCCGCAGCTCCGCCCGGGCGCGGCGGGGCTGCTCCATCCCGCACCGTGCCGCCCGCCCCTACCTGTGCCCGTGCCCGTGCCCGTGCCCGGTTCGGCGGGGCGCAGCACTCAGCCGCGGGCGGGGGGCGCCGGCATGAGGCCGAGCCGCGCGGTGCGGTGCGATGCGGTGCCAGTGCGGGTGGCGGCAGCCCCGCCCCTGCGGTCCCCGCCCGCCCCGCCCCGCCCCGCGCGCTGGTTGGCCGCCGCCGCCCGGGGGAAGGGGGGGGACCGGGAGGGCGCGAGCCAGGGATGGAGCGGTGACGTCAGCGCATCCCCCCCACCCCTGGTCCGCGCTGCGGAACCGCCGCAAGGGCGCGGGGAGGGGCGGGGCCCCCGCGTCACCCGGCAACCGCCGCCTGGCAACCGCCCCCCCCCCCATCCCCAGCTCCCCTGGGCGCGGTATCCCGGCCCCGCGGGCCCGCTGCCCCCGGGAGAGCTGCCCCTCCAGGGCTTCCCGTCGGCCCCAGTCCCCCTCTCCGGCCACGGCCCTGGCCCCCAGCCCCCGGCAGCCCCGGCTGTCAGCATCCACCTCCGGTGCAGAGCTTCTTCACCCCTCCAGCCTGATGAGCCCACCGCCCTGCAGCCCCCGGGGCGGCACGGCCGGCTCCCTGTCCATCTGCGCTGGGGAATTTAGACCCAGCGCGGAAAGAAGATTACGCCTTCGCCGCCAGCTGTTTCCAGCAGCGCATCCTCCCTCGACCCTCCACGCCAATCGTGAGGCCACGCGTCCCCCTCCCTGCCCCAGCCTTTCCCCAAGTCTGCCTGGGGGTCAGGCAGCAGAGGGATCTTCATCCACCCACCCGCCGTGGGTCTCCAGCGGGTCTCTCCTGCTGGTGTTTTAGGGACCGAGCATTTCGGCGATGCTGCGAGCACCCGGCAGCAGTCCCGGTGACAGGGAGACCCCTCAGCCGGAGGAGCACATGGCTGGGGCAGAGGATGAGGGGCTGGTTCCAGACCTCTCAGGACATCAGGACTTCAAGTCCTCACTTCAGTAGATGATGAGCGGGCTGCAGTCCCCAGGTTAAATGTGGTTTCCATCATCCATGCAGTGTTGGCCACACCAGCTCCCAGCTCCTCTCAGAGATGAGCATCTGGCTGCCCGGGCAGAAGTGCTCTCGCCTGGCAGTGTGCCAGCCCCAGTGCCAGCTCTGCCGGGGGGGGACCTTCCACCCCATAACCGTCACCTCCAGCCCAACGCTTTGCTCACTGAGTGGCTCCTCTGGCCATGGACCCGCTCCTGGACCTGCCAGGAGCCAGCAGCGGCCAGCTCGTTTGTGTTTCGGAGTATGGATGGCAGACATACGTGCCAGAGGATGGGCATGATACAAAGGACTGAGGGCACATGTGGCAAGTGATAGGCATAGCGTATTGAACAGGCACATGTGGCCTATGGCATCATCAGGACACGCTGTGATGCCCACGAGCCAGGCTGAGCCCTCAGAGCACAGCTCACTGCAGCAGGGACTGAGGCCATGTCCCACCCCATGGCTCTGCCCTTGTGCAAACCTGCCTTGTGCAAGGCAGGTCCTTGGTCAGGGAGACCTGGCCGACAGAGTTTTGTGCTGCTGGAGAAGTCATGTGGTAGCTGTGCCAGGCCAGTCCCAGCGCAACCATCCCCTGGCATAGGACCTGCGTGCCCAGGAGCAGGGATTCCACCTGCTGGGATGGTGTTGGGAACCATCAACCACGGTGTCTTGGGGGCCGTGGGGACACAGGGTCTGTGTGGGTGCTTGCCAGTCCCAGAGGTTGGCGTGCCTGGGAAGCAACCCCCCCAGCACTAGCAAGGGGGAACCCCCCAAAATGAGGTGGCTGAGACAGCAGGGACAGCCCTGGTGGCATATTAACTGGACAAGGAGGAGGCCAGGGGCAGAGTCCAGGCTGGTGGGGATAACATCGAGTCCCAGGGTCAGGGTCCGCAGGGACGCCGGACACTACTGGCACAGGATGCACTGCACTGCAGTGCTGGGTGCTGCATGGGCAGCCTCCACTGCTCCTCTCCTCCGGGCTCGGCTCCTGGGGATGGCAAGGCGCGCCATGGCCACCAGCCTGCTCCGCGTCCCCCCACCCCAGGGGCTGCTCCGGCCGCTGGCCGTGCCAGAGAGGCTGCTGCTCGGGCCGGGGCCCAGCAATGTGCCCCCCCGCATCCTTGCTGCAGGCGGCCGGCAGCTCCTGGGCCACATGCACCCCGAGGTGCTGCAGGTGAGCTGCCCCAGCCCAGCCTTCTTTCTCTCCCTTCCTATCCCTCGCCCCCCATGAGGGCCTGGGACAGCTCTGCCGGGGCGAGGGGGGGCAATAGCAGTGCCAGTTGGTCCCCTGCCACCTCAGGTGATGGATGAGATCAAGGCAGGCATCCAGTACGCCTTCCAGACGCAAAACCGGCTGACCCTGGCCATCAGTGGCTCTGGCCACTGCGCCATGGAGGCTGCCCTCCTCAATCTCCTGGAGCACGGTGACACTGTGCTGGTGGCCGTCAACGGCATCTGGGGACAACGTGCCGCCGACATCGCCAGGAGATTAGGTACGCTGGGGACAGCCGGACGGCACCGGCAGGGCTCAGGGGACTGGGCTTGTGGGCAGGATGCCAGAGTGTGACGCCTGGCTTGCTGTCCCCATCCTGGGGCGGCAGTGGCCAGTGACATGGCTTCCACAGCTGGAGAGCGGTCCCGGTTTTTTCCAGGGTGGTGTCCCTCCACTTACGGTGGTTTATGGCTTTTCCACTGGGCAAATCTCCGGGAGGCCAGACCCTGGCGGGTGGCTGCACTCCTGGGTCATGCACGACTGATTCCCTCGCGGAGCAGGTGGCTGCCCGGTGGGAGGCATGCCCAAACCTCACTCTCCCTCTGCCTAAATCCCTCCCAGGAGCCAATGTCCATGAGCTGCTGAAGCCCCCGGGCGAGTACTTTGCTCCGTGGGACATCGAGGAGGTGAGTGCCAGCCACGATGTGGGGTGGCGGGCACGAGCTGGCCCCGGGGACGGTCACCTTCCCCTCTATTTCATGCAGGGCCTGGCGCGGCACAAGCCCTCGGTGCTCTTCATTACCCATGGCGAGTCCTCCACGGGGGTGCTGCAGGCGCTGGAGGGGCTGGGCGAGCTGTGTCACCGGTCAGTGCACGGCGGGCACCCGTGGGGGCTGGCGGCACCCCGAGGTCGCCGTCGGGGATGGGGGCACGGGGATTTACATGCCCCGTGCTCTCCTCTGGCTCTGTTGTGCTGGAAGCGGTTGGTGCAGCCTCGGGGAGACTGGGACGCCGGGGCTGCAGACAGAGGGGTGGCAAGAGGAGGTGGCAAGATGAGGTGGCAGGGACACCGGGCTGAGCTCTGTCCTCCCATAGGCATGGCTGCCTGCTGCTCGTGGACGCAGTGGCATCACTCGGGGGAGCTCCCATCTTCATGGACCAGCAGGGTAAGAGCCACAGTGCCATCACGGACACCCAGGGGACAAGGGGGCTCACACCTGGGCCAGGGAAGGAGGGCAGTGGGATCAGCCCCACCACTTGCATTTTGGGCTAGCAGCACTAGAAACTGGTCCAGCTGCAGCCAGAGAGCCTCAGGGGACCGTCAGCAATGCCAGGGTGTCCCCCAAAGCAGGCCAAACACAAGCAAGACCTGCAGCGTGTGCTGCCCTGTGCTTCCCACCCACCCCTTGCAGCTGGGTTGGGGGAGCTCAGCATGTCCCCGCTGGGAACCCCCGGTCCCTAAGGAGCTGCCTCCCCTCTTGGGCAGAGATCGACGTCCTATACTCGGGGTCTCAGAAAGTGCTCAACGCCCCCCCTGGCAGCGCCCCCATCTCATTCAGCGAGCGAGCCAGGTAAGGACAGCCCTATCCCACTGAGGGGAAAAGCAATGGGCCTGAGGGGAGGCTGTCACCCCCCTGCTTTGCCAGCCATCCGCTCCAGCCCCGCTCTGGAGAGCGCACCCAGCAGCAGCTCTGTGGGGTCAGAGCCCATCCCGTCCCTGGGCAGCGATGGGCGCTGGAGCCAACCCCTGCGCTTGCTTTGGGGGGGCCCTCCTGCAGGACTGACCCAACCCCAGAGCGGGTGCGGTCAAGGTCCGGCTCCTCCCCAGCACTCTGCTTCACCAGGGAGAAGATGCTGAGGAGGAAGAAGAAGCCCCCGTCCTTCTACCTGGACATGGGCTGGCTGGCAAACTACTGGGGCTGTGATGGGGAGCCACGAAGGTGAGGGCAGGCTGTCCCAGGACAGATGGCCGCAGCCGAACCACCCACAGCCTTTGCCCCGGCTCGGGGGCTGCCTGCCCTGCAGGACTCGGGCCCTGTCTCCCCATCACCCTGTCCGCTGGTCGCAAAGCGGCCCTGGGGTATTTGCATCCCCTCTGCGCTGGGTGAAGAGGAGGGAGGATGCTGCACCCCAGTTCTTCCCCCCACCAAGCTGGAGTACTGCTCTGCTGCAGGCTGGGCCGAACCCACCTGGGGACCCCTTGGGTTTTGCAGGTACCATCACACGGCACCAATCAACAGCTTCTTCAGCCTGCGGGAAGGCTTGGCCATGCTGGTGGAGCTGGTGAGTGGCGCTGGGCAAGCAGGGGGGTACCAGCAGTGCTGGTGGGGTTTGGGGGAGCGGTGGGTGCCAGGACCTTCTCCCTCCTCTCTGCCCACAGGGTCTGGAGAGCTCGTGGGAGCGCCACCGGGCCAACTGCACACAGCTGTGCCAGGGGCTGCGCGACCTGGGGCTTGAACTCTTTGTGAAGGAGGAGGTGGGTGCGGGGCGAGCCCCCCACCATAGTGCAGGGGGAGTGGGAGGACATGGCCCTGTGCAGCTGGAGACGTGCCTGGGCAGCTTTGGATGCTGGAGAAAAAATTGCCCCCGCAGCAATGCTTTCTCCTGGCAGGCTGCTGGGCTCACTGGGGGACAGGGCTGCGGCCAGAAGCTGCAGATTTAGCCCAGTGTCTTTCTTCCCCAGAAGGCGAGACTTCCCACCATTACCACTGTCAGGGTACCTGAGGGCTATGACTGGAAGGAGATCACAGCCTTTCTCATGGACAACCACTCCATCGAGATCGCCGGGGGCCTGGGCCCCTCGGTGGGCAAGGTGGGCAGCGTCCTCCCCTCCTGCTGCCCATGGCCGGGCACTGAACCTGGCTGCGGCCACATCCGTCAGTAGCGTGCCCCACGATTAACTGGTGCTCTCTGGCTGCAAACAGCAAACACATGGCTGGATGCATCCCATCGCCTGCAGCAATTCATAGCAGCTCCTAACCACACACAATTGCTGCGCATAATTGAATAACTGTGCACATAATTAGCAGGGTGACACGTCTTTAGAGGAAACGCGTGTTATATAGGAGTAAGCAGGGAATTGTGCACATGCACTCACGCCCGGCCGCGCGCATGGCCGCTGCTCGCGTGCCCCCTGCTCCACGTGGGAGCCTGCACTCTGCCGCCGGCCGCTCTGCTGGCAGGGAGACGGCGCCAGGGCATGGCCGCAAAGGTGAGCGCTGCAGGGAGACGCTCGCCCTTCTCCTTCCAGGTCCTGCGAATCGGCCTCATGGGCTGCAACTCTACCAGTGGCAACGTGGACCGGGTGCTGCGTGCCCTGCAAGACGCCCTCGGGTGCTGCCGCCGCAGCAGGCTGTGAGCACTCCTGCAAAAGAGGGGATCCGGACGAGGCAGTGCAGCACTCTCCCCCATGAAGGGCTGGCAGGCAGAGGGGCTCTGCTGCCTCCCCGGGAAACGCTGCAACACCCGGCAACCCAAGCCGGAGCAGGAAGGAGAAGCTGGAGGAGCAGGGGACTTGGAGATGAGAGCTGCAGCTCAGCAGACGCGGAATGTGGCTCAAAACCCCTTCTCCTGGTCCCCTGCGCAGGGTCAGTCCTCACCTTGATGGCCTGGCCCTCCAGCTCCTCCCCTTCCCCTGGTCCCAGGGCACGGCAGCCCCACTGCAAGCTGACAGAAGGGCTGGATGCAGGATTCGACCACAGGTCTCTTCCCCTCCCACCACCATCACCCTTGGCCGTCCCTGCACCAGAGCCCAGCAGCACAGGATGCCGTCCATCCCCCCAGATTAGGTATCGTGGGATGAAACACCTGCTTTGGCGCCCAGCTCTACCAGGGGAGCTGGGAGGCCGTGCATCCCCACCCAGCTGCAGCAGACATGCGCTCGCTTCCCACACCATCTTTGCTCAATAAAGCAACATGGCAGTATGCTGGTCCCTGGCCCCGTAGCTCGCCTTGCGTCCCCCAGAGTTTTGAGACATCCAAATGGGGCAGCAGCAGGGTCCCGCTCAGCTCTGCTGGGGGATTTCTCGCCGGATCTTGGAGAGGAGCTGGGACATTGCTGAGTGGCGTGAGCCGTCCTCGATCCGGTACACCTGGAACTAAGCGGAGGCAGGGGGGGAGTGAGGGGAGAGAGCTCCCCGCTCTGCTTGAGCCCAATGCCCCAGCATCGCAGCCTCCTGCAGCCTTCTCAGTGGGGTTGGGGAGCGCATGCCAGCGGCTGCCAGGGGCCATAGGGCTCTGGGGGGCAAATGCCAGCGCATCCTAAGCTGCCCAGCCCAGGTGGTTTCTGGCACTGCCGTGCTCTGCCTCGCGAGAGCAGCTCAGGGTCTCCGGTCCCCGTTACCTGGCTGAGCAGGATGTCAAAGTAGGCTGTGTCCCAGTAGGACCCGTCCTCATCAGGGAGCTGCAGCAGGGCTCGGGTGCCAGGGTCTGCCTGCCAGCTGTCAGTGCGCGCAGGGAGGCCAAAATGGAAGCGGAGGAAGCGTCGGGGGTCTCGGGCAAAGCTCTCCACCTTACAGTAGAGGGAGGCGAGGTCTGGGGACTCTCCTTGGAAGAGGTTCTCCTCTGGGTGCAGGAAGTGGGGCAGGTGCCGGGTGGCCAGGCAGCGGAGGAGGATCACCAAGAGCCTGTAGATGGAGCCCTCCAGGTCCTGCCAGTCCTCTGCGGAGGGGAAGAGCTCCGTGCTCCACAGCAGCACCATCTGCGGGGAGGGAGAGAAGGGTGTGGGATTGCGCACTCCCCACAAAGGCCATGCCTTCACACCCTGCAGGTCACCGCACAACCACCTGTGGAGCTGAGCCCTCAACACGGACATCACGTCCTCAGCAGCCAAGGGCTGCGCAGGCTCTTGGAGCTGCTGCTTCAGCTGCTGCAGGTGCAGCCGATGCCCCACCACCCCTTAGTTTTGAACCTTTGCTTCACTCCCCTAAGAGCCCCCAGCTCTCAGCTCCAAGGCAGGTCCCAGCTCTGCAGCAGCTCCAAAACAACACGCCCAAGCTTTCCTCAGGCACCAAGCAACAGTAAAAAACCCTGCTTGTGGTTTTCATCAGCCACTGGCAAGGCAGGCGAACCCCCAGCAGCTGCCACACCAGCTTCCTCGGCACTGCGCTGGCAAAAGGCCTGGCACCGATGCCTTTTGGTGTCATGGCATAATGGGCACCGCACGCAGTGGGCTGGAGCAGAAGATGCTGTTTTGAAGGACAGATGCATACTGTGCCCCTTTTTTAAAAAAAAAAAAAAAACATCAAGGAAGGCAACATAAAGCAAAACCCACAGGATTTGGGTTACTTGGAGCTGGAGCCATTCTCTTGGCAGAAGATGACTTTGTGTCCTTCTCCACCCCAGCCCAGAGAGCTGCCACAAGGCAGGGCACACCTAGATTGGGCCACCAGGTGCTGTCCCCAGTGTGGCCCCTTTCCCGACCAGTGTCACCAGCTGGCATGGGTCCAGAATGCCGAAAACAGATTGGGTGGGGAGAGAGGGTTTTGTCAGAGGAAACGCCACCCTCAGCCCTGCACGGGCACCTCCCAGCATGCCGGGGCACAGCACGGCAATGCAATCCCCAGCATGGCCCCTGCAGACACAGGCAGCCTGTGCCAGGGGATGCCTGGCACATCGGCACAGAGCCACAGCTCTTAACTCTCAGGGTGTTTCAGGCTGGAGGTTGCTGGTTCAATCCAGCAAGTGCCTGCGTTTGCAAGGAAGAAGGATCAAGCCCCTCTAATCATGGTCGGCAGTGTGCATCCTTTCTGGACACAGCCATGGGCTGGTACATCCCAAAGCACTGCAGGCACTTGGGTTTGTTGCTTGGGATCTTCTTCCAGCAGCGACTTGGCCGCGGTGGGGTGCGGATGAGAAGCCTTGGCTCTGCCTGCCCAGAGAGCCACGGTCCCACCAGCAGAACCTACCTACCTTCAGGTGGTTGAAGGTGAGACCACCTTTCCCACCCTCCTCTCCCCAGTCCTGGCTGCGGAGCTGGTTGAGCAGGCGAAGGCTGTCCAGACGGGGTCCCTTCAGTGAGTCCACTGCCTGAAGCAGCTTCAGCAAGGGGAGGTGAGTGGAGGATCTGGCAAGAGAAAGTGGGGTCTGGTGAGAGGAAGCATGGAGACCTGCATCCTCCCAGCTGGAGAGAGGATACCTGCAGTGACACAGCGTGCGTGGGGATCCCCCCTGGCCACCCACATGGCCCTAGGCACGCAGCATCCTTGATCCACCTCCCACACCCGCCTCTGGTGAAGAGGGACCAGGGAGATTTGCAGCATGATGGGGATGCTGCTGAGAAGCTCCTGCCTTCCTGGGAGGGACAAAAGGGGAGGCAAAGTGGGGTTGTGCTCCCCTACGTACAGCAGAGAAGGCTGCAGGGAGGGGCCGAGCATCCGGCTGGACCACACTGCACCCGAAATAAGCCTGGGCTGGTCCAGCCGGATGCTCGGCCCCTCCTTGGGGCCAGGTAGCTGTGCTGGCAGGCAAGATGTGTGTCACCCTGGCCACCCTCCCACCCACAGCCCGCCCTGGGAGGCACCTCATCACCCTGCTGCTGCCAGATGCCCAGGCTCACTCCCAAAGCCCGAGCAGGGATCTGAGAGCTGCCACCCTCCGTGCGGCTGGGGTTCAGCTCCTGCAAACAATTTGAGGGGGCTCCTTCAGTTGCATCCCTCGCCTCTTTCCTTGAGCTACCTGAAATTTGGCTGAGGTTTTTCCCCCAACACAGGGCAGCAGGTTTGGGCATCATGAGGGGGTGACTTCACCCCGCTGTTGACATGTCCCTCCACTTTCCCATCCCTTTTTGCACACACCCGACAGTGCTGCTGGCCAGGTAGGATTCCTGGGGCAGGGTCACCCCGCTATGCATGCAGCTGAAACCCTCACCTCCAGCAATGGGGAGAGGCAGGGATGAAATGGGCCTCTTCTGTGGCCTTCCGGAGGCTGCTTTCAGGGAAGCCCCTGTCGCTCTGCCGCCCTTTGAGCCAGAGCGGCTCCTGCCGCCTCCTCACCACAGGGACAATGTCAAAGCGGATGGTCTTCCAGCCGCCGCGGATCAGCAGGGAGAGCTCCATAGCATCTTCCTGCAGATTTTCGGCACTGAGGTCACCTAGATGCGGAGGGTTTGGCCGCAGTTAGGAGGTTACCACAGCCGGTCCCGCAGGCTGAACCGGGTACGTGCCGCAGACACCCGTGGGCAAGTCCCACCCCGCTCGACTCATCCCTTTCCAATGCTGCGGTTTGGCTGTGGTTCCCCGGCAAAAGCCGTTCTACAAACCCCGTTGGGGTGGTTTTCGGGAAGGAGCATCACTCCAGTGGGGCTGAGGGCCAGGCCAGTGGGTGTGGGCACAGCAGGAAGCCCTGAGCGGCCGAATGGGACCATGCTGCTGGGTAGCTGAACAGCGCCAAGAAAAACAACGTGGTCCAAGAAAAATGAACCAGGAAACATCTCAGGTTGTGGGGGTAGAGGAAGACGAAGGGCTCTGGCTTGGCTGAGGAGGAAGGTGGGAATGGTGGGCTTACTGGGGCTGGGTTAAGAGACTTCCGGACCTGCTGGTCCTCTCGCATCACCTTTCCATCAGGGCTGAGATTTACTTCAAGAAGCACCTTTGGAGATGGAAATGCATACAGAAGCTGATGGGACCCCTATGAACATTCCCAGGGTCCCTTCCCCCCATGTCCTTCCCGGGGATGCTGGTCCCAGCTGGGGCCCATGTGTGCGCAGGGTCAGATCCATGCCCCAAGGTCCCGCTCCAGCCCTGACACGCTTCCAGCTCACCCTCCAAACAGCCTCCTCCAGGCAGCAGGGGACTCAGAGGCCAGGAGAGACAGGGGGAATGCTGTTAGGGTGAGCCAAGCATGCCAAGTCCCTGAGCAAACCCTCCCCGGGGACTAACGGCAGGGGTGGGTGAACCCTGCATGGAGCTGCCACCCACCAAGTAGGGTGCCATCAGCCAAGGGTGAAGATGCCTCAGGATGACTCTGCTGCTGTGGGATGGCGGGCAGTAGTTTGCATCTCCCCTTCCTTAGCTGAGGGCAAAGCCTGTCCCAGCGCATGGCAGGGCACTTGCTTGCTTGTGCGCACTTTGGGCAGGCCATGCGCCTGGGGACTTACGCCCCAGCCCATTTGCGCAGGGACCACCGCCGAGCTGGGCTTCCCAACTGCGCTGGAGGCAGCTCCTGGCTGGGGAAGCGCCCTGCAAGCGTACGCACCTGGCTGAAGCAGGAAGCGGCGTTGGCAGTGCACGATGGCCGAAACAAGAAGCTCTTTCAGGTGCTGGAGGACTTTGCCCGGAACCAGGCACCCCGCACCACCTCCCTGCTCCATCACACCCACAGCGCTGGTCCAGTCCTCCAAGTCAGTCCCTGGAGAGGGCACTTCCAGACAGCAGGTGCCCAGCCCTGGATAGTGCCCAGCTGGGGAGTCCCTGCACCAGCATGTCAGCACCCGCAAGCCATCGCCATCGATCCGCAGGGGGACCTCCATGGTGACAGCATCCTCAGAGGTGCAGAGAGCAAACTCGAAGGCTTCCAGGTTCCTGGCGTAGTCTACAAGGAAGCGGGGCTCCCTGGCGTGGACACCCTCCAGCAGGGTCAGCAGGATGTCCTCAGCCCGCTGGAAATGCTCCAGCCGCTGTCGCTCGCGGGACACAATCACCCCGAGGTAGCTGTGCCAGTGGGAAGTGCTGGCTGCCATGGCAGCTTTGCCGCAGTACCGAGCCTGCTCCGAGCAGGAGTAAAAATACATGGGCAGGGAGGGCAGGGCTGGGAGCCGGTGCGGGGTGGGCGGAGGGAAGCCACAGCCAGGTGTTGACAAGCACCACTGCTGGGCAAGCGCCAGGGAGAGCTGCCGGGAGCACCGTGTCCCCTTGGGACAGACCCAGGGTGGGGGACAGAGTCACGCCGTGGCCCCCCTGGCAGTCCAGCGGGATGATGAGATGCTCAGCGGGCAGGTCGCACCAGGATGACGCTGTGGTCTCCCACACCTCTCCCAGCACTGGGGCTGCGTGCCGGCAGCATCCCCTCACTCCCAGTGCCAGATGAAGGCGAACTACCGCCCTCCCACCCTGGGCCAGCTCGGCTCGACAGGCCCAGCTGCCTGGGGCTGCTGGGGCAGGTCTGCTCTGAACTTGTGTTACGCCCACGGGAACTGGGAGCAGGCTCATGCTGGAGCCCGGCCATGCTGGGGTGGCTGTGGGAGGGCTGCGGGACCCCACGCCCACCATGCAGGGGCTCAGTGCAGCCCGGTGGGCCCAGCCCCATGCCCAGCCCGCAGCTCCATCAGGCTCAGGCTCAAGCTTGCCAGATGCGGGCAGCCCCCGGTGCCCCTCAGCCGGGCAGAGCCCCCTGGGCCCAGTCCCGCAGCCGGCCCACAGTTTGCCCAGGTGCAAGCGCAGGCCCAGGCCCACTGCAGGCAGCTCCCGGCCCCCCTCGGCTGTGCAGACCCCCCCCAGGCCGGGCTCCCGCCGAGGCCCGCGCCTTCCCCTGCCCGCCGCGGTGTAGGGGAGGCCGCGGGCCCGGCCCGGCCCCACGCGTGGGCCCGCCCCGCCCCACAGGTGGGCCCCACCGTCAGCCCGGCAACACCGCCCCCGCCACGCCCGAAGCGCGGCGGCTGCGGTCGCCATGGCGACGGCGTGCCCCTGCGGCGCGGTTGCCTGGCGACGGCGCTGGGCCGCGGGGATGGTCGCCACGGGGGGACATGCAAACCGGCGCTTTCGGCCCCAAAAACCGCTGGGCAGCGGGGTGGGAGCGGGCCGTGGCGCCAGAGGCGGCGGTCCTCAGCCTGGCTGCCGCCAGGAGGAGCAGAGGCTGCGGAGGCAAAGGCTGTGTCTTGGGTCCGTGCTCCCATCTGAGCGGGGTCGTGGTCACCTTCCGCCCCCCGAGAGCTGCCTGGGACAGGCTTAGCCCCTGGGCGGCCCTGGGTTAGGACAGCTCCGGCCACAACAGGGCAGAGATTGGCCGTTGTTTCTGCACAGCCTTTCTGGCTGTACCCTCGTACCTGCCCTCAGTCATCCAGCATCTCCCACAAATCCCAGAGAGGGGGGTGCATACTGTGGCCTTCCCGGGGCAGGTTCCCCAGCTTCACAGGCCCTGAGCCGGGGTCTTAATAATTTTAGCCCATGGATGGAGGGCAGGGCTCTCCCGGCAGTGCTCTCCCAGCAGGACAGCATGGTTCAGTAAACCCAGGCTTCCCTGCAAACCATTCCTGCCCTTGCTCAGAGCAGGGAAAGGAGTGGGGGAGGCTCCGTGGCAGCGGGAACCTGTGTGGGAAGGAGGTCACAGCCGAGCATGGGGCCCTGGGACCACTTCTGGAGAGAGGAGAGAGGGCCACACGGTTCAGGGCCGGTCCTCCCACCCCCTGTGGCTCAGGCTCTTTATGGCCCTTTTGTATAGCCCAGATGAGGTTTCTGGATCTCCCTGGAGTTGTTTCCAGTTCATCCTCATGCCTCCTTCTGCCCCGCGTGGCTGAGAAACCACTCTCCATGCAGGGGTCTGTCCCTCATGGCTGTCTGTCCTTCCACCAGCTGAGCTCCAGGGAGCCCTGGTTGCCTTCCAAGATGGAGCAGGGCCAGAGTTTCAACCTGCAGAGCATCCTCATGTGCCTGCAGCACGAGCCACGGAGGTGAGCAGGAGCCCGCACCGAGCTCCTCACCATCTGGAGACTGGGAATGCCCAGGGTGGGAGAGGCCCAGCCAGATTTTAAACCCCTGACAGCGAGCGACAGGCTTTGCATCTCCTCACCCGAACCCTGCGCTCCTTTTTTCACCCCACCTGATCAGGAGGTCCTCAGTCCCCCATGCCGACCACCGTCTTGGCAAGGGCTGCAGGTGCAGCTCAGTCTTGCCCTCCTCCATCACATGGGGAAGACAAGCTGGCTGGCATTCCAGAGAGGAGCCGAAAGTGGCAGGACTCTCTGCTGCCGAAGCAGGGCTCCTGAGGGCTTCACCCTCCCCATCAGAGGGGTCTGGGCTCATCCTGGAAGATGCTGAGCCCAAGCCAGGCAGGAGACATGACTGCTCCAGGCCCCAATGTGGAGAAAAGAGGGCACAGAGATGCAGGCCACTGCTTTTCCGGGGGTGGTGGGGCACGGGTCACTGCTGATGGGGTCACTGCGTGCCATAGGAGCATCACTTTGTCACAGATGGGATCTCTGCTGTGGCAGCAGGCAGGACAGTCCTTCAGGCAGTGCCCGGCAGGGATGCTGGAGGAGGCCACGGGGGTCACGGAGGAAAACTGAACTGTAAGCGGGAGTGGTACTATGGGAAGGTAAGGCTCGTCAGGGTGGAGAGACGAAGCAGTGCGCCCCGGGAGGCTTGGTGCTGGTGGGGGAACCATGCCCTCCTTGGCGCAGTGCTAGCTGACCCCGCAGCATGACCCTGGCGTCCTGCTCCCATCGCTGCCAGAGCTCTGGTGCCAGGAGGAGCGAGTGCTACACGACCCCCCCAGCTCCTCACTGCCTTTGGCACCTGCACTTTACAGACCTCCGGGTGCCACCATCGAGAGGTAGCTGCTGCAAAATGCTGCCCTCTGCCCCTTCACACAGGCCAGCGCCTTCCCCTTTCCCCTTCTTCCTTCCTCTTTTCCTCTTCCCCAATCCTCCTTCCTGTTTTCCCCTTCCTCCTTCCTCTTTTCCCCTTCCCCTTTCCCCATCCTCCTTCCTGTTTTTCCCTTCCTCCTTCCCCTTCCCCTTTCTCTTTCCCCTTCCCCTTCCCCTTTTCCCTTTTCCCTTTTCCCTTTCTCCTTTCCCTCTCCCCTCTCCTTTCCCCTTTCCATTTTCCTTTCCCCTTCCCCTTGCTTCTTTCCTCTTTCCTTTTTCCCCTTTCCCTTCCCTTTTCCCCTTCCTCCTTCCTCTTTCCCCCTTCCCCTTCCATCTTCACCCTTCCTTTTCCTCCTTTTCCCTTCTTCCTGTCCCTTTCCCTTTCCCCTTTCCCCTTCCTCTTCCTCTTCCCCCTTTCCCTTCCTCTTTCTCCTTCCCCTTTCCCTTCTGCCTCCTCTCCCCTCCAGGCAAGGGGCCAGGAGCAGGCCTTGGAGGAGCAGGTACTCCGCTGCTGCCAGGCACAGGCAGCACAGGCAGCGCAGGCAGCAGCCCTGCTGCAGACACCGCGGGAGAAGGAAGAGCTGGCCGGGGAGCAGTGCGGGCTGGTGGCACAGCTGGCGACACAGCTGGCCAGCCGGGAGAAGCGGCAACAGCCAGAGGTGGTGCCGGATGCTGCCCGACACCCTGGGTCGGCGGGCAGCTTGGCGGGGGATGCTGAGGGGCAGAGGTCAGCGTGGCAGGTCTGGCTCCTGCCTGCACTTTGCCTGCTGGGGGAGGTTGCCTGGCGCTGTGACCTTCGCATGGGGGCCATGGGGCGTGAGGCCACCCCCTGCCTGCTGGCATCCGTCCCTGCCCCCCCGGGAGAGCCAGAGCTGGGTGCTGCAGGAGCAGGAGGAGAGAGGAGCTGGCGTGGGGAGGGGACGGCGCAGGTCGGTGTGGTGGGGAGACAGCAGAAGCTCCATCCCGTGCAGAGGAAGCAACAAAACACGGGAGGGCTGAGCCCTGCCCGGGGCCGTGTTGTGTGTGCGGGCGAGCAGCACGGCCAGGCACAGCGCAGGGCTGGGCGTTCAGGGCAGCGCCAAGACGTGTAACCCAGCGATAGGCTCAGATGTGGCACATCACCACTGCAGGTGAGACATGGGGGAAATTTTCCCAGCAAGAAGGTCAGTTAGGCCGTGGAAGACATGGCTGGAGCGTGTGGTGCTCGGTCTGACGAGTCACCGGGAGGCTGGCGGGAAACGGCCTGGCACTGGCAGAGGGGCTGGGCTGAATGAGCTAATCGCTCGTTTTCCATCTCGGCATTTTATGGTTCTGTGAATTTTCACTCCATTGGAAACAGGAGAGAGAAAACAACCCAAAAATAAGAGCAAGGGCAAACGACAGAGAGGAAAAAACCCGGGGGCGTGGGAGCACTCGACATGGCAGGGGTGGGCGACGGTCTGCAGCAAGCCCTGGCGTCCCTCAGCCAGCTTGCCCGTTTGTAGGACACCGTGCGCAGTGTCACCGCTGAGCCCTGGACCCTGCAAGATGCCATTGCCACCCGGCAGAAAGACATCAGGGGTTTAAGCTGGTGGGTGGAGCAGCTAGCTGGGGACAGGGAGGCCGAGATGCGGGACGTAGGTGATGCTCTGCCCCAGCGCCCCAGCTCCGCACCAGCCCCAGCGCCGGCACCCCTCTGCCCCACGAGCCTCCTGCCGGAGTCAGGAGTTCACCCTTAGCAGCACGGCCCCCAGCAAAAAGGCTGGGATGGGGAGGGGGGGACGCAGGCAGGGGAGGTAGAGAGGAAGGGAGAGTAATTTAACATGACAGGCTGTTTATTTTGGCAAAAAGGGTCTATTTTCAACAGATTTCAAAGCCCAGCCCCGGGGCCGGGGGGGGGGGACCACACAGAGGAGTGGGAGAGCAGGGGTGCGAGGGGGGGTTCAATGAGGCACCCGGGCTGAGAGAGATGGAGAGGAACCCCCTCGCCTGCTTGTCCCCAGAGAACTGTCGGGTTTTCACAGCCCTGGGTGTGCTCGCGCACTTTAGTGGATTCCCCCCCCCGGGTGCCCCCACGGGCGCCCGCGCGCTCCCGCACGCACGTGCTTGCCTGCACGCACCCGCACACGTTCGCACGCTCCCCCAGCCCCTGCTCCTTCCTCCGGGCCAGGGCTCAGCTGGAGTCTTGGCTTCCCCCAGCGACATTTCAAAAGAGGCTGTTTATTAAAAAAAAAAAAAAAAAATTGCTAGGAAAGAAATAATTATTATAATCACATTAAGAGTTTTGGCTGTAAAAGTCCTGCGAGAGCACAGGGAAGGAGCCGAGGCTGCTAACGGCAGGGAGCGCGGGGGGTGGTTTTCCTGCCTTGTGCTCTTTTTTTTTCAGTCCTCATCCAACACCCCCCCCCTGCCTTTTCCTCCCCTTTATCCTGGGAAATGAAAACAATTTATTTAATGATGGATCGTCCCTTTCTCTGGTCACTGACCTTCTGGGTGAATTTCTGCTGAGCTCGGCAGAAAACCCGAGGCTGGGTTGTGGATCCCATCTGTGGGTGGGGGAGGGGAGGGGGGGAGCTCACCCTCATCCTTCCCAAAAACCACCACAACAGTCCTGGGGAGAGGGACGGGGCCAGTGGGGAGGATCCCCACGACAGCATGGGGCTTTTCTGCAGCCGCTGTCCCTGCAGCCCCGGTCCCGGAGCTTTGGGAGCAGACACAGTGGCTGCAGCAGCCCCCAGAGCCCCCCACCCCATCCCCTTCTTTCTCCAAGAGGCCCACAGGGGTTCCCAGCACCCACCGCCTCCTCCCCAACCTGGCCCGGGGTGCAAGGGCTGGGCTGGGGTGCAGTGCTGGAGTGGGAGCGGGGGACGGAGAAGCTGTACCTAGGGTGGGAGCAGGGAACAGAAGCGTGGTCTCCATCCCGCCGGCAGCCACGTCCTCCCTTGCTGCCTGGTGGTGGGGCGGTGAAGGGGCTTCCTCAGCTCGGGGTGGCCACGGGAGGTGGTTTTTGGACCTCGCCAGGCAAGGGGGCCAGGCATGAGGCCGGGTATGAGGCTGGGGACGTGCGTGGGACAGCACGGGGCTCCCAGCAGCAGCCAGCAGCGGGCACCCCGCAGCAGGCAGCCTGGCGCTTGGCCAGGCTTTGCTCCCCCCGGGGAGAGGAAAGCCAGGGGAGTGAGGGGAAAGGGCAGGATCACACCAACCAGCCACCTTTCGTTTGTTCGGGCTGTCAGCACCCAGCGGGCACCGGCCCAGGGCCCCGGGCATGGATGTAGCCTGGCATCCCCGCCGGTTGTGCTCAACCCCCAGCTGACATGCAAAGCAGGGATGGAGCAATCCAGCGTCCAGCCCCCTCCCCTCTGGCCCTTCCTCTGCCGTGGCCTGTTGCTCAAAGCATGGTTCTTGTAAAAACGCGTAAATATTTATACAAGAATAATTTAAAAAACATGGTCTGTCAAATAATCAAAGCAGCAGAACATCCGAGGAGCTTTCAGCTGGATTGGGAAATCCGGTGTTGCTTTCTGACGCCACGCTGCAATGCTGGAGGTGCTCGTGGCTGGCCTCGGCCCTGCGGGCTGCCGGACTTGCCGGCGCGGATTCATGGCAGGTTTGAGGTCTTCATTAATGTGGTTTGGGGACCACGGTGGCAGGCGGCTTTCACTTGCATCAACTCGAGCCACCCGCTGCCGGGAGCCCCAGCTGGGGATGGGACTTCACTAGGCATCGGTTTCAGCCTCACATCCCGGTTTCGGCACTGTCCCCTGCGCTGGGACTGTGCCAGGAGCCGGACAAATCCTTGGGTGAAGCACTGCACCCCTGTCTTCTCCCGAGCTGCGTGGCAGGGCCGGGGACTGGTGTGGGGAGTGGCAGGGTGGTCCCCAGTGCCGTGGGGTGGCAGGGGTACTCCCCGGCGGCATCTCCATCCCTCCAGAGTCAGCATGTCACAAGCTTGGCTTCGCTGCGGTGGGGCGAGAGCCTTGGGCCAGGGTTTCCCCCAGGGAATGAGATTTGTGTCCGTCTAAATGGTCCCACATCCCCGTTTGCACCAGTGTCACCAGTCACCAGCACAGCCACAGCTCCTTTCCTGCATCCTGGTAGCACCACGTCCCTCCGGCACCACCGAGAAGCCCTGAGCTGCCGCTCCCCAGGGAGGCAGGGGAACGGCCTTAAAATGGCAGCACCTGGAGACCCCCAGCCCCATTTCTGCTCACTTGGGGCTCCCCTGGCTGGACCAAGGCGGGGGATGTGATTGCCACCGAGCGATGACCCTGCTGCCGTAGCTCAGCTGACCCACAGCCACCAGATGCCTCGACCATGCGGTTCGGGGGGTCCCAGGATGGCACGGGGAGGCGAGGGGGTGGGAGAGGGGAAGGGGTCCCCCCTGTTCCCACGGCCCGTAGAGCTGGAGGGCAGAAGCAGGCACTGCTGCGGGTTCAGGCAGCGCAGCGGGAGTGGGAGCCATGTGTTGCTGTAACCTTCGTCCTCCTGGCCGCCCTCCAGTCCCTTCCCACCACCCGCATTTATGCGCGTGATTCGTGTTCTTGCATTCTTTGAACCCGGGCCAGATAACGAGTTCAAACCCCTTCATTAAAACCTCAGCTCCCCCCCAAACGCCCGTGCACCTCCCTGGGCTACCTGGCTGCCTCGCCCGCCCCGGGGAGGGGGCGCCCGGGGCCAGTTCCCTCCCCGCGGGAGGTGATGCTTGTGCCGTGCACGTGTTCGGCATCCGCAGGGAATGCTCTCTGCGCTCGGCCTAATTAGCTGGAAGGGAGGGGGAGAGCCAAATCCAAACCATGTGCTGACCTGCAGGCCCCTCCGCCTGAAAGCATCCGTGCTGAACACTCTCTGGATCGTTAATAGCTCCCCGGGTCCTTTCTGCACGTCCCCCCTCCGAACACGCAGGGCCTGGCTGGTTGGGGCTTTGTACTCTTTCCCAGTGGTTTTCCAGGGCTGCCTTTGGTGGGAGACAGCGGGCGACCCCAGGGCTGTGAGCGGCAGCCAGGGGGAAACCAGGGGGCAACTGCCCATGGATTTGGGGCAACCCCGGTGCTGTGATGCCGAGGAGAGACAGGCTTGGGGTCAGCAGAAGGACCTCTGCCTCCATCCCTTGTTCTGAGGCAGCATCCGCCTCTCCCTCCGGTGCAGCTTTGCAGTGGGCGAGCTTGTCCCGCAGCGCACCCGGCACCCGCCGGCCGCCTCAACCCGCTCGCCGGGTGCCTGCAGAGCTTGGGGGGAAGCACCAGGTCCAAACGCTGCTGGGACCCACGCCGAGGTGTTTCGCTGAGGAGCATCGCTGGTCGCGAATGCCAGGAAGGGCAGGGGAAGCCTGGGATGAGTGCCTGGGATGCCCCCGGGACCTGCACAGTCCCCACCCCAGCACGACAGCCCCACCAAACCCACCCCCCCCCGGGGCGGACGCAGGGGGTCTCGTCCCCGTTTTGGGGGCCACCAAGAAGCTGGACACCCTGAACGCAGCTGCGGGCAGAGGAAAGGGGCATTCGCTCCTGGAGAGGGACCGGGCAGTGGTGGCCAGAGCTTGGCCAGATGGTGCGGGGAAGAGGCTGCTTCCCCCCATGCTCCCTGGCTTCGCACTGGCTCCAGCTCCTGGCCCAGAGGAAATGGCTGCCGGCCGTGGCCCACAGCTGTTTTCGCCGCTCGGTTTGCTGCTTTCAATTTAACGTCCCGGGGGGCTGGATTGGGGCGATGCAGGGGGAGCATTGCAGTGCTTTCCCGTGCGAAGCCTGCCTGGAAGAAAATCCTTCCCTCACGCTTGGGATGGCTGCCGGCAGGGCTGCTCCCTCCTGCCTGCGCTGCCCGTCTCCGGAGGGAAAAGCCGCTGGCAGAAACCCGGGATGGCCCTTGCAGGGATGCTCGTGGGGGCGCGGGGCAGGCTGGTGCCACCATGTCCCCATCTCCCTTGGGAGCTGAGCTTGCAGTGGGGTCTGGCGTGGCACGGCAGGACCGGGAGACAGGACTTTTGGGAGCACGTGGTGGGCGCAACCTCTGCCATGGGAGCATGGGGCTCACTCTCCTGGGTGCGAGGTGGTGGATGGCAACAGCCAGAAGACCCCCCCCGGCCGATCCGCAAAAGAGATGGGTCTCGGCTGGCACCCCCAGAGCCGCAGATGGGCTGCGTGGAGAGGGTGGTGGCACCCCCGCTGCGTCCCCCAGCACGGCGTCCCCCGGGCTGGGGAAGGGGCGAGCAGCCTAATGCCTTCCAGAAGATCAGCTGCAAATGGCCGAGGAGGGTAATTCATATCAAACTCATAAAGCCTTTATTACTGTCTCGGGGGAGAAATCCGGATGTGGCCGTTTATTTATTTTGGATTTCGCTTTTTTTTTTCCCGCCCCTCTTTTCCTTTTAACATTTTCTTCAAGGAGGTTTTTAAAGGGACAGGGACGCCTTGCTGCGTTCGGCAGCGGGGCTCAGCGGGGACCAGCTGCCCACGGAATGTTTGGTCCTGGAGAGTTGGCAGATCTTGGGGTCCGGCTTCAGGGCCACTCCGAGGGGGGCCAGACCCTGGCGCTGCCAGGGGCCAGGGGTGCCGTGCTGCCCCGAGGGCATTTCGGAGCCCCGCAGCTTTGCCCGGGTGCTGCATCCGGGCTGCCTGCAAGGTCTCCCCCTGCGCCCAGCCCTGCTCTCGGCCCTCCACCCCATGCCTCAGTTTCCCCCGCTCTACAGAGGGGCGATGATCCCTGCGCCAGCCCTGCCGCCTCTCCGGGCCGCCAGCAGTGCGTGGGCGAGGATTTTGGGAGCACCCTCACACCGATGGCAGAGCTGGGGCCCTGGTGAGGCAGACTTTCCACGACGGTGTCCGTGGCTGGTCCTAACCCAGTACCGCTGTTGTTTGCTCCTCCGCTTCGCTCTTTACATAATTTGTTCCTTGGCTCCTTTTCAAACGTACCTCGCAATCGTTACAGCAGAGGATATTTATACAGCGGGGGTGTGGAATAACACAGAAAACCTCTGTAGCCAGGGACTGGATTCCTGCACCATCCCAGTGCCAGGGGCAAGCGATGGCCCTCCCCCGTTTTGCCGGAACCCTGGACGGGGCTGGATGGGGTTCACCCTCGCATGCCCCCCCCCAGCTGCGCCTGCGCACCCCGGATGCTTGTGCCGTGGGACACGTTGTGCGCAGCCACGGGGGCACTGGGAGATGGGAGGGGATGGGGGCACCGAGCCCCCGGTCTGGCTGGGTCCCTCACCCCAGCACCTGCCCGGCGGCGGGGCAGGCAGCATCCATCATTAACTCTCAATTAACTATCAAAACCCACCAGTGCTTTTTAGCGGGGTCTCCCGGGGGGGTCTCCCAGGGGGCAGCCCCGCCAGTTTTCTGAGGGACTCGGGCTTTCTTGATAAAACCATTTGCTGATGATAAATGTAGGGTGGGTGTGAGGTTTTTTTTTTCTTCTCCAATGGAGACAAAGAGGCCCTTGAGCCTAAAGCGTAACTTAAAACATGGCATTCCTGAAAAGAATTTCCTGATAATATTTTTAGCACCTGAAAAAAAAAAGAGGAAAAAGCAAAAAAAGCAAATAACACCATTTTTTTCTCTTCCACTCTTTTTTTTCCCCCTCCAGTCCTCTGTTTTAAAGGAGCAGAGGGGACCCGCTGCTGAACTGCAGCTGGGGGGCAGCGGCGCCGCGGCTGGCCCTGGAGGGGGGCTCCGCACCCACGCGTGTCCTTGGGTGGTCGCTACTTTTCCCCTGTGGGGGATGAGGGGGCGGCGAGGCGTCCCTCCGCGGGGGGCTTGGGAGGAGAGGGGGCGGCAGGGGGGTCCCTGCGTGGGGTCCCCTGCTGCCCCCTCCCCCCCACGCCCCCCCGTGGGGGGCCCGCCCACCGCCTCCTCCTCCCACCCCGCCCATCCGAGCCCTGGCCCCCCGTGTTATTTGCATACCCCGCCTCTCCACCACCGCCCTCCCGGCGCGCCGAGCGCCCATTGGCTGGCCGCACCAGGTCTATGCAAATCACCCGCAGGGGGGCGGTGCTGGCGGGGAGAAGGAGCCCGGCGCGGCCGCGGAGCTGCGAGCTGCAGCGGGCGCCTGGTGCTGAGGCGCCAGCTCCGAGCTCGGAACGCTCGGCTCCCAGCGATCAGCCTCGAGCTCCGCGCAGCGGCCGCCCGGCTCCGAACGCTCAACTCCGCGCTCCGCGCAGCGGCCGCCATCTCCAGCTCCGTGCCCGTCGGCGGGCGCCCTTCCCCCGCCGCGCCGCCATGCCGCGGTGGCCGGTGCCGGCGTGAGAGGCGAGCGGCCGATCCCGGCGGCCATGCGGGGCCTGGCGGGCTGGGCCGTGCTGGTGGCCCTGGGCGAGTGGCTGTGGGCGGGTGGCGTGGTGCCGCTGGCGGACTTCTACCCCTTCGGGCCCACGCAGGGCGACGCCGCCACGCGGAAGCAGGACGACGGCGGCTCCGAGCTGCGGCCCCTCTCCGTCCCCTTCCCCTTCTTCGGCGCGGGGCACACCGGCCTCTATGTGAGTACCGGGGGGCAGCAGGGATGGCCTCCCTGGGGCCTCCCTTTTTTATTATTTCTTTTTATTATTATTTCTTTGTATTATTTCTTTCTATATTACTATCCTGCTCGGATGGATCCAAGTACATCTGGGTTTCCATGGGGGCCATTGGGTGGTCCCCATTTAACTCTGAGCATCAGAGGAATAACGGCCTGCTGAGGGCGGGGGGAGATCTGGCGGGGCCCCGGGCTCGGGAAGTCTGCCGGACCCCCAGCTCGGTGGGGCCGGGGCCACTTCGGGTGGCACAGTGAGGGTCCTGGCCCTGGTGAGGGTCCCGGCCCTGCCACACTGGGGATGCTGGACGAAGCGCTCGCCTGCGGTGGGGAGCCCTGGACTTAGCGCTGGCTGGAGCCAGAAATACTGACGCCTCGTGAGACTGGCCCCCGCAGTGGCGTGCCATGGGGGTCTCAGCGGCAGGGAGCTCGGAGCAGGCGTGCGGCAGCCCCTGGATGGTGTCCCTCGCTGGGGAGGAGGTGGCGGTGGGGCTCTGGGTGCGATACAGAATAAACACAGCTGCCCTTGGGGTTGTGTTGCAGTGGGCTTGGCTGGCCACTCGGCACATCCCGCTCCTTCTCCTCTCCTCCCTGCGCCGGCTGGGCCGCTGGGACCCCTGTCGACATGCTCACTTGCAGCCCCCGAGACACCTGGAGGGTACCGTGGACAGAGAGCTCGAGTCACATCTGGCCCGTCGTGTCCCCCATGGTTGTGGCCATCAGGCAGAGGAGCAGCCCTGATTGCCCGGTTGTCCCTGGAGCCTTTTGGGCGGTGCTGGCTCCAAACGCCTGCTCTGCGTCCTGGGGTGGGGTCTGTGCTCCCCATGCCGGCTCCCACCTCGTGTAGTGAATCCTTCGGTGTCCTGGTCCCTTCTCTTCTCCCTGGTTTGCTCTGGGCTGACCGACGATCTAGACCCAGCTGGCAGAGGAGAGGGCTGAGCATCGCCTCGGTGCCATCTCGGAGCTGGGCTCATGTGCCATCCTGCCGCCTCAGCTAAGCACAGGAGGTCCTTGGTCCTCAGCAGTGGTTTTCTTCCCCTGATAAAAGCACCAGCCCTGCCATCACGCAAGAGGGACCTGGGCTTGGGGCTTGAGCCATGGCGGGAGGATAGAAGGGGCTGGGAGAAGCCAGGTGATGTGATGGCTGTCCCATACAGGATCCACAGCACAGCTCTGGGTCTTGGAGGAGCTGCCAGGGACAGAGGGCAGTGCATCTCCCTCCCCTGAACCGAGACCCCCCGGCTCAGCAGGGCCAGCTCGCCTGCCCCCGGCATGGGGGTCCGCATGGCAGGGCTGCTCCTCCCTGGGGAGCTGCGGTCCCAGGGGAGCTGGCGCAGGGCTGGGCTCACCTGGAAATCTCCGTCCTTGAGGGCTGCCTCCAACCACCCCCTCCTCCTTTGCAAAAACCAGCAACAACAAAAAAAGCCCTTCTTGGCTCCAGCTGTCTCCCATCTTGCTTTAATCAGGGGAAGAATGTTCCTCCGCGGACACCGCAGGGTTACGGAGGCTTTGGGAAACAGGAATCCTCTTCCCCTTAGTCACAGCAACGACTGCCCCGTGTTTGCACGGAAGGGCTGGGGACCCTCCTCGGGGATTGGGGACCTTCCCCAGGGGCTGCACGTGGCTGCCGCAACCTGGCCCCCCTCTCCCCCCGCCCTGGCCTGGACGTGCGGGCAGCTGGGGCACGGCATGGCTCCTGGCGGGACGCTGGCTCCCAGCTCCTTGTCGGCACGCGAGCGCAATACTGCTGCCTGCCCCTGCTTGCTGCCTGCTGGGGCTCCAGAGCCTCTTGCCTGCACTATGCCCCCCCTTTCCCACCCTGCAGCCCAGGGGCTTGCTGGGCCGGTGCTGCTGGAGCTGGCATCGCGTGCCGGGGAGCTTAGCTGGGAGCCTGTGTGCTCCTGCCTGTCCTGCTGTTGCTTGCGGGCAGCACCATGGGCAGGGGAACGGAGCGGCTGGGAGCTGCCCGCCCCGCAGGGGTTGCCACTATGGCAGGGTGCTTGTAGGGTCTCCTCCCTGGAATTTGGGGGCTGAGGGCGAGAGCGTTTCCCTTTGATCCCTGCCCCCTTGCTGCCTGCTCAGGCAGCAGTGCAGGCAGGAGTTTTCCTCCCCTTCCTCGCTCCCGCTGCATCCCCAAGCCAGGAGGCAGCACTCCAGGCAGCAGCATCCACTATCTTGAGCTTCCTTCCCTGGGCTAAGGGCTGTCTCTGCCATGCATTCCTGGGCCGGACATCCCAGGACCCTTATTGGCCCAGTTAATTAGTGCTGGGGAAGGGCTCGGAGCTTGGAGTATCTCGCCCCGGGTATCTGACGTCCCCCGCTTTAATGAGAGCAGCCTGCCAAGTCCCAGCCAGCACCGGGGGCTTTGCACGGGATGGTGGCACTTGGTCACCTGGGGACCATGAGCCCGTTAGCTCGACTGCTCGGTGGCTCACTCAGAGTGCTGCGCGTGCCGGTGGATGGATTGCTGCCCGGCAAGGCTCCCCCCATCCTGTGCCGGTGGCCGCCAGGCTCGGGCATGACCCCCCTCCCAGGGGAGGGGCAGTGATGCCCGGCCCTAGACCCCGTGTCAGCCGCAAAAGAGCAGGGAGGGAGCGAAACAGCCCCTCATCCCCACCGAGAGCACCGGCACGAGCTGGCCAAGCGCGCTGGGCACTGCTTGTTTAAAGCGCCGGGGCCGCCGCAGTTTTCTCAGCTGTTCCCCCTTCCCCTGGCCCGGCCGTGGCGGAGAACAGGGCTGGGTTTGTTCAGGCGGCTGCCTCCCCGCAGCCGCACTCCAGCGAGCGAGCGGCCGGGGCGGGGGGCTGTGGGTGCCGGGGCACGTCTCCGCTTCCAAGGGCAGGAAGGGGAAGCGCTCCAATATTTGTGGAAAGAGGAGAGAAAATAAAAAGAAAGGTGCAATGGAAAGGGCCTTTAAAACATGGATTCCTGCCGGTGGCAGGAATCAACCGTGGCCGCCTGTTTCTTTCCCTCCTCTCTGCAGGTGAACAACAACGGGATCATCTCATTCCTGAAGGAGGTCTCCCAGTTCACGCCGGTGGCTTTCCCGATCTCCAAGGACCGGCGCGTGGTGGCCGCTTTCTGGGCGGACGTGGATAACCGGCAGGCAGGTGATGTGTATTACCGGGAGAGCACCGAGCAGCCCATCTTGGAGAGAGCGAGCAGGGACATCGCACAGTATTTCCCCGAATTCCCGGGGTTTTCTGCGCAGTGGGTCTTCATTGCCACCTGGTACCGAGTGACCTTCTTTGGGGGCAGTTCGTTTTCGCCGGTGAGTAGCTGGGGCTAAGCAGCTGTTAGTTTAGGGGTAGGGTTTTTTTAAAAGGAGCATCCCACCGGAGCTTTGGTGGTTCCGTGCTCCTGCTGCGTGCGGCACGGAGCCGTCAGCAGGACTAAGCTGACCCTGGCAGCTCTGTTGCGATGCCTTGCTGTGACGGAGCAGCGCCGGGCTGGCAAATCAAACCTTCCTCTTCGTGCAGCGTGGAGGCTGCAAATCGCCGGCGTCCCCCTTCTCAGGCAGCAGCAGGGTGGCGATTGCCTGCCTGTGTTTGCCTGCGGCCATGCTGAGGAGCCAGTCGCAGATGGGGTTTGGTGCCTTTCCTCCAAGGCCCAATAACCACATTTCTCCCCATTTTTCCTGTTTCCCCAGGAGGAGAAGCGAGCTGTTCTGCCACCTGGGGTGCTGGGTGGGGAGATCACAACATCTTAGGGTTAAAAATAATTAAACCCAACTGCCTTTTCTAGCAGAGGAGGACTGGGGCTGAAAGAAACACCCCTTTGCTAAATGCTCTTTCCGTCATTTTATTTTCTGACTGGTTTTTGGCTGGCTCGCATGCCCCCCTCCTACCCGCTCACTGCTTTCTTCCCCTCCCTGCTGCAGGTGAACACTTTCCAGATCGTCCTCATCACGGACGGCAAGCTCTCCTTCACCATCTTCAACTATGAGTCCATCACCTGGACCACGGGTATGCACGCCAGCAGTGGGGGGGACTTTGCCGGGCTCGGCGGCATCGCGGCGCAGGTAAGTGGCGAACGCGGCCCCCGGGGCGCCCAGGTAGTGCATCCGCCCTGTGAGCTCGCGGCTCCTGGTTTGGGATTTTTGGAGGTGGAAAGTCTCCCCCTGCTTTTTCTTTTTTTTAAAGTTCTTAAATATCCTTGTGTGCTCTGGTTCCCAAAGCCAAGACCATACAGGGGGCTTTGTTATCCCGAAACCACAGCTCTTTGCCTTGGCTGCTGCCTCGTAGTCCCTTTTCCTTCCTAACCTCAGCCTTTAAGAGCAGCTGCCGCAGCCAGCACAGCATTTGCTTGTATTTTTATTTCATCCTTGTGTGCGTTGTTGTGTTTAAGGGGGAAAAAAAAGCCAACACCCACACCTGCAAAAACCCCAGTACCCGTTTGGATGTGTGAATTTACCAGCAGTTGATCTGTGCTTGGCTCCCTGCCCGCCAGCCTGCAGCAGGCAGGATGCTGCAGGTGGGGAGGAAGCGGATGGGTTTTGAATCCCAGGGGAGGGACTGAGCGGGCCGGCTGTCGTCCTGGCGTGTGGCTGAGCGCTGGCCGGTGGCGCGTGGAAGGGGACAGTCAGTCCAAGCGATGCTGCCAGCGGCGCTGAGTGGCAGGACAGGCCAGCCCTCGTGCTCCAGCCACCGTCCCCTGTGCGCTAATGATGTCTCTTTACCCTCTGCCCTTGTCCTCCCAGGCAGGTTTTAACGCCGGTGATGGAAAGCGCTACTTCAACATCCCCGGATCCCGCACCGATGACATCGCTGACGTGGAGATGACGACAAATGTGGGTATCCCCGGGCGCTGGGTGTTCAGAATCGATGATGCCCAGGTGCAAGTGGGGGGCTGCAGCAATACAAGTAAGAGGACAGCAGTTAGGTTTATTTAACTCCCAACCCAACCCCACACTGTTCTCCAGCCCCGTCTTTCCCTGTCTCAATTCCCACCTCTGCGGGGTGGAGGAGATGGCTTGAAGGGCTTGCTTGGGGAGGGAGGGGAGGCAGCCATGGGGGGACCGTCTTCAGTGCCTGCTGTGGCTGGGGACGGCGCCCACGGGCGCCCTCGGGCTGGGAAGGAGCTGGGAGAGCAAATGGGGAGGGGAGGAAGACTTTTGAGACGAAAAGAGCCTACGGGGAGCTATGAGGGAAGCTGGGGAGGAGGTGACGGCGCACAGGCGGGACCCCGCTGGCCCGCTGCCAGGCAGGGCAGGGCGAGGGGCCGGCACCCTCGGGGGGGTGCACACATCCGTAAGTCCCAGGAGGCCGGAGCAAGCTATGTGGAAGGCTGCTGGGTGCCAGCCTCCCCCGCGGGGCCAGGGTGCCAGGGCTAGGCCACGCTCCCCACCCCGGGGGTCTTGACACATCCCCCACGGAGCCACTGGCCTCCCGTTCCTCGTCCCCGCTCCCCCGGCCGTGTTTTCCCACCCGTGATCTGCGTGTGTCTCGCGTTACCGGTGGGTTTGCTGGACACGGGCTCTCCCATCCCCCTTTCCCTCTGCCCCGGGTGATAAGCGAGGGCACGGCCATGTCCCCCCAGCTGGCGGGGCTGACCCCGTGCAGCCTCTCCCCCTTGCACAGGAGGAATAAAACTGCCTCCCTGTCCCAGGGGAGCCCACAAGGAGCAGACCCTGCCCCGCCGTGGGGCAGGCAGCCCCTGTGGGCTCCCCGAGCACCCCGGGGAGCCGGGCGGGCGCGGGGACAGAGCCCGGCACCGGTGTGGCTGGAAGGCGGCGGGTGAGCCCTGCCGGGGCGCGGGCTGACAGGGGGGTACCGCCTGTCCCCACAGCCTCTGTCTGCCTGACGCTGCGGCCCTGCCTGAATGGGGGGAAGTGTATCGAGGACTGCATCACGGGGAACCCCTCCTACACCTGCTCCTGCCTGGCCGGCTTTACCGGGAAGAGGTGCCATGTCGGTGAGTGCCGGCGCTTTGCTGCAGGGAGCAGGTCTCGCTCCCGGCGTCACCGCTGCGTGCTGGCAGTCTCTGTCCCTGCAGCTGTCTCTGTCCCTGCCCTGAGCTCCTGCCCCCACCGGGGCTCTGTTTCAGATGTGGACGAGTGTCTCTCCCACCCATGTCAGAATGGAGCCACCTGCCTCAACGGTGCCGGCAGCTTCAGCTGCAGGTGCCCGCCGGGTTTCAGAGGCGCCAGCTGCGAGGCCGGTGAGCACGGGGCTGCCGGCGCGGCAGGGCTGGCTCTTTGCCAAGCTTGAAGAGCAGAGAACCCAGGCTTGGGGCGTGCTGCCGCTCTTGGGGGGCTCTTCGAGACCGGGACTCTTAAGCAGCCGCTGGGCTTGAGTGGTTTGCGACGGGTGCCGAGTGCCACCGGCTTGGATTTCAGCTTGCTGCAGGCAAAAGAAACTTTGCTCTGGCTGTGAGCCCTTCCTGCCGCTGGCAACCTGCTCCGCCGAGGGCTTGGCTCAGCGCTGCCATGGCACCTCTCCCTGCCACCACTTCCTTAGTGAGAAAATCTGGCGGTTAGTGCTTAAACAGAAGTCTTGGAGGTCCTGCTTTCGCAGGTGATGCTCTGGTCCTGAGCCCTTTGAAGCCAGCGGGGACTCTCCCGGTCCCTGGCAGGGGCTGTGGTGGCCAGTTTCCCCCGCCGCTGGCCTCTGCCCACCGGTGGAAGTGCTGCCAAAGCATTTGGCTCCCAGCAAGCCTCCGCGCCGGTGGAGAAGGCAAGCAGGGAGTCGACTTTTGGGGAGGGGAGGGAGGGAGGGAGGGAGAAACACCCAGCGCGGCACACTGGCATCCAAGAGGCGCAGGGGGATGAAAGGGCTGAGCTGCCTGAGGAAGGGTTTTGGGAAGAGCCGCGGCTGGGGATGCGGCTGCCGTCTCCTGCTGGAGGGTGCGTTGGTGGCTCCGAGCTGCGCTTTCTGCCCAGCCCCGGCATCACCGTCTGTGCAGAGGATGCCATGTGCTGGTCCTGCGCCTGGCTTGATCCCGCCCCTCTTTTTTTCGATGTCCCACTGCAGAAGAGTCGCCATGTGAGAGCAGAGTGTGCCAGAACGGCGGGAGGTGCCAGGCGGCGAACGGGACGGCAGCGTGCTTGTGCCAGCCGGGGTACACGGGCACGGACTGCCAGACAGGTGGGTGGCAGGAGCAGTCGCCGGGGGGAGATGATGACACTTCACGCCTTGGCAAGCTGCCTTCCCACCCTGCTTCTCCCCTGGCCGTAATTTTGGGAGGGGTGCGTTCGGTGTTGCTGGTGGCGCTGATTTTTTTTTCCAGCCATCGCCTTCCCCCTCCCAAGCATCCTCCAGGATGGGAGGCAGCGGGTGAACCGGCAGTGCCCGCGCGTGGCCTGACCGCCCCTCCCGGCCTCCCCTTGCAGAGGTGAACGAGTGTGACTCCAGCCCGTGCCTGAACGGCGGGCACTGCGTCGACCTGGTGGATAACTACACCTGTGTGTGCCTGGAACCCTTCGTGGGACAGCGCTGCGAGACAGGTGCCCGCTCCTTCCTGCGCCCCGGGACGACCCAGGAGAGGGACTGTGTCTCCCATGCTCTGCTGGCCATCACGGCCCCTCTCCCAGGGCCAGGCTCTGCTCATCACTCGCTTGCTTGTTTTCCCCCCCCAAGACTCGTCTTCCTGCGAGGACCGGAGCTGCCAGAACCGGCAGACGTGCAACTACATCCGTCCCGGCCGCTACATCTGCACCTGCTCCCCGGGTTATTATGGCAACAACTGCCAGTACGGTGAGTGGAGGCACGCCTCACCCAGCCCGGCATGGGAGCCAGTTTCAGGGGAGCCGGGCAAATGGCTAACAAGGGGCTCGTCAGTCATAGGTGCTGGCGGGCAGGGTGTGCAGAGGGGTCGTGGTGCTGCTGGGACGGAGCTCCTTCCGCTGGGGCTGCTTGGCCCTGGTGGGGTCTCTTGCCATGAAGCTGGGCTACACCGGCTCTGCCCCGGCTCCCTCGGGACAGAGGGTGTTCCAGCCCCGGGCTGGGATGGCTCTGGCTCAGCCTCCCCCTTCCCCGCAGGCGGGCCCCGCGTGCCCGGCGCCTGCCTCTCCCACCCATGCCAGAACGCGGGCAGCTGCCTGGAGACGGAGCAGGGCTACATCTGTGAATGCCGGGAGGGCTACACCGGGCAGGACTGTCGAGACAGTGAGTACTGGGGGGTCTCTCTGGTGCGGTGTCGCGTCTCCAGGGGAGCCCTCACGCTCCTCAAAGGAAGAAGCAGCAGCCCCAGAGAGCCTGTTGAGGGCTCCTGGGCTGAACAGCGGGTCCGTCCTGCTGAACGAGGCTGTGCCTGGGTGTCTGGGAGTGCTCGTGGCTGCCACCCACCGGAGCTCCCCCCGCAGGTGGCATTCGGCAAGCCGGCTGTCCCAGCCCCGCAAGCAGGAGGGGTCCTGGTAAACTCCTGTCTCCTCTCTTGCAGAGCTCTCAGAGGGCTGCGAGTGTCGCAATGGGGGCAGTTGTCTGGAGGGGAACGTCACCATCTGCCAATGCCCACCTGGGTTTTTTGGTCTCCTCTGTGAATTCGGTAGGTGAAGGCTTCTCGCTCGCTGTGTTTGCTCCCTCTCCGGGATGCTTGAGCCAGGCAGGCTGCGGGCAAGCAAGAAGACACTCTGCCCATGCCTGAGCCTAGCATGGTGCCAGGGGCACACACTGAATTTGTCCCCTGGTGAGGAGGCAATGCTTCCATCTCCATTGCTCCCCCTTGAGCCATGCCTCTCCCAGCCCCTGGCCCCAGCCCAGCTCCCCTGGGTGGGGAGGGAACCACAGCCTTCATGCGCTCCTGCTCCGAAGCTCGCTGGGCATCCAGGCTGGCCCTTGCCGTTCGCACAGTCTGTGGCATGGGGAACAGAGGGTCCCTCCCATCTCATCAGACCTTGCAAAGTTAGGAGACCCCTGTTTCTGGCCAAGCAGCTGGCTGGGTGTCCTCCTGCCACCGGCTGATGGAGGCCGGCGCTGGCTGTGTGTTTGCAGAAGTCACCACCACACCGTGCAACATGAACACGCAGTGCCCGGACGGTGGGTACTGCATGGAGTATGGCGGGAGCTACCTCTGTGTCTGCCACACTGACTACGGCACCAACCACAGTAAGTCTCATCCACGGGGATGCAGGAACCAGCCCCGGGGATGGACGTGCAATGGAGGCCAGGGAGGGTGAGCAGGGATACCATCATCAGCCGGGGAGCAGCCCTCACACCCCTGGTTGTACATCCTCAGTGATGCCCTGTGTTTGGCTTTGCAGCAATGCCATCCCCCTGCGACTCGGAGCCCTGCCTGAACGGGGGATCCTGCGAGGTTCACGATGACTCGTACACGTGCGAGTGTCCTCGAGGCTTCCTTGGCAAGCACTGCGAGAAAGGTACCTGCACGGAGCTCCCTGCCGCCCCCAGGACCTGGCAGGGGGTGGGAGAAAAGCTTGGATCCTTATGGGAGATGAGCGGCTGCTTGCTGAGCTGCAGCTGGAAGTGGGTGCAGGTCATCCCATCCCATCCCACAGGGTGGAGGGAGGATTGTGTGGCTCCCTTCATGGCCCCTGACAGTTGTAGCAGCCGATCCAGTTGTCGTGTTTCCTGCACAACACCATCAGTGTTGGAGTTTTTTTTACGTGCCTGAGCTTCTGGCCTCAGGACCAGCCGCCAGTCCCCTGGCCCCCCGAGGCCCTGGCAAATGTCTGCACGGTTGTTGTTTTGTGGTATTGCTGAGCCCAGGGCTGTGAGGCCTGGGTGCGCTCAGCTTTCCGCAGCGAGGGGTTTGGCGGGAGGCAGGGGCTCTCGGGGTGCCGGCAGCAGTGGGTGACCCCCATTCTCGGCGCTCTCTCTGCAGCCAAGCCACGGTTCTGCAGCACGGGGCCCTGTCGCAACGGGGGCACCTGCAGGGAGGCGGATGGCGACTACCACTGCACCTGCCCCTACCGCTTCACCGGCAAGCACTGCGAGATCGGTACGGCCCCCCGGCCCCCACCCGGGGAGGAGAGGCGGCAGTCGTCCCGCTCGCTGCTCAGGTCCCGCCTGCCCTCTGCCCCCAGGTAAGCCGGACCCCTGCGCCTCGGGGCCCTGCCAGAACGGGGGCACCTGCTTCCACTACATCGGCAAGTACAAGTGCGACTGTCCCCCGGGCTATGCTGGCCGGCACTGCGAGATCGGTAGGTGCGAGCAGGGCGCGCCAGTACAGGGGGCTGCCTGCGGAGGTGTTGGGGCTGCTGGCGGAGCCGACAGCCATGGCAGCAGCAAGCGAGAACCGCTGCTTGCTTTGAACCCCCTTCCCTGTAATTTGAAGTGCTTTGACTCTTCATTGCATCCTGCCGGAGGGCAGGGCAGCGCTGCCAGAGGGGGAGAGGGGACGGCTCTCGTTTCTGGGCTCTGCCAGCAGTGGTCATTCTTTGCTCCGCTCTTCTTCTAGTGCCCTCCCCGTGCTTCCTCAGCCCCTGCGAGAATGGCGCTACCTGCGAGGACCTCGGTGGGGGCTACGCTTGCACGTGCCCTGTGGGCTACATAGGGAAGCACTGTCAGTCTGGTAAGGGCCTTGCACCGCTCCTGCCAGCCGGGGCCTTGGGGTGCCTCTGTGGGCCCCACTCACCCCCACCCCGTCTCTCCCCAGAGGTTGACTGCGGCGTCCCCAGCGAGGTGAAGCATGCCCAGGCCTCTTTCAACTCCACCAAGGTGGGCTCGCTGGCTGAATACCAGTGTGAGCTGGGCTACACCCTCAGCCAGCACAACCACCCCCGCGTCTGCCGCTTGCCAGGTGTCTGGAGTGACCCCCCTGAGTGCGATGGTGAGGAGCGCCGGGGAGCGGCCAAGCCCTGGGGCACTGTCCCAGTGGGCTGTGGTCACAACCATGGCTCGGTGACCCCAGGACATGTACTCCGGTCCTCCCCTGCCCGTGTCTGCGGACAGAGCCCCCCGGGGACGCCTGCCCCCTGCCTGGTGCTCACGACTCTCGCTTTGTCTCTCCCCTGCCCAAATGCCTGCAGAGATCAATGAGTGCCGGTCCCAGCCCTGCCTGAATGGCGGCCGGTGCAAGGACCGCATCGCTGAGTTCCTGTGCCTGTGTGAGCCGGGTTACACCGGCCACCACTGCGAGTCGGGTAAGAGACCGTGCCGGCTATGCTCTGCAGCCACTGCAGGCAGCTATAGCAAACCCTTCCTCGCCCCCCAACCCCTGGGGAACGACAGCGGGCGCGAACCCCCTGGCCAGGAGCCAGGCTGCCTGCAGTTGTGTGGCCTGGCTTCAGTCTCTTGCCTGTGCACTCAGATCGGTCTGTGGCAAGGAATCCTCTCCCGGAGCCCCCGGCCAGCCGCGGTACGCGCCGGTGGGGAGATGCTGCTCCCGGTTGGGCGGAGGAGCAGGCAGGGCTGCGGGGGCACATGCGCTACTTGTGTCCCCCTGCTAGTGGATGCTGCGTGGGCATCTCCATCACTGATGGGGCAATGAATTCTCCTGACACGTGTTAAGCCTGTGCAGAAAAGCCCCAGATCTCGGGATCTGGGTGGAAAGTGCCCTGCATGGCTCCAAAGCTATTGGCCAAGAGTGGGAGGGGAAAAAGCAGCTTAAGGTCGCACATTTTTGGCCGTGCTGTGCTCCTGCTTCCGTGTATGCCCATGGTCGTGGTTGTGTGCGGGTGCTGGTTGAAGGGGGTGACAGGCGGCGTGGGGACTAGTGGGACTCTGTGGCAGGCGGCTCTAGCCCGGCTCCCCAGGGCCTGGCAGAGAACGGTGGGAGAAGGTGGGATGCCTGCTGGGGGTTAGAGGAGGGTGGTGTGCCGCAGGCACCCTACGAGACCTCTTGGCATAGCCCCACACTGCGAGCAGTCTCCAGGTGTCCCTGTGGACATGTCCCCATGCCCAGCTGCTGCAGCAGCCCCCGGGCAGGGGCAGGCGTGGGGCAATGGGCTCCCAACGGCCTCAGGAGTGGGGCTGTTCCTGGCTGGTGGGCTCAATGTGGGGAGGGTCCGTGCCCTGCGGGAGAGGCGCTGCCTCTCCAAGCCCCCCGTCCTCTGCCACTGGCCCTGTTGCTGTGCTGAGCCAGCGCCTCTCCTCCCACCACTCCCCAGATGTCGACGAGTGCCAGTCAGAGCCCTGTAAGAACGGTGGGACCTGCCGGGACCTCCCCGGGTCCTTCGCTTGCTACTGTCCCGAGGGCTTTGTGGGGACCCAGTGCGAGACAGGTAGGCACTTGCCCTTCCCGGGGCAGTGGGAGGCTGGACTGTGGGCACTGGGATGCGGCCAGGACTGGCAGCCGTCTTGGGCACTTTGACCCCAAGCCATCACCCCGGGCAGTCACTGCCTGTCGCACCTCCTTGCCTGCGGTTTCGGGGACAGAGCTGAAACTGCTCCAGTGGGGAGGGAGCAAGGAAGAAGGTGTCCGCTGGTGATGGATCCCCTTTCGAAGGTGTCCACCCCCTGCCAGGGGATGCAGCCGCCACGGTGCTTGGGTGGGATTCTGGGTCCAGACTGGCTGTTCCAAGCCCCGGGCTGCGCGTCCATCCTGCTGTCCCCTCGGGGGGTCGTTGCCGTCGCTTGCCCGCGGGAACTGGCTGCCGGCATGCTTGGGGCCCCCACTCACCACTGGCCTCCTCCCGCCTCCAGAAGTGGATGCCTGTGAGTCAGGCCCTTGCCGAAATGGAGGGGAGTGCGAGAGCTATGGGGGCTCCTACCTCTGCGTGTGCCTGGAGGGTTTCTTCGGCTACCACTGTGAGACAGGTGAGGTGGGCAGGGCGGCTCGGCGCGGGGCGGCCGCTCGGCCAGCTGGCACCGCTAACGCCACCGGGCCTGGCGCCTCTCCTGCAGCCAGCGACCCGTGCTTCTCCAGCCCCTGCGGGAGCAGAGGCTACTGCCTGCCCGGCAATGGCACCCACAGCTGCACCTGCAAAGTCAGCTACACAGGCAAGAGCTGCGAAAAAGGTAAAGGCCCTCAGCAGCGGCACCAGGACGTGGTGCGGGGCTCGACGCCGGCCCAGCAGTGGCCACCGCCCGCGAGGGGCTCGACGCCATCCGGGACCAGCAGCTCTCCTTGAGGCGGGCAGGGCTGGGGCCTCGCCTCCGCGGGGGGCAGCCCGGGCCCCACCGATGCCGCGGGCGGGTGCAGGCGTGCTGAGCCACTGCCACAGGTGCCAGGCTCGGCACGAGGACGCTGGGGACAGGTTTCCCTGGCCCCCTGCAGCGACGGCGATCCCTCGGATGCCCTCAGGAGGGGAGGCTGAGGCGTCCGAGGGAAGCCTCTCGCCGCCGGCACCGGCCTCCCCGGGGCCCCTTGCCCCGTCTCGCTGGCACCCTAGGCCGGGCAGGTGGCGGCAAGCGCTCGGCCACCAGTGCTGCCAGGTGGCAATGGCTGGGAGCGCTCCCAGTGCCCCGGCTCCTCCCGTGCCCGCCGGGCCAGTGGCGGCTGGTGCCCGCAGGGCCCCTGCCAGGCGCGCCGAGGGAGAGAGCAAGGGCCCCATCCTCCATCGTTGCCACTCTGCCTCTTGCTGCCGGGGTCTGTTCTCTAAAGATTCATGGCGTTACCTCTCCCCTTTGCTTTTGCTCACACTCTGAAGAATTGCTGCCACCAACCTCATTAAAGGTGGAAAGGGTGGAGGACACTGGTGTGTTGATTTCTTGGCATCCACCTGAGGACGCAGCCGCCAGGCAACTCATTGACGGCTACGCCGTGACGTACGTATCCCTCGACGGCTCTTACCGCAGGACAGATTTTGTGGACCGAAGTCGTTCTGCCCACCAATTGCGGGCACTAGCCTCCGGCAGAGCCTACAATATTTCTGTCTTTTCAGTCAAACGCAACGTGAACAACAAGAATGATATCAGCAGGCCCATCATGCTCACCACGCGCACTAGTGAGTAGCGTCCCCGGGGGGATCGCGGTCGTGAGCACGCGTGGCCCCCGCAGGCACCAGGGCTTGTGCCGCCTCCTCCCCGCCGCCGGCTCCAGCCGCAGCCCGGGCCTGTGCCGTACCCCGGTGGGTTTGGTGGTGCAGATCCTAAAGCCCAGCCGGGGGCCTTTGGAAAGCGCTTGGCACAGAGAATTGCTGTTCTCTTTGCTGTGAGTAAAAGGGGACCGCACCCCCCGCCGCCCACCGGGCCCCTGCCCAGGGGCTGGTAAGGGAGCCAGCAGTGGGGACTGCTCCGGGATCCTGTTCATCAGGGCCAGGCTGTGCCTGCCGCACCGCTTACTCCTTGTCACTGGGCCCAGGGTAGCGCGGGTCCCCAGCGCTGCTTGGCTGAGCTGGAGAGGCCCCTGCGCTAGCCGAGCAGCAGGGTTGGGCAATCTCTGCTGACAACAGGTCCCGTGGGCAAGTTGCCCCGCCATCCCACCGGGCTCGGCATGAGGACGTGCCAGAGAGGGCAGAGGCTGGCAGGGACCTCTGCTCCGTGGGCGGAGGGAAGGGGGCACAGTGATGCCTCTGTGGGGGCATGGGGAGGTGGTCCTGCTTTCTAGGGCAGGTGGATGTAGAAATAAAGTGCAAGCTGAGGATGGAGGGGATTAGACCTAAAAAAGCTGCCCTCTAACGAGAGGGGGATGGTGGCGGGAAAGCCTGTGGGCCACATCCCCCTCGGTGGGCTGAGACCCAGTGAAGCCAAGGGCAGGAGAAGGCAGGCGTGGCGCTGGGCACAGCAGGGGTCTGCATCCCTGGCCACGGCATCTCGGGAGGCCTCGAGCCAGGGCCAGATGCCGGGGGCAGCAAGAACCAGGCTCAGGACGGCTGCCTGGGGTGTGCCTGGCTTAGGGCCAGGCCCAGGCACTGCGGCCCCTTTGGAGCTGGTGGCGGGGGGCTGGGGCCAGAGGAGGACAGCCGCTGGGGTGCTGCAGATGACATGAGGCCTTGCGGGCAGGCACTCGGATGCACCTCCCGCCTGCCCGCAGGTGGTGAGGATGGGAGAGTGCGAGTCCGGCAGGGCAGGCGGCGCTGAGCTGCTCCTGCTGGGGAAGCCAATCCAGAGGGGCAGGCAGGACCCCCCTTGCGGGGGTCCAGGAAAGGGACAGGGCGACCCGCGATGACCAGCGGCTGACCTCAGCCCTCTCCGCTTGCTCCGGCCAGGACCGCGTCCGGTGGAAGGCTTTGAGATCACGAACGTGACTGCCAGCGCCATCACGGTGCAATGGGCTCTCCACCGGCTCAAGCACTCCACTGTCAGTAGGGTGCGTGTCTCCATCCGCCAGCCAGGGGACCTGGCAGACCGCACTGTGGAGCTGAACAGCAGCGTGGCCAAGTACACCTTCCTGTGAGTGGGGCAGCAGGCGGGCGCCGGGCCAGCTGGCCCTCCCGGGCTGCCCACCTTACCCCTTCCCACCCTGCCTTCCTCCTCCACAGGGACCTGCAGCCAGGAGAGAGGTACATTGTCCATGTCACGACGCTGAGCGGCTTGGGGACAGAAGACCACCCCTCGGAGAGTCTGGCCACGGCCCCCTTCCACGTGTGGACGAGTGAGTGGGGTTGCCTTCGCCACCCCCGCCGCCGCTGCAGGGTCCCTGGGGCTTGGCAGGCACAGGGCAGCCACAGCTCGTGGCCAGCAGGAAAGCTGCAGGGAGGGGATCATGCAAAAGCCGTCAGCCTGTCTGGCCAGCACGGTGGGTAGGAGGCGTGCAGGCAGCCCTCAGGAAGGGCAGGCAAGGCACCAGCACATCCTCCCCTGCCAGATGTTGTTCACTGCCCAAGGCCAGCAGGAGCTCAGCCCCATGCGAAGCCCACACAGGCCTGATTCGTCCCGTGCTGTATGGCAGCTGGAGGGCGAGGGCCATACCCCCTTGCCAGGCACCCAGCGCTGAGCATCTCCCCCCAGCACATTGCACAGCTGGAGCTGAGCTGAGGGCTAGCTGGGACATGGCTGGGCAAGCTGAGGCCCTGGCACGCTTATTAGGTGACGTGTGAGCAAGTGGGGCGGTTGCCATTCAAGGACACCTACGCTGACGCCTTTTCTCCCCACCTCCTGCCTGCCCCAGGGCCTCTCCCCCTGCAAAACCTTACTGCCTCCCGTGTCACCGCCACCTCCGTGTCCATGGCATGGGAGCAGCCACCTGCCGGTGCCGTGGAGGGGTATATCATCAATGTCACCACCACTCAGAGCGTGAAGAGCCGCTACGTGCCCAACGGGAAGCTCGTGTCCTACACAGTGCGGGACCTGCTCCCCGGGCAGCGGTACCGCCTGTCCGTGACGGCTGTGCAGAACACGGAGCAAGGTCAACTGCACAGCGAGCCCATCCACCTCTATGTCACCACCTGTGAGTGCTCGGCTCGCTGGGGCTGGGGCACTGCCGGTTTGCTGCAGCACGAGGGAGGCAACGGGGTAACGGGGAAGTGGGTCAGGGGGTAGGAAACCAGTTGACCAACAGAGTAACAAGCCCATGGGGACTTGCTGCCCCAGAACTGGGTGCCCGCAGCAGGCTGTGGGGACAGGACGCAGGTCCTCTTGCAAAGGGAGGCGGGGATTGCAGGGTGCTGCCTCCATTAGTGGAGAGCGGCTGCAGAGTTTGGTGATCACAGCTCGGTGATGTTTCACGGGGACCGGTGCTTGCAGCCCAGGCATGTGGAGCGTGTGCACGTGTCCCCAGAAGCCCTAAATGGCAGCCTGGGGATGAGGGGACTGGCTGGGAGTTGGGTTGCTGTGCTGACTCATGGCCTGCCTCCTGCTAAGCCCTCCTGCTAAGCCTAACCCTTTGGTCTGCAGTGCAGAGGGATGGGGCCCCAGAGAGACGGTGGAGCCAGGCTGGACACCCCCGGGTCCTGCGCAACAGGCTGCCCCCAGCTTTCCTGCCTGAACTGCGTTTGCTAGCAGATCACGACACAGCTGAGGAGCCCTCGCCAGCCCCCAGGTAGGCGCTACCCCAACGCTCCTGGCTCTTCCACCAGCATCGGGCTGAGCCCAGCCCCTTTTCCCAGCTCCTGCGTCCAGGTGCGCACAGGGTCAAGCCATGCTCCTGCTGGGTTGTGCCTCTTGCCCGCCCGCTGGGGTCCCGAGCCAGGCAGGCCCTTGTCCCGTGAGCTGGTCCCCCACGCTGCCTGCAGCTGAGCCCACGGGACTCGCACAGAGCCTGATGCCGTCAGCAAGTGCTTTATCCAGCTGCCTCCAGCCCTAGCGCATGGGGCAGCTGTGGCCTGGGGGGCCTGCAGCGCCCTGTACCCTCATGGCTCTCCTGTCCCAGGTTCACCGAGCTGGTGGATGGCAGAGGGAGGATCAGCACCAGGTTCGGCACTGCGCTGAGCAAATCCATCACTGTGAAGATGCGTAAGTGCTCTGCTGCCTTTCTGACCCCCTCCTGTCACCCAGTGCCATCTCCTACACCTCCCCCCAGGACAGGGTGGCAGCTGGGCAGGCTGCTGTAGGGCTGGGGCAGCCATAGAGGAGGGCAGGGCCCTCTCACCACTCCCTAGCCAGATAAACTGCCCTGCTCGCTAGACCCCTGCCCAGGGCGAGGGGTGACACACGGCTGGTCAGGGAGTGCAAGGAGGGACCCTCGGTGACGGGAGGCGATGCTGGCTGCAGCACGGGCTGACCTTCTACTCTGCCAGCAGCAGTAGGAGCCCAGGCAGCGACCCCGTGGCCCTCCAGCGCAGCCCCTGCCTGCCCAGTAGCCTGAGCCCCCACCGCCAAGCATAGCCTCGCACTTGAGGAGGGTGCCTCGGCAAGAAGCCCCTCGCTAGCCCAGGACCAGCCCCCCCCCCCCCATTTGCCATCCCTGGAACACCAGGGATACAAATGCCAGCCCAAGATATCCTGCCAGGCCTGGGAACCCTATGCCATGGGGTGGGGAAGGGGCCCGGCACACCTGACAGTAGCCCTGGGCTCACTGCACATCTCAGCTCTGCCCCTGCCTCCCAGGGCTCTGTGTCCCACAGTCCTCCAGGAAGGGCGAGGCAGTCACCCTAATTCTAGGGGTGCAACTGCCTCAGGCCTGACCAGCCCCCTGATGCTGCAGGCAGGCTAGATCCCACCGAAGGGGCTGCCTTTGGGTCTGGCCCTGGCTGGAGGTGACATTTGACCCTCTCGTTGCCCAGAGCCGGAGGCTCCAGTGAAGCTGGAGAACGTGGAGGTGTCCAGCCAGGGCAGTCTGGCACTGCAGCTGCGCGAGGCAAAGAGCAAGAGTAAGTCGGGGGGGAGACACACGAGCAGCAGGGACCCAGTCCAGGCCCTGCAGGCAGGCAGGGCACTCGGCACCAGCCTGCTCTCCTTGTTGCTGCCCTGCCAGGAGGCACACAAGGGGCACAGCGTGGGCCCCTGCCGGCTGCCCCGTCGCTGCTCACCCGCTCGCAGCTCTCCCCGGGAGCACCCTGGCACGCCGGGGGGGTGGGCAGGGCTGCGCCGTGGCCCCAGGGTCTGACAGCCGTACCTGTTTTGCAGGCGAGGGGCAGAACTGCTCCACGAACCCCTGCAGGAACGGAGGCACTTGTGCCAGGGACGCCGAGTCCTACCACTGCGACTGCCGCCCGGGATTCAAGGGCCGGCTCTGCGAGCTGGGTGAGTGCTGCGCTGCTGCCAGAGGGCCGAGCTCCCTCCTGCAGGCGAGTGGCGTGTGCCCAGCCTGGCATAGGTCCCCCAGGGCACAGGTCACCGAGGTCTCCCGAGGGCGCTCCCACCATGCCCAGGCTCCTCTAGAGAGGGCCATCCTGTGCCGACAGCAGAGAGAGGGGCTGGGCTCTGCTCTTGCCAGTTCGGGCAGATCTGCTCCCCGCTTCTAGCCAAGGCCTCTGCCCCTGCCAGGCTCCTGCCCTGCCCACACGTAGTTATCTGGGCACCGCAGGGCTGGGAGCTCTACTTCTCCTGGCAGGCCAGCTCTGTTGAGCCCAGCCCTCCAGGACAGCAGAGGGGAAGCCAGGGGGGCCTCGCTGGCCCCCTGCCACGGAGCACAGGCAGGCAGGGCCAGAGATGGGCTTGTTGATAGCTCCCCTCTCCTGTTCCCCAAGCAGCCTGCAAGAAGGTGCCACACTCGTGCACGCGGCTGTACTCGGAAACCAAGTCATTCCCCGTGTGGGAAGGAGGCACCTGCCACTACCTGTGAGTACTGCCTGCAGGTTGTGCTCCCCCCTTCCCCTTGTGCTCAGAGCTGGGGATGTCTCCCTGCAGCTCAGCTCCAGGGAAGGGAGAGCGAGCACGAGGCCATCTCAGACCCCGGCTGGCAGCTGCCAGGTGGCTGCAGTTGCCCCCTCCCCAGCGCAGGCTGAGGAGCCTCATCTGCCCCCGAGCCCCCAGGGCTGCCCCGCCAGCTGCGTTTCAGGGCAGGGTGTTGCTGAAATGACGGCCCCTTAGCGATGTTACCCACCTACGGGGCAGCAAGACTGGATTTGGTATGCGTAACCCCCCAAGCAGCAGCGGATCCCCCTGCCTGCTGCCTGCCAGCCCAGCTCCTAGCCGCCTCTCCATCTGCAGGCAGAGGGCTGGGGCCAGCCCTGCTGCAGTGCCAGGGCCTGTGGGCCTCTCTGTCCCCTGCCCTCCCCAGCCTTCCTGCAATGGAGGTGGAAGGGCCTGGCTGTGTGAGGTCAGCCCTCTGGCATAGCAGGCTCAGCCCCATTCCTACCACGGGCAGCTACTGCAGCCCGGAAGGAAACGGGGGAGACCCCCAGAGTCCCCCCTCACACTTACAATAGCAGATCTGTCTCTGTTATTCCCTACAACTCGCCCCTCTGCTGTGTGTGCAGGTACAGGAGAGTCTACAAGGTACACCAGGACATCTGCTACAAGGAGACCTGCGAGAGCACTGGTTCCGAGAAGACAACCAGCAGGTACAGCTAGCAGCAGCGCACCAAGCGTGCTGGCCTTCTTGTAGCCCAGGACAGGAGGATGCAGCCAGCCAGCGTCACCCAGCATGCGCGGGGGTGCCCAGGCTGGGGGTGGGCTGGGGGAGGGGTGCAGGCACCCCGTGCAGAACAGGGTGCGAGGAGGAGCACACGACCAAGGCTCAGATGCCAGCTCTGCGTGCCCTCCGTGTGATTGACGGCTGAGGGCTTGCAGGGCTGATGGCCCTCTCTTCCCTTCTCTTTCAGAAAACCAAGCAACAGTCACACACTGAAGAAGCCATAGAGTAAGTACCCACTCCAAGCCCTCCTCAGCCATGGGCAGGGGCAGCTCCTGTGGCTGCCTGCGCCCTCCGCACAGGGAGTTGGGGAGGAGAAGGATGGAGGCCACAGCGCAGCCCAGGCTCACGCTGCCTCGACACGAAGCGGGGTGCGAGGCCTCTCCAGCTGCTGCGCTGGTCAGGCTTGGGCACGTGGCTGAGGGCTCCTGGTTGTGACTGGGGTGGAGGAGCAGAAGGCAATGCTCTGCTCCGCCATGGCTCTGCAGTCCCATGAACAAGAGATTCCTGCCGTGCAAGGCAAAGGCTGGAGCCCGGGAGGGGGCAGGTCCCCTTCTCCCAGCCTGAGATGGCTGCACAGGGTGGGAAAAGGCAGCTGTGGGGTTTTCAGGGGACTCTCTATACCAGCTCATTCTCCTCCTGCTCCTTCACAGGGTTCAAAGCAGTAGAAGCGTCGTCTTTCCACATCTAAGGGCTTTTGAAACACCAGGAAGATCAGATCTGCTCACTGAGTTGAACACAGCAGGCGAACCTTCCTGCCTGGCATCAGCCTCTCCCTCTCCTCCAGCCCGTTAGGGACACACAGCTGGATCGGCACGCCGAGCAGCGCTCCCTTCCCTCCGCCGGACCAGCACTGCCTTCGCTCTGGCTTGCTTTACTCCGGCCACCTCTCTGCCCCCAAGGAGCTGAGCACCAGTGTACCGCAGCGGCTGGCTGGCTACCCCCCGAGGGGACCAGCCCTGCTTAGTCCCCCCCAGCCGCTCTGCACGAGCCACGGGCTCCTGGCTCTGCTCAGGCATCGGTGGGGCTGAGCCCAGCTCCCTGCCAACAGCATCTGCACCAACCTGTTTTTGTAATCCAAGGTTATAAGTTACCTATAACCCCCAAATAAAACAGTTTAATGCAGACCAAAAAGCCTTAGCTATCACCTGAAATGTGGCCCACAAAAATCTGGTTGGAGGAGACCTTCTCTATGTAGACGAGTTTAGAAATGGTGAGCAGCTCCCCTGAGCAGCGAGGCGAGCACGGGCACCGGAGGCGTGTCCCTGTCTCCTCTGCTCTAGTGGGGGAAATTGAGGCAGCTTCTACTGCCTGCCTTTTTTCTTTGCTTTGTAAAAAATCCCTGGTTTTAACCAAATTCCCAGCTCAGAAAGCAATACAGCACCTAGAGAGAATTTTGAAAGTGATCTGTAGAGTGAAGTTTGTCAGCCAAGGCGTAACACCACGGTTGTTCTGATGCTAATCGCCTCCAAGCGCAGGGTGCAGTATGGCCTTGGTGACGAAGCAAGCTCCACGTGCCATCCTCCTGACTTGCTCGCAGCGTTTGCGTTCCCTGTGGCGCCAGCCGGTGCCGTGATGCCACCGCTGTGTTTGTGGAGGAGAGGACCAGCGCGGCAGGGCAGGCAAGGAAAAAGTGTAGCTTAGAAATGTTCCTAGTTTTTGTGAGTTTGTATGACATTAGTTAAACATAGATTTGTGTATTAACGTACACAGTTATATTATAAATTAATACATACCAGAGATATATTGTAGTTATGGTATAGAGTGTTATTTCCTGAGCAGCGTCAGGGGCAGCCCTCGTGTCCCGCGAGCATCGTGGGGTGCTTTGTTGTTCAGCGATGCATGTTGAGCTGCAGCCCAGAAGATGCTCTCGGAGCGGAACAGGCCCGGGAGTTTTGGCGTTCCTGGTACCACCCTCTCCCTCCCAGGAGCAGTGTAAGAGCAGTCGGCCCAGAGGAGCGGCTGCCGAGGCAGCCGGCAGCAGCCTGGGAGCGGCAGGGACGATGTAAAGCCACAACCAGCTGGCCAGCGTGATGGTCCCCTCCCGCACTGACTCTAGCTCTGCTCCCGGAGGAGAATCGGAGTCAGAGATGGACATGCCTCGTTTTCCTCCAAGGCTGCCTGATCCTGCTCCAGCCTCCCTGCTGCAAGGTGAGCACAGAAGCCCTGGCTCCACAGGGCATAAGAAGCAGCCAGCCCTTGCCTAGAAGAGCAGGGCAAGCGGAAAGCCAGAACAGCCTCTGCTGTCCACGAGGGAGGGGAGGTTTTGGGGCCGTGGTCAGAAAATGTTTGCAGCCCTGCCTTGTCAGCCATGAGACCAGCGCCGACACGGGCTGCGAAGGTGGCGGCAGCCCCACCACAGGACGGTCCCGTTTCAGCGCAGCCCCTGGGCCCAGCCAGCACTGCCACAGGGCCTGTCCCTGCGGCAACACCCCCCTGGGGCCCCGCCACCAGCTGGCACAGCAGCCTGCCGCCTCCCGCCCCACAGCCAGCACAGTATGTAATGCAGCCAGAAGATTTTAACCTAGCCTTGGAAATAAATTAGTTATTTTGGTTTGATTTTTTTTTTTTAATAAAAACACTTTATGGAAACTGGATTTTTTTTTTAAAGCAGTTGGTCAATGAGGAGGAAAGAGGGTTATTGTCATATTCTGATATATGGGATTTATTGCTGCCCCTCAGCAGGGCCCCACACTCGGAGCCTTGCAGCCACCAAGACAGCAGGTCCTGCAGCCACCGTGGCTCGTGCCTGGGTGGGGTGGGGGCCCAGAGCACCCATGAGTGCCGCGGGGCCAGGGACTGCGCCAGCATGGGAGAGCTCAGGCACCTTGGAGCCTCACCTCTTCACTCCCGGGCTGTTTTACTTCCTTCACTGTCCAAGTCTTCATCCTCCTCTGTGTATAGTGCATCCCTGTCCTCCTCTTCTTCCCCCTCCTCCTGCTCTTCTTCCTCCTCTCGAGCCAGCAGCTTCTTGAAGACCTCATACTCCTCCGGGGTGGAGCGGGCCAGGCTGGCCAGGAAATCTTGTTCCGGGAGCTGCAGAATGTCCTTCAGTTTCGGGTTACTGGTTTGGGTCTGGCCTTTGTGCGGGGTCCGGTAGAGCCCCCGGCGCTCCAGGAAGACGTGCCGGTTCCTGAGCTCGGCAAAGGGCATTCGGAAAAGACGAGCCTTCACCATCTCCTTCTGCTGGACCCCCATCCTGAAGTAGGCGTACTGCGGGCGGCACGGGGTGTTTCACGCACAGCCCCGGACCCGCACTGCGCTCCCGGCCCTAGGTCGGGTCTCCCCGCCCCGCAGGACATGCGCCCCCCGCGGCCGGCCCCCGCGGCGGGCAGCCCGGGCACCTCACCTGGAAGTGGAGGTGGAGGCGGCGCGGCTCCTCCAGCAGCACGGCGGGGCAGGTCCCCAGCACCTCCCTCAGCTGCTCCGCCGTGAAGAGGCACTGCTCCCGCAGCAGCCGCACCGTCGCCGCCATCCTCCTCCGGGGCAGGGTGAAGAGCTGAGGGCAGCGGCTCACGGCCCGCTGCAGCTGACCTGCGGGCGCCGGGGTGAGCGGGCCGGCAGGTGCCGGTCCCCCCCGCCGCGGCCCCGCCGCCGCGCTGCCCTACCTCCGTCCAGCCCCAGGCGCCTCAGCTCCCCAGCGCGCTCCTTCAGCCGCTCCGTCGGCATCCGCAGCAGCCCCGGGCTCCGCTCCAGCAGGCCGAGGACGGCCTCGGCGCTCAGCCCCAGCAGCAGCAGCTGCGCCGCCGCCGCCGCCTCCCGGCGCTGCGGGCCGAGCCGGGGCTGCAGCCCCAGGAGCCGCCGGGCCTGCTCCTCGCTGAAGCCCATGGCCTGCAGCGCCGCCGCCTCCCCACAGCCGCGGCGGGGGCGCAGCCCGGGCGCGGCGGGGAGGCCGCGGGGCACCGGGGCCCAGCCCGCCGCGGCCGCCCGCCCGCAGCCGCGCAGCAGCCGCCCCGCCATGGCCCGGCACCGCGCGGGGAGGAGCCGGAGGGGCCCTGCTGCCGCCGCGCTCCTCCTCCGCCGCGGGGCCCGGGGCCGGGGCGGTTGCGCTCCCGCTGCAGGCAGCGCCCGAGACCCGAGCGCCTGCGTGGGAGGCAGGGCCGGCTGCCCCCCGGGAGCAGGCACGGTGGCTGCTGCAGGCCGCGCCCGTCTCCGGCCAGCTGCCCTTAGCCCGCAGCTGAACCTCCCGAGCACCGAGGATGAGCTCGCCCTGTCTCAGTACTGTGAATTGGTTGAAATTCTCTTCACTGAATCTGGTTTTTCTTTCCCGTATCTTTGTCTCATCAAAATCAAGGACTATTTTCCTGGACATGGAGAGGACTCTGACCAAAAGAAAACGGGGAACACCCCCCCCTGCAATTCTGTGTCTGTTTTTGAGGCTTCTTTGGGCACACAAACTCCAAACAACAGGCAGAGGGCACTCAACCGAGACAAAGGTGTTTATTTTCAGAAATAGTTTATTTTCAGAAATTTTCAGAAATTCACACTTTTCAGAAAGGGTGAAGCTACGTATAAAAAGTAAAAACAGCCAATAAAAATATATTCCACGTTATAAGCAATTTAAACAAGACATTAAAATCTTTGCCTCACAGCTTGAAAACACATCCTGTATAAAAACATTAGCAAGAAGCTTTTCTAGAGGAACCGTGCCCAGGCAGAGCAGCTCAATGATGCCCTGCCTACCGCTCAGCGCTGACCACCAGACCTTTCTACAAGAGAGAAGCGCTTACAATTAATTCCTGTTGGTTCTCGAGTGACAGTATGTGGCCTGCGGTAAGGGAGCTATCGTTCCACGGGGAGGGCCTTCTGCTGCGGAGAGGGACGGCGGCAGCGATGCCCCGGACCCCAGCCCTGGCACTCCGCAGCCGCTGCTGCTTCCCGGCGGGGATCTGCACACTCACCCTCGGGAGCAGGCAAGCCCGGCTCGCTCTCCGCGCGAGGAGCTGGGAGCCTGTCTCCATGTGCGCGCTCACCAGAACTGCTTCTGAATCCGCTGCTTTCTAGGGAGAAGGACAGTGAGGGGTGAACCATAGGTCCCGCAGGACAACAGGCATGTCTTCAAACTGAGCACATTTGGGTATCAGCAGGTGAGCTTCTAACGAGAAGTATCTTGCTAACCACAGCTCAGTCCTCTCTGCTAAATCATTCCCGTGTGCTTGGCTGGCCCCAGGTGGAGGACAAAGCCTTCAGAACAACTTCTCACCTGTCCCAGCAGAGATGTAAACCTCTTCCCAAGTATAATCACCCAGGTTCACAGGCTGCTTCAGCCAATGATCCTCTACTAACATCGCGAGAGTTGTGCGCTGCTCTGGGACAGGGTGCAAAAGCCCAGCGATTAGATTCATGAGATCTGGGGAGAGACAGCAGTAAGAGGAACGGTTCAGTCTGTATTTTAGGCATGCTGGGAATGCAAGATATGGCTTCTATTCAAAGAATGCAGATTTTAATTACAAATCCTCCCCGTTAATCCCTTGTGCAGTACTCTTCTACCACAGTCTTAGTCACATGTGCTCAGCTCTGGGAACGATCTGAGATTTCCAGGTTGTGAAAACAGAACTGAGCGCAGTTATGACTCCGAGGAGGGCAGAAGTAGAAGCAAATACCGCGGGGGCAACCCTGACCCCCTGTTGCCAAGCCCAGCCTTGTCCTGCAGTCATCCCATGTTTGATCTGTGATTAAAGGTGCACTCAGGGTTCAGGGAAAGCGTCGAGAATTTACCAGTCAATTGCAGCACCCTGAAGCCTTATAACCAAAGCGCTCCTAAGGACCCCAGAGAACTTGTTGATGAAGATTTCTTTAGCCTGACATGCAAAGTTTTCTATACCTCCAACAGAAAACAAGGCCAATGTATTTCTCCCGTGAGGTCAAGCCATACAATCATTCAGAAATTATAAATTAACACATTATCATCCGTCCCAAAAGCGACATGGCATGGATTGGCAATAGTTGAAGTGAGATAAAACTTGTGTTAGAGTTACATGAGTGCCATTATTGATCTTAAAGTTATCTGCTGGAATGAACCTTCCCATCAGGCATTATTTCTTCTGGTTTTCTCACTGGAGCTTGACAAGTTGATAGATTGAGTCATCATAACAAATGGGAGGCCTGGAATTTGAAACTAATAAAACATACAGCAGATAGCCGTATTCATCATAGGCATGAAGAACTGCAGAACTTACCTGAAAAGGATACCTCGAATAACTCTGCTTCAGTGAGCAGCTTTTAAAATCATTGCAGAGCACATTTGGAAGCATTTTTCCTGTCCTCCCCTTTATTTCTGGGAAATAAATACTACTCATACTTTCCCAAGAGATCTGCTCCTTTAGAAAAGCAAATGGGAAAAATTCACCTTTTGACACAGGCCGAGGAGGATTCAGGACAGCTGCCACGGCCTCCTCCAGCTCACAGAAGGGATTCTCTCCAAATACTAGGGTATAAAGGGTGACACCAAGTGACCACATCTCCAGCTCAGGGCCATGGTACCTATGCAGAGATAAACTTGCATAAACTCAGATTGCAAATCTGTAATAGTGTGATAAAGAAAGTAAAAAGAAAAAAGGTAGTTGATAGCCCTTATTTCCAATTTTTAACATAGGAAGTTTGTGAGAATTCTAATAACGTTCTCACATGGTTTTGAGAAGTCTGTATTATCTTTCTCCTTGAAAGAAAAACAACCAAAGAACAGCAAACCAATTTCAGTTGATGAATATGTATATTATGCACCTAGACTTCCACATATGTAAGCTGGTGACAAGAGAACTTAAGCCTCCTCCTTCTTCACCATAAGACAAAACTATCAAGTAAACATTTAAATGGAAGATCAGACACTTCAGTGGAATCCCATTTGCCACCTCCCCTCCCTTTCAAAACAAAAGATATTTGGAAATAAATATTAACTATCTAGATTCCATCTGAGAAAAAGGGACAGTTTATTCACACAGTAACAGGCTGAATTCCCAGGGCAGCACTGATTTGTCTTCCACCTCGTTTCCAGCAGGGATTTCCTCTCCTCCTTGCATAGCTTTCCCCCCCCCAACCCGTTAAGAGAAGCTGCCTGAAGGACCCATGAAAACAGCTGTGAAGTGAGAGCAAGATAACATACTTGCACGTACAATTAATGTTTACCATCCTGTGATGGCAAGGCTTCCCTCCAGGAGTGGGTGTGAGACCGCCAGCCCCCAGGTAAAGAGCACTCAGAGAAGGAGAGAATAGGGAAAAGACAGCTAAGATTTGGGCAGCACATCCAAGATAGCAGCAAGCTGCAAGGGAAGAACCCTTGAGTCCAGAGGAGCACAAAAATCAATGGGGAGATGAACAATGATCAAACTGCAAAAATTCATACAGGGAAGCAAGTAGGAAAGAAGGGAACAGATGAGAGAAGAGTGGGAGAAGTACAAACCACAGACATGGTAAGGGGCAGATGCTATACAGCAATACTTGCTTATACCACCTCTCTAAAAGAGCAGCTTTTAGTAGAGACACGTCAGTGTGTTCATATGCAGGTATGAAGAGGTTAGCAAGGAAAAAGGAGACATTCAAGTCACAACACAGCTCGTCCAGACTCTTCTACCAGGCTGGAAATTAAAACCATAGGCTTGTTCTTGAACTCAGCTCTGCAGTAGGATAGACATTAGTACAAGGCTTTGCAAAACATCTGACCAGAATAAGACAGCCTGTCAACAGACTTAGTCAGAAACAACTTTGTATGTACCCAAGCCTTTACAAATAATTTTCGTCACTGCAGTGCCCTAAATCTCACTGCAGTTTTCTGTGGTGAGATACTCTAGCAGAGTACCAATGGCAAAGCAGCTTGGCTTCTCTGTTCCAGCCCTGCACACATATTTTTTTGGTGTGATGGACACAAAAATTACTTTTCAGAGGGTGACATACGGTTTGCCAGACAGCACTTCTGGTGAGCAGTATTCAATTGTCCCACAGAAGGTATAAAACAATTTGCCAGGTCCCAGGTAGGCAGCTGAACCAAAGTCCACTAATTTAATTGTAAAATCTTCAGCAATGACAATGTTTTCATCCTTGATATCTCTGTGAAGGATGTTTCTACTGTGGAGATAGCCAACAGCTGATACAAGCTGAAAGAGGAGGAAAGAGCTAGGTGTTACTACACAGAGGTGTCCTTCTGGATAATCTACGTGGCATCACAGAGTTCCGATAGCCACATTTTGGCTTGTTTTGGCACTATATAAACAAGATATAGATTCTAAGTTTGGTGACTGGAAATGAACTCAGGGATGCCTGTCAGCATTGCTGCAGTGGGCGTTACAATGCTTTTGGGAGAGAGACTTAAAAAAGCCTTTGATTGCTTTCCTCTCACAAATGTGCAGGAAGATGGCACGCTATAGTCACGATGTGCTTGGTTTTTTGGTTAGAAGCATCAGAGCTTACTGTTACAATGCTGCAAGTTACTCTATTTTTATCCCAGCTTCTTTTGGAGGGTCCTTTGATTTCTCCAGAAGGATATTACTGTGTGCCTCTGATACTGCAGGATGACAAAGCATTTAAGAGTGAAGTTCAATATAAATAATATAGTCATTCCTAAATGCCATTCTTCTTTCTGCACGATTCATGCTATAGTGCCATAATTAAAAATAGCATCAGAATTATATCACCGTGGAGACAATCGTGATCCCTACCACAATACATTTGAGCAAGAAAAGCAGATGGCTGAGGGAGAAGAGTTTCTATTTATAATATAAAGCTCCCTCTGCAGAGAGAGCAAGGTCTGAAGTAACAAAGCACCCCTACAAACTCAAGGTTGGTTTAGGAAAAGGGCTTATCCATCAGAAGTCTAAAGGGACTACAGTAGACTGCAATTTGTGAATGCACACTGCACAGCAGACAGAGAAGGTGCATCACTGTGGCTACCATCTTCCATCAGCACCCCAGGCGAGGGCAGTGTGGACACAGAGGTGGGTTACCATGTGCAAAGGAATTCTTTCATACTTTAGAGCAAGGAATTTACTCCAAAACATGTGATATGGAATTACTTGGCGACTGCTGTTGCGGTTAACTCAATGAACAAAGGACAATTCAGCTCTCAGGCAAGCTTCTGACTCACAGTAAACTACCTTGAGTTATTTTGCATTATGCCACATTAAAATCCAATATAATTTCTTGATTTTAAATTCCTTAAAAAGAGGAGAGCCCTTTACCCCTGTAACCAATCTAAAACAAGCATTGATCTAAGTGAAAGCATGTCTTTTAGTGAGGCTTGGGGCAACTTCCGTGCGCTTTCCTCCTCCCACGGAGGCAATGTGACTGCTACGTGAATGGGCATCCTGGTGACAGGGGATGTGTGCTGCTACAATCACAGCCAAGAGGCGACGGCTCTATAGGAAATCCTCATATGAAGTAAGGTCCTGTAAAGGTTTCTTTGTTACAGGTTTCTAAGTAAACCTTAAAAAGATTTCTGCAGGGAGCATTTCAGTTAGCTAGAAATGAGCCCTGTAATGGGGAAATAATGAGGGAAAGTTCTGCAGGTATTGAGCGTGACTCCAATTCAGCATGCCTGCTGATTAGCCAGTAATTCTTTTGGGTGAAATAGGGTCCTAGTTCTTATATTAACCAAATCTTACCTGCATGTAGCAACTGTACATTCCCAGCTCTCACCTGTCTGAATATATAGCTTGCTAATGGCTCATCCAAGTTGGGCTGATTATCAATGAATGTAAAGAGATCCAGACCAGATCCATGCTTCTCCATCACCAGCTGGAAGAAGTGTTCATTTTCAAATACATCCAGCACCTACAAATAATAGACTTTTTAAATCCTGTGCTTCATCCCCAAACTGCATTTTTTGTTTTGTTTTGTTTTTTAAAAAAAACAAACACTGCTCTACTGTTGGAGATTTAATCAACGTATATTATAATGTTTGAAGTCTCATTTCACTGAGCACAAATGTTTCTTGAAAAGAGAACATAATTAAAACTGAGAGCAGAATTAAAACCAAGAGGAATTCTCTCTCCGGGGGAAAATAAAACCAAACAAAACCAACAACCCCAAAACAAAGAACAGGAATCAAGATATGTATCCAGATTATTTACTGAATTAGTACCTGTTCAGATGTGACATCACACTTCCAAGATATGCATCCTATCATCTTGAAATAACGTACAAGCTTTTTTTCTGTTAAGTCACACCTTCAGATCTATGTTTACATCAATTGTTTGGAGTAAAAGTGTAGAAGCAAGCGATAGTCTGCTGTAACATACCCTCCAAAACAAAGCAGGATAGGTAGGTTTCTTTCTTTCCTGAAAAGGTAGATTTAATACAGGACACTTCCTCCCTCCTGAAGAGGAACACGAGACATCAAGTATTCAAAGGAACCATCTGATGCATTCAAACTGCATTCACTCTGCGTTCACTGTACCTTAATGATACTGGGGTGCTCCAGCTTCAACAGGATTGCAATTTCTTGAGTAACTCTCCCCAGATCAGGATCATCTACCCAGCAGTCCTCAAGCACCCTCTCCTTCCAGATGAACTTTACGACAACCTATACAGACAACAGCATTCAGCATCACCTGTAAAAGTATGGCTTTAAGCATTTGGCAAGTTAATTTCCAGGAAAAACATTAGTGAATCATATTACAAGAAGGACAGAAGTAACCCAATGTGCATTGCTTATAGTATCTTTAAACATATTTAAACTATTTTAGCCCTAGAAGCCAAACAATGCACAGAAATGGAATATATTTATTTTCTTTTTATTGATGCTCTGAATTCCAAAGGCTTTGACAGACCAGCTCTCTTATCAACCCACTTACAGCAGTGGTGACTTCTGGCAGAGGGGTGCAGTGGAGGGAAACAAGCACTTAACATCCATGAAGAGAAACACCAGAGCTTGCCTCTCAACACCCAAAATACCTCTGCTGATAAAGAGGAGGGTCCCATAAGCTCAACACGTCTACTCCAGATTCTTGGGTCGTGGCACGATAAAGACTTTGAAGTTTGTCATTCTCTTTAGTAACGGAAGACTAAAACCTGTAATTCCATTAAGCTTAATTTAAACTTCTTTCAACAGGTTAAAGTAGCTACATGGTCAGTCTCATTCTGTGCCTATTGTCTTAGGTAACATTCATATACTACATCAACATGAACATTTTGCTGTCCTGTTTCCATGAGGTTAGTGATGTCAGATTTCTGTTTAAACAAAGGAAAACCCCAAACTACCAAATAGCAGCTTTTAATAGTGTAGTATTGACAGAATACGAACACTCTAACCTTTCAGTTTTCATCCTAAATAATTATCGCAATGAGATCTAAAAGAAATATTTAACCTCCTGGTGATCTTTTTTGCCCCTGGCAGTCCAGACAAAGCCAAAAGATCCTTTGCCAATAAGGCTGTGTGTGTTGTAATTTTTTGCGTATTCTCCCTCACATGCCCTTAATCCTTCAAGCTCTTCAGCTCTTCGGGAATTCTCAAAAAGTGAAGTTGATCTGATGGCCTAGGTACAGATAAAAAAAAAAAAAAGCAAGAAAAAAATGAGCAAGCCACAGATTCATGTTTATAAAATGAAGTAAATACGAGACATTAAGTCAACAGTCAGCTCTCAGCAGCTACAAATACTGCTTAATTCAGAGAAAGGTGATGAAAACAGAAGCATATGGACTTCAGATGCTTGCACAGAATTCTCTGTGCAAGTAGGAAAATGAATTCGTGGTGGTCTATCTCCAAAAGATAATTTTATTTGGTGAATAAAAAGCAGGTTACTTTCAATGTTGTAATTTTTCCAGGTAAGCGTATTCTAGATGGACAGAACTAAAAAGGTGCTGCTTTAAGCCCTGTCTATAAATTTGGTGATTTCTATTTGCTTCAGTAACCTAAAAAGAGTTAGTATATAAAAGATATTAAATTACTAGTATTTACCAAACTTGCTGGTAAGATAGCATTTTAGCTCTGTAGATTGGTCTCTTAGCAGACACGAAGAGCAAACAAGTTTAAGGCATACCCTACTAAATTTCTCTAGTAAAATCTCTAGTAAAGAAACAAAGCATGCAACACTGCATGAGAAATTAAACACAACAGAAGTTTTTCTTGCTCTGAGGATAGGGCTTGGGGTTATTTGTCTCGGTGATTATTAGGTTTCTCAACCAAAGATGGCGTCTAAAATGCATGATAATAGAACATCTTTATGACATACACAGTATTTCATACTGAGAGGAAACACAACAAATCTCATGGGGGCATTTGTTTTGAATAGTGGAATTTGGAGTTATACATGAAATGGTCAGAACTGCTTATATTTCGACATACATGTGCATGTACATAGAAGATGATTTTCTAAAAGGAAAATTACTCAGCTCTCAAAAGTCTCATAAAAAATTTTCCAAACAGCAAGTTTTGCCAATAGCCAAGCTTTTCACTCAAATATCTACTTTATATCACTGATTAAAGGCAAGGCAGGGGAGGGAAACTACATGTCTAATCTGCAGTACATTTCAATAAACAGCAGCTCCTTAGAGTCTTCTCTAGTTTAGAACTGTCACTATACGTTACACATATGATATCTAAATAGGTATGTACTTCTCTGTTAAGGTCATCATAAAATCCAGCTACGTAAAGATCTAGGGAATGCATACATTTATTCAAGGGATCTAGAAGATCACCATCACCTATTTCAATTGATCAAAGATACCATTTTCCTCTACAGCTTTGGTCAAAGTACTGTCAGTTTTACATTCCACTACTAATGAAAAAGCAGGCCTGAGCAGTTCTGTGTTTGGGTTTTATGACATGCACCTACTGTTCAGCTATGCGGTGTTAGCCTTCTGTACACCATCCCGAATGCAGCATCTCAGGAGGCAGCTAAAAACTGCAGGGTTTTTTTGTTGACACAAGTCAGTCAATGAAAGTTTTCAGCCTAGTATTTCCTTTTTTAATAAGGTTGTGTCATTGGTGCCAGTGTGATTACATTGATTTAAAAATTAATCTCACCACACTGGTGGTGCAAACCTCTATTGTAGATGTACTTAAACCAGTCTAAGAACAAATTTAAAATTAGGTGCTTTCATTGTTCAAACTGGAAAGGTATCTACACTAAGCCAACCACACGCTACCAGAAATGTTATAAAATAGCAATTGTCCTTTTTACAGCAAAGAAACATTTCTTTTGATATAGAAATAGGGAAACAAAGAAACAGCAATATCTCCCACTGCCTCATGACATTATTTTAATTTGAAAAACCTTTCAACTTTAGCTTCAGTTTAACAGTCAAACAAGGAGAGAAATGCTCAGTATTATACAATGGTAGAATTTCTTACTTCTCCAAGACTATGTGTAGAAAGATCTGCAATAGACTGGGCAGAGCTTGCTAGACTGGAGAGCAAAAGCTGAGTCTTTGCTACAGCTTCCTTCTGGCTCTGTAGAATGTCTTTCACCACCCAGACACAGAAAAGTATGGCAGGGTCCTGCAGTTCTACACGTTTCACTTCAAAGAGTATACCTGTAGAAACAGGTGAGGAAGTTAAAATGGTAGAATGAAACTTTAGTGTTGAACGAGACTGCAGACATTTTAGGACAAAATTCTGAGCGCTTAACAAAGTTAATTCCTCCATTATTCATTTGGGGAACACCTACTTAGTAAGGAATCATCAGAGGGGCTGACAAAAGCACAGCTATTCTAGAAATACTTGGTGGCTACCTCCCGTTCCCATCCCCCGGCAGAAACTTTTGTCAGTGTCCAATCGTGATTATTAATTTCATATTGTTATTCTAAATTACATAAAAATGGGGATTTTATACAACAAGCCCCAGAATCCAGCTGAAGGAGTGAACAGAACACATTCCATTACACAGTTTAAATACAAGTTTTACGATGGAGTTTGTATTTTCTGTTCAGAAGCAGTTATCAGGTTCAAATCTTCTAATTGTGTTTTAAGAATATTTTTGACTATTCAGTCTGGATTAATTTCTTAGTAACTTTTTACTTTATACCACCTGCTTTTCCAATACCCTCTGAGTAGACTTAAACACCATTTTCTCTTCTAGATGCTAGAGCTTCTTCCTTCCTCTCCACTGTGAGCTTCTAACCAGAATTGTCTGCCTTCTGCAAAAATGTGGGTGAAAAAGAGCATCCCAATAAGAGTTTTGGGAAGGGGAGAAATAGGTTTAACTTACTTAATTGTGAACCATCTCTGTGACAGCAATTCCCAGTGTAGTTGCCTTCCAGAATCTCCAAGATCAAAGGAGCTGCTGGATTCAGCCTTCCTTCTTGTTTCACTGGGGTCGATGTTACTTTTATATCCACATTTTGCTGCCCATGCAACTGACACTCTTCTTCAGGACTACCTTCGCTTTTCGGTGGGTTTCTGTTGATGTTATCCCCCACAGTCTCTGCAAGAGTTTCGGGCTTCTCAAGAAATGCTTTGGAGGATTCTTCGGAGTTTTCTAAATGCCTTCGGGAGGCCAGCCACCCAGAACCACCTTCTATGGCAACACCATTCAACACCTGCTTTTCTTGCCCACTTGAAAAGGCACTGCTTTTCTTACTTAGCATATTGCCTGCAGCCGAGTCCACTGCATTAGAGGAAGATGCTCCTACAAGAGCTGCAGTAATACCTAAACAATTGTCTGAGTTCCCCTTGACACCAATATTCAGACCCAGTACCTCAAGACCAGAACAAATGCAGTTCAGCTCCGTGTCTGGTTCTTTAACATCTTCAGAGGTTGTGGCAACTCCTGGTGCAGAAGCACTGCAACCCATTTTATTTCCCATGCAAACATCATGGATAGTATTTCTTCCATTTGCAAAAAAGGATGAAGCATCATTTAGCAGGCAGTTTTCAACGACAATGTGCTCAAGGCTGGAATGCTTTGCTTCACCCATCAAGTTTGTTTTTGACAACTTCCCTGTAACCACGTGGCTTTGAAAGTCTTGTCTGCAGTCCGGTGTTGTCCCAGACCATGGCTCATATATTGTTGGTGTTCCAGGTGAGTTACAAATAACATCAGAAGGCAGCTTAATTGGGCCATAGGATGCGGTATCTAGATTGTCTTCTACCCTAAAACAAACAGGTGACCAGGCAACGTTTACTGAAGAAGCTTGTCCCCAGGCATCAGTGGAGTGCTGATGCTTCAGCATTTCATACGGTAACCTACAGATCTGCTGACAATTTACTTCCTTGAGTTCTTGATGATGAACTTGTAATTGGTTAGGCAAGATACTGGTCTCACTGGCATTTCGAGTCTCAGATGCACCAGATACTGCACTATCACTGCTTCTTACTGGAATCTTCATGTTCTGACCTAAATCCAATTGTTCTGAATCAGATGACGTGGGAGAGAGCCTTGCAGAGAGCATCTTTTGAAAATTATTTGATCCTGCAGTTGCCACTGTTCTACCCTGTTCCACTGCTCTGATTCTGTCAAGCCAGGTTTCAGGGTAAGGCTCTCTGTGGTCAGCTGACAGCCCATCAGTAGCAATGCTGTCTTGACTGCAAGGATTCAAAGTTATTAGTGATATCATAGTGGCAAAAGAATGAGAAAATGGTCATACTATATACTACCCACTCTTCCGTTACTATGGTCACTATTTAAAACCTGCACCAATTGTTTTATTTTTAAGTTTAAAAGAAAAAGGCAGAAAGCTGTTGGCACAGGCATCCAAAATCCTAACAAATTCCATCTTGACCAAAGAAGAGCAGGTACACTCAAATGGCACTCTTTCCCTATGGATTACTTCCTTGGCTAGCTTAATTTCTAAATATATATCATAGATCATTTACCACAACAAAAAGCCAATACATGTGGCAGGATACTTCCAGTCCTGAGAACAGAAGATCCCTTGTCTGTCCCACAGAAGATGGATGTCCCCATCCATCAATTTAACCATGGTTCACTGAAGCCCATAGCACAAGGTATTTTACAAACATTTCTATTAGTAAAAATGCAGAGCGGAAAAACAATCCATACAGCAAAGCACTTACAATCCAAGTATAATATGGGAGACATAAACCCAGGAGAGCTCAAGGAAACAATGAGACTATCAGTCTCTTTAAAAAGCAGCAAGAACTGTGCTGTAATAGTCTATACATTAGAAAAGGGCAGTAAATATTTTCTGAGGGTTAGAATTGTTAATGTTGAAGGCTTAAAATTTGACTTAAGATAAACCAAGTGCATCATATAGGTACTTGCGCAGAATTTCTAACCTTGTAACAGGAAAAAGACCTGGAAAGGTACAACAAAAATGGCTGGACTTAAGTAACACAGTGCCCTGTTTTAATGGATGACCTGACAATTACACCAAGCACTGGAAGGAATAACATTTAGAATTCATTCCAGGTAACCTGGCTTCAGTGCAACACCAGCTGGTGGATACCATGGAAGGAGATAAACATCCACTGTTTCTGATCTAGCAAAGATAGAGCCTAATTACCTTCCCTAGCCTGGCTGAAGCATTTGATCCCCTTTAGAGATGGAACTCCTGTAACTTTACAATTGTAGGTTGTACAGATCTAAACAAAAATCTAAGGTAGGCAAAACTCAACCTGTCTTGCAAATGGCGCTCAGATTCTGAAGAGAGCAAAGTGCGGAAAGCTCTTGTTACACCTTCCCACAGACATCACACAGGTGAAGAAACAGTTTTTGCGGTTGATTGCCACCACGGCTTTTCAAAGTGAATATGCAGTCCATGAAATGCCTACCTATTAGAGGGTATGAATGCCACTTCAGGAGGTGAGGGAGTGGAAAATAAATTGGTCTCATTCTTTTGTTTAGTCTCATCATGTATTAATTTGTCGTCTTTGTGTCTTCTTTCCAATTTTTGTTCTTCATCTCTTGACAGAAGGCTTGCTAAAGATGCAGTCAAGAAGCTGCTGTCTGTACCAAACAGGAAACAAAACCATACCAACTTAATCTTTTATGTTTAGGCTTCGGGGACTACAGTGATTAAAAACAATCTTGGAACTGCCTTGGTCTGTCTCATCCATAAGGAATTAAGTATAAAAGAATTGATTAAAGCAAAGTAGTCCAAATATGAGCACTCCACTCTACTTTGGCCTGAGAATTCATCACAGGCAGGAATCCAAATGTTTCAGGGCTGCTAAAATTTGCCTTTCTATCAAAGCTCTTGGACAGGTATTAGCCTCCTGAGTTAGCTACTTGGATTGAAGTTCAGAGACCCAAAAAAAGGCCAATGACCAAAAGTGATCAGACAAATAGTAGCAGCAAAAAAAAAACCCCAAACACACATACACTCCCCATTCCAAACACTTAAAATGAAAAAGTTTAGACCACGTTTATATAACTCACTGAAATTGCAAGACAAAAAAAGTATACAGTCTAAACATGTTTAAGAGAAAGAATAAGACAAGAACTTCTTTCCTTCCCCAGTGACAACAGATCAAAAGAGTTTGTAAGATGAAGTAAACCAAGTATTGTTAATGAGTGAACAAATCTGGATTCAAAAACCCTTCCATTTAGTAAAGGCTGAGTGCCAACAATGCTTCCTCGCTGAAGAACTGAATTACTCTTAGATTAGAGGTATCACTTCATCAAGGAATTACTTAAGAAATTGCACATTGTCTACTAACTCTTCTTTGTTCCAGCAGTGTGCATTGGTTTCAATGCAGATATGCATTTCTAAGCAAAGAAAAAAGAAAAAGAAAACAGGAAAAAAAAAAAACAAAACAAAGGAGATAAAACCAGCATAAAAGGTCTCTTGTGATATGGATGAAAGTATGAACTTGCTTGTGTTCTCTGCTTTGGGCAGAGCTAGCTGGAAAGACATATTTGGAGATATGAGGCTTCCTTTCTTCTGTTTATTCCTGTTGTGTTCAGAGAAATACAATTTTGATAAATTCTTTGTAAATGCAGCGAACTGCATCAGCAGAATATGTGATGTCTCCTAACTGAAACACCACAGCAACATAACATTGAATATTAGCCAGCAACATGAGCCAATTCAGAAGAATATTAGAATTTTCCCTTAAAATATTAGTCCTAAGTGCCTACAGTTCTGCTGCAATACTGTCACAAAAGCTATATTTTACACATCTTAAAATACTCAGAGATCCTAACAGGGGAGGGAGGGAAAGGAAGCGCTTGTTAAGTACAAGCATTCTCTTACTAACAGTGTAATTTCCAACTTGGATATTGTTTCATCTTCTTAGCAGCAAAGAGAGAAGCACAACCTTAGGTGAACAATTCTGTTTACCTTAGGTTATAGAGGAAATCCAATTTAAAAACTGCATGGAAGTACCTTGCTTTTACAAAGCATGTTCCCATGTTCATGGGCAAATCTCTCATCTCTATTCATTTTACCTTTGTTACAGCAGCCCGAGCCAGTTGTATGGCAGGCAGTAACATCTTCAAAGATGCACTCACTCTCTGATCCCGTGGAGTCGTCAAGAGGAGGTAATGGCAAAGAACAGTCACTGCTTCTCTCCATGTTGTTATAGAAACCAGGAATCAGGAATGTAATGTTCTAAAACACAGAACGAAACCTTATAAAGCTAAGCTGACTTTCATAGGTTAGGGCAAATGCTAACAATGCATGTTTCTGGACCTGATTCTCATGAATAGCCAGGCAAAAGTGATCCACATGACTGATGGAGAACATATACTTGAAATCCATACTAGCTCCTCAGCACTGCAAGACTTAGCAATTACAGCAAGGGAATTTGCATATCATCCTACAACTCACTCACCGAACACATGGAACACAGAGGTTTTGTGACAGACAGAAATGAGTGTAAAAGATGACTTTACAATTCCAGTGGATATGCTGCCAGACGTAGCAGTCTTTTGGGAGGGATTAAAACTCTTATCTTACCTTTCCCAACAGTTCTTTCTTCTCATAGCCAAAAAGCATTAAAGCAAAACTATCCTTGATGCCACAGATGGTTCCATCTGACTGGACGGTAATAAGACCACTGATGGTGGAGAAAACCACGACTGTGGCAGAGTAATGAGAGTCTGGGAAAGAGCCTTCTTTTTCTGTCTGCGGAACACCATCTTTCCGCTCTGCCACTTGGTCCTCCTCCAGAAGGCTTACTTGCAGCTTTAAACTGAGAGGAAACATGTTACCCTCTCTGGATTGGCCTACAGCTCGCTGGATCCTGAGGTTCTAAATTAAAGCAAAAAAAAAAAAAACCAAACCAAACAAACAGAAAAGTTCTAACTAACCAAATGTTTTGGATTTATTTCGGTATTCATCTAAAATTACACAGGACCATTCTCAGGAAAAAGGAGCAGGAAAATTAAAATGAATCAATCCTGTGAATAGCTAAATGACCAAGGTCTGGTTTTCTAAGGATTCGGAATGCAGTGTTGAACTCCTGTATGAATATCCTGATGATGAAGACCAGGAAAGTCCATGCTGCAGCTTTTCAGCAAATGAGGCATTAGTAAGGCCTCTTTCAACTATCCAGCTGCCCGATTTCATGGCATTTGCAAGATCTGGGTGTTCTTTAGACTTTCACTCCTCAGACAGATATGATTGAAACCGGCTAAAGAATTCAAAGGAATTTTAAGGAGCTGACAGAGACAGCATGGTTTCTTAAAAAGCCAGGATTGGAGAAAAGTATCTTTCACCAGGACAGATTCCACAGTGAGAGGTCGGGGCTTGGTCTCGTTCCTAGTTAGGAAATATTCAGACAGCAGCTCCATAAATAAGCAGCATACCCTTTTTCAGGGGACTTATGCTTCTCTCTGGAAAGGTTTTCTTCTGTTGGAAGAGTGTGCACCTATGCTCTGAATGGGAAAGGTATGGAAGAACATGGTTGGTGTTTATACTATACCTTTGGGATTTTTTTGCCTAGAGGAGGGATCTGCACAGAAGGAATCAGGTCCTTTATGTGGACCCCAACTACTTCTTCCAATGTTGGGTAGCCATGGAGATGGGCAAAAAGGAGGTCACATGATGTAATCTTTCCCTTGGGAAGAAAATTTACAGGACTAGTTTAATTTTAGCATTTTAGCCACAGTCCATTCAATCCTTTAACAACAGTTTCTGCAAATATCTAAGCAAATGGCAGGAAGTTTCATTCTGCAGTCTCTTCGTGGATACAACTACCTCAGTAAAAGCAGACACAGCATAACGCAAAACTTTTCCGACATTATCGTGAAGAAAGCCTGCCCTTTGCCATAGGGGAGAAGCAGGGGACTGCAACGCTCCTCACAGAACTTTTCCTCAGCAAGCTGATCCCTTCACAAGGGCACCCCTGCCATGAATACCCAACCCTCTGCCAAACCGTCACTGTTCAAGTCTAAGATGTCCCTGGGGGACAGACGGTGTATTTTAATGTGACTTGTCAAATACGTCAAGGTGAGCCGCATGGGAGAAATATGCACAGGTCCTGCATGGCAATCCCGGTTTCAGGCAGTGCAATGTACACACTTCATGTTCACAAATAGTAATGTGCCTACTGGCTTTTAGACACGTTTCATTTGCACATAAACTCTCACAAACCGTGGTCTCATTTGATCATTAGGAAAACACTCACATCAACCCTGAAGGAAACAGAAGCTGAAAGTCTTTCCACTGGTTCCAGCACAACCACACAACACTGGTTGTCCTTGCTTCTTATTCGCCTCAGCCAGACCGAGACAGGGATCTTCTCTTTCAGACGGCCTATAACATCCACCTTTTCATAGGATTCAGAGATGTAGTCATAATTTACTAAGACTGTGGTTACTTAACAAGAATTTCAAACAAGAATAAGATATTGAGCCAAGATATCTCCCCATCATTGTTAGAAAAACATTGTTTCTTGCTTACTTACTAGTTTTTTTATTGGAAGAAACAGTTTTAATATAGAGATGAAAGAGTTTACAAATAATTAACAGATCATACACAAAATGCAGTTGTTGCTTTTGTATCTTCTTTCCCCGCGTCAGGAAGACTAAAGGCATTTCGTTCAGCATAAGAAATGTGCCAATCTAATACCTTGCATTTAAGAGAAGTGCCTTTCAGAGATGCCTTATTTAAGAGATGTCCCATGGTGCTAATGAATACTCCACATTAGTAACATAGTTCTTACTTTAAGCTGCAAAAATAGCAGTTTAATTTCTTACGGGAGGAGATTCTTCTCAAATCAGAAAATGTTTATTTATCTTATAATCTGCAGTGTTCACATCAAGCCTTTTATCATTTTTACGTGATCATGACAGAATGGGTTTATGAATTACACAGTGACTCCTACAAAGTACTTGGAATGGCAGGTAGCTTAGAATTAGTGCCTTTATCAAACATTTAATTTTAATTCTGGATTTCACCAAATCAAACTTAGGTATTTTTTTTTCCCCCATATCCAATTGAGGATTCAGGAAGATGAAGGTCTGAGACGCTGACAATTTCAGTACAAAAATAACACACCAGGAAGAATATGAGCTCATTTTCCAAGTATTTTTTAGTGACAGCTCACAACAGCAGCAAAGGAAAACAATTTTGAGACATTTCTCATGCAGTTCTCTTATAAACAACCCCACTATAGGCAAAATATCAATTCCACTCTTTTGCACCAACTAGGGTGTCTTGGCACAGACATTTCACAGTATTTGACTGACTTGTAACTTTATAATATGCACAATGCAATTTAAGATAATTTAAAAATTATTTTAAAAGACCAGACAATCGGGAACTTTTCCATAATAGGTTTTTCCCTGTTATGCAATTATATTGATTTTTTTTTTTTTAAATCTAACGTTCTTTAAGTTCTGATTTGGTCAAGTCATCATGACTACACATGTTGGCAGCTGCAAAGCTTTCACGGGTGCCTCCCAAACCATCTTTTGCCCTTTGAATTCCCACATCTGCAAACTTTTAAACCAAACAGTCCTACAAATGACATAATTGCCAAATGCCCACAAAGTTAAATATATCAGGAAATTATATTGAAAATGTAAAAAAAAAAAAAACCCAAAACCCCAAACCAAAGCCAACAAAAACACTGTATATGGTGGGGAATATTTGCTTGAACATTTCACGTACCACAGTTCCTGAAACCACCGATGAACATTCATCAGTTTCTACGTACTCCTCACCCACAGCTTCCCATACCTCTTGACTGGATTTGGATATCAAGCGGGACAGCTTTTGACCAATGAGTTCCTGACTACTGCACCCAAGCAGCTTGCAGGCTTTGTCATTAGCCACTAGGACCTAGAAAAGCGGGAAAAAAAAAAACAAAACACCAAAATAAAACAAAGAATAAAAGCTGTAAGTTTTGTTAGTAGATCATTACCTCCTCAGGTTGTTGCTTTAATGTCTTATAATATCCCTTCCTCTTGGTTGAAATGCAGTGGTTCTTTCAAATTCTGAAATCTTTAAAAACAGTTCACTAAAGCTTCTTATCCTAGGACAACCTTTGCCCATGTGTCTTCTTGGTTAAGAGAGTTTGAGATGTTGCTTTCCTTTTAGGTTTCCTGCTTTCTTTTAACTGTAAATAACTACATCCATGGAGGCAAAACTACAAAATTGTATTTGCAAGCAAAGTCTGGGCAAGCCACAAAATTTTATCCGCACCTGAAGGCATGCAGTAATCACACCAGTCATTGACATACTTAAGCCTGTGTTACAGAGCAGGTCAGGATTAAATGCCTTTAAGATGGATAAGCCCGAACTGTCAGTTCCAGCTAAAAAAGGCACAGCTCTTTGAAGTTTTCAATATTCCATTTTATATTAATGTTTACTCTCAGGACAGAAACAAGAGACATTCTCTCCCTCCCAAGGCAAAAGGCATATTTACTGGGGCAGATAAAGAGACCTCGTGCCACCACAAATGCATCCCAGGGTTGGTACTTAACAGACAGAAGGCTTGAAGCACATTCTGCTTTTCCTTTCTTCCCTCATCACATCACAGCTGCATTCTTCTTTATTCCCTTTTTCTGTTTGAAAAAAGACTCAAGACATCTGTGCTTCTGCTATTATCTTGTATATTTTGCTAACTACAACCTGCAGTGGAAATAAACGCGTTGTCAGTCTTTAGAAGGCTACTGAGCTTGAGCAAACTTTAAAATGCCTTCATGACACCCTGAATGCCTGCAGATACACATAAGAATATCAGGCATTTTAGCCCCTCTGATGTCATACAACCTATACCAGATACGGCCTGCTTAGTTTAGCAGTTGCTACTGCAAATACCTCTGTTGTGCTGACATCCACGGTGAAGATGGCTTTGTTTGGATTGCGTGCAGCAGTTGGGAGGTGCTGGCTGGATTCCTCCACAGCGAGGGCATGCAAAAAGGAGCAAGAACCAGAACTTCCAATGGAAGTGGAGAGAGAGGCAGAATCCCACTGAGCCCACGAGTTACCAGTTTTGCTGGTACAAATGTTACGAGCTGCCAGTGAAGACAAACAGTAAGAGCTCCATTTCTCCCCTGTGGAAGATAAAGATCAGCTATGTAGCTCTAACAGTCTACTACAGGAGTATTAGAGGAATGAATAAAAAGAATTGTCAGCTGAAGCAACTGTCAAGTAATCCCCAAATATATGCTTCTAGATTTTTTTAAAGAAATTAAAAGAAAATAAAATCAATGAAATGAAAGAAAACAGAAACAAATCTAATAAACATATCTTCTTGAATCACGGCCACTGGAAGAATTAAACTCAATCCGTAGGCTAGAAAAAAATTGCCAACATCCATAAGATTCAATCAGACTAGTCAACTTTTATTTTTAAGTTAAGTTAACAGAGTTTAAAAGGTTTTGAAATCTCTCAAGTTAAAATTGAAACTGTTATTAAATATAATTACAGTAAGTGTTCAAGCCCTTATTAAATACTGCATGAGTCAGAAGCCAGTTAATTAACTGTTCACAAGACGTGACACTGAAATACCTATGCCCACACTAATGTTATACGTTACACAATGCCAAATGATTGTACTAAAATTTTCAAAAGTTCTGCCTGTAAAAAACGTTTCCCTGGGAAGTGGCATCAGCAGCCAAATGCCATCGCTCCACTCCCAAAACAGTAAGCAGCTTTGAAGATTTAGCAATACTGGAAGAAGCATTATGAACAACTCATCACAAGGACATCTCTGCATTTATGCACCGCATACAGTATGAATATGCTCACCATGACAAAACAGGGAGACCCGTATCTGGACGCATTGTAAACTGCAAAGTTCTTCCCCTCCTAACAGAATCCGGTATAACAACATCTTTCTCCCCATTTGGAAATTATTCATGTTTTAGACAATAATACAAGGTGGCAGGGTGGTCCAATGGCAGCCAATAAAGGTTGCCCAGGGACAAGTACAAGTGCAGAGCACCTGCCCAGCATGCATCCCCTGTAAACTCTCCCAGCCTGCAGCAATCTATGGCTCAGATGCTTATTGAACAAGCAGCTTTCTAGCAGCTACTTATTGCTATCCCTCTAGGTTTGGGGGAGGAGGATCTGAAACCGTCTGAAACACATCACCTTCACTGACGACATGTGAACTCAATCTCAGAATACTGCGCTCACCAGACAGAGATGCTCTAAGCCGGCAGAGTTCAGAGAGCTGACTTTTCCTGCTCTTGCTGGCCCAGGAGTAGGATCTACTTAGCTTATCAGAGTGAGCAGGGACTAGGCCTACTGATGAAGGCAGAAGGCCCCCTTCAGAGGGGCTATAAGTCTCTGCTGCCATGATCACGCTCTGGTTGCCACGCCACACCTAGGGAACCACCATCTGTAACAGAAACGTAAGAAATTCAGTCAGCCTTGCAGTCAGGCACTAATGCTCGGGATGCTGGCAAGTAACGATGCCTTCTAACCCAAAGCGCAGCCCTGTAAGTTACAGCAAGACTGCCACTCATTCTTGCACGTCCAACGTTTGGTCTATGCCGTTAACATAAAGGTGACTCTATTGACTATTATCCTGCCCAGGTGGTATAGGATACCCGTGACCAACAGGACGCCTCCACCATATTACTGTAAGAGCTACCAGGCACACAGCCAGCACTCTCTCCCCATTCCTGCTCGTTTTACAAGCAAAAGCTTTGGTAATTTGTGAAATAATTCCCAGTTTTGGGTCAGCAAGTGTGGCACAGCCTCCCTCCCACCTAGGGTGCCTCCTGCACCGCCCACCCTCCCGCGACTGCAACCCTAGCCCCCCGGCAGTGAGGGCCCGGCCCAGCCGAGCCCGAGCCCGAGCCCGAGCCCGAGCCCGAGCCCGAGCCCCAGCCCCAGCCCCAGCCCCAGCCCCAGCCCCAGCCCCAGCCCCAGCCCCAGCCCCAGCCCCAGCCCCAGCCCCAGCCCCAGCCCCAGCCGGACGGCGGCAGCCACTGCCACCGCTCCTCAGGACGGTTACCACACAACCGGCGGGCGCGAGGAAGTAGGGGGCAGGACTTAGCAGCAGCGTCGCCCAATAAGCGAACGCAATGGGAGAGCGGCACGGAGAGGAGCCAATGGGACGCCGGCGCGGGAAAAGGCAAAACTGATCTGGCGTCAGGGAATTTGGCTCCCTCCGGCCTCTCCTTCCCTCGCCGCTGCCACTACACACGGTGCCCTGCTTCGAGCCGCCGACCTGCCCCCGCTCCGGGGGTGGAAGGCTGCAGGTGGAAGGCCCCTCCGCAGGATGACAGCCATCCTGCGAAGGATTTGTAAGCGGAACGACGAGGCCGGAACTACAACTCCCAGAAGGCCGCGGTGCGCACGCCGGCGCGCATGCGCGCGGGTGGCCGGTGACCAGGGCGCTGCCCCGCCCCCTCGGCGCACCACCTGCAGAGGTGATTGGCTGCGACGCGTCGCCAGCAGTGGGCTCTGATTGGCTGCGACGACGGTTGAGGCGGTTTCCGGAAGGGGGCGGTGGGAGGAGAAGCAATATGGCGGCGGAGAGCGGAGAGGGACCGCAGGAAATGATGGAGGGTGAGAGTCCGCCGGGGGCCGGCACGGCCGCCGCCGCTGAGAGGGTCGAGACGGCCCGCCGCTCGGGCACTGTTGCTCGGCGGGGAGGCTGCCAGCTGCGCGCGGTGGGGCTGTGGGCCCTCCGCGGCCGGGCAGCCCCCGGGTGTCCACCCTGAGGGCGACTGCCCGGGGGGCACGGGGCCCTGGCTGGCCGCCGAGCCGGGGCGGGCCCCCCGAGCCGTAGGGGGCGGGGTGCGTGTTACCTGGGGTATGGCGTGATGCCTTCCCCCTCCCCGGGGGCTCCACGCGGGAGAGGTGGAAAAAGTGGGTTTGTGGAGATGACCGTGACGTAAAAAATGAAGATAATGAGAAAGAAATCCCCTGGCATGGCCTTGCTTTTCCTCAGTCGCCCCGTGAAACAAGAGCAAATACTGAGGGGGGACCGAGGAGGAGCGAGGAGCTTCAGGTCCCCAGGACCAGGGTCGCCACCAGAGTTGTGGCAGGGTAAACGCTGAAGGGATCTCGCAGGTTGTGCTGGGGAGACGGTTGCGTTTATCTGCAGGGATATTTTTTTTTTTGTGCCTTCACTTCTTCGTGTCATTGGTACTATTGTACATGATACTGATTTTTTTCTAAAAGCTTTTAAAATGTAATAGTTCTAATTCCATCTCCGTAATCTTTGGAATTGCACTTCATTGATCTAAGAAATTTCCTTTTTCCTCCAGTCTTCTTCCCAGATTGTTGGTTTTAGGAAGATGTGATGGGAGGAAAAAGTGCATCCAAAATCAAAGTAGAAACAAGGGGTAAGAGGCCTTTTATTTAAGACTAAACCTTTCATTTAGTTAACTTAGGATATCTACTAACTGCATAGTGGTATATGTGAATCCCGCTAATTATATCTGCTTGCTACTTCTCCCCCGCACCCCACTGCTGAAAGTAGCCTAATTGTGCTATTATGTATTTTACACAGTTGATAAGCGGATTGAATCAGAGGAGTCGGGAGATGAAGAAGGCAAGAAGCAAGCAGTTCGCTTAGTAACAGACCTCAGTCAACAGAGCCTGAGAGACGAGCAGAATGGCGAGAACTCTGCAGGTACCTTGCCAACCTAAATGGTCGCGTTAGGCAGTGTGGTCTTACCAGTGTGTACAGTAGTGTACGTGTGTCAGTCCTTTGTGTTTCTTGCGGCTATGTGATGGTTGTATCAATGTTAGTTAACGACGTGAATCTGCCCTAGAGCAATCTTCTTTAAAAAACAAATAAATGATAGTGTTATCACTGCTAAAATAAAGCTACCTTCTTTTTATGGAACCACTGATACTAGACCCTTGTTTTTTTCTTATTTATTTATCCATCCACATTTCTCTTTGAAATCTTTAATATCGAAATGCAAAACACCTTTATTCATACTTTTTTTGTGGAAACATAGTAACTTTCTGTGGAAAGATGCTGGAAACATTCATTAGAAATAAACATAAACAGCTTTTCATAATTCTGCTTTAGTGTGTGTAGTTTTTTACCTAAAGAGTTGCCAGATTCCTTTGGAAGGCAAAACTGACTATTTCTAGGTAGATTGAAGGAAGCTGTCAATTTTAATTTTTTTTAATTTTAAAATTTGAAGACATATCAAAATGATATCTGTTTGAATCCTCTTGACTTTAAACTTTTGCTACTGTTTTTACTGTTTGTGTTAGAACATTGGGTAGAAATGTTGACAGACTTTTTTAAGCCTGTGTGTGTTTGATGGAAGGGTTTGCTTTTCAGTAGCTTGCATAGAATTTGTCAGAGCAGATCCATTTCTGAAGACCCTGTATGGCAGTATTATCTGGGCTTTTGGTGCCAGCTAACAATCTGAGATGTTGATAGAGATGTTTATGTGATTATTATTGGTCTGGAAGTGGAAGTGAAATAATACAGCAAATTTTCTGCAGCAAATTGTAATCCTTTTTGACTGTGCATCTACTGCAGATCCCTCCTAATCTTAACATTGTCCGTTAGAATTTGCAAAAGTATTTTCCAAACTAGAAAATTATTGTGAGAATTTTAAATCTCAGCTCCTAACTATAAGTGAACTCTATCTAGGTATAATTCATATTATTGACTGTAAAAAACCCTCTATATATTAATTAAAAAATGCTGTGGTGATGTCTGTAAAAGTGTGAGAGCATGCCTCACAAATTGTGTATCCCAAGGACTATCTGATCAATACAACCATGCAGATCAGTCAGTCACAGTTTTCCTTTGCGTGCCTGTAATATTGAGTGTTTGTTCAGTTGATGTGATTTAGCTGTGCATTTGAGGTTATATTTTGTATGTTGTTCCCCTGAGAATTCTATTAGAGAAAATACTTCAAGTGATGTACTTTTATTGCAATGAAAGCAAGAAAAGCACATTCAGATCTGGTGGCTGAATTACATTGGATACAATTTAATGTAATGGCTGTATTGTTACTTCTTCTTCTTCCAAACTGTTAGGATTCAGAAAACTTCTACTAGGGCAGAAACCAAGCAGAGGAATAATTTTGGAACATTTGAGTTAGTTTCCGCAGCTCTGAGTTTTCCAGCTTTGAGTTTCTCAGCTGAAAGGAAAATGAAGAATTTTCCACATTTTTCACAGAAGATCATAAATAGAAAGAGCTCAAGCAGCTGAAATTTCAAATTTATCATTTAGCTAATTCTCTGAGGAATAGCGCCTCTGTTTAGAAAGCTTATAACTTAGCTATTTATAATATTTTTCATGCATATGCAGTTGAAAAACGTAGTTAGGCTTTTAGTTGCTTTAAATGCTTGCGGTACTGCGAACTTATGTAACTCAGTAGCTACTGTTCCGTACTGCGGAATTTGGGTTTCCTGAATGTTGTATTTTTTTCCTACATCTGCAAAGCTGTGTAGCTCGCAGGCATGGGTTACACAAAAATTCGCTGAAGTAACTTCACTACGGGAGCAATGTTTTTTCCCCTTGAGAAACCTGCTGCATTAAAAATTGTGGACTAAAGCGCTGTTTGCATACTTACTGCATGCAAGTGAAATTGCAGTTCTGTTTGTAAAGCGATTGTAGAAGGGTCAGTTTAGGGTGTTTTATGTCCACTTGGTTCATAAATAAAATCTTGATTGACAATTGATAGGACTGTAAATTTGCTAGAACCATTTTTGTTTCTCTTCTTTGAGAGAAAATGTAGTTTAACATTCTCGTACCAATACTGATTTATCAGTGTTAGCAGTATACATATCTCACTCAGACAGCTGTATGGCGAGTGTTTTATACACAGTACATAAACTTTGAGAGTTGACCTTATTACATAAATGCTAGTGCCTCTGTGTTTAGTTTTAAATTGCTTTTATTTCAGTGAATTCGATACACGTATCCTGTGTGATTTGGTTTTGTACCTTTGGACTTGTGTGCTGTTTTCCCCACGCTGACTCTGTCAGGACTGGTCACTCAAAGCCGTATGGCAAAAATACAAGGAGGGGATGTTTTTGTATTGATGAAGTTCCTTCACTCTGAGCTGCCCTTTGACAGATCCCAGAACAGCGTATTTAACACGTTGCCAAAACCAAATGTGTATAATGAGTGCTGTGATGAAACACGTAATTTTATATTGAAGCCTGCCAGCCAAACAAGGTCGAAGGATATTTTTTTTTTTTTTACTTAAATTGAGTGCACGACTGACTTTAAAGTCTCAAAAGGAGAAGTTCCTTCACCATGAGCTTTCTGCTAGTACAACTTAATACAAGGGGAATAGTTTGGGCTTTTATGTGATATTTCAAATAATTGTTGTTCCAAACTTGGGCTGCGTTTCTGTTGGCTGTAAATTCAGCTAGGGGGCTTGTTTGGCTTGGAACGCTTTGTGCTGGCAGCCCTTTGCACCCTAGAAGTAGGTCAAAGAGATGTAACCTTGGTAGCAGCAGGGTAGGGTATCGCACTCCCCTGCTGAAGTGCATAGTTCCTGATCTGGAAGAAAAATAAGAAAATTCAAGTGTTGCCCACTGCTAAAATGCTGACAGGCATATGTATGCATGTCAGTTTTGGTGGCATTTCTATACCGCCATCCAATGTCACCAAGCCTACCACTTCATATCACCAAAATATACTTTATGCTCCCTGCTAATTTATGCTATAAAGAATATTAAAAGATGAGGGGCGGGGGATTGCTTTTCAGTCTTAACTTCCGTGAGTCAGTTCAGTTAGTGCTCTTTCCGTTTGAGTGCCCAGGCAAGAGCAGTAACCCAATTACAGCAAGGTAAGTGATGGAGTGTGGAGCTGTCAAAACCTTGGAGTTTGATGGCAGTATTAAAAATCGTCATGCTTGTACTGTTCATCCTTACAATACTACTTACAATGCCAAGCATCAGTAGGAAGAACACGTGTTGAGTATAGGGAACATTTGGCATTTACAAGGATGTTGTAACCATTCTGGGCTTTAAAAATAGTCATTAATTCTGGGTTAAGGGAAAGAGCTTGCATACAGTAATGCAGGAGTTAGTGCAAAGCCTTTGGGATTTGACTGTAATTAAAGTTCCTTGTTTTTTTGGTAGTACATACAAAAGCTACACAGATGAAGTGGAAAGGGGTTGTGTGTTGTATGTCTGTTTTGCAAAGTCGAATTAGACTTTCTTTGGAAATTGATGCAACCAGCACACTATCTTCAACAAATGGAATTGGGCATGAATTATTCAGTGTGAGTTTATCCAGTAAACTCTGCTCCCTCTTGTGCTGTGATAGAAGCACAGCAAATGTTGGGCTGTCTTCCAGAGCTATAAAGGCATTTCCCAAGAAAATGTATGCAGTGTGATACATAATGTTTTCTAGCATATTAGTGAGTTCAGTCAAACAAAAGAAGGGAGATCCATGCAGAAGTGTGCACAACATTGACATAAACTGGCAGTATTTATGAAAGAAAAGCTGAAGGGTGGGATTGCTGAGATGCTTGGTCATGCCTGGCACTATCACTAGACAGTTTCGGTTCCTTCTTGGCAACGTTGTATTAGGTTGTCGGAGGAGCATAGACTCTTTGGATGGTGTATCTTCAGAGGGATGATGGCCCTAAGTGTAAAGAAAAGGAATCCGGCCCAGATCAGTCTTAAGCCAGCATTACTCAGCAGCCACACAGGCAGGCTGGAGAAGGTGCTGTTCTTTCTGTCTGTTGCATCTAGGCATGAAATTCTGTTCTTAAGAGGTTTTTTCCACAACTAGCTGTCACAATGAAAGCCAAATAGGTGAAGTGTGTTTTTAATGCAGCAGAATATCTGAACTGTGCCTCTCGTGTTTCTTCTTCTGAGGAGCATTTGCTCCCTTTGTCTCTCTGGATGTTAGCCATTGTTATCTTGCCTTTAGCTATCAGGTAGCAGAAGTTTATAACGTATTTGCTTCTCCTGCAGGAGAAGCAGAGACACCAGTGGACATGGAGACAATTAGCCTGGACCCAGAAGCTGAGGTAAAGGCAGATTTTTGTCCTTACGGGCATTGTACAGCGGGAAGAAAAGGTAGGCAAGCAAGTATTGAAACCTGGTTAAAAGATCTAATTCTTCTGAAGGTGCTGGCTATCATGATCTTCCCCAGAAGTGATTCAGAGGCTTTAGGCTAGAAGTAGAGGTGTTTATTCTTGATCAGTAGCTGAAATATTTTGTTAGTAATTTAGAATTTTAAATTAAGCATGGAGGCACTGAAAGTGGGGCTATGCTGCAAGCATTATTGATGGGCTACGAGCTTTTGTGAGAATATCTTTAATGAAGTGATTGCTGCTCTCAGACCCATGATTTGTAACAGGCGCAGCTACTTAACTGGCCTTGTGCCTTGGCATCGGCAGCCTCAGGAGCCTGTTAGCTGCAGAGCTTTTGAGCTTGGGTGGTGAAGTGCTCTATTTCTCTTTGACTGACTGACCTGCAAAACTAGAACAGCTGGGGCTGGACAGCTGTTGTGAAGTGCATCAGCTGATTGCCAGTGCAGAGTTAATGTTCACAGAACCCCCAGATTATTTGAACTATCAGTGGTTCCTGTTCATCTGAGGCCTGGAACTGGAAATAGCAAGGTGTGTTCCAGTTAAGCAAAGTGGATGAGAGAGTTTTCTTCAAGACTTTATTCGTGCTAGACAGCAGAATTTGTCTGTCTTAGTAAATTCAGAATTTACTGCAGAAGATTTCTAATTTTGGCGAAATAATGCTCAGACTCAGAAAAAGGCTGTTGCCTTTTTGCAGATACTGGGTTTGCAGTTGAGAAGCTTAGGCCATACGCTTCACCTGTGGTGGTAAAATCTTGTGCCAAACCCAATTTTCACAAGCTCTTTGAAGGGAAGTTTTAATGAGCTACACATTTGTGAGACTATAGTTTTCCTTAGAACAAAGTAGCAGGTTGGTCTTTGAAGAGTGTTTTGAAACAACTGCTGAATCCCTCCATTTCTCTTTCAGGATGTTGACTTGAATCACTTCCGAATTGGGAAGATTGAAGGATTTGAGGTGCTCAAGAAAGTGAAGGTAACAGTCCTAAGGAATAGAGAATGCCTCTTGGAGCTGGAGATTTTGTATGTCTCTAACGGAGATTTTGCATGTCTAACCTATAAGAGGACAGTGTTTACCCATTTGTCAAGGAGTTATAAAAATCCTGGGGTTTTGCAAGTTGGTTCTGGAAGTGGATGAGAGACAACACATCAGGGCTCATCCCAAAAGATAGATTCAGTACTGCACAGCAGGCTTGACATAGAATAATGTAGATTGGAAAGGACCTCTGGAGGACTGTAGTAAACCCCTGCTCAAAGCAGGTCTGGTTAGAACATGTTGATTAAGGCCTTCTCCAGTCAAGCTCTTTGAGTATTTCCAAGGATGGAGATTACATAGCCTCTCTGGGCTACTGTTCTAGTGTCCGACCATCTTTGTGGTAAAAAGATTTCCTTCTGTAGAGTTGGAATAAAACAAGAAAAGATGCTATTAAAAAAAACCCCAAAAAACCTAAACAAACAAACAAAAAACCCTAACAAAACCCAATAGGAAAAAAACCCCATTGTATGTGTATGCCAAAAGGCATTACATGCTGTCATTCATATCCATTTTCCTGTTTCTTTTTAAACTTTTTCCCAACTATTAGACTCTATGTCTCCGTCAGAATTTGATTAAGCGCGTTGAGAACCTGGAGCAATTGCAGACCTTGCGGGAACTGGATCTTTATGACAATCAAATTCGGAAGATCGAGAACTTGGAGTCTCTGGTGGAACTTGAGTGAGTCCATGGGAATCACCAGGATTAGGTTGAGGGTGGTTTGCCACTCACCGAGTTACTCATGCTGTACTTATTCCAGAATTTATCACCCAGGCTTTTCTCATGATTCATTTGGGTGCTCTGTGAAAGATAATGTCTGTTGGTATTTAACCTGTGCAGTAAACTAGCTTCATTATCCTGAAGCTCACCAGGGACAGGCAGCTGGAGATGAAACGTCTGCTGTATAAGGCAACAGGAATGATAGGTGGTTGCAGCTTCTATGCAGGTGTGGAAGCACTCAGGCACCCCTTGCTCTTGGCAGCGAGAGCTCCATATAACAGGTTTTTATTCCTGCAGAAAATGACAAGAGATTTCAGGTGAATTAGGACTCTTTTGGGGGGTTTAGGGAAGGAGTAGCGTTCTTCCCAGTTTCTGGCACTTGTCTGCGATCGCTCTGGAGATACATTACAAAACTGTTCCCACTGGGTCGAGGAGGACTAACCTAATTCCCACAGTCATAACTGCTTCATGCGTATGGGAGGCCTTGACATTGTCCTGTCAGAGGCAGATCTTGTAGGCGTGTTCCTCTCCCAAGGAATATGCAGTCCTGAAGATTGGCTTCCTCCCACAGTGGGAGCTCCAGGGCTGGGCAAAACGACTACTGTCTTCTGCATGCGACAGATTTTTTTTTTTCTCTATTTTTCCTTCACACACTATAGGAGTATTTCGAAAGTTATATTTGTTGTCATTTCTGATAAATGACACTGATGACTCTAGCTTCAAGACTTAGAAAAGTGCTTGATCTCTGCAGACAGTGAGGTTCCCCTTCCAGAATCATCCACGCCTCATGGACTGAAGAGACCTTTGTTTTGTTTTACCTCAGGATCCTGGACATCTCCTTTAACGTTCTGCGACACATTGAAGGACTAGATCGGCTTACCCAACTTAAAAAACTCTTCCTTGTCAACAACAAAATCAGCAAAATTGAGAATTTGAGCAACTTGCAGATGCTACAGATGTTAGAGTTGGGATCCAATCGAATTCGGGTAGGCTTGCTCTACAAGGTGTTAGCTGGAGAGTTTTGAGCTCCTTGGCTTGCGATTAGCCTTTTCTGAAAGTGCACTTCATTGACTTTTACTTGCAGTTTTGTTTTTATTGTTCCAGTCATTTAATGTGTAATTGCTTATTGCTGTGCATGCTGGATCCTTTAATTACGTATGCATGTAGTGCCTGGCTACTAAATTACTATTTATGAATTTCTCTTTAGTGAACTCATGCATCCCCTGTGTGTTGCCTTTTGCAGATGATGGTTTCCTCCTGACAGAGAGCCAAGCCTATCAAAACTAGCAATTATTGTTTTCTTTTACCTTCCTAGAGACTGGCGCTGTGTTGATAAAACCTACTGAACGCAAATTTAATTCTGGTTTGACTTGTGTGTGTAATTGATAACCTACTACGTCAGTCAGTCTCACTCAGGAGAAAGATTTTCTTGAGGCTTTGCTCTGAAATGCCTCAAAAACCTGATACTGTACTGCTAATTACTTTTTTTTTATTGTGCAGTTTGTGACCTTTTCAATTTAGGTGATTTAAAATCTGTGCCACTTAAAGGAAAGCAGTTCTGAGTAGTCTCTCCTGTCCTTAAGGTATGCTTTTCTGCATTTTGCCCAGTTTGTAAGAGAACCGGTGAAACAGATGACACAAAAGACTTGCAATGTGCAAAGTAAACTATTAATTTTTTAGGAGCTTTTTCAATTATATGCACTTTAGAAAATACTTTTAACAGATGAGTGCATTCCAATCTGAAAGTTGTCTAAGTTGGCGCTCCCCATTTACAATCTCTGAAAAATTACTTGTTATGCTGAAAGAGCAAATTAGGAAAGGAACTGTTTGTCCTCTGTATTTCAAGCCTTGTGGAAGCACACTTCTCTTTCTAGAAAAGAAGGAAACTTCAGCTATTATAAACAGCCTTTTAAGGCAGAAATGTGTGCTGCTTTTATGAACTGGAAAAATTTTATTTTGCTCCTAAAGCTAAACTGGACTGAATTCTTTTCCATCCAAACGAATTTCTACTTTGGAAATTAAATTACTTAGGGGAATAAATCGAGAGTATGAGAACATCTCCAGATCAGATGCGTGATTAGGAACCTTAGAGTTTGCATAGGTTGGGGGAATGTGGGTTAGAGAGAGATGCACTTTTCTTTATTCAGAAACATAACAGGCAAAGCACACTGATCCTTACATTTCAAAGGCTGGGTTAAGCAAAACTGTACTGTATTCCATATCTAAGCATCATTACCTTGTGCAAAAAAAAAAAAAAAATCTAGATACATTTCTGTCACCAATGTTGTCAAGCCAAAGAATACCTTTTAAACAATGAGTTTAGATTTATTTTATATGTGTTTTCTCGGTGTTGAGCCTGAGCATATTAACAAAACAAAACAACCAAAAAACCCAAATTTATCACTGTATGTGTAACATAAGCTTCTTAAATTATGTTATTTTTAGCGTTTTTTCTGTTTATCTGTTAATTCTATTCTGGCTTCTTCAAAAGGCGCTGCTCTATGCTTCTAGTTGCTTTACTGGCGTGAGAAACCTGTGCCTAGGCTAGGCATGAAGAATAACATCTCATGTTATTTGGGGGCAGCTAGAACTCTTTTAATAGTTTTCTGTTGGTAGGGTGGCCTGGCTATGTGCTTTACAGGTGGGCATATCCGTAACTCTTTAGGGTAAAAGCCTGTGGACTGGCTGTTCAGGCAGTGTTCTTGGCTCTGAGGTGCCCGATATACTCATCCCCTGTGCTTTAAGGCTTCTACAGTAATGCTGTCTCAGTCATTTTGCACACTAACCTTTTGGAGTGCACTTACCCTGAAGTCCGTCCTGACTTACAAAGTATTTGTAGTCCTGTCCCTTTTGTATGGATGGTGGGGAAGCAGAACTTTAGGCTTGAGCTGATGCGTTTTCATGCTTTTTTTCCCAAAGTTGGACTGAGGCAACTATAAGGCGAGCACTTCTTTGTTTTTCCTTAGGTTTTTTCCCCTCATGTCCATCTGTTTCATACTCTCACTTAAGTATGGCTTTTTTATAGCTTTAAGTAGCTTGTTTTTTTCCTGACTATTTCTGCTCAGTATCCTCAGAGTCACAAGTATTTCCTCCTCAGGGCTGGGGGGAGTTACCAATGAGTAACAAATCTATCATTTTCTTGCAAGGTCAAAACAGGGGTAAGTCCACAGGCTGGAAGGAGGGTGAAGGAGCAGATAAACACCTTACGTTGAATCTGTTGGCAACTGTGGGATAGAGGTTGAAAAGCTTCTTTCCTTTCTGGAGCGTATCTGTAGGAAGTTCATAGTGTGTGCGTTTGTGTCCATCTTCCTCTTCCTTCCTTTATACATGCACAGGTAAATGTGCGCACACACACACGCACAGAGTAATCTAAGTGGTGCTAGGACTCAGTGGCCTGTCTCACTAGCACTACTAGTTTCTGAAACTCTGCCGGGGTGTGGAAGAGCTGAGTTGTCACAAGTTACTTGAGCACAGATGCACAGCTATATGTGTATCTATGTCCATATTACTGTTCTTCTGTGAGCTGAAGTCTGTTTAGAATTCTTGTCTCTCTTAACAGCACCTTTTTTTGAATTAAGAGACTTTCCTGTGCAAGAAAAACATTATGGTTTTGTTCCTTCTGTTTACAGGAGCCTTTTCTAAGCCTTTTCTTGCCCTTTTTTCTCTCTTCTGTTTGTGCTTTCTGGTGCCCCTTCCTTTGTAAATAAAGAGTATGGTTGTTCTTGATGCCTCACAGAGATCCTTATTTTCTCCCACTGGAGGCTGAGCTCAGGACTTAAACTGGTATAGTGTATATGTTCTGCCAGTAGCATGTATATTTAAAACATGTACATCACTTAAGTTGGTATGTGTATGTTCTGCCAGTAGCATGGATATATAGCCAGTAGTTAAATATATTAACACATACATTCATGAGACAGTTAATGCTTATGACAGAGAAACTGTTGCGCAGAGAAGCTAAATAGCTTGCCTCTGACTGTGTTGTGCAATCACAGATGGTCAGGACAAAATTTGCAAATCGTATTTTCTTCTCCCAGGCTCTCTTTCCATTCACTAGTGATAGATTGTTTTTGCTTCACAAATGAGTATCTCCTGCCCTGGATATACCTCATGGCCCAGGGAATGTCATTTTCAGTGCTCCCTGAGCCTTTTCATTCTCTGCTCTTGCTGCCTGGATAGTGGAGGCAACAGCCGGGACGAAGTGATGTGATCCTTGCTGAAGATCAGTGAATAGTAGTGCCACAAGCCAGCTGTCACACGGGCTGAAGTTCACTGTCACTGCACAAAGTCCTGCACTTACTCTGCTCTTGGGTCACAAGGGAGGCCCTACCTTGTGCGCGCTTTGTGTTGTGGAATTGGCAGGCTTGTGTTTCTCAGCAGTGCAGCTCCATGGGTCAAGGCTGCAAAATGCCAACCACATCTACAGGTTGGAGTTTTGCATCACAGCAATCACACTGTCTCCTTTGGTCATTTTGCAGGCAATTGAAAACATCGACGCCTTGGCTAATCTTGACAGTCTGTTCCTTGGAAAGAATAAAATCACCAAGCTCCAGAACTTGGATGCGCTGACAAACTTGACTGTACTCAGTATACAGGTATTGATCCTACTTTGTACCTTACGTTTTGAACAGCCTTGGTTACGTGAACCACCTTGTAATTTGTGATAAGCTCTTCTGAATCACCAGTGGTGTTTGAGTCAAATTCCTGTACTGGAAGAAAGTGTGATATTCTCTGTGCTGTCTTTTCTCATCCTTTCATACTAAATGAGATTGACAGACTGATAAAATGATAAAACAAATGTTTGATTTTTATGGAAGAGAGAACAGGAAATGAATGTTATCCCCCATTCCCTTCCTGAAATACTGTTTCCTAATATATTACAGTAACATCAAATGAGTTACACCAGAGAAGTCATTATAATGGCAGTGGGCTCAGCGTCACTACCTTCTTCCTGAAGAGGGAAGAAATGCGAACAAGCCTGTGCTAGGTGAAATCTGTCCTTAATGAGCTTAGGGAAAGTTTCCTCCTTTTTAAGAGGTGGAATAAAAGATACTCAACTAATTTCTTTCATTGAGTCTCCTTCTCATCCATGTGACAATGCTAGTGCATTCTAATACCTCTTACAGCTGTTGGTAAGAAAGTCATACTCGCTACATGTTGTAGTACCTGTATGCATCATTATTCTATAGGACATACAGAATTATGTACAGTAGAGTGTATTGGGATTCAAGTGTTGTAACTTCCCTTCTGACCATTCCATTGAAAAAACTTAACGAAATGAATGCTATTAATGTGTAGGCCTGTTGTTTCCAAAGACACCAAGTGGAAAACTTTCAGGCTACAACTTCTGATGGGAAGGTCAGAGTCTGATTCTTCTAAACTTTGACTCCCATGGAACTTCCTTGTGCATCGGTGGTGTAGAGATCAAACGAGCTGAGCTCGTGGGATCAGTGTGGACCCAAGCAGACTGTTTACCCTTCCCATCCATACTTCAGAGAAATGCTTTTTTCTCCAATGACTCACTTGGGTTCTGGTTTATTTAGAGTGGACTTAAACCTCTGTTACACTTTCAGAATAACCGTCTGACCAAGATTGAGGGACTGCAGAGCTTGGTGAATTTGCGCGAATTGTACCTCAGTCACAATGGCATTGAAGTCATCGAGGGACTGGAGAACAATGTGAGCAGGCTCTTGCCAAATCTATGACAGAATTGTTGCCTTAAGCTGTTCCCGTTAGTGGCTGTGCTTTCCTGGAAGTTTTTGTTCCTCAGCTTCCCCAGTTACATGTGGGGTCCTGAGTCTCTTGAAAAGACCACAAAGATCCAAGTATTAGTTATGTTAAAATATCTTGCATGGGTGAAGCTCTTCCAGATCCTCAAGAGTAGAATTGTTTTCATGACCTGGGGAAAGGAAGAACAAGATGTGGTTAATGCAGCAGCCTGGCTGATCTTCAGCAATGGAGAGACTGATGGCTGCAGCTGGCTGTCTCTGCTGCAGCCTTTCAGACAGCAGTTTGTAGGTAGCGATGAGTTCTTACCAGCAGGACAGCAACTGGAGCTGGGTGTAGAGAGGCAAGCCATGGCGTGTGGCTTGCCTTCATGTCAGTATACGTTTCTAGATTTCTGGATAGGATTGATTTCACAGAAGCCTGTAACATTTTCATTCTCGCCCAACAGTAGGTGGCATTGTCAGAGAGCAGAGACGATCTGGAACTTAGTTGGCTGTGTGCAAGGCAGGAAATAAACTGCTCCCTTTTTCTAAAACTCTTTGAGTTTCGTGCTGCAAAAAGTTTGTTCAATTCTGCTGCTCGAGAGGATGCTTATGATCTGATTTTTAATGGATTCCTCTTAGTTTACTGTGAGGAAAGCTCACTTTTTAGGAGCCCTTGGCTGGCAACTGCTAGCCAGCCAGTGATTGCTTTCATTTTTGTCACGTGGCTTCTGGGAGGTCAGTAACCCAGTGTTGTGGTTTAACCCCAGCCAGCAATTAAGCACCACACAGCGGCTTGCTCACTCCCCCCCTCCCAGTGGGATGGAGGAGAGAATCAGAAGAGTAAAAGTGAGAACACTTACGGGTTGAGATAAGAACAGTTTAATAATTGAAATAAAATATAATAATAATTTTAAAAATTGTAATGAAAAGGAAGATAACAAAAAGAGAGAGAAATAAAACCTAAGACAGACAAGTGATGCAAATGAAAAACAATTGCTCACCACCAACTGACCGATGCTCAGCCTGTCCCTGAGCAGTGGCCCCCCTGGCCAGCTTTCCCCTAGTTTATATACTGAGCATGATGTCACATGGTATGGAATATCCCTTTGGCCAGTTTGGGTCAGCTGACCTGGCCATGCCCCCTCCCAGCTTCTTGTGCACCTCCAGCCTTCTCAGTCAGTAGAGCATAGAAGCTGAAAAGTCCTTGACTTAGCGTAAGCACTACTTAGCAACAACTAAAACATCAGCGTGTTATCAACATTGTTCTCATACTAAATCCAAAACACAGCACTATACCAGCTACTAGGAAGAAAATTAACTCTATCCCAGCCCAAACCAGGACACCCAGCTTAATTAAAAAGAGTCTTCCTTGCTCTATTTAGGCAATGAGAGTTCTTGTGTTGCGTGAAAGCAGCTGGCAATACTGTGTCTTTGCTTCTGAATTTCCAACTCTGGGCCTGAAAAAAGTGAGACAGAGAAGATGAAAGGAAATCCAGTCTAATGTTTTTGTGTTTGCTTGTCTAGAATAAACTCACAATGCTGGACATTGCATCCAACAGAATCAAGAAGATTGAAAATATCAGTCACCTAACAGAGCTGCAGGAATTCTGGGTAAGTGCAGGCTGGAGCTGTTCCCTGAAATGTCTGTACAACGGTGAAAGAAACCCTTCTGATGGGAAGCTGTGGGAGGGTGGTGTACATGTATGTCTTGGGGTAAACTCTTGTTCTGGTGGCCAACTTTAAGATCTTGACGGTCTGCATGGATAGAGTATGATGGTTTCCCCCAAGGAAAGAGTTGAACTTTAAAAATTTTTTTGCAGGGCTTTGCTTAGTGGTAATGAGCCTGTCTCTCCCTAGGAAATAGGCCCTGCCTTCATGCTTGTGATGGTTATGAAACAGCCCTTGCTGTGCCCTATTTTTGCAGATCTCATCTTTCTTTAAGTGAGCATGACAGTGTAATAGGGGAAGCTGATACTGTCTCACCGCTGCACTGTTTAGTGCAGAGTCAACATGTTCATGTCGTTATAAATATGAAGAAAATGAAAACATCTTCTGGTTTACTTCCGTTCCTATGAGGTAGATAACTGTTTAGGGTTGCTTCCATTTCTTTGTGGCACTCTAAATAGCTGAGCCCTTTGTCATTCATATGTCTGGTCAGGAAATATGCAGAGGCACCCCCTCCTGAAACATCAATACCCTGCCATGTGGGAGGGAGCTTTGTACAAATCTGCTCACGTTTGGGGGAAAAAGCAGCAGATGTTCATGAGTTGGTATGTGCTTTAGCTCTTGTACAGTTTCTGGATGTCAAGGCTGAGAATAAGAGCGGTGCTGCTTAATGTCTGTCATTTGGAGTTTGATTATTTAAACTCCTGGGCAGAGGCTGAGATAAAAGGAGTGGAAAGCAGCTGCAAATGAAACCAAGCTAGAGCCTGGAGTAGAGGCTACTTGGACCATTTTCCTCATCTTGCAGCGTGGCTTAGCAGACGGCTAGTGGTGTTATCTGGCTGTGCGTATTCTGTAGGAACTGTAAATAACAGGAGCTGAGAAGCCTGTTTAACATGACGTCTTTTGGGTGGTAGAAATGAGACAGTGTAGTGTGGCTGGCATGGGACCTGTCGTGATCCTTTGCAATTTCCTCCAGTCTTCCTCTTTGCTGTTGCTCTGCTTATAGAAGGCGGCACTGCACAGCTGTTTCCACTTGTTTTACAGAAAGTAAAAGGAAGATCCTAACCTCATTGGACTTCCTTTGCAAAAACACTAGTGCATTTAAAGAGTTCTTTGTCAAGGCAGAGCATTGGCCAAGATCTGTTAGCTGAACTTGGAAAGTGCCCTCCTGGCTTTTTACTGCTTTAACACTGTTGTTTTTTTAAAAAAAGGTTATGTGCTTTTTGATAAAGAGCTGGGCAGAATTTTCTTTGATATGAACAAGTGTTGCATCTACTGATTTATATTTTTTTCACTGACTGTAGAGTTGAAGCCGCATAACAAAGTCCTTTAACACCCTAAGGAAGCAGAATTTCAAATCCTGATACTGTGGGAATCTTCTAACAGTTTCCCAGTACCTCCCCAGCAGAGGGACTGAGACATCCGAAGGTCAAGTGACTTGGCTGAAGTAATGCTGTGATGAGCGGTAGCAGAATGAAAAAGCTAGCGGGTTTTCGTCAGAGTCTTAGTCCAGGGTCTTAACTACAAAGCCATCTTCAGCTGGAACACTGGCAGTCCCAGCGATGAAGCAGTTTTCTTTCACTGAACTAGCTGGAGGGAGGCAGCTGGAGAAAATAGAGCTGCTTATCTGCCACACAGCAAATGATGCACAAAATCTCCAGTTTACCGTGGGTGCCTGATGCGAGGAAGAACTGTTGTTGAGGGTGGCCAGAGCCAATCCATTGATTTTTTTTTTTTTTTATTCTTTTTTTTCTTAAAGGTGGTATTGCTGTAGTAACTGCCTCTGTATCCAAAACCAAAGTGTGGCTGAAGTCTCTAGGTTGGACAGCACATGGCCATCTTACACACTTTGCTTCCTTGCCAGGCAGTTGAAGCGTTCATCCCCTTGCATGGGAATTCCTTCAGTGCCAGCCATGAGGCAGCCCCCATGCTGACAGGAGGAGAGCCTGAATCAGAGAGCTTGGTGCTTTCTCTGGAGTGCGAAGCAGTTTTTGTGGGAAAGTGATGTAAAGGGGAGAGGAATATGTCACTTTTCACATCAGGTTGGGACCTTTTTTAATGTCTCCTGGGAAGTCATGAAGGTAAAGATAGATGTCACAGTGGAAGAAAATGGTGACATAAAGATTTCCAACTCTTAAATAAAGAGTGTATGGGCTGGGACACTGTATAAAGAGGCTGTCTCAGTCTCTTAACGGGTCATTCCCACTGGACCAGTTGGATTGGGTATGCTGTCTGAGGGGTGGAGCATTTGGCCACCCAGGACAGCGTGGGGAAGTTGGAGATGGTTAGCGAGGCCTGGAGTGTGAGGCAGGAAAGCACATCTCAGGTTCCAGGGGCAGAAGGATCAGGTAGACAGGGTCGTCTTATATGCACGTGAAGATGGTACAGCGTTACTGCTGCTGGGCATTAGTAATCCTCCTGAGCGGCATTGGTGTGGCTAGGTTCCTGCTAACCAGGCTGAGCTTGGAAGTATCTGTTTGTGTGAGTGTGCCCATATGTGCTCTGCAGATGAACGATAATCTCGTGGAGAGCTGGAGTGACCTAGATGAGCTGAAAGGAGCGAAGAACTTGGAAACTGTATATCTGGAGCGAAACCCCTTGCAGAAGGATCCCCAGTACCGGCGCAAAATCATGCTGGCCCTCCCAACTGTCAGGCAGATCGATGCCACGTTTGTTCGATTCTGAACCTCCTGCTGCCCTCTCCTGCCCTCCTTGGAGAAATGTCCCAGCTGGGTTTTTTATCCACTTACCACTCCCCAGGTCTTCAGTACACTGACACTCGCAGAGCAAATGGTCAATAAAAAGCACTGAATACCAGATCTTGTGTACAATGCACTCATTGTTTTTGAAATGTTGTTGTTATTATTATTATTATTATTAAATCTTAACACAAGAGACTTCCTTGTGCTTGTGTCTGTTATTTATGTGGGAGGTTTTGGCAGAAAGTGTTTGCAACGGACTGAAGCCACTTGGAGCCACTTGCTGACTTTTGTTGACTCTGTGACACACCTTCAGGTTAGTAACGTCCTTGCAAACATCGCTTTTCCAGATCCAGCCTCAACGGTGGTCTGTAAAAATGTGAAAAGACAGTGATGGTGTTGACATGGGGAAAAATCTGGTAAAGATGCTCATCCAGGTTATCAGGTGCGAGTCAGTGCTAAATACCTGCTTGCAAAACTCTGTCAGGGAAAGGTTAGCCTTTCTGCAGCAGTTTTTGTTTTTTTAAACACAGCTACAAGCTCATTAGAGGATTGAGGACAAGTAGCTTGAGGCATGCAAGCAGTGTGGGGATGTACATGCCTGAAGGAGCTACCAGCCTTCACGGAGCCACTAGTGATGGGGCTTCCATGTTTAAATGTAGTGCTGTAGACCAAGGTGGGAACTGGAAAAGGGGTTAAAAGGAGGTAAGAGGGGCTACGGATTCCACTTGAGGAGGTGAGGGGCCTAGTCCACACTTACAGGTTCTTTATTGGTGGTTGTGGCTTCATTTGCCTCCTGATTTCCCAGGATTTGTCAGAGCAAAGTACAGCAAATGCTGAGGCGCGTCGCTCCTCCTTCCTGGGCTGAAGCCGGGGCCACTTCCAGAATAGGGGAGTGCGGGATGTGACCTGTCACCTGCAGTTCCTCGATGGTCATATTGAACATCTCCACTGCCTGAAGTGAAGCTGACTCGGTGGACATTCTGGTTTTTAGTGAAAATGAGTGGACCTACTCTAGAGGGAGCCATGTCCTTCATCTTACAAATGCTGTCAAGGTCGCTTGGTAGAAGCTCATGATGAAGGCCACCTGCCTGGGACGCCAAGTGCTTGGACTGCAGTTTTGGCAGCGTGAATCTGGAGAGGAGCAAGACATAGCCCTCTATAAAGGGCTTAAACGGGCTTTGTACTGATGTGGGAGGAGACAGCAAGATTGCCGTGGTGTAGTGAAAGCTGCTGCTTGTTTCACTGCTGTACATCTGTCTGTCGTTAGTTATTTGATCTCTGCTGAGTGGCACCTGTCATCTTCAAGCTGTCGTGCCCACTGGAGCAGGCTTTATTTGTGATGGGAGTCCCTAAGCACTTTTGCAAATACAGCCTCTTGCAGTATTTAGGAATTAGTAAGGACTGTTTTGGGGCCCATGTATTCAGCATTGTCTTAGCATCGTCATTTGCTTGTTATTAATACTAAATTAATACAACTGATATTAATATATTAAATATATTAATGCTACTGGTCAGCAAGGTAAGGGTTTGGTGGCACTTTGTTACAGACAGTGCTTGCACGCAGGAAACAACATGAATCGTGTCCTGCTTCCACTAAATAGGGCGATGTGGCATTGCCGTCTCTCTGCACCCGTGTTTGATCTGGGCAATCGAACTTCCTACCTCCAGTGGCTGGAAAACCTCCCTGGAAGCACTTGTCATCTGCCGCTCTGTTTGTCTGAGAGTTGTGTCATCGGTGCGGGGGAACAGCCGCTGCCCGGGGCCGGGCCGGTGTGGGTGGTTCAATGTGTGCTGGCCGGGAGAAGGATGAAGTGAGTGGGTCTGCAGCGGGTGCGGGGGAGGTTTCTGTGCATGCCAGCCCTTAGGAACTTACTGTTCAGTGAACCTGTGAACTATCTGGGAGACATTTCCAACGTGGTCCGTAGTGCTTGCAGAGGAACATAGCAATGAAATGTTCTCCTCGGTTCGTATTTTAAATATGAAAGCTGTTCGAGGGATGTGTAGGTTTGCAAGTTCTCTGGCAAAAAAAAAAAAGCAAATTCTGGCTGCTTTTTAAGGACTTGGATCCCTTCCTTCTGTTAGGGATTGGACCAGAACCGATAGCGATGGGGCGTGGGTGTTAGCAGATGTGCTGGTCACTGCACATCAGCCTCAAAGGTTTCGCTGGGCCACTGCCCATCAGAGCTGCGTTCCATCCTGCTGCCCGGCCAAACTATAGAGAACTATAACAAGAAAAAAATGGCAGGGGTGTTCAAAAATTTGCTCTTGGTGGTACTTTGATTCATTCTGATCTGATGTGGATTTGAGTCTTTGAAAGAGTGGGGTGAATCCCTTCTTCTTCAGCAGGACACCAGTAGTATTAACCAGGACAGCGTGGCCCAGTGGAAGCTTTTGGAGGTTCCCTTCGCGGGCTGTGTTGCTTTTGCTCATCTGGCGCAGCTCTGCCACGGCGTGTGATGCCACGGAAGCCGCTGGAGGCGGTGGGGTGACGCCGGACTTGGCTGGAGGGAGCTGCACGGGAGCTGCACCCTGCCATGCTGCTGAACCGGGGTGATTCACCTCATCCTGCCGCAGGGGTGTGTGTGTGGTGGGATGAGTTGCTTTGAGCCCCCCCATGGCTCCACAAGCTCGTCCTGGGGACTGTAAAAGCAGCGTCTCGGCTGCCTCGTGGCCATCACCGCTGCATGCCACGTTGTCCCCTGGGCTGCTGGCTGGCAGCGTGCCCCTTTGTTGGCAGCACCTGGGAGGCAAACCAGGGCTGGGTTTTTCCTCTTCCCTCCCCAGAGCTGCAAAAACCAGCAGAAACTTTTCTCTTGCGGGTGGGAGGTGAGCATGGTGCTTAAAGTTTCCCTGGTACCCCAAAATCCTTGTGCCTTGGCCAGGCACCAGACCCTCCACGGTGCGGGGGGGACCTGCTGCCCGTCACTGCCTCTCCATGCGCGCATGGCCCAGAGCTCCCCTGAACCCTGTTTGGTCAGGGCCGTTCAGGTCCCCACCTCCAGCTCAGACAAAGGCAGGGCCCGCTCCAGGCTGCTCCGAGGAAGGAGCTTGCAAACCCGTTCTCCCCTCCTCCTCCCCCCCGAGCTCCCTCCGTCTGAGGCAGGGAGCCTGGCGTTTCCCAAGGTGGGAAGCAGCCGTCAACCGCTGGGTTAGGGCAATGGGGTGGCACCTCCCACTCTCTCCCCACCGGAGGAGAAGAAGAGCTGCGGTAGCGCGGGAGGACTCCTTTGCCCTGTGCCGTGCCGGTGCTTGGATCCAGCGCCTCGGGAGGAACAAACAGAGCAGGGGCCCTGACAGCAGGTATGGTAGAAGAGCTGCGCGTTTGGGGTCCTGCCGGGGCCAGGATCTGGCTGGGAGCTGCAGGAGCGGGGTGGGATGCGGCAGCCCCCTGTGCCTTCATCCAGCTTCCCGGTCGGTGCCCGCCCTTGCCGCTGCTTCCCCAGCTCCAAAGCAGGGCTCGGAGATGCCTGTTCCTTGGGCTGTCGTGGGGACCAGCTGAGGTGGTTTTTATCGCTGTCCGCTGGGAGCGATGACCAGATACTGCGCCCGAAGGAGCTGGAGAGCTAGGTCTGGAGTCGCTTGCTCGGCAGAGGTGCGTGCCCATGTGCTCCAGATGTGAAAAGGACTTCTGGGTGTGATGGACACTTTTTAGGGGGTAGATCAGCCCAGAGCTTTTCAGGACATGGGTGTGTTTCCTCGGGGAGATTTTGCGCTTTGCATGCATCACCCCAGCCCTCCTGGCTAGTCTGACGCGGGCTTTGAAAGGTCACAGGACCCAAACCAAGCGAAATTTGGCACTGACTAGCAACCCCTTTGACTTGGTAAGAATTGCAAAGGGTGTAAACAAAGCTAGAATTTGGCCCAAGGCGTGGAAGTTTAGAGGTGGTTGGCTGAAGGTGCCCGGGGGACTGAGATGCTGAAAGGGAATTGGGTGGAGGTTGGCATCCGTGCCTCTGCCTGGCTCAGCAGGGCTCCACCCCGATTCCTGAGCATATTCCTGGTTTTCCAGGCCCCCAACACGTCCTCCCAGCATGACTGACTGCACATTCACTGTGGTCCCAGGCGTGTCTTCATCTTGTTGTGCGGGTCTCTTGCTGGTTGCCTCGTGCGGTTCACCAGGTGCCCGGTGCGTTGTCACAGTGTGGTTGCAGAGCCATCTTCCCAGAAGGGACTTGGCCTTTTCGAGGAGCGCAGAGTCACCCCGGTGCCTCCTGCAAGGACCTGTACTGGTGCCAGCAGCCTCATCTCTGCTGGGGTCCTCTTCTCGCAACAGCACGACTCGCGTGGAGAAGAAGGTAGTGCGTTACCTGCTGCTGAGCGCGCCCTGGAGCGTGCTCTGCTACTACGCCGAGGAGCTCCAGCAGGTTTGGGGACCCCGGGCTGTGGGGGGTTGGTCAGCGTCGAGCGATGTGGGGTAACTTCTGCGATGATGTGGAAGCGCATGCTGGAGTAGGGCCATGTCCCCGTGCTTCCCCCTGGCAGAGGTGCATCGCACCCAGACCAAGTACGAGGACGCCTTCACCTTCAAAGTGTTCGTCTTCCAGTTTGTCACCTTCTACTCCTCTCCCGTTTACATCGCCGTCTTCAAGGGCAAGGAAGGCCTTTGGGGTGAGCAGGGGTCATCCCCATCTCCTGCAGCCCCCGCAGCCTCCGGGCTTTGCTGCTGCCATCACGGGCAAGGAGCACTGCGGGGGGCGGGGGGGGGACAGTCCCACCACAGAGCAGGAGCCACGGGGCGCCTGGGAATGAGGGCAGTGCCAGCCTGCTGTGGGCTAACTGGTGCAGCTGGTCCCAGCCTGGGACTGGGGGCCCATCTCCATCAGAGGCACCCTCCACCAGCCCTTTTGTCCCCCTTGGTGAGGGACAAGAAGGTGCAGGGTGGACCAGAAAAAGCCCTTCCTTCCCCGGGGTCGCTCCGGACGCATCCCTGGGCTCAGCACCTGGGATCCCCACTCACGGCTCTGCTGCGGCTCCTGCAGGGTTGTTGGCTACCCTGGGAACTACCCGAGCTTTCTGGGGGTCCGCAACGAGGAGGTGAGTGCCGGGTGGGAGAGACACCGTGCCTGCCGCCGCAGCCAGCGCATGCTGCAGGGCTGCCTTCCCGCGCTCGGGGCCCTCCCGGCCCTGTGTGCCGGCCCCGGCAGGATGAGGGCCCCTCTCTCCCTGCAGTGCAGCCCAGGTGGGTGCTTCATCGAGCTGGCACAGGAGCTGCTGGTCATCACGGTGGGGAAGCAGATCATCAACAACGTGCAGGAGGCGGCCATCCCATGAGTACGCCGTGGCTCACCAGGGCCATCGCGCACCCCTGAGCCTGCGCAGCGCAGAAAGTTCGGGGCTTTGCCGAGGGGGCGTTGAGCGGTGCCGGCTGGCTGCAGCGGTGGACACGGCCCCTCTCATCTCCCCGGGAAGCTGAAGTGCTGGTGGCACGAGCACAAGCTCCTCTCCACCAAGAAGGCGGGTGAGGAGGGGGAGTCGGTCCTGGTGGAGCAGGCGCCCTGGGTGATGGATCACCAGCTGCTGGTGTTCCAGGGGCTGTTTGATGAGTACCTGGAGATGGGTAAGGACTGGCCTTGGGGTGGGAGAGAGAAAGCCGATGGGGAGGGGCAGGAGCTGCAGGAACTCCACGGAGCAAGGAATCAGCTGCGGGAGCTTTCGCCCCGAGCAGTCCATGGGTGCTGGAGGGAGAAGGGCTGCCCCGCTCCCCGCGAGATAGATCTGGGAGATGCTGCAGCTGCCACTGCCGTCTCTCAGCCTGTCCCTCCCCACTCCTCCTCCTCCTCTTCCTCCCAGTCCTGCAGGTCGGCTTCATCACCATCTTTGTGGCAGCCCGTCCCCTGGCACCACTCTTCGCCCTGCTCAACAACTGGGTGGAGATCCACCTGGGTGCCCGCAAGTTTGTCTGTGACTACCGTCGGCCCGTGGCTGAGCGGGCGCAGGGCATCGGCATCTGGCTCTCCATCCTGGAGGCCATCGCTCACCTGGCCGTCATCACCAATCTACACCGGGCAGGCAGGCGGGTGGTGAGGGGGCTGCAAGCGGTGTAGGGGAATTAGGGGGAAAAAACTTGTTTGGCTGCTGCAGGGTGCTGAGTGACGAGAGGAGCTGCAGTGCCTGGAGTGGGTGCCCCTTTGCAGAAGTCACAGCTCCAGCCATGGGTGGTGGAAAGCCATCACCCTGTGGGGCATGCAGCTCTGCTTGGGTTTAACTGAGGGGGGAGAGCAGGACACAGCACCATAAGCAGCGAGCTGCTGTCTAAGACCAAGCGGCGTCTGTGTCTGGCTGAGGGCAAGGAGAGGTCGAAAGCCACCTCAGGAGCACAGGGTGCGGAGGAGGTCCTGCTGGTGGGGCTGGGGCGTCTCCTGGCTGCAGGACCTGCTGCAGCACATCTCCCTGCTCCTAGGCCTTCCTCATTGCCTTCACCTCTGATTTCCTGCCCCGCGTGTACTACGAGTAACGTCCACGACAGCAGCCTGCGCGGCTATGTGAACTTCACCTTGGCATATGCACCATGGGCCTTCGTCCAGCAGAGCAACACCACGTGCAGGTGGGAGCCTCCCTCCCGCCTCGTCTGGCTCCTCTCCTTGTTTACTTAGGCTTGGATTTGCTTTTCTCTGCCACCACCACAGCAAACGTTTTGTTTAGCACAGTGGCCTTTAGCCAGGTCCAGGTTGTCCACCCACTTTCCTGAAGTCCTCGGGGCCCTCATTCATCCCAGGCTGTGCCAAATGTGCCTGTGCATGGGGTGATGTGGAGGGTTGTTTGCCCGGCCTGACCCAGGGCTGGAGCAAAAGCTCTCCAGTCGTGGAGGGAGGTGCTTTTGCAAAGGAGAAGGTCTCCCAGGGCCGGGCTACCTGCAGCCGCTGGGGTCCCAGCTGAGACTGGCCAAAGGCTGGTTTTGCTGCTGGGAGGGAGCTGGGAGCCGTGATTAGAGAGCTCCCGCAGCAACGCGCAATGGTGATGCCCGCCGTGAAGCGCACAGAGGCAGTAACAACTGGACTTTACTCCCACAGATACACAGCATTTAGGGACCGGGATGGCAACTTGACCTTGACTTACTGGCAGCTGCTGGCCATACGCTTGGGCTTCATCATCGTATTGGAGGTACCAGCTGCCGAGCCCTGCAGGGTGGCCCAGGGCATGGTGCTGGGGCGGAGGGTGAGGACCTGCCACCTTGGCCAACCTGCATGTCCCCGCTCACTTCCAGCACGTGGTTTTCCTTATCGGACATGTGATTGCATGGCTGGTACCTGACATTCCCGAGTCCGTGGAGGTCAAGGTGAAGTGTGAACGGTACCTGGCCAAGGAGGCCCTGGCTGAGAACAAGGTGGGCTGTGGCTCCTCCGCCTCCTCCTTTAAAGCCTTTTTTGCTTTAAACTTGCGCAGAGGCACAGGCAAGCGAGAAGGCAGCCCTGTAAGGAGTTGCAGCAGCTCCTACTAGTGCAAACGGCAGCTCCCTTCTGTGGTTCAGGTCCTTCTGGAGAGACGGGAGACAAGAAGCAAGGCCAGCGTCACGGATCCGGCCGCGGGTAGGGTCTGGGAAACGGAGCAGTTTGCCAGCAGCTGAGTGCCGCAGCGTGCCCTGAGGCCCATGGCTCCGTGCTGGGACTGAAGGGCTGCCGACCAGCTCCTCCTCGGGCCAGCCTGGAGCCGCAGGGCAGCAGGCGTGCCCTCCCCGCCCGGCTGGCACACGGGCATTTGGGGACGGCTATTGCTAAAGGCGGGGAGGCACGCAGCTGGCTCTGGGTGTTTGTCCAAACTCGTTGGCGTTACCGCAAGGTAACTCCACTGCTGCGTAAACAACCTGGCACGGAGCGAATTAAAGGAGGCTGGCGACGCCGCATCCCCGGGCTGTGCCCAGCCAGTGCAGGCAGCGCCTGCCCACAGCAGCTGCACGGCGGGTCAAGGCAGCCGCAGCTCCGCTTGCCACTCGGGGCAAACGAAGGTAGGGCTATGGCCTCCTGCACTGGCTCTTGCTTCTCCTGCCTCCACCCGTGCTGGATGTAGCCACGGCTGGAGGGTTTGCTCCTGCCAGCACCGGTACAGTGGGAATGGCTGAGCTGCTGTTGGCGGGGGAGAGCTATGGAGACACTGGGTGAACTTGAGAGGCGTGCTGTGACCCTCCGACGTGGCAGCCCCTGCGCCAAGTTTCTATCGGCGAGCAAGCTTCTATCGCCTGTCGGAGAGCAGCAGCTTGGCCCCAGCCGGTGGGTGTCGTGCAGCAGTGCCCGTTGCAAAGACAGACGAGAGGCTCTGGTTATGGAGGAGGTGAGCAAGAAGGACCATGGCTGGTGCCTCCCTCCCCTCCCCGGCACTGGCAGCGTCTCCGGCACCACCTCCCCGGGTGCGAGCAGGAGGGTGCAGCCTCTGCCGCTGCCCCGCCCTGCTCTCGCCTCCTCCCTCGACCCAGCCGCTTGCCGCGCGAGTCCCGCCTCAGCAAAGGCGTCGCTGCAGCAGGGGCTCACGCGTGCAAGCTGGAACTCCTCAAACCGGGCTAAATCCAGCCAAGAAAGGGCTGCCTTGGATCTCAACCCACCAGTAGAAATAATATCCGTGACACTCCAAGCTGTTTCAGGTTTTATTTTAGAATTTATAAAATTCCAGTGTCATCCATACTCATGAGCCTTTTTACATGTTTGCATATAGTCTCCAAATTCCAAAGTTAAGGCCAAGGGATCATTGCTATGGAAACGTACAATATGGAAGACGTCAAAGAGAGGAAATGGACACATGCCACAGTCTGCTGCGGAAGGAGGGTGGTGGGGGGACAGTACTAGGTACAATCACTTCATGACCTTCTTTAGAGTGGAGGGTCGGGCTATGGGGCACGAGCCCAGACAGTGGTGCCCCAAATGTAACTCAAGCCTAGCTGTGCAACCGGTGAGGGCACGGGGGCCATAAAGAGGAAGAGGGGGGCAATAGGCTTGGTGACATAGGACAGACCTAAGCTACAGGGGTAATAACCATTTTCTGACAGACGCAGATGCAAGGGTGTCACCCTAGTTCTGTCTGACCCACCCTGTCTCCCGTGCTGGAGGCAAGGCCACCCTGTCCTTCGGGGGCAGCCAGGTGCCCTGCAACGGGCCGTGGTCAGCTTCAGTCATTTCTCAAACTTAAGGAGAGCGCTGTGAGGTTTTGGTTCAACTTCTGCATAGCAGCCTCTTCCAAGAAGAGCTGGCATGGGAAGGAGAAGCATCGGCATGTCAGGCCTGCCGGAGAGAGGGAAAGGCAAGAACGCTGGCCTCAGCTTGCCAGAGTTTTGGGCCTTTGCTCCGTAAGCAGCACTAGAGAAGAGAGGCTAGGGACTCCTGCTTGTCCAAGAGCTGAAGCAGCTGGGATAGAGGAATGGCTCAGACTACAACCTCTGTAGGAATGAGGCAGGGGAAGGAGGGGACACAGAAACTCCACGCTCCCTGCCTCCCTCCACAAAGACGTGGTTTTCCTCTTACTGGCTGGAGGAGCTTGGACACAGCCCCCTTCGAGCAAACTGTGGCAGGGCCTAGGCGCAAGCGGCCCAGAGTACAGAGCATGGATCACCCTCTACCGCCCATACGATGGAGGCCTCGGGGAGGGCTCAACACACCACGCTGTCAGCCCCCCACCGCCGTCAGAGCAGAAGCCTGGCTCAGAACCTCTGCAGCCGAGGGCTGCAGCAAGGCTGCGCCTACGGCCTTGGGGCCAAGTCCTGTTTAAGCGCAGCAAGCAGTCCTACGGATCTCTCATTCACAGCCTGCCTCATCGTCACCGCGCTCAGCTTCCCTCTGGAGGAGCTTCCACAGCCACTCGGAGACAAAAGGCTCCTCCTGCTTTTCCTCCACGCTTCTGCTCTGAGTTCCAGGGCAAGAGCTGGGACAGCTGCTTATCCACCCACACTGAGAGGCCACCATCATACTGACTTTTGAGGTAGAAAGAAGGCAATAGTAATAGGTGTCCCTACCGCTCATGCCTAGATGCTGCAGTGCTAGCAGAGGACTACAGCTTCTCAAGGCTGTACTTCCCACCAGCTTCTCTTGGGCCATGCCACCGCAGCAACCTTGGCCGACCCAAATCTGTCCCATCCGGTAATATTGCCAGGTGCTGGCTCGCCTGCCTGCTCACACTGTTGGCTGTTGGGAAGGGTGAACGAGGGAACGCGGGGAACTAGGAGCGGAGTCTGTCATCACGCGCTGGAAGACTCGTCAAGCGTGCAGGCTGGGGCTGTGCTTGGTGCGGTGCAGGGGCACACTCGCTACGCGCTGCACTCGGAGATGTTTGCCTGACCAGGGCAGCCGTACATTGTTCTGGTCCCTTCCATCTCTGCTGCCTCTACAGTCTATTGAAGGTTTTGTTCCTTTAGAAAGCAAGTTTCTGACCTTTGAGATTATTTTAAGCTCTCCCCACAGTCAGCTATCAGCATTAAATGAATTTTTGGCAGTTAAAAGGAAAAAAGTTGATTGCACTCTACAAAGGTAAGGTAAGGCCTGGGATAAACACAAAGGAAAGAGGGCAAACGTTTTGGCTTTAGAAAGTCAAGGAAATTTATTTCCTGAGGTCATGAGACAGGAAGTAGATTCCTAGCCACAGTAAAGGAGGTCTCCTAATGAAGGCGAGAATGCCTAGTAAGACATGCTCAAGAGAGCAGATTGCTCTGCTAGCGCTTGGGAAGCTGCAAATCTTAGCCACTTTGAGTCAATTATGAAGTTTCTAACAAAAACACGCACATTTAGTGTTTGAATCTGAGTGGAAGTCTTGTTCCAAAGGAGGAAAGAATATCCATCAAGAGATGAGGGTGGGTCCTAGCCACGGTGATAGCTGAGGGGAGCAGGATGGGGTCTAGCACTCCAGACACCATTAGGAGACCTCTTGGGGCAAGTGACTTGTGCTCCAGCCGCTGGGTCAGATTTCAGACAGGAAGTATTTGTGGCAGGTTAGTGTCAGGTCAGCGGGCTGGAGGAGATGTTTCTGCTTCCAGGTCATTATCGTTTGGGTCCCCAGGGAAGAGTCTTGGGGGCCACTTGAGCCCCAAAGCTGGGGAAGTCTTCAGAACTGCTCATATCAGGGGCCTAGAGCAAACAAAAAGGGAACAAGTTAAGCTCCTGCCCTGCTGCAAACCTGCATGGTGCGCCCCTGAGCTAAGCAGCACTTCTGATGTCCCATGAGCAGACGCAATGGGTGAGGGCCGAAAAGGATCATTATGTCCTTAGGACCGCTCAGGGTGGAAGGTCGAGCCATCTAGAGATGACAGCTAGGAGAGTGCAGACAGGAGCAAATGGCAGACGGATCAAGGGCTCTGAGGGCCAAATCTCAGTAACTTGGTCACTGGGGTGGGGTCAGGCCAGTCCTGCAGCAGCGCTGGGGCAGCTGAGGACACAGCTGCCACATGTCCCAGCTCACTGCTCCCAGCCAGAACACAGCTGCAAACATTGAGCTGGTTCTGTGCTGCAGCAGAAGAGTCAGAAGTCCCAGGGCCCTGTCCCTACCCCTAAAAACAACATGATCTGGCAGGACACTTTCTAGTAAGGGTCCCCTATTCCCCAGCAGCTCCACAGTGGGGTAGTAAGTGTGGGCAAGATGTTTGGAAGAAAGAGATAGCAGTGCTTTGGAAGCTGGAGAGGCAGAGCCCAGGCCTGCCCTCCACTTGCACGGGCCACAAAGAGGAGGAGAGCCCTTCACGGCTTTCTCTGCCACCAAGGGAGGGAGAGTGCTCTGTTTCCCCAGCCGAGATAGGAGGGCCAGACCTCAGAATAGGTCCTCAGCAGAGGGTGCCACACTCCCTGTGCCCCCAGGCCTGTAGCGGAAGCAGCACTCACCTTTTCGTTGTTGACAGTGGCCCAGGGGGCATCTCTCACCACAAAGCCCTTGGATGGGGCCTTGGACTCTTCATGTGAAGAGGGCTTCATATACACCTGCATTGCCTCGTTGTCCACCACATCTGCAAGCTGCAGTGACACGGCCCAGTTAGGGGGGGATCTTGATAGTTCCTCAAACTGGTGTTACAGACCTCCTCCCTCATTCACCATGCTGCAACCCATCCAAGGTCACCAGCCTGTTCTACCAATGACCAAAGAGTGTTTCTGCATTCGTTTGAGGGCCACCAACTCCTAACTGATGCAAGGTGCAGCAAGGCAAGCATATGCACATCCTGGTGGTGTCCCAGCATTCTTATTCACTGTCCCCTCCTGGAGGGGGAGCCAGTCCTCTGCTTCGCAGAGCACAGCCTGGGGCTCTGCGCCCAGTTGGTCTGAGGGACAGTTGCAGATAGGGGCTGACTGCCACCTGTACAGGGCTTGAGTTCTCCAATGCAGTGGTAGAAAATACCACATGGAGATATTTCAGACATCTAGCTCTATGGCAGAGGAAATCCTCGCTAAGCCCCTGCACAGATTTGCTGAACACTTACATATTCCTCCTCCAAGTTCAGGATGTGATCGATAGCTTCTTCCACGTTCTCAGGGAGTCCTGTCACAGTCACACAGTTGGGGTCAGGAGCTCCACTCTGGGGAAAGCGAATATCCACCTGCAACACAAGGAACAGGTCAGGACTTACACCTGCACATCTGAAAAGCCACAGACTTCTCATGATTCTCGTCATTAGATTCACAGAAAAGAAAAGCCGTGATCTGTTCACTGTCGCAAGTCTGTTTAAGACCTCCCTAATTCAGATGTTGGGGCGTGCCCTGGAATATACCTGGCCCTGAAGCCTGTCCGGTTCCCCTGTGAAGGCAGGCAGAACAGTCTGCAGTAACAACCCATCTTCCAGCAGCCCCTGCTGTTCTCACTGCCCAGAGGCACACTGCTTTCTGTGCAGCACTTCCAGCAGAAGCAGAAGAGGGCTGCATTTCCAGACAGTGTCCTCACACCGCGGCAAACATTTTCACCATCAAGCCATTAGCATGAAGCACAATAAGCTTTCTGTCTCCTCCACGAATAGAGTAATCCTGGCTGACAATCATTTTATGGAGCTGCCTTAGTGTACCTCGTACACAGCCACTGAGCTCTCTGACAGCTTGCCTTCCAGATGGGTGCAGGGAAGCCACACAAGACAGGACCACAACCAAAGGCTGCTCATTTGGGAACCAAACAGCTTGTTTCAACAACTGAGCCCAGCCAAGATAGGACGAGAAGAAACGGCCTCAAATTGTGCCAGGGGAGGTTTAGATTGGATATTAGGAAAAATTTCTTCACTGAAAGGGTTATCAAGCATCGGAAGAGGCTGCCCAGGGAAGTGGTTGGGTCGCCATCCCTGGAGATACTTAAAATACATGTAAATGTGGCACTTCGGGCCATGGTTTAGTGGTGGACTTGGCAGCGTTAGGTTTACGGTTGGATTCGATGATGATCTTAAAGGTCTTTTCCAGCCTAAATGATTCTATGAGTCTAAGATGCAAGTCTCTGAAGCCTCATCACTCTGGATTCACATTCACTACTGCCCCTATAGTAAAGCATGCTTCTACTGCCACATACTGTCAGGGACAAAGGTCCCTGCCCTTCCCAGAGCCGGTTGACTTTGCCAAATCTGGAGCCCTGGGAGTGTGTCGAGATTCCCAAAGTCAAGGGAATCAACAGTGGCCTGGAGAGACAAAGAAATCCAGAGGATTTCCTTGAGTTAAGCTCAAGCTGAGGGGGTCTGGGCACAGGCCCCTCCCAGAGCCCCCCAGTAACAGGCCTGACTGTCCACTTCTAGTAATTGGAGTAGCTGACATAACCACCTCCTCCCTTTGAAGACCATCCAGGACAGCATCTGCAAGAAACCCACTAAAAGGGACTGCACTGAGGGACAGAGCTCAGTGCTGTTTGCAGGGCTAACCCAGAGCACCAAGGACACATTTCCAGATTCCTCTTCTGGCTGTGTTCCAGCAAGACAAGAGCTCAGCGTCCTCCCTGCCTGGCCCCCAGAAGAAGGGCGATTCACAGCTCAGGTCGTGTGGGGATACTTCAGCTGGTGTCTGGGTGTGGTGTCCAGACAGCCCAGCTGCCTAGGACATACCAGGGTGCGCTGCCCCAGGGATTCTGTGCACATGCTTGTGGTGACAGAGCTGGAGGTGAGCAGGACAGCACTGGCTTTTCTTTTGCGCCTGTTCCAGCTGAAGGTGCTCAACCTTCTTGTGAAGGCACAAGACACAAGGACCGCAAGATGTGAGCCTCACGCTCCTGAATTCAGCCCCCAGCACCAAGCTGCTACCAAGCTCTTAGCACAGGAGCAAGCAGCACCACTGGCCACCCAGGCCCAGCCCAGCCTGTCCCACCTGTAGCATTGTCCCACTGCTCACCTTGAACTCATCCATGATTTTGCGGATGGCTTTACCACGTGCACCAATGATGCGTGCATGAACACGATGGTCCAGAGTCACATCCTCAGAGACCATCTGCTCCAGCTCGCCAACGATCTTCATGATGGCATCCCGGGCAGCCTCGGCATTCTTCTCATAGCCAGTGATGGTGATCTGGTCCTGGGCCTGGGGCACAGGGAAATGTGTGAGAGACCAGGCTCATAAGCAGCTGAGCAAGCCTTCGCCCTGCTAATCCCTTTTACTCTCCGCTTTATCCAAAGGGAGGTCAGAGCTGTAGAGAAGATGCTGTGCGTCCTATGCTCAGAGACAACCAGCAGCCCTCCTTGCACCCCCTCTGACCTCTCACCTGACTTTCATCATCCTTGTCCGGGAATTGGATGTTGACCTCATGCTCTGTGCGTATCTGGGTGATCACTGCTCCCTTCCGCCCAATGATTTTAGGGTGATACTTGGGATCCACAGTAACTGTCAGCTTGAAGCTTCGCAAGGCCTGGAACAGGAGAAACAGAGTGAGATATAACAGCAGGCAACATGCCATGGCTGGTCCAGTGATGTCCATCTAAGTCCCAGCGCTTCCTTCTGGCTTCTGAGATGCGCAGAACAGATTCTGCAGGGTCCTGTCTGAGTGTACGTGGCTACAGAAGAGCACCCAAGACATTCGTCTGCTGGAGCCTTCTGCTTTCACCAAATTCAGCAGGAAACTACAAGTAGCAAACAACCATCCAACTCATCCCTCACCTATTTATTCAGAGCTGTGATAAGGATTCAATGAGAAGAGGTACAGAGAGACTCCTAGCACAGTGACGTTCCCACCCTGGAGGTTCTCGAAGGTACACAAAGGTGTGATAGAGCCCTGGGCAGTCCAAAGTTACCTAAAGTAGAATCCCAAAACTCTCCTGTCAGTTCACGTTAAACAGGTTACATTTGGGTAACCCACTTTGAGCACTCCACCCCTGCAAAGCAGTTAAGGGTGCTCTTAAAAGGAAAGGGGTTCCAGGAGTCTGAGCAACTTCTGAAAGGAACACCCAGAGGCTGAAGCCTTGTTTGGCTGGAAGGAGGAAGGACAGGCACAGGCCTTACCCGATCCTCTTGTTCAGCCTGCAGCTCCTTCACTCTTTCCAGCAGCCCGGCCTTGGCACGGTCCAGGTTGGTAGCCAGCCCAGTGATGGTGATGATATCTGACTGCAGCTCAGGAGCAGGGACCTGGATGTTCACCTGAGTAACAAGTAGCCATTACCCTTTTGTATCACTGCAGGTTGGCATCTCGCTGATCTCCCCCGCTGCCAAAACCAGCTCCCACCCAGACAGCCTGAACCAGAGAATCACAGAATGGTTGAGGTTGGAAGGGACCTCTGGAGGTCAGCTGGTCCAACCCCCCCTGCTCAAGCAGGGCTACGTAGAGTCAGTTGCCTGGGACCGTGTCTAGATGGTTTTTGAATAGAACCCTCTTTCTTCAGCCATTATCTATATCAGATTGCTTTACTGCAGGGCTTCAGCCCCCAGCAGTCCCTGTGCCAGCCATGAACCCACGTTCAATAGCGCTGTCTGCAGCCAACCTGCATCAGCCTCAAGAGTCCCTGTGGGCTTCTTGGGAGTTCTCCCAAACGGGCAGGCACAGCAGCGCTGTTGCCCATGGCCTAGGAGGAAAACAACTCTCACACTGGTGAGGAATCCCTGTAGGCACCAAACAAGTCGTGCAGCACTCACAGCATCAACACTGATCATACAGCTTCAGCACGAAACCTACTGAGCCCCAGAGCCAGGGACTAAATCTCATTTTCTTATTACAGAGCCTGTATTCCACGGTCAAGCCATGAAGGTCCTGAGTATGTTGCAACTGACTGCCATCACCACAAACACGGTCACTCACAGATTCTCCAGGACAGAGGAGATGGGAGGAAGGGCAACAACTTACTTCAAACTCATCCATCATTTTGCGGATCCCACTTCCTTTCTGGCCAATGATGTAACGGTGAAGATCATAGGGAACTTCCACCTCAATGGTGACAGGAACCAGAGCCTGCAGGGGAGGGAGCACAGTTTATCACTTGAAAGACTTCTCCTGTCTTTCAGCTTGCCATATACTTGCTCAAAAGAACGTGTTGCTGAACTGAGGTACACTCCCTTGTAGTCAGGATACAAACTCTATAGGAAGAGAGAAAAGCTGCAAACACCAAGATGACCTGTTGGTTGTTAAAGCCTTTTTTCTAGACAAGCAATGTTAAACCCCACCTCTGGGGACAGGCTGTTTTCATACCTTTGGCTTCCATCTAGCAGAGACTTGGACAACATCACTAAAAGAGCATGGCAAGGTCTGCTAAAGCTAGAATGATTCAGCCTCAATCAGACTCTCTTTCTTTCCAGCTGTGCTCCATAAAACAAGCGTGTCATGCTTTTATGGCAAGTAACAAGCTCTAGCAATTGCAAGGTCAGGCACTATGATTCAAGCAACCAGGCTAAATCACAGAGCAATCAGAGGACTTCCCTTGAGCAGTACAGACCACCTCCACAGTTAGCATCAGTGACTACCCGGATTGCAACCTTGACTGAGTAGTTTTTATTACCACCACTAAAGCCTGCAGTGAGCTTCTTGCATCAGGGCATCACTACATTACAGGGCTAAGGGGCTTAGAAAGCCACATACCTGCAGTGCCTCCTTTGCTGCCTCACACTTCTCCCTGCGGCCAGAGATGATGATGATATCGCACTTCTTTGGAGAGCTGGGATCTGCATCCTTCCCATCCTTGCCTTCCCCACCTTCCTCGCCATTCTCCTGCACAGCTGGCTCTGCAACAGGGGCTGGAAACATGGAAAGTCTCGTGTTAAATGCACAGAGCCTCCTCCTCGCTCATTATCTCCCCCTCCAGATCCTCAGGCTCAGCCTGGGCTTTGCCACAAGAGGTCAGACACTATAGACTGCTATGGAGGAGGTTACTCCTAGCCCAGGCAGCTTGCCATGGCTTAGCCTGGAATGAGCAGAACAAGAACATCCACCGAGCCAGTCTCCTCCACACCTCTCTGCACAGCACTGGCATTGCCTTTGCCTGTACGGAAAGGACCTGCAGTTTCCTCCCCAACAGGGAAGTTCACCAGCACAGCAGCGGATGTTACAGCAGGATGGCTGGTGCTAGGCCGGAGGATCCAACAGGCTCCAGCTATGCTGAATTCAGTGCACCCAGCAATGAGAGCATGAGAGATCGGAGAGGGCTTGGCAAGCCTGTAGAGCTCTTTTTGCTGGGGTAGGTCACCTGCGATCTACGGTGGAAACACATTCAGAACACTCAGGTGTGCGGTTTTACCTCGTAAAACTGTCCCCTCTTCCCAAGAGGACATGGTTGATGCTAAGCCCAGATTCAAGGACACTGCAGGGAACACCTGGGGTCGGTTGTCCACAGATTTTAAGTAGAACATCTCCACTGATATGGAGTGTAGGCTACACTACACTACACTCATTTGATCACCCCAGCTACCATGCGAACATGCATCCATGGATATACCTGGGTTCTCCTCCCTGTCAGGGAATTTGATCTGGACACCATAGTCCCGGGTGATCTGCTGGATCCGGGATCCTTTGGGGCCCATAATGGAGCGGTGGAACTTTTGTGGGATGGTGCATTCGATTGTCACTTGAGCCTCCTGTGAGAAAGCAGAGTTGCTTTATTGCGATGCAGCCTCTTTCACACCAGAAAACAGGACGCTTGTGCATGGTGAAATCCATAATGGACATAGCAAGGAGTTAGAAAAGATAACAGCTGCTGACAGGGGAAGAACTGAAAGTTTCCTAGAATCTTTCCTCTCTCAGAGAAGTTAGCAGAGGATGTCTTAATGAAGGCTGCCTTCAACCACGATGTTAAAGGCTGCCTCCAAACCTCTTCTGAGACCAAAGTTCAAGCTCTCTATTACCCTGAAGAGGAGGAAGCATTAGAAGAAAGGAAAAAGGCAAAGAAGGAAGGCAAGGAAGAGAACAGGTTTGACAGTTGCTGCTTCCAAAAAGACAATACTAACAGCACAGGAAACCCTAGAGACCAACCACTGCCCAAGGCCAGGCATGGAGAGGCACAAGAAGGCTCCAATCTTTTAATGTCTGGAAGTACACCAAGGAAGGGTCTCCTATTTCCACTCCTAAAAACCAAGAAGATGGTCAGAGAAGGCAATTCCTTCATATAGCACTGCCATTTTGGAGCCAGCTGCCATTCCCCAGGCTGGGATCTAAAGTCTGCAGACCTTCTATGTTGACAGCAAAGCTTCAAACCCGAGAACTACCATGGGACTTGTTCACATAAAGCTTGGCTGTTCAGCAGGTTCAAGGAGGGCACTGCTGAAGCAACAACGTATAGAAGAAACAGCTTTCCTGCAACATACCAGGTCCTCGATGATCTCCTGGATGCGTTTCTTGGCTGCCTCCACACAGTCCTTGGCTCCCTTGAGGGTGACTTTGTCGCTCTGGGTGCCAGAGCGCGGGAAGCTGACCATCACACCACCATACTCATCTGCGATCTCACGCAGAACTTGCCCTCTCCGGATAACAAAATGGCGGTGGTGCTTGGGGTCAACCACCATGGAGTCTTCAACCACGTTATCCTGCCAACAGATGACAGCCAGTCAACCCTGCCTGTCCTGGTGATAAGCAAGAGTTTGCTGCACTCAACAGCAATCAGTTTACAACGTCATCCTGACAAGTGACAGCGAGGAGGATCTTCCTGAGCTCCCATGAAGGGCAGCAGATGGTTTTAGGACAAGCAGGTTCTCCACGCTGACTCGTTACATCTTGCTACAGCGATAGGCAAGAAAGGAGAAAAAGTAGTTCATACCAGGTTCTTGATGAGGGCCTCCAACTCCTTCTGCGCCTCTTTGACAGCCTCTTCAGTCCCCATGATGGTGATCAGCTCCTGATCCTTGTCCTCAGGGGTTGGGAAGATGATACGGGCCCCAGTGTTGTCACGCACCTTACGGATGTTGCCACCACCCTTACCGATAAGGAATTTGTGGTACTCTGGCTTTGCACGGAGGTCCACGGTGTAACTCTTTGTTTGCTGAAAGGAGTCAGATACCCATGGAACATGTCAATATATGGAAAATACACATCAGCATCAACAGTAAGCATGTAGGTATGTTACCTGCACCCACATACACAGTGTTGCAAGAGCAAGGTAGATGCAGCGTGCTGTCAAAGTCAAAAAGGTATACGATGTCTTAAATTAAAAACACTAGCTGAAAGATGTTCTCAGGGCTGAAAAGCTAACTCTACACTCAGCACAACTGTTGAGAATATGAGCAGAAAAGACTTCCTTGGGAGAAGGGTCTGACACTCACACAAGGCAGCATAACCATTTGCTAACTGACTGCTGCAAGCCCGGCAGCAGAGGCAACCAACCGATCAGAGAACATGCTGATACGAGAAAGGGTTCTTTCTTGCTATTAAAATGACCAGTCAGTCAGTCACAACTCAGAGCAAGGTCTTGTAACCCGAGGTTCTCAAACCTGGATATATGCAGTGAAATGGAAGAACTAGAGCTGGAATTCAGAGATCAAGAAAAAAGGAAAGGAAATACGCAGAGTAAGCTGTTTCAGAGAAATGTGGATACCCAACAGCATTCAAACCACAGGAGTAGGGAGCCTTAACCCTTTGAGTACGTCCCCAGCCTGGGGAGAGAAGCATTACAGCCAGTTCTTCTACCCATGGGGGAAGAACTCATTGTCACAAGGATGGAAGCATAGTTTTCTTTTAATCGTCCAAACCGTACTCAAATCCCTCAAAAGAGGATTAGGCTGTCTGATGCCAGAGGCTTCCCAGCAGGCAGAGGGGATCGCTTCAACCCCAGAAAAGAAACAGCTGGCCAAAACAATCTGCTCCTTCCCCTGTGAGACAAGGCTCACCTTCTCCTCTGCCAGGTGCAGCAGCTGTTTCTTGGCTTTCTCCACATCCTGGGCTGGGCCCCTGATGGTCACGGTGTCACTGCCAGAGCCCTCGGTGGGGAAGTGGATGTGGACTCCACCACACTCCTCCATGATGGAGCGGATGAAGCGGCCTTTGGCGCCAATGAGGGAATTGTGCAGTTTGGAAGGAATAGAGACCTCCACCTCTGTGATGTTGGCCTAAGAGAGGGCAGTACCAGGCTGTTACTCAAGCTGCAGAAATGTGTTTGCGCTCACTCTGCTTACCCTCCAACTCCCACACTAGGGAGCTAGGAGCTTTATAGAGCTGTGTGTAAGAAATGCCTGACCAGAGGGGTTTGAGACTGGCTACTCCTGACACATGAGCAGCCACAAACTGAGCAGCCAGAACAGACTGACACTCACATTTGTCCCCTCCCTGCCCTTCCCCACTACAAGCACTTCTATATTTATATCTTCTAGCAACATTTTCAAGTCCCTCATCTGCAACAGGCCAGTCGTTTCACTTACCAGCTCCTTCTGGATGGCAAGAATTCTGTGGCGAGCAGCCTCACAGTTTGCTCTCTTGCCTGTGATAACAATTGTCTCCGAGTTGCTGTTCTCTGCTGGGAGATCAATTTTGGTGTTGCTTTCTTCACGGATCTGCCACAAAGAAAAAAAAAAATATTCATCTCAGAGGTGTCCCATGTCACAAAAAAGCCCTTGGAGGTTATATTTCACATCACCAATGAGCAGAAGAGAGCAGCAGGTGGGATTTAGCTGCAGGCAGTGACCATACTGAGCACCGGAGGTAAGAAAGATATCTCACCTTCTTGATGTTGGCACCTCCTTTCCCTATGATGTTCTTGTGGAACTGTTTGAAGATGGGGACAGAAATGGAAAAGCTGTTTTCAACCTAAAGGAGAAAGGAAGGGAGAACTGAAGATTACACTGTCATGGCAAGCAAGGCCCCATCACAGGAACTTGATAAATAAGCTTCTGACAACAGGCTTAGTCCCAAGGAAGTTCTCTATACGACACACCTGCAAAAATAAGCAAAGGCAAGAACCTTTCCCTACAGCCAATAACAGGTATTACCCTCCTGCCCCCAACCATCCAGAACAGTGTCCACAGCTCCCTCATCTTGAGGCGTTTCAGCCCTAGCCAAGCCAGTACAGCTCTGCTTTATTCCAGGGTTATCCAGGCATGTAGGAGAGAACAGTCCCCCTTACCAGGTCTGCCACCATCTTTTGCATGTACTTGGTGCACTTCTCCACCTCGTTTTTGGGACCTCTAAGTTGGACGATGTCACTCTTGTGCGCAGGGTCTGGGAAGTTGATGATAACCTGCAAGAGGTGGTCATTTATAGTCAACTCAGGCAAATGCAAGAATTGCTGTGTCAGACACATGCAAAGGTTGGCGGATCCTATACATCCCCTGTCCCATTCGGACAAGGGTAATCATGTTAGCAGCCTCTGGCCAGAAGAACTACCTTCTCATACATAATAGATACAGAGACACTGAATTTATGACTTCAGCGATGATGTGTCTACTACCCAAGTAGGAAATATCCCCTCTGTATTCCTCATCTCCTAGAAAGCCTTACCTCTGGGAATTTCTCCCGGATTTCCCGAATCCGCTCGCCCTTCTGCCCAATGATGGTCCGGTGGAATTTCTGCTCAATGATTAGGTCCTTGGTGCGTTCATTTTCCTGATGAGGATAGAGTTTACACTGAGTGTGCAGCAGGAGAGCCACATACTTTTATTTACCAGTTTGCTGCCTGACAGTTTACTTGCCAGCATCGTCCCTCTTTTCTCCTCTAGACAAAATTCACTCTAGGTTAACAGAGAAGGGGTATCCAAGGGAATGGAGGAACACATCTGTGAAGAGGAACTCGCACTTGTCATGAGATCCAAGTGGTCGGAGGGCAAGGGGCACACACTTGCACCAGGTTACGAGGGAACATAAGAACCCAAACCCTGCGACCTCCCAAGCATCACATCCTGCTCACCATACGGGAAGCGAGTTCCAGCAGCTCTTTCTTGGCCTGTTGGACCCCCTGTGGGTCTCCTTCAATTCTGATCAGGTTGCTCTTCTCATTGTCCGGGGGAATGCGCACAGACACCTTGTAGAGGTCCTTAATCCTGTTAACTTCAAGGCAAGGACTGTGGTGACGCAGTCTGCTAGGCCAAGACTTGGAAGCAAGGCACCTTGAAGATCACTGCTTAGAGGCTGTTTAAGAAGTAAACCAGCCTCTGAGAAGGGGCCAGTGGGGTGGGGTTGAAACAGGGGAAAGTGCCTCTTCACCCTGGAGTCCAGCGAGAGCGGATCTGTGCCACACAAGAAGCTGTGCAAGTAAATACTGGGGCATCTACAGAGCCAATTGTTTTCTTGCCAGAGTGAGGCATCTGTTTCTTCCCCAAACAGCACCACATTTAGATCAGAAGATGATCATTCATTTCTAATCCCAAATTCTTTTTTGGGGAGAAACTCACGAAGCAGATTTCCACCACCCCCAGTCGCCTGCTAAAATGTAATTCACATAGAGCAACTTCAAAAAAAAAAAAAAAAAAGACAATTCTCCAACCATAAAAAAATTCCTCCAGGACATGGCAAAGTAATCCCACCACTGTTCAACCTCCCAAGACATTTTCATACATTAAAGCCACCCCAAGGCCTCACTGCCCATTTATCTCCTTGTGCCAACACCACTCCAGAAGAGCAGAGGAAACGTGATGGAGACAGCACACTGAATGAGCTACAGAGCCCCTGATATGATCTACTAAACACGGAGAGTCCAAGCATAGGAAGGATTAGAAAGGCACCCCACTTACTGTTAGCTCCATTCTTGCCAATGAGGTGTCGGTGGAATTTGTGGTCAACGTTGATTTCCGCATAATCCATCCGGTTGATCTATAAAGAATTGTATAGGGCTAGGTAGGGTAGGCCTCCACTACTCCTGTCTTGTGCCCTAAGTAACTGCCTGCTGCCGGTATTGGCACTGACTTTCCAGTAGTCAATTACAAGCACTCCTTGTGCTATTAAGCAGAGCAGAAGCACTCCTCTGGTTTGAGCTAAGAGCACCGTGCTTGCGAAACATTTAAAGGGACTTATACGCCTCTCCAGCTACGACTGAAAGAGAATCCTTCCTTCTCTGCATCAAAAGATTTAAGACCTGCTGCTGATTTTTTACGAATGCTATGGACAAGCTTCATAACTAAGGGTTTCTTCCATCTGCCACACAATTTGTCTTCTGCAAGTTCTGTTAAGCATGTCAAGACATCATGGATGTGATACACACATCACCTTTGCTCTGTTGCCCCTTCTTCCCTCCCTTTCTTCTTATGTACTGGAACTAGTAACACCAACTTACCAGATCCTTGACCATGACTTCAATCTGTTCCTGAGCCACATTCACATCTTCTGTAGGTCCTTCCAAAGTGATTTTATCCTCTCCTTCAGTGAATTCGATGTGAACCTTGAGACACAAGGCAATGAATCCAGTAAGAATTTTCCAAGAAACAAGCTGAGTCAATGCTCAGGTTAGTCAGGCCTACACCATAAATCCCTGCCACTAAAAGATGGTTTCCTTCCCACAAAGTACACATATCATTCCCATGGTTTCAGAAGTTGGTAACTTACAATTCTGGCCATATCATAGTGTCTAGAGCCCAAGGCTTTGGTGCTGTCCTGGAGTCTGCAAGGACTTTGGAGAGGTTACTCACCTGGCCTTTCTCTAGATATCATCTAACTCACCAGGGAGAAGCCTCACTGAAGTCAGCATTTGCAGGTATCCTACTACATCAATTCTCAAAATAGTACCACATAAAGTTTCCTTTGAAGGGCTCAACCCATGGGAATAACATAGGATGAGTAGTGTTTGCAGCAGTAAAAGAGAGGCTCCTCTTAACATTAAGATCTGTGTCATTTCCTCCCTGGTTTTACCCACGCTAGAATACATTTCTCTCTTCTACAAAGAGTGGTCTGGACTAAACCATTCTACATCAGAGGGTGCTAAGCTAACCAGCTCATCCATACCTTTGGCATCTGCTGAGTTATCTTGGCCAGATTTTGTCCTTTCTTTCCAATAATGAAACGATGAAGCCAAGAGGGGGCAGAGACCGAGGAGACGGTAAAACTGTTGGCCTGAGAGACAGAAAAAGAGAGAAGCTGTTTGATGGACAGACTGGAAGAGGTCTTCACAAAAATTCACTTCCAATTCCCATGCTGCACCCTCAGTATCGACTTCTAAGCTGCATCTCTAACAGCCCAACAGAGACCACGCGCCCTACACCTGTCAGTGCTCACGGATGTATCTTTACGGGACTTTCAAAGAAGGCCTAGCCCATCTTGTCAGTACCTTTGCATAGACTTCAGTCAATGCTTGCCCAAGCTTTTCAGGCTCGCCTCGCAGTATCACCGTCTCCGAGCTACTGTCAGTGGGTGGGATCTCGACAGAGACTCCAGTTTTCTCCAAGATCTCCTGCAGGGAATTCCCCTTGGGGCCGATGACATACTTGTGCTGGGACTTCTTCACCTCCACTGCAATGGTAGTAGTCTTTTTTTTCTGTAGGGGCAGAGGCACTGGGGCATCAATCACAAGGGGGCAGGGAAGGACAAGAGCAAAAGGAAGAGGCACAAGATGCAGTGAAACTCTGCCCAGGAAAGAGCAAAGCAAAGGTGAGCACAGCGGTTCTGCAGTACCCTAGCACCCTTTGGGCCCCTGCCGACAGAAAGCCTTGCGCTCAAAAATTCACAGGTGAAGTACAAAACTAGTATTGTGTGTCAAGCTCCCTGGGACACTACATGGAAGAGACCACATACACACAGTCTTGCACAACAGGGCTCAACACCCAGCTGTCCCCCAGGCGATACTGTGTAATGCAACACCACGGAGGCTACAAGCTGATTATCTCTGTTGAAATCCAGACTGGTACAAATACAGACCTAACCGTGAAGAAAAACAGCCCAACAACCCACAACAAGGATATTCACAGCAATGTTGGCTGTGGAAAATAAACTGGAGTGAAATTCACTCTTCAGCAACTTCTACTTATGTAGCAACTTTGATACTGTCAGCTGGCCACGACTGTAGACTTCATACTTCCTTCCTTCCTTCGTAGCACCTGTGTGAACAAGAGCCAGGGGAGCTCTTTGTGGTCTGCTAATTCCCATGACACAGAAAAGCGAGAAATCTGTCACCTCCCTGTTAGTATCACCCCAAGTCCCACTCTGCTGAGTAAGGAAATGGTAAGATCCAGGGCCGTGTACTGCAAGGGCTGCTGAGCCAGAACTGACAGGAGGAGGATGCAACAGAGGGATGCACAAAAGTAGAACAAGAAGGGAAAAGGGACTATGAGCAGGTGGGGGGATGTTGGGAAGCTTTACGGACCATCCCATACCTTCTCCTCATAGATCTTCTTAACACGAGCCACGGCCTGGGCTAGCTGCTCCTTTTCTCCTGTGAAGACTATCTCTGTCTTGTTGACGCTGGGTGGAGGAATGTTGATGCGCGTCCCTGTGTCCTGCATGAGCTCGCCCACCAGCTTGTTGTAAGGGCCAGCAATGAAGGGATGGTACACTTTCTCCACGTCCAGCCGCTCCACAGCACGCTTATCCTGGAAGAGCCCAGAACAGACCTCGGTGGGAACTGCCCTCCGTATTAGTCTCTGCCAGACACAGCTAAGTTCCCAGTGCTGTCTTGCTTGACACTCTGGCCCAAGCAACCTTTTCAGTTTGTACGCTTGTAGATCTCCATTACTTTCAATCTACAAATACTGCTGTTGCTGCTGATTTACAATATTCACCTCTGTAATCTCCTGCCTCATCTCAGCTGGCACCTAATATGGTTCACTTCAAATATGAAATACGCTTATCTGACTTCAGAGATAGATGAAAGGGAGAACCAGAAGTTGCAGAACCTGGCAGTGGTGCTCATACAGCCAGTGGCACAGTATACGTCTCTGTTCAGACTAACATATTGGCCACTCACTGTAGCCATGGTGGCTACAAACATCTAATATAACACAGCAAATCAAAATAGCTGTCCAGCTAATGCCATGAGAGAGATCACAGTACTGCAGTACCTGCTCAGCAGAGATAAGCAGGATCTCGTGTCGGGCCTTCTCAATCCCTTCTTTAGTGCCGGTGATCTTGATCTGGTTGCTGGGGTCATCTGGGCGGGGGATCTGGATTTTGGTTGCAGTTTTGAGCTCCAGGTCCTGCAGCTTCTCACCATTCTTTCCAATGACAAAACGGTGGTGCTCCTTGGGGATGGCAACTGTCGCTGAAGCCTGACACACAAGAATCAAACATCTGTGAGAACCCTTGCCTGCACTGGTAGATCCACGGGAACAGAGCTAGGGAAAGTAAGTTAGACGCTGCTTAGCAGTACCACTGAGGAGCAAACACAATGCCTTCCCAGCACATTCTGTCCGAGGACTGATACTGTACCAGAACAAGTTGATCTACAATGTCTTTATATCAGGAGCCTAAAAGCCACCTTTTCCTCAAAACCCTTCTGTTTGCACAGGCGTAGTACTCTGAATTAGCAAAGGCCTTTAGGCACAGACGAGGAGGCGCCTATTCTCCAGTGTAAGACACTGGAGCAGTACCAGACAGCAACTGAGATGATGGCTTACAGGTGGAGTTTATCTGAACTCTGAAATCTGCTGCCAAGGCTACAGAGAACAAGACACACAGTCTGACTCCTAGGAAACAGAAATCCAACACCAGAAACCTATTCCAGCAGGCAGACGGCTAGGAGATGCTTACTGCTACTACGTACTAAGGTGTCTTCAATGTAGCACATGCTGCTCCTGGGACTGCTTCCAGAAGGCCCCTCTTGGAAAAGGGGTCCCAAGAGCTTCTCTCAATCTACTATTAACCGTTTGTAACAGGGACTCCTGACTTCTTCCCTTCTCACTGAGTTTTTACTGACCTGGTAGCTTATGATTGGTACCATGCTCTCAATGCCTGTGAATATGTAACTACTAACAGTAATTAGACACTTAAAATTCAAGCTGCAAGGGGCGGGGGGGAAATCAAAAAAAGATCACTTGGTGTGACTCTTCAACTCTGTGTCCCTGTACTGAAGACAGCCAAGCCTAGGAGAAGCTGGAACACAGACACACCTTTCAGACCTGGGGCCAGGGCAGTAGGAGGTATATTTGAGGACAGTGGGTCATGGGCAGTATGACCTGAACTATTTTTTCAGATGCACATTATGTAGGGTTTGTCCCATTCTCTTACCTCAGGCAGGGTATGACACATGGGCTGAACAGCACTAAGCAGATGTCGTATTAACTACCTTTGACATTACACTTTAAGACATACTATGAGACCTGGCTGTGATACGTCCTAACAAGAACCACCATCTTGATTATGAACTCAAGAATCTGAAAGTAAGAAATCAAAACCTAGAGGGCTGAAAGGGGAAGCAACTGAAACAACGGGGCTGTGGCTCCTTACAGTGTGGCTTGAGTTACACAACCCAGAACCCTGACCTGAAGCTTTCAGCTTTTGGCAGGACGACTTCTTTTCTACTTTTCTTTCTCCCATCCCTCCATGTTCTCCTCTGAAGGACTTCAGAGAAAGCACAGTCTCGTTCTCACACACTAGTAGCTTTGTGTGAGGGGCCTGCACCCCCTCCGGCACCAGCACCTCAGCACAAAGTCACTGTTTGCCATTCAAGTGTTCAGAGGTTGCAGACTCCACCCTTCGTGCAACACCATGGCCTGTAATTAGCTTTGAACCCTATTTTAAACCTCATTTGCATTCCAAATTGCCAATTGTGTGCTTTGAAAATATATGGCAAAGCTGAATTAGTCATCTAATAATACCTCTTCAGCTTATAAGCACACACGCCCAAGGGTCTCAAAGCATTTGCGAGTCTTGGGGAAGAGCAAAGATGAAGTGTGAAACAGTTAGATGCCCTCACCTGAGTCTGCAGCCGAGCGACAATCTCCTTCCGAGCCTTCATGACTGCTTCCAGCTTGCCAGAGACCATGATCGAAAGGCCCTGGTCCTTTGCGAGAGACAGCTCCAGGTGAGCTCCTGTCTTCTGCATGATGTCGAGGCAGATCTTGGCCTGCTCGCCTTCTCCGAACTGATTCATGTCCTTGTATTTCCTCTCCTCCAGTGGCACATGAAACACCTGCTCAGCCACAGGACAGATAAAAAAAGGGCAGATAAAAAAGAAAGCAGTCAGTATGCTCTTGATTGCCAGTGCCTCCCTCTCTTATTGTCACACAGGACTTCACTGGCATACTAAGTTCCCAGGTTTGTGCAACCCATCAGCCTTTCTGGTGGCTGCGACCAGGGAAAGTGCGAGAACACTGCTGCAGGCAGCCTGTCCCACACTGGGTGTCTTCCTAAAGTACGTCAGGCAGGCAAAAGTGCTAAACTATGGGGGGAATACTTTAACGGATTAGCGCTCACTACTTGAATTCTGCAATCCTCCCTTCAGGCCTGCTCCAGCTATTTTTGGAACAGGGATGCAGAGGTTTTTCTGGACAGTTTTCCAACACATCCTTCCCCTCCAGAGCAGTCCTAGCTCTCAGCTGCAGTCCTCCTCATGCCCAAGGGGAAAGTACAGCAAAGAGGCTGTCAATCTGACACCCTAAAGGATTTCATACTCCAGGGAAAGCTTCACTTCACCTACTTTTTGGAGGGAGGAAAAGGAGGGAGACAAGACACCCACTCCCACCAACCTGAGTGATGACAGAAGCCTTTATTGGTCGGATTTTGCTCCAGGGCCCAGCAGGTTCCTGGGCAGCTTCCAAACATGGTGCTTTCTCAGGGAGCGGAGGGAAGGCTTCCTTGTAGGTTGGAGGATCATTCTCTTCTTCAGAGTTTAAAGCTGTAACTGGGGTGAAGCAAACAGGGTAAATGAGATGCTCTCCCCGCAGAAATGCCCCTATTCATAGGCAGTGCCATTGTATTTAGGCACCACTAACAAGGGAGAGCAAATGACTTGTGCACTACTATTAATCCTATTACAGTTATGCTTGTGGAGCAGCCGAGTCTGGAGCACAACTGACCTCAGCACAGCACAGACTGCAGTAAATGCCACGAACAACCCGCCTTGTCTGAGCAGGCAGCATGGATGCAGGAAGTGAACGTGCAAGTGAACGGTGGCAGCAAACAGCACATTACTGCCAACTTTGTCAAGGGGGGCTTAATTAGGGGAGACCAGGCTGAGCAGAACGAAGTGAAAGGAACAGAGCAAGGCTGCAGGTCAGAAGGGGATAAGACAAACATACGCCCAGAAGGAAGGCAGAGAGAAGTGCTATAGTTAGGGCAGAGTCCAGGGAAAGTTGAACCTTATGTTCAACTCAGTTGTGCATTGGGCTGTGCCAAGCAGGCCAGCTCACAGCTGGAGGATGGGTGCCAAAACCCATCAGTGAGTCAGTTCATACAGTCATACTGACTTTCCCCAGCACCTGGCTGAGCAAAGGAAGGAAATGACAGCCCAGCACATTGATTCCATGAGGCTCTCTTGCAGCCCAATGCTCCACTCTTGCATTTGCCCCGTCCCACAGCTGACAGCATTGCTAGCCAGAGCTCTGTGGAGATCTGAGGGTTGCTTCCTCCTGACTCTGCGCTGTGCACCATCATCACTGTGCTGCTGTTGGTGGAAAGCCAGAGTTTGGCGGGCCACCAATCTGGGAATGGAGAATGCAATGTCTGCACACTTGTGGGGAACCAGATGCGTGGAGCGAGCTTGGGTAACAGCAAGGAACCTTGCCTGTGCAGTCTGTATTTAGAGGCACATCACAGGAACTCAACTGTGTTTTCTCACCTTTCACCTGCTGCTGAGCCAGGCCGCTGCGGTGTTCAGCGAAGCTCTCCTGGGTCAAAACTGCCACGGAGCTCATTGTCGACTTCCCACCCACACACAATCCGGGTATGCCACTGGAAGAGACAGAGGTGGCAGCACCATTACCAACACCATTCAAGATGCACAAAAGTCACTCCAGGAAGACAAACTATGTGTTACTGAGCACTTTTCCAGTCAGCCTCTGGAAAAGCACCTACAAGCGCCAGTCAGCTGCCCAGTTCTCTTGCTGAACCAGACGGGAACTGAGGGGGATATTTCCTCACAGCACAGTGGTCACCAAAACCAGAGCTCCTCATTAAGGCGGCAGAGGATGTGCAACCTAAGAAGGTCACTGGAAAGGGAGACACCAGAAGTTGTTAAAGCATACTCTAATTAATCTATCATTTATTAATGGTGTGCAATTTTTAAATGAGTATCTGAAGGTCTGGAGAGTCAGTCCAAGACCATTGTGTAACCCTGGAGAGAAAACAAAAAGGGCCCAGGATGCTGCCTCTCCCTGAAAAAGACTTATTTAGGTGCCTGAACTCCCGCTGACTTAAGGGTTCACTCAGAAAGCCACTCTGATAAGCAAGCTCAGCAACAGCAAGATCTTTGGCTCTCCCAAAATAAGAACTTACCAGCTAAATGGTCAGTAGCCAGAGAGTCCGTCCTGTAAGCTGCCCGTTTGTCAGCCTGCCAGCTTTTGCTTTATAGAAGGAGAAAAAAAAAAAAAAAATATTTATGTGACTGCTCCAAGACAACAGGAAAACAGGACACCCCCGTTACTGTAACTTTCAAAAGAGCACCGTCTGTACTGTGTTTCAAACTTGCACCCTATCCAAAATGTTCTCATACAGAGTCACATCTCACCATACTTTACCCATCATGTTTTACTAGAGCTACAGGCAACACCACTATCTACTTAAACCTCACAGCAGGAAGCCTGGGGTAGCTACTCTTTCATCACACTGGCTACAAGAACAGTCATCCAGTACCAGGCAAAAATACAGTCAATTAGTAACAGATGTGCAAGATAGACATGAAATTTCAGGGTTGCAAGCAAGAGCATCAACATCTAGTCAGAGGAGACTAACAACCTGAAAACCTGCCAACAACACTGCCATCAGTCAGAAGTTAGGAATGTAGTTTAGTGGAGCTTGGGTGAATCAACACAGATGTCCTCACAAACTAAGGCAAACACTCGGGGCTATCCACACACAGCTGCTGGCCAGTCCACCTCTTCATTTTTTATTGTAATAAGATCATGCACCAGGCACTGAACTCTGTCTCCAGGCCTAAGTCTGTAGTCGGAAGAACAAAACCCACGCTGGTTTACGTGGACTATTTTAAACGCGTACACAAGATGGAACCAGGAAAAAATATACACCGTTGGTGGGAGTTTTACGTGTCCTGTATCTGGATCTGCAGATTTAGTGAAAAAGTGTTTAAGAATATAAGTAAAAACATAAAAGCCAGTACAGTACACACTATGCCAGATGTACAACAGTTCCCCTTACCTGGAGTCCCCCCAGTGGTTATGCGTGCTCTTGCAGGGCTTGCGCTCTCCTAAAATCCAGTGCCTCCGACTGCTCATGGTGGGAGACATCCCTCTCCCACACAAACCCTGCAGTGCTGCTCAGACCTTCTTCTGAACAGCAGACTTGGACACTTTTCATTAAACTGACAGTTGCCATTTCTGACCTCCCAATGTGCCAGAAAAGACTCCCAAAAACACAGTGTGGCTGACGTGGTGTCTCACATTGCGCTTATGTTGTGACACAGTAAGGGAAGGCGACGGAGGCAGAAGGAAAGGAGGGAAGAACAAGGACAGCAGTAATGCAACTGGGCCATACAGGCCTGATCTGCACCTCAGTGAAGGCCAGAGTATTCTTCCCTACTTCAACACGCCTCTTATCAGGCACAAGGCAACACCACCTGTGCCATCAAAGCAACAGAGCTAATGTTGTAATTAATCCTGTAACGACCTGCTACTGGTGGCAGCTACCAGGCCGGCCAGCCAGCCATGCTGTCTGAAGCACAGCTGTTGCAGCATGCAGAGGCTCTGCAAGGCATTTGCTGGTATACACGAAAGGGTGGCTAGTAATCTGATCTCGGAGAAATACCTCAGTTCTCCTCACTGTCCATGGTTATGCCATGGTGTAACACATGGTTACATGTCCATGGTACATGACTGCACGGCTCAAGCTGCTGCAGAACCAAGGAAAGCGTGTTAGCGGCACGGCACCTGTCCCAGACTATTTCGGCAAGGCCTGCAGACTCAGCCGTTGGCTTCTCCAGCCCGTTGGGTCGCTTTCAAGGGTGCCACCACCTCATGGCAAGTTGCAAACAGGAACGAGGGCAGGAGCGAGAAGCACCCCAGACATCACAAGCAGCTGCCAAGGTCTGGCTAGAGCCTTGTTAACAGCATGGATGTGCTTATAACTCTAATTTCTCAGGAAAGCACCACCTGGCTCACCTTGCACGTGCTCTGCTCCTTAGAGGAGGAGGGCAAGGATGAGAAGTCAGTGAATGACACCCATTCAGAGCCACGACCTCAAGGCACAGCTGCTGGTTTCACTGTGCCCACACCAGCTGCAGAGATCTTCCTTGCAGCCTCCACCTCAGAGAAGAGCTAGACTTTCGAAGAGAAATCTAAGGGCAGCGTGTATCCGTATGAATTTCTGCTTTGTCACCCATACAGCAAGCTAAGAACAAATGCTCTTCGTCTCCAATAACCCCAAACATCTGGTATATTGTAGGCCTCAGGGACTCATCTCCGGCCAAAATCGGAGGCAGCCATCAGAATGGTATTTTAAACGTAATGTCAAAACCAGCAGCTCAGGCACCGCATTCGGAGTCTACACCTCCTTGACTTCCCACTTTAGGTTTTGAAACTAAGATTACAGCTACGTCATGCTAGCTAGCGTGTGGCTGACTGGGTCAACAGGTTTTAAACTGCCTAGTTTATACACCGTCTGCAGTGCTGGCTTTGTGCGCCAAAAGAAGTTTCAGAAGTCTAGAGCGCACTTAAAATAAAGAGAACTAAATGATCCTAAAAATAACCTCCAGCAAGGGCCAGACCTAACCACACGGGAAACATTTGTATGAAGAGAAACAAAAGCAAAGTCTTGAGTTACACTGCCAATACAATCAGTACTTGTGGACAGAAATGTCGGTTATGCGTTATTTAAAACTGTATTTAATAAAAATATTAGCATTTTGTTAATCAGCGTAACTAAAATCAGATGCAGCTAGGATTGCGCGCAGCCACAGGGCTGGGCTGGTTGTGGCGGCCACTGTCCTCTGTCAGATGTTCACACAGGGCAGGGTGATCTCTTGGTAGATGAGTGGTCATACGTGAAAATACTTGCTTTCTGAAAACTGACTGGCTCTCCCAGACATCGAAGGCCCAAGCCCCTTGATTTTGGGGGGATCATGCAGGCGGACAGCTGCTGAGTGGCAGGACAGTCTTTCCCTTCGCACCGATTCCTGAAGTGGTACACCTGGGAGCGCAACGCAACTGGTGTCCTAGACACAGCCAGACTTACACCTGACCTATCCCCTGTATTTACTCTTCCACTAACGCCATAACCCGCCACCTTCCCCCCGTCACTTCCTGCCCTTGGACAGGGGGTGTTCTCTGCCTGCCCAGCCGCTCACCAGAGCCCAGCCAACGAGAACGTGCGCCTGCCCGCGTCCTCCTGGACGGCCCCAGCGGGGCCGGCCCCGGCGGTGCTTCTCGCCGGTCCGGGAGAGGGCTCCCCATGACCGCGCACCGAGAGGGGCAGCCGGCCTCGGGGAGCGCCTCCCATGTGGGGCAGGCAGCGCCGGCGCCCGCCCGGGCCTGCACCGCCACCGCGCCCCTCGGGCAGCGCCCGCCTTCCCCGGGACAACGGCGCGGGCAGCGCGGCAGCGGGCACGCCGCCGGGGCCAGGCGGAGAGGCGCCCCTCCGCCCCCCTCCGCCCCCCTCCGCCGTGCCCGGCCGCGCCAGGGGAGCCTCCGGGCGCCGCGGCCCAGGCCAGGCCAGGCCAGGCCGAGGCGGGCGGCGCCGCCAGCGCCACCTCAGCACTGCCGGCACCGGGGGCGGGGCGGCGGGGCGGGGCGGGGCCCTTAAAGGGCCCGGCCGGGCCCCGCTGTCACCCGCGCCCCCCGCGCGGGGCTGAGCGGGAGGGGGGCGGCGGCGGCGGGGCGCTCCAACGCACCGCCCGAGCGGGAACGGGAGCACGCGGGCGCCGCGGGGCGGGGGCAGCAGCAGCCCCAGCCCGGCGCGGCCCTCCGGGCTGCAGGCCAGGGGCGGCCGCGTCACGCAAGCGGGGGAAAGGTGCTCCGGCGGGGGGCCCGGTGACAGCCCCCGAGCTCGGCTCCGCGGCTGCCAGAAAGCTGCCGGTGGCGGCAGCGAGGCAGGCGCGGGGCTGGGCGGACACAGCCTGCCCCGAGTCCGGCATTAGCACCTTCCCGAAGCCCGCTCGCCCCCGCCGGTGGCCCAGGAAGCGGGGCCGGGGCGCTCGCCCCTCTAGTCACGACAGAAGCACAGCCGCTCAGTCCCCGCGACCCGGGGGAAGGCTGCCCGCCGCCGGCGCTCCGCGGGCTGATGCAGCGCTGGACGAACGCCCGCCGCCGACCGTTTTGGCTCGTACCAGGCGCAAACCCTCCGACCACCGGGGACGACATGAGGCCGCCCCGTCCCGCACCGCTCCCGGCAAAAGGGACCACGCTATGCCGCGGCTCGGCCCGTGCCGCCCCCTCCCCACGCACCCGCGGGGCCCAGCGTCCCCATCAGCCCGGCCCCGGGACGGCGCTACCCGACAGCTGCTGCCGACCGGCACAGCCGCGTCGGCGCCGGCCGAGGCCGCGCCGCCGGACCCCCACCCTCCCGCCGCCGGCTGCCCCGAGTGCCCCCTTCTCCGAGCGGCCCCCGCCGGACTTTGTCCGGCCCGGCCGGCGGGAAGTTGGCCTGGAGTTTCCCGACGGCGCCGACACGTCGGTGCCCAGGGGGAGGAAGCGAGGCCGCGCCGCGCCGGGCCGCCCCCCCGCCCCGCCAGCCTCCACGTCGGCGCCGCGGCCGCAGCGGAGGGGCCGCCCCCGTCCCCCGTGACTCACTCCGGCCGGTGCCCGCTCGCCCGCCCTGCTGGAGAACCGGAGCGCTCCTGGGAGAGCGGCGCGGCGCCCGCCCCGGCGCCTATATAGGCCGGGCCGCTGCCAATCCCCGGCCCGCACGTCAGCGGGACATGCCCCTTCCCGGCGGGGCCGGCCCGCCACGCGTGCCCCGCGCCGCCGGGGGCGCCCCGCCGCCTGCCCGCCGCGGCGGAGCGGAGCCGCGGCCCGGCCCGGGAGTCTGCGGCTCTGGCGGCAGCCGCGCTCCCGCCGCCCAGCCCGGCCCGGCCCGGCCCGGCCCGCGGGACTTCACGGCGAGGGACGGGAGCCGCAGGTGGCTTCCACCCGCGCTGCGCGCCCCGGGGGCCGAGCCGCCACCCGCTCCTGGCTGAGACCCGCAGGAAGGCCCCCGGCCGCCTTCCCTGAAACAACGGATTCGCGTGCAGAGAGCGCCTGCCGCCCGCGACCCGGCGGCTCCACGGATGCGAGGGCTAGAGCTGCCGCAGAGCCCACACGGCTGCTGTCCCCAGCGCCGGCCCGGGCCCCTCTGCGGTCCCAGGACTCAGTTCCGCTCCCCAGAGCTGAGAATTACCGGCTTTGTTTGGCAGAGGCCGGTTTCACACAGCGTTAGCGAGCTGGAGCGGCTCATGAGGGCTCCGATCAGTCTGAAAACCTCAGCTGGCACCGGAGAGCAGCGAACACCCGGGGCTTCTGCCCTGTCCCACAAGTGGAGAGGGACAGTGAGGCTCGAACCCCGGGCGGCCAGTTCCTCCTCCTCCTGCGCAGTCTGTGTCAAAGCAGCAGCTACGCGATGGTGAGGTTGCAGACAGGAGAAGGGGCAAGGTAAGAGCAAGATGAAAAAAAAAAAACCTTAAAAAAAAAAAAATTCCTCCGTGCCCCCCGCGCCCCCCCAAAAAAACCCACCCAAAAACGAGCCTCTCCTTATTCCAATCTCTAATGTGAAAATGGGAATAGCGAAGGAGGGGAGAGGCAAGCCAGCAAGCACAATACCCTCCTTTCCTGCAGAGAGGATGTTTATTAAAGTTTGTGCAATATAGATGTTTTTAATTATTAGCCCTGCACCCTCAGGGAACTGAAGAAGAAAAAGTCACATCAGTGTAAAAATACATGGAATTTGAACTGATTTTTGCATTAGCTCAGTCTCTGCCCATTTTCCTATACAGGATTAATTTTCCTCATCATTCATAACTTGCATTTAGTGACTGGTTTTCTCATTCACGCCCTGCTCTCTCCCAGACCCTAGCAAACTGAACGCAAGAACCTGCTTTGTGGAGCTCTGACCACAGAAATGTGAGGTCTTTGGAATAACTGCTTTTGATTACATGCAGTAATTTTTAGAGATATTCATGTGATGTATTTATGGAAACATGGATGGTATTTAGCCTTAAGTAAAATTATGATTACTTAATATTATTGAACAAGAGTAGGGGATTTCTCTGGTTTTCCTCTTTCAATCCTATGGCTGGGAGGACATCATTAAAGTACTTCAACTTTTTGACACAAACAATTTACCACTGTAAATAAAAATACACTCGAGGGTGAAATCAGGAAGTATGTTAAAGGGAGGAGGAGAACAGTCATCAAGAGTTGACACCCTGCCCAGGCACCACCATCACCCATCTCCCCCCACCCCAGCCTCTCCTCAAAAAGTCTGTCACTCTCTGCGAGGATGCAGGGATACCCCTCCAAGCACGGGGCTGCCGCACAGAAAGGCGGCAACCACTGCTGCCACGTCATATATGCTCCAAGAGCTAGCTCAGGTTCCTCTGACAAAAACCGTCTAGGCTGTGGATGCCAGCAGCACCCCATAAGACACGCGAGCAGGCTGGTGCCTACCAAGACAAAGATGGCTCATGCAAAAGCAGAGCTTCGGGGACCTGGGCAAACGGCAGCACCTCGAGAGTTTGGAAAATTCTGCTTCCAGGCAGCAGCTGGGAGTGCGGGGGATTGTAATTTGGGACTTGGAGCCTAGCACTCTGAACCTTGGTCGAGGTGCACGATGCTTTTCTGGTGCTTTCACTCCCTCGTGTTTATCTCCCCAGCGCAAAGCAAGCAGCCTCCTTTCAAAGCTCTAACTTCGCTGCGTCCAATTAACTCCGACATGGATAAGTACTGCGATCCCCTGTGCCGGGGGAGCAGAGGAGCATCACAACCCCCAGCCTAGAGCATCCTACTGAAACACCCACATCCTTCTCCCTCAACTCCGTCTCATTATCTGGTTCAGCAGGGGCCCTCTGTGGGGACATGCCACCTTGTGCCTATGGGACAACGGTATGCCCCTCTTCTGCTCTGTCTATGTAGTGTTCTGTCTATGTAGTGTTGCTGCAGCCACTGGGGTTGCTAGGACTTTATGGATTTCTGGCTTTTATCACATCTTCCTCTCTGGGACTGTTTAAGAGGGAATCTTCCCCGCGTGTTTCTGTAGCTCTTCCTTTATTTGCAGCTGCAAGTGGTGGGAGGGAAGCCTGCCAGGCCCAGAAGTTACTAGAAGGCCTAGCGCATCCGCTGTGTGCCACCCTCAAATAATGATTTTTGCTGAAGGAAACCTGTCACAGGCTGTTCTCCTTAGAGGAAGATCTTCCATGGGGGGAAGAGCTCCCCTCCTCCGTGGCGGGGAGAGCACACCTTTCCTCCCACGTTCAGTAAGTACAGAAGTGTCCTGCACATGGGCAAAAGCACATTTAGAGGATGCTAGGAGGCCTATTCTGACCTGCCGCTCCTCCTGTGAGCACAACATTGACCATCAGCGTCCCACCCTGTCCCTCTTCTTCAACAAGGCAATGGGGTAGGGGCAGAGAGAGGCCTGCAGGGGCTGCTTGTCATGGAGATGTGTGTAAAATGGCTCCTCTAGAAGCCAGGCATAGGAAATTTTGGTAGCTGACGGAAAAGGAGACAGAAGAAGGTACCCAACCCCAAACACTAACCTGCCCCTCTCCCTCTAGCATCCCGTAATTTGGCAGCATTACAACAGACCCTGGTTTCATGACTTGTGAGAACAACTGAAAAGGAAGCCTCCCAAAAAGAGCACCAATGTGTGACAGAAAGGATAAAGGCTTGGGCAATACATGGTTTCCACAGCTTAGCAAACTGGCAGCTCATATCACCAGTCTGAGGGAGGACACAGAAATGGGACCAGCAAAAATATGAAATGCACATAGAGATAAAACTAACACTGAACAGGTTTGGGTTTTGGTTTTTTGGAACACGTGAAAGCAAAGGTTGAGGAGTTAAGAAGCTTTCCATAATCACACCACTCCAGGACCCTTGGGGAAGGGAGAGGAAACTTTCAGCTCCTTAAACCACTGGAGCAAAGACCACAAAAAGGTTGGTCTTTCCTGGCACATTCACCCTCAGCTGAGCTAGGATTTTGCAAAGGATTTTTTCTAGCCTGTTCTTATTTTCTGTTGTTATAAGAGATCCCTATTTTTCCTGCCAGAAACTGCAAGCCTTATTTGGAAAGCAACCCAAGTATGCTCCAAAGAGTGTGTGCTGTGACTTTATTTCCTGTTAAATATAACTCCAGATTTCTAAAACTGTACAAATAAGCACCCTTTTTGTACTCTGGGTGCTTATTCCATACACTGAAGTCAGAGAACACCACAAAAGAACTGCCCCTGAAAGTATCCATTTCAGCACATCCCTCACCAGTGGCATGAAGAGAAAATCTTCTCCAAAAGAGAAATACTTTGGATCATAGTAGAAAAAAAAGTAGAAGAGGATTCAGGACGCAGGGCACTTGTATGCCAGAGAGTACTTGGGTTCTCAGCCAAAGCAAGCAAGATATGCCTCTCAGCTCTAAAGCTATTGCTATGGCTTGCCATGGGATCTTTCAACAGAATGTTTTTATTTCTACAGGAAAACCTCTATTAAATTGAAATTAAGGGTCCAATTATATAGATCCTTCTGCTAAGAGAATGAAAAAAGTTTCATCATAAAAAATGACTGAACGTGAGTTCACATGGCTTATGTCTCAGTGACTTTGAGACCAGATTTTCTTTACTTGCCACGAGGAAGGAAACTTCCAGGGACGTGCAAGTCAGGCACCTCTCTTCCCCATTCACACATCAGTACTAAGAAGAAATGATTCTATAGGCTAAATTCTGCCCCTCGGATGTAGTTAATGCAAGCCCACCATCTTCAGAGGCCCACTGTAAATACCCAAGTAGAGAACTGCTGGTAGAAAAAGAGAAGTGTACCCAAGCCTATACACTAATCCCAACTCCAACCATTTAGACATGTGAAGAAGGGAGGGAGGTGAAAGGAAGATGAACGACTGCATGTGTTTGTCTCACACGAGACCTAGGTGGTATAAATAAGGGCTCCCAGGGGAGTGTAACACCACTTACCTTTCTCCTGGTAAACCTACATTGTTTATCGAGGGCAATTCTCTTGCACAAGCAGAAGAGCCTACCAGGCACTGAAGGAAGGTGACTAACCTCAGCAGGCCTCTCAGGCCAAATGGTTGTTTAAAAGACATTTATTTCCTGGGCACCCTGACAATAAAATTATGCAACTGTCAGCTAGCAAACAATATATACACTGCCCTTCCTAGACTATCATAGGGTGCTCTATAAAAAGGGGAAAGCAAAATAGGTAGGAAGAAGAGGAGCAACTTACTGGTGTAGACAGAGTTCTAGTGTGAACAAGTAGCTTCAAGCCCTCTGCAAAGAGGAAAAGCTGCTAGTTAAGGGGTAGATACGCAAGTTTTACACAGGGACACTGTGAGAAAACTAGATTTACTGGTTAATGTAGACAAACCAGTCAAGAGACTCGAGCTCTACTCTTAGTTTTGCTGCTGATTTGGTGAATTGACTGGTTACATTCTCTTGGTTGCCCTGGCTGTGCGCACACAGCGGTATTGGTTTACTCTGTGGACTCATTATTTCATTTCGGGTTGTTCAGAATGCTTGGATGCCAGGTGCTACGACAAAACAAATGCCATTTCAGAGATGAGGAAGAAAGTCAATGGACAGTTTAAAATCAATCCAAAAGCAAAGCAAAAGGAAGCCATAGAGGACAGGTCAGAGTCTGTCCTTCCACTTACATTGGGAGAGAAATCTGATTACTTAACACAAACTTGGCTTTCAGAAGAAGTTAGGATTTCAAATAACCAAGATAAAATGGAATAGATAAAATGGAATGAGATGAGAAGTAATACATTCAGACCAAGAATGACTGAGGTGAATTTCCAATCTGTATTTCGGAGATGGGTACAGGCAAATTTAGGAATTGAAAAGGTTGTCAAAGTAGAAGCAAATTTCAGGTTCTTGGCCCTGGGGAGCCTTTGAAGAGGAATACTTTTTAAACATGAGGGACAAAGTGAAATAAAGTATCTTCCTGTGGTGTTTTTCACAGTAAAGCAAAACACTGACTTGACTCAAGAATGGGAAAAGAGATTCAGAAAACGAAGATTCCTGATATATTGCCTGGAAAGTGGCAATAGCACAGAGTAGCAGAAGTGAAACAAATCACAGAAATTCCGGACATCTGACAACAGGCTGGAAGTCCGAGTCTCTGGGGTCTCTAGTCCAACCTCCTGCTCGAAGCAGGGTCAGACCAGGGCATTCAGGGCTTGCTTCAGTCAAGTCTTGAAAACCTTCAAAGCTGCACAAATTTTCTGGGCAACCTGTTCCAATACCTGACTATCCTAACAGTGAAAATGGTTTCTTACTTGCAGTCAGAACCTTTAATTTCAGTTTTGGCTCTATAAAGAGCTGATGTGAACTTGCTTTTTGATTTAAATTACCACCACACTGTGTGCTCATCATAGGCAGGTGCTTTCAGAGTGGTGCTGCAGCACTGTGCACTGTTCAACCTGCACTGCAGAAGAAAAAAAATCTTCTACAAATAATTAGCTGAGAGCTACTTCCCAAAGCCTGCTTGGATACTTGCAGTTTAATATCACAGTTACCCAAGAAGTGAGGATTGCGGAGATACTGCAGAACAAAGCACACACTATTTCCTTTCTGTTCTTCAAAAGGAAACTCTCACTTCACCCTCCTTTGGCTACTGGGTTGGAGTTCTTTTGTTTACCTTTTCAGTGTCTCTTGTTCCCTCTCCCTTGGCAATTGCAATACAAAATGAACACGTGGCAATTTTTTTTTTTTTTTTTTTTTTTTAAAGAGATGTTGCCAGAAGCTCTCATGCAGTACATATCACGTAGCTTGGAAAGGCAAGGGACTTGCAAGCCCTAAACGCACCCTTTTTCACATTAACTGTCATATATTTAGAAAATTCAAAGCTGACCGTGTCCCTTAGCTTGAACTTGTCACCATGCTCCCTAAGACCAGACGGGTACTCTTAGGCTGATGTTTTGCAGGGCAGAATTTAAGGACCTGCTTATGGCAGTTTATAAAGATGACATTGACTTCTTTTCACAGAGACTCAATTAGGTAAATATATACAGCAAATGAAAAAAAAAATTAAGAAAAGTGGCAAACTAAATGAGATGTCTCAAATGACATTTTTCAGAGGGTAGGGGGTCAATTTGCAACTTAAGCATGGAAATGATAAATAGTAATTTATTTTTCTCCGTTTTGTTTGGTTTTGGGTTTTTTTGTTTAGTTGGGGTTTTGTTTTTGTTTTTGTTTTTTTTTTTAAATCTTGCTTAGCTACTTTGATTCTAAATATCGTACAGAAAAACCTAAGGAAGGTTGTTCATGGCTCCTTGAAAGATTTTAAAGATTCTAAAGATTCCTCAGTTACTAATGTTTATTGGATAACGAAGACTTAAGAGAATGCCGGAGCTCCATTTTTATAAACTTTCTATGTGCTCTGGTATGTTTTCCACCGAGTTCCAGTTCCCCAAGTCACACGGCTTCACAAGACTCTCCAGTTTTGTAGATCTTTTTTTTCTTTATTTCCATCTTTCAGTTACAATAAGCAGTTTGAAAATATAACCCAGAAAAGTTAGCATTATTGTGACAAACAAAAACCTCAAAAGAATAAAATAATTAAACTTGCAGGGAAGCTAGTGCTTTGTTTGGAGAGGGAAGGAACAATTCAAAACTGAAAAAATAGTTCTTCACTTTGGCAACAATTCCCTGAAAAGCCATTAAAGTAAATATCTGATTCCAACTGCCACTTTTTAAAAGCAACGATAGGACCCTCGCTATTTAAGCACAGCCTTCCCTTTGTCCTATTCATAGCACATGCAACAGGGGCTCAACATATCCACAGACAAGCACTAATTCCTAATCTCTGCTAGGCCAAGCAAAAGGCTCTTCATGTGTTAGACAGAATTACATCACGGTGATCTAAACTGACAGTGAAAAAACCAGACAGTCTTCTCTTCCAAATCTGCAAGGCCACTCTAAGCCTGCTATGAAAGAGAGAGAGAGATAGCGAGAATTCAGAGTAAAACTATTTCCATTAACTGTTACCAATAATATTATTTTATGTTTAAAACCTCTCTTCATTACTGAATCATTTCCAGTCCCACCCTGCTCATCTTTGGGCTGAACTAGAAGGGTACATGTGCCATTTTAGGTACAAATTTTTTGCTTTGACACCTCATGCTGTACAGTCCTCCACCCACACATTGTTATTGTCTTTTGGATTAACAGAATAGTGCCCTGAGCAATATGAGTTTTCAAGTAAAATAGAGAGGTTAACATTTCTTAAATTTCCAAGAACTACTGAACTTCTCTAAATATTCACTGCTTGCTCTCATTTTTAGCCACAACTCTGCTGCAATCAACAGAGCCATCAACTGAGTATTTTAATTTCATGAAACTATTTATAAGAGCAGGTGTAGAACTTTAAAGTTTCCTCAACGCTACTTAACCAGCTCTACTTTTAAGCAAGTCACATATCTACAGCTTGCTATTCTCCGGAGATTTCAAGGGTCTTTGTAAGACCACGCACCTAAATCCCAGCAGGCTATACCAACTGCTGAAGTATTCATTTTGAAAACAAAAGCATATGCAATAACAGACCAACCATAACATATTTCCATCCGTACGTTCACCCTGCCTGCTCTGTGAGTTGTTCTTTTCGGCTTTCCTTTCAAGTGCTCCAACACAAGTTCACGTTCAGCTTTATCACTTGAACAGAGATAACAGCAAACTTACTTTCTACTGTGCAATGGAAACAGTCGGGGCCTGCTTTGCAAAGAGCAGAGCCCCGCTCCCCTCTCTGGGAAGGGCAGGGGAGGTCAGACAGCCCACACGGTCTCCAGTGCCCACTGGAGAGACACAAACACCCCCAACTCCTCACCCAAGGCTGCAGCTGGGACAAGCAGCAGCAAGTACATCTTGATCGCTCCTGGCCTCTCGCCCCACTGGGGCTTTCTCTGGCTTTGCCTCCGTCCCTTCCAGTGCATCAACTCCAACCCTTACTCCCTTCCTTTTTCCTAACTCGACCCATGTATCCATCCCATGCCCCATGTCCCTGTTCCTGCCACGCAGCCTGGCCTATGCTTTGTTTGTCACTCACCTTTGGCAAATATCCAGTTTATTTTGTGAAATATCCAGTTTAGTTCTCAGTGCCAGAAATGCAGGGATAGCCAGAAACACAGTACCAGAAACAACAGGAAGAGAACCAGCAAGTGGTATTACTGCAGGTGGTACCACCCAAATTGAGCAACGTTCCTCTGAAAAAGGTCTTCACTGATTTTTCAGACAACCCGCTGCAAAACCTTTTCAATACCAGTCAACCAAAACTAGTGAGGGTTGGGGAAAAGGGACAGGGGAATGATGCCCATGCTACGTGCCAATACTCTAAACCAAGCCTGACATCTGAATGATGCAAGAAGATTATTCCAGTTATCCAATCCCCGATGAAAAATATGCCAGAGGTTAGCTTTATGAAAGCTAGCCATACCTGTCTCATGATATTTTCTGTAAGATATGACACTGGTAACCTTCCTTTAAAACCAGAGTCCTGATATGGGTCAGACAGCACTTTTATGGGCTTTGACGGAGACCCCAATAAGTAATTATCAGCTTAATAATACAGGGACACAGCTGGGTCCTGCCACCTCCAAGCTGAATAGTAATAGTCAAAACACTGCAGGGTTTCAAGACTTTCCTCCTTAAAATTTAGTTAGTTGCTGGGATATCGGACTACTAAATGCACAGCTACAGCACATCAATATCAACTGCCGTGATATCAGCACTCGCTTCCAGAAATTTTCAATCACAGATATTTCCTGTGCAGGTAAAAGTTACAGTGTATACACAAGTTATATGTGTGAATGCTTTTACCAGAATCACCCCGATTTGTGACATACATTTATATGTAAGTCACTTGTGGAATTCTGTTTGTTGGTTTGGGGTTTTTTTTTTGCTTCTTTGGGTGCTTGTTTTCTTTTCTTCCATTAATGCAAAATAGATCTATCGGTTCCATCCCCGAATTTTTCCCAAATGGTTCTTTCTCATCAGTGAAAAATATTTAGAAAAGATGACAAAACTGTTTCTGGAAAACAGTTCCAGACACTGTGATGCTGGGTGTAAGAGAATCTGGTACTACTTCCATTTTGCATCAACGAGTAAATCCATTTTACTTTACAATCAAATTAAACAGCGTCATTTAAGGAAGGTCGCATGAATATTACTGTGCTATTCAATCCTCTCAAAGGCAAAACTTTTCCTGTGAATCATCGTTTCTTGGTGTCTTACAGCTACTGAACCAATCCCTTCCCTTCTCCCAGTGCTGTTTTTCCATTGAAGTTAAACTCATTATGATTTCCTCTAACTGACCCTTTTGTGGTCCATCTTTTCTCTCAGGTTTCTCCCTGTTTTTTCTGCCAGCTGCTTTGCAAGCACCTCTTTTGTGACTCTAGCTGGACATAGCTCCTTGCTTCAACCCCTGCTCCTCACAAAAGAGTGACGTGCTTCCATCGCTGCCTCAGCAACACGGCCAGCTCCCACGGTACGGACAGCTGTGGCCAAGGTCAGCCCCCCACACCCACATGGCCGCTGGACCAAGACTGCCCTGCTCCACCTGCCTGCCCCGCTCAGGAACCTGCTCCTGGCACCAGGGCCACGTGCTGCTCCTGCCGGGACCAGAGATTTCTTCCCAAGTCAAACAATTGCCAAAAGTGCAATTAAAGAGACTTCACTGAGGCGAGAGCATTGCTAGAACCATAAGTGTAATGACAAGTTTCCCTCCCCGCCCAATGTAAATACCACTACCATTTTTCTTTATTTAGAGCGGTAAGCAGAAATCCAACTGGCTTTCTTACATACAAACACGTACATAAATGCACATCCCCTGCCTTCTTTGCAGAAGCTACCTATTTAGCCCTCCCCAAAACACAGGAATGCACAGACACAAAGACACAAAGTATGCCGAGATTAAACCAAATGTTTTTTTGAATCAGCTGAAGTCAAGAAATTAGCACTGTGAGGTATAAATGTACCTACGTTATTTACATGCTAATATATCTAGTAATAATTTGCAAAACAGTAGATACCTTCAAGGCTTGAAAGATCTACCAGATGCAAGATTCAACAAAATTGAACCAGTCGTGAGAGACAAGTGATGACTACCAGCAAGTTCAAAGAAAAGTATCTGTATTATATGGTAGCTGCTGGAAAGGATACTCGTATTTCTGAGATACTGCTGTGAAAATACCAGAGCTTGCGTAGGTAGAACACCAAATAATGGAAAAAAGAACCACTTTGGCTTTAACATACATAATTTTCCTACGAAACAAAATAAACCCAGAACACTCATCACAGCCTGACCATCTTTCCTTGTTAGAATTAAAACCTTAAACACATAAATCTTCTAGCAACCCCAATATTCTATGCACGTAAAATATTCTAAATAAAGAAGCTTTTCCCCCTGCTTCAGCCAGAACTTTGCCTCCTTGTTTATTGATACATCTTTTTTCAACCTGACTCCCTGATTCTCTTCCACACCATGAGAACTATGGGGCAACGTGAGTTCATAGAAAGAAGATGGGGAAAAAGGTCACTAGACTTATTAGGCATGCAGGACATAAGCAGTCTTTCTTTTAAAGCTAAAGGACAGCTAAATATAAAGCCACATGCTGAATTCTCTCAGGTATAATTCCACACCCAGGATAAGCTTGTAACCCCAAATTATTCTTCTAAAACTAGGAATTGCTAAAACGAAGAGAGCTCTTGAAACAAGCCCTGAACTTGGACACTAGACTCTTGCCTTAATAACCAGCCTAGCACAAGCACCTGGGGTCCAGAGACCAGCTCTAGGTGTCTCTTGAGCTCCTCCGCAATCCCTCCCCAACAGGCCCTACTGACCAGGACCCTCCCTTCCATTCCAAATGCAGTCTCATGGCCCGCAATAAATACCACAGCCTCCTGGTAACACTGACTCTGCTGGAATGTCTTCTAGACCAAAGCCCTAGAAAAAACAATAAGCAAAACAAAAAACCACCAGCAAAGCCACCACGCTACACAGTACAACCTAATGCTCTCTTCTTTCAAGGTGAAGGTAACTAGGAAGAGGAACAGAGGCCTAATCCTGCAGCTGCGTTTTACTTTCCTATCTCTTCTTTATCTGTTTTCATATTCTAATACAAATAACACCCACTTAATTCTTGCACAGACCCACGTTGCAAAAGTTTTACAGGCTCTGGGTCTCTCAGTAACATGCTCTTGGACAAGTTAGACGCGTTACATCCTGGGTGAACATACCTTTCTCAGCCCGCTTTAAAAACCCCTGTTGGAACTTCTTCAGCAGTGCATGTCTTTGTGAAGATTACAACAGCATTTCCATACGAGTAACGCTACAGAGAAAAGGCTATTATTGCATTTGATCCACAGGGCGCTAAAAGGCTTGTATTTCTCGTTACGGTGTCTTGCCTGGCTATGCTTGGGTGCCTACTCCTGCTAAGGATGAGACTGACTGATCTGTAATTTCTCTCTCTCTGGCGGCAAGGAAAGCGCAAAGGCAGTTTCCAGACCCCGCCTTTACTGCTTGCCAGTTTCAAAACACCCATGAAGACACTTGCCAGTCTTGCTATTTTGCTTTAAGGTTCATTTTATAAGCTCTGCACAGTATAGGCCTGAGGATTTCCTTCTGTAGAATTCTTGAATACAAAACAAAGTTGAACCATGGTTGAGTGACCTTTTTTTAGAGAGAAACAACATTTTCACATACATCTGATATTCTACAGAAACCCACGCCTCAAATTGTCAGATACCCTCCCAGTCATGATGAATGAACTTTTTCAACCACGCACCCGCATTCAGTTTGAACACTGTGGACTGGTCTCAGTGCCACTGCTGACTACTCTAACCATCTGACTGGTAGTGACCTGGCTGAATTACCTGAATTCTCACATTAGCACAATCATAAGTGCATTTGTATCAGCTTAACATGCTTCTTTATGCAAACGGAAGAGTATGTTTTGGGAAAGGCGGTTGTCAGCTGAAATATTGTAACCGATAAAACATCCCAATTTTCTCTGAAAAGGTGTGAACTGCACAGGCTGGCTTGTCTGGCTGGGATGGCTCTCCACACTGATAACAGCTACGAAATCCAAGGTTACTGATCTCTCTTCTAGCAGACCATACTGTCTTCAGAAGCAGCTTAATGTGAACTGGAAAAAAGACTAGCTACTTGACTAAGAACAACTGCCCTTATCCTACCAAAAATGAGTTACTATTGTTACCATTATGCTACATAACATAATGATAATGTTACAATCCAATTCCAAATCAAAAGGAAATCTCTTCCCTTTTCCTCCACCTCTTCCTTGATCATCCCAGTCTAGAGAAGTGAGACCAATGAAAAAGTGGGGAACATAAGAACCTTTAACAGATAAGAAGTAGTGTCTTAATTTTTTCACCTTTGCAGGCAGAACTGGGGGAGAGGAGGGAAAGAAGACAACAAGAAATCAGCTTAACTTGCAGTGAAGGAGGAGACGAGAATATGTGTCACACTATCAGGAAAGAAACACCAGAACAATTTACATAGGACAAACACAGAGCAATCTTTCTTAACCGCTTCTTAGAAGCCACTTAGAAAACTGTCTTTTGAGAATGATCTAGGCTTACTGTATCTCGCCGCAGTGGCAAAGCTCAGACTAGAGGGTTACACTGCCTCTTCCACTCTACATTTACAGGCCTCCAGATATTGTTACCTCCACATCTAGCAAGAGCTTTTCCTGTGCCTGTCATTCTGATCTGTGAAAAACTATATTACTGTGGACTTTTTTGGAAGGAAAAGGTTGGGGTTTTTTTGTGGCTTGAGTATGTGGGTGGCCCTGCCTATGATTTGGGCCATGCTGCATGAAAATCCACGTACAAACAGGAAGACTGTTTTACTAACAGCTTAAATCTAAACAGGCAAACGGTTGGAGATACAGAGCTTTAGCAGACACAGAGCTACAAATTACATCACCGCTTCCTTTCCTGCCTTGCCTCTGATGTAGATTCCTGTACCAGAGGGAGGGATATCCAACCCGCCTACGAAACGATACCTGAAACACCACTTTCCAGTCTTGTTTGGGAGGGGGGGGAAAAAAAAGCCATTATACTAGCTGTTAAATTGTTTTCTAACTGAAAACAATTGCGTAGCATTAGGATAGCAACAGTACGAAAAATGGAGACTAAATCATCGGGCAGCAGCTTTACTTGCCTTACTAAATAGAAAACATGCAATAAAGCAATACAACACATATCAGTGTGCAGAATTTCCTCTGTCATTACACAACAGTATAGGAAAAGAATTGACTCCTTCAAACTCCTTAGGACTGTGAACGTCTCCAATTTTCACTTCCCAGCCACAGAGTTGTGAATTTGGATTAAAATTCTAAAAGAGTTGTGAATTCAAGGACCTTGGCTCATCTCATCAGTTATGAGTGAACTGCTGTTGGTATTACTAACATTCCCAGCACGATCTGCTCTCTTGTGTCTCATCTTTCAGTGGAAGGAATTGCTCTTGCCAGTTGGGAATCCTTCCTACTGTTTGGGGAAGGCCAGAATGGGAAGATCATGTGTCGAGCCACTTTAGTTATAGCCAAGCTGGGCCCAAGGATCACAAACTCCCCGCACTTGACCCTCTTCAGTTCTGCTTGATTGCTGGATCACCCTGTTCTAGAAATAACCTGCCATAAAGCCATACTACAGGACTAGAGAGCAGTTCAGTAAAGAGGCAGAATTTCCCCTCTATCACACAGAGGCAGCTGGCTCTACCTGAAGAGCCACAGGTGAGGCAGAAACCCTTCTCCAGCCCATGACCGCAGCCTCAGCTTTCGGGCCCACCAGTGGTCCAAGAGGAGACTATTACGCTCAAGCTCGATCTCGAAGAGCCCGAAGCAGACCGGGCCTCGGGACATAGGACGGGATCTGCCACCCAGCCGAAGGCGGGGGGGGGAAGGCGACCGCATCCGTGCTGTCAAGGCTGGAGGCGTGCGAGCCCTCCTCAGCCCCGTCCCCTCAGGGGCGGCCCGAACACCCCCGGTTGACTCGGGGGGCGGGGGGGATGCGGGGCATGACTCATGTTTTTTGTCCGCTCCCTGGCTGGCACCGGAGCGCTCCCCGCCGCCGACGCAGCGCGGGGCGGCGGCTGCCAGAGGGAGCGGCGGCGGGGGAGGCCGGCGGGAAGGAGGCCGGCGGCGGGGGGGGGGGCCGGCGGGAAGGAGGCCGGCGGGGGCCCCTCCGCGCAGCCCCCGCACCCCGTCTCCATGGGAACGGGGGGGCGCCCCGGCGGCACGTGGCTCACCCCGCGCCAATCGGAAAGGCCCAGACCATAGAGCAGAGCCGGGCGCTCGCTAGACATGCCGCCCGCGGAGGCCGTCTCTCTGCTGCCGCCATCTTGTTGGAGGCAGCGGAACCCGCCCGGCCGCAGAGCCGGGCCCGCGCCCTCGTCCCGCTTACCTGAGGCCCAACCCACCCCCCGCCGCCCTCCCGCGCGGCCGGCGCCGCCGGGCGCGGGGCCGGCTTTACCTCTAGTAGGCCCGCAGCGAAGCCTATGCTGGATACGAGGCCGAGGGGCCGGCCGCCATCTTGGTAAAGAAGAGGGATGTGCGTGACCTACCAACATACGGGTGGTCCCTCCCCCACGTCCCCTTGGCCGGCGGGTTGCTATGGGAATGGGGCGGGCGCATGCGCGCCGACCCCTGCGCGGCACCTCCCGGCACCGCCCCGGGGGCGGGGCCTGAGGGGCGGGGCGTAGCGCCTCGGCTCCTCCCCTCCCCCCTCACGGTGCGCGCGCGCGGGAGCGGCGGTTGGGGTCGTTGGCTGCGTGCGGCGCGGGCCGGCAGGTGAGGCGGGGCGAGGCGAGGCGAGGCGAGGCGAGGGGCGCTGCTCTCCCTCGGTGGGGCCCGGGGGTCCGTCTGCGCGGCCCCTCTCTGGGCGGGCGGTGAAGGGCAGCCTCGTCCGCAGCTCTCCGCGGGCTCTCTGGGAAGCCCCTCTGGGCGCTCCCGCGGGTCGCGCTCGGCGGGCCGGGGCTGAGGGAGGAAGGGGCTGCGGGAAGGCGGCGGGGCGGCCGGGAGGGGTGCTGGGGAGATGCTAGTGAGGAGGTAAGCGGGCCGATGGGAGCTGCGGGGCGGGGCGGGGCGGCGGTCGGCGGTGCCGGCTGTAGAGCCGCCAGCTGCTTGGGGGTGTCGGAGAGGTTGGGTAGCGCCCTGCCTGCCCCCGCCGAGCGCGGGGCCTTGTGGTCGCCTGGGCCGCCTGAAGTACCCGCCGGCGGGAGGGCCTCGGAGATGCGGTTCCCTCTTTCCAGAGGGGGTGAGGTAGTCGCTCCAGTGCCATTTGCATGCCACGCTTCAGAAGATGCTCTCGTAGAAAACTCCAGTCGAGTTGTTGAAACCGGAGGGTGAGGAACATGATCGACCAGCTCCAGAGGGAAATCTGGACTGCCCTGAGACTGCGTGCTCCCGCCTGCGTGGGAGCGCTCAGCCGCTGCCCTGAAGGGAATGCTATGGGAAAGATCTTTCGTGAAAGATTTCCGTGCTTGGTCCATATATTAAAATGTAATGTAACTGCAGCCATCGGCATAAATAGCTCTCCTGCATTTCTTGGTAGCTGTGAGAAACTTTCCTCCGCTTTTAGCCCGCCTCTGAGAAATAGTTGGGTGACAGACAAGCCTCGTGAATTAAAAGAATGTTCTTCTGTGTTCTAGCAGGATCTAGTTTTGTTTGGCATTGAAAATCTCTCATGGAGAATGGTTAAGCAGGGATCAATGACCACTCGGCAAGAAACACTCCTGGAGGAGTTGCTATCAGAGCAATCTTGCAAGATGATAAGTCTCACAGATAACCTCTTCTGTAGTTGAATACTTCAGAGGTCATAGTCCAGCTTATTGACTGAAATACAGATGTTGCAGATACTGGATTTTATTTTTAGCATGAAATTTCACTTGAGAAGCATGTTATCTGTTTTTTATTCTGTGTGTGTAATCAGGATGCCAGATTTTTGTCAGCAAGTTCAGCTTCGTGTGAAATGACACCAAATTGCTTCAATGTTCAGCACCTTTAGTCTGTCCCTCCCATCAAAAAGTCTTCCTTAAAACTGATCTCTTCCTTATTGGGGGAGGGGAGGGAGGCAGCTTGGTAACTATAACAGTGAAGTAATCATGGTGAGCTAAAAAGTTGCTTCTTAATAAACCTAAAGGAGGTTGCACTTGTATATATATACATATACAGTAGTTTTGAGAAGCAATGCCATAGCTGCCGGAAGACAACTTCCGCCTTCTGCCTAGCACAAAAAAGGTTGGGCTCCTCTTCGTCTGACACTTGGCAGTTTGCTTTGACTTCAAGGTGGTTTTTTGATGGGAGGGACGGGCTGAAGGGTGCTGTATGTTGAAGCAATTTGGTGTCATTTCACATGAAGCTGAACTCACTGACAAAAATCTACTTGGAAGACGGAAGGAATCAGACGGTGATAATTTCAAATCCGTAGAATGAAAGTGGGAGTGAGCTAGGTAGATAAGAGGTGGCTATGGTATGTGGGCTTTGTGAGTGGGAACAGATCCCTTTTTGGTTAGAGGGCAAGCCAGGGGAAGGACTAGCATGGGGACTTGGAACACTCATCACTTGAAGATACAGCATATGCTGACATTTTTATATTGCCATAGTAAATCATATGATCCCTTGAACACATGCAAGTTAGTGAGATAGAAATTCTCTTCCGTTGACAGGTCTTTGTTTGTTGAGGGACTTTTTTTACATGGAGATCTTAGATGAGAGATTTCTTTTTTTCCTGGCTGCTTTGTATCTCAAAGTGATGCAGCTGCATGTGAAAATCTTATCTTGGCAACAGAAGTTAAAATGACTGAGTTTGCAAGCATCCAGATGAAAGAGGAGAAGAAAATGTTTCATTTTGAAGCTGTCAACTCTTTACAGAACACTTGAGCATGAAAGGAAATGTTGAGGGGAAGGAGGCTTGAAAAGGAAAAATAATACATGAGTTGTTTTTTTGAGCTTTGAAAAAACTGTTTCCTGTAAATAGTAAGATGTCTTTAAGCAGTGTTTTTGGTCTGGTTAGTTTCCGGAAAGGATGTGAACTTTTCTTTTTCAGGCTTCAAAATGGTTTGTCATACATCTAGTGCCTTTAGCACCCCACATTCATGTTGTTTGAATTTATTGTCCAATGACATTAATAGGAACAATGGGCGCTGAAAATTCTGCCCCTCGTTAATACCGAAGAGTCAAATACTTGTACTCTGTGAAGCAGTTGACACTGTTTCAAAATCTGGACATCCAATCAAGAATGCTCTTTTTTTAATTTAGTGTGCAGGAGTGGATATTATATTGGTTGTGTGTTTTGGGTTTTTTATTTCTTTTCTCTTACGATTTTTAATAAGCTAAAAAACATTATTATTTTTCCAGATTTGTTCCTGACCTTCCATAAAAATGGCCAAGGTAAGAATAACATTTCTGTTTTCCAATGTAACGATGTGAAACAGATATTTTGTTTTTAAATACTAATCTGCAAGGGCAGAATGTGTAACTCGCATCGTGTTTGATGGTGATATGTATGCTAAATTTATGGCTCATAAGTAAGAGAGAATTCACATTTAGAAGACGTAATATTGAAAGATTGAGTGATGTAAAACGTATATTAAAGTAGTTTCCTACAAGTATAACCTCTGCAGTTAACTAATATTGTTGGAAGGATTTAATTTTGGTCATGGAGTTGCATACAATCTGCCTGGTGCATTTTCATTGAAACTTCCATTCTGCTACTGTGTTTTGAGCAGGAATCATATAAGAAAAGGATATTCTTAGATTTAATTTTTTCATTTACTAATAGAGTGAACTGATCTTCTGGAAAAATCCTTCATAAACAATGTGGTAACTTAAAATATTATTGACATGCTGGGATTCATCTAATTCTTGGTCCCCTACATTTCGTATAATGGGTAGAACATCCATGTTAGCTTATTGGAGTGAAATGAATGATAAAGGGTACTTGAGTAATGTGTTTGACGAGGAAAACTAACAGATCTAAAGATTTCTCTGCAGTATTTGTAGCAGTGGACATTTGGAACACTATTGTGTAAATTGCCACACACACCCCCCCCCGCCCTTTAAAAGAGATCTCTGGAGAGGACTGCCAGCAGATGGCTATCGCTTCACTAGTCTTTCAGTGTTTTCATTTGGATGTGCTAAAAACAGATTAGAAATGGTCATCTTTTTATTTAAGTCCATAAACATTGGACACAAGTTTTTTTATTTTAAATGTGTGTGAAGACACTGTTTAAAAAGTGTGTGATTAGTGAATGTACTTCCTACTTCGATAAGTAAATGTTTGGGGTTTTGTTTCTTTTTTACTTAAGGTGATCTTGGCTGGATAGCTGAATAAATGAAACTTTTTTTTTGTTTTAAACTCTAGGTGAATGCAGTTGTTCTGTACTTCATTATGAAATTGTTGAGTAGTAGGAACACCTGTGTGTTTTTCTCTCTGTATGTCATGTAGCTTCAAACCATTTGAAATAACTGAGGAAAGCGGTTATACAAACAAGTATGTCTTGAGTGGTTGCTTATTATTGCCTTATTTTATTTTATTTTTAGCAACAGCCTGCTCAGTTTACCAATCCAGAAACCCCTGGCTATGTTGGATTTGCAAACCTTCCCAACCAGGTTCACCGGAAGTCTGTGAAAAAGGGGTTTGAATTTACTCTGATGGTGGTTGGTAAGGAAACATTTTATAGTCTTTCCCAAAATTAGTACTTGCTCACAGGGAATTTGGAATTAAAATGAGTATTACTTCCACTATTGTAAGGCTTCAGTTTGCATCAGAAAGCTCTTCTGTACTGTAGCATTTAACTTTTTTTTATAATTTATTAATTCATGCAGCAGTTGTTTTCCACATTACAAACCGTGTTTGAATACATTAATAAGTTTGTGGGTGAAGTGAACAAATTTTGTTGTGCACTCCAGTGATCGTTAAATCCGTCCTTCTCTTTTGTCTTACAGGATTCAAGCACTCCATTTAAAACACAGTTTAAAACTGTTTTTGCATTTGAATACAATCTTTGTTTGCTTGTGTGTTTTGATGAAGAGAATAGTATTAAGGAGACTACTCTATTTAAAATGTTCTTTATGTTTCTTTAGCTCAAAACAATCTGAACTCTGGTCTTCCCACCCCTTCTAAGTACTCTTCTAAGAGAAGACTGAGAATTGGATTAGTTGGTTTTGATGTGAGCTGTTACTTTTTAAATTGATCTTGATTTTCTGTTAGCAGTTATAATTTAAAGTTTAATTCTATTTGATATTTCATTGAGAATCTGTGTTGATGTCTGGAACGGAAAGAAAAATCTAGTGTGTCTGCAGAAATACCTTGATCCTCTGAGAAGTCGGTGTTATTTTTGCAAATTAAGCAGGCTCCCAAATCAGGCTTGGGCATCTTTTATATCTCTCCTGGTCACACTGCTTGGGAGCTGTAACTTCTGAGTTTTGGTGTTTGAACTCTGTAATTCTCACTTTTAAAATAGGCTTTTGCAAAAAGTAACCCTGATAGAATTAGGTTCTTTATTACCTGGCGTAACAAGACGTAAACCCCGTTTGTGTGTTAGATTCGGCCAAGAGAGATCACAGCGGAAATAAATAGGAGAGGTGAGGCAGTACATGATAGGAGGTGTTTAAGTTCTTAATTGTTTTGGATTCCAGTAGTTACAGAAAGAGTCTATCCTCAAACCTTTCATTAGTTTTGCCAAATGACAGCCCTAGCATTACTTTTATCCTGTTTCTGGTTTTTGTAGTTCAGTGTTGGACTGAGTTGGCCCTTATTTTTGTCTTCCTAGAATTTTATCATAGTTGTTTATTGTATCTTTCATTGGATTTGCTTAGGATAATATCATAATGGATATCTTATAAAATCTAAGGGTAAAGCCAAACTATAAGCAGATGGTTCAAATTATGGTATCTACTGTAACTCTTCAGAATTTACTGTTCAGTGATCCTAAAAAACTGAACAGTTCTGAGAAACAAAAGCTGTGCTTTCTCTGCTGCAGCTAAACTTAATTTCCAGATCTCTTTGACATTAATTGCAAAGAGTGCTATGTGAAACAGTTCTGGCAGAAAGCTATATAAAATTATATAGACCAAACAGTTGTTTCTAGCTTCTTGTAAAACAGAAAATAGGGGGAAAATGACACGGTGTCAGAGTAACAGAAAGGCAATTAACCCCACCCACGTCTCAGAGTAAAATTTAACTTTAGTCGTTGCCTGCCAGTATTCTAAGGGATAAATGAAAACTACAGGAAGACAACTTGGAGAAAAGTAATTTCATTGAAAATTTGGAGTGATATTTTAAGATACACTAGCAGCGGGAGGCAGTCAATGTAAGATAATATAAACTGTGCTTTAAATTGTTGATTATTTCAACAGTTTGGAATGTGGATTCTTTCTCTTGAAATATGCATGGGGTTTAAGTATGTTCTCTTGTAGGCTATATCACAATGCCCGTATTGAACTATTATTCTTCATTAAGTTGCCATGCTTCCTAATTTCTGAGCAGGAGAATGTTTCTTTAAAAGCTATCTGCACTGACAGAGTCCTAATCAATGTTTTTTCTTCTTCGCATTGTTTTTTCTGCTATTGTTTATTGTAGTTTGTGAAAATATGAGCTGGCTTTTATGACAGTTTGGCTGCTTGGCTGTGTTGCTTCCAAAGAAACCCTAACCACTTGTATTTATTAACAATTTCATGTTCATTCTCATTATTAAGCTATGACTTCATCTAAATAGTTATTTCACTTGAGAGTCACTAAACTCTAACTACTGTGGGCAGTAGTTAGAATAACTACTCTTTTCATTAATCCTTGACAGCGACTATGAAAACCAATTTGTTTTACGTGCAATATTTACCCAGACTGAAAGTATGGGATGTGCCACTGGTTAAAATCGTACTTTTTTTTGTTTTGCTGAAATGATGCCATGTGACTGTTGAGTTACTCTGGCTGCATGTCTCTTTCACTGGTGAAGGCTGCACTGGTAAAATCTGATCTTGAGAGATGCATTCTATAAGGCATTAAAAACTGGCATGTCATAGTCACATCTTTATTTAAAAAATAATTCCATCTCTTTTTTCTTTTGTTCAGATATTTTTGTCAGGCTCCTATTGCAGAATAGTCTGTGTTACTCAGAGGGATCATGTGGCCCATCATTTTTAACATCTAATTTTTTTAATTAATTCTATCAACACCTGAAATAAACCCAAAATTCTAGAAAAGGATTTGTTCAGTGAATTCAAGTACTGAGCAATTCGAGTTGCTGGTCTTTTTTATGCCGTGAACATTTGTTCTGATTAAGATCTTGATTTTTAGCTAATTAGTTGGCTTTTGAACTTTCCTCAAGGGTCAGTCAGTAGCCCTAGAACAAAAATATATTTATGGTACATTTTGGTAATCCCCAATTTCATCAGTGAAAAAATTGCTCTGTGTGTATGCTCAGTAGCCGTGTCATATTCCTCTTCCCTTGGGTTCTTGTTTGCCATATTAGCATAAAAAGCAGAAATCAATCATACTTTATGATGGCTGGCTCCGCAGAAGTTCAGCAATGCCTTTTTTGTTGTTTAAATTGATGATACAGCCTAGGCAGGGTCTGCCTTCTCGCTGTGTATGATCTTTCACATTCTGGAGTGATGGCAGAGAAGCGTGCCTTAAAAAATCAGGAGACATGAAATGGGAAATTTTAAGTCTGAATTGATCAGAACTCCACTTGACTAGCAGATTTAATACAAATTATCAGTGAAAGCTCTGAGAAAGTATCTTATAAAGCTGAGACGTAAAAATTGTTATTCAACCTTCTTGTGCAAACTTTTCTGATACAAAATTATAAGATGTAAATTTTTAAATGAAAATGTTCACATTTAACATGAAAAAAATGTATAGTCAGATGATACTGTCTGGAAACAGTGGAAATTAATTGTGTAAATATGTTGAATTTATCTTTATATTGAATCACAGGTGAATCTGGATTGGGAAAATCTACATTAATAAACAGCCTCTTCTTGACAGATCTCTACCCAGAAAGGATAATCCCAGGAGCTGCTGGTAAACACACCTTTGTTCTAGTTTCTCTGTTCTAATGATTTTTGGAGTTGAATGCTTTTACCTTTGGATTTTAGTAACAGCCATCCGTGATTTCTAGCTTAGTAATTTCTAATGTATTTCCTTGTACTTGAACTGTTTTGATAGAATTGGTTCCCTCTGTACCCAGGATGTATACGAGGTCTTTGTTGTTTAGTCCTCAGGAGTATTCATATTGGCACCTAGAAAGTTGATCCCTTCTTTTGCTTAAAAAAATGTCATCGTGTCATAGTAAGGTAAACAATCAACTAAAAAAATCAGAAACTTTCTTTAATTTTTAATCTATTGCAATTCTAAACGTATGCATTGTTTATGCCTGCTTGGTCTTGCAACTTGATTGCTTTGCTTTGGGTTGATATTTAGTGAATGTGAACTTCACCTCCTTTTCTTCTTCAGTCCCTTGTCCCTTTTTTTATTCTGTTAACCAAGGCATAAAATAATCCAACGAAAGAGACTGTTGTAAGAAAATAGAGGAAGATGCTATTTTTTTCCCTCTTTACTACTTGTTGAATGACTCGCTTTAATAGTTTATCATGTTAGCTGACGATTACTTATCACTTTCAACCTTAGGAAAGAAATCCATTACGTATAATTTAGTATTGTTCTCCAAATTGCTGGTTACCTACAGTTTCTCCCAGTCCCTTTTGCCTTAGCTTCTACATTATATTTAAGAACAGTATGAAATCTCAAATAACGTTCTAACAAAATCTGAAGAACTTAGGTACTGAGTCTTGCTGTTATCAGGCTTTAGAAGGTAATCCGTGGAATAACATTTATATGGTTGCATCTGCCAATTAATCTTTTGAGTTTATCTCAAAATGACATAGTCTTATAAATTCTATTCTGAAAGATGAAGTTTCTTGTCTTTTAGAGAAGATTGAACGCACTGTGCAGATTGAAGCCTCAACAGTTGAAATTGAAGAGAGGGGTGTGAAACTACGTCTAACGGTTGTAGATACACCAGGATATGGGGATGCTATCAATTGTCGAGACTGGTATGTACACAGAGTATGTATTGATCTATGTATGAAGACTCACATCCATTTCATATTTGTCCTGAGGTAGGGGGGGGAGATAAGTAACTGAAGTGGGGCTATATAAATAATGATACGCAGTTTGAAGTAGGATGGCCCAAGTGGCAACCCTGGCTCTTTTAAACACTTCCATTCCAAAAGCGATTCAAAGTGATTATACTGTTAAGTCATTATCTTACTTTTTTTTTGGTGTGTTACGCAAAATGCTGAATTTGTGGTGTGATTTTTGGAGAGATGGGCGTGTTTTCTAATTTTGAGGAATCTTAATTTAAGTGTTATGAGTTCATTCAGATATATGTAAGGAGGCATCAATAACTTCCACACAACTTGAAATAAATTTTGTTACACAAATATTTTGATTTTTTTTTTCCTTAGTTAACTTTCTTAAGTTTAGAAAAGTTTTAAGTGAACAGTGACCTTGACCTTTTTTCATAGTCAGAAGGCAATGGAACTACTGGGACACAAGAAATTGAAGAATACTCTGAGAAAGTAATTCATCTAGTCTTTAGTGCAAGTAAAAATCCACCTTTAGATCTTGTCCACATTCATTTGAGCGTTCTCAGATTCTGTGCTTCATTTTTAAGTGCATTTTCATCATCTTTGGGTTTGATTGTTTGGTTTTTTTTAAGAAATTTACATTATAATAAGTACTGAGAAATAATCTTGAGATTAATGGCAATCAGTTTTCAATGGTAATCCTTCTTCCCACATCTCTCAAGCCCCTGAACCTCAACGTAGGGACGGGGGAATGAAGTCCCTCCCATTGTAAGTGAAGGTCAGGTTCGAGACCACCCGAGGAACTTGAAGATACATAAGTCTATGGGACCCAACAAGATACATCCCATCTTGTTGGGTTATCTATGGCAGATGTAGTTCCCAAGCCATTCTCCATCGTATTTCAAAAGTCATGGCAGTCAGGCAAAGTCCCCAGTGACTGGAAAAAGGGAAACATCACGCCCATTTTTAAAAAGAGTTAAAAGGAGGACTGTGGGAACTACTGACCAGTCAGCCTGGCCTCCGTGTCCGGTAAGGTCATGGAACAGATCCTCCTGGAAGATATGCTGAAACATATGGAAGACACGGAGGTGATTAGATACAGCCAATATGGCTTCACCAAGGGCAAATCGTGCCTCACTAATCTGGTGGCCTTCGACGATGGAGCAGATAAAGGAAGAACTACTGATGTCATCTACCTGGACTTCTGTAAGGCCTTTCATATGATTCCCCATAACATTCTTGCCTCTAAATTGGAAAGATATGGGTTTGATGGATGGACTGTTAGATGGATTGGATGGCTGCGTCCAAAGAGTTACAGTCAATGGCTCAAAGTCTAAGTGGAAACCAGTAACAAGTGGTGTCCCTCAAGGGTCCGTACTGGGACCAATACTATTTAATATTTTCATCAATGACATAGTGGAATTGAATCCACCTTCAGCCAGTTTGCAGATGACACTAAGCTGAGTGGTGCAGCTAATTCACTAGGGGGAAGAGATGCCATCCAGGAGGACCTTGATAGGCTTGAGGAGTGGACCTATGAAGTTCAACAAGGCCAAGTGCAAGGTCCTGCACATGGGTTGCGGAAATCCTTAGTATCAATACAGACTGGGAGATGAATGGGTTGAGAGCAGGCCTGCAGAGAAGAATTTGGGGATACCAGTGGACGAAAAATTGGACATGAGCCGTCAATGTCTGAAAGCCATTTGTATCCTGGGCTGCATCAAAAGAAGTGTGGCCAGCAGGTCGAGAGGGGTGATTCTCCCCCTCTACACTGCTCTTGTGAGACCTGCATCCAGCTCTGGGGCCCCCAGCACAAGACAGACATGGACCTGCTAGAGCAGGTCCAGAGGAGGGCCATGAAAATGATCCAAGGACTGGAACACCTATGAAGAAAGGCTGAGAGAGTTGGAGTTGTTCAGCCTAGAGAAGAGAAGGCTCTGGGGAGACCGTACTGTGGCCTTTTGATATATAAAAGGGGCTTATAGGAAAGATGGAGAGAAACTTATTACCAGGGCCTGTAGTGACTTCAGACCAGTTATCCTCAGGGTATTCAGCCCCCTGAGCTGGACGACAGGGACGGCGAGCAGGATAAATCCCCCATAATCCAAGGGGAAGCAGTTAACGATCTGCTACACTACCTGGATGCTCACAAGTCTATGGGGCCGCATGGGATCCACCTGAGGGTACTGAGGGAGCTGGCGGAGGAGCTTGCCAAGCCACTCTCCATCATTTACCAGCAGTCCTGGTTAACAGGGGAGGTCCCGGATGGCTGGAGGCTAGCCCATCTACGAGAAGGGCTGGAAGGAGGATCCGGGGAACTACAGGCCCGTCAGCCTGACCTTGGTGCCAGGGAAGGTTATGGAGCGGTTCGTCTTGAGGGTGCTCACAAGTCATGTGCGGGACAACCAGAGGATCAGGCCCAGCCAACACAGGTTCATGGAAGGCAGGTCCTGCTTGACCAACCTGATCTTCTATGACCAGGTGACCCGCCTCGTCGATGAGGGAAGGGCTGTGGATGTGGTCTACCTGGACTTCAGTAAAGCCTTTGACACCGTCTCCCACAGCATTCTCCTAGAGAAGCTGGCGGCTCACGGCCTAGACAGGTGCACTCTTTGCTGGGTAAAAGACTGGCTGGACGGCCGAGCCCAGAGAGTTGTGAACGGAGTTAAATCCAGTTGGCGGCCGGTCACGAGCCGTGTTCCCCAGGGCTCAGTACTGGGGCCGGTCCTGTTCAATATCTTTATCAACCATCTGGACGAGGGGATCGAGTGCTCCCTCAGTAAGTTTGCAGACGACACCAGGCTGGGCAGGAGTGTTGATCTGCTGGAGGGCAGGAAGGCTCTGCAGAGGGACCTGGACAGGCTGGATCGATGGGCCGAGGCCAATGTATGAGGTTCAACAAGGCCAAGTGCCGGGTCCTGCACTTCGGCCACAACAATCCCAGGCAACGCTGCAGGCTTGGGGAAGAGTGGCTGGAAAGCTGCTCAGAGGAAAAGGACCTGGGGGAACTGGTTGACAGCCGGCTGAACATGAGCCGGCAGTGTGCCCAGGTGGCCAAGAAGGCCAATGGCATCCTGGCCTGTATCAGAAATAGTGTGGCCAGCAGGAGCAGGAGATGATCATGCCCCTGTACTCGGCACTGGTGAGGCCGCATCTCAAATCCTGTGTTCAGTTTTGGGCCCCTCACTACAAGAAGGACATGGAGGTGCTGGAGCATGTCCAGAGGAGGGCAACGAAGCTGGTGAAGGGTCCAGAGAACAAGCCTTATGAGGAGCGGCTGAGGGAACTGGGGTTTTTTAGCCTGGAGAAGAGGAGGCTGAGGGGAGACCTCATCACGCTCTACAACTACCTGAAAGGAGGTTGTAGTGAGGTGGGGGTTGGTCTCTTCTCCCAAGTAACTAGTGATAGGATGAGAGGAAATGGCCTCAAGGTGTGCCAAGGGAGGTTTAGATTGGATATTAGGAAAAATTTCTTCACCAAAAAGGTTGTCAAGCAATGGAACAGGCTGCCCAGGGAAGTGGTTGAGTCACCATCCTTGGAAGTACTTAAAAGATGTGTAGACGAGGCGCTTAGGGACATGGTGTAGTGGGCATGGGGGTGTTGGGTTGACGGTTGGACTTGATCTTAGAGGTCTTTTCCAACCTTAATGATTCTATGATTCTATGAAAGAGGGTAGGTTTAGGTTGCACATAAGGAAGAAGTTTTTTACAGTGATGGTGGTGAGACACTGGAACAGGTTTCCCAGAGAGATTGTGGATGCCCCATCACTGGAAGTGTTCATGGTCAGGTTGGACAGGGTTTTGAGCAACCTGAAAGATGTCCCTGCCCATGGCAGCGGGGTTGGACAAGATGATCTTTAAAAGTCCCTTTCAACCCAAACCATTCTATGATTTTAAATCAATTTGGAACAAGAAGCTTAGGTTGTCTTGAGCATGTGTAATTAATACTAGTCAAAAGATAAATACTAACCCAAGAGAAATCTGCTGTAGAAGTTGTGTGTTACATGTATGTATATTTTATTTTAATATTAAAAAAAAAAATGCATAGTAGTTTGTTATTTTGGAATTCAAGTAAAATTTTAAGATATATGCTCTTCTACTCCTAGAGTCTTACAGCACCAGTAAATTAATTTTTGTATATCAGCAGGTTGGTTCATCAGTGTTTTAATACTACCTTTGAAACGTCACTAAAATCATTGACCATTTGGGAACGAGCATGATTTTTGAATCGATATTTGTTTTACAGTTTCAAGACCATAATCTCTTACATTGATGAGCAGTTTGAGCGATATCTGCATGATGAGAGTGGTTTGAACAGAAGGCATATCATAGATAACCGGGTTCATTGTTGCTTCTATTTCATTTCACCGTTTGGTCATGGGTAGGTGTTTCTCTGTCATTTTATTTTTTAAGTGATTTTACTTTGGGGAGTTGGTTTGTGTCTGTTGACTTAAATTTTCAGAATCAGATTGCTATTACTTAAGGAAGTACTAGAACTGCTGGAATTAATTGGGTGTGTTCTTTCTGTGTAAGGACAGAGATCTACATTGGTGTGAAAATAAATTGGTAATTTAGATTAAAAATAAATTTAACTTTTTCCATATTTTAATTTTAGCCTTAAGCCTCTGGATGTTGAGTTTATGAAGGCCATACACAACAAAGTAAATATTGTACCAGTGATTGCAAAAGCTGATACGCTTTCTCTGAAAGAGCGAGAAAGACTAAAGAAAAGGGTGAGTATTTTTCTAGCTTGCAGAAAACTGTTGTACTTTGGTTATAGCAGGATGGTCGCTGAAGAGAGGGACGTTCTCATTCAACCTTACTCTGTCCTAGTCAAGAAAAATATAATCTCACGCACAGTGTAACATTATTTAATATGTAGTTTGATATCTTGTAAATTCTTTTGTTATGTATTTAACTGAGAAATTGTCCTTAAAATGTTGCCTGCGAAATGGCAAATTGGCTACATTTACAATTACATTATGAGTGAATTTTGAAACTTTGGAAACATATTGAAATGCATTTGGTAATGGCAATTGCTCCCTTACCTGTTTAATCATTCTCAAAGCAGAGACAGTATCTGCATCTATAATGTGTATATATTTTTTTACCCAGTCAGAATTCTGATGATTGAAAAATAGGATTTTCAGAGATTTTTCTGATGTTGGAGTTGTTTTTCTTCCTTTATGTCACCCTCTTCTAATACGGTCCAGTTCTTTCTTCCATGGGCAGGACTCCTTAACACATTCAGTCTTGCAGGACTTTATGCTGTATTTGCTGAGGGGGGAAGAAAAGCAATAAACCATCATGAGTTAATAACAACTATGAAATTTAGAAAGAAGTGTTAAAATTAATTTGCCAGACGGCACATTTGATCCAGTCTTAGCTGTTATATTTTAAACTTTATCTATAATTTTTTCAGTTACTCTGAAAATCCTTATAGTTACCTTACCCAACTTGCAATAAAAATAGAGGAGTATAATTTACTTTGATATATGTATTGTGCTAGAATTCTGCAGAAATAAAGATTTTTAAATTTTTATTTTAAAGAGCAAAATTTGGGTTTATGGCAAATGGATGCCAGCTGCAGATGCCATTCTTGCCAGTCATGAAGACAGAAAAAAGTATTTGTCGTGTCTGTAGTTCAGTTAGGTTTTTAAACACTCCCACCCCTACCCCCCAAATAGTAATTCAGAGGCAAGAACAAGGAGTTTTAGGCTGTTCAAAGCAATTATAACTTCTGAGTCAATGCTTTATAATTTAAAAAAAACAATTGCAAAGGTTTAAAAAAAAGCTCAATTTCTTATGTGTAATCCACAAAGGACAGTGTTTATTTGAACACTATTGTTTGAAAGTCTGTGGCAAGTAGTTGTTGAACATCATGAAGAAATACGGTGTTTAAAAACAAATACTTGCCAAGTAACTTGGATCAGTAAGATAGGCCAAAATTTCTCAAGAGACTGTGTATAACTGATTAAGTAATGTTACCTTAAGATTTAAAAGTACTGACCTTACGTGTATATTATCTCAATTTCTTATATTATAAATCTCAGATTCTGGATGAAATAGAAGAGCATGGCATCAAGATTTATCACCTGCCTGATGCTGAATCAGATGAGGATGAAGATTTTAAAGAGCAGACCAGACTTCTGAAGGTATGACTGGCTTCGTAAGTTACATATGTGGATAATATACTGTATCTTTTTGGACTGCTCAGATGGCTTTAGAACAAGATACATACTGTGACCTGTGATGAGACCTTGAGTGAGTCACTGTGTCTCTTTGCCCAGGCTTCCCTATCTGGAAGATGGTGGTAACAATGACTTTTTTTTTACAGCTTCAAATTAAAAGCATTACAAACTTACTACCATAATATGCAGTGCTGAGCAGAACAAGAGTTGTTTTTGGAGTTGTTTGCTGTGTTCATGACCAGTAATTTTTGCATTTTTGGCTTTCAGGCCAGCATTCCATTTTGTGTAGTGGGATCCAATCAACTCATTGAAGCGAAAGGTAAAAAAGTTAGAGGTCGACTTTACCCATGGGGTGTAGTTGAAGTGGAGAATCCGGAACATAATGACTTCCTGAAGCTGAGGACCATGTTAATGTAAGTTAGAAAATTCCAATTAAATGGTAATTTAAAAAACAATCACCAGGAAGATACTCAAACACTGTATTGGGGGTTTGAGGCGGTTGTGGAATCCTTGGAGACATTCAGAATTTGTCTGGAGAAGATCATGAGCAGCCTTTACGTAGCTGGCCTAGGCAGGGATTGGACCACGTGGGCTCCATAGGTTCTTTCCAATCTGAATTACTCAGTGATTCTGTGAAAATAATCTTTTGTCTAATTCTTTTGTCGAACACAGTGTTGTATTGCTATTCAGATCCCCAGGAACATAAAACAGGTTGCTTCACACTTTGTGCTTATTTAAATATATCTATAGGTAGATATATATCTACAAAGTAGTAGACTTCAGAAGTCCACTGCTTGATTTTTTTCAGGCTTTGCTACTCTGCTTCCCCTGCCCAGCACTGCTTTATCAAACGCCTTACCCAGGAGGCAGCTTATGTCAGGGCTGCCTCAGGGTCTGAGGTGGTCTCTCTATGTGTCTGTTATTGCACCGATTTAACTTAAATTAGCTTTTAAATTAGCATGTTAAATGGGTGTAGATGCTGAACACATTGACCCAATACAGTGCTGAATGTGAGAGTTGATCAAGCAAGCTGATGTGACGCAGCTATGTTTTATCTTTTAATTATTTTTCTTCCTCCAGCACCCATATGCAAGATCTTCAGGAGGTGACCCAGGATCTTCACTATGAGAACTTCCGCTCTGAGAGGCTCAAACGAGGCGGCAGGTTGTCATCTTATGGTTACATGCGGTTTCTTCCTCTTCTGAGTTTATTTTTTGGTGTCTCTCTCTCTCTGTCTCTCCTACCATTTCATTGCTAGGATTTGGTAGATCATGGACAGCTCTGTAGCTCCAGTCAGCACCAAGTTCAGTTGACCAGCTTACACCGAGTGTAAGAAACAGTATTACGTAAATCTGAAGGACAGTTGTGGCATTAAAAAGATATAGTTAGATCTCTGCTTTGTTTTAAGGCTTGAACACAGTTGGACTGGAATGTTTGAGGTAAGTAAGTAGGGCAGATGTCTGTGATAAATGTTGCCTTAAAAAATCTGCAAGTTAGGTCAGTGCTGATATGTTGAAACAAGGTTTTTTTCACATCTAACTTCTGGAATATTTGGACTGCATCTATAAAAAGAGAAAATCAAGTCCTTCTGCAGTGCTTTATTAAACATGGGCTACATAAATAATTTTCTTTGCATAGCAGTCACAGGATAATGTCTTTCAATCCTATTTTGAGCTGTGGTGGGTAGGGCACAGCTTTCCTGGTAGGAGAGACAGATAGAACACCCCATTCTTAACTAAAATAGCAGGGTTTGTAAAGTTGAGTTTGTGAGTTCTTGTTGAAAACTGAGTGTTTCCTGGTTTAGATTTTTCAGTTGCTTCTCTTATGTGAACCACTAGAGGGTTTCATAATTGCACATTTCAGTGGGTTTGATATATTTTGCAAAGCTTTTTCCATCATGCTGTTGACATAGGTTTTGTCACATGAGTTTTCAAGAAAATGAGTTTGCCTCTGCCTGTAGCATTGGCCTACAAGTCCAGTTTTCCCTTCAGGCAAGATGACATGCTCTTCTTCCCTAACTTTTAAATCCTGTCTTCTGAAGTTCAAGCTAAAAAAAATATTTTTGCCAAGTTCTGGTGCCTGTTATCCAATAGGTATGTACAAAGGTCTTAGAATTAATGTAACCTAAGGTCATCCAGAGTTAGAATAATGTTTACCAATTTCTAGAGGATGTAAAGTTGCCTCTGCTAAGGGCCTGTGACAGTAAGTTGCTGTTAAGTTGGGGTATCTTTCTTTGTGAAATGTTTTTGTATCTTGTCTAGTTAAGCGGCCTATATATCTTTGTTTTCACATTTCTGAAGTGCTGCTAGAATGTAGTTAAGTTTACTGTAAGTGAGGGTAGTTTGCGTGTGAATTTATTTCAAACTTGCACCTACCCCGCTGCAGTGGTTGGCAATTAGTGCTTGTTGACTGTACTCACTAACGTTCTTAGAGGCTTTTGGGCACAGAGGATTTTTTGACATTTTCTCTGTTAACCTTTTAAGACGCATCAGTTTGTTCACTTTGCACTTTTGATGGCACTTGTGTGATTAGATCTGTTAGATCTTCCCCATTGCAACATGGGATAGGAGAAACGCTCAGGTAAACTGCCATACTTGAATACTGTTCAGAAATAGTTTTTATTGATACCTACATGCGAAGGTCTGTCGTGTTTTAAAGTCGTAGCTAGAACAGTTTATACTTGTTCTGGGCATAACTTTATGAAGTGATAAATTCATGTGTTAAAAATAATTTTAAAATAAAAACATGAGTTGCAGCTATGTGGAAAACATGTTTCAGTGAAATTTGTTTGTATTATGAAACTCTGACATATAAGATGTGTTCTAAGAGCCATGATTTTTGTCAACAAAGCATTCTCTGGAAGTTCAAAATCCAGAATGTATGCATGTTATTGAACAATATTCATCTTATTTTAGGAAAATAGAAGACGAAGAAGTAAATAAAGACCAGATTCTGCTTGAAAAAGAAGCTGAAGTAAGATGACAGAGCTCTATACTCTTGTGATGGGGGAATTTTTATTCTTGTGTCAGTACTTTAGGTCAAATGATTTATATGATCTTGGTAATTTGTAAAGGAAAAGACAGAATTTGCTAATATAAAGTTATTCAAGGTGCAGTAACAAAACAGAATGTGAAGAAGTGTAGAGGACTCTCAGGATACTGATTTATTGCAATAGGTGGAATCTGGTAAAATGCCCGATTCCACTGTACTAATCAGCAATGGATGTAATGCACGTTGTGCGGGAAGGGAGAGCCATCTTCACATAAGTAAAGGTTCTAAAGTTAGCAGTTGCAGACTGGGGAAAAGTCAGTTCAGCTCTGCAGCAAAGGAGGGAACAATGGTAGGAATTGTCAGGAATAAAGAACGAAACAGAAATTCTCATTCTGCCACTATGATAAATCCATAATGCATAGCTCTTAACACTGTTTTCGTTGTCCCCCTAACCCAAACAGGATATAGCCAAGACTAGGAAAAGTACAGTGAATAGCAAAAAGTGGGCAGAAAGGCTGAAGTGGAGATCTGAATCAGGTCCTTTACAAGGGGAGATTAGGTTAATGTTCTTGTTGGGAAGCAGGTGACAGCGGGGAAGGATATAGTAAGGGGCTTCCATAATCATAGATGGCAGGATGAATGGAAATCTACTATACAAGAAGCAAGTCAAAATTAATGAGATTAATAGGTGGCTGATTTAAAATAAAAAAGATACTTTTAAGATAGTCTGTAAATTGTGGAACTCATTAGCGTGGAATTTTGTGCATAGCAAGAATGCAGATAAGCTCAAAAATGCTGAGAGACTGGAGAGTTTTACTTTCTCCATTAATGTGCTCACTAAACACAAAGGTAGAATCTTTTGGTTTAGCAAGTTCAGAACTGACAGATTTCTAGATTTTGAGAGCATATGTCAGGAAATACTGGGTATGTGCACCTGGCTGTTAGGCTCTTCCATCATTTGCTAACAGCCAGTGTTAGAGAGAAGGCTGAGTTAGATGGACTTTTTGGACTGCTTTAGCACAAGCAGACACACTTGGTCTTCTACTAGTGGTCTTAGTGGCTACCCAAGTCCCAAAAGATAACTAGAGTAAAAATGAAAAGGGTCGTTGTTTCAAGGAATATGAAAAAAGAATACTGTAAACATTTCACAAATTTAACTTTTCATTGTTAAGCTTAACAGTTTAGTTTGAGTTTAAAGTGTAGGTGCACAAAGGCAAAGACACCCAAATGTATTTCAGTAGTGAGGTTGACTTCCCACCTGCCAGAGCTGGGTACAGTAGAAGAATTTAAGTATTGTACATGCAACATGGCTGAATTAATCTTAGTAGATGAGTTACATGATTACCCGGTGTTTAAATGTGGCAGTACGCTAAAATTGAGCTTCAACCACTTTTAATAATGCTTGTGTCTCCTTGGACGATTTGCCTATAATACTTGCTTCCACCTAGACATCACTAGCAAGGGAGTTGGGAAGTAATCCTGACAATTTTTTTTTAGTGACAGATAGAGGGGTGCTTTGGAGGGACATAAACAACCTGCTTTTCTTGTGGTGATAAGCTTTAGTAACTGTAAGTGTTTGTTCAGCACTTCAGCACATCATTTTTATGCATTTAACTTCAGAGGAAGCAAAGACTTCCATTTAGGGATGCTTAAAATCTCATCCCAAATTACAGTAATAAAGCCTGCTTATTTCAGTCAGTAAATTTCCAACCTCTTAATGAATGAAGAAGAGCAGTAGAAGAAGATGCCATAACCTGAGATTGTTACCCATCAGATAAAGATAATGCAGATATGTGTTCCCTCTTTAATATAAATAATATTGCTGGCAGCAGAGAGTCATATTCTGAGATGAGATTAGGCTAAAGGATTCTTCTGTGCTACTTTTCCAGCTTCGTCGCATGCAGGAGATGATTGCGAGAATGCAGGCACAGATGCAGATGCAGATGCAAAGTGGAGAAGGAGATAGTGCAGTTCATGGGCATCATGTATAAAGTCTTTGGTAAGATATTCAAATAGCCACTTAGAGGGTTTTTCTTTTAACTACTCATTATTGTGGTTGGTATTAAGAAGTTTTAGAAAAACGTTGACAAGAAGGGTTTGCATAGGTTTTAATCTTAGTTTTAATTTTTAAGGTTTAACTACTGTTTGTGAAGTGAAATGGCTTGGAGCCAGACTAAACATCCGTGTGATTGTGTGTGTGTGTGTGTATATATATATATTCAAATTTTCCAGAAAGCCAATACAATATATGCTGGCAAGAATCATGGAAGGAGTCTTCGATTGATGAAGTCATTGTTTCATTGTGACTTTTAAAATGTTTGCAGTTTTTTGGGTTTCTAACTGTAAGAAGATAGCTGATCTTAAATTTTTCTGTCTTCTTTCTAGATTACTTTATACCTTGACTTAAAGGAGACATCCTGGAATTGAATTATGGTGGTGTTACACCAGAAAGGATGCCTTTTGCTCAACATGTGACTTGGAGTTTGCTTTAGAGTTTAATGTGGAAACGCATTGTGGTAACTCACATGATATGTATTTCATAACATGTAGTCAGTTGGTATTTTATATATTATACACATTTGACTTTGTTTTTATTTAGTAATTCTTATATTGAGCTTATTTTCAACTTCCCGTTGTATTAGGGATACAAAATAGACATTGAAACTTTTCTAGCCTGATAGGGCATTAGATAATAACTATTTTTTTTAATATGGCTTATTAGCTCCCTGCTTTTAACTTCGTATTACATTTAGAAATAAACAGCTGTTAGTGATATCTTGTTCAGTGGCATCTAACAGTCACCTCACTAGGGATCCCTGCAAGGTTAGTTTTATATTTTTTGCAGTGTTTACAGGTGTGTGTCTGTGAGACCATCAGCCCTTTTTCTGTCTCTGCTCAGTGCAGATGATTTCCTTGGCCTCTGCAAGTATCAAATTAAAATTCAAGCATGCCTTGTGTCTTAACAAAAGAAATAAGAGGAAATGCCTCTTTGAGAGGCACACTGTATTTTATATGACAGGCGTTATTTCCTTCACATTTAACCTTGAGGGACATATATTCTTTATTGTTTGCCTAAAATCTCTTACTCTATTGCAGATAATTTTTTAAGAGTTTCTTGTAGGTTAGCACAAATCAGTTCTGCTATTTTGTGGCATTACTGTAGCCAAATAAACTTGAATAATGCTGATACTGTTAAATGAGGTAAACCCCAAAGAGAAGTTTTCTATGCATGGGTATTTCCTATATCCAAATGCATGAGAAATTCTATAATTCTTAATGAGTATTTTCATACGATTTTTAGGGCATTGCAAACTGTTAATTGTAGTATGAAATAAATACTAGCACACTTCTTTTTTAAAGTGATCCATGCCTGACAGGATCAATGCAAACTGTATTTTAAGGTCTTGCTCCAAGACGGAGTTAGCAGTATTACTTTGGAAGTGACTCTGGTAAGTTACACCTTTTTTTTTTTTTTTTTTTTTTAAGGCCAAGGTCACTTTCCTTAACACTGTAAAGGAGACTGGTTTTTAGCTTGGCTGGACTTCTACTACATATCATGTCTGGTATTGTATTTGCAGTACTTAATAACAGCTGTAGTATAGAGCTACATAGGTGGTAGCTGATAGGGTAAGCAGTAATACACCATGGCTGGTTTTTCTACTACTTCCGATAAAGCCAGCAATCAGATTTCCTAATCTGATCTATTACAAAACGTTGTTATCTGGACAGCTAAGAAATAGAGAGAATTGCAAGTTTTTTCTCTTCTTTGAGCTCAGGTGTAGCTGTGACTTTTATAATTTTTTTTAGTGTTTCTTTGAAAAAATTAATAGGATTTCTACAGCTAATGTATAATTCCAGTGGTACTTAAGTGGCTAGGTTAAATATAAACTTGCTAAGCAACTGAAATTTCTACCTGCCTGAAACTACTGTTGATGAATTGTTTTATATTTGAATCTTTCTAAAAATGTGAAGTAAAATCCTGCATCGTAGCCTTTGCTAGGGAGCTCCAGTTTTCTTGTCAAAAGCAATTACTGTCAAAGTTTTGCACAACTCATTTGACCTTCCCTAACCTTGACTAAAGTGAAAATTAGAACCTCTTTGTATGTTGAGATGCACGGAAGTGTTAAGTCCCATTTTGTCACATATTTACATGTAAAACTTAGATGGAAAAACATGCACTTCTAAGTTCTTGTCTTGCTTTTTCGAAAGAACATGTAGAAACAAAGTAATGTGGCAGTATTGTCAGAAAACACTGCACAACACCTTATTTATTTCTAAATCTTTTGATATATTTTTGTGAAACGGTTGTCATAAATTTACCAAAAGAACTTACTGTAAACTTAAGTCATTGAATACCATGCTGTTCTTCAGTTGCTACAAATCTGGGGTTTTTTCTGATAATGCAGCATTTGTCCACTTTTAAGCTATTTGTCTGGTATCTCTCTGTTGAATGTTTTGAACACAGCATCCTTCAGATGCTCTCTGCTTTGCCAAGGAGAGCAACTCTGCGACGTTCATGTTTTCACCTGCAAGCTTGGTAGGGTATGGTAAGCTGCAATAGTACTATGAACCCGCACTTGAAGAAAAACTGTGAAATCTAAAATGTATGCAAAGGGGGACTGGATGTACATGTGACTCTCTCTGTGTATGTTGGTTTGATAGTTTTTTCCTGTATTTTCTAACATGAGAACAAAAGCAGATTGTCCATGCATTTAGTGCTGTTTGGTCACTACCTGTGGAATTATTTTAGGCAATGTCTTATTCTTTGAAATATCATATATCTATTAAAATATTTCATCAGGATAAAGTATTCTGTTTGATTCTTAGGCAAATAAGTTTTCATCTACAAATTCTAGCAGGAGAAATATTTTCGTGTATGGTTTGTTTTGGTTTGGTTTGATTTTTTAATAGGAAAAAGCAAGTTTATGGCACTTGCCATTTTAACTGAAATACTTAAGACAGCTAATTGCTGCTTCTTCCCAAGTCTTTCCCCCTTCATTTTTCTTGTGCTGGTCTTGCAGTTGGTTTCATGGTAAGACATGAAAAGTGAGACTACCCTTCTCAGATTCTGTTTCAGATAAATTCAACTATTGGTAGAAGAAAGACTTGGGTAGAAGAAAGACTTAGAGACAAAAGGTAGATGTTGTTTGGTGGCTTGCTGAACTGGCCACAATTCTTTTTCTGTTACAGCATTATTACGGTTTTTATTTTAGGAGTCAAAATACTTCTGAATTTGCAGAGCTTTATAGTTGGTAGCAAAAATGACTTGCTCTTGGTACAAAAATCTGTTATATTCTGTTTTATGTACTGCCATTAGCCAAGACTATAATAAAAAATGCTAAAATACACTTTTTTTTTTGTTATGATTCTTTATTATAATCAACCCTGGCAATATTAATTTGTTTTTGGTGGTATGTTTTAAATAAAAAGGAGAAATGCAGACGTGGTTGAAAGAGAACACATTGATGAACCTTCATAAAACACAGTCATTAAGTATTGTATGTTCCAAGTGTATTGGTACAGCGCATTTCCCTATGGGTGTTCCCAGAGCTGCCAAAGTCCTACTTATGGGATCTTGCTTTTTCAGCAGCTCTCACCAAGCTTAATTACTATGTTAGCATAGAATGAAGCTACTTGTTGTTAGGTGGTGCTTTAAGTGTTAAGGGTCATTGTTTTCTCCAGTGAATTGTGCTTCATCTCTGGAGAGAGTGAAAGGGTGTTTGATCTTTGTTCTAGATATTCCAAAATAATTTAGGGCTCATCTTCCTGTGAAACGACCTCAATGACCCCTATGGCTGTTACAGATTAAGAGCACCAGGCTGTGCCCTTGGTTTTGGATTCTTGAGCTAACTTTAATACCAGAGGATTTTACAGCAGTACTTGGGTGTCACTTTTGCATTTGCCCTGGTCTGGACAGCTCACTTTGGGTTGCTGTATTGGGTTGCTTTGCATTGCTGGGAGGCACACATTATGCTGTCAGACCACTGCACAGGGGTGAAACCTGTGCATGTTGTGACACTTCATATATGGTTTTAAAGTATGTTTATGTTTCATTTATCTGAAGTATTTAGTGTGGAACTGGTACATTAAAGGAAGATTCATCTTTAGGCTACAGTGAGAGAAGAGACAAGGAAGCATCCTGAATATGTCAGATTTAATTTTTGAAATAAGACTTTTTGTATGTCCTGATTGTGATTTTTTTCAGAATGGCATCTTTTCTGTCAGGTGTAGAAGACTACTTCAGTGGAATTCAAATCCAATTCTGGAAAGGAGTGCTGGAAAAGAATTGCACTAAGAGTTGCATAATGAAATAATTACTGGAAAACTTACTATAAAAAAATCTTCTAGATGTGTTAGCACGTAAACAAAAAGAATAGTAATTGTGGATGGAGGCTGAAATAGCATGTCAAAACTGGCACGTAAAACACCTCACAAAACAGGTAAACATACAGTAAGCTTTCTATTCAGAAATGTGTGGATTAGTGCCAGTGGTCTTATCAAACCTTTTTATTACACTCATGTCTGGGAAGAAAAAGGAAGGTTGGGATAGGAAGGAGAGGGGGGAAAAAAAAAAAAAAAACAATTACGGGGTATTTTAGTATAAATATTATTAAAATCATGATAAACCTAACCACATTGAAAATGTCCTTTGTATATTGTTTTGCCATTGACAGTGCTAGAAGGAATGTTACGCTAATGCATTTTTTTAGGCAGCATATTGACTTATGTGCTCATGTGCTGGAACAAGTTTTATTTTACTTTAAATCTGCTTAATAAACCCAAGCTATCACATTATTTTGGAGGAATTGCAGTGCATTGTTAGTATATGGCTATGCAGATAAACGCTTATGGTTTTTATATGCAATAGCATAATACAGCTGAATATATCTGGATGCAGATTTTCTATATAACTGCATATGTGTATCTTTTTAACCTTTTCTCTGAATGCATTTCTCATCCAATTTATGCCTGCACTTCTATGAATATTTCTTTTCCAGTCCTTTTCGCCCACGTGTACCATTCTTCGACATACTTAGGATTTATTTTCTTCTGATCGTCTCTGTGCTATTCAATAGATTTTTCTGTCTTCAGACTCCTGCCCTTTCTTTGCTTCTTCCATTTGGTATCCTCCAAATTTCCAGCATTTTTCTCGTATTTCGTCCACACCCTTGGGGTAACATTCTTGTAGGTTCCACTTGTCCTAGTTAGAGTGACAGTGGGTTTTCTACAGAAGTGTTCCCTTTTCTGAACGGAGTAGTTGGAGCTTACTCCCTGGGCATCTTGGCTCTTCAGCAAGGAATGAGGAAGGAGATCGGTTAGAGGCTCTTGTATACCTGTTTCAGGTCGTTCTGAATATTAGGATGGCTGGGCTGGAGATCAAATTTACACCACTTGCTCCTAGACTTTCCATTTAGTTGACATCTGTGGACGAATTAGTCATACCCCTCTCTCTCTCTCTTCATAAACACTCTAATGACCTCAGAGTAAGTGGCTGAGAAGAAAGCTGTCTGGTGATGCTAGAAGAAAAGAATGTTTGGCATTTCATTAACAAATTCTACCAAAAAGTGCCATATTCAGCCTTTCTCTTAACGATGCACTGTCAGTTTACTATCCTGAGCAACAGTATCAGAAAGTTTAGTGCAAAAAGGGATGGAGTTTTTTATTGCTTTATCTTCTAGAAAAGCTAGAAATCAGTAGGATATCAAGACTCTGAAAGAAATGGAAGTTCAGACTTGTGGATTGCAACTTTGATGTCAGTTGAGTCCTCTGTTGTTTATAGCTGAGTAGACCGCATGAGTGCAGAGAAGTGTCTTGTTTTCAGGTAACTATACTGCACCACACAGTCCTGTTTATCGAGTGGTCGACCAGAGTTCTGTGGGTCTTTCTGAGTGTCTACTACGGACATGGCTAGGCACACCTCATGTGTCCGTTTCATTGACTACTCTGTGGCATTTTTGCTGGTTTATCTTGCTTCTGTGCCCTGAGGGAGGATTTCCATCAGGATTTTGCTAGCTTGTTTCACAGATTTAGTGGTTAAAAAAAAGGTGAACAAAATATCTGCTAACTCCTGTTTCTTGACCTCTGTGTAAAGAAAAATGGAAGATGTAACTTTTTCTGCATTTTTCTGGATACTTAGTAGTAGATCCTGAAATGCTGTATGCTTTATGGAAGTATCTGAAAGAGAGGGCAAACAAGGTTGTTAATTACGCACAGTCTAGGGAATGTACAAGAATATAATCCATAAAGGCTTTGGGAAGAATTGAAACTGTCGCTCGGGAAGACATTGTACTAGAATTCAGTACAAAGGACTCCATGAAATGATATAATCTTCCATATTTGCTGTTTTCCCAACATTGTGTATGGAATAGTGCACAAAGAGCTTAACACTGGGCTCCTGCTGACAGAGAAAGCAGAAGGAAACTCTTAAAGGATTCCTGCAGTGGAAAGAAAGATTTCATTTGAGTGATTAAAACACTTTATAATTCAACTTGCTGTAGAGCTTTTCCCACAGCCAGCAATTCCAGAGTGCATTTCTCAGGAGAGTTAAAATGGACAGTTCTGCTAACAACTTATTGTCTTGGAGCCCTGTTGCCACCATATCTGTCACCTCTCTCTGGAGATGCTTGATCGTGGCTCTGGGCTGCAGTACATCCTATTCATTCTGACAGCCCAGAAGGCAAAAGGCGGGGAATGCAGTCCGGCTTACAAGCGAGGCAGGTGTATTTTCCCTATGCTAGAGCAGCCGTTGGTATTGTAGCTGTGTCCTGCTGGACTAGCTTTTTTCCGTGTGGCACCCTGCTGCCAGAGCATACAGGCAGACTGTTAACAGAGCACGGGACCTGTGCTCTGTGCTGTTACCTGCTTGTGTGTCCTTTATATGAAAATTTGAATGGTGCTGAAATCAGCCTGTTGTCACAGTAACCAGGTGAGAGCATGTGCAGTGAAGTCAGATTTGGTGTAATTCTGGGTCAAGTCCAGAAACTGGGAATAGAGGGAGTATGAGGAGGAAGAAAAAGTTTGTCTAAGGAGTGGTTTGATGGCCGGCTTTGTTGACAGTGCAGCCCAGACATGATAGGATTGCCTGGGTCTGGCTCATAGCCATGTAAGGGTGTGTTGAAGTTTCAGGTGTGTTGGGGAGTTCCTGCAGCGTTTAGCAAGGCAAGATCTAGTGATGTAGCTGTACGTTTGCAAGTTTAGTTTCGGTGCTTGAAATGCAGTAGACAAATGAAGCTCACTTCCACCCACAGGAATGAGAGCCTGTAAATCTAGCAAGACAGAGGAGGTGTCCAGCTATGTCAGACAGAGAACAACATGCTTTTCAGAAATTACCTCTGGCTAGAGCAGAGGCGGCCCTGCAGACAGCCTATTGGGTTGTAAGAAACAGGTCCCACAAACCAAGAAGTGCAGTGCTTTGATTGCTGTGGGAAAGACTGAGTTCCTTGATAGGAAAAGAATGAGGGGAGCTACTAACTCTGCCAAGCCTGGGGCTTACTCCTGCTCGCTTTGTTTGAAACCCAGTATAAATGGTTTTGTAGGACTGATGCAGCTAATTGTTTATGCCCAAGTCTCAGCCCTCCTTGGATCCTCAGCTTTGCACGTTATCTTCTGTGTTGATGTAACCGGTACTTGGCACGACAGATTTAAGGTACGGCTGCGTTCCAAGAGGGGTCCAAATTGCCAGATACAAATTTCTGCTCAATGGCATAAGTCACATAAGGTATGGCAAAAGGTCAGAGATGTTTGAGTTAGAAGACGTGCCAGCCGTTAGCAACTTCACTGTGTTGAGGTATCGTGGTTAAAGTGCCTCAGGCTGGCTGTCCTCCTGTTTTTCATTGAGAAACAAATCGAGGCTGGTGGGGCAAAGAGAAGGAATTGCCTCATTTTATAAGCAGAAGCCAAAAATTCATGGGAAAATTCCCCTGTAGGAAACAGAGGAGCTCCCAAGTTATGTGATGATAACTCAGTGTATTCTATAGAATGAGTAAATAAACACACCCCGAGAGCTAATGCAAAACACTCATTAAAACAGATACTGTACTGCTTCAACAGCGTATTTATTAAAAAAAGGGAAAGGCACTGACTGTAAAATGCTTTGTTCAGAACATGCCCACTCTTGTGCCTCGTAATTTGCCATTCCCCCGTTGTTTTAATGTTTTTGATTCATTTTTACTTTTAAGAAGCTTTTCCGTAAGGGAGAGCCTAACACTTAGGTCAAGCCATTCTTGTAGTGGTACTTGCTCCAAGTTCAGAGCTTTTTCCCCTGAAGAGAACATGCGGTTTGGCTCTCCAGTGCTATTTCAGTGAAGCAGTTAGCTTGTTGACTAGCACTAAGTTTGTACCCAGAGCAAGAAAACTGGTTTTAATCTTCCTTTCATGCCCAGCATAGTCTCAGGCTGCCTACTTTATCTACTTTGAAATACAGAAAAACAGTGTTGCAGGAATTGACAGTACGTGTGGCCAGCAGGAGCAGGGAGGTGACCGTGCCCCTGTACTGGGCACTGGTGAGGCCGCACCTCGAATCCTGTGTTCAGTTTTGGGCCCCTCACCACAAGAAGGACATGGAGGTGCTGGAGCGTGTCCAGAGGAGGGCAACGAAGCTGGTGAAGGGCCTGGAGCACAAGTCTGATGGGGAGCGGCTGAGGGAACTGGGGGTGTTCAGCCTGGAGAAGAGGAGGCTGAGGGGAGACCTCATCGCGCTCTACAACTACCTGAAAGGAGGTTGTAGTGAGGTGAGGGTTGGTCTCTTCTCCCAAGTAACAAGTGATAAGACGAAACGAAACGGCCTCAAGTTGCGCCAAGGGAGGTTTAGATTGGATATTAGGAAAAATTTCTTCACCAAAAGGGATGTCAAGCAGTGGAACAGGCCACCCAGGGAAGTGGTTGAGTCACCACCCCTGGAGTTATTTAAAAGATGTGTAGATGTGGTGCTTAGGGACATGGTTTAGTGCTAGGTTAACAGTTGGACTCGATGATCTTAAAGGTCTTTTCCAACCTAAACGATTCTATGATTCTGTAACAGCTGTACGTAGCCGTGGGCTGTGCTTGGTTCTGCCTTACGGCATCGGTGGGGAGTTATGTACGCTGTTTCCTGGCACAAACAGCTGGAACAATTTGTTTGGTTTTGGGGGCGGAGTGGGGAATATATATATTCCACTTTATGTAACAGTTCACTGTTTTGCTAGCAGTCTACCATTTGGTTGCCTTATTTTTTTAAGGTAACTTAAGGTAGCATAGTTAGTCACTGTTATTGAAAACCTCAAGTCAAGTTTATTTGGCAGTAAAATAATTGCCACACTTATTTGTGATTAGTGTTTGTAGATCCTTAGTTTTTCTTTTTCTCTGAAGTATCCAGTCTATGAAATAGGTCTAGGCCTTTTTTATATTTAAGATCTCTTTTTTGAAACATACACCCTTATTAACTGAGCTTTTGTGTAGTTGTGTCGACTAAAGTTTATTGGTATGTGAAAAAGAGGTGATCTTTTTTTCTTGTTAGAATTTCAGATTTTGGGAGAGTGGTGGTTTCTGTTTGGTGGTGTCTTGTTTTTTCCCCCCAAACACACAAGTGTTTGATGTAGATCTTTGAAGCACCATACAAGTTGTGACTGGATTGAACCCTGGTGCAGCTCCTCTGAGGTAACAAATACTAGCCTGATTTTATGGGTAGGGAAATTAGATGAACTTCGATGCGATTTAAAAAAAAAAGGGGGGGGAGAAGCTTTCTGACACTCCCTGTTGTATGGGGGGTTTTTTAGGCCTTGCTGCTTCAGATGTGCTTGTTTAACCTCACCGTGCAGGTTTGGTTAAGTAAAAAAGAGAAATAAATTGCATAGTTGTAGAAACGACTGTTTCATACCTGCTTAATGTTTAGGCTGTTACAGTCAAAGAAGTAACGTCTATTGAAAAATCTTAGGATTCAGTTTAAAGCAAATTTAGGGGAATCCTGGGGATATTTAGGCTTTTCTGCAATAGGATGGATTTACCACATGGGGGCAATATGCGATTGGACTGTGTCTGCTCTTTTATGCCTACCTAAAGGTTAAGAAAATAGGTGGCACAGTCGGCAGTTTTTGCCTGGACTCTTGTTTCAGTATATCTGGTTCAGCAGCCGTATTTCTTTGCAGCTTGTAGCTTGTATATGCTCTTAATTTTTGTGCTGTTGGTTCAGAACTGCTGCTGGCTATAGACTGAACCTTCTGGGTAGGAAGAACGTGTTTAGACAAGTACATTACTCAGACTGAAAGAAGTTGCAGAGCAAGTGCCTGCGTGTGTGTGTGCGCGCGCAGGTACGAACATATGCTGTGCTTACTTTGTTTGTTGTAATTGCCACTTTCACCATGAGAGCTAACTTCAAATGCAGATACGATTATGAAAGTCAAAGTAGGTGATTGCAAAGAAGGATTGCATCCACTAACTTTTTTTCTGTTAGCAGACAAGCAGAATTTTTTCCTGTACGTAAGTGCCCACACCTGTTCTAAAGAATTGGTTAATATTGAAGGTTTAATTCTAGGTCATAGTCTGAGGCTAGTGGACTTTGCACTTTATAAAGGGCAATGTAATTGCTAGGTAGTGTGTAGAAGGGCTCCTGAAAAATGCCCCAAAGGGGAGCAACCTGAAAAGCCTGAAGGATTACCCCTGTAAGAAGTGCTATAGCATGACTGGGGGAGTGGGAGAGGCAGCAGTATTTAAGATTGGAAGTGGAAACCCACACACAAACAGTCTACAAATTTCTGTAGCATGGAAATTAGTTTCTGTAGTTGGTTTAGCAAGGCGCTGCTAATGATGAGTACCTTTGGTATTGTATCTCTGCCAGTAGAACAAGGTGCATTCTGCCAGTTTTTGAAGTGTCTTCATTCATTACTGTTGAAGAACGGTATTTCTCCTGTGCCTCCAGGTCACTTTTAACAGTAAGTGAACCTGGTGTAAGAGAGTAATTCCGGAAAGTGTACAGGTATGTCTGTGTTATTCATTCTTTGTGCTGATCATGCGGATCACATCTCCAGTTATCCAGCAATTCCTGTTTGCCTTGGCTTGAGTCTTTTGCCCTTTGCTTATGACAGCCAGCGTATTGATTAAGTTCTATGATTTCACTCTCTTCTTTTTCATGTTTTCCTACCATCTGGGGTACAAGTGGGCTGTGAGTACAGAATAACACCTGGCTATAATCGCTGAAATTGGCTTGGTTTTCCTATTTGAGAAGTAGTCTGATGCAATTCTGAGCTGTTAGGTAGAAAACTTGTTTATCACTGGTGAGACAGGTTGAGGAGTGATTCGGCAATCCACATAGCCCAGTCTCTACTGAGATGTCTAAGTCAGAGAATGGGTCGGTGAGGCAAGGCAACTGGTCTCCTGTCTGGCTCTGCTGCACAGACCATTACAAACTGCAAAGTACTTAACTGAGCTCTTCTGGGATGAAACACCTTCAGATCAGGAATATGACCAGGGTAGTCACTAGTTGTCATGACAGTTAACCTAAGACATGAACACATTTGTGGAAGTGAGAATTTTTCCTTTGGTGGACCTCTGAGGTGCTCTACAGCTGGTACTGTGACACCAGGTCCTCAAAGGTGATGGGAAAGAAGAGTGATCATCCTGTGAAGAAAGCTATCAGCCCTTGCAGTTAGTCCTAACTGACACTATGCTTAGGTTTAGGCTTATGTTAACGATGTGTACAGCGAATTGTTGAATATCTCCAGGTAGTAATTGATGGGAGAATTGTCGCACAAGGCACTGCACTAGCTTGAACCAAAGTAGGACAACAGCAATGAACTGTGGCATTCAAAGCTCTGTGAACTGGCCCCCCAGGGATTCCGGTGCTTCCGTTGGCCTACCTGCGATGAAATCCATACCAATTCATCTTCACATCTTCAGCCTTGGCATACCTACATGTGTTATCATTATAGAGTCCCAGTATAACATGCTAGAGAAGTGAACTGGTGATGTGCAGCCCAGTTAAAGTGGGGAAGCGTGGCGTATATGGTACAAAATGCTGGCTTAAATGATTGTAACTATTTCCATTCTCAGCTATACCTATCTTCTGCTATAGACAGAAGATATATCTTCTGCTATATGTAGAAGACATAATGTAAGTTTTTGGAATGGCTTGCCTTGTTATGATGAGATAGGAGACCTCTAAGAAACAGAACTTTGTAGTATGTATTTGGAAAATATGTGCTAACAAAATTAGCGATAGGTATAATCTTTCAGTCTGCAGAGTTTCTCTCTGCCATGATGAAGAATTTGAACAGGAAGAAGCTTTTCCAGCTGCTGTTTTTCTTGGTTGGATAAGAAGTCTGCTTTGAAGGACTTCCTCCACCCTCATCCCGAGGGTGATTAAAGAAAGAGATGACATCATAGTGTAGTAAAAAGGTAATTCTAATTGTCCCGCTCAGGCCAAGAGGAGAATATGGTGTAGATTATCTGTAATATTAGTTGAGTGAATGAGTTACACCTCATTATCAGTTTTTATCTCACAAGGATAAAATTGTGCTTTGTCCTGACACTGTATCCTTCCAATAGCAACAGCTGACTTTCATGTGTAATGACATTATTCTTCTTCTAGCTTTGTTCTCTAAAATTCCTCCTCCTGTAAAGGATTCAAACATACTGCCTGGATGGTCAGAAAATTTGCCTTCATGGGAGTTAAGGAAGACCAGAGGTCTTTGCAGATAGCTGTGAGGAACATACTGCTAATGCCGTGTGTGGTGGGTTGGATAACACATGCAGGACTGATCGTAGCATCCATTCCCTCTTTTGGGTTTCAAATCCATTCACCAAACACCATGTCTCAAGCATGTTTTGTGTGTTCCAGTTGCTGAGCATTTTTGTGAACGACCGAGTGTGTAGAACAGAGGTTCAGCTTGATAAGGCACTTCCTATTTGTACCCTCTTTGGTTGGGAGTAGGAATCGCATCGTCTGTTCATGGGCTATTCCCTGCCAAATGAATCAGTCAGCGCAGAGGGCAGAGCGGTCATCTTCTTCTAGCTTGTAGAAGTGGAGTCTTGTCCCTTCTTGTCCCTTCCCCTGCTTTTGGGGGAAGGAACTGAAGATGGCAGGTGGTGCCATGTCCCTTTGTAGCCTGGTCCTAAGCACGCGGGTAGAAGTGTGAAAATGGGTGGTGACTTCTCTAACAGGGAAAAGTCACCAGTTATAGTGATTTGTATATATGTTACAGTTTTTTATACATATATATATATATATATATGAGAAAACCTGTTACAGGAAGGTTTTAGCATCTAGGCAGCAATAGCTGCCAGGTACATCAGCATGGATGGTATTGTCTGCCCTGAAGAATTGGGAATGCAGGTATGAAAAGAAGAGACTTCTTAAGGTTCAGGTTCATGGCAAATAAACTGGTCTTGGAGGAATACTTGTGCATCCTGCTAAACTCCTCATGCTATGATGAAAATTTTTTTTTTTTGCCTGTGGTGGGTAGAAAGGCTAGTAATGAGCTGCATGTAGAAACAGGTACGGGGTATATGGACACTTAAACACGCAGAACCTTTGGTGCCTTTTCATTACTGGATTGTTTCAGCGCAGTAAATTACATGTGTTTTGTATGAGCAATAAAAGTTAGCAATATACAGCGAAGCGTAAACAGCAGGGTGTTGATGCTTCTAAAGACTTTACTATATCTGTAATTATTGCTTCCTCTCTCTGATTGTCGTCGTATGTTGCTTTTAAAGTGATCACATCAGATTTGTTCTCCAACTCAGCAACAGCTGCTTTTTTGCGCCAGAAAATTTTTTTGCTCTTTGTAGATGTTAAAGCAAGTGATTGAAATGAAGATTACACTGAAGTGTCTGCACTTTAAAGGATGTGAAACTGTATTAGCTCTTAAGCTGCAAATAAAATCGACTACTCCGTTTTCATTGCCTATGGAAGTGCAATGCAAAGGGTAGGCAAAACAGGATACTGAAACATCAATTTCAGTAATGAAAGCACTTCAGTTTATTGGAATCACAAATGTTTTTATGAATGGAGTTATCCAAAATGCTGCATATACTTTTGCAACTTGCCTAATTTTTTTGTGTGCATGAGATTCTTCAGATCCATTTCACTTTTTAAGGAGAAGAAATATTTTTAAAACCTTGTGTCTTTTCTTTTCAAAAGATGAGAATGTTGCTAGTCAGGAATTACTCATTTAATTTGTGAGTTTCTTCTTTCTGTGGGTGAGAGTGGTGAAGCTGCTCCAGGTTGAAAGGGCTGTTCTGCATGATTTATGTGTTTTATTAATATAAAAGTCATATGCTATGCTAATACTTTGTTTTTCAAATTGTTATGAAAAGGTCAAGTTCTCAGAAACCAGGTGGCTCTTTGCATTTCTTGTGCTATTGGCCATCAATCCTTTCCTAGAGAAATCTAAGTGTTTCTCTCAGTTCCGTTGCTTCTCGTCTTGAAGAGCAGACGTGGTCCCTCAGGGCGACCGGGGGGTTTGCCAAAGGCGGTCCTTTTCAGGACGCGCTGTTTTCCTGGCCGCCCTGTTATCAGTCAGCCTCGGCATCTGCTTTCAAGCAGACTCAGAATCCGGAAGGTGCAAAGGTGTGTTCAGGCAGAGCTCTGTCCATCCTGCGCTGAATTTCCTACGGCGTTTGGTTCTTGTCTGTGTTACTGAGGGACCGGCTTGCTGGCTGGGGAGCGAGGAGGAGGAGGGTGTTCTGATAGTCTTCAGCCCCTTTGGCGTGGGCAGTGCCTGATGCCTCTGTGCTGGATCTCAGCACGTGGGTGCACCACCCTTGCCTTCTCTCCCACTCTGTAGTGCTGCGGCTCTTCCTATCCCTGCTTAAAATTTGCCTGTTGGTGAAAAAGAAGGTTAGCTTAATGAAGACCTGCAATGTTCATTATTCAAGGCAAAATGTGTGAGATTTGTTGCCTGAATCTTAGTGACTGGTTGATGGAATGGTATCTTCCCCAGAGCAAATGGGACTTGTCAGCGTTTTGCACCCCTAGACAGAGCGCCTGCTGGCTCTGGGTGCTTTGGTGTGTGCGGCTGTGTGATTTTGTGTCTCTTTTTTTGGGGTAGGGGTGAGGGACAGCCTCCCTGGTGAGCTAACTGCTCTTCAGCTCTGGCAGGAAAGGATTTGGCATAAATATTTTTAAAGCTTCCAACTGCCAGTGCCCTCCTCATGCTGAAAAAATACACTTTGGGTTTTACTTGTTGTTTGTTTTTTTTTTTGAAATAATGCTAAAAGCTTGGCAGAACGAATTAGACAGTGCTTCGGGGAAGAGAAGGCCATCGCAGCCCTGCGTGACGGAGCAGGAGGAGTGCAGCAGGAGTACGAGATGCTCGGGAGCCGGGATCGGTCTCACTCTTCCGTGTCTCCGTCTCTCTTGATGCTCCGTGTGCAGGGGCCTGGCTTCTCCTCCGGTGACAACGTTCCCTGGGGGACCCGGATGGAAGAGCGGCGCTGGCCCCCGGGCTCGGCGCTGCCCCCGGGCTCCGCTGCCCCCCCCGCCGCCGGCGGCACAGGGTCGCGCCGGGCCGAGCCGCCACCCCCGGAACCCGCGGCCCCGCCCCCGGCCCCGCTCGCCCAATGGCGGCGCGGGGCGGGCGGGGCGGGGCGGAGCCGGCGCTGGGCCAGTGCGCGCGGGCTGCGCGGGGCCGGGGCTCCTGCGGCGGCGCGCGGCGGGACGGCGCCCGGGACAGCGCGGCCCGGCCCCTGGCGCTGAGGTGAGGCGCGGCGCGGCGTTCCCCGCGGGCCGCGGGCCGGCTCCGAGCCGTCCTGACAGCCGGCCCCGCGGGCCGGGCGGCGGGGCCGGGGGGAGCGGGCGGCGGGGCGGGAGCTGGGGGGGCTCTCAGCCCCCGGGCGGGCCCTGGAGCGGGGCTGCCGGCGAGCGGCGCCCCAGGCCGGCGGCTCGGCCCAGCCCGGCCCGCCCCGCGGCTCGGCCCGCCTGCGCGTCGGGCGCTTCCGCCGCCCGCGGCCGCTGTGGCCCCGGGCGGAGGCTTTCGCGTGGGAGTCCGGTCCGGGAGGTCTGCGATCCTCCTTCTCCAGCCCTGAGGACGGGGGACTCCGGAGCGCCTTCCCCGGCGTGCTGCCGGGGGCCTGGCCTGGGCGGCTTCGCCACTTCGCTCTCAGACTGGGAGTGTTCGAGCACCTGCGGCCCGGCCCACCCCCTCCCCTCGGCATCCGCCTCCCTGCGAGGGACCCCCGGAGCTCGCCGGGCGCGGTGCCGGGGGTGTGAGGGGGTAGTGCTGCGCCGCCCTGCTGATTCCCTGTGATCAATTAAAGAAGCGCTCCGGAAGCCCCACTCATCTGGCACGGACCATCTGCCGTCCTTCTCCACCCTACCTGCGTCTCCAGCTCCTTCCAGGCAAGCGTGTAGTCTCCGGCACACGGTGCTGCTGGCCGCAGCAGTGCACCGCTGCAGCAGAGAGCCATGAGACCGCTTTAGTGGTCATGACGGGAGTGAGGAGTCCGGGTTTCAGGGAGAGGTGTTTCTCCTGGTGCGGCTGGGCACTCATAGTCTTCATCCCTCTTTGTTGCAGTTGTTGGATTCCTGATGCATCAGTTGGTGGCAACTTGGTGTAGTGATGTTAATGGCTTGCTATTGCCTAGTGAAAAAGGTAAAAGAGGAAAGTTTGCTTCTGGTGGACTGAAGGGACCTGATTTGAGAGCTCTGGCTGCTCTGTGTGGGCTCCCGCTGCGTGCAGGTGGTGGGGATCCCTTCCTACGGGAGGCACGGATCACCCTGCTCACACCAGGGAGCTGGGAAACGGGCGTTACTTCAGACCAGCCTTTTGCATAGGCGAGGGATGGAGAGCCATAGTGACTCTGTCACTGACCATAAGACACCATACTCGGAGGAGTTCCTTTGAAAGCCCTTGGTACCTTGTGCGGGCATATCCTTAGGTGTAAGCTGCCTTTCCAGATTTGCTGCTAGCTGAAAAACACTGTCTTGCTTCTGAAAAATAAGTCTGTTCCATCCAAGTAGAAGATAAAATTCATTGCGTCTTTGAAGCTATTTCAAAAAGGCAACAGAAAGTACATAGCAACCTAAATTTTGTAAGTTTTGTTTCCAGCCGCTCCTTTGGACTCACTTGGGGCTGAGAGTGACAGTCATTCTGTCACTGTGCTTCAGGGAGCTGATCCAGCTTTGATGCCTGTTCTCTGTTTATGGGAAATTATCAGGATAAACACTCGATGCAAAGAAGTTCAGGGTAGATGAATGCAGGGAAGATTTTTTTTCTTAGAACCGCTAATATTGCGGTAACATTGCATTTTAGTTTTGCATTGGTGAGGAGGCAAATGAGACCTTGTTCTGGCTTGCCTGGGGTGGGAGGCTCTCAATGCTGTTGGACACTTTCTCTGCCTTGCCCATAGAACCTCTCGTTCTTCCTGGTGCATGCAGCCTGTCTCATGCTTCACTCCTTCATTTTCCTCCGCCTTTCATTTAGACAGCCCCTTTAGCTGAAATGCTTCTTAAATCATGGCACAATGTTTTTGGTTAAGAAATGTCATATGTAGTCAGCTTACATAAAACATGATACATAACTATAATCGGTGGTGAAACTGGAAATAGCACTTGGCTTGGTTAATGCTCCTCGCACTTTTGGTTTTTGAGGCAGCTGGAGCAGGCCAGGCTATTTGGGGATTTTTAATAATTGTAATGGCATTAGTAGAGTGCACCGGGAGGGCACTGGATGTGGCGTGGGGAGATGCTCACAACTGCCGCACAGCGGGCAGAGCACTGCTTTTCTAGGGGAACGTGCCTTGCTTCTGCGCATTGTGTTTTCTGCCTAGGTGCTTGTTAGACCTTAAAAATCTGAATATATGCTGGCTGGGGACTAGTCTAGTGGTAAATATTTTTAGGAATGTGTCATCAGCAAGATGCGAGGCCGAGCCCTGTTGAGTTCACTTTTCCTGTTAACACCTATGAGGAAGGACTTTGACATCTGCAGTTTCTGTTTGACATGACTTTGGTCTTTCCTGGCTGGTGACCAAAGCTAGTAAAAGTACCCAGGAGCTCCTCGTTTAGTCTGGAGTTGGGTGGCCTGCCTGCCTTCCCTTCAGGAACCGGCTGGCTGCAGCTGGAGGGGAGGCTGCCGAAGCTCTGCTGCGGGGCTGCTCCGTGCACTGCCTCGGCTGTCACCACTTACATCTTTTTCCTTTTGAATAACTGCTGTGTCTGTCCCTTCCAGTTGCTGTTTATTCAGAACGGCATGAATGTGTTCATGGAGTGCTAATTTTAAGAGTGGTTGTCTAATAAATAGCCTCATGAGGAGTATAACTGATTCTGGGCAACTTCAGTGGCTTGTGAGCTTCTAAACGGCAGTAACAAAATTTTACTATACGGTTAAGTTATAAGGGACACAGCATCAAGGGGATATAGATGACACTGAGCTATGGTTTCTCTTCAGATTAGCAGTTAGAGGTGTAACCTGGGCAACTGTCTCTGCTGATTTTTGCTGTTGTGGTTTGAAATTTGTGACCTAAAAGTTTTTATCCTTGGCTGTGTAGCCACACAGACTGGGAAGTTTGGTGAAAGGATGTGCACAAAACGGTCTGAGAAAGAAACCTTCTGCTAATTTGTCACCTAAAACTGGTAGGTTGGGCACTGGGCAGTGTACGCACACTTCTAAGGTTGAGATCATCCTTCTCACACTTTCTCGTCACGTATGTCATCAGCCGGGAGGCTGGAAGCATCTCTGCAGCGGTCTCGAGCCGTGCTGCTCAGGCAGGGCTCTGCAGCACTTGCAAGGGCTCTGCCAGACTGCTAAGCCAAACGAGCCTTGTGGTAGGCGTAATTAGGTAGGAGGCATCTGTCTCCTCTCCTGTGATAAGTTCATCTGTACAGGGGTCTGCAAGTATAAAAAGAAAACAAACAAACAAAATGCTGAAACCCACTGGTCTGCAAGCCAGCAAGATGTTTGACCAATCTCTGTGTGTGCAACGATTAAAACCTAAAACCTCCCACTAATTTTTAACGACATGTAAGGCTGGCTCCATTTAACTCCACAGAGCGGGCTGCCTACCTACTCAAAGCGTAGAGGGACAAAGGAATGTTTTCATTATCTGCCTCTCTCCTTTTTAGACAAAACACATTTATTACGAAACAAAAATCTAACACTTCATTGAATTTTTTGTAGTGTGGTGGCCATGCGAAGGCTGTCCCAGCGTCAGTATCCACATACTTTCGATTGTTCAGACATAGCGTGGTATTTGGGAAATGCAACCAAAAGCACCGAGGAGCCTATTGGTTTCCATGTGCGTTTCTGCTGAGCGCCTTGCACGTTGTTGCCAAATACTTCATGCCAGCGGTGAGCGTGGGGCAGTGGCTTTGTTGTGCACGTTGCATGCCTCGCACGCATGCCTCGCATTCACCTAGACCCTGCTGCGACCCCCCTGCAGATATTGCCACTGCTCCTGTGGTGTGGGGGGGCCGGGGAGAGGCATGCAGGGTTTTTTCCCCATGTCAAATTAAGCTTTTGCTCTGCAACAACTGCCACCAAACCATGAAAGTAAGGATCGTGATGCAGGAGTCAGCCTACTTGAACTAGTGTAGATTTCTGTAATTGAGATTTTTGCCCGCTGACTGAATCTGAGTACAGCGCGGATTTGCTAATACGGTGAAGAACTGTTATCTGCGGCAGAGATCTGTGTTATAAAGACTCTGAGCTGCCAGCATTGGTTGGAGTAGTTACGGTTTTGCATGACTCATCATTTTGGGGGATGAAGAAAGTTAATTGTTCTGTTATCTCGGGGTGTGGTCCCCGAGCAAAGCAAACGTTGTAGCTAAGTTAATGGGACAGCTAGGTACCAGTGAAAGGCAGAGTCCTGCCTTGCCCTCCACCGCCTGCTCCAGGTGGCTTTTCTTGTGCTGTCAGCAGCACTCATGCTGCTTGTGGTGACCTGGTTTAGGGAGCTAAATCGGCAGAAAAATTAACCGGAAATTAAAATGGCAGTGTGTAAGGAGGGCGGAGGGCATAGATTTGAGTATCCTATTTCCTAACCATGTTTTGGAATAGTTATTTTTTTTGCCACTTATTTTTCTTCCCAGTAGCTGGATTTTTGACCAGAGTTTCATCAACTTTATTATTGGTTTTGATAGCAGAATGAAGAGCATTAAATAAGGACTTTGTGTGTGATTGTGCTTCAGTGGGTAGCATTTTCATACGGGTTATTGGTGGAAAACTGCTTTTCAGGCTGTAATCCTCTATTTTCTTCCAGGTTTCTTTAGACTCTGCTCGCTGTTGAAAGATGGGAGAGATAGAAGGAACATACAGAGTCCTGCAGACTCCTGGCTCTCGTTTGGGTGTCCAGAAGACCACAGGAGTGAGTACCTTGGAGCCGGGACAGAACCTCTCTACTGCAATGGCATCATCGCCTGCCAAAATGCACGAGCGGGACCTACCGATCAAAATAAAGATGTTGGACAACACAGTGGAAGTACTTGACATTGAGGTAAGACAGGTTTAAACCTCATTTCAAGTACACTTAGCCTCCGATAAGGTAAAGCTCATAGGATATGCTACTGTACAGAGCTGGGACATTTTGAGGCAATATCTGAATAAGATTCCTGTAGGGATTTTACCTACTTACAAGCAGTTAAATGAGTAACACATCATGTTTTTTAAAATCTTTTAAGTATAACAGATGTTTTGCGTTTTTAACAGACTTTAAATACAAGCGCATACTGTAACAAGAAGCTTTAACTGTTATTTGCTTTGGGGTAGCACCAGCTATCTTCTGCCAAACTGTTCTTGCTTCCTGAGCCACATGCAGCTTTTTCGATTTGGCAGTTGGGAGAGCAGAAGGGCTTTTTTTCAGTTACTGCTTTTTATTAATTATTGTAATGGCTTGTATCCTCTTCAAGTAAACTTGCTCCTATTTGAAAGTTTTTGCTTGTTGCCACACTTTGGGAGGGAGGCATCAGAGGGGTATCAGTGTTTCTGAAAATTTGTATTTAAAAGTATGCTGGCTTAGCAGTTGGGGAAATCTGCCTTAAGAAATACAAACTGCGCTCAAATTGGGGTAGTTCTGTTTTTAAACAATCAAAAATTTTTGCTCTTCAAATTCTTGTTTCATTCTCAGCAATAACATCAGACTTTAATTTTAGCTTGCCTAAAGATGTGTTGTTAGAAAACAGCTCTGTTGTAGTGAAGATACTCAGCTATCAGATACTCTACATTAGTATCAAATTGACTCGTAGCCTTAGTTTGTTGCATAGACTTAAACAGGTTTTTCCAAATAGAGTGAAAAAGATGTCTGTGGAGCTCTAAAGAAATAGTGGCTTTTGGGGATGTCTTCTACAGATTGCTGTCCAGCTATTCAACTCTCAAACATGAAATATGAATTTTTTTTTTTTTTGGATAAGTTTGAGGCTGTGCCTGTATCCTCCCACCTGAGGACACAGCAAACCCATCCATCCCTCATTTACTGCATAGAACACAAAAGCCTGTCTTTTTTTTTTTTTTTTTTAATTATGTTAGAATATTTTTAAAAAAAATACCTGCTGACTTTGGTTCTTTTGAAGGGCGGCTTTTTTTTTTCCCCAAGTTGGTGTAGATGTTGGTGCTTTTGTGTTTTGATTAAAAAAAAAAAAGAAAAAGAAAAGAAAAACAAGCACCCCCCCAACCCCGTAATTTTGAAAATCAGTGCAAGTCTACCTTAAGCTGTTAAAATCAAGAAAGAATTTATAACTCCTAGTTCCTGCTTTATTACATGAAGTCAGTGACTAGAAATCTCCTGTATATTAGCATAGATGCTTTCCTTCTCTTCCTTGTCATATTTGTACAAACTCTGTCTGCTCTTCTCATGCAAATCATCCACTTTCCTCAGTAACCTTACCCTCTTCATCTTACTTTATAACTCTTACCTGGCTCTTTCTGACACAGTCAAAGCCTGCTTTATTGTCTTTGATCTACTGCTGAAGGGAAGTCCTTTGACTACGCTCGCCTCTGACAACCTCAGAATCCTTTTTCACCTTCAGGCTCGCTGATGCTTGGGTGGCCCTGCGGTCCCGTCCTGGAGCTCTGCGCTAGCTTCTCTGCTGTTCTCTAACCTCTGAGCACCCTCCCTTGGTTCCCCTTGGTTCTTGTCTGTGCTCGGTATGGTTCACTACTTTCACAATATCTTGTTTTTTGAAACTGTCTTGACCTGGTTCTCCTTTGCCTGCTGGAACAGTCTTGACTGTATATCCTTCCAGTTATCTTCATTTCTCTCTGGCAGGTCCAATTTAGCTCCATCCTTAACCCCTTGTCTTATCCTACAGCACTTTGTTGTTAGCCTTTCCACCGAACACAAGTTCAGCTGTGGCTCGGTTCTTTACAGTGTCTCGACACTTGACTGTCTCTCAGCTCTAAATAAAATCAGCCTTTGCCTGATGAAACTTGCTTTTGATACTTATGTGTCAGCATCAAGCTTCACATGTAAAAAACATAAATTCCTCACTGACACTTTTTTTGACAGCTGTGAGTCATTCTCCAGTCTCACCTGTCTGACCAATAATGTGTTTTCTGTTCACCTCCGATTCCTTCATTTCCTTTAGTGGGCCATCTCCTGCAGGCATGCCGTACAATCTCTAGGATGGTGCTGTTCAACTAAACAGCTAAAACTCATCCCATCCAGGACCACCTAATTTTACACCTTCATTGTTGCGATCACCTTCTAGTTGGCTCTAGCCTGTCGGGTCTTGCTGCATAGGTACCCATTTCGTGTGTGCAGTAAGAGTCAACCTGCTCAGTCGTTGTTCCTTGCAGCTGCTATTGCCTGACTGTTTTTTGCATCGCTGTCTGTCTTTGCTTACTGTCTTTGTGGCTTCAAACGTAGGTTGCTTATCTCTGCTTTCAATTTCCTTCAGGGCCCTACCTTTAGTCTCCTGCAAGAAGGTACTTGGCTCCGTCCCCTAACTGGGCCACAATGCAGTACCTTTGTTTTTTCCCACCATGACGAGAGGTTTCCCATAATTAGGAACTATCTTAGTTTTGTCTTTTTGCCTGGAAAGCTCTCTCTGGTTACGACCTCCACAGAAACACCCAAATGTGGGCAACTAGCGTGCTGAGGCCATAGTTAATATCGTACTGTTCTTTACGAGGTCAGTTGGAACTGAGCAACTTAGAAACTTTTGCCTGATGTTGTAGGCAGTGAGGAGAAGGGGTCATCCCTTGTTCATCTGTAGAGCATCGAGCACAAAAAGGTCCATAGTCAGCAACTGTAGCATTAGGGTCCTACTAATACACTACCTACATCTCCTTTCATTTTTGTCTAAATGAGGTAGCAAACGATAGCAAACAGGGATGAGGTATTAAATTGTAGCCCTCTGCCTCCTAATTTGTTGCGCAAACTGGTGGGATAGCAGTAACTGCTGACTGCTGTTTCTGATGGAAAATTGAAATTTTCCACTGGGGGAATTGAGGGCAAGAGTTAGGAAGAGTCAGCCACATTTGCTGAATAGGTGGTGTGGGCTAGCACAGATGTGTTTTTTTTTTAAAAAGCGGCAAGAGAAATTAATGATTAAGCAGCGGTCCTAGAGGGATTGAGGCTCTGATTGCAGTGCCGCTTGCCCACTCCTCTTTGCTTTTGCAATTTTTTTCACTGGGTGTGGAAATGAGAGGGGGTGGTGTCTTCGTTAGCTGCTTCATGGGGTTTGTGTTTACCGATTCAGGTCAGGAATAATTTTTCAATGTAGTGGGACACTGAGGCCTTTCTCATAGGTGCTGTTGGCACTGCCTTCTAACGGAGATGTAGCTTATGGCAAAAGGTGTTTTGTTTTTTCCTCTTCAAGTCATTTTCCCTTCTGTTTTTAAGAACTGTGGCAAATAATGTTTTACTGAAAAAAGTGTGTCAGAAGTAGAGACTGACGAGGCACAGTGGTCTGCTTCTGGAGAGGGGCCTTCTCTTGCCGTGCAGTAGGGAGGTGACGCAGGAGCCCTGTGTACTGCCTCGCTTGTGAAGCTGCCTAAAATGAGCCACATCAGCAATTTTAACCAGACAGGATAAACCGAGTAGCCACAATAACGATTTAATCCATGCGGCTTTTCCTTGTTATCCCCTCCTTTCTCCAAGATGCATTTAAAACACTTGCTTATCCCCTGGCAGGTGTTGGTGCATACTCTCGTTTGGTAGCTCTTCCCTGTCACTTGGGTTTTCTAACTTGCCAAAGAGCAAGGAGAGAGGCTGGCAAAGTGGCCTAACGGATGGGATAAGAACAAAGTGGGAAAGGACAGTCTTTCCTTCATGTTATTGTTGTATCTAGAACGGTGTGTTAAAAGTTCAATATAGCTACAATCCACTGCCTTTTGTCTAAAATCCACTGTCTCTGTCTGCTCTCACCATCTGTACTGTAAGGTTTTCTTTCTAACTATGAATTTTGTTAATCAGTAAGAGGGAGCTATTCTTTAAAGTACGCTGGAGCAGAGCTCCTCTCCAGGGAATCTTTTGAATGTTAGGGGGTGCAGAAATGCTCAAAGGTTTTCTAGAGTTTAAAAAACTGAAAATTGCGTATTTATGGTTTCTCCTTTCCCTCCCAAAACAGAAGAGAATGAAACATATCCATCCAAAGCTAGGTTGGAATATTAATTATTTTTGTGAGTTGTGTTTTTTTGCCTTTTTACAGCCAGCTTCTTTAGTCAGTTCAAATCTTGCATATGCCATATCACGGGGTACCTGTCCTCCTCCCTCCAAGCTAAGTCTGTCCAAATGGGTGGTTTTGCAGACTACTAGATGAATGATTGGAAAATTCGATTTAATGCAGACCATGGGCACACTTCAAAGTAATTGGGGTTTTACAATAGAAGTTCTGCCAGCTTTCCTGATTTTCTTAAGAGATTAAACTTGGAGGCCAACTTTGATCAGCATAAAAATATGGCAGACTCTTAAGTAGAAGGGCCTGGGCTGGGTTTAATTTGCCGAAATGACCACTTGGTGAAATTATACTTGTCTGGTGCTGGTTATGGAAGACAATAAAATGTGCTGCAACAAAGGACAACTTGGGCTATAGGAATTTAGCGTATATGAAGTTGAGATTTATACTTGCTGAAAGCTTTTGCATTGATTTGTGGTGGAGTTGGAAGAGGAGTGTATTACAGCGACTGACCTACAGGCTGTCGAAGACATAAGAGTACAGCGTGTGCACCTGGGTTAGAGGAAACAAGGGGACTTTTTGCATGGCATAGTTGGAAGAAGAGTGGTACTGATGGTAGGTGAGAGTCTGGTGCTGTCTTAAAATCCTGGGAAGTTAAATAGCAGGTATAGTCAACAAGAAGGGGGTCAGACTTGCCACATCCTCCAGCTGCGTTCTCTGATGCAGTACTTTTTTGGGGGGTCTGTAGACAGGCAGACTGTAAGGTCTGCCTCTCTGACCCAGTTTTCTCTTTGCACTACCTTATAAGGCATTTAATGGCATTTCTGCCATCATGTGATGTTTAATATTTGGTCTATATGTTGTTCCTTATGTAGGAAATGCGTGTGCTTGCTTTCTAACATAAATTATGCTCTATGCTATGAGGAGGTGCCCCGGAAAAAGAAGTTTAGATTATTATGCTGCAAGTTTACCAAGCTCTGTTTGGGGAGAACTTGGCACCTCTTGAATTGCGTGTACTTCCTCTTCTCCTTCTGCGTGAACGTAAAATAAAATTTGGGAGTGAGAAATACTAATGCGTTATATTATAGTTGAATTTTTCTGTATTTTCACCTGCTGGAGAATGAATTCTGTAGAACTGTAATAGCCATAAAATCATAGCACAGTTCTTAGCGCTTAGCAAAACCAGGTGGGTCTGCCTGCCTGTTTCACTCAATGGGAAAACTTAAACTAGAATTTTTTTTCTTTCATGTTATTCTTTGTTGCGTTGCTTTGAGCACAAAAGTCTGTTCATTTTTTTTTTTTTTTTTTTTAAATATAATGAAGTAACTTGCTTCTCAGGAAAACATAAGTCCTGGTGTTATGCACATGTTAATAGTATGAGTTAGCTTTATGTTGGTTTGAATTTGCCTTAGATATCAGCTAACTTGTGTTGGGATTTCGGTTTTGCCCTGCAGTCTTACCATGCTCTGAAGTTAAGTATTGTTTAAGGGTTTCTTCGTGGGTCAGGCTAGTGCAAGCGTTCTTGTGCCTTGGAGTGTGAAGCTTAGGAAAGGACCTTAGGGCCTTAGGAAAATGTTTTTTTGTTTTGTTGTTTTTTTTCCTATTTTCTGTATTTCTACCAGGCCTGTTGTTTCCTTGTACATGACTCAGTTTCTTGAAGGTGGTTGTATCTTTTCTCATTTTTTTACCAAGCATGTGAAAGGTGGAGCTTGTTCTGCATCCCGGTGGCGCTGTGCAATGTGTCCCTCTCCTTTTGACACCGGTGGGCGGCCTGGGAGGGAAACGCTCGACTCCACTGCTGTTCATGAAAACAGGCTAGTCAAATAAGATTACACTTTCCCCACCCTGTGTTTTCTTATTAGGTATTGTCCTCTCACTGCTCATGTCTCTTTTGGAGTTTACTGATGTACTCTGTGAAACTTACTGTTATATTACTGCAAAATTTAAGTGGCTTATTCTATACTAAGTTGAAAACAGCTGCTTGATGATTACTCTGTCCGATAGTGATACTGTCTTTGCTGGCTACCTATATGACTCTTCCTTGGTTTATTTAAATTTACAAATTGCATTATTAAAAGTGCAAAATTACTTTCCATCCGTAGGTATAGAATAGAATAATTGTGTTTAGTTATTGCGGTTTCTGTGCAGTTTGCAGGCATCCGTAATTGAAAAGGTGTCATGAAAACAGCACCGCTTCAGGTACCCGTTGTTTCCGACCAGCCGTCGGAGCCCACGGCCATGACTCGCTGCAGTCAGGGATGCTGGAATCAGGAGCTGGGCTGGGACCGTGGGAGGTTTTTGGGGCGGCAGAGGAAGCAATCTGACAGCTTGTACATGCCTCGTGACTTCCCGTGGTCTGGAGAGAGTGTTTTCAGCTTGTGCACACTGAAAAATGCTGCTTATCGGTAACTTCTTATGGTAGCATTAGTAACCTTTAGAACTTCATTGGGGCTGAAGCAGAAATTATGCAGCTTAAAATGCTGTTATTGAGCAGTTTTAAGTAAGAAATATGCATCTGTTGAAAATGGAGAGCGTGCTGTGGGCACTGAAAAACATACTCTGAAATGACTTTTCGGAGAGGCCTTCCTTACTGCGGACCGAGGCGAACCCTGAGCCAGTGTTTTGGCACCGCGGCTTCTCCGGCAGGACGGGGCAGCCTGCCGCCGGCTCTCCCGCAGAGCCAGGCTCTGACACGAGCTGCCCTCCTGCCTCTCCCTTGCTTTCCCTTCGCCTGCTTAGACCTTCCTTTCATAAGGGCATTTTTCCTTCTGTGCTGTAGAAGTATTAACAGCTTAAATACGTGGGAAGTGGGAGGACAGGCTGCTTCTGAATCCTATTAAGCGCTATGCTGAAGGAATCGAGATGCTGTGTTAGTCAGCTCAGTGTTTTTCTTCCCTCGCCGGGAAGAAATAGTCAAAATTCCAGAAAGAATCATAGCCAGATGTTTGTCATTGCTCCGGTTTGACTCTCCTAAATATGGCAAATAAGCTGCCTTAGGACTTATTTTTGTCTGACCTCAGAAGAGAAAGTTAGTAATTCGCTATTTAAAATTTGAAGTTATTATAGGGTTTAAAAAGAAAGTAATTGAAGCTTTGCAATTTGTGTACTGTTTGATTCTACGATATATTTTTTTAAACCTGTTATTTTGTCTTTGGGGGCTTGACTTTTTTGATTCTATGTAGGAATGTGGTATTGGGTGGGGAAAGGTAAAACCGCAGCCATTTTCTTGGCAGACATTTGGTGTGCGTGTGTGGTTTTTTTGTTTCGTTGGGTTTTTTTTAAGGGAAGATGTGAACTTAAATTGTATTATAAAAACAAAAATTTACATTTCTCTGGACATTAGGTGTCCCATTATGTGAAAAGAAAATTGAGTTACACTGCAGCAAAGGAGAAACAATCTGAATATTCCTGTACAAAAAGTCTATTATATGCACATATTGTAACTTAAAACACAGAAACCATTTAATAAAATGGTGATCAAGTGTTGTCGCAGTCCTTGAAATATGAATTTTTCAATTCTGAAAATGGAATTTCAGAATTCTGAAATAACTGTTTGTATGGCTGTGATATACTATAGAGAGTATGCTTCGCCACGTGGTGTGCATAGATGGAAGAACTTCTCTTGTATGGGTTCAGAAGAGTGAACTGAGGAACAGTACGAGAGCCAATTTACTTAGCTTAACATTGAGTTGGTGTAAAGCTGAACTCTTTTTAAGCTCTCTTTAATTTATCGTAAGCATACTGAGAACTTTCTGCCTGTAATTGTTCTGTCTGGATGAGATCTGATAAAGTAAACCAATGCATAACTTAATGATCTTTGCATACGTGCAGTGGTACAATTCTTGTACTTAATTCCTTTTGGGTGCCTTCTGAAGTAACTGATATACAACCTTGTAAAATTTAACCCTATCCCAGCTGAAACCAGGACATAAAGAAAAAGCTGTTACCTGTTAGCTTCCTTACTAATTTCAATAACATGTTGTCATCACTAATAAAGAAAGGAAATACTGTTAGTTTCTTAAACAGTTCTGTGTTAAGAATGCAGGTGTTCATTTCTTTTTTCATAATCTAGTAATGAAGGATTCTTTTTTCATAATCTAGTAATGAAGCGGTAGTGAAAAATAGCTGAAATTAGTCTTATGCCATTCTATCAAAATAACGGTAAGAAATGCTGTATTCAAAAAAAAAAAAAAAAAGTAGTTCTTTGGAAGCCTCTTCTGGGTGTGGGTGACATTCAAAGTCGGTTCCACAGATGGATAATTCTGTAGAATATATAGAGCCTGAAAGGGGGGAGAAAAAAACCCCAAAAAACAACCCACAATCAGATAAAGAAAGCTACAGAAATGCAGTGTGCTAAGAGGCAGTTCAGAGAAATTTTAGGTTAGTGCCTACTGAAAAAAGGGACTTGATGTTGAGCAAGGATGGCATCACCTGGTACCCGGCTGTGTTCAGAGCAGCAAAGCCTTGTGAACATGCATTTAAATAAACAGGGTTGCAAAAGCATACCTGTGTGTCATTTGTTTCTCCTTGCAACAAAACGTATTTCTGGCAAGGGCAGCGTTGCCTACTTGTGTAAGAGAGAGACCTTATAAATCGAATATTTAAAAAACTGCTGTGGTGACAGCACCTAGTGTAAAAGATCTACCTTTTAAGACTGTGATGTTGGATATGGAGGGGGGAAGACCCGTGTGTCTGACAGAGCAGTTGTTCATGAATAAAAATAAGAAGTTTAAAAGAAAAGGAAAAAAAAAAAGAGTATTGAGCTGCCAAGTAGTCTGTATTGTGAGTTCAGAGACACTCCTGGAAGTCTTTGAACAGCTTCTGCATGCGCTGCTGCCCTGACCTGAGCTATGTGGTCAAAACCCACAGGTACAAAACATGGAGAGGAAACACAAATTGGACTCTCTAAATTGGAGTATATTGCTATTTAGTAATCTCTTTTCACTTGTAGAACTTGTGGTGCCTTTTTGACACGTTTCTAGCACCATGCTTGGGTTTTGCTCACATGCACGTATTTTGGAGCGCTCTTGTGATGGTGAAGGTGGGTTTGAAAACATCACTTAAGAAGTTGTTTCTTCCCAGACTCATGGCAGCGGAACGGAAAATGAAGTATTTTAACTATTAATGCCTCTTCACTGCTCAGGCAAGAGAAGTGATGGGGGCTCAGTTGCAGAGCAGCGAGATCCGGGCTGACGTGTTTGACATCTCTGCTACCTGAGCTGCTACTCTTCTCCAGTGCCCCTGGCACAAGGCTTGGGCACAGCCCTTGGTGGAGCCTGAGCACAAAACAGGAGTGGTAAAATACCCATATTAGTTTAAAAAGAGGAAAGAGGACTTTGTAGAGGCTCTGTGTTAGACCTGTCCGACATGTACTTCAACTGAAATCATGAAGGACGAGCATCATTGTGCTCCTCAGCCCACTTCTCGGGCAGCTAGCCTGCAGCCAGAGGTGTAGGAAAGACTCCTGCTGGAAAGGGGGAAGTTACAAAGCTTTGGCCTTATCTAATCTGGCCTGTAGGTATTTATTAACCCATCGCCACGGTATCGAAGCTCTGCTCAAAGTACAGTGGGGGGTGATGTTAGGACAGCTGGTACAATTTCAGTTTTGCACAAAACGAAAGATTGTTTTGGCCTTTCCTGTAAAAATACCTGATTTGTGTAAAGAATCTTTCATGATCATCTTATTTCCTTAATGTTTTAAACTATTTCCTTCGGGCAGGCTTCCTCAAGTGGTGTGCCAACCTGGAGTACCGTAACACCTTGTAGGGAAAGCCAGATCAAATCTGGTTGATGGATGATGGTTTTGAGGCAAGAGCATAATTAATGGAGAAAGACTAGCAATTTTAGTATTCTTTTTTTATGAACAAAGGGAAGCCAAGTAATGTCTGTGTTTAAAATGACTTAAAAACATAGGGTTTTATTTATATACACACATATGAAATGATGCTGTGCAAGTTCCTAGACTATCTACAGTCTAAATGCATGAAGCGGCCAGGCATGGTAGAGAGGGTGGGTGTAGGAAGGTGCAGGGGTTTGCACAAGTATGTAGGGTCTTGTAGCAAAGTTCGGGGGGGCGAAATTGAGATCATCAGTCTCCTAACTTCTAGTTTCTGAGCTTTATTATACTGTTCTACAGCTTGTATGAACAAAGTAGGTGCTTAGATGTTCTGTTATGAACCTTAATTTCTTGAAGTGGAAAAAGGCTTTTTTTGAGAATGGCTATTAATGGCATAGTGCCCATTTTGACAGCAGGCCATTTTTATAACTAGGCACTTGTATCTGTCCTTGGTTATTTCAGCCACCAAGATGTTTAAAGGCTTGAAATAGTGCAGACATTTAATGTGGCATGCTGACGAGGCTTAGCCCTTTCAAGTGTGCGCTTGGTGTTTGAGGAAGGCTGTTGGTGCGGCATTGCTCTGGCCCTTTGCAGATTATTTGAAATAGTACGTGTTGTAAAAAAAGCCCCAGCATCATCATTAGCGCAATTTTCTGGCTTTTCCACTGCCGCGATCTTCGCCGCTGCATGGGATCAGCCATCCCAAAGCAGCTGCTTTCCATGATACTGTCACCGCTGTCGTCTGAATGTTTAATAATTAGCAAGCATCAACTGTGGTGCCAAATTGTCAAGCATAACATCCTGCAAAACTCTTTCCAATGATGTGGTCCAGAGTTTTAATTTGGGTGACTTAGCTGTTCCCCAGGTAGTCTAGAGCAGTGTATGAAGCAGAGATATTGGGGGGTGCGTGTTTGTATTTTTCTCTCCAAGTAATAAAAGCCACTGAGAATTTCTGCATGATGCCCAATATTTTTTATGTGGCTCTTCCATGTTTGTATATAGCGCTTAGGGATCATGTGTTGGTTGAATGCTTAACCATGGGGCCGTTTTGTTTTTCTTGGAGCACAATGTGTTTTATTTCGAGTGCTCCAGGTATTTCAGCACGAGAGCACTTTTGGAACTTGGGACCATTTTTTGTCTCTACGTGCTATCTACCTAAGCATACACTTCCCAGTCTCGTTCACATAATTCCCTCCCTCTTGGGGATCTTTTCCCATGTCAACAAATTATTGTTTTCCTACTTTCAGGCATCCAGCAAGTCTAGCCACGCTGGAAAAGCATGTTTGTTGGGTAGAGCTGGTTCATTTGGCAGTGAAGTGCTTTAACACTGCTTGAACCTTTAAATGATCACAGGTTTTAAAGCTAACCTTAATTAAATGAGCCAAAGGCTTACATTTCTAGAATAATTTGTCTGGCTGTGGATTCTTGTTTTTAAAAAAAAAATCAATCAAACAAAAAAAAAACCAAACCAAAACCAAAAAAAAACCCCAAAAAACCAAAACACAACAAAACCAACCACTGAAATCTTAGGACAAAAAATCTTGGGGGGGAGTCTTAGCATTTTTTTTAAAACAAAAAATTATGCCCAATATGCAGTGTAATAATGTAACTTGAAATTTGTATTTGGTTTGTATTTGGTTTTTCATCTTCCTTATTTGAGTAAATTGGATTTCAATGCCGTGTGTGTACTGTGGCACACAATATTTAAAAAAAGAAGTACACTTCTAAGGTGAAAACGTACGGTATCTGAATTTGTGAAGAAGTTATGAAATCGTTTTCAGGGTGGCAGTGTATTTCCAAAGTTCAGTCTGTGACCGTGAAGTAAGAAGTGCCGCGCGGCCGTGGCTGGGGGCTGATGTGGAAGCTCGGGTTGCCCCGACGGCGGTGCTTTCCAGCGTCCGGACTTCGGCGATGGGTTCGGCTTCCTAGGGGTGAGCTGGGAGGGCCCAGGGGTTCTCCCAAATGGGAGACCTCCGGAGCGCTGGCAGCTGGCCCGTGCTCCCTCAGGTGGGAAAAAAAGTTTTTAAAAAAAACCCAATCTGGTTCATACCAGTGACTAGGGTAGCAAATTGGAAGAAGTTTCACGAACCTTACCTGCGTGCTGGGTTGACTCCTGTAGCTCTTGACCTAATTCTGGAAGAAGTCAGGATCGTCGTCTTCAGTAAGCGGCAGGTAGAGACTGCGGTGGTGTGAAGCAGCGGGGAGGACCCTGTACGGGAGAGTCAAATCCCCTGACATCACAGGCTGTGCATCCGATGCTCTGTAAGTTGTTAAATGCACTGCAAACCCTTTTTGGTATTGTCTTAGTAACATAACCTGTAGATGGGACCTGTCAGTATGTAGGAGTGGATAAAACAAACACATGTATTTAAAATACAGTTTTCTTCACAAAGTATTAAAAGAAAAATTGAAATAATTGAAGCTGAAAGTTATTGCTGAATGTTCAGATAATCAAAATGAAATAGTATTTAAACAGTATTTGGCTGAGCACGTGAAACCAGAGTTTGATACATCTGTTGATACCAGGTACCCATTTTAGTGGGGAGGTAGGGACTGTTTTCATTTGAGTTACTTGTTCCAGTCAAAATTGAAGAAACTAATAAAGTACTGAAAAAGACAACAGGTTTTTTTTTTTTACTTTTCCAGTCTGCGGATTAAAAACTACATATGGAGCCATAAGGTCGTCTTGTTTTAGCCATGAAAACGAAAAGTTAATGAATGGTATTCCTTGCCATCTTATATTACTTCCTTCTAATAAAAGTGGTTTAAACGTACACCCTGTATTCATAAATGCAGTTTTTGTTTATATGTGGCATTAATGATATTTATTAATAGGGAGTTTTGAAGATGTTTTTTATGTATCATGCTGCATTTGGACAGAGATCTAACAGATTACAAAAGGGCTGTAGATAAACAGAGCTATAAACTCACTGAAATGTTTGTATATTTCTGGTTAAGAAAGGAAATAACAAGTCTAGTGTAACTACTGTATTTAGTTGCCAATTGTAACTTTTTTAATTTGCCAAAAGATGAGATATCACTTTTTCATTAGGAAGACCACTAAAGTGCACCAAAAGAAAAAAAAAATTCCTGGGTGGTCAAGGGGCCTTTATTTAAATCAGTTCAGTTGACTTTTCATGCCTGCGCTTCTCTTTGGCGGCTTGTGGGGTGCTCTGTGTTGGCCACTTGTCGGTGATGATGTCAAATAGAAACTTCCTCCGCTCTTGCAGATACACTGTTTACTGGAGGATTTGGTCTCCCAACAGTTGCAGATTTCTGTAACACAAAATCCAAGGTCAGCCAGTGTTTGCTGAAGTTGTGGGCCGGTGGCTCCTCCGGCTCTGGCTGCACGAGTTTCCGTTCTATACCTCTGCTTTATGAATCTCAGTTTTTTCCAAACTCTTGGGTTTTAGACTGATTTCCCCCCCCCCCCCCCCCCATCTCCTCTAGCCTAATTGCTGCCAAAAGTGGATTTCATTTTTGGAAAGTTTGAGCAAGGGCAGTTTGTCCATTTTGGAATATGAGGATACTACTCATGATGAAAATACTGGGTTTTTTTTGTTTTTTAAGTTAAAATATGTGGAAGCAGAAAGTTAAGATGTTTTGGAAGACATGTGTGGAAGTTACTGGGGAAGAATTGGTTTCGATAATACTGAACTATGGTCTACTGAAAATCATAGGCTATGCGTTCCTAGTTTGTTTTTCTGTCGCCTTAAGCTAAAACGTTACGGCAGAGGGAGGATCTGCCATGTAGGTAGTGATATTTGAGAAAATAGGAAGTAACAGTTGGGATGATAAAACAAAAATAACTGTCGCTACGACTTTTTTTTTTTTTTAAATTTGCATTTTACTGCTCTGGCCTAAAACTTGCTAACACTGAATATGTTTACTTTTCTGAGTGAAAAATACAGATACCTCCTTCAGTCAAGAAACTTCAGCTTAAAATGTTTGTTCCTATTCCTTTCTATGCCTGGCGCTGGCTTAGTGCTGAGCCTGAGGCGTTGCTCCTTGCGCGGGCAGGGGATTGGCAGCGCAGGGCCCTCCGTAGCATCACCGCCTGTCGGGATACCCTGCTTGCACAGCTCTGACGGGTCTTGTCAAACTTAATCTGAATATACAAATCGGTTTGAAAAAATCTGTTGTACTGAACAGTCTTCTAATGATGACTTGTTAAAATAGTCTGTAGCACACTTAGAGCTAGGTCACTAGGGAAAGCTTTTGTTAGCTGCCTATTTAATTTCTTTTTTTACCCTGGTTTTTTTCTTTCTTTCTTTTTTATGTAGAGTAATTCAGTAATATCAGTAGTCATCGTCTTGGCAGCATATAAAGAGTAATTGAGATGTTTGGAATGGAAAGTATGCCGTGTTGTGAATTTGTATTGAAAATGGGACCTTTCTGAAATGCATTTATGCAGATTCTTGCCCTGACGTCAAAATTACAATAATTAAGTAATTACTTAAAAGATTTTTGCTTTGTGCTGCTTTTATGCAGATTAAACAATGACATGGAGCTACCCACTATATAACTTCCATTTTTGTCAACTTCGAAACGTTAAAGAAGCTTTTCAGAAAGGATGGCTATAAATGTAACAAACAATTTGAGGAACTAAATAGCTCTAACAAGTTTTCTCACAGCGTTTGAGACAATAATAAAAGTCTGTGTTCTGTCTCAAGCTTTTGTAACCCATTTTTATTTAAAAATTAAATTAAATTAATACTGTTCTTTTAAAATGTGGCATTGTTATTGTTGCTTTATACTTTGAAGGAAGTACTAAGAAATTATATTTAGCTTAGAATGAGGTTTTTCTTAACTTGTTACTGTAAACCACATCCAAAATTACAGTTGATAGCCCAGTCAAAATCATTTTACACTTTTAACATTTGGACGGCACCTTTATAATTTAATCAGTTGCAAAGTGCTCCCAGCTCCGACCGTCTTAATTTCTTTATCTCCAGTTTCTTTTGAAGGGAGTGCAGGCTCGGCAGTGGAAGGAGAGAGGTGCCAGGGGTACGTATGCGATACAGACTCCCTTTTGGGGAGAAGTGAAGGCAGCTGGACTGTCATCGGGCATGGAGCTTGATGGAGCCACAGAGACGTAACTCAGTTTCAACACCGTGCATGGGAGAGACCTGTGTATCATGATCTGATGGGGATAGTTTTAACAGCTGCATATAACTAGCCATGGACAGGACACAGTTTCCTTAATCAGCACAGCACACAGTTTGACTGTAAAACTTGTGAAAGATGTCTGGTAACAGTTAGACAAGTTAATCCAAGTTTATCAATTCTAACAGAAGGTGGTTGGAACCAGAATTACTGCTTATTTCACAAATGAGAAATCTGACACGTGGGGTCACAGGACCTCTCCTGGTCAATGGCTTCTAGAGGTTAATAGATCCATCCGTGAAAAGGCAGGCTGGTGTGGCCCATCTTCTGCAGATGGGAGTGTATGAGGTCGGTCAGGGTATCGCTGCATCCCCATGAATATCACTGGCTAAAAAGCATTCTCAAAGCTGTGGTGCCTGTGAACAGTAGGCATACAATAATAATAAATGCATGTGTATCTGTACTTCAAAAAAACCCCAAAGGGTCCTACTATATTTAAGGATATTTTCTTCTGTTATTCACAAGCGCAAAGCAAGAAACGTATTTCATTTGAAAGTTAAAAATTTAATTTTGAAAATGCATTTCTCCAGGAGCATGTCGGTCTTGTGGCAAGCAGTCTGTAACATGCCTGAGAAACATGCCTGTAGACAAAAGAGCAAGAATGTTATTTACTGAAGACACCATTGCCTCTATCATTCCTTGTTTCATTGTCATCATTTAAAAACCAAAACCCATACTCACAGAGTCTTCTGCAAGCACAGATTTTGGCTAAAAAAATTCAATTGTGTTTTTACAAAGAAAATGCCATTTTAGACATCACAAAACTTGCCCAGAAAAAGAGGAGAGCGTTCCTTCTCACCATACTGTGCCACCTCCCAGCCAGGCATCTCTGTATTCACTGAAGTGACGAAGAACTGGCTCATTTCTCCTGACTTGCAGTTTTATTTGGGGGTTTCAGCATCAGTGGCCTGATCCAGCATGATACCAAGAAACTTTCTGAATGAATGGTGTTTGTGCCAGGTGAATTCGCCTGACCTGTGCTTCATACCCGCGGTTGCCCTTATAGCTAACTGTCACTCGTGAAAGCATGAATGAGAAGGACGAGCCGATCTCGTCTCATTCTCTGTCCTTCTGTTTCTGTACTTTTCTTCTTGGTCATAGTGTTGGATTCAGTCAGCTCCATTCACATCAGTGCGATTTACTAAAGCTGTTTCAGATTTGCAGTACTGCAGAGCTGTCATTCTTTTTCTCACTGATGTTTGGGGTTTTTTTAAGTGGTACAGAGGTATTTAGCTAAATTTCAGAGTTCTAAAAACATCGACAGTGTTTTTCCTGTAAGAAGCAATTACTCTTGAATTTTTATGCATCTCAGTAATGTGAACTTCCCCAACTTTCACCATCTTTTTTTACTTTTTGAAAACCCTCTTTATTTTAACCTAAAGTGGCCCATTCTTTCTGTTAGATATTTTCATTTGCACATTTTATTAAATTATTCTAATTCTATTACTAAGTTATTATAATACCTAATACTTTTAAAAGATACACCATTCTGAGTTTAAAGAGGCAATTACAGAGCTGTGTGCCTGCTTTGATGGGAAAGTTGTAGAGTCTTCCGGCACTTTGACTTTTCCAAATAAACAAGACCTCGGTGGCACGAATGCCCGAGGTGTGTTCTGCCACATAACCCGGCCGACCAGAGTGATGCCAGACTCTGTGGCCACAGTGGCAGGATTACTTCCATGGTCCAAGGTAGAACATGGATGTCAGTGGCCATGCTACCTCCTTCTGCAGCCTACACTAGCCGTCCTGCTAGCTTTTGTGCGTTGCTGGAACAGGTACCGAGGGATGTGAAAACCCTTTGGATTCTTTTCTGTGTGATCCGGATGGACTGATGTGCGGGTTCATAAATGCTATTTTTCTTGTGGTGGCTGCTATAGTCATACGATAATAGATGCTGAGAGCAAGCTTGTATGTGGACTCAAGCGTAGTTGTTTTGGGTGTGCTGTGAAAGTTTCCTGTTTTCTCCCATGTTACCGTAGGTGCTTTCTGCCAATGTTTGGTTTGTGGCTTTGCACCTAACTTGGCTGTTGAAAGGGCTAGTGAGTGGGTTTCTTGAGGGAGGGATTCATTGCAGATGACTTTACACAGAAGGCATGGTGCGAGAGGAGGGTGTTTGGGTTCCCACTATAGCCTTCCAGTTTGTTTATTAATTAACAGAATAAATACTATCACCTTGGGTTTTCTTGAACACTGTTGTAGGAAAAAGTTAGGGCTTTTCAGAGGTGTTTCTTTGTAGAAGACAAGTTCTAGTTCTATCAGTAAAAGCCTTGTTCATCGCAGCACATGATGCCTGTGATCCCTGGCAGCGCTCAGCCTGGCCCCGTGAAGTCCTGCTTGCGCAGCTCTTTCCTGCGGGGCCAGACGGGGCTTCCTAGGTCAGGAGTAAATTCTGGTCGGGTGCAAACCACCCTGCGCCAGCCTTCCTCGGCTGTCTTGGGCTCGCTTAGAACACCTGCATACGTTTTCAAGTCTTGCTGGTGTGAAGTTTGCACATGGCCGTGTGGTCCCCGGTGTTGGTACGAGCGAGGGGGTGTGCATGCGAGCAGGATTTTGGCAGCCTCTGCTTCAGTCTGCTGCAGCTGGGGGAGAGCCACACCGTCCAGCTACACAAACAACTGGTGCTGGTTTATTGAAGGAGCTGCAAATAGTTTGCAGCTGATCTAGTCTGGTCTCATAGCTGACCCGGCTTTGAGCAGGAGGTTGGATGTAGTTGACCTCCGGTGGCCCCTTCCAGCTTGAGTTCCTCTGGTTCTGTGGAAGTTGTTTGTATGGAGCTGTGCCTGTATATTGGATGTTTGCGTGTTACAGTGACAAAAATAATGTGAAAAATCTTTGAGATATTTTTCTATATCTATATCTATACAGTTTCTAAAGATGCTATAATATTTTTCTAATTTACTGTAAACTTACTCATCTTCATCTCACTGTGGTTTGTTTTTTTTTTTTTTACTTCCTTAGTCAAAATACTATGGCCAGACATTATTGACAGAAGTTTACAAGCATCTGAATTTGATTGAATCGGATTACTTTGGGATTGAGTTCCAGAACATCCAGTCATATTGGGTATGTACAGTTCCCTGACGAATTCAGTATAGTAAAAAGGTTGGGTGAATGCACTAGTTCGAGTGTCAAAAGTTTCAAAGTCTGCTGGAATCTTCTGTAGGATTATCTCTTTGATTCTTGTAAATCTGCTTTGCTTACCAGAATGACAACTAATAAAGCAGAGGGGAGGAATCAAATTCTACTTCTTGTTAAATCTCAAAAAATGTATAAAGCAGTTAAATAGTTGCTGATGTTCCCGCTTTCAGGGACATAAATAAAATCCTCCTTCCCTCTGAAAGGGGGGACATCAACTCAAAGTGTAGTCTGTGGACCACTTATAAAATCATGTTGCAATGTATAATTTTGGTAGTGTTCATATTTATCTTCAGTTAATTCAGTCTTCAATTAATTTCCCTGAAGGGTCATTATGAACCTCTTTCTAATAAATATAAACCTCAGCAGATATATAGACCCGCAAGCTTTTTAAATCATTGATCTGGATAAACGCTGACACTCTGTAAGCCTCCTAGTCGCTTATCCTGTACCTTGCAAAGAGGACAATATGGCTTCTAAACTAGAAAATGTTCCCCAAACTATGTCTTTTTTTTTTTCTATTACTTTTTCTAGTTTTAGGATTCACACGCAGAAAATGTGACTGAACATAGAGAATGCTAATAGCACTAATACACGCTGCTCTTGAGCTAAGGAAATACAGTAAAGCTTGTTTAGTTTCTGTTTCTTCTGCAAAGCGCCCAAAGTGTTTCTGCATCTTAAAATCCTCAGTTCTCTCTCAGGCAGAGAAGTAACTAGTAAGGACCAACATAATTGTCTTGTTACAATTTTTTGGGGGGGGGGGAAGAAAAAAGAAAAAAAAGTTGAGCATCCAGATTATTTGGCATTAGTTTTATGGATGCTCCTTTTACTGGAACAACAGTAGTCTTTCTCTAAAAATCTGCTTGTCAAAAGAGAAAAATTGTGGGAAATTAATTTGAGTAAAAATACTTAAGTACATAGGTAAGAGAGATGGACAAAGCATGGAAGGGAAGAAAAGTTGGACCTTGTCATGTTTTCCAGACCTTCTGTAATTCTGTAGCCTGGCTCCTGTCTATGGTCGTGTGTTTTGGCATGATTTCTGTCTTCTCAGCAGGGGTGGTGCGCTTTTGCTGACTTGACTCTTCTCCTGTCCAGATGAGCTTTAAGCACGGATCAGTGTTTTTTCTATTGATACATGATAAATGTCAATTCAAATAGATAAGTACTTTTTTAAAGCAAAGGAATTACTGCAGTGAGGAAGAAATGCATACTCATAAATTACTGCTTTATTTGAATTTACTTTTGATGTTTACATATTGTATTCAAATATGAATGTCAGTTTGTAATTTTTTTTTTTAATTTCAGATTTGGCTGGAACCTATGAAACCTGTTATTAAACAAGTACGGAGTAAGTAGTTTTAAAAAAGGAAGTTTTCCTTAATTTGCATCTGCTTTATGTGGCTTGCTTTCACAATTACTACTTGATTTACTGGTTATGCTTCCCTGAAAATTGTATTTGGTGTAGGGGTGATAGTGGTTCCTGTTTGGGCATGCAAACCTGACGTTTTTAATATGTAGTATGTGGTGGGTGGAATGGAAACTTACTGAAGGTATGATTTCTCTGTGATAAATATCTAGATAGATTGGGTCAGCTGCTGTTAAGTTTAAGTGAAACATGACATTTGCTGCTTGTGAGTTTTTTTAAGTTGTGTTGTCTTAATGGTGGAAAGAAAAAGGAGTATTCTGGCTTATTGCACCTGTTGCATGGGAGGAGGTGGCGTCATGAGATCCTGTCTGAGAGCTGAGACACCTTTCAGAAGGGCGGCAAAAAGCTGCACTTAAAGCTTGCTGACGTGCAGGGAATTTCAGCGGGGTGGGTATTTCCATCTCATTCTCAAAAACTCTCTCCAGTGTGTTCAGGAGCAGCTTCGCTAAGAGAGCAGAGGTAGGGATCTCCCTCCTGGTGGGTGGCTGCATCTTCAGAGTCCGCTTCGTTTCGGTTGTGAAATTTGTTTCTGCTCTTTGGCCAGGAGGATATTGCAATAGTGATGCTATCTGTGCTTTATGCTACTCTAAAAAGTAATATGAGGTGCACTCTAGAGGCTAAAAATAATTGAAGAATACAGTGTGCTAGTTCTTCTGATGTTGAAAGATTAGATCAAACTTTTTTTCCCTTAGAACTTGGTTAAGCTGTTTGCTTATTTTCTGTTTCTGATTGTAAAGGCTTTGTGAAAGAACAAGATCAGGAGGATGTGATGAATTCCTACTCCTTTCAAAATCTTAATTGAAAAATGTTGAAAATTAGTACTGGGAGGTAGGTTTTAGTTACTCTTCTGCCTAAAACTGATTGCCAGAAAATAAAAAATCACCAATTCTATCTAGATTTTTTTAACTTTAAGGTCATGGTTTTAACTTTTACTGACATTCGTTTTTAAGCAGAAGAGCCAAACCAGCTATAAAAGAAGGCTTCCTTAGGAGGGTATATACTACTTTCACTCTCTATTCCCTCCCTCCGCCCTCCCCAAAAAATTGCTGGGAGTGCCATCGTTCTATAGACTCCATGCAGTTAGGCTTGTTCTGTTTTTCCAATGCTCCTGGCTGGAAGTAATTATGCCTTAGTCAAAAGATTTGGTGGACCACAGGTCTGCGATGATGCTTGGTTACTCCTTCTGTATCCTCTTCTGTACCATATAAATTGGGGAAACTTGGCCTTAGACTGTAGGCTGACGGCCGTGTGTTCCCTGATGATACATATATTGTTCTAAAATGGTTTAAAACCATGAGGATGTGCTAAAATTTATGGCTGCTCTGCTGCTTGATGGCTACCACCCACATTATGTTGCCAGTGACACTGAAAGATTTCTTTTAAAATTTTTTTAATCTTAATCTGTAGGAGACACCAGTCAGTTGCCTGGCACATGTTCAAGTTCTGAAATCAGTTTTAAATTTGTAAAGTTTCAATAGCTCGGGTGAGAGCTCTTTTTTTCTTTTCTTTTTATGCTAGTTGAATGCCTTCCTGGCATTCTGCTCTTTTTAAAATTGAAATGAGATATGATTGTAGAAAGCCTTGGAAATATTTACAATTAAAATGTTAGTTGCATGTATAGTAATTTAAGCTGTTCTTTCACTGAATCCGGTAGCTGAGATATGATTGCACAGGAGCATCTTCCTAAGAACTCCTTTGACAGTACTGCTGAATACAAAGCCTTAAGAGGAGAATTAATTTAACTACTTGATAATGTGGACATTTCAGAAATAAGGGACTAAGTAAGCTGCAATAATAGAAAGACGTTTACATCTGCCAATACAGCTGTGCCAGGCTAGCCACATCTACCGCCGTGGCTTCAGCCTCTCCGCTCCCTGGCCGCGCTGGGGCTGCCCTTCCCCGGTGCCCCCCTGCCTGGGCTCCCCATCGGGTGGCAGCTGGATGCAGGCGGGCAAGCCTGGCAGCGATGCACGCAAAAGGCAGGCTGCTCCCTTCTGCACGCCCCTGCTCTGCGTGTGGCTGCTGGGTGTTTCCCAAGGGAAGGCGAAATTCTGTAAGAATGAGGTTTGGTGAGTTTGCTCATGCTGTTAAGAAATGCCTGAGCTTGGCATGGATGGATGATCTTTTCCTATATTCTCACTTTAAGAAGTTGTGTTGAGGTTCTTTTTTGTTGTTTTTTGGGGGTTGGGGTTTTTGTTTGGTTGGTTTGGGTTTTTAGAATGTAATGATTTTGGAATTAACATTGTAACTTTTAGTCCAGCAGTAGGGGAATGTTAGAAGTTATCATGGACTTTAAGGTAATACAGCTCAAACCTGTTAGTTTATGTTGATGGCGATTGCTGTGTAATTGTTAGGCATGCAGTTCTGAGTCTTTGATGTGCTCTATAAAAACAAAAGCTCTAGTTTATTGACTTTTACTTCAAATTAGTCTTGGCTAGTGACCTATTATGAGATATATAGAACTTTGTGTTGAATGATGAGGATTTTATTTTTGATTAATTTCAAATGAATGCAGTCAGTTTTACTACCAAACCACTCCAGAAGGCAAGGACTTTAGATCCCAATTTTCAGCTTCCTAACAGGCGTACAATATCAGGTTGGCATTTGGGTACCTTCTCTGAGGTGTTGCCAGCTTTATATAGTCTTGTGTTCACTCTACCTGCATGGGTAATTTTTCCTGACGTTGTTGTTGTTGTTCTTGGTTTTGCTCAGATTTGGCTTCTTACAATAAATTCTGCATCTTGGTTAAGACTGGCCCAGTGTTTCTTTTCCTAATTAAAATGGGACTTATTCATAGAGGAAAGGCAAGATTAAAAAAAAAAAACAAAAAGAGGAGGAGTTGTGCTACAGAAGCAAATATGCAAATATTATGTTTTAAATTTTTAATATTTATTATCATTTAATGTAAGTGGTGCTCGGAACATTGCCAAAATTGCTCCCACAGCAATACTTTCCAGTTGATTGGTGTGAGTAACGTGCAGGTCTGTTCTTAACCTTGTGAAGGTCTTCCAAAGGCTCGGAGTATTTTCAGAAATTTGGTATAAAGTTTTATTTTCCTCACTTGGTGCGTCTCAAGAACTATAAAATCCTTAGTATGGTTTTGGTCTCTGCCAAATGTGAGCTTTGTGTAGCGTTATAGGGTGTTATTTCCAGCCTCCTTTCATTTCTAGATATTACACTGTAATTAGGATGAGGATTTTAGATTTTTGGTTCACCAAACCTTTGGTAATTCTGGGATCGGAGGCTGGGAGCTGCTCTTCTGACAGCTGTGATAGTCTGAGAGTTTGTTCTCCCAGCTACTTGGCAGAAAGCAAAGTTTGTTATTCCCCTGTTAGCAAATGAGAGGGTGAGTGAGCGTAGGAACGTTTGGCATATGGGAATCGGGTATTCCGAACAGAAGAAATTAGCGTACTTTGGGGTTGATGGGGTTAAATTGGACTTTGTCAAGCTTTAAGAGATCTTGGTGCTTAAAATAAATTAAAGCAGGCTGGCTTGTCCTTACCAACATACTCAAACAAATTTGGTTTTTTTTTTTTTTTTTTGTAATTTGGTTAAGCTTGCTTTCAGATGGCAGCGGCATGCGGAGTCTTGGGGTGGCTGGGGCTGGAAGGCACCTCTGGAGGTCGCGCGTAAGCAGGGCTGGCTTTGAGGTTCGGTTGGGTCATCAAATATGTGGGTATCCTGCCAGTAGTGCCCGGAGGAGAAGAGTCTAGCAAGAAGAGGGGTTGCAGTTTTTCCCTTCCCAGGTCTTCCTCTGCCTTTTAGAGGGGGTCCGTCTTTCTGCCGTTTGTCCTGCCTTTCTCTGGCTCCGCATGCTCAAGGCGGACTGTCCTTGGTCCTCGTGGCAAGGTGCACGCTGGGGACAGGTCTCGGTCTGTCACAATCGAGTGGACGTGCTCTCGGTGGAGCAGGGGGCTGCGGTGGATGAGTGGCGCTCCTCTTGTCCGGGTGATGCCTGCAAATGCGAGGTGGATGCTCAATAGCCTTCTGTAAGCAAAAGTTGTCTCTAACTGCCTGCAAAATACTTATCCTTGTCTGCTTTAAGAACAGGAAAAACAGCAGAACGGTGGTGCCCAGTAGTGGCACAGTAGGCGATTGTGGTACCCTGTAGTATTCCTCCAAAAACACTAGTGAAACGGGATTACGGGCATCAAGTCAGCCGGTTCAGCAGGCTGAGTTTGTGACGCTGAAACTGTTAATGCAGTCCAGTCGCAGTTGGGTTTGCTTGTTGTAAAATGTTACACAGAGCATTTTGGACTATTCCAAATAGTTACTTAGGATTCTGTTTAGATTTAAATGTTAAATTAGTTTTCTCCCTATTGTCGAGATTGACAAGAACAGTATAAAAAATGGGAAGAAATGGATATTAACAGGCGTGTCAGGAGCAGGCTGCAAATGCACTTTTATCTCCGTGGGGAGCCAGCTGGATCCGGCCGGACTCATGCATTCAACTCGTCGACAGCTCTGATGTGGCGGCTGGTGTTGGGAGAGCCTGTGGGATGCGTCTCCACCCTCCTCCTCTTCTGGGAACCTCTCACGGGGTCACCTGTGATGCCTTTTTATGCAGTCAAGTAGTTGCTTTGGGTTGTTATAGCTTTCATGTTTCACAAAACTATTTTTACAGCATTCAGTCTGCAGGCTTGCCTTGGAAGTAGTATAGATGGTTTTCAGAGGAACTGTCTGCTGTACCTCCGTTGACACGGACAATCTATACTCCATAGGCCCGCTATAGTGAGCTGGCAAGCTGCAAGCTGGCTAGACCTCGTGTGTGTTGTACTTCTGTGCGTGTTGGAAAACATAACATGCATGTGTTTATGAAGAACAAGAGCTTTTTGTGAAATGACTAACTTTTTTTATAGGACCAAAGACTACAATGCTTCGTCTAGCTGTAAAGTTTTTCCCTCCAGACCCGGGTCAGTTGCAAGAGGAATACACTAGGTAAAGTATTTTTTGAAGAATTTGGTTTGCATTACCTACTGAAACAAAAGGAAAGTAAGAGTAGGAGGACATTGCATCTGTTTCCAAACAAAACTTACATTGAAGGTGGGTGAAAGAGTGCTTTTCATTAGTGTCACAGTTTTAGCACACACATGTTGGCAGATGAATGTAATCGGGAAAAAATATTTTTCAAAATGGAAAACAGTACAAGTTAAGGCTTGCCAAACATCATAGTGTCAAAAGAGACAGGGGAAATACTCATATTTATAAACAGTACCTGTATAAAATAATCAGTACATATTTTAATAAATGATTTATCATTTAAACTTCTGAAGCCCACACTTTACGTATTCACCAACTAGCAAACATGCTTTACTGTTTTTGTCTGGAGTATTTATTGTGGAATTCTGGTCAGTGCTTAGAGCTCTAGGTATTTCATAATAGTATTAATGATATGTACACTATATTGTGAGTGTATTAAAGAAACCAAGATAGCTCAGCCAGATATGCAGAAAACAGAGCACGCGTTATAGAAGTCTTTAATAGATACTTATAGTACTTTAAAATTTAAAACACCTACCCACATTCAAAATGTATACCTTTTATTATCTCTTTGCCTCAAGAATGCGATACATAGTGTTTTAAAATTAGTTCTTCTTTTAAAAAAAAAATTACTGTTCTCTTTCAGGGTGTAATTCGTTAAAGAATATTGATCAGTCTGTCAGTTCAAAGGTTTATAGTAATGAGTTGTTGCCTATTTACTGGAGTCCTTATTATACCTTCTTTCAAGCAAAAAGGAAAGCACAAAAGACTTGCCAGCATTACATTCATAAAAATATATTAAAATTAGTTTAGGTTACTAAATCAATCCTTATCAGCACACTTTCAAGGCTGCCATGTTTTTCTTCTATCTTTCTATGTTTTGCAGGCAGCTTATTACTTATATAAAAGTGTTAAACAGAAATCTCTTTAGCCACTGATTTGGGAAATACTTTAATTAAATGAATATAGCGGTATAGAAAAAGGAAATTTAATTTCTTACTGTCTTTGTAGGCTGCTAACATGGAAGATATAACCACTGAGTAAATTAATTGAGTGCTAGCAGAAATGCTTGTTATTTTTCCTAACAAGATACTGGAATTGGTGATGTTCTCGCATCCTTGTTCTAACGGATAAAATCACTTGAAGTGTTCGTTAAGTTTCTTTCCAGCTAAAAATTACAGCTGCTGTGTTGCTTCACAAATCAAACTTGTTAAAAGTGTGGTTTTCCTTCTGCTTCCTTGTCCCTGCGTGTTCATTTATGCTGATAAATTGCACGGGATTAAGACACGGGTTGTTTGGTTTGATTTGACTGTCCTTGGTAGCAAGGCTTCTGTGTTATCTTGGAGAGAGGATGAATTAGGAGATGCTGGTTTTATAAAATACTGCTCAGCTGTTTTACTGTTCTTTCACATGTCAGGGTGGTACTTATAACTCCGGTACCTGTAACTCTCTCTCAGGTACCTGTTTGCATTGCAAATCAAGAGAGACTTGGCAGAGGAACGACTGACCTGCAGCGACAACACGGCCGCTCTTCTGGTCTCTCACCTTCTGCAATGTGAGTATCTCCGCTGTGGTGACATCGGGTGATGTTGCCATTGCTAACCCCAGTTAAATAGCATACAGAAGCTTTTGGTAACTAAAAGCATTTTCTGTCTCACGGTATTTCCTTCTGTACATGCAATAAACCCGTTGATTTTGAACACTGGCATTATCACCAGGGCTGGCGGTGGTGAGGAACAGCTGGCGCTTATGTGTGAGATGACTTTGGCTTCGTGGAGACTGTACGAAACCAAACCCCTTGCATGTTGTTTTTTTTCCCTGGCTCTGCAAACCAAGTCATTAGCACTCCTCATCTTCCAGACAGCTGCCTCCGTCTGCCTCCATGCTTCGTTTCTCAATTTCCCTGTGGCTGGGGGGAGATAAATGTGTAGAGACTGGGCTGAAATAAAACTAGAAACGTGCCAGAACAAGCTCAACAGTAGGGTTGTCAGCAGCTTTCCTCCTTGCTTGGGAGTGCAAATGGAAATGGGAAGCAACTGATTTGGAAGCTCTCCGTGTTGCTGCTCACTCAGTCTGTAAGTGCCTAAAGACCTAAAAACATGGCCTTTAAGACGAGCAGGTTGAAAAACTTGAGTGGGTTCAGGCACCAAATCAGTTCGAGCAGCGGCCAAGTGATAGTGTTTACAAATCTGTAACCTGAGCTGCAGAAATGGGTTTTTGTGCCTCCTTGCTGGCTTGAAACAAAAGCTGTTCAATGGTACCTCTTCACACATGCACTGCTAAATAGTTATTAGTTATATAATTCTGCACTGCAATATAACAATACAATTATAATAATATTAGTTATGGTGATTTTATTGGAAGAGCAAATCTATCTTGTGTGCATGCCATCAGTGAGTGACACAATGAAAATCTGCTCATGATCTTGCAGCCTAAGTTCTGCACTGCACAGTGCAGTGTGGAGCTGGTGAGCAAATCTCAGCATCTGGCCTTGCTTAGCTTGCTTCTACCCTGCTAGAAAATTAGAAGTGAGAAAGAATATGGTTGGTTTTAACATAAATTACTTTACAAAAGTGCCTTTCAGTTTTTTTTCCTTGTTGTTTTGTATGCTGGCTTGATTTTAAACAGGATATTGCTGTGTTCTTTTTAAGAACAGCTGCCTTGGATGAGATTATTAGTTCACTTAGTCCACTCTCCTTTCTCTGACAGTAGTTGATAGCAGATGCTATGGGGAAGCCCTCAGAAACGGAGCAAGCATATGGTGATACTTCCTTTGTTGCATCCATCCAGTAATCTTTGCATGTGGCCTTTCTAAGTCAAAGATTGACTCTGCATCTCTGTGTTTAGTTGCCCTTAATGAACTTTGCTTCCATGCATTTGTCTAACTTTTGGATTTGCTTATATTTTTGGCATCCTTCCATGAAAATGAGCTTCACAGCTTAGTTTTTGGGAGGTTTGTAAGATAACTTATATCCTTTTGTCTTTTAAAAAGCTTTGCATTTTAATTTAGTATTGTAACTTCATATTTTATTATCAGAAAAAGTAAATAACTTTTTTTAAGTTTATTTATTCAACTTGTAATTTTTATATACGTCTGCCATATGTTCTGCCTGCCTCATGCTTTTCTTTTCCAAGTCAAAGACTTCTGGTCTTTTCATGTCTTATCAGATGGAAGCTGTTCCACAGTTTTGATTCATGCTTTTTTCTTCTGTAAATCTCTTCCTAAATCCACAGCATCATTTCTGAAAGGTGTGAATATATGAAGGAGAGACCAAAACTCAAGATGTAGGTGTTGTGGGGATTTATAGTCACATAACACTGCTTTCTCTTTTTGCTACGTATTTATTTGTAGACAGTTCCTAATATCTAATTTGCCCTCTTGCCAGGTAGGCTTATCCATAACTATTTCACATATATTTAGACAAATTAAGTTGAAATATGCTGGTTTGGTATGAGGTATCTGTAAGGAAGAAATGTTTAGACCACCTCATGGGTCTTCTACAAGTCTCACATCTTTGACTGTAAAGACGTCTAAATTTTCCAAATGGTGTTCAAATACTGCTATAATCCCCAGGAAGTCTGCTTGGGATAAATGTGAGTGTTTTGTAAAATGAAGGTGGATACAAAGTGTAATGTACAAATTTGAAGCACTTAAAGGAAAATATATTCTGACTCTTGGAGTCCCTGTAATTCCTTACCAAATATTTTTGTTGTTCCTTTTCCATTGTTTCTTCTTATTCTAACATTGTTTTGTTTTCTGTAATAGCTGAAATAGGGGATTTTGATGAATCAGAGGATCGAGAACACCTTAAAATAAACCAGTATTTGCCAAACCAGGAAAGAATTGAAGGAAAGATTCTGGAGTTCCACAGGAAGCATGTGTAAGTGAGGATTAACCTAATGTATACTCCAGGGAGTATACCCCTAATGTATACTCCAGGAGAGCAGATGGACTAACTTGGTGGAGATCGAGCATGCTGCACGATACGATGATGTTAAGATTGTATAAGTTAAACACCATTTACATCTAACAAGAAAAGTTGGATGTAGCAATAGTTACATAGTTAGGACAGAGCTGTTGGGCAGTAGATTTTCTCAAGTGATTTTTCAGTGTACCTTTAATAACATACCAAAGAAAGCTATCATGACCTTGTAATAATGGTTTTAGGCAAAATCATTCTTCAGAATTTCCAGTCTACAAAGTTTTAAGTTCAGCTTGCTGTGAAAATCATAGGTCTTGCTTTTGTCTAAATAATTAGATATCAATTGCATTGTACTCATTCTGTACTCAATAAGCATAAAGGAAATGGAGAAGGGTGGAGGGGGTGGGGGAGAAATCACTTTCATCAGAATTTATGCAAGACTTTATCTTACAGCTGGTGTATTTTTGAAATAAGTAAAGTTTATTAGGGACAAAGAAATTATTTGCCACAAATGTAAAATTAATTCCAACACACAGTCAGGAACTGCAGAAACTAATGCTTTATTATTTGAAATGCCCACTTCTCCCACCGTGCGCATTCAGTGTACAGTAAGGTCGTGTGTTTTATGGTCTAATCTGGCTGGTCTTAAAATGTTAAGATCTACTCGGTGTGCGGAGTGTAAAATATTTTGATAAGAAAGAAGATCTGGACAGACAGTCGACATGGTGCTCGTCAACCTACAGGGAGGCTCTCTTGTGACCTAAATACTACTTGGAAGATCAGGGTTTGCATTGCACGATCTGTATTTGCCACATTTTCGTTTTTTTAGGCTTTTAAGCACACGATGTTAATATTGCTGAGAATTTTCAGACTATTACCTGCCATAATAGTCCTAACCTTGCTTGTGCAGTTCTCAGAGTCGACAGGTTAAATCAAGAGAAGGTGTTTGATAAAATGGTGATAGAGGTTTGATTTCAACTGATAGGTCTTTATTTTCTGTAATTTTTGAGACCTTGTGTATTAGGATTTAACAATTTGAAGTGCTTTTATTAGTTGTGAATATCCACACCACAGTTCATTGTGCATGGTTATGCGTTATAATCTAAGTCCTGTATTAGAAATGTAAATTTTCCTTTTGCTCTGTGTGGGTAAACTCGGGGATTATTACTGACTGACTTTCTTTTAAGGCAGAACAAGGAGGTTTTTCAGGGTAGCATCTGTTTTTAAGGCTAAGACACATCCTGTATTATTAGAAAATCAGTTCCTGAGAATTTCAATAATTAACTATTTGCTTTTTATGATCACTCATTTTCAGTTGTACTGAAATTATCAGTACTGATGGAATTTCAGCTTTGTTGATTCTTGATGAAATCAGGTGTTTGTTACTTTTTTTCTGCTTTTGAACCTTTGAGGTGCGTGTGGAAATGATTAAGGAACAAACTGAATGTTGTTTTGAAGTAATTTTGAAGTAAATTAAAATGTATGCTAGGATTCTTCGCCTTGGGAGAAGGTAGCTGAGGGAGGTAAACCATTAATTGCACAGAAATATTTCATTATTTTTCTCATGTCAAAAGAAAAGTGCTGAAACAATTAGGCAGTAACTTCAAAGCAAATTAAAAGAAAAGGAGGAATGTCCTTTTCATATAACTTGTAACGACATTGTGAAACTTATTGCTGCAAGATGCTGTGGAGTCTAAAGCTACAAACGGCTTCATGAAGGGGTTTGATGACATCATGCAATATAGGCTGATGGCTTTCAAATTTGAGGTGAAATGTGTGATTTTGTAGTTCTGTGCATGGTCTGGATGTTCTTATCCCAGAACAGCCCTTTGTTAATCACGTGCCTGGATCTGATTGAGTGCTTCTGCTTGTGGGGAATTTTCTTGGTTTACTTTTCTTGATGGAAAGGTCGTGGCTGTCTTCTGAGTGAGTCAGGGACTGGTAATTTTATTAATTAGTTTTGAGCTTTTTTCAAACAAGTTACTTCTAATCACTCTTTAGAGTAAGGATAGTTTGTATTTTTGCCTGTCAGGAAGAAGTCAGTGGAAGGTTAACAAGAAAAGATTCCTTGCTTCATAAGTGTACTTTTCATTAGTTCAATGAGAATTGCATCTAATACAGCCATATTATTAAAATGATTGCAAATCTTATTTTAAAGCAATGTTTTAGAAGTGTACATTCAAACGACGGTAAGATTAAAAGCTGAGGCATGTGCTTTAGAAAAGGTTACAATCAAACGTTAGTGATACCTGAGTACCTTGGACGCATGTTTTAAATCCCCCTGCACCTTTGGAAAAATTTTTGTTAAAGAGATGTAATTTTGGAAGCACTGCAATCCTAAAAATAGCTGTGACTTCCTTACATGTCTCTTCTCTCTTCCTTTACCCAGGGAGTATTGGCCACCCTTTTCCATTTTTAGTAGGAGTTGTGAAGGTCCCGTGTTTTCTCAGAGTTTAGACACATTTTTTCCTCATTTCTGTTCCAAGGAGCCAGCAGGAGCACGGACCTCGGCTGTTCGCCGTCTTCTTAGTGATGCGCAGTGCGGTTAAATGGACAAAATGCTTCTCTCTCGCATTGTGCGTCATATTTTTATTTTTGTGTTTTATTTTCATTTTTTATTTCCTTCAGTTGACCTTATTATTCCCCCACTTGCCTTTAGCGGACTGATACTTTCTTCCCCTGGTGATTGCTTTTGACAGAGACTTCTCATATAAACAGAGCCTCCAGGAAAAGAAATCCATTTCTGGCAGGATGGCTCATCTCCAGATCGCTACTGCATCATCTTTTTTCTGCCTCAGTTTTCCTTCTTTGCAGCCCTTGCTTTGCCTTGGACACACTTACTCGCACACCAGTTCACAGGGGGTTTCTGTCTCGTGCCAAGCCGGGAGCATTGATTTGGCTTTCTGGGGCTGGAGCTGCAGCAGGACGCCTTCTGGCGCCGTGTGCGAGTTGGAGCAGGAGGATGCGGATGCCTTTGCAGAGGGTGCTCGGTCTCTTTGGATGACGCTATGGAGCGTCTCTTCACGTTAGAAAGTTGTGGTTGGTTTGTTTGGTTTTTTAAATTTTTTTTTATTGCTTCACTGTAGCTATCAGAAGTGGTAGAAGAACATAAAGCTGAATAAAACAGAATCTGTGTATCCAATCCATTCTGTATCAAAAGAAGATAAGATATATTGAGGATGTTGTATTCAGAAAGATGGGAATTGAAAGCTTATTTTCTATTAAATATCCTTTAATTGTTTCTTCCACTTTTACAAATACTTTCTTTTACTTTCACAAATACAGAAATTTGGTTTTTATATTTAACTTTGCAAATGTAGTAACAGTAAATAGGATTAATTATATTTTTGATATAGCACATTTCCTAGGTGCTTCACCAAGAGCCGGAATTAACTTTACTTATTTTATTTCTATAGTTTATTTTTTAAAAGTTTATATTTTGAAGATGGTGTATTGGTGGTGGTGCAGTTGAATCCTGGCACCCCAGACACTCAAAATGCAACGTTTACTGCCTTCCTGCAAGTAGCGTGAGGAGAATACTTGCTGCAAAGTGAGCGTAATCCAGAATTAAACGTAACGTAATTTGCTTGCATTCAGATGGCTGTGGGTTTTTTGTTTGTGTGTACATACATAAATCAGGAAAAAAAAAGATTTGATAGACTTATATTTACATTTACTGTTATCCCTTATGTCCTTTCACAACTTGTTAGCCTAGCTGTCCATGATTTAAATTCTTTAAATTGTTTGTAAATTAGAAAAACTATAGGTTGCTATGTAGTCTAAACAATTTCTACACATGCAGCATTTTGACACTTCATCTTTAAAATTCTATATTAATCACTGGTTTTAAATGCTCTGTAAATCACCTATCATTTAACAGCATTTATTTTGAATTGATCGTCCCGATTGCCCTGTGAATATTGTAACACGGTACCGATATTTGTCTAGATGGATGTAAGGAACCCTTACACTAAAACCTATTGCATTGACAGCAGTTTTTGCTGGAAAATACTTGTAATAGATAGTCTGTTGTCCATTGACCTGGGGAAGATTAAGTAGATTTATCTGCTTAATGGATGAACAAAATTAGACCAGATTGTTTTCAGGCTGGTCTGTGCAGCTTAGTCTGCAGCAAACATCTGAGGGTAATTACTCTGAAACTGCTGCTCATTTGTAATCGTTTGTGGTGCAGCGTGAGCTGCCTGGCATCGCTCCTGGCTTTCCCCACTCAAGGCTCTTCCTTCTTTGGTAGGTACAGGCAGGTTGTGTGCATGAGAACACTCTTAAAATTATTACTTTCTTTTATTCTTTCTGAGATGCACTGTGCTTTGGATCATATCTAATGGAACGTAGAATAACTGTCAGTGGTTCTGCATCAGTTATACAGGACTGTTTATGAAGAATTTTTAGTACTATATAGCTCCAATTTTCTAGTTACCATTTTATCCTAATTTTTGTTTCCCTTCCCTTCCAACCCCCCTTCCCAACCTCCAGCAACCTTAGCATCCTCAGCATCCTCTTTAAAGAGAGAGCACCACTTTCATTCTTAATGTCACTCTATTCGGAAGAATTATAGCAGGAATTGGTGTAGGTGGGAGCACACACAGTGCTCCTAAAGTGTAATTCAGGAAGCTGTGGCCAAAATCAATATTTATGACCTACCTTTTTTGTCTTGTATGTGTTTAATAAACGGGAACCATGGTACTTAAGCTATTTTGATGCATTTAAGCAATCTATGGAAGAAATGCTAGTAACACTTAAAGCCAGTATAAAAACACTTATTCCAGCATTACTCATTTCAGTAAGGGGAAGAGAAATCTGCTTTACCAGTTTAAGCTCTTAGGCATAACTAGTACCTAGTGGTGATAACACTGGTAGAAATGCAACTACAAGACACTATGTGGTTTGGCATTTCTTTTTCCATTTGAAATCGGATTTTTGTTCCTCTGTGTTTGTTCTTTGCAATCCCTTTATAGATACACAGTCATATAATAGTGACTGGATAAGGTTGGAATATGGACTGAACTTTTAAAGTTAGGAACTTCACTGAACCCCTGCTTTCTCCGGTTGGCAAAAAAAATTTTGGATTTCCTGTTGTAGTGTGTTAGATTTTTTTTTTTTCCCCTCCAGAATGAATAAGGCGATAGAAAACTCTTGAAATCCCATCGTCGAATGTATGTGTGATCAGGCTTACTTTTGCAGTGGGTTTTTGTGTATGTGTGTGTTTTAGTCTAAGGAGCGTTTTACTAAGAATCAAAGAAGCATTGTTTCTTTTAACAACTTCCATTTTTAAAATGTTAGCATACTAAATAAGTTTCATAATTGCACTCTGAATTTTAGAGACAGTTCCTACATGCAGTTAATACGTATTGTCATCATCCCTGTTTCTGATAAACTCAAATGTAGTAATCATTCACTTTAATATTCTCAATTTATATTTAAAAGAAATCTATATGGAGCAGAAAAGTTGTTTAATATAAAACGTGACTATAGGTAAGTAGAAGGAGGTATTTTTAAGGAACATGCCTAGAAAGGCAAGTCAGGGCAGCAGGAGAATTCATTTTAGTACCGATGTTGTGGTTGGCCCTACATAGTACACAAAAATAGATCTTGCTACAAATAGTTTATCATCTGTTTTAATGAAACGAAATACAGATTTATGGAAGGAAGGCTGTTTCTTGGAAAACAGGATTTTTAACATTTGTCTGTGTGTTTGCAGGAATCTAATCTGGTTTCAGTACTAGTTGATGTAAATAGAATAATAATCAATTTTTATCTCCTGTGTCTTCCTTGTACCATTACATTTATCCTAGCAAACTTGCGTGTTGCAGGAACAATTCAATCAATGCACTAGCGCAGGTGGCTCTTGCAGCACTTGCTTGGAAGTAACGTAATATTTATTATTTCTAATCATTGTCAGTAGGGGTGCAGGGTCACTTCATACAGCTGCGGCTGAAGCAGCCTCACTGGTCCCAGTGCCCTGGCAGCTCCTGTGCTGCTTGTGTTCCTGTGCAGTCAGCGCAGGAGAACCGTTCTCCAGGAGAACCCCCTGGCAGGACCCCTGAACTGATGCAGGCAGTTTTGACTTGTAGGGAAAAGGTCTCATCGATACAAGTACCAGTGCTTCACTAGATCTTTTCAAGGCTTGTGAAATTGTGTATTTTGGGGTGGTCCATATTTTGGTGTCTTGGCCCTCGGGCGTCTTGGTGGCATGAGAGCTCTGCACCGCCTTCTGTGTCCTAGGCAAGAGGTGTTTCAGGCTGGGCCCTGCATCTCTCCTGCTCCGTGGGCTCTCCCTCTTCTCTGCGCTGGCTCTGCTGACAAGCCTGGACGCACGGCCCATGGGCACCCCTCCTGTTCCTGAGAGCCAGCCGAAAAATGCACTGTAATCCAGTCAACTCCCCCTCGTGGAGAAGAATGGGGGGGGGAGAACAAGAAGATACAGGGCTGTTTTGTCATTCAGGAAAACAAAATGTCAGTTGTTTGTCTTCAGCAAACTTGGGCAGAAATAAATGAAGGCTGAATCTGTGACTGGTGTGTGCCAGAGTCTGTAATAGTCTCTGTATTGCTTGCTTGGACTTTGTGTACACTCAAAAAGGAGGTGCTCCATGTGTGTACGTCTTCCTCCTGTTTTCAAAGTCATTTCAACAGCAGATGATACTTCAAAAACCATTTTTAAAATCCTTCTCTGGGTTCCTTGGCAAGGAGGAAATCAGACAGCCAAAGACTGGGGGAATGCATTGCACCCGATAGTACTAGCGTAATAATTCTGATGTAGTCCTGAAACCCTACTGGAAATGGGTCATTCTGTTGCAGTATTTGCCTTGTTTCTATCCTGCTGGCTGTGCAGCTCTTTCATCTCTCACTTTGTATCTTAATATTAATGTGTATACAAGCAAGCAGAAGAAGGAGCATTGTGGATTGAATTCTGATTTGTTCAACTTTATTCTTTCTAAACTGAAAAAGCTCTGAACAAGTGAACATTTGTTTCAGTGCCTCTGTTTATGGGTTGCATTTTAGGTTGATTATCTGCCATTGCATATTGCTCCTATTACAAAAGTTTCAGTGTAATACTTAACTTGAACTGAGGCTGCCCAACTAGATGAGACAGAAAATTTTCATTTCGTGCCGGAGTTAAGACTTAAGTGCATTAGCCATGTTGGCAATATTGTAGAATCAAATTTTCTTAAAACTTTATTTATTTTTCTTCCTCACTATAGGGGTCAAACTCCTGCTGAATCGGACTTCCAAGTGCTTGAAATTGCTCGGAAACTGGAGATGTATGGCATCAGATTTCACCTTGCATCTGACCGTGAGGGCACCAAAATTAATCTAGCTGTTTCACACATGGGTGTGCTGGTATTCCAGGTAAGATGGGGAGGGCGGACTGGGTACGTGTGTCTGTCTACCCATTAGCATGTCTTGGGAGTAAGAGTCTCATTTTAACTTCAGGTGTCTCTGATGATTTTAAAACTTAGCACATTTTCATGGTCAAGGGAGTGTCATGTAAGCCCCCAAAGTATTGTTTGGTGCAGTTTGCCTTTGTTGGTGCAGAGAGAAGAGCATCAAAACCAACAGTGACACCAAAGTAGAAGGTTTTTAGTTGTCTGTTTGAAAGTTACGTATGTGTTCAGAGAAAATCATCAATTCATTTGGTACAGCCCTGGAACAGATCTGTAATCCTGGAATTTTGGTTCAGTTTCCCTTGTTTTAATATTACAGTGTGTATTTGCTGGGATAACAATTGCTCTTAGTGTATAGAAGTGCTGTTTCGTTGAAGTGATTGGACCAATTAGAGTTACTGTTTTTGTCATATTAAATAAGCGACTTGACGATCCGAGTTCTGTTTATAAATGCAATCATATTTTCCTCCCCTCAAAACACACAGGCAGCTGACCTGCTGAAATATTTCCATTTGGGCACTCATTTTCTGTTCATTTTGTGTCTTACCTGTTCTTTTGTTACTGCGGGGCAGCTTCTCTTCGGAGATGCATCAGCCACTGCAGTCCTGCAGTTCCTCTCGGTCCTCCCCAGTGGCCTCTCAGCCCCTGAGGTTTCCATCATTTCAGCTCGTTTGGGTCTTTCTCTTGAAGTGCCATTTTTCGCCTCCCTTTGCTTATAGAGGGTGACAGGAGAATTGTTGCGATAGCGAGTGCTGACGGGGTCCTTCCCTGAGGCTTTGCGAGTCAGTGGTGCCAGGAGGGGGGGCTGATATAGGGCAGCAGGGTGTGAAGGCAGAGCCTGGTTTTAGCCCGGTTTTAGCCAAATAAGCAGGCTCGTGAGCAAGAGAGCTTGGCAGGATGCCTCGCGCCTGTGGCAAGTACTCCTCAGTATATTGTACTGCCAGATTGGAAAAATGGGCTTGGAGGAGCGTGTCTAGAGTTCTGTCCAGAGGAAAAGGAAAGCGTGTTAAATAAAATGAAACCCTCATCTTGCTTGTACCATAAAGTATCCTGAATATTGATACGTTCTTTTCCCATCCGGTTTTCTAGGTTTTCATTCAGTTTTCTAGTGTCTGTGCAGAGACAGACAGATGTCGCACACTTGAGCTATCCCTATACTGAAAGATAAAATCGTTTTAGGGAATATTGTCACCAGAAATAAAATTCCAACAGAATGGGGGTGGTGGGTGTGTACGTGCACATGTCTATATGCCCGCAACAGAATTTTGTTTGCTGCTCTTACTGCTGAAACTTTTGGCAACTTTTAACTGTTACCGTTTTAATTCAGGGTAATACGAAAATCAATACCTTCAACTGGTCGAAGGTTCGTAAACTAAGCTTCAAGAGGAAAAGATTCCTTATTAAGCTCCACCCAGAGGTCTGTGTAAGTTTTACGGTAATAGTAGGCTGGTCACTGTTGAAAAAAATATGTATACTTAATTTTATTATGAAAAATTCTGGAGTTTCTAATTTTATAAAACAACTTCAATGGAGTAGGCTTGGTTTCATCATTCAAGTAAAAATCTTTGCTTTGTCACCCCATATCTGTCATCTTAGATTTTTAGATTTCGTCTATCAGCCTCAGCTTATCCTTGACATAGGCATACACATGTGTAAATGTAAGACAGAAAAAAAAAAATAAAACCAAGTATTTGGTGCATCCTGTCTCAGTACATTTACTCTGGGAAAAAAGTTCCATTTAACGTTTCCCTTGGATATAAATGGAGGTTAACACTCTCATGAACACTCTGATCCAAAATGAGCTAAGTTAATTTAAGCATTGAAATAGTAAATCTCTGCTGTTGACGTAAAAGTGTGTTAGGGAGTGCTTTTGGCTGTAGCTCCTTAGAAAACCACTATGATACACTGCTGATACAAACGGTGATTGCTTTATATGACTGTTTCCTCCTGGAACTTGTTGAATATGTGTTGCTCAAATGAAAACTCTGGTAGAGTCTCCCTTGATTCAACTGAGAGTAACCTGGTAAACCTCAGAAAAGAATAGATGGCTGAGATTATATTAATTATATATGTTAATTTCAAGGACTGTGTGATTACTCTTGTTACAGCCTTATCTTTTCAGTATGTCTGTATAGCAGAAGTGTTATTTTTCATGCTTGGCTGATTTACACTAGATGTTTTTGCAGATGTCGTCAAAGTTGTTGTTGCTTCCACACTGGATGGCAATGTAGGGTTGCATTAAAATGGGGAAAAAAAACTGTTTGGACATACTATAGTTGTGTGCATCAAGGAAACCTGAAGCAGGACACAACTGTCTGCATGTGTAGTAATGTTTCTCGCAAAGAGAACCTCAGAAATTTCATGTGATAACTGTACTCTGGCATACGCAGTATTTTCCAGTCTCATCTAAACCTCAGGAAGTAAGACAAGCATCAGAACTTCTAAGGAAAAAGTATTTTTAAATTGCTACTATTTCACTTAAATATTTTAATTTCTTTCAAATTACTAACTTTATTATGCATATTTTTTTAAGGTGGATTATATTGAGCATGTTTCTAAAGTTAAGCGTTTTAAACATTTTTACAGTTTCAAGGTAAACAAATATTTTTGAAAGCTATTAAATGATTTAAACTGCATTTAAAATCACTTCCATTGCTTTAAGGCATATGAGAAGTGACTTAGCTGCATCTAAATACTGCATCTGGAGTTCAGCCTTTTTGTTGGCACCTATTTGTACTCTCCTTTTCTCCTCCACTGCCATTTTATGTGCTACTTAGCTTTTGTGTTTTGTTCCCAGGGCCCGTATCAAGATACGTTGGAGTTTCTTTTGGGAAGTAGGGATGAGTGTAAAAACTTCTGGAAAATCTGTGTTGAATATCACACATTCTTTAGGCTCTTTGATCAGCCAAAACCAAAGGCTAAAGCAGTGTTCTTCACCAGGGGGTCATCATTCAGATACAGGTAGGGAAAAACAACAGATTTATTTAAAGCTGAATTCCTTATATCTTAGAAAATGAGATCAAAAGGAAAAAGTATTCTGAAGTCATTCCATCTGTAATTCTCATCCACTGCGTTTCATAATGTTTGTACTTTTGTGGGTTCACAGTGGACGAACACAGAAGCAACTAGTGGATTATATTAAGGACAGTGGGATGAAGAAAACCCCATATGAAAGGTAAGTACAAATACTTTTGTAAGGTGAAATGTATTTGAGACGTTCACAGTGTCCCTGTTTCCTAAATTTCAGTGTTTGTAAATGATGCTTGGAGGCATGGTCATTTGCTGACCTCTCAGTTAATGAGGTCTACCTCAAATTTAAGGAAGCTGAACTAAATTTAAAAAAAAAATTTGTGACAACGTAAAGAAGCTTAGGAATGTTTCAGTATTGGATTTTAATGTCTGTGGACTATGTGTGACTTAGCCATCTAAAAGTTCAGTATGTTTTGAAGATTCACTGAAATTAGTGAGGACTTGTCTGTATGTCACTTGTAGCTATGCAAGTAGCCAGTGGCAGAGCACATAACTGAACTTGGGATCTGCACGTCTGACACTGTGACCTTAAATGCTCATTCATTTCTAAACGTATAAATAAATAAATAAAGAATGTGCATTTGCATTATAAAATTGTCATTTACTTGCTTGACTATCCTGTCTACATCTGGGAAACTCTTCATAGTCTTTCATCTGAAAGATTGTAGGAACTTGGTAGGAATTTTAAGAAGTTTGCATTAATCTACTATTAATAAATATTTTTAATGTCTGGGACTCCAGTTGAGCTCCTTTCCTGTATGAAAGATTGATTTTCTAGTAAATTATTGACATAGAATGAATCTAACCATGAGCGTGATGCAGGATACCACTTTTTAGGGTGTAACATACAGAACTTTATATGCCATAAATTATATGGTTGACTGAATTGTAAGTTGTTTGTAAAATTGTTACAGATTAACTCATTCTGTTTTTGAAGCCATTCATTTTGAGATGTTTATACTGATGACGAAGAAGTTAAACTAAGTGTGCTATTTAGTCTAGTCTTCTGCCCCAAGTTGCTCTTGAGTTCTCCTTCAGTGGTATGAATGATCTGGATCTTGCCTTATTCCATTTTCTGTACGTTTCTTACTCCTGCATTGTTTAATTTACAACTCTCGTGACTTTAAATCTTGAACTAGTTATTAACAAAACATGATAAAATACAGCTTGAGACGTTTCTGGTGGCTACTAGAATGGAAGTAGCTGAATGGGGAAGGGAGAAGGCCGACTCACGTCTTGGATACTCACAGGGTGCTCTCTGTTCTGCAGGAGGCACAGCAAAGCCAGAGCGTCCACTCGCGCTTTGAACACTGACGTGCCAAAACAGGTCAGTTCTGCAGCACTCTCGAAACTGCAGTCCGGGAAGCTGACAACCAGCTTTCCGAGATGGTGGTGAAGGAAAGGTGATCTGAGTGAACTGTTTGTCTGGAATTGCTCTCACTGTTTGATCTTTGTCCCGGACGCAGTTTTTCTTCTTTTTGCGAGTGGTATCAGTTTTGATAATTGTAGCCAATGGAGTCTGAAGTGAGGAATATTTTCACTTCCAGAGTTCAGCTCAACTGAAAAGAAAATGTCATTCTTTCTAGCATGTTATTATTTCAGAGGATTAGTTTGTCTTCAGGTACTATCTAACTGCTTTCTGTGGAAGTCTTAAGTTCATTGTATAGACGCCTTCTACAATAAGTGGCAAGAAACAAGTGTCTCACCGAATGGGCTTGCTTTGCATGCGAGACGTTAAGGAGGCATCACAGGATTTCGCTGTCGTTGTTTTGTGTTACTTTTCCTTGTGGATGCTTTTGCAGCAGAGGCTGTAAAATACATGGATTTAATTTTCCATCCAGAATTTGGGAAAAAAGATCTTGCCTTTTACTGGGGATGCTGGTTCTGTTTCTGTATACAATGTTTTGTTTGCTGTAAAGTGGGCTCTTCTGAAGTGCGTATTCCTTCCGCATCAGGAAGTGGATGTTGCATTTATTTTTATGTATTATAAAAACCTTTTTATGTGTTCTGTTTCTACTTTTTTTCCTCTTAGAGTGTCCCATTCACTGAGGGCTTGAGAACCCCAGGGTCTCCTGCCTCAGCAGGTGCCCCCTTCCACTCAGTTCACTCATCGTCCACTCCTACTCCTGTCCTGCCCATCTTTGCAGAAACCAGCCCTTCCTCTTTGGACCCCCGAGCGCCATACACAAGGATTCCAGAGAAAACCACTGCAGTGCCAGCAGAAGAAGCGGGGAGGAAACTGGTGCAGCAGCCTGGATCTCCCATGCTCCAAGGTGTTGGGTTTGGTAGTGTCGCAGGAAACTGTAGCCCTGCTTGTCCTGTTGTTGAGAGTGGTTGTGGTTTAGATTTAGACGTAGAGAAGAGTAGTAAGGAGAGCAGGGTTGCTGTTTGTAAAAATGACAATGATGAGGATGACTTTACCACAGGTGTTTTCGTTGCTGAACAAAAGCATCAGCACGGCAGTCGGGGTACCCCTCTCTTCACATTGACAAATTCACAGTTACAGGTGTCAGAGGAATTTATTGATGATGACCCAGCAGAAATTTCCTTTTTTGCTGGGGGCTCTGAGGCGTTTTCATATGTGTACAGTGGTTTAGATTTAAAGGGCTCTGATTTTTCTAAGCATGTGTCAGAGTCGCCTGCCTTAACTAAAGATGCCCTTCAGCAAAATACGGTCTCTTCTCAGTCAAGCCCTGACAGGTACTCAACTGAAGCAGTAGATATGAATATGGAAGATGAGTTTGAATTTGAAGAAGGGAGTGATTTCAACGGCAATGAGAGACCATCAGATACCTCGGAGCTGTTTGAGGTGAAGGCCCAAGCAAGTAGAATGCAAAGCCTCCTGAGCCCTTCCGAAACAAGTTCGCTCATCAACAACCGTTCCGAGAGCAGCTCCCTCAATAATTTGCCACTGAACGGTACGTCCTCCCTGCATGCGTACAGCTCCGCCAACCATTCGGAGGCCAGTTCCATGGTGAACTTCCCTGCCTACTCGGTCCGCTCCGAGTCCAGCTCAGCCTTTCAGTTCACGGACATTATTGACCAGCTGGAACAGCTGAGCTATCCGCCTACCACCACGGAAGACTCCAGCAGCACAGACACGGACTCCTGGGACTCCGAAACTGCTGCGCCACTGGATGTAAACCTTTTCTTTAGCAACCCTTTTACTCAAGCCACCGGTGAAAACTTTGCTTTTGACTTTCAGAATAATTTAAAAAATCTCACGCAAGAAGACTGGACAGAGAAGGCACATGTCAATTGATTGATTCTTGATTTTTGTGCTGGATCCCTTTATGCTGTTCAGGCTTAGAAGTCAAAAGGGTGTGATGTCAGTCACTTTAAGCAAGAAAACTCTAATCCAGTGGCTGGATTTTAAATCACATAACATAGTTGATTTTTTTTTTTTCATGTATCTCTTCAGTTTCCCTCAAAGCATCCTAGCTTTGGTGCTGCATTATATGCATCACACTACATCCAGAATGTGTTATAATAGGCTACGATGTTTGCAAAATACTGCATTTAGGAAAAAACACTAATTTCGGAGAAGTTAAGTATCATCAGCTGGCTCATGCAGACATCACAAATTACAGTATATTGAAGGATTTCTTTGGCTATAACGTATCTGTAGGAGTCTGATATAATATGCTGTTCCTCCAACACCTGAATGCAACAGTCACTTTTGCACATGCTTGTTAACAAGCAGCCGCATCCAGTAAATTAGCTATTTTCCTGTGCTGCAGTGAGAGTCCTCGTTTTGGTTGGTTTTTTTTTTATTTCCACAATCGAAAAAAAGGACAATCTTCAAATCAGCTGTGAAGGAAAGCTTTAAAATACCAATCTATGCAACATGTCTGTGGTACACATCAAAGAATAAATAACCTACGTGGTAGTTTAGAAGAGGGAATGTGTACACAATCAAATGAAAATAGCGGTCGCCAAAACTTCTTGTGAAGATAATCATTGTATTTTCTGACTTCAGAGTGCCTTCAGCAGTCCAGCAACAAACAAGTACCCTTCTGCTTTGCAGCAGTTTGGAGATATATGCATAGATTATAAAAGCACTTAATCCCCATTGCATTTTGTCTCACCTTCTTTTTCTTTATTTAATGACTCTGCATAAAAATGCTTACAAATTAATTCATAAAAGTGTCCTTTATCTGTGGAAGACAGGTGGTGGTAAACCCAGTGATAGCTTTAACTTTTTCTTTAAAATATGAGCTGTATTCAGAAAAATACTGTGATCTTTCTGAGAAATTGAGATGTTAGGAGGAGTGAATACTGTAGACAACAGTTAGAGCTTCACTGCTTTTATAAATTTCTTTAGTCAGGTGACTTTGACGTGAGACTTTGATCTGTAAGTTTGAAAGCGTAATTGAAAAGACAGTTACTGAACTGGTCACATCTAGTTTAGCAACATTTATTGAGGTGAAACAGTAAAAGGTGCGAAAAGTCCTTCCTGTCTGCCAGCCTGATGGATTGGGGGGTGAAATCCTGAGCTTCATCTCATAGTAGTCTTTTTTAGAGTATTTTGCTTTTGTATAAGCAAGAATGTGAAATGCATAACACCTGACTGAAACCTTGTGATGGAAAGCATCATCTCCTTCAGCCATGTGGTTTTGGGGTTCCCTGTTGCCCAGTTTTGAGTCCTTGGCAGTTTCCAGAAGGAGAGAGTGCAGTACTAGTACAATCAACGCCTCCAAAATAAGCAGCTTACAGTTACAAGCATAACTTTATGCTCAATATTATTCATATCAATTTTCTTAAACGTGGTCTTGATACATCATTAAAAGACCTTCGTTCTTTACTCAAACATTTAAAAAATACTATTATTTCTCAAAATTCTGATAACTAAAACTTCAAGGGAATTCCTCTCAAGGTATGGTAGAACACGAGGAGATAAAACCTCCTTTAGTCACCCATTTCTTCTAGTTTAGTTTTTACCAAGGTATGATTATTCTTCACAGCACTTGCTTTTATGTTGTGGTTACTGTGTTTGAGTGGAATCACTGTCGTTCCATGGGAAACCTCTCGCCTTTGCTAGTGGCACAGAAAATCAAAGCACATTTAGAACAAAGTATTAGTTTGGACCTACAGGAATGTACAGCAGATTGATTGCTCTTTTTTGTTTATAAATGCTATATGGTTTTTTTTTCCTTCTGTTGAATGTGTGTTCTGGCTCTTTGTGTGACTTTATTCATACCTGTGGAGATGGTGTCGTGGAGTGTAACGTGACATTTCTAAATAGGCACTTGGAGGAGGTCTTCAGTTGTGTCCAGAACTGGTGCCTTTAAGTGTTTTTAGGCGGTTTGTCTGATTTCCTTCCCACAACTAACTACATTATGTAACTTAAAAAAGAAAAAGAAAAACAACAGAAAAAAGACGTCTGTCAGCAAACTCTCTTACAGGTGGTAGAGTCAGAGACAAATCCGTAGATAAAGATTTAGAGGAAGGCTGTTAATTTCTTTGATCTTTTAAAAAAAGAATCAGGATACGGCTATTTACATATAAGCATGTCTGTCTCCATTTCATGTTCCATGCCTCAATCACAAGCATTCTCTCTAAAGGTTTTAGAATTGCTTAGTATGGGAATAAATCCAACTAAATTCTCTAGGTTTTCAAAAGATCTTAGGAAAAAGCTGCCTGTTTTTTCAATAAACAGTCTTGGCAATCCTAAGAGAAGGCTTGCCGATACGTTTTCTTGCAACGCAGTTAATTCGAAAAGGCATCTTCAACGTTTTTCTTCTTGTATTTTGCAACTATGCAGATCTTTTATTGGCAATTTTAAATCTCAGGGACTTTTTTTAAAAAAAAAAAGTAATGAGAGTCTTAATGCAATGCCCCTTTTGTTTTCTGAAGGAATGGGAGTGACTAGGATCTCAGTCCTTTACCTTAGAGCAAGATGCGTGGAGCCACAGGCAAGGACAGGGTGGTGGGGTGGGGGAGCTTTGACCCGGGTACGGAGCTGTCCAGTTGAAGGTTTTAGTTACGGGTGTCACCAGGAACACTGACCTTCGCATCATCTGACTCCTCTGTATACCTGGATTTGGGATGCTTGCGCAAAGACAATGCTGGTCAGCACCTGCAAGCTGATATCCCGCGCCGGGATTGCACACCGCGGTGTACTTGCAGGTTGTGTGAGAGTTCAGTGCTGCTGCTGGTGCCCCAGCCGCCTGTAGTTGTATCTGTGCTGTTGCTAATTGATAGCGTATAGCTGTTGTGGTTTTTTTCTGGGGTTTTCTGATTTTCAAAGCTATATGGCTTCTGAGGATGTAGTTGCATGCTTAGTTCTGTTTTATTCATGGTTTCCCAGATAGGCACAAAAGAGGAGAAAATTTAGTTCGTAAGTAGAGTTTTTATTATAGCAAGAAAGCTGTGAGAAAAGGTTCTTCATCATTTCCTCCAGAGGGGTAAGTTCAGGTTCACTTTCCAAAAGAGATAGAGAGAAAAACAGCCTTCAAGGGAACGGGACGGCTCAGTGCTTCGCAGTGAACTCGAACGCCAATTGTGAGTTATTCTAGTGCGTTAGAGCCGTGCCAGGCATCCTCTTCTCCCCCAGCTGTCTCCTGAGGTGGCAGGAGACGGTGAGAAAGGAAGGGCTTTCCGTTCTCTGTCCGTATCGTTTGTCTTTGGGTAGCATAAGGGAATTGGTGAACTGTGGTTATGTCCCGAGTACCAGCGATGCTGCTGAGCTCTCAGTGTTACTCCTTGCGGTTTGTTTTGTTTTGTTTTTACAGTGTTGATGCTACTAAAACTTAGTTCCCGGTACTGATTTCTGTTTTTTTTTCCTGAGCACACAAGTTTTCTTTTCAAGAAGGTGAGTAGTATGCTGGCGGGTGTGGAGTTGGTGCCAGCCACCTAACCGAGAGAGCTGGGACCCTTGCAGACCCCGAGCAGCGAAAGCTGCTGCGGGAATCGCATGGCATGAAAAAGGGGGGAGATTACATAGGAAAAATCAGAAGATCTTTGTCGAGTATCCAATGCATGCTCGCCTTGAGAAGAAAGCATTTGAGGAGCTGTGTAGGAGCAGATGAAAGCCTAGGTGCGAACCTTCACTTGTCTGTGGCAAGTGAGCGGTCGTCCTCTCCTCGCTCCGACACTGTCACTTCTGCAGGTACGTTCTTTCACGTTTGCTTTCTGCCCCCATCTGCGGGAGGCTGGGGGGGACGTATATAGGTACTTGTATTTCTAGCCAACGTACAGGTTTTAGTGCCGTGTTTTTCCAGTACGGAGAACCACTGGGGTTTCCAGGTTTGTTCTCCTGCTCCAGGCTGCATCCACCAGCTGGTGCAGTGGTAGCTCAGCAAAGGGAGCATGCCAGAGCCATCGCTCCTGCTCCTCAATGAACTAGGGCTGTTTTCCATCCTTCCACTTCTGTTTTCCTATTTTAGCAAATATATGCAGCCGTAGAAAGCGTGTCAATATTATGGCTTTTCAGAATGCGTTAGGCTGATGGGTTTAGCTCAGTTGTGGTACTCAACTTGCGCGTTGCAGTGTGACTAAAAGACACTAAGAAGTGCGTGTCTTGAGTGGGTAATTTAATCTGCACCTGTAGTCCTGTATATGTATATTTACAACCATTCTACGCTTAAACACATTTATTAAATGTAAAGCACTACATCAGAACATTTTTGATCTTCGTGTAGGCAGTTAGTGGAACTCTTAATTTGCACAAAACATGGGTCATAGAATATTCTCTGATCTATCCACCACCCGGTTAAACATTGGTAAACTTTACTAGCCTGTGCTATCTATTGTGTGTAGACTTTGTAATTTTAAAGTACTCATTCATTATTCGAGTAATACATGCTGTATATTGCCCAGGACTCAACATATTTTATTTTAGGATGGAACAGGGCAATATATTGATCTGCTTTCAACTTTCACTTTAATTTCCAGTGAATTTCAGAGTTCCTGGATAATACCAAGTATTGATCTCCTTTTTCCTGTGTATATTTGTATTGTGGTCATAGGTGATTTTGTTTAAGGGATTTTTTTTTTTTTTTGGTTGGTGGCTTGGTTTTGGTTTCGTGTTGGTTTTTTTGTTTGTTTGTTTTGGTGGTGGTAGTTTTTGTTTAGTTGCAAATCTTGATAAGGGTAAGATTTCATGGAGACACTAATAAAAGTCATTATAATTTTATGGTTTTTGGTGCAAACCTGTCGGTAAGTCATTCCCATTATTGTCATTTTGCAAAAAGTTCTAAGCCATAATTATCCGGTACTGATTGAATGAATGAGTATACAATACAATTTTCATTGTAGTCCTTTAGCTGTCATTACCTGTGGTTTTTAGTAGTAGATCTTACATTGCACTTGTCACAAACGCTATGTGTGTATGTATGGGTATACATATACACTCTCTGTATGAATATGGGGAGACTTTACAGTTCCAAACATGTTTCTTAAAATCCACTTAATTTATTATCTGCTCGTGGGCTACCGTAGGATTATTGCATTGGGTGAGCTGTAGCTTTGCAGGTTTCAAATGTGGAGCGTGGTTAATTGAACCTGGTTTGTGGGGAAGGTGTTGCTATAAATTCTCCAAAGTCACAATATTCTGCTGTTGTTCGAATGCGCAAGGCTCGGATGGCAGCCGAGAGCGCGGCTTGTGACAGCCCTGCAGATTGGTAAGAAACACGAAATGCCCGTTTATCAATAATACGTACAGGTATACGCGCGCCTTGGTTAGAGTGACTCCCCAGTTAAATAGGTGCTACTCTTTTCAGGAAAGGATTACATTAAGAAAACACAGACGGCTGGAATTTCGTAATTGATCTCTTGAACTTAATCTTTTATATGGTAAATGTTTTATTGAATTACATGTTGGGATTTTTAATATCTTTGTGTCTGTTCAGATTGCCGGTTATGAACCTACAGATTTGTACTAATTCATAATTTTAATTGTTTATGCAATAAAATAAGGAAAACTTTGATATAAATGACAACGTGGGCTTTTTAGCTTTATTTTTCGTTACCTTTGTGTTTGAAATAGAATAAATATTTGTTCTCCTAGCCAAGGCATCTTAGAGTTTTATTATCAGATTTCTCCAGGCAGTTTTCCTTCTGTACACCAGAAGGCAACTATCAGTGTGTGGTTTTCAAATTACTGCTTTGTGCAGACCTTTTGCTTGGGATACAAATGAGACTAAAAGTTAGGTTTCATTATAGGAATTACATTGATTGTGGAGACTTTTTCTTTTAAACTGGGAATGTCCCTCGAACTCTCTCCTGTATATTTGTTTTTATTGGAAGCCTGTCCTTTATTGTAAACATAGGGTATGGAGGCAATTGCATGTTTTCTAGGCTGAAAGTTCTCCTTCAGGAGTCTGACCAATGAATGGGTAAATCCTCTTTTCCTGAATCATATAAACATTTGCTTAAAAAAAGTTAGTAGTACTTGCATAAGTAAACTGAGCAGGTTTCTTGGCTAGTTTGAATTGATGATTTTTTAAAATTATTCTCCGTATTATGTTTGCTGAGTTATAGAACAATGAAAACACCCACTCCAAAAAACTTTGCTATTCAGCAAAGAGGAATTATTGGGCGGAATTGACTCTGACTTCCTTTCGAACATCAGGAGATTTTATATTACTTTATTACAGGGGTTGAATTTGATTAACTTTGCTTTGATTGGTTTTGTTGCAAAATTAAACCAGACTTAAGGAAAATATGTACCTGACATAAAGAGGCGATTTAGGTTGAAACTCCGACCGTTCATTTTGGCGATGCTGCAAACAGAGGTTTGTGCAAAGTCATAATTTGAGCACAGACAGGTCAAAGCTATCAATACAGCTTAAAGAGATTTCTGTTTAACACTGTGACAGTATAAAAGTTTACCATCTGCAGTCTATAACAACAGATGCGTATTCTTTCTTGCCCGCAAATAGTGTAGCCTTTACAAGGGGGGGGGAGGGTGGCAAAATCGGGGCGGTCGTCTCAGATCTTGGACGTAATTGTAAAACCGGGACCAATGTTAGGACTCTCCTACAGTATCACGTGTACGTGCAACTTCACAGGTACATACGGTTTCACTGGGGCACGTGCCAAGTGCTATAAGCATGTTCTAACGTTTAATGTGATCTGTACCCATTTGAGGATAAGAAAGAAAGAAATCTTTGAATTATCTAAGTCTCTTAGGTAATTTTTTTTTTTTAGGCTCTTAGATAATTTTTTTCCCCAAGATTCTCTATCTCCCAACTGTCCCTCATCATTTCAAAGGGAAGTATTAGTTGTGATATTTTGAAATAAGGAAGATTGGGGATATTCCAGGATTTCAGTTGTAGTACGTTAGCTTGCAGAACACTTTCACTCCAGAAATAATAATTTGGTCTGTGCATGCGATGGGTTCAGCAGGGCGTTGGGTGGGAGGGGGCTCTGAGCGGGCTCCCGTCGTCTTCTGGTCAGCCACTGCAGGTTTTTAGCATGAAAAGAATTTCATCTGTTTGAAGTAGTAGTAGTAATGGTAATAATATAATAATAAAGTTACATCTTTAAGGGGAATCAAGCAGTGAAATGCAAGAGGCACTCCCTTCTGATAAGGAGTCAAATTGCTAACATTTGAACCTCACATAGCTTTTAGTACATCCAATAATGCTCTTTGTTACTGGGATACTATTTTTGTTGTCTGTCTTTGAATTGTTTTAAGCATTCAAGTGTAAAGCTTACAGAACCAGTACTTGCATTTTATTTTTGTCAAGCTTTGCACTCAAATCTGGCTTTCTGTGTAGAGATTGAATTTAGGTTGAAGACGTGCTTCTGAAGGCACACAGAAAAATGAGATGTTGGGGTTTAGCATGCTGGTTTTCCAGACCCACTTTTAAAATTAAAGCTGCAATTAAAACTCAGATACAGAACTTTAAGTCTTTTTTTTTTTTCTTTTTTTTTTCCCATTTCCTTTTGTGGGAGTTCAAAGACATGAAATATCCTCTCCCTTAACTATTGTATAAGCGTGCTTCAATTTAGCTTGTTTTATAACCGCAAAAAAAGTGTTAGTATATATATGGACATCTTCTAGTAGTTCATTAGAGTAAAGGCATCACACGACTGATTTCAGACAACAGAAATTTAGAGGCTCCTGATGATTCAAATAATAAAATTTAGTGTTATGGTTAAGAAAGTAATCTAGCAGGTTGTTACTCAATTTATTCGTTTATTTGTTCTTACTCAATCTTTTCATTTGCAGAAAATATTTGTAATTTTTCATGTATCAGTTTCTTTTTACTCTTGAAACTTGATCGGGAAGGTGGTTTCATCTCCCTGGCATGTCACCTGCTGTCCCTAATGTGAGACCAAAACTGGTTTATACTAATGTAGTAAATTACAAGTCAGACTTAAAACCTGGCTGCTGCGTGCTTTCTTCCTTGCTTTTGCTGGCATTGCTGATCGTCATCGGGTGATAGTTTTCCAAAATTTTCCTTCACTACCCATATCTCTGAAGTTTGCAAGAGGTAAAGAAGTGTATTCCCTGTGAAATGCCTGACAGGTTAGAGATGATCTCTGCTGTATTTCTATTAGCAAGGCAAATAAGAATGGATTTTGGATGTTGGATGCTAAATAGATGTATTGAGCAAAGAAAAATAAAAAATAAACCAATTGTATGTTAACTGTGATAAAGTCAGTGAGAGGGATGGGATTTCAGTACTTTTAAAGAAAATACAAGGTAAGGTCATGGTTACAGCAGCTGGCTTAAGGTTGTTTTGTAATCCCATAATGAACTTCTCATGCCTGGTTTTGTATAATATTCTAAACATATTTCTTTTTCAAATTTGTGTATGAACCTCCACATCTGTATACACTGAAGATCCTCTTAGTAAAAAGTAGAGTGGACAAACATTTGTATTAAGTCTTAGTTCTATATATTAGATAGAGGCTTTTGCATTTTTATGCCTGGACAAAAGAAGAGGCAGCATAAATAATAATAAAACAATTTGACAGTATTATACAGTAGCTGTGAAAGATAAGGCTAGCATCCTCACTGAAGTCCATAGCTGTGTTCATGCAAACTACAGTGCTTTTGCCATGTTTTACTGTTAGGCTTGATTTTTTTTTTTTCCCCCATTATATGCATGCTGGTCTTTTTATGAAGCTGTGGTTTTGTTTGGTTAAAGATACATGGTTATAACTACATAGTGTAATCAACTAAGAAGTATTAGTATTCTTAGAGATCTTTGAGTATGTGGAATACTACACTGAACTGTCACATTTTTTGATGTTGCATTGAGTTAAGTGCATTTGTGTGTGATGTGAAAGCAGAAATTTGTCATGTACAGAATCAGTCTTGTCTGTGAGGGTCTGGTTTACATCGCTGAATAACCCACGTCATTGCTCTGAAACCCTGACTCCTGCCTACAGCAAGGTTTCCCAATTTGGGATGTTTGTGTTATGACTTACATGTAGAGAACAAATTTCCACTTCATGCAGAATGTTAAAACATGGAAACATCCCTCGCGGAGTACAGTCCCTTTTAATATACCTGGAGGATGCTGCTGCCTGCAGGGCAGGGAAGACCTCGGTGCACCAGGGTTTGGTGTCGGAGGAAATCATACATGCGTTTTGATCTTAGCATCAATATTCCTATCTAATTAGGAGTTTTCTACACTGAACAGCTGTGGAAAGCGGCAACTCTTGCTCCAACTGTTGCATGGGTTCTTCCTTTACCATCCTTCCCCAGGAGAATAGAGAATCGCTGTACATCTTACCCGCTTGACTGCGAGCTTCCCCCTTACTGCTCTAGTGGAGAAATGCTGTTGGATTACGAGAATGAAAATTTTGGTACACGCTTGTAACATCATCTGCCAAGATATGCCATCATATTGAGTTTATATCAAACATTTAAACAAATGTTAGCAAAAAAGCTAACCTGAGCTGCTCCATGACATTTTATAGTCCTTTCTAGAAAAGACAAATTTCGGAAGTCACATTAACCTCGGAAAGTCCCTTTGCAGAATTTGCCATTTAAGTTGACAGCCTGTTACAAGTTGCAGCTGTTACAGCTCCTTCCTGAATTCTTTATTCTTTCATCCTAGGGGAACAAACAGCAGGCTGCAGGGTGTCCTCCGGCAGCTCTTGGCGTGCAGGGAAGGGCACTCCTGCCCTCAAAGAAGCGGCGGGCGTTTGCATCTGTAGGTCAGCCCCCTCCCAGGCGTGGGGAGAGGGGAAGCCCTGGGCTTCTGCGTCGCGGGTTCTGCTGCTTGTTTCAGGCTTCGCAGGGAGCGGAACGTGCCTCTCATTTTCATAAATCACTCTGGCGTCGGGGTTCTTGCTGTCAGATAAAATGAGCAAGCGTTTGAAATGAATTTAATGGCCAGCTTCTCCTGTTGGAGGTGATAAAAACTAGAACAACTTGATTGACATGGGCAGGCAGTGGAGTCTGTAGCAAGTTTTATCCCTTTTGCTCCCCTGCTATCTGAACGTTTGGTCTGTCCAGAAGCAATTCAAGTTACAAATTCTGGAACGTGTTGCTACATCATGTTAAATTCCAAGAATTTAAAGAAGCTCCTCGCCCCTGTAAGCTGGTAGCTTATTTGTTTTTAAGCGGTTGTTTCAGCATCCCTGACATGTAAAAGCAAACTTCCAATAAACTCCTGTCCCCGTATAGGTGAAACAAATGCCAGACATTGTTGCTTTCCTGTGCTAATATAAAAAGCAGTGGGAATGAAGAAAATGCTCAGGCGGAAACAAAAATCCGCTCCAGAATGACTGTGCTTGACTAGTGTATTAATAGTTAACTCCGCAGCCTCAGCGATCTGAATCTCTTCCAGGTGACCGAGCGCAGCACTGTTTAGCTTCCTGCATTTGTCAATGTGAAAATACGTGCCTGGGCTGCCTCGCCATTGTCACGCTGCCGGGTGCCTTGCAGTGGTTTTGCTTCCTGAGCCAGAGAGCAGCAGCCGCTCCTGCCAGTAGTGAATCGAAAAGCTCCTAACTCCTTCTCCTCCGGCACGCGTCCCCTGTGTCTGTGTCGAGAGATACTGGATATCCACAGAGGCTGATTTTTTTTTTTTTTTTTTTTTAAAAAAAGCCTTTTGGGATGATTTTTAAGTAGTCTGGGAATGGATGAGTTGGCATTTTGGGCTTCACTGTCGGTTTTTCTATTTGCCTTCGGTCGTGTGATTTAGCCCTTGCTCTCTGTAACGCACAACAAATCATGCTGGGGAGGGTTGCGAGCGTGGCTGAGGGTTTGAGCAGCGCGGTGGAAGTGGTAGATACTTGAAGTGCTTGGTACCCGTTCAGTTGCCTGATCTGGCAAAGCTTGTCTGTTTATCATAGGGAACATAAGAAAGAAAAAAAAATTAGGTGAGGTTAGGTAGGAATTTTGTGGGCGTAGTGTGAGTAATTGGAGTGTCTGTTGCCTTTGTTTGGTCCCAAAAAGCAGATTTTCTTGAACAGTTGTTCTCACTGTGAACCCCCGAGGGGTGTCTGCGTGCTCTTTCTAAGGAGTCTGCAGAAGAGAGGAAAGCAGCTACTGTTCATAGGCTTAAATTCACTGTAACGGTGCCTTATATGTCAGAAATCTCTAAAGTGTCCACAAATGAAATAATAATATAAAAAAAAGATGGACAATTAATAATCTAAAGCAAAGCAGTGCATGTTACTCCTGCTTCAGACAGGTTTTGCTGTACAGGAGGATTGTGTCCATCCAATTAATACTCAGTGCTGCAAAATTGTTTTCCTTTGAGATCAGTAGATTATTCTATTCATATACTTAGAAGAGCCAGGAATGAAATCTCTTGCATGGTCCCTTTTTGTATAGCAATAAGTTTTCCTCTCTCATTGATACAATTTTGGAGATTCCCTGATTTCTGAATGTATTTTTAATGGGCTTTATCTTCTGGATTTTTTTTCTGGAGTGGAGAGTAATGGAATGATTTGTCCTAGCTTTTCCCTGGGGTGAAAAGTAAATCTTATTTTAAAAAGGAAAAATGAAAAGGTGTGTTATTGTTACTGCAGCATAATCCCATGTTGCGAACCCTGCTGCTACTCAACAAAATCCAACAGGATTTGAGCACTTTTTCCTAGACACTAAACAATTTATCCTTTCCCTTAAATGCACTTGTAAAGGTGTCTGTCCTTACTGCGCTGCCACGTAACAGCTGGGTTGCAGGGAACGCTCCCTTTGCTTTGAGATATGCACTTAAGTCTTTGGATGTATATGCCTTTTTTTCATTTTTTCTTTTGCCTTCTTTTAATAATGTGAGATTGCAATTATGATTTATAGTAACAGTGGGTAATCGTCTTAGATGCACTATCTTCAGAAGCATTTTCTCCCCTTTTCCACTCCATCTTCTCGTTCTCTTCCCACCCAGGCCTCCCAGTGGACCATCCTCAGCTCTCTTCCCTCGTGCTGAAGAGTCCCCTGGGCTTGAACCCGACGTTTCAGGTGAACTTGAACGCAGCCAGCCAGGGTTCGTCTCCTCTTCTGAGTCCTGTCCTTAGTGATGCTGGCGGTGCCAGGATAGAAGAGGATGACGAAATGAAACGTAAGGTAAGAAAATGATGCGACTGGGAATTTACGTCACAAGAAAAGTGATGGTTTCAGGTGAGGAGTTGTGCTTGCTGTTGCTAATTACATTATATTTTGTGGTAGAACAGGTGTGTTTGATGGTTAGTGTTAAAAACTCCAGTGCTGAAGGTTTGGTCAGGTCTGTTTATCTCGCTATTCTGGCCGGAGTCCCCGCTGCCCTCTTGGCCTGGGGGTCTTCTCAGCCTCAGCTGCCGGGACCACTCTCGCTGTTTTAGCAGTAACCGCTGCCAAGGGCCCCAGCACAGCAGGGAGCTGTGCTCGAAATCTGCTTTTTATACCCCAGAATGGAAACAAGAGTTCAGATTGGACATTAGGAAAAGGTTCTTTACCGAGAGGGTGGTCGGTCCCTGGAACGGGCTCCCCAGGGAAGTGGTCACGGCACCAAGCCCGTCAGAGTTCAGGGAGCATCTGAACTCTTAGTCTTAGGTTCGGCGTTAGGCAGTCCTGTGAGGAGCAGGGAGGTGGACTCGATCCTTCCAACTTCAGATATTCTAAGAGATGTGGCTTCCTGAGATGAGCTGTTTGGGGGAAACAGTTGATATGTGTTTGATATAAAACAGGAGCGGTGCACTTGGTGCCTTTTGGGCTGTAATTATATTAGAATGTAAAAAAACCCTTGTCTTTGTGCTGAGACTATTGAAAGGACACTCCAAAGCAGGTGACTTGTTCAAGGTGATTCTTGCCAGGGCGGTACTCTGAAAGGCTGGTGGGGGAGGTAGCTGTCGATTCTAGAAATCGGTTGCCTTTGGCTCATTCAGTAATGAAAAATTGTGTCACATGGTGACGTTGAACCTGGCCGTGTCTTTGCTGAATGCACTCATGTTTAACCCGTGTCAGCTCACTGGACTGTGCTGTCTGTGCAAAGTGCTGTGTGTCGTTAATAAAAATGTGTTCTATGCTAGTAAATGAAATTATTTTAGAAAATAGCACAGAGCTACCATTTGTTCATATATGAGGTATGTTGTTCTAGGTTCCTTACTTCCCCACACAGTCTCACCACAGTTTCATTGGTCCATCTCACCATACGTAGGTCCTCCAAGCCATTCTTTCTAATCATAGCAGGACCTTTAGAGTGGTCCTGAGGTGTCTCCTCTCGGGCTGTAGAGGACCTGAGCTCAACTTCAGCTTTCTCAGCAGCAGGCATCACGGTGAATCCTCTTACACCCAGTTAGTCATGGGCTTGTTCAGCAGAGCTGGCTGTATCATTGAAGCTGCCCTCTCCATGGCTGACTCTTCTAATGGTGAGAGGTGGACAGTGCTCTGGCGTTGCAGAAGCTTGAGGCTTGCTTTCTGAAAAGAGGGAAAAAATGCCTCTGACTTTTGTGGGTGCAACAAGTCTCAAAGCAGAAACAACTCTGGGTCTTCAAGATGTGCTTATGTCTTGGTACTGACCTAGGCTGCTTTCCTCTCTTTCCACCGGAAAGCACTGGTTGCCTCAACTGGGAACTCCCCAACACAATGTGGGGTTTTCCTCACCCCCATGTAGAGCTCAGGATTCACCCTTGCTGTCTCGGGTAATCCTAATTATAAAATGTTTTTGTTCTGGAGGTGATTCCACTTTTAGTCCTTGAGACATGAACTTCAGCTCCTTGCTCTGTGCTTCAGCACCACCGAGCAAGGCCTCTCTGCCGCAGTGCATCATCTATAGCCATGTCGTCTTGCACACTGGAACACTGCAGAACCTTTCTGAAAGGTGAAGTAAGTGGTGGTAGTCCACAAATTCTGACCAAGGTCTCCCAGGAGCTTCTCCAGAGTCTTACATACTCTATGCAGCAAGCCTCCTCTTGTCTATGCGGCAAAGCTGACGTGCTGTTTCATACTGACGTCTGATCGTGTGCTTTGGTAAGCGGTGGCTTCGTGTGCCTCCACAGCTTTTCAAAAAGACAGAGATGGCCAGATACCAGTGTGTGATTCAGATTTTCTTTTTTATCCACGCTGCGCCGTGTTATCAGGCTTTCACAGTGGTTGCTAGCAATAACAGGAATCTGCAACCACAGAAGCATTGATGTTGGAAGGGATCTCTTGAATCTTCTAGTCCAGCCAGCTCCTCTTTCTTAAGCAATGACTCCAAGCATTTAGATGCACTCAGGAGAAATAAATGAGCGTGTGTGTGTACATACATTGACACATGCATTCTTTGACTACTTTTCAGATGTGGGTAACAAATTACCAGACTTTGCCTTTGTAGGGGCATGGTGTATAGTACCTGATAAACCGCACTCCACAGAGCACTGCATTTCTCCTGGTAAGATGGAGAAGTCCACCTAACAGCAGACTTCTGTGACCATTTTTCTGCAAGCTGCTTTGCTCCTCTTGCCTTGCCTGCTTGCAGAGAGAGCGAGCAGCTAGGTTTGTTGACTCTTCGGCACTTGAGAAGGATCCAGGACTTTCCGTTACAGTGCAAGGAGGGGCTCCATCGTCCAAACTCAGTTCCTTATGGAGTCAGTGGCCACACTGTGATCTATAGTTTTAATCTCAAAGTTACACTTCTTTGAGTGTAATCTCAAAGAAGAAACCACCTTGTGTGCTCTTTACTTCTGTTTTTCTGCTCATCCCATCCAATGTTCTGGTTGTCTTACCTCTGTCAGGATCCTCAGGCAAGAATGTCACAGGCCCGTGCTGTTTGCTGTCTTCACCATGTCTTTGGGTACTTCTTGGTGCCAGCAAGTGCAAGCTTGCTCACTCTTGTTTCATCTCAGTTGATGATCTGGAGATCTCCGCACCATATGTCCTGAGTCAGCTGCGCAGGGAACATACAGAAATCTTAACATCAGCAAAGGTGCCACTCTGGATTTAGTGCTTCCAAAGATCACTTCTCCCATGAATGCTCCTGAATGCTAAGGGACCTTTGGGACATCTGCTGTGCAGCGTGGTGGAGCCCAGTGCTGCAACATGAGAGAGACAAGCAGCTCTTGGCAGGACAGTCCTCCAGGCACTCTTCTCCTGGAGACCCTCAATAGCCGAGTCAGGTCGTGCGATGCTGTTAAGAACCACCCATAGTGTGAACGTGGTATGAATACGTGCTTGCAGGAGAGAGGGAGGTTTAATCAATAACTGGTTAACCTACCCCCAAATTTCAGCCGCCCTATCTCATTTAGACTTTTTGAGGTAGAGTTTATAGCTTTGACAGATCGCTCTGCTGTTAGTTTTCAATAGTTTTTTTTTTTTTTAAATACTTCCTCTCATTTATCCTTATAGCAGGCATAGTATAGCCTGGAAATAACAAGCAGTGACTGCCTTGTGTGTCCTAAATGCTGAAGCTCAGTCCTTTCTGCCTCATTTTGCAAAGTCTGATATTTCAGCAACTTGAGTTCTTTTTCAGGCTGAAACTAATTTATAAAAGTGAGAATCCTGGAAGGGAATTTTATTGTAATTGGTCTTAAGCTTGGCCAACTTCTGAGACTTCTCCATTTGAAGACAGTGTTTTAAGTGAAACAAACCCAGGCGGAAACCAATGTTAAATTTAACCAAGTTAAATTTCACAGCAGTTTTACAGCTTTATTGTACAAGAAAAATGTAATCTTACAATATCACTATTAATAGAGCTCTGATTTTAAGGGTACTGATGCCGCTGTAATTCCATCTGGTTAATCAGGGCATTTGTATGTAAACCCTTCAGCAAACTTTTCAACTCCTGCAGTGTGTGCTTCCCACTCCGTGCTGCTGGTGCTGCTGTTGCTGTACTGAAACCTTGAGAAAGCTGAGGTTTTTTGTTACTTTTTCTTTTTAAGTCACTGTGGTTTTCTTTCATCTTACTGGTAGATTTTCCCCTGTTCCTTTTCTAAGGGAGGCTGGTTGTAGCAACCCGCTTTAAAAGAGCGTAGAAGCTGGGCTTTTTTGGTGTGCGTTTTTTGGTGGGTTCCCCCTGCCCAGAGTTATTTTTAACACTGCTGAAGTCTGGTCTTTGAAGTGAAAAGTTAAGCATTTTTGTGTGCATGGAATTATTATTTATTTGTTTGTTTATTTCCAGACTTGATAGTTTTTTGTGTCATTGTGATCTAGGTGCAAGACAGACAGGGAAGTCCGTCTTAGTCTCGTAGTCCTTTATCTTTGGCCTTTATAAGTTGAGCTCTTCCCTCTACACGAGCTGGTGTTACTGCATCTAGTGAGTGTTTGAAGGTTTCCAGGTGGGATTGTATGTATATAATAAAGTGAAATACTAGTTTTTCCAAGTGGAGATATTTGCCTCGATGCCTGCTATGGTTGTAGGAATGTTTTCTTTGGACTCTGAAAGCAGACTGGCCTCCTCAGAGAGTTTTTGTGTTTATTTTTTTCAGGCATGAATTGATTTTCTTTCCCCTTGCAGTGCCTGACCAGCAGTGGAGGTGTTTGGCAGGGCCCCTGTGGCACTGTGAGAGCTGTACCACTTTTCGGTGCTTCTGGTACAGGGACTGCCTGGCAGCTGCTGCCAGGACTCAGCGCAGGGCATTCAGTTAGGACCGGTGTAAGACCAGAAAAAAAAAGAAAATTAAGGGCACTAAATTTCAGCAGGGAGCAGCAGGAACTTCAGGGAGTAAACAGAAAGTGATGGTGCAGCGGGGAGGGAGAAGGGAAGAGAAGATGGTTGGGGAATGAAAAGCATCTTCTATTCCTCAAGCTAGCACGCAGTCAGCTGGAGAATAAAGTGAAAACCTGCAGAAGTGCTCAGAGGTGATGAAGATGGTAATTCATGCAGGCTATGAAAAGTGCGAGGTTGTGGGAACGGTGTGTTTTTGTGTGTCTTCACACTCTGTAGGTTTTTAAGGAAGAAACAATCCAGAAGAATATTTTTGAGAGTGGGGAAAAAAGCACTCGAGTGAGGATCAAAGCACAAGGTGTGAACTGGGGACAGGCAGGGTCCTTTCCAGAGTTCTCAAGAATATACTAGATGATATACATTGCTTGAGGGTAACTCTTTAAGCAACTGTTGTAAATGGGTATGAGATGGTGGCAGGTCCAGGTGAGCTGGGAGGCTGCCGGGGAGTCCCCAGCACGGAGAGGTGATGCTGAGGAGAGGGATGACGCTGCTGTGCAGAGCTCGCAGCAGGGTCATCTCTGCCGCGGCTACAGAGGTGAGGCTCCTGTGATCTCTTGTCGCAGCCTGTGGTTGATTCCATAACCCAAAGCTTTGCTTTGCCTTGGGAAACTCTATTATTTTCCATAGAAGTTCATCCCTTATGGGCATTGTGTGCTGTAGTATCCTGTGCAGAGCCCAGGAGGAGGCGTACACAAAGCTGTGTTACACAAAAAGCATACCTGTTAGCAGTAATTCTCATAACATGTAAGAGACTGCTGAAGTTATATTCAAGCTATCATGTGTTTTTTAATCGGTTTATAAACAGGGTGTTTCAGAACGGGTAAGTGCTGCAGGAGGAAGCTGGTAAGTGAGACAAAAGAGCTGTGTCACCTTGGTCTCCAGGGAGGTCAGAAAAATGATGTATCCTTTGGGAAGAGGCTGTTTGAGAAGGATACGCACTGAGGTTCAACAGTGTTTTGAGGGTTTATGTGGCTACAGTCCCAAGAAATAATAAAAAATACATGAAGCCAAGATTAGTCAGGACTTTCCCTGACACCATGTACCCGAGACAGGTACATTAAAGTTAAGGGGATGGCTGTGGAGGGAGCAGAAGGAAATATGTCCTCTGGTACCTCTAGGGAGGTGGTTGATGCGTGGGACTACAGTAACTAGCATAAAATAATCTGAAAAGAGGCTAGACAGTTTCTCAAAATTAATTATTTGGGGATACACACCCCCAGGGATTCTGTGTAGCTCGGATGGACTCAATAGATATATTACTGAGCAACCAGGGAAACATCTCCTCCAGGAGCAATATTGAGATGGAGGATTTAGAAGCACTGAGTAGCTGTGCTGGTGGTGCTGGAGGGCGTATCAAAGCATCTCTCAAAAGAGAATTTTTTATTAACTTGGTACGTACAAGGAAAAGGGAGAAATAATTTTCAAAGCTGTGTTACCCTCAAGAGGGACAAAGATGGAGAAGGCCAGATTTTCATGTAATTCAAATGGGTTTGCTGTCATTTATTTTCACCAGGTGAGGATTTGGCACAGAACTGCGGCACGGCATAGTGAGCTAAGGAGCATCTTAGCTTGAAATGTGATTATTTCCTTAGTATTATTTATGTGATTTTTTAATAATGTATGTTTTCAGGCTAACTCTGATTGTGGTTTGTTGCAGCTGCAGAACATCTGTTTTCACCGTTTCATTCCTTTGTGCTTCCATGTCCATTCTGTCTTCTTTTTTCTTTAAATAGCAGCCCTGGAGCAACCATGCAGCCAACAACTGATGTAGTTTGATTTTTGTGTTTTCTTAACTAATTAATATGATCTTCAAAGGATTTGGGTAAAAGCTGTGAGCGGAAATAGAATAGTTTTGGAAAAGGACTGTGTTGCAGGTCTGCTGTACTCCGTCTGATTAGAGAAGTGTTTAAAACCTAGGAAATCTGGAATAGCTGTTTCCATATTTTTGTGAAGTGCTCCCTTGATTTTGAAATGGAAGTTCATATAACTGACATTATTTTTTAATAATCTTGAAATATAAATTGTATTTTATAGTAAAGTCAGTATTTGAGAATATGGTCCATTTGCACACAGCAAGGGGAAATGTATGTAAGATTAGAGCTTGTGCTTAGTAATAAATAGAGCATTTATATTTTAATACCTGTTGATTACTTTGTGTTCTTTCAGCGCTATCCAACTGACAAGGCATACTTCATAGCAAAGGAGATTCTTGCTACAGAACGGACGTATTTAAAGGACCTGGAAGTTATTACAGTGGTAAGGGTTTTTAACTTTCTTTAATGCTTTTCCTTTTCTTAACAGATTTGTAATTGTTAATTTGGAAAAACTTGGAATTTCTTCCAGGTAACAGAAGAAGGAAGTCCTATGATTCTATGATAATCCGTGAGCCACGTAGCTGTTACCTTCCTTGTTCTGTAGGTCCTCATGTGGGAGAGCTGATATCTTCTCTGGACTTCTATCGTTAGCTCCAATAGCTACATCACATGTCGTTTTGATGTCTTATGCAGACTTTCTCTCTGAAAATTGTGAACAGAGACAGGCTAAAAACCTTTTGCGTTCAGCTTCGATGATAGTCATTGCTGTCAGCTCTGCTTATAATCTAGCCACCATCTCTGCGGTATTCCTTGGGAAGCTTTTCTCTTTGTGCCTTCAGATCATGAGAGCAGATGAAAATTGCAAAGGGTATTAAGGATCCTTAGGGGTTTGGGGAGTTGTGTCTTTTTTTGTGGCTGCTTTTTGTTTCCCCTCCTTCTCCCCTCCTTTCACCCAGAGTAGACAAGTGAGTCCTTGTTTGGAGGACAGCTTGACTCTTTTTTTCTTTCAGAGCTTTTTGTTCGTTTACTCCAGGTTTGAATACTGACTGTTGTGTTTCTACAAGTTATTGTTTTATTTTCATCAAAGAGAAGTTTGAGTCCCTTAACACCATACGTCTTCAGTTGAGGTGTTCTCTGCAAGCTCAGTGAGCACCATCTCACGCAAATTCCTCCTACAGGCTTCCCAGCGCTTCTCCTAAAAGATGGGGCAACATCCAGCACCTCAGAGGTTTTTTTTAATATTCACGTCCCCGCCAGAAAGCGGGGAACCGAAAGTGATAAAAAGTGCAGTGTGTGACATGCAACAAGATGTCTCCGGCTACTGAGTAACTCGCACAGGGCTCCTGTGCCGTTGTATTTGCGTTGAAGTACAAGCAGTGGTGTAACATCAGCTGTGGCAGCCACTCGGTAATTGATGTCATTTAGAGCCATTACCAGCCATCTCATCATTGCATTAAGAAACATGCTTGTGCCCAGAACCAATAACAAGCCTCGTACTTGGAAAGTTTGGCAAGGAAGGAAATCACATCTTTTCATCTTTCCCAGATTACGTCTTCCCTAAATATTTCTCCTTCCTTCCTGCTGTTTCCCTGTGCACACACTGTCTCCTCCCCCATGGCTGCAGGAACAGAAATTTTTATGCTAGCGATTAATTTCTTAAATAGAAAAATGTATCATAATTTCTGATTTTTCCGGCAGTGGTTTCGCAGCGCAGTCATCAAGGAGAACGCTATGCCAGAGGGCCTGATGACATTACTCTTCTCTAACATAGACCCAATTTATGAGTTTCATCGAGGCTTTCTGAGAGAGATTGAGCAAAGGCTATCGCTCTGGTAAGCATTAATAGTGCAGTGCATGGGCAACAAGCAGGGGGACCTTTTCTTACATCCTCCCATCAAAACCGTATTTAATCTATGATATGGTATTTCTGCTTATATAGAATTAAGGAAAAAGTATTTTAATAAATTATAGTTTTAAAAAAAGACTAAATACATTTTGCAAAGCCCATTTTTTTAAGCACTGCCATGTGCCCTGTAGCTGTATGAATTGTACACCAGACCAAGGTTTTTGTGATCACAGAATCATTTAGGTTGGAAAAGACCCTTAAGATCATTGATTCCAACCGTTTATATAACCTGGTGTTGTCTCTCTAGCCTTAGAAAAGAGAAAGAACACAAGGTCAAAAAGATAATCTGTGTGTTTTTCAATACCTCCCAGTTAATAAATCTCCAGGTGAAAATCTAGGAAGCACTTTTTGGTAGTTAAGATTAGAGTTCAGTTCTTGCAGCACAATTTATTTCAAAGAGCATGTCTTTTACTCTTTTAACCTTTGTATTATTTTTTCCTGACCTGAGATGTAATATATGAGAGTCTGATTACCATTCAAAAGTAGGTGGTTAATGTAAACGAAGTACGAACAAAAGTAAATTCATAAATTCAGGTGGCATCATGTTATGACATTTATTCAGAAGTCTGAGAGGTTAAACTCCGGAATAGACTTTCACACAAATTCATTTCTATTCCTGTCTCAGATTTCTAAGCATGGCTTTATGTTTTTTATTTTATACAGCTTCCATATTTACTGTACGAGGTTTTCAACCCTAACAGTGAAATGGGAATGTCAAGTGGCTAAAAATGGATAGAAGAGGCATTAATGTTAGTACTGCTTCCTTTAATTTTACTAAAACAGTCCTTAAAATAACAGATACCCAGGAAGCGTTTCGTAAAGATTATGTCCTGAAGTACAGGGGAAGGTGGACGGAGGAAATTGAAATTTCTTGATCTCTCATGTACTGCGCCTTCTTATTTCATCTCCTTATGTGTGTTTCAGGGAAGGAAAAACCAATGCTCACGTGAAAGGAGATTATCAACGCATTGGAGATGTCATGCTCAGGAATATGCGTACTCTGAAGGTAGATAAAGGATTAAAATAATGGAATCTCAGGATTGTTGAGTCATGTTTTCCTTTTGTCAAGGATGAGAGTTCAAGGTTTAGTATTTCCACTAAACTTGAAGTGACTTGCAAACAATTATTGTTGATAAACAAATTAAAAAGAAAACATAATAAAATATTTACAGCAAGGCTTTATACCACTGTTGCTTAATTAACCACCTACATTTACCTTGAGAAAAGGTTGTTTATTGGGTATTCAGCAGAAGACAAAGAAAAATTATTTAATTAGTTTCACCGTCTCTCCTGTATTTGCACAGCCTCGAACTCTCCCCTATGGAGACGCTGTTTCATAAGGTTCTTTAATTCTAAAATATAAATATTTTTTAACTGCAGAGTGGTTTCTTCTGAAATGAAGTCACCTTTATTTGGAGTAGAGTGCCTTCATGGGAGAGTTACACTGGTGCTGTAGTAGTGGAGTAATTATTCCATTAAAACCAGTAGCTTGAATGGGAGTGCAGAAGTGTGCGACTGCTGTTCCGACTATCAGCGCTCTCCGCATTTGACATTCCCAGCAGGCATAGGCATAGTGCCGCACAGACACCCATTCTGACCCCGACCGGGAGCTGCCTGCCAGTTCTTCAGTAGATAAACCTAGGTGGGGCAGCCCTCTCGGCACACTGCTGCCTCTCCTAGCTTGAAAAAAGTCAGTAATTACAAGAATTGTCTTAGAATGGCAAAGTATTAACGGGTGGTGCTACTGGCTGTTCTCATCAGAGGTACGCAGAGGCACGGCTGCTGTAAATAGTGAACAGAGGACAACCAAGCAAATATTTTTATTTTTAATATTGGGGTTTTTTTAGTGAAGCCATTGAAACATATAATGTTGAGAAAACTATTTTTGTCAGTATTTATGACAATATATGCGGTCGTGGATTATATAATCATGGTCAGAGACAAAAGTAGAGAGGGGAGTGGATGTTTTTTCTTACTCACTGTGAAATCTATTGAAGACTCTTTTCCTTTGATCCAAGTAATTTTTTGTACGATTCAACAGGAGTTTACCAGTTATCTGCAGAAGCATGATGAGGTCCTGACAGAACTGGAGAAAGCAACTAAACGCCTAAAGAAGCTGGAAATGGTTTATAAGGAGTTTGAGCTGCAGAAGGTTTGCTATCTGCCCCTCAACACGTTTCTGCTCAAACCGATCCAGAGACTGATGCACTACAAGTTGATCCTGGGGAGACTTTGCAGGCACTACACGGCAGAGCACCGGGACTTTGCAGATTGCCGGAGTGAGTGGGCGCTCAGCTGTATTCCTGCTAGGCAGAAACCTATTGCCATGTACATACAAAATTTTGCCCGTACCCTGGGGGATATAAGCATTACATCTACAAATTCAATGTAAACGCTTTTTCTCCATTCAGGACCTGTCTGACTTTCGAATGCAGCTCTGCGAAATACGCAGGAACTTGGTTTAGATTGCTGAAAACAAAACTGCGTAGTGAATGCTGTAATTTAAATGTTGTGGAAAAAACCCAGAAGGTACCAAGTAGAACAGCAGAAAACTGGCAGGAAGCAGCTTAATTAAAAAAAATGTTTAGCTTGTGTTTTAAAATTAGCTTTGTTTTTCTTTAAGGTTTTCAGTACCAGGTTTCACTAGTTCCTACCGTGCTCTGGCACAGGGCTCCGAAGCTTTCTGCAATAGATAGAAAATTGCCTTAACTGCTAGGTTGGAAAATGCACAAGATAACTTAGATGTAAACTGTTCTCTTTGCATAGAATGAATGTTTTTTCTGGCATTCCAGAAAGTGTTTTTTTCGTGGTAATCTTGATGGATCTTAATGTTTCAACCAAAGCTGGAAAAGTAGTCCTTTTCTTGTCCCCTTTTTTAGCGGGGAAAAAAGTAGGTTTTTTAGGAACTCTTCATTATTTATAAGTAAAAATGTAAGAAAAAATAAATAATTGCTTTATAGTGTCAAAAGCTTGCACAGTAAATTCCATTCATTTATAAAGTAATTTTTGGCAGAAATAGTTGGCTTTAATTTTCTAATTTACTTTTGGCTATGTGGTAAGTACTTTTTATACATAAAATCTGAGATACGCAATAATCTCCAGAAGCATAGGAAGCGCTATGAAGTTGCTTGCTAGTCTCCATTTCGCCCCTAGGTAGCTATAAAATATGCTTTAAGAAGTTGGCAGTTGGACTAGATGATCATTGTAGGTCCCTTCCGACTGAACTATTCTGTCCTATTCTAAATCGGGCTATAAATTTCTGATTCAATTTTCCAGGGATAAAATTGGTGGCCTGCGTTTGCTCTGTTCTGATCCCCTCGGTGCCGTTTTCCTTACAGATGCGCTGAAGGAAGTCACAGAAATGACGTCTCAGCTGCAGCACAGTCTCATCCGCCTGGAGAATTTCCAGAAGCTGACAGAGCTGCAGCACGACTTGATTGGTATAGATAATCTCACGGCACCTGGTAGGGTTAGTACCTTTGCTTAGTTTTTAGAGCCTTTATTGGTTTTATTGCCAAGGAAGTGTCTTTCAGTGATGTATTTGCCATCACTGCCTCTCTGTTTTATGGAGCGACTGTAAAGGCTTTGTATAATTGTCTTCACAGTAGGTCCCATGGAGGTCTTGGTGATATCCTAGGGAATAGATCAAAAATGCTTCTGTTTAGACTCTGGCTACAGTTTTGTGTTTCCAGTACAGCAGATACTGGGTATGCTGGGGTACAGTGCTCTGTGCTTGAGTGGGAAGCGGTATGTCACGTACTCGATAGGAAATCCACTGCCAGGTCTGCTTATGTCTGTCTGATGCAATCTCTGTGGACTGAGACTGCACGGAGAACGTAGCGATGGTGAGAGCCATGTCACTGGGCAAAACTGGTATCGGTGACTCTGTGTTTCTAGGATTTTGTTTAGTTCCTGCTTGGTTTTTTGTTTCTTGTTTTTGATAGATATACTGAGCATAAGTACAGGAGCATCGCATATGCTTTTGGGATGCTATGGCAATCACTGCGGTGGGATGTAAGTGTAATAGGTGAACTGCTGGTGTCCAACAGGAATTCTGCTCCTTTTCCTTCTCTTGCTTCATTGATTTAAGTGCTGGCTGCAGCAAGGAGCTGATTCATGTTACAAAACAGAAGGAAGGGTGTCATCTGGCATTTAACAAAATCTGTTAGTGATCATTGCTGGGCGCCAATCAACATCTGTATATGCTGGGATGAAAAAAAAGAACCGTTAAAATTTTCTGTGTTTGGGAAAGATCAAGCTTTGTCTAACTTTCTATTTTCCACTGCAGGAGTTTATCCGAGAAGGTTGCTTGTACAAGCTCACTAAGAAGGGTTTACAGCAGCGGATGTTTTTCCTGGTGGGTGTTGCTTCTTGTTTTCATAAACCCAAATTCTTCAAGATAAAATTGTCGTGAAAGTGTGTTTTCATGTGCTTGTGATGAAAATCAGCAATCATAACTGAAAACTCACTCTGAGGGATTTTTAGATAGAGCGCGACTGTGACAATACTGTCTGTCCAGCTTGTTTCCTTAATGGCAAATAGTTTAACAGAATTTTAAAAATTAATTGCCTCCCCTGTAAGTAAACGAAAGAGTGGTTTTAAGGAAAGTAGACCAAACTGACTGAGAAATGGCGTTTTTTCATGCGTCTACAGTGGCCTTTAAACAACAGGTTTTTAAAAAGGTGTCAAAAAATACTTGGCCCTACCTGCTGTCTTCCGAGTATTGATTGTATTCTTCCTGCCTCTTTCAGTTCTCAGATATGTTACTGTACACAAGCAAAGGGGTTACAGGGACAAATCAGTTCAAAATTCACGGACATCTTCCTCTGCATGGCATGTTGGTAAGTGGTTTCAACTTGCATCACAACAGTGTTAAGGAAATGTCTTTGCCTTAAGGCAGGTTGAGGCAATTCCTTCAGGGCACGAGAACCAAAGCCGCAATCTGCTCCCAGGCCAGTGCCAGCAGCTTGTGGTGCTGCTGGCCGTGGACTGGACCGTCAGGTGCCCCAGCCCGTGTGTTTAAAGATAGACTTGTCTGCAGGCGATAAGCTTATTCCTTCCATCACGTTAGCAAAACAGCTGTAGCACGACCCTTTTGACCATTCGTTTTCATGCTGCTCTGAGAGGCTGGTCTGGAAACACGGGTTTGTCCTGGCATTTTGACCCTGTGTGCGCACACCTAGGCACATAACCAGTCCTCCTGCCTCCCCACCCCGCTATTCTAATGGGACTGTTCTTTCTGTGTTTGATTTGCAGCTGATAGTGCTCGACCCACCGGTAAGTAATAAGCTGAATCCTGCTCAGAACCCTCCTTTTCTTGGCCTGTTGGATGTGATCCTGTGCTGCTAGAAATGCGGCAGTAGAAACACACGATATAGATTATTGTATAGAGCCAAAATAGACTTGAAGTAGGTGATATTCATAAAAGAGTAGCTGTTTTGCACTTACTGCAACCGGGTCGTAATCGTATTGTGACTCAAATTCCTAGCCAGCCAAGGAGGACAGTTTCAATGTTTATCAGGCGCTGAGTAGTGATGAGAAAAACCTTTTCTTTTTGTGCAGGTGGAGGAGAGTGAGAATGAATGGGCCGTCCCACACTGCTTCACCATCTATTCAGCACATAAAACCATAGTGGTGGCAGCAAGGTAGCATTTGTTTTCCTCAATTGCGTGTAGGTTTGACAGATCCTTCTCTAAAGAGTTACTGTTCGATTGTATGGTGCAGAGCCAGGGGGGTGTTTCGTGTGTCCTCTGGAAAGCCTGACTTCAAAACAAACACAGGACACTGCACAACTCCTTTATCAGTGTTGTTTTAGAGACCCAAAAAGAATTAAAATCCAGAACATGCAAATGGATGTAAGCGGGGGAGAGTTCCTGCGTGGATCTCATGAGAGGAAAAATTAAAGGCTGGCTTGGAGAGAAAACCGATCGCTTTTCTGTGTAACTTGTCCCTGTGCAGCGAGTTTGGCCGAAAATATACTTAGGATATACTTTCTGAAATATACTTAGGATATCTACTACACCTATTCTCTCAGGATCAGCTTTAGGAGGTTTTGTCCCTCTGCGCGTCCCCTAAAAGGCAGCTGGAGTTGGGTATGTTAAGAATGCAGGATGGGAGCACTAAAACTCAACCTTAAATTTATAGGATTTTTTACTGCTTGATAACCTGTTCTTGAAAAATAACCATTACTGAACATTTGTAAATCAGGTATGTAGTGGCACAGGAGCCAATACTTTTGGTATGCAGACATATTCAGGAAGCAAAACTTTTTTTTTTATTCCAGCCTAAATGAAAATGTCAGTTATTTTTAAGACCAACTGTTTCTTAGCAGCTGTGAATCAAAAAGTGCTTGAAAGGTTCTTAAATTTGGAAAAATAAATATAATTTTTACCTTGTCATGACTTAGAAATAGCTCAAAGGTTGTTGTTTTTCTTACGTTACCTCTCTCTGCCTGTCAAAAAAACCCTGCTGCTGGGCTTAGACCATGCATGGAATTTTCAGTCTAAATTAAAAACTTTCAGAAAAAAGAAATGGTTACCAAAAAAAGTCCCACAGACCCTCCCAAACAAACACAAAAACGGGTAACTCTTGGTGAGAGTATATGGCACTTCAGACAACAGTTGTGCACACAGGGAATGTAGCCAGAGGTAAAAAAGAAATGCCTCGGCCCTGTGGCCGTGTCTAAAAGAAAACCTTACGCTCTCGCACACCGATGGATATAGATACGCGTATATGAGCTGTAAAGCTCTTGCCCTATGATCATGGCGTGAGCCATGTAACCCGTAATGAAAACTATGTGGCGTGAAAGACGACCTCATCTTCCTGCACGCTGTGTTTTACTTGCCTGAGATGTAAGGTAAATCCTATATCCCCCTTAAAAGATGTGCTGTCTTTCAGGTTGCCTTTTATCCTTCAAAAAAATCATTTCCAGTATGGTCATACCACCCATCTCCAAAATGCTTTTTGGAGTGAAAACATGATTTCATGTTTCAAATAACCCGTCAACTATGAAGCTCCCTGTATGAAGAACAGCGATGGCCTACACCACATAATTCCTCCTCTGAGTCCAGTAGCTCCAGAGGGAGACATTATGTGGCCCTCTGCCTATTTATTCTCTTTGCTGTAAAGTCCAGGTTTTTAATGGTTATTTTAGTCTTGTTTCAAGGCTTGAAAGTAGAGGTGAAGGCTGTATGAGGTCAGCGTCCTGTCTGGAAAGCTCATGCTTTGGAGGAATTTTTACGTTTATTTAATGGAAGGGGACTGCTCCTTGTACTGGGCAATGACTTGTGCCTTCCTTCAGCAAACCCGCACTCTGTCACGGCTCCAGGCTGGGATGGTCTCCATTTGCACCATTTGTCTTACAGTACCCGCCTGGAGATGGGGAAGTGGATGGAAGACCTAAACATGGCAATTGAAATGGCCAAGAAATCTACTGAGAAATCTGACATGCTTCTGGAAAACTCCGTATGCAATCGCTCCAACAGTAAGTGGTGTTTCCTGCCTTCTTGAAAAGCGTCAGTTGTCGTGTCCTTTTCATTTTTCCTTTTGTGAATTTGATGACATAAATGGAATGTTTTTATAATTCATATGGTAATGGAAAGTTATTGTGCTTTGGTTTTGTTTTAATCAAAAGAAATATACTTGTCTTCCTAGACTGATGTTCCTGGTAGCTTTAAATGCAGTAGAGATGCTCCAGTTGCAGAATTGTTAATTTTATAAGGTCCTTATTCATCTCTTACATAGATTTTTCATAGTTTAACCATCTAGTGTATTTTCTTGTCCAGCAATTTGGTGCCTTTGGAGATCAGCAAGTTCTTTTATAGCCCAGCATTCTTATGCCTGTCTCTGGTGGTGTTATGGATGTGCTGAAACATGTGGTATCCCTTCTTGGAGCACTTAGAATCATTGAATCATTAAGGTTGGAAAAGACCTCTAAGATCATCGAGTCCAACCATCAACTCAACACTACCATGCCCACTAAACCATGTCCCTAAGCACCTCATCTACACATTTTTTTTTTTTTTACGTCTTTTATTTATTTTTTTTTTACACTTCTTCCTATTCCTCACTAGAATCGGCTGAAGATGAAGAGTGGGGATTTTTGTTTGTTGTTTTACATAGTATTGAGTCAGTTGCCTCAGGCAGAGCTGAGTAATCAAAGCCACAGCGATCTGCTCTGAGTGGCCTTTAGGAGCTGAGTGACAAATGCAAGTTGATGTATTTTAAAACTGGACCATTGCAAGAGAAAACAGTTTTTCTCCGGAATCCCTGCTTCTCTTGCTCTTTGTATTGCACACTTTTCTTAAACCCCTGCCGAATTCTCCTCCCCCAGGATCCTCTGATGAGGTCTCTCTAGAACAGGAGTCCGAAGATGACATACACTCTTCTCGTAGCTCCTTGGACAGGCAGAGCCACCACCGTGCCAACACAACCATGCACGTGTGCTGGTACCGCAACACGAGCGTCTCCATGACTGACCACAGTGTGGCTGTTGAGGTACCCGCAGGGCGCAGCTCTCGTGTCTCACTCTGTCCGTCCTGGCTCGCTCGGCCGCCGCTCAGCCTCCACACCATCTCCCATTTCACCTTGGCACGTTCTGCAGCCGTGGGAGAGCACGGGCCATCAAAAGGCCACTGCATGCTTGCCCCCTCTGCACGTCTGTATGTCTGCATGCGCACGCTCTGCTCTCCTCGCAGCAGGGCTTTGCTTCGGCAAAGGCAGCGAAGGAGGGAGATTTTAAAGGAAACCCAGGATATCCTAGGACTGAACTGTTCCTTTGGGTTTCATCAACCCTGCTGGAGGATGTTACTGTCCATCATATTTTCCCTTAGCGATTGACTCTGCTGTGCTGAGGTCTGGTTAGCTACTGCGCTGCACCTAGAATTAAAAAGAGCGCGTTAAGCTCAGTGGGAATATGACTTCTCTGCCCTTCCCTCGCTGGCAGAGCTGAGCAGCAAGAATTAGCAAGTGCCATTTTACAGCACTGTTGCTGAACAGAGATTTATTATGTGCCCGCTCAGCTGCTGTTACCTCGCGTCTTACCACTTGGCATGGCTTGATGCAGTGCTGGTGGCACGTTTGGGTACTGAATGCTGCAAATGTTGAGACAGATCTCTGTTCAGCGCTCCTTATGCCGAGCGCTGCTTGCACCAGCACTACGGTTTCACTTTAGGCGGCAGTTTGGCAAGATCAGTGGGGTAGGACACCTTCCTGCAGGCTGGCATGCGTGGAAGACTTCCAGAAGTGGGAAGGACCCTAAATACCACGAAGAGAAAAAGGGGGTCACTAACTAGACAAACGGCAATGGGGCAGGGTGCTGCGTCTGTGTATTTGTACCTTCCTACCTTCCCTCCCCTGCTGTTAAGGCAGTTTTTGTTTAATGGAAGGAGTTAAAAGTTGGGCACTGGGTTTGTTAAAAGTTGGGCACTGGGTTTTCGTGATGTAGAGTGTATCAGTCAGCTCAGTAAAGGAAGTCCTATAGATGTTACCTTGGCTGAGGGTCCAGAAGTTGGGCACTTCAGCTGGCAAAGAAAGTGGGTTCTCTCGGAGGGGACAAGCCTTCCTTTCCCTGCCAATACCCTTGTGAAAGGCACCATCTCGCTATCCTGTGCCCGGATAATGAGACCTCCCTGCTACAGACTCTGGGATTAAACGTGTGAGTTCTTGCAGCTCCCTCTCACTTTGATCTGTTCCATACTCTAATACCATCATTTTTTTCCACAATCCATTTTCCTTTAACAGACGCTTTTCTTGCATCACTTCTCTTACCCTAATGTTCTGTTTTTCTCTTTCTCTCCCCCTTTTCTCTGCTCAGTTTTCTGCTCTCTTGCTGTTTCTCCAGAGCTTCCTCCTCGCTATTTGCTGGGCCAGGCCCAACGGCCCAACACAATCACCCATGTTTGTTGGTACCGGAACCAGAGCCTATCCCTGTCTGATTACCTGTGCATGATCCAGGTAAAAATGCCTCTCAAGTTCTGCACTGGTGGGGAGGAGCCATGGGATGCTGAGGAAAATGTACTGCTGCTCGCTTCGTCATTGCTCAGTGAGCCCACGTCTGCTGGCGTGAGGATGCCCCAGCCAGCCAGCGGCAGAGTTGTAAAGTTGCCTTATTGATACAGGATTTCCTCCTGTTTATGCTTCCCAAAATGGTTCTCTGTGTAATTCTGCTGCGTATCCTGTCTTTTTCTCCAGTTACAAAATCCATTTGCTGTCATTCCATGCCATAGGTTTCCTTATCCCACTGCGCAAGCGCTCGGTGGCTCTGACTCCAAGGCAGCAATGTTCAACGTCCCTGCTTGCCACGCTGGGCTTGGCTTCGCGTAGCTGCCACACGTAGCTTGTCCACAACTCTGGCATCCTCTGTTTCCTCTTCTGCTTTATTTTCCTTCTCATGCAGTGTGTTCTACGTGGTTTTTCTCCATGTAAAAAAGGGTGGGCTAAAGGGGTGGACGCCCTCGCGGCTGTCGCCGTTCCCCTGACCGTGGGCTGCAGAGGAGAGCGGTCGCTGGAGGGACGAGTCGGTGCAGCACCCTCCTCTGCGTTGCCTGACACTGTGCCGAGATGTGGCGAGTGCTTAAACACAAAGGGGAGCTTGCTATTAGTGGAGAGAAATCCCCGATTTGTTCGTAAGAAGATAGTTGTGAACTAGTGAAGATACAAAGTCATTCAGTCACCATGTGAAATACCTGGGCGGCCTTTTACAGCGTGGGAGCAATGCAGGAGCGGTTATAGCAGGCAGCCTCGAGCTTTTTATCTGCGGCAGCCGCTGTCTTTTCCTGAAGGACAGCGACCTGTGGTTTCACGGTAGGTTTTTTTTTCAATCTGTGCTAGAACCAGCTCTCCGGATACTTGCTGAGGAAGTTCAAGAACAGCAACGGCTGGCAGAAACTGTGGGTCGTCTTCACCAACTTCTGCTTGTTCTTCTACAAAACGCACCAGGTGAGCAAGTGTAGCTGAGTGGCCTGCGTTTGGGGTGTCGGCGTGAAGCTGGAGGTGCTTTCTGCTCCGGGTGCAGCTCACTGCTATGTGAAGGAGAGTAACAAGTGGAAGAGGAGGTAGTTCGTAACAAAGCTGGTCTCTGTAAGGCCACGGGCCCTTCTTGCAGAATTTAATCAGTATTTCCAATTCTGTTAATGGTACTGACCTTCTGTGAGTGAGCGAGGGGGAAAACGTCTCCTCAGGCAGTGACTGACGGAGGTGAGGGAGTCGGCCGCCTGTGGTCAGTCGCTCTCCGATTCTCTCCCTTCAGCACAGTTAAACAGGCATCGGGGATTTTTCTGCCCGCGGAGCATTCAGCGCCTGCTTGGTACGAACTGTGCTGCAGTGCAGCCTGTGCCTTTTCATCTTATTAACCCGATAAACTGTGTTTATTTTATTGAGGCTTCTTGCCTTGAGGGCACGCTTCTTTTGAGAGGGATATTTTAACTTTTGGGTCAGATTTGTGCTTGGAGTTCCAGAGAAAGGGGGTGGAGGGGGAAGGGGGGAGCCCAGGAGGCAACAACAGGCAGGAGAATAGAAGCAAATAATTCTATAAAAACAGTGAAAGGAGTTGGGGGAAGGCTTCATTATAAGCTATCAGAGGCCTCGCAAAAGATAAAGGCTGCTCCTCCTCCCGTTCTCTCCTAAACAAAAATACAAAGACCTTACCTGGACAGTACAAAAGAGTGAGTGCGCATTGGGATGAACTGTGGGGCGGGGGACGCCTTGCGCTAAGGGCCGGGCTGTTGGGCTGTTCCAGGACGATTATCCCTTGGCCAGTCTCCCGCTGCTTGGCTACGCAGTCAGCTCCCCCGTAGAGGCAGACGGCATTCAGAAGGATTATGTCTTCAAGCTGCAGTTCAAGTCCCATGTGTATTTCTTCAGGGCTGAGAGCAAATACACCTTTGAGAGGTAATTTTCTGTTTTCTCTGTCTGTCTTGATATATAACATGCTGTTAAACACACTGGTTGATCCAGAGCCCTCTCTTTCCTTCTGACTACCTCCTAGTCCAAGTGACCTTACAGCACGTTCTCCGTAATAAAGTTCCCCTCCTCTTCCTACCGATGATGTGTGGCGATCCCTCCCCTGCCAGAACCATCCTCCTTGCAGGGGAGAGCTGGTGGTTGCACCTAGAGCCGTAGGCTCTGCTTTGTCTCAGGAGTCTGGGGCTTCCTTGGAGCTGGGGAGCAGCACGGGTGGAAGGGCTGCGAGATGCTCAGCCCCACTAGGTCTTGGGAGTCAGATTTCTAGGTTAGTGAGAGTTCCGATACGAATGTTTGGGGTTTTTTTTCCCTCTCGATCTCTGGAACCAGGAGTTATAACAAGGCTGAGGGCAACAAGTGCAGTGCTGCTTTTCACTTTACTGCTTTCTCTATAATTGTGTTTGGCAGTGCTGTTAGGGGCTTCCACACATGGTCCAAAGTGAATCGTGTTTAAACGCATCACGTACAAAACTCTGCTATTATGTTAGCTGTTGAAAACCCTTGCGTTGCGTTCTGCCTGGCAGGGTAGTATTGGTTGGTTTGGAGTGTGGTTTTATTGAGAAGGTGTCACACACTTCCCCCTTCCTTGGGAGAGTATCACACACTTGTGAGCAACGTCCAACCAGCTACCCCAGACAGCAGAGTTGTGCTCTTTAATCCTCTGGTGTCATGTAGTGATTTCAGGGAAAAAACGTCTAATTCCCAATGGATGTTTGTCTTGTTTTTTTCACCGTTGCTTTGCCTTCTTCCATATAAGCAATCCTGTTACATAATTTATTGTAAGAAAAGCAATCCATTGACTAATTTTTGTCAGCCTGTCCTCCTTGGTAAACACTTTCTGTACACTTACAAGAGAATACGGTGTGCTCTCGTAAGAGCTCTCTGGAGCTCAAAGCACTGTAGAGCTGTTGCTTCAACAGGAACCATGTTCTGCAGTGTATTTACCACACCTCAAGCTATTCATTTGAAGAGTTAGTTTCCTAAAAAGAATTGTAAAAGAAGGGTAGAAGACGGATGTTCTGTGAGGTTTGGTGAAAGGGGTACAGCTCATAACCGAAGGACAAAATTACGCATCTGTGAGTGTGGGGTTGAGCATTTCTCATGTCCTTTCTTGCCAGGTGGATGGAGGTGATCAAGAGAGCCACCAGCTCTCCAGCCAGGTCGAGCCTGCTGCTTCCAAAGGATGAGAAGGACAGTCACACAGACTGAAGCGGGGCAGAGCTGGATCTCTGCTGTAAACATCAACAGAAGAGGCAGGTGGAAACAGGAGTCTCTGAGCTGATAAAGCAAAGAACCAGGAGGCTCATTTCCACCTGGTGTGGAAAGTGGGAGTGAGGGAGTTGCAGACGGGGATCACATCCATTCCCAAGGGCATGGAAGAGGGTCAAGTCTGTTCCAGTTGAACCTACTTAGAGAGAACCTAACAACCGCAGAGCTCCGGTGTGCACGCATTGTGGAAGGTTTATTGTTCCGGTTGTATCTGTACAGTAACACCCTGAAGGCAAATGCCACCTTGTTTTTACGTTTTGACTGGATGGTCAGCATATATGGGAGAAAAATAGCAGCTGCCAGTGGTGCGAAGGGCTCACAGCTGCTGGTGCCAGGGCTTGCTGGCTCCCAGAAGTTCCCTTCCCCTGATGCTCGGCATGGCTGGCTGCACAACCGCTGTCTCGCTGCTGTTAATGTCAACCTGCTGGCACAGTTGTCTCAGACTGACGGGATCCACAGATGCATTAGCTTAAACACAGTTCATTTTGAACAGAAACTGCAGCTCTCGCAGAACAACTCTGCTTTTGGAAACTGCCACGGCAGCAGTTTTCCAGGGGAAGCAGGAGGACTGAAACCTCTGCTAAGCTGTTGAGGTTTCGGTATATTGTGGGTTGGTACAGGTGGGGTGCATGGTTTTTTCCTCTGAACTCTGCTATGGCGCACGCTGAGAGGGTCAATTGCTATTCTCGTATCACAGCTCCAGAGTTTCTTTATCCTGTCGTAGGCATTACTTAAGGCATGGGATGGCAAACACACTCTCCACCCTGATGTGGGTGACGTTTTCAAGGCAATATAGGAGAACAAGCTTCTCTGAAAGTCACTGTTGCTTGTGCTTGTGTCACGCAAAGACTTCTGAAAATCCCTATTCTTACCTTTAAATTTGGGGTGGGATCCATCTTCCATTTCTCATGAAGGTGTAAAAGTCACTGGATTCCAGATGGAGCATTAGTGTCTGTGGACTCTATTAAATCTCTGTATTAAATCTGAAATGTTTGCAGTTTGTTCTGTTTTTGTAAAGCTGTCACCTTTGGTTGCCTCCACGGAAGGACTGAAATAAGCTAACTGCCACAAAATGCTGTAGGACGTGGCTTTGATGGGCTCTAGGGACGCTGCTTTTATATTAGATAGAAAAGTATTTGTGTACTAGAAGAAGGAACAATGAAGTGGTGTAGTGAAAGAAAAAGGAAAGTGTTGCATGTTGTGAGGATGGAGGACTGGGAGATCCCTGTGAAAACAGGCAGTACAGAGGCCAGCATGTGCGTTCTCCAAAGCTGTTTCAAGTTATGGTCTAAAACATGTGCGGGACGAGGACTGCAGGCAGGGGGTTCCCGAGGGATTTTCCAGACTGCTCACTTGGCATTTGCATCGTAGAGAAGACGAGTGACTTCACTACCACTGTCACAATGACCATTGTCCCATGTAAGTTAAATGTACTTAATTTATTAGTGTTGTCTTTTTTTTTATTATTATTAACTGTTGTAGGTGTATACATGTGGATTGACTAGATGTGTTAACGCAGTTGAATATGACTGTTGAAAGTAAATAGCATCTTGGTATAAAACTATCTCAGCCTCTTATTCCGGAGCCACGCTGGTGGGAAGATGGACGGCATCTGCACAGAAGCATTGCTTTTCCTTGGACCTGAGAGAAGAGGTTTCGCACTGTTGATTAATGGGTCTCTGCACGCGGTAGTGTTCCTGGGTGGTAACTGACTGCTTTGTCACGGTCACGTACTGGATCGCGTAGCAGGAGCGTTCTCCTCTTTCACGAGAACTCTCCCACGCAATTACTGCCCTTTGCTGGTCTCCTGCGGGGAAGCTCTGCAGGAGCAAGTTGCAAAGAGGAGGAGCAGGGTCTCTGTCAGCAGCTGGGGGTCTGGGCACTTAACCCCAGCCTTTAGTTGCACCGCCTACTGTAGCAGGGCTTTCTAGCACCAGGATTCGAAATACTTTTTGAGAGTGTTCAAGTCACTCAGTAGTTTTCCGACTGTGGTTCTCAGCTCACCCAGCATCGCGCTACGCTCCATCCGCCGCAGAGAGACGGCACCGAGTCAGAACGATGTGGAGGAGGTGGCGGAGCCTGTGAGTGCCGGTAGGCACGGGGAGCAGCTCCAGGGCAGGGCGGGAGGAAGGGACTGACAACGACCACCTGAAATTCAACAAGGATAAATGCAAAGTCTTGCATGGGGGACAAAGTACCCTCTGCGGTACAGGCTGGGGACTGCACAGCTGTGCCACAGGCCTGGGGTCCCCAAAAGCAAGCTGTGTTTGTTGAAGGGCATGTGTGTTACGGAAGCTAGACCTGGCCCATTGCCAGAAGAGACAAGGACAGAAGAGCAGGAGAAACGTGCGTTTCTGCAAGCGCAGTGCAAGAGAGGGTGCAGTGTTTTCTTCCTGGGCTGAAATAGCCTGGTATTTGGCCCTGGTGGTTTTAATATTTTTTTTTTAACTAGCTGACAGAGAGAGCTCCCTCTCTTAACATCAGCTAGACTTTTGTCTAAATTACCTCCATAAATCAGCTGTCAATCTCCCTAACACCACGCGTTAAAAATCAGGCTGACGTGTACCGCATGTTACTGGAGACAGAAGGAACAGTACAAGCCAGCCTTGCCCTTAGCAAGCAGCGTGGAGGCTTGGCTTTTGTGTGCGCCCTTGCAGGCTCCAGCAGTCTCTTCCTGCCCCGCTTGTTTTTCCGTCTGGTATCATAGGGAACGCTGCTTTAGCCGGTAACACAAGGAAAAACTTCTGACACTTGGGAAAGTGATCAAAGAACACAGTGGAAGGATACACCCTAAAGGTGTTAGTACATGACTGCAGGTACTTACATGGCTAATCCACAGAGTTCAAACACCTACACTCTATCTGTCCTCCCCTCCCCGCTGTGTAGCAGAAGAGCAGTTACAACTCCTGTTGCAGGAGAGAGGCAGTGAGCAAGAGCCTGCCTTAAGATTTTTGGGCAGTTGAGGAGTGGATGAACCTTGAGTTGTTCACGTACCTGCAGCTCAGTATTTCCTGTCCTGAAGATGCGTGTGCTACCTACAGTGGCTGGGGCGTGGTCCCTGGAAGAGGACCTCTGCTGCTCGCTGACCAGAAACCCAGAAAGACAGCAGGCAGCAAAAGTCCCTTCTCGGGTGGAGAATACAAAGTTCAAATGTCCGTGCATTTAAAATGCAGGAGCACCGGCTATAAAAGCCAGAAACTTCGCTATTCCTGGCAAAACTGCTTACCTCTCACCTTGGCAAGCTTTCAAACTGCTGAGGATTTCAGTGGCGTATCAGTTCTTCTGTGAAATACCCTGTAGTATTTCTACTTTCCCAGAACTCTGCAGGAGTATTTTTTGTCTTTGCTACAATCATGAGCAGTTTCCTTAACAAGAGCACTAGGAAAGAACAGAATACAACTGGTCCTTACTCATTAGTTTCTTGCTAGCAGGATGTATGTTAAGGGAGAGATGAACCCATGCTCTTGGGACCTTAATATCCATGGTCTCATTTCACTTCAAAAAGCCATCATTTCTGGTAAACACTACCCCTTTTCCCTGCTTCCCGCAGGACTGGCTGGCTGTCCCTCATTCATTGTAACAGAGTCCTGCTCCATTGCTTAAGAAATCAGAACAAGTAAGTTTTTGCAGTAGTTCCTACCACGTGTTTAATGCAACCTACTGGAGCTGTTGTGGTGGCTGCTCCCTTTATCTCCCCCGGTTACAAGAGCGACTCCCATTGCACCAGATAATTCACCTCCCTCTTTCGTACTGGCTACATCACCACAGCTTTCTCTCTGCTGAAGCGTCAGCACCACCATCACCACTGTCCTGTCACCAGTCTGTGGAGCAGTGGTGAGGGCTAGCACGTGGGATTTAACAGAATTCCCAAAAAAGCACGCCAGAGGTACCTTTGTCAGTCTCTCTTTTTGGCTCCAAGGAGAAAATAGCTGAGACGGCACTGTACAACTTGATCACAGAACCAACTTCACCTTTGTGTTTCTGCTTAGGGAAGGACAGGCACACGCAAGGTTTTAAACACGCTTAAAGTGGCGCCTCCAAAGCGTTTATCCTGTAACTGAGGTCACACAGAGCGGTTGCGATCGGCAGGGACCTTGGAGGCCACCTGGTCCAACCCCCCCTGCTCAAGCAGGGCCACCCGGGGCCGGTTGCCCAGGACTGTGTCCGGGCAGCTTTTGATTATCTCCAAGGACGGCGACTCCACAGCTTCTCTGGGCAGCCTGTGCCACTGCTCGCCACTCTTACAACTGCAAAGGGAGACAGACGAAGGCAGAGAGAGCCTGTTGTCAGCTTTTACAGCCAAACCCGACTCTAAATACAGATCAATAAACAAGACGCCAGCAAAAACTGCACCGAAGCATTCTCCAGAGCACAGCTACACTTTTGCAAACAGTGTGTGCTCCCCCTAACACCGGTGTACGTCAGCAGAAAGGACTAACGTAACGTGCCTTTCGCTGTATTCCCTCCTTACACAAAAAGTACTTAAGCAGGTCTGTCTCACGAGCCACTGTTAGATCTACCTGAGGCAGGAAGATGCAGGGGAAGACCAAGAAGATGGCAAAGAAAAGCAGCTTGAACAAGTACTTTTTCCCTAATAATACAAAGTTACGCCAGCCTCATTTGTTTTGTTACTTTATTGAAAGTGGCAGATCCCTTTCAATGTTTTTAAAAACTAAAACCATTGTTGCTTTGAATACTGGACAAAGTTTGTGGGGACCGGTTCCTTTAAAAAGTTTACTCGTTACACTGCAGTGCATGTGAGTAATAATACAAGGTACCTTATTGACACAATTTGCTACCGTCATGAACAGCAACTTTAAAAGCAACAGGAGCCCTTCAGCTGCCTTTCTGCTGGACTGCAGCCTCTGCCTTCCGCCTCAGCAAGTTTCCTGTCTATACGTTAACTCCTTCTCCTGAGGAAAAAATGGATTTGTTCTGTTCTTCATAAATGCAGGCTCCGAGGCGGCTCTCACCACAGAGAGACACCACTCTGCAGCAGATCTCCAGCAAGACCAAAGAGCAGCACCTCTCCTCTGCTGGACAAGTTCATGGTGTTTGCTGAGCCTGTATTTATCCATCAGAGAGGAAGAGTAAAGGATAGTCATAAGCTAAAGTGAACACCGCATACCAGGATGAGGGAATGTATGGTCCTTTTGAGCTACTTTTAGCCCAGCACTTACAATCCGCAGGTCTGAATCAAAGTACCAAAATCAAGCCTTGTTACTAACGAAGTAGCCTATCTTTTAAAAAAAAAACGCTGAACAGCTACAGCTTTTGTTCTCAGTGGCTTTGGGGTGAGCCACATCATTCACACACAAACACCCAGACAGAAAGATCTGGGTATCTAAGGTCTTGCTGACTTAATGGGAATATCTTTACAATTAGAAAGCAAATCTCTAAGCAACCAGCTATCAGAAGTTACTTTCCTAAGTCTATTTTTCTAGACCTTTAAAGTATAGATTTAAGATCTGTGCATTTACCTGAATTAAAGATTTGCTTTATAAACTAGTTTTATACGGAAAGCAAAGCTAGTGGGGGATGGCTCCACTGGAATACCTTAAGCAGCCAATACGGCAGTAGATGTTTTAATTTCTCTGCTAGCAAACACCACCACAGCTTGTCAATTGGAGCAGAGCCCTGGCTTCAGCGAGGTTAGATCCCAGACTGAAAGAAGAGCCAGAAAGGGAAAGCTGAGAAGAAGGGGATGAAGAGCTAGAGCGGCTTTTCCGACCCCCAGCCACACCACACGGATACCACTGCCGCTAGCCATCCAATTTATATCTTTCCGTAGAGGACAGGTTTGTCCCCAAGCACTGCTATGCAATGTCCATCTGCCTTTTGAACTGAAGCCCTCTCAGCACCTTTGGCTGTTGTGTTCCCCCGCTCCTTTTTTTTTTGATTCTTCTGCAACATCTGTGCACACACAGCAGGTGTCTACTCAGCTTAGAGACTAGGACTGCCCAACCTGCGTATCTAGTTGCTTCAGTTGCAGAAAGCACCAAGGAAAGGAACTCCACCAGCTCCCAAACCAAATGTAACCACTTTGCCTTCCAGCCCCTGGAGACCCAAGGCAAGTTCTGCCGTTGCCTGAATTAGATGAACCAAGGCCTAATACAAAATGATGTCCCAGAGCCAAAAAAAGTACAGTCAGCAAACCCCTCCTCCTGTGAAACGACAAGCTGGGAAAGAGCAGCAGCGTAATAGCTCAGCTGCTCCTGTACTTGAACGCTTTTCGTTACTAGTGCGTGAAGGAGTTGAAGCAATCCTCCAGAACGACTGGAGAGCTGTTCTAGCTTTCCCACAGGCCGTAATGCATGGAGAGCTTCTAAACGGACTGGCACTCGCACATTACTGCTCACAAACACTTCTTTAGGAAGGGCAGGAGGCTAAACCCATCAGACTCGCCTTTGAAACATATCTCAATGGAAGACAATCTCCCTCTTTTCCAGCAGCCAGGCATTTACCAATAACAAGCTGTGAATCAAACCAAGCCAAAATGGATACATCCATAGGGAAACAATTAAAAACTGCATTGATTACATTGTAAAAACAATTAGACCACCCATCTCGGGTTCTGCAAAAGGTCTAAATTGTACTTGCATTGCAAACCCCACCCTGGGTTATCATGGAAACACGTGTAATGTGAAGGCTCTGAAATGTCCTGGAGTCCGTAACACAATGTTACATCCAACAGCAGATGGTGGTCTGGATTAGAGATGTAGTTCTTATGAAGCTGGAAAAAATCCTTCCCCCCTCAAACAGCAGCAGGGAATGTAGGCGTCAGCGGGCAGAGGTCAGGTGGTTCCGACTGTGTGAAAACCTGCAAGAAAGAACAACGGGTGGAACTGGTCGCCACCGTCCATTTCAAGCCCTCACCTGGAAGACGGCCCACGTGCGCTGCGCCAGCCAGCGCGTCTGTGGATGAAGAGGTAAGGCTGGGCGTGTTTGTCCCCGCTCCCATTGCCGCTACCAGTTTTCTAGATAAATCTTGAAAGAAAAAACCCAGCAATTTAACAAAAAGCCAAGGCGGCACTTTTTTCATGCCTTTAAGATTCAATTTTAGGCTAGTAAGAAATTTTGAGCGCTAGTGTTTTACAGTAAGAAACCAACCAGGGTCTCAGAGGTTTTGCAAATCTCCAAAGAAGCGTCTTGCGCTTATACACCGTCCAGTAGTGCCACGTCTAGGCTGACAGAAGTGAATGGTACCGAAACAGCTGCCCTGCAGAGCCACCAACACACATCTGCGAGTACCTCCTGCTCAGCTAGAGGCTAAAGTTTTTGCAGGCATCACCAGGACACCTTCTGTGACCTCTGTGGGTCAGCCAGAAGAGACAAGAGTGTTGTCTTTCCGCTTTTAAGTGATTATTAGATGAGGGATCTAAACAGACCCATAACATATTTGCTTGAAAACTTGAATGACTTAGTAACAGAAGCTCTCAAGGCCAGTATTCTCAGTCCTTAATATCTGAGGCTCTTCTTTGCTTGACAGCATCCAACGGATACTTGAGCTACAAGGCACAAACTACACCAGCTTAAACCCATCAGAAATAAATGCTTAGAAAGACCAAGTTCAAGGGTGTAAAGACTGTAAACCTTGGGTTGTATTTACATTCGCAACCAGAGCACACAATGGCTCCTTTGGTCACACGTATAGCAAAATACTTTACTTCCAGCCTTCTGACCAGTGAGGGGCCAAATGTTAAGTTTCTCAGCTAGTGAGGAAAGGGCAAGATTTAGGATAGCCTGCTGTGAAAGGGAGAAAATCCAAATTAATGTTAAATAAAGCCTGATAAACCTGTGATCAGGATCTGACATTGTTGCCTATGCTACATGGATGTGACTGAACTTGGTGTCAGTAGTGGCGGCAAGTTTGATGCAGCACCTGCTCAGCAGCAAAGAACTTAATTCTACCAGACTATACTCCTTCTTTTATAAATAATAATAATTATAAGTAATAAGTTTAATAAGTAATTCACTTCAGGAAAAATAGTTTCCTGCTACCTGAAGCTGGGCAAGCAGAGCGGCTGGCTGCACGTAGTGCTGTAAGGCACATTCCTTGCAATGAAACAGATACTATTCTAGAAGCGATTCCGATGACATTTTGCATGGTCCTCGCTACCTGGGTAATGTGACCGGCAGGACGTCATATATATATATATATATGTGTGTGTATATATATGGAAGATGAAGGTGAATAGCAGCAACTGTACTCTACAACATTCATCCACACTACAGAAACCTGTTCAGTGTGAGAAAGGACTTCTGAGGCAGGAAGAACTGCTTCCATTAAAAGAAAAGCAGCCAAAAGTGAGTCAGGGACTATTAGGTCAGCTGTCATCAATATTCACTTTTTGGGTGTCTTGACGGCTCAGACCAACCTTTACCATAGTCTTGGAGTATGACAATGGTTCGGTTCGCTGCCAGCTCCACCCCAGCTCACACTCCAGAGGACGCTCACCTTTGTACCCGCTCCACCATGTGTGCTATCAGTTTGTCAGAGATGCCGGGGCAGGACTCCTCAGCCAAGCTAAAGGCGTTCTCCAGCTCCTCCATAGCTCCCACGTTGCCTCCAGTCTGCTTGTGCTTGTCTTTAAGCTGCAACCCAGAAACAGTACGTTAGGTCCTTATCTCATTGCAGAAAGCACTGGTCGAGCAGTGCAGTACAGATGTTGTCCCTTTCCCTTTTAGTATGACTCCACAAGGGTGCAAGGAGGGCACCCACGTTCTTCTTAAAAAAATAAAAAAGGGCTCTTTTTGTAGGTCAGGAAGATGAAAGTCCAATGTCTGGAGTTCATACTTTCCCCCAGGTGCTAATAGCAATTGAAGTCCTTAACAAACAGGCCTTGATGTACTCTTAAACGAACTAAATGATACTAGAAATGGATCCACAGCCCTGAAAACCCCTAAGCAGTAACAGAACAAAGAACTGCAGCTGATCTGAACCAGTACTGTCACCTTTGCTGCTAATGACAGCTCAGCAGCCAGACGCACACAAAGGCTTGCAGAGAGGTAGGGTAGAAAATATCGTAACACCAGGAGTTAGTCACCACCACTTTTAAAACCACAAAAAAGTTTGAGTTGCTTCTAGTGACTGGGAGGCCGAGGGACTCTACTGCCGTGCTACAGATCCTGAGCCCCTTGGCCTCCAGCACTCCTCCCCAAGAGAGAGCTTTCCCCAGGGGGACAGCGGAACGAAGCCCACACACGAAGACCTCCACGTGCAACATCTGACCTAGACGAAAAGCCTCAGTCTGCATCTGTCATTGTTGGCACACTCCGACTAGGCCTCACCACCCACAAGTCTACTCGCACATGGCTCCAGTTGTTGATTTGAAATAGCTAAACCTCCGTCGTTAAGGAACTCCTGACAGGTCACTGATGCTGAGCCTGAAAGAGTCGGCCGTTGGAAAACGCACAGTCACATCCTCTGCAGCATTTCCCCACCTCCTTCGCACGAGCAGGCAGCCCCTTCCCTAGTGCACATCATTACACAACGAGCTGAACAAAAATCAAAACCTTTTGTTGAACAAGCAATGTCTGCCAGCTAACCACTGCCCAGTTCAATTAAGCTCCTATTAGGCTACGCTGATTAAAGGGCTTTACATACGCCTCACAGTTCTTTGCCTGCAATTCTAGGATCAGCCTTTCCTGTGGTTGGAGCTCACCTTTTCCCCATGGTCCGGAAAGCAGGACAATGCGAATGCTAATCCCCAGCTGGAGCCGTCCCTGCGCTCCAAGTCCCCTGCTGGAAACAAGCAGTTCCTAGCCAAAAAGAGCTGCTGCCTCTTCAGTGGGGCAGTTGCTCACTAACAGAAAGCCTCAGCTGTGGGAGCAACTCGCACACACCTCTGCTCCTTCAGAAGTGGCAAGGGGCACGGAGGGCAACTCAATTACACATCAAGGATACAGGTTTCTTAGGCCAAAAAGAGTTGTGATGCTAAAGCCAAGGATTTGATTTGACGTCTACCTGATCAAAGCCTGCCTCAGAGCAAAATGAGACACAGGGTCTGTCCTGCAGGTAAGTTGCCAGTTTATCATCGGCCTTTGATGCCAAGCCACTGACCGTTAGTTTGCCCAGCAGCCTGTGATGTGAGCAGTCTGTGATACCCTCTCACTTTCCAATGCAGAAGAGCTTTCTGGAGGTTAGCAGGGGGTTAGAGAGCCGAACTGCGCAAAGCCTTACAGGTCGGCTTTTATCCACTGCTTGGCCCTCCAGGCCCAAATACCCTACCTTTCCTCCCTGCCCCAGAAAGGGCAGACGGGTTTCCAGATTTGCAGTTGCCCACATCTGTGTTAATGACCCACTATGTGTCACTTTCAATATTAACATCCAATAACACACGCGCAGGGAAGGCATATAAAAGATTATGAACAGCACCTCAGTAAGATTTCAATTCACAAAGCCCAGCTTCAGCCCTTTTATGGAAAGAGGTGATCAAAACCTAGCAGGTCTAAGAGGCAATAATACAACAGTGAGAAGGAGAAAGTCTGCTGTTGGTAGGAAACTGAAAAGAACAACTCATGCAACCAAGTAGCGAAGCAGATTTCCTACTGGGAGAACGAGTTTTCTTCCAACCCCCTGCTACTGCAGGCAGAAGCCAGGTTATTTCAGAGGCTGCCCAGAACCTTCCCTGCACCTGATTTCGCTGAGTGGGATCAGCAGAGCCAGCAGGGAAGTCTAATCAAAGGAAAGGAGGATCAGCAAGTCTGGGGCAAGGGAGTCAAACTAGCAGAAATGGAAGGCCCAAGAAGCCACTTCCCGCCTGGAACTGGCGCAGCAAGGTTGGTAAGGAGAAGCACGAAAATGCCCTCGGTAGTTTGGAGAACCCACAGCTCTGAACACCCCCTCCCCCAGAAGGCTCCTAAACAGAAAGGACTGAGAACCAGATGTCAGTGATCATGCGGCAGGAACAAACTGCCTGTATCAGAAGCCAACATTATTTTTATCCATTTTTATCTCATAGGTCTAGGCCTACAAGACCCAGACGGTCTGCCTCATGCTCTGACTTCTGGAAGTCAAGTCCCGTGGAGTACAGAAGAGGCCAGTTAGCTAAACTCTCAATTTCCAAAGCAGTGCTGCCTCAAGAGCACTGCATGCCTGCTTTTCAGAATGACCTCTGCTTCCTGCCCTGCAGCAAACCCTGTTTCCACGTAGCACTAGACCTGAGAAAAGAGATTTAAGTCCAGAGCCTATCCCTGAAAAAGCACAGCTCTCTGCTGGGCCACCCCTGGAACAGCATCAGGATCCAGAAGAGAGCAAGTCGTCAGCACCAGAGAAAAGGTCTCTATGACCCAGCACCCCAAGAAAAGAACCCTGACATGCAGTGTCTGGGTGAGCCATTTCTTCCAAAGCAGAACCTCTTTTTCTACACTCCTGCTGGAAACAGCAACTGAAGCCAGTAGCCCCCTTATGATTATCATCCTCTTCTCCTCCTTTAAAACATCACCCAGCTGGAAAGACAATTCATCTCTCTGCTGATACAGACGCTATCCCATTATTAACTCCACATCCCCACCCAGAACACAAGGCAGGGAAACAGGGTGCATTTTCCAAAGCCATTTTCTCTGTCTCCCTTCCACAGGCCATACGGTAGGTAACTCCTTAGCCTTTTCATGCTAGCAATAGCAGGCATCTATAAATCAAGAAGATAGCCTAGTAACTGGCAAAGCCAACTCCTGCTCTAATCCACCCACATTCCCTTCAGGGACGCTGCTGTGGGCAGGGAACGTGCAGAGCGACAGGCAGGCTCAAATACCTGCCTGCCCTCACAGGAGCTGCGCTTCAGCCTCGGAGGCCAGCGGCATCAAAGTCCAGAGCTGCCTAGGCATTAGCAAGCCTAAGACACAGATAAGAAACAGGTACTCCTCTACCTCACCAGAAGACAATCCAGAAATGCTATGCGTCCAGGAATACAAGTGTATTGGAGAGGACACTCCAGGGACATACTCACTTTCCTAACATACCGTATAGACCTCTGAACAGAGGCACAAATGCTTCACAGTGCCTTAACCCTAGTAGGTATCTTACCCCACCTCCCTTCTCCAAATCCTTCCCATCCATGCCAGGTACCTCTTTGTCTCCACTACCACAGACACCAAGAAGGTTCTACTCACCTCCCCAAAAACCGGGTGAACAAGCGTGGAGAGACACTGTGACCGTGGTTGCCTCTTGATGGGCTCAGTAGGCTAGAAAGCAAAATGAAAAGAAGTTACAAGCACAGGCAAAGGCTCCCTGGGCACAGGAACTACTAAGCCTTTGGTAAATTCACAGCACCTTGATGGCAGACCCCTCACCAGGTCTCAGGAAAGCCACAGATTGCAGTACTCTGACAATGTGGAAGAGGCAACTCTGGGGCACTAGCCCTTGATACCAGACTAAAGTAAATTTTAGACAGAACACCAGTAACTGGTAGCTTCCCCAAGACCCTCAAAAGCTTGTGTTAGTTCAGTCCACTTCTGAAGGAACAGACGGCAAACAGACCTTCTGGGAACCATGAAGAGCCATTCCTTTGTGCAGCTTGCTCAAGGAGTTGGGGCGAATAGTTGGTGGGAATGTCCAGATTGGACCCTGGTCTCCATCCTCTGTGTCTCCATCACTGCAAATGAAAAGGAGGAGGTCAAGACAAAGCCTCAGCTCCAGACACCGGGTGTTTTACCCCTGCATTCCCATAGTCGCAAGCTCTCCCCCACCTGATTGTTATATCACCACAGGGCTCCAGGCATTCTCCTATCCCAGAATAAATCCTAAAGAGAAACCGCTTCAGTCTCTACAGCCCATATGCAGCACTACAGAGATCTGAGCCAAGTACTACATCATCTTTCCAAATCACCACAACCACCTTTCTGCTCTAGCCAGCTTGAAGACAGTTTCAAGTACTAGTTAAATTCAGGAGAATTTCAAGCCAAGCCAAGTTCACAATTTGAGGGGCCAGGCTTCGATGTTGCAAGCCAACTCCCAGCGTCATTGGTCATTAGAGTCACTGCCACTACAGGTGAAGAGAAGCTCTGCGACACCAGCCTGGCAACAAAGTGCCCGTTCCTCACCCAAGGCTCATAGCCTCATTACCCTCCACATCAGTAGCAAAGCTCTACCCGTGAATACACAAACACTCATACACAGCTGCTGCCACAGTTACTAAAGCCTGTAGCTCTTTGAAAGGCGATGTATTTAACTGAATGTGCATAAAACACAGGCAACAAGAGCCTTGTTTTACTAGTTATGCACATGCTAGATGTTTCGTGATAGTACTTCTGATTCCTCACACTCAGCAAAGAGGCTCCACAGGTTAAGGTGACAGCCTGTTTCTTCAGGCAGCCGTCACCTGCTCCCACAAACAGATGCTCACAGGCCTCCCGGAGCTCCCGTAAGATCTCCAACCCAGGTGGGGAAAAGGACTGAGCTGCGTGCAGTAGGTTACCCTGGGGCATGCCCTGTGCAGCAGGAGCACCCTTCCGTGCAGAACATGTACGTACATATCAGAATCGCCAGAACTGGAATCTTCTCCATGGCCCTCCGACTTCCAGCGCTTGAATCGATCTATCAGCTCCATTAGGAATGAGGTTTTCTTGGTGTAGCGTGTGATGAACTTGTGCTTTAGCAACTCTTTAGCTGTTGGCCTCTGGAGCAAATAAGGAAAGCATGCTACATTTAACCATCTCTGTACACTAAACGTGCAGGTGCACTGACTTCAATTCTTGCCAGGCTTGCCCGTCCGTTCTGCAAGCTCAGTACTTCCTTCTCTCCAGGAGCCTTGCACCAAATAAATCTTTGACCTCTGCAATACTTTACCCAAATTCACAGGTGGACAGCAATACTCACAAATCTAGGATCCTTATTGAGGCAGGCTTCCACAAACTCCTTGAAGGGCTTGCTGTGGTGACCCTCAAGCGTTGGAGGATTATTTTTGGGGATCAGGAAGAGAACCCTCATAGGATGCAAGTCAGAATTTGGAGGCTCTCCCTTTGCTAGTTCAATGGCTGTAATTCCGAGGGACCAGATGTCTGCCTGAAAGAGGAGCAAGAACAGTGACAGCACAGAACAGCAAGGCGCAATTCTGCAACATGGAAGCATGCAACTTCAGCACAGCCGAAGGGCTGATCACATAAAATCAGATAAGGTGTTTCACGTCTAATAGACAAACTTCTCCAACAGACCCTGAACTGTAACAGGAAAGTATCATTCTTGCAACAAACAGCACTTCCAATCACTGTATTAACCCTAGCACCATCTCATATATAGTAAGCACCAAGTAGCAATCCTCCTCCTGCTCCCAGCTCACCTTGAAGTCATAAGCAGACTGTTTGATGACCTCTGGTGCCATCCAGAATGGAGTCCCAACAAAGGTGTTTCTCTTGATTTGTGTGTCTGTCAACTGTCCAGCCACTCCAAAGTCAGCCAGTTTCACATCTCCTTGTTCCGAAAGTAGCACGTTGGCAGCTGTTCACACAAATAAGCATTAAGTCCACTGGTTTCTCAATCATCTCCAGCCCACACGGAACTGAACACTAAAAACGGACCTCCTGTGGCATCCTCCTTTGCCCCAGTGACAACCCTCAGCTCGGATTTCCAGCCTCAGACTCATTCTCATGCTCTGACCTCTGCTGGGTGACACAGAACAAGTTCATACACTTGACTGGATCAGAAGGGGAATATTTCTAGGGTAGTAGCAAGGAGTAGATGTGAAGGGCCACACAATCAACTCGATGTGATTCCTGGCCACACAAAGAAGAGAGGGCAACATGGCCCAAGATACCTCAAATGGTCTCGATTTTTTTCAGAGCAGTATTCAGCACAGGTTAAATTGCAGATCCTTCTAAAGAGCTCACAAGTCCTGCTCTTATACCGCTTCCCACTCACCCCACTTAAGACAGTGGCATTACTCAGGTTTTGGGATGGGGTTTTTTTTGTAGGACTTTTCATTCTGAGAGACCCCACCTACAAACTTTCAGCATTTCCCCACTCTGCTGAAGGCCAACAGCCCTGCACGGCCTGCAGCGCTAGAAACATGTAGTCTCACATACGCAACGGAATCTTTTCTACGTATCTCCCTGCATGAGGTTTCTCTGCTCTGCTTGTTCATATCCTCTCCTGCAGAGGGTCAGAGCAGTTAGCGTCCAACACTGGCCACGTCTCCACAGCACTGTCCTCCCGCCCTCCTGCTGTCCTTGGAGTCTCGGTGTGAGACTGCTCTTTGGGAGGCAGATGCCAGGTCTCCCTACGCTGCATAGGGCCAATGACTATAAAAATCAGTAACAGGATAAGCTGACACAAGCTGCCCTGATTTTCTAGGGCCGTGAACCCTGCGTGAGGACAGCTCACCTTCACAATAAGTTATAACCATGATAACCAGCACACACGGGCCTTGGGGTCCAGCAGTAAAGCAATGTCCAGACATAACTGAGAGAGTCAGATAAAATTTGAGCGTGCCTTTCATTGAATCCTTTGCTTTAGCCCCCTGCCTGTCCAAACTACAAATGCCAGAGAAGAGCTACAGATCCTTACCGTTACTCTAACCCCAAAGACATGAAAACCATGAGTTGCAATAAAATGACAAGATCAGATTCAGAAAAGCAAGCAAGAGGAAAAGCAGCACCAAGAAACGGTCTTTGAAACCTCTCAGATTACTGCTGTATAATACTTCTGAATCTTACATTAGTGACGTCCCTTACAAGAAAGGGAGCTGAGTTGTCCACTCTTACCTTTGATGTCCCTGTGGATCTTCCTCTCAGAGTGTAGATAATCCAAACCCTTTAGGATTTCTCTCAGGATAGTAGCTATGTAAGTCTCCTCCAGGGGTCCCGGCTTCAGCTGATAAAGGGCAGAAAGATGACTTAAAGGAAGGTGACTGATGCCTTGGATTTTCCAGCCTCTCAGTTTGTTACTTGGAAACCTTGGCCAAGCAGGTCATATTCAGCAGGAAGCTCCTACTGCACGCCTGGTGCAGTAGGACTTTGCACCTGGCAACATTAAATGGAAAATCTTTGGGGGATTTTCTGTTAGTCTATTAAAGGCTTCCCAGACAAACAACAGGATGCTCGTCTCTCGCTTTGGCCTGGAAATATATTAGTGAACAGAACATCTTAACGGTTTCTCTTGCTTAAGTCTCTCTGCTAGCATGCAAGAACTGAATTTCAGCCACTGCAACAGCCCAGAGACAACTTCTACCCTCTGGCTGTGGAGTGTTGTATGAAAGCTCTTCTCTTTTCAATCAGTTCTCCTCTAAAAAAGTCCTGCCTTCTTAGTGCAATAATTGAGGTTCTGACACTAAGATGACTTCTGCTGATGACAGAGCCACCCCCCCTTCCTCCAAGTCAGTGCAGGCTCAGCAATTTTCACTACATGACCTTAGTTACTGCTCTGGAAAAATAGGCTTTATTGTCCTAAGGAGAAAAGCAAAATCCTGTGACAGAATACAGCACAGCAGAACTTTCCCCATGTGTTTATTCTGCGTTTGTATTCCCTTAAAATCTGGGGTAACTTGTGAAACGTAATTTGTTTTATCAAAGCGTAGACCAGGTCCCTACTGAGCTCGATGCCAAGCAAGCACTGAACAATACCACAAACTCTTTGCAGGGACAGAACTTTGATTAGGTGAAATATGGATTCACACTGCTCAAAAACAACTGGCTGCTGTCACATTTCAGTTCACTGGCTCTTCCCATTGTAAAGCAGCAGAGCATGCTGGAGAACAGTGCTTTGACAGCTGAGCTCCATGCAAACATTTCCTCTGTCCTAGGATATGCATAACCAGCATGTCTGTCCTGCACTGCCTACCCTTCAGGCACGGGACTGTCAAAAAGATGGTATGTGGCAAGTGAGTGTCTAGCTTACGGGCATTTCACAAACGAAGGCTCCAGTCAACGTTTTTCATGGTCCAGAGCTTACCACGTACTTACCAAATCCAGCGCTGAACCTCCTCCTAGGTACTCCATGATTATCCACAGCTTAGTGCCCTGCAAGCAAGAGCACAAATCAAGAGCAAAGAGAGTAATAAAAGCAGGCAGAAAAGTGAAACACCCCAGAGGCAGCAAGACACATGAGTAGTCCTGTACACAATCCAAGAGATGCTGCACACCGCAGCTCTCAGAAGCTTAAGGAGGGAGCTCCCGGCTCCCTCCTTCCTGCTGACACAGCATCGTAGCAGTGGACCTGCCCCCAGTACATTTCTTTCTCTCGGTCTGCAAGTTTAGTGCCCCTACAGGCACCAGGCTACACAGCCCACAGAGATAAGCATATTCTCAGGTTGGAGCCATTTAACATCACCCAAACAGATCTAGCACATCTGCTTCTTGACAATGGCAGGGGAGCTTTGCAGCCTTTGATCTCATTAACAGGACTGCCAGCTTGAAGGGTATGATCAGCAAGACACTCTCTTACTCCTCAAGAGATTTCCAGACTGAGATTCACAGGGTCCTGGTAGGAGATAAGCAGCAGATCCTTGAAACCACAGCTTGCTTGGCGTTTTCAGTAATAGGCTGAGAAAATGCATTATGGTCTTTGAAAAATATGTAAGGAATAATCAGAATCCAAAGAGCTCAATAACTGTTTGCTACAGAGCCAGCGTTACATACACCTCCAGCAGCTGGCACACAGAGGCCGCTTCTGGTCATCACTACTAGTAGCTTCCACTGGGGATTCCTAAACCTGTTCTCAACGGAAGCGGTATCAGCACTCCTGCGAAGACTCAGGTCCTGTTGTTTTCATCATTTCTGATGATCACAAGGTCACAAAGTACGGTTTCAAACTCCTCTTCTTTCCAGAGGCATAAAGCCTTCAGTGGTACTACCTTAAAACTGTGGCATTTTGGAAAAGTATTCCACAAACTTCCTTTCCAGAATGGTCCAACCAGGGAGAGGTCAGCCTCTTCAACAAATAATTTTCTCTCCAGTGAAGTGCCCCGCTCTTGGGACCGCACTGTACCGGGCACCTCATTTCCATGTGCTTCGCAAGTGTCTTAAAGCCCAGCCTCCTATTAAGACCACATAAATGCAGTGAGCAGAGCCACTGCCGTCTCTGCTTCCACACTGACACTCACAGATTGGGCACCTTTCAGTGCCGTATGCCACCATCAGCTGCAGCACCCATAGAGAAGCCCACCCCATTCCCAAACTGCTGGCAAGAGAATTGCCATGGCTTTGTCCTACCTTCAAGTAGGAGCCATAGTACCGGGTGATGTAGGGACTATCACACTGGCTGAGCACCGTAATCTCCTGCTGAATGTCCTCAATTTCATCCTCAGCCTCCTCCAGATCAATGATCTTGATAGCGACCACCTCCTTGGTGCGGTTGTCAATCCCTTTATACACTTCACCAAATGATCCTTTGCCAATGCGCTCCAGCTTGGTGAACAGCTCCTCAGGATCCACCCTGGAGTGCTAAACCAGAAAGCAGAGATGGGAGAAGTTCTTGAAGTCTCACGGCAGCCTACAGAGCCATGCATACCCAGACAGCTCATCTCCCTATCTATGCATCTACTGTGTTGTTTAATTCACCCGAAACTCACATATCCTAAAAGGTCTCCACATGCTGAGAAAATTAACACAGAACATATCCAAGAAGAGAAGAACTGAAGAAGCCTTTTACATGGGCTTTCCGCCCCTGCAGACGAGGAAGAGGAAGGGGAGAGAAGCCCAGAAGGAGAATGTCAGCAAGTATCTCTATAGAAAGTGTCAGCTTCTTTGGGACAGGACTGCTCAATTGCAGGCACCGAACCGGTGCCAAAGCAGCTCCATAAGCAAGCACTTGTTCACGCTTGAATAAAAGGGCAGGCAAAGTATACCAGAACCAGCCTTTCTTTTGAAGAGCCGAATGAGAAAATGGGCACAAGCAAGAGGCCATAGGAAGTTCACAAGGATGTTTCCCTAGCCTGCCTTCCTGCATTCAAAGATTGGAATGATTTGAAAGACCTGCACCCTTCCCTACTTGTTTGGAGGGTGAAATACTCCAGTAATATAAATACCAGTTCACATTAGCTGTCTTCTCTGCTGCAGCTCTCTTCAGATGTTTTGCAGAGGGAGCCTCACATCTTTTGGAAGGTCAGCAGCAAGGAGGCCAGACACCTGCCTATCCCAGAGGAGACAGGAGAGCTGAATGGACACTCCATCTGCAGACCTGATTTTCTGGAACAGCCTCTCCTCTGGCCGGCACGCCCAGATACAAAAACGAATAGCATTTCCCTCATTAGATAAGCACATCAACTGGGAAGCTACTAACATGATCATCAACAGCAGCTTCAACGTTAACTCTTTATTAAGATGAGTATGGACGTGAAAGGGAAGAAATCAGAATCACTTTCTGACATTATTTCGTTCTGCCCAGCTGCAGACCAGGAGGTCCTGCTCTGCTTCATGCTACTAAATGGCTCTTTGTGATTAGATTTTCTGCCTTATTTAAAAAATAAGTCTAGTTTAAAAAAAAAAATCTGGAAAATATGGCCTGAACTACAGGAAGCAGCCAAGCCATTACAGTGAGTTTTCCACACCCAGAACCTCTCAGCCTCACCTCCAACAACGTCACCCACAGGGACCGCTCCCTCGCAAGGGCCTTGAGCTGGCAGAGATTTTATCTGAGAATGGGGGAGCTGCTTTTTTCCACCTAACACCAGGTTTTAGCAGCAGACCATCACTGAGCAGCCCTAGGTGCTGCTTAATGATTAAGCCAGCCAGTCATTACAGGTTGTTTGCCTTCTGTGCCCAGTGCATCGCTATAGGGAGTAAGTGGGGGCCATATGGAGTAATATGGAGACTGTGAGGCCCAGAGTGAGCCTCACAGTCAGTTCACTCAACAGGATTTCCACGTGCGTTCCAGTCCAAGATACAGAAGGATAACCAAATATCCTTGTGCATCCATGGCAACACCCAAACAGGCTGTATTTTGAACAAATGCACTGGAAACAGACTGGAAGGGATATGCAGAGATGAAAGGAACTGGAGATACATAACAGGGACTGGAGAGAGGGAGGCGGGGGAAAGCAAGAGGATTTGAGCTTGAGAAATGCCAAGAAACAACACGAGAATGACAACTGCAGCGCGGGGAGAACAGTCTGGCTAGTCCAGGCTCACAAGAGGCCAGGAGCAGTTTCCACCTCTTGACCAACTTACAGGAAGGGGCAGCAAGGTGGGGCAGCAAGGTGGCCCAGACGTTACCCCGCAGTCACCTACCGCAGCATAAAAATGCCACTCACCACATCAGGGAGAAGGGAGAGAAAAAGGATCATCTCCTAGAAGCACCTGGCTCAGCTGGTGAAGGAAACACTACCCACATGAATCCTGCAGGGAAGCAACCCTGCAAGAAAACCTTCATCCCCTCCTATGTAAGTAATTTTTCCATGAGAAAAGAAATGGCAAGGTGTAAGCTACTGCTCCCCTCCTCAGCCTGGCATGGCACATCAAAGAACCAGGACTGATTCTTCAAGATTAGGACATTAAACATAAGAGCACTGGCTACTGCAAGCAGCTTTTGGGACAACCACCATTTTATGTATCGGGCTCTGTAATCATGGACAGCTTCGTAAACAAGCTCCCATACTTCGATGTCAGTTTATCCTGTTTTCTGCGGAACAAAACAGTTCAGGTAGGGGCGGTGAAGGAGACAAACCTTCCTGACAAGCACGTGGCAACTTTGCCCAAGGGACTCAGGAAAATGATACAACTCTGACAGGCCCACCACATTAGGTTGGAACAGGAAACTTCGTTTGTAAACTGGATTTACTTTCCCAGTACCCGTCACTTCAAAACTGATCTGGAAACGCTTCAGAGCTTTCAGGTGACAGGGCAAGGGTATGACTCTATGGAGGGCCTGAGGACATGCGCCCCTTGACAGAGCTGCCAAAATCACACAAGTCGTATCCAGCAACAGACAGGACCTAGTGAGCGAGTATGGGGCAAAGTGGTAGAGAGTCATCCCAGCCACGGTTAGTCTCCTAAATGCCTGCTGCAGACCAGAGCCTGCTAATGAATTTCTTCACCTTCTGTAAACACGGAGGAGGAAACAGGCCCATTCCTGATTCAAGCAGGCCAATGCCTGCCCAGTGGAACACCTTCTGAACTAACATTGTGGACACCAAAGAAGACATCGCCAGGTGGCATTTTCACGGAAGCAATTCTGAATTCCCATGACAAACTAAGATAGATAAAATTGTGCTAGCCTGCAGGACATGTGCTCAGAAGCTCTGGTCCATTAAAAAGTTCCTGTTGGAGCTGTCAGGTGGTAACTTGCAGCTGATGAGCAAATGTTCGATCGATGGGCATACAAGCCTCACCAGACAGCAGAACAAATGCATTTAAGCCAGGAATGGAGAGCTATTCACTGCTCCGTCAGAAGAGAAGCACACTGCCGCACTCGGGGGGCTCAAACAGGGGGGAGCAGGGGAGGAGAAGAACGCATTCTGTGTAGCCTGACTCTTCCCTACCCCAATAAATTTGCACCTGCAGAGCACTGCAATGAGGGGTGTAACAAGCAGGATCTTTCCCTTTTCTAAATAGGAATTGATCTCGGCACCAGTCTTGTCAGAGAACCACCCTGGCTGCGAATCCGTATTCTGGAGCTGCACAGCTACGAACACACCTGAAAAACTTCATTAGTAGAAAGTAACAGAATCCAGATGAAACGCTTTACACCTGCACAAATGAGCACAGATAACCCAAAGAAGCTTATTAGCACCTGTCAACTTTGCGACTGCTCACCAGCTTGGGATCTTTCCTTTTTTTTTTTTTCCACATTCACAGAATCCACCAGAGCTGCAAAATGGAGCTCCAGGCCAGAGTCTAAAGAGCTAGCTGACCAGCTGCTGCTCCTTGTTCTACTACAATACATAAAGCCTTTAAGGCATGGTCACCTCATCGTACCTTTTTGCTTGACTGAGTGTCAATTACACAGCAGTTCTGGAGCAAAAAGCCTCTCCCCACTGAGAGCAGTCAGACACTAGAAATGGCTCAGTCAGGCATGAACAGGCTTTGGGGGGAGAGCGCACAAAGCACTCTCTTGGTTGTACATGCAGGAAGGAGAGGGAATGAGTATGAGAGGGATGAGGACAATCTGCTAGTGATGTGCTCCACTTCTGCCCTCCAGGAGCTAATCTCCCAGGAAAGAAGGATGCTCTGTCATGACAGGTGTGGGGGTGTTTGCCATCACGACTGATGATGCCATGTTTTAAAACAGAGCAACTCACTGCAGACATCAGGAATTAAGAATTGCAGTGTGTTACGAGACAAGCCTGGCAGTAACACCAGCTGCTTCATGGGGAAAGAATGGGTTTGGCAGCTCTGCCACCTCCAGCTGCAGAGACACGATATCCACAGCCTTTGAGAGGAGACTAGAGAAGGGTAAATATCTACCCTCATTTCAAAGCTACTACCTGGAAAGATAAGCTGCATATTGGGAACAGAAGCTTTGAACCAGCTCAAGGTCTTCTCTCTGGGCTCAAAGAAGTCATATTCAGCATCGTGAGCAAGAGTCACACATGCATCTGCTGCATAAAACACTGAGAGGTGCTTAAACCCTTTTGGAAGTGGGAGTTCCTTGGTCTGGGGCAGGACAGGGTCAGAATCACTGTTCTATACGGGAGAAGTCTGTGACAGAAAAAGATTGTCAAGGCCACAATACTTTAAGAGCTGAAGCTGACTGGGAGTTTGGCAGCCTCCAAAGGTTTATATGGAACTACAGCAGCATTTAGTGTTACTTCCGACTAGAGCACTTTCCAACCAGCCAAACAAACAAACAAACATCATTTTCCTCTGCCAAATGCAGTGGAAGGAGGAAGTTGGTTTTAATAAACCTCAGCTACTGACCTTCTTTCCTTCATTGCCTCCTCTCCTCCCCAACTTCCCATCCAGCATTTACCCACATCGCATGCTACACACTAACCTCTGGGACACCAACAGACATATCTGCAGCAGGCACTATGTTGTCTTTGGGGAAAATCAGCTTTGTACCGGGAAACATTTGAAAGCTTCCCTGTCTGTATGAAATTTGTCCACAGCTCTTTTCAACTGCTAAACCTGAGACAGTTTTGAACTTCTGGAGTACAGACAAGAGGGAAGTTTGTGTTCAATGCTTTGAAACACAAAAATTTGTCTGAGACTCCCAACTTGCTTCACAGAGAATATTCTTTTGCTTCAAGGGAGGGAAGTATTACTTAGCCAGAGAACTTGAACGGCTTCTTCAGGGTCACATAAGGAACAACAAAACTAGAAACAGAGCTCAGATCAGAGCTTTAAACACAGTAGCACAAATACATCATCTAGCAGACAGCGTTCCCAACAAAGACCGGAGGCCCACTGTGCTGTATGTATACAGCAAAAGGCAGCCAAGAAAAGAGAGAGAGCCAGCTAGCTGAGGCAGGGAAATGGAGGCAGAGGTAAAACAACCTGGGGATTTGCCTAAGGTAAGCCTGCACATCAGCAACAGAACCGGGAATCAAAGACAAGTCAAGCCTCTGACATCCCAATCCAAGTCTTAGTCTCTCGATTTTCACAGTACCTCCCACCACTCCCTAAACTCTGGTGAGCAGAACTTCAGGCTAGTTCCTACTGTCCTTCCAGCAAGCGTCAGTTACATAGATTACGAGGTCCCATCAAGGATGCCTGAAGAGACCCAAGGAACGGACAACCCAGGCTGCTTTCCTATTCCAGGACGAGACGGAGAGTCATGGGGTGACAGAATCTGAGAATGCCTTACATTTGCATAATAAATTCAAAGATGAGACCACTGAAACTCTGAGAAAAAAGCTTCAGAGCAACCTCCTCTCTAGCTACAGAACTCAGTTCTCGGCCCTAACCAGACAGTATCCTTTCCTATTCCTTTATTTCTCTCCCTGTACTATGACTCACTCAGGCACTACATTTGCATTTAATTCCATACACACTTTGGGGAAACAGCTTATGTGGAAGACAGCATGCAAACTAAGATGCATTGCAAATCAATTTTAAATCAGAAAAGGCTTGGAGAAAGCACCATCTCAAACCACTAAAGCTTTTAGTATTACAATTCTACACCTAGGAGTCGAACAGAAAAATGCCAAAAATTCTCCGAAAACACGGTTTAACAAGACCTACATTCAGTATTGACATCTGCCAATAATCAAACACACCCCGCAACCAAATTCAGAAGAAAGAAGATTGAAGCCAATACTATTAATGTGGTTTAGCTTTTAGTCCCAAGTCATGACATCATCCCTCCACATTCCTCTTATGAAAATGTCATCACAACAACAGGATTTAACCACATCCACTGAGGCCGATCTCTCTCTCAGAAGAGTTAGACGTTCAGTATCAAATATCACTACCGCTTACGCATTAAGGTTACAAGCACCATTTTTCTCAGGCTACTGTTATGAACACTTCAGTAAGGTATGTCTGGCACAGCCTGCACACGCAGCTTTTCTGTTCCCATTTCTAGACTTCCCCTCACAAAAATACTCAGAGAGCCAATGATTCCTGTCTCCCTATGAAGAACAAAGTTAATCTCGGAGAAAGGCACCATACTGGGCGAAGAATTCCCTTTCTATATGGCTGGCAACCTAACGCTGTCAGTCCAACACCACCACGGAATAAGACACAAATCAATCAGCTAACAGGAGTAAACTGAGACGTGTGCAAGAGAGATAAAGAGTGGCAAAAACTGATTTTCTGGTGATTTGTTTTAAACTCATTTCAAGAGCAAACATACTAATGCTTGCTCTTGATACAAGAGTTTAAAACAAATTTTTAATCGCCACTTACCTGGCTGGCAAATTCTCTCAAGTGAGCCATGCCTACAGGATGGTCAGACATCCGCTTTTGCAAAATCAGGGAGGGTTGGGACGTCGTAGCACAGCAGGAAAGCGATGCTTTCTCATCCACTAGTGAACTGCGACAAGCAAGAACACAACAGCTCTAACTCGAGGTTCTCAGAGCCTGGCTCATTCCCCAAAAGAACTACCTGCATCTTTTTTCTCTCCTTGATTTGCAGCTCTCTTTGAACCTACCAGCCCATTCTAAGTATGCCAGCCCAAACCCCATTTCTCAATTCTTTCCAGACATGCCTTCCAGATGTATGAAAGAACCTCACTCTAATGATGTACACTGACAAAGCCCCAGGCACCATTTTCCCCATCATCACCTCAGCGTGCTCCCCCGTATTATAGCTGCCCCTACAGCACTATCCCCTCATTACCACTCCCAGCAGCATCTTCGCCAGCACAGCCCACAGCGTTATCCTCAGACACCCCTTTCCTCCTACTGCTCCCCAGTAACCCTCTCGCTCCGCTCCCGTTCTCCCCAGCACACCCACTTGCAAAGCTCAGCTCCCCAGTACACGCCTTCCTCCTCAGGGAACCCCAACCCTACACCATCCCCAGGCACTCCCCCACCAGTGCTCCCCAGTTCTGCCCCAGACCCTGTGCTCCTCAGCAATCCTCTCCACAGGGCTCCCCTCCACCCCAGCAACAGAAGAGCCCCAACCCAGCACGACCCCTCAAGCCCAGCCCAGGCCCCACAGGGCACCCCCGGACCGGCCGGGCCCAGCCCTCTCCAGGGCCCCCTACCCCAGTGCTCCCCGGTGCTCCCCAGCACAGCACCCGCAGCTCCCCACAGCCCCCCTCAGTGTTCCCCTGTCACGGTGGCCCCACGGCCCCCAAACCCCCCTCACCACACCTCGCACCTCAGGGCCCCACCCGCAGCCCCCCCAGGGACCCCCAAGCCCCCCCAGGGCCCCCCGCCCCATCGTGGCCTCCTCAGAGCGCCCCACGGCAGCCCCCTCCACAGGCCCCCCCGCCCCGGACGGCCCCCTCAGGGCCCCTCTGTTGCGGATCCCCGGGGCCCTCCCGGCCCCGGGCTCCGCCGTACCTACCCGGGCAGCCCGCCGCACCTACAGCCAACGGTCCCCGCGCGAAGGGCGGCGCGGTGCCATACCGGGCCCCGGCACACGGAGCCGCCGCCACCCCGCTGCCGCTCCGGGCTGCCCTGGGACACCGAGCTCGGCCGCGGCGGCGGCGGCGGCGGCGGCGGCGGCGGCGGGGGGGGGGGGGGGGGGGCGGGGCGGGGGCGCCGGGAGAGGGGTGGGGAGGGCCGGGCCGGGCGCAACAACACGGCCCGGCGGGGGAGGCGGGGCGGGGGAGGCCGCGCCGCGCTGCCTGCCGGGAGGCGTAGTTCCGGCGCGGTGCCGGCCGGCGGCGGGGGCGCCTCCGTGGACTACAGGGCCCGGCAGGCCGCGGGCGGGGGCGCGGCGGGAGGAGAGGGTGGGGCGCCAGCGCGGGGGCTGCTGGGACGGAGAGTCCTCCGGCGCGGCGGGCGCGGACTACCCATCCCAGGGGCCCCCGCGGCGCGGGCGGGGCTGCAGCGGCTCGGGCCTTTCCGGCGGGGCGGGGCCGCGCTGGGCCGCCGGGCGGGGCGGGGCGGAGCGAACCCCCTTTGCCCTCCGGTGGGGGCGGGAGCGGGAGGAGCCCCCCTTTGTCCTCCCGGCCCCGTTTCCCGCCTCATGGCGCCTCCCCTCAGGTTGGCGGCGCCTCTCGCCGGCTCTCACGGGGCTGCGCCCGGGAGCCCGCCGGCTGCCACGGGCCGCCCCGGGCAGGCCCGCCCGCTGCCCGCCGCGGTAGCAGCTTCTCTCCTGCCCGCTGCCCCCCGTGAGGGCGAGGGGCCGGGCCCCCCAGGGGGCTGCCGGGGCCCCCCACCCCGCTGCGGGGAGCCAGGCCTTCGCCGGGCGGGCAGGGGAGCCCGGCCCAGCAAAAACCGGGCGGTGCGGCGTCCCGCTGGAGCGGGAGAGGTGAGGGGCGGGGGGAGGAGAGCTTTTTAACCGCCCTTTTCCCAGGGCTTGCTTTGTGGGGGTGGTTTTTTCTCCACGTGCTTTAATGTCAGTGACTGATTCACGTTTTCAAAGGAAAAAACAATTCTCACAACCTCTGTTGCCATTCAGCTTTAAAACTTGAATTTTCTTCCCTAGAGTTAACAAAACAGACACAACTTTTTACCAACCTCTGGCATGGCTGCCTGCACACAAAGCGTTTTTCATGAGCTGTTTCTTCCGATCATGAATTTGTGCTGCTTTTGTGAAGAGCTGTAGCAAAATGAACAAGCTTGTGAGGCGTGTCGCTGCATGGACACGGGTCTGCTGCAGGGAAGCAGCCCTCTCGCATCCCTCCGTTTCCCTGCCCCCTGATCGCACCACCCAGCACTTCGAGGTACTTGAGTGAAAACATCAGTTTATGTTAGAGGACTGGTATCAAATACCCCTGTCATGAGATAATACCTTTGTTTTTAAATGAACTGTATCTCGGCCAGAAGGTTTTCAACAAAGGTCTTAACCTGTCAGATCCCTGGATTGCTTCAGTTTTGAGTTGATACCTGCAGGATCAGTCTTCTAGCCCCACAAAATATGACCATCTTGTCTCATAAACATCCCTTATTCCAGCACACCACCTTGACTTAGGAGACCTAGGATCAGCCAGAGGAATCGAAGCTTCCCTGTGAAGCGGGAAAGGAAGGGGAACAGAGTTCTGCTCCAGTTCTGCTGCAGCAAGGGCCAAGGGGTGAACCGTTCCCTGTTTGCACATGCACAAATCACCCCGTAGGGGTGAGTCCCCGTGTACGTTACTTAGGAATCGCTTCACCCCAACGGCTCGGCTCTCCGCCTGGTGTCATGGAGACTCATAAATTTAGCCATAAATTACTTACTCATTCTCAGCATCAGGCAAGAGGGCAAAAGTCTCACAAAAAAATGTTTATGTTAATTAATGTGCCAAGTCTGAACATACACCAAAAAGCTATCTCACTAACCTCACCCATAGACCTTGGCGTGGTACAGTGTCAGGATAATAGTGACATGCAGCTACTAATGGACTGCAGGGAGGCAGAGCAATTAACTTGTTTTGACAGCTTAATTTAGGGTAAATTTTTAATAAGGGTGATCAGCATGTGGGATTAGCATGGAATGCTTAAATTGCAAAAGCTGGCCAGCTGTTTTAGAGCTGGCCCAGAAGCACAGGAGACGGAGGGGATTCAAATGTAGGCTGGTGTTCCTCCTCGTTTGGGACCTGTGGGCAACCTGCCTCGTAGCAAGGGTCCATGGATGGGCAGGAGAGGTTGTGTGGGATTTGTGGTCTGGTCACCACCTAGAAGAAAGGACATATACGGGTCAGTAACTGGTCACTTTGGTTTGGACAAGTTGTATGTACAGGGCTGGAGATGATTGCTGTGTTGTAAGGCAGTTATTTCTATGACTTTCTTGTGTGGGGCGAGGATTATTAATGTGCTCAAAAGAATGCAGAAACAAATTGCTGACCCTGGGGAAGCAGGCTTCCCTGACTTCTCCGTGGCTGTTGATGGCATGTTTGTGTCCATCGCCACCTCCATTTGATTCCCAGAATATATCAACTGGAGCCAAAGGAAAATAGAAGTGTCTTCTTACTTCTTCCCCTGTTTTTCAGTCAGTATTCCTAGCAGTCTAGCCCCCTTTTTTTTTTTTTTAACATTAGCAATTGTGACTACAGAACAATCATACTACAAGTTGTGTATATATATATAATTGTTGCTTCAGCCACGTTGCACTAAGAGCTGCACCTCCACAGAAAGAAACCCAGTCCCTGCCTCCAAGAGATCTATATTTAAAAAAAGCCAGCCAAGGAAGTGCAAAAGATGAAATATTTTGGCTAGAGGAAAGCAGCAGAGTTAATTACATGCTGGAGTGCCCAGGCCTACAAAAGGTCTGTCACTTGCTATTTAGGGTTAAAGCTTTCACCTGGCCCTGAGAAGCAGGGATGTGGGAAAGGGAGCCTTGGGCAGGACTGTGTTGTCGCCTGATTCTGGCCGTTGGTGTAAGTAGGCAGGTCCTCCTGGGTCTGTCGGGGCAGTACGAAGGACTACCTTGTTCCTGAAGCAGGTAGGCATGAAAGTGGGTATGGCTGATGGAGCAGGCAGCTCTAGGAGCTGAGCCAGCCTTGCTGCTGTCCCTGTCTTCTATGCTGGTTCTGACGCTGCTGGTTAGCCTTTTCCTTCATAGCAGTATTAGTAAGTTCTTACCTGTTCTTACATTTTGCTTCACAAAATTGTAGGAACTTCATGCCTTGGGGGTTCCTACTCCTTTTCCCAAGCTGATTAAAATTGGTCAAAAACTATGAGCAGGAAAGAGTCAAATACATACGCATGTAAGCACACGTATTTGCTATTTGTGTGTGCCGTACGGCTGTCCAAGCCTGGATGCTGTGGGGAAATAAGGCTAAAAACCAAAGATGTCTGTGTATGTTGTTGGGGTTTCTTCTCACAATACAGAAGAAGTAACTTTTTGAAAGGATAATTTTCAAGGGGATAAGCTGGTTTAGTTAATTTTTTTCTTCTCCCTCTTCTAGCTCTTTCTGTTAAAGCAGAGGGATAAACATCCAGAATATAGAAAAATTAGGTTAAAAGCTGGTGACAAAAAAATATAGTATTTAAACAAGCCTGCTCAATGGACCCCAACTCCACCTCAATTCTGAAAGCTGCTTAAAAATAAGCTGTGCTGCAGTCCCCACTCCCAAGTCAAGTTTTGCCTGACTGTGAAGTCTGCTCCGTTCCTGTCCACAGAACTGGAGCCTTTGTCGGAGATGAATGGGTCAAAATTGCTTAACATTCTTTCTACAAAAGAGTAATTATTTCAGAAAACTGTTGTATTCTGCTGACAGGGTGGCATGAACACTGCTGGAGATGTAATTCTCTCGTAAAAGAGAAATGTTGACGCAAGCATTTACAACTTTTACCCAATAAGCTGGTACACCTGGCTATGTTTCTATGAAGTCCAGAGAAGAGCATGAATAGTTGTTACAAGAACCTTCCGACGGATGTGTTCTTAAATGTTCCATTAAAGTAACACGGCTTTTACTTTTTGCTAGGAAGCACTGGGTGAATCACAAAGGGTCCTGTAGCCTGCTCTCCTGCTGTTGGCTGCTCTTCACCAGATGTTCCGAGAACAAGAAACTCCTCAGTGGGACATCTCAAAGTTGCCTCCCCACTTGAAGGTAGAAGTGCTGCAGCTGTATTGCCGTACTCCCACCTGTTGCACGCTTACTTGAGTCAGAAAGTGGGGGCTGGGGGGAGTTAAGACGTGTGATAAGACATCTTAAGGAGGATCAGCCTGGAGCCCAGTCGACTGATAAGAGCAAGAATGCCGGTGAGTAGGCAGGGTCTGCAGGCTTGCCTGGGGCTGTAACTATGGCCAAAACAAACCGTGAAGAAAGGACCTCAAGAGCTCTTGCTCTACATCTTACCTGCTCTGGCTTATGAAACTCTTCCAAGAAAGTCTGTTCGTGGTTGGTTCGGATTTTCTGTATTAATTACTCAAAACACCCAGATTTTCGTTGGTTTGTACCTCGTGAGAAACCCGTTGCGGTGGGAGAGGCTGAGCAGGGCGGTGCGGTGTGGCCTGCAGCGAGGCCTCCTCCAGGCCCTGCGGCGCCTGGCAGCTCCCGTGTCCGGGACGAGGACACCAGCCCGGTGCCGCCGTCCGACTGCTGGGGCTGGCTCAGCCTGCAGCAGCTCACAACCCTGTTCTCCCCCTCCCACGCGTGCAGCGGGCCTGGGGAGCCCCTCCAGCGCCCTCGCCAGGCAGGCCGTGCTGCCCGAGAGCTTTTACGGCAAGCGGTTTGAGAGCAAACCTGGGTTGCTCTTTTGTTGGTGCCACCAGGTGGCAACAGCGCATTGCAGCCCCACGCTCCTTGCAGGAAGGCAGCAAATAGCAGCACCCACGCCTGTCAAATCCCCGTTACTCTGTTGCTGCTCTTTCCTTTCCTGCGTGGGTCAAGCTGTCTGCTTCCCGCAGCCCTTCATGCCGGTGGTGCTGAAAGCCAGTAACTCAATACTGTGCACTCAGCTTTAAAGCACGCATCGCTGGCTTGAAAAGAAGGGAGCGGCTGGCTGGGGAGCAGGGGAGGTGGTAGCCGGTGGCTAGATCACTACCTGGGACTGTGAGGTTTCCTGCTGCATGGCTCAGGCCAAGTCTGGTTCAGTTTCTCATGTCTACCCTGGGTACAATAATAGCAATTCAGGCACAGTGAGTGTAAAACAGCAGAGAGTAAAGTGTGTCTCACGGAGGGTGACAATGACTGTGCATACAGATGGAAACAGCTGCTAAGTGTCTGGGTTACATGGTGGCTGGATGACATCAGGTCTGGTGCCTCAACTTTTTCTGTACCGCTTTGGGGAGTCATTTATGGGACATTATTTGCAGCAGCAGCTTAGGCACTTTGGGCCTGGAGAGCCCTGGAAAGTGGTAGCGCTTTCCTAGCATAAACAGAGCCGTGGAGCGCAGCGGTTAGCCTTAGAGGGTGCGCTAGGTGTTAAGTGCTCTCCCTGAAGGTAGAATTATGTAGCAGGATAGATGGGTTAAAACTTTCCTGTAAAAAGTGCAACAGGATAACTCTCTCAATGCTGCAGTGCTTGTTTAGAGAGGAGACATTTCTAGCTCCATTAGTATGCCGAGAGGCTGAAGTGGTTTTCTGTATTGTACTTCTGGAGATCAACGATGTGGAAAAGCACTATTGCTACATTATGCAGTTAAGCAGTGACACTACGAGAACAGCAGGAAAGTCATCTTCCTGACAAGAAGACCCCTTTGAATTTGTCACCTTCCCAAGGTATATGCTTTCGCCCAACGCAAAGTGGAACTTTCAAGCCCTAGGAAAGAATGCACTTGTACAGAGAGAAGCAAGAGTTGGACTTCATCAGCAGTTTTCCTCTTTGCCGTGGTTTATAGCTTGCATCTGGACTTGGCTGCTGAGCTTCTGTATACCAGATGCTACTCAAGCTCATGCCAAATCAGTCTCTGCCTGAACTTGCAAGCTACGTTGAGTTTTAAATGGGGATGTTCTCCCCACTCATACTTCTTTTTGGTAAGGGTTTTGAATTACAACAGTAAGTATCTTATCTGAATTTAGCAAACCAAAGTAACAGCAGAGAGTGCTCTAAATCTAAATTGCTCCTCCCTTTGGTGTGAGGCATAGGGCTGATTAGTTCTGCTCTACCTGGGTGCATCACAGCTACTGATAAGCATAAAGCGATTGCTTTGTTTTGGCAGTAATGTACTGCTCCAGGCCTTAAACCTTGCTCCTTGTAGGAGTACAAGGGGAATTCAAAGAGGAATCCATACCCTTAGAAGATAGATCAGATTGAGCTGGTACTGTAGAAATCCACTTCCTTTGACGATAGCTCTTCGTGAGATCCCTGCTTGTATGGAGACTGCAGCAGACTGTTAAAACTAAATTACTCTCGTTCCTGCTTTCAGACTGTATTGCTACAAATCTTGCAATATTGACTGCATGGGGCTTTCTTTCTGCTGATATTGTGGCTCTTAAGGCTGTCTTGAGTGTTCAGCAAAGAAAAGAGCCTTTATCTCCCAATTCTGCTGGCAAAGTGGAATAAGCAAGAGTGACGCTTGCAGCTGTAAAGCTTGGAGTGCAGCTGACTCTCCTGTTGGATCAGCATCCCTTTGCTTCCCACAGTGACTAATCCCTAAATTAAACTAGGGTTCTTCCAAGCCGAGAGCATGGAGTACTTGCTCTTCCAAGCCATGTTCCTGTCTAGTGGCAGAAGACACTTTAAGATGAAGAAGCTGAATCCTGGGCTCTTGCAGACCTCTGTGCTCTGCTGAGGCAGGAACGGATGTGGCTAATGTCATTCCTGGAGAGATTTTCGCTTTCCTGCTAGTCTCTTCTGACTCCCCTGGAAGTTGTATGCAGATGGCTGGGTGGACCCCTGTTTGAGTGACAAAGAATAGGTGCCGGCATATAGTTTATCTGGACCTGGACTGGACTTCAAGAGAGTCCTGTCTGGCACCACGGAGTATCTATGGAAACTAGTGTAAATGCTCCTTGAAGCAGAGAACAAAATGCTCTGCTAGGAGTGACAGCATGACATAATGCTTCGGTTACCTACCTGCTTTTGAACTGGAGCCACTAAATGTGGTTGAATCCATTTGGAGTTATCCACCCAGGAAAATGAGGAGAAAGAGATGGCACTATCCAGAACTGCTGGAGGAAAGAAGATTGTTTTAATTGCTTGCCTATTGCCTGTGCAGATTGGACATGGGTGAGAAAGCAGGTGTTCGGGCAAACTAGGAACGGGAGTACTCGGCTACAATCCTGATAAAACCACAGTGTGGTCATACTTGTGTATACAAAGATCTCTGCAATTCAAAATGACAGCCTCACTCATTCATGCTGAGATGCCTCTGATCCCTTTCACATTCAAGCTTTCCTCTGTGAAACTTCCACTGCGTCTTTCTGAAGCTTTTACTGTCTGACTTGACCTGCTTTGTGAGGACAGCTCCAATGCGCGGGAGCCAGTTGGACACTCCTTGGAAAGGAGATTCGTGGTTTCATTTGGGTGCTGAGAACCACAGTTTCTCCAGTGGAGTAAACCCATTGTAGTGCTGATCCCTGGGTCTGAATTCAGTATGCAAGGTCTTACGGAGAAAAAAACCTTCTTTCTCTCTCCAGGTGACTTGATAGCTGTCATTCCCTTGCTGATGGAAATTTTTTCATATCAGTACGTTTTTCATGCTGTTAAACTAAAATATAACACTACATAAAACCGATTGCTAGGATGCATGTACTTTGGAGAAAAGAACTCCCATGCTGTGCATCCGAGACGCCTTGTGGAAGGGAAAACTAGCAATCCATGTTTTGTTAAGGAAAGACTCCTCTTTGCTCATACTTGTCCAGAAACATTTCTAAACAGAAAGATGCAGAGTTACCAGATTGAGTGCATAGTGGCTTGAATTAGGATTCTGGAAAGCTTTTTCTGTTCTCTTGTAAAACAAGAAGGTGCAAAGCTACCTGCTCTTTTATGCCTCTTTCTGATGAGGGACTTAGTGCTAGCATCAAACTTAGGTTTATTAATGAACATTTCCTTGGCCTCTGCTGTCTGGACCAAAGCTGCCATTAACAGCTTTACCACGTGAGTTTCTGCAAGGTTCATTGACGATTTATGTAAATCACTTAATCAGTCTCACACTGCACGGCCTGATCTCATGGCTGCTTCTAGAGCTGAAGTTCTCCTTAAATCACAAAGATTATATTTCTCCTAACAAAATGCTGTATGTATGTTAGTGCCAGCAAGAAATTTTGTGCTACTTCGGCTTCTATCCAGAGAAACTGGTCTGTGGTTACCAGGAAATGAGAAATCAGACCTTGAGTGAAAATATGCTTTGGGAGTATGCAAGAGAAATAGGACATAAACCCTGTGCAGATCTGTGTGAAGCTGATTTTGCTCTGAAAACTCACAATGAGCATCATCTACTTCTTTTAAATCAAGAAGCTATGTCTGTTAAATGACTCATGCCGTACATCTACCCTACTCTGCGACTTCTACTAGAGGGGCATCTCTGTTCCTTAAACAACAAACATTTGGCAGGAAGCATACGTACAGTGGCTGCCTGTCTTCCTCACAGAGGGCTGAGAGAGATGTCCTGAACTGCTCCCAGTGTCTTGGCTGTAGTGGAAAGCTCACGACCTGGGAGGGTTTCTCGCATTGCTTGCTCCTCTCCAATGCAGCTGCTCTTAAATGTGTGATCTGATTGTGTATGTGTTACTTCTCACTGTTTTTGCCACACAGAATGATGCTAAACAACACTGACTCCCTCCCTTACAACCACTAACCCTTCACTTACTGAAGTAACTATGCACTTCAGCTGAAACCAGTCACTTGAATGAGATACCTCTCTTCCCCAGAACTGTAGTTTTATGTATTTCTACTTTGTTCTTTGAAAACACTTTCTCTAATTCTGGTTTCACTGATTAACCTCCTCCTTGCTGCTGAGTGACTTCAGATTTAAGCTGGCTAGAGTATTGCTGGTGTTTCTTCTCTGTATGAGCTGTGGGATACTGCACTCTTATTGCCAGTTCGCATGCACCTTCCTCAGGTGAAGTTTCTGGAATGTTAAAGGAAACTTTTAGTGCAAGTTTTCACTTAGTTTATTCATGTAGGTAAGTAAATATTTCATAGAATCATTTAGGTTGGAAAAGACCCTTAAGATCATCAAGTCCAATTTAAGCCCTTTCTTTGCTGTAAAACAAAAATATTAGAGCTGTGAGCGTCTGTTGAAATTCTGAAGTGATGGAAAGCACAGCAGAGTGATATGTGAGTGTCTTGCAAAATACAAGCAACCAGCATTGCTTATGTTGAGGTTGTTCTTCAGGCTTTTTTTGAAAAGTAATTCGTCTTGCTCAATATATAGTAGATTTTTTAAATTTTATTTTATTTTCCCTACCTCTCTGGCTCCTCATAATCAAATTACAGACTGAACTAGCTCAATAAGAAAGACTTCTCTGAGGTTGCAACTTCCCGGAAGTTTTGACTTCATCCAAAGGCTATTGGTCTCGAAAGCTGCGTATTCATTTCAACACATGACTCAGTTCGGTAGCTGAATAAAAAGTGTTCTGTATTGTTATGGGTTGTTTTTTTTTTTTGGTCTCGGGTGCTTTTCTGCATTCTATAAACCTTTTCAACTTCATGTTTGCTAGTTTAATTTAGCACATAAAATAGAAATAAAATTATGTCTTTTCTTTAATTGCATTTGTATGAATGTTCAGGGGAGTGTACACTAGCAACATGAAGTAAAAATAACCTACTAAAGTAGAAAACACCCTGGACGCATTCAGATTTCTGATTTGTATCAGCTGTAGAATTGCTTAAATACACATCCTCCTTTATAGCTGAGAAAGAAAACATAGCACTGAGCTGTGTTCAGGTGCAAATAAACAGGTCTTAATTCCTGCAAGTCTGAGACTCACCCTCTCTTAGAAACAAATATAAAGACCCAGATTAAAATCAGTGACCTCAAACAAGACTTCCTGCTTGCTGATTCTTACATACGATTAAAATTGACTTGAATCACTTTGACTGAAGCGGGTCCACCCTGAGCATCTTTGGCAACGGCTTTTAACATCTGGCCAGGTGTTTGCTGTTGTCATGCCAATGTATAGTGCTAGAGTCTGATGCACTGGAGGAGATGTGCAGGCTAGGCAAAAAGCAGAGCACTAAGAGCTTCCTGGCTCTTGCTGAACTAGTGGTCCAAGACCTGTAGCAGATCTTTCCTGAGAGCCTGGAAAAATAACCAGGATGCGCTGTGGAGCTTAGGAAGGGACCACTAACGATGATGGTGAGGTTTTCCTTCTTCCCTGTGCAGGGGTGGGCATATGTATCACCTCATCCCAAACACTCAGAGCAGCTGCTGCACCCAGCTGCCTTTCAGAGTCATGTAAACATGCTGGCCCGAAGGTTTCCAGTCGAAATAAGGGAGATGATGGAATTCAAAATCAACAAATGTAAGTTAACCCTGCTTTGGACACCTACTTGATCAAGCTCATGTTTCAGCCATAAGAAAGGAATTGCTTTTATCCCGGCTATTGTACGTGCCTGTTTTGCGTATCTCAATGTCAGGTAACAAAAAGTTGCAATCTCTTTTTTTTTTTCTTCCCCTCTTTTAGCTAAAGTCTCTTCCATCAGAAGTCATGAAAGCTGTCATCTTAAAAATCCTGGGAAAACCAGGCATGCTGAGCAATCATTGCTTTTGTGGGAGGATCTGTTGTTTACCTTCTGTCAGCATTTCTCTGTCTTCTACAGTGGATTAGGAAGCTCCAGATCACCACAGCTGCATTTTTGTATGCAGAAACAATACTAGTGCTATCGTTTCATGGACATTTGTCTTGATGGCAAAGCTGAAATTATTTCTTTCTGCTTGTAGCTACCTTGGTTGTAGTAATACAACTCTGTCTGCAGATGTGCTTTGGATGGAAGGTTTATTGCATCCGGATGAAAAATAACCAGCCAGCTCCCTGAACCAGTCCACAGTGCCAGCAAACACAAAATCATAGCAGTGCGATTAGGAAAGACAGTTTGAGAATGGGTATGAGCAGCTGGAGGTGAAGGTTGCTTTAGCTGATCCTGCTGCTGAAAAAAACAGCCTTATACTGCCCGACCAAGTAAGACGGGTAAATCTTGTTAACCAAAGCAGTCTGGAAGAAAATTTCTGTCAACATGGAGTTCCACAAACTCCCGGGGATGTATCGAGTGTGTAGAAACGCTTTGCTGGCAGTCAGGGTGGAACTGTGCATCCTAATGGCCGAAATGCTGCATGGCATAATCAACTGCATATGGAGGAATCATGCGCTCTGAATTTGATCTGTGCAGACTAGAGACATCAGCCTACCCTCCTTGTCTGACAACTTGAAAAGACAGATTTTTTTAAAAGCGTAGTTGGTGCCCTGCCCAGCACTAGAGGCTAAGACTGAAGAGACTGAAGAGCCCTTCTGAAAGTCAGTAAGGGTTTAATTAAAAGTAGGGCTACATTTTGGATGTGCAAAATTTGAGTCTAAATCCCTTGGAGCATGTTGAGGGCATGAAGATGTGTGCAGAATAGAGAGTCCTGCCTTGTGATTATCAGATCCAGCAATCCATCTGCTTGTGCAGGACATGTCCGTGCCCCAGCATGTGTCTTGAAGTAACAGATCAATGCATCAGAGGTAGTAAATGCTGCTGAGCCAGTGCAGAAGTGCCTGCACCCACTGCAGGCTCTTGAGATTTCATTGCAGGCAGAGGCACCTGCCTGTCTTCACCTGTCCATGTGCACGTGGAAGTGTGAACTGATTCCCAAATCTTGTGGTTGATCAATCGCTAGAATGAGAAAAAGGCCCATCCTCTGCCTTTGTGGCTTAGAGCTTGAAGAGGAAGAGTCCTTCTTACTCTCTTGGGGATAGTGACCTCATTAGGTGTTTTCTGCCTTTTCTGTTTTGGTGGTACAGTATGTAAATATTTTATGTGTGTTTCAAAACAAAGCTATTGCTGTTGAACAACTTAAAACTTCTTATTTCTTCTGTGTGTCTGCCGCCTTCTTGGCTTATGAGATGATCTGTTCAGTAAAATGTGTCATTTTGAAGCAAATTAGAGGATAGGAAACAACCAAAACAGTTATATCTACTCAATTAGATTCTTAAGCTGATGACGCAGTCTCATCAAAGTCCTAGATTTAGCTCGAAGCTGCTGTTTTACAGTGGACAGCTGCTGGCTTGATACCCGAGTAGCAATGTTTGGGTAAAACTCTTCTCAGGCAACATTTCCAGAATAAGATTCAGGAATACTGGTAGAGGTGTGCTATGATTCAACTCATGGTATTGCTTGCTAACATTAAATTCATGCTACAGTTTCCCCTTGAGTGTGTCTGTACGTCAGTTCTGGAGTGCACCATATCTTTGTTCTGCCTTTGTCAAAACATATGTATAACACAGAAGTTGTGTCTACCAATAGTGGTAGTGAGCATGGCAGTGAGTTAAGAGAAGAAAGCATTGGGTATCGGTCATAATCTATGTCAAAAACCCAAGTAATGGATTGGTTGCTAAACTTGATGTGTTTAAGTCACTACACCTGTGTCCTCATGAAGGAGAACAGTCTAAAGGTTGTGAAAGGTAAGTTCACTGTGACACAGCCTCTTTGGTCTGGCACGTGACACTTGGCACTGCAAAATCCTGCTCCAGGAAAGGTGCTCCAGGGTGACCCCGATATGCAAGTGATACAAATAACTGCTTGGCTTTCAGGAGGCTTTGAATCAAGCCCTTCAGAATGAGAGAAAAGTTCAAAAAGCCTCAGTGTTTTGCTTGGGTCCCATTAAGCTGCTACTTCCATGTATTGTTTTCCTGTTGCAGCTGGCAAAATATTTCTGTATAAAAAGAAGTGTTTCTTCTAGCCTCCCTGCTCCTCCTGTACGGCTTTGCAACCTAAAGCCTGACATTGTAGGTGTTTTCGCAGTGGTGAGTGATAACTTCACAAACACAGAATTGAAGTATTGCTGCAAAAATCAGACAGGAAGAGGCAGTGGGGAGAAGATGGTATGTTAAAACTGGGCGAGATAATGCAGAAGAAGGTTCAGGGATGGTTCAGTGGAAGGCTTTGGTCTGGTTACAGTGGCAGTTTTGCCAGAGCATCTTCTCTCTGAAGGGAAACCTCTTGCAGCAGGCAGGGGCTAGTGGCGTTGTTTCCCAGGCTCTCTGGCTATGAACTGCGTGTCTCTGGCATCCCTCTGCTTCTCTGAGCCCTTACTCTGCAGGAGTTTTAGAACATCGGATCTATGTGTTACAGTGTGTAGTTTCTGCTGGAATTGTTGTAGGCTGTATGAAATGGCTGGGATTGGCACTGGGAGGTGAAACAAAACAATACCTCCGACAGAAACCAGGCTGTGTGAACACAAGGCTGGAAATGACCTCCTAGGGCACTCAGGGTTATTCTCCTGCTATTGCAGGAAACTGTATCATGCAGACCCTTTCATAAGCTTAGTGTGTTCACTATTAGCTAGCTATTTTGCTGCCACTGCAACTGTAAAAAGGCCCTTCCAGAGACTTACTTCTCTAATGGTTAAACAATTTAATATTGAGTATAAGCTGTCCACGTTTAGACTATTGCTGTGTTCTCGCTGATGTGGTTTCTCCAGGGTTTGCTTCCGCTTGACATACCTACAAAATGTCATCATATCTCTGTGGTCCCCTGGTTTTACTGAATGAATGCTCCAAGATGTTTTGGTCACCTCATCGGAGATAGGCAGGAGCTGTGGTGTGGAGCCTGTTGTTCCAGCCAGAACACTGTCATGCCAGTAATAGCTACACTGGGAACAGTGGTTTTGGGTGATATAAGCTCTTTCTGCACTGTTTCCTGATACTTCTTTGCCACAAGGGTTTTTCCAGTATAGATTTAGTCTCCAAGTGTTGTAGCCTAAACATACGATGGAAAAATGGGCTCAGATTACACTGGCAGCTCCTTGGATTGTAACGCCCTGTTCTTTTGCGGTCAGCTGAGCACTCTATGCTGTGGTTTCATCTATTTTTACTTATAGAGGTATCTTTCAGTGTGAAGCTGTATTTTTAGTGTGTAAATAATATAGGTAGAATACCATGCACTGTTGGGTTTTTTTAATACAAAGTTTGGTTTATTATACACAGTCTTCATGTTTCTAGTTTTTGTGTCTTTGCTGCAGGATGGAAGCTGAGGGGGTGCTGCATGCTGTGACAGTCGGGCAGGGAACACGTGGGATGGGTTTGGCACCCGCGAGGAGCTGGGAGGCACTGTGGCACTTGCATATTTGCCAGAATTCTAGGAAACATTATCATTAGTTAAGCAACACTGATATTTAAGCACTCATCTTTGTTTCAGAGCTCTACTGAATAGGGACAGTTTCAGTAAGACTTCTGTTTCAAGCCGTCAGCTGCTGCAGGAAGCTAAGATGTAATTTTTAATGATTTTTCATTTCATCACGCACACTCTGCAGAGAAGGGCTGGGTTAAGGATGGGCAGTAGCACAGGATCTCTGGAGTCTTGATTTCAGCTTCTGCGGGATGGGCCTCTGTCTATAGCGACTATATTTAAATTTGAGGAAGGCTAGTGGATAAAAACACATTTCTGAGAGAATCTTTGAGCAAATACTTCTGGTGCTGGAGATGCACAGTCACTGATGCCATCTTAACATGATCATATCAAGCTAAGCTGGGGTCCCCAGCTGACTACCGCTCTATACATGTACCTTTCCTTAACCTTGCTCCTTTCCCAGAAGAAGCCAGCTCAGAAAGAGGATCTGTCACCGGAGGGAGAAGAGGCTTTACTGCAGCCCCCTTCCCAACACAGCAAAGCACTCTCCAGCAATCCCGTTAATGGCAGACCAAAACATATGCTCTGTGTTAAGCCTGTGCGTGAGTTGTGTGTTGGATGCTGGCCAGAGTATTTGATACATCATATAATGAGGCTTTTTCATGCAGTTCATTTGTTCCTTTTTATCCCTCAATTTTGAGACCGGCAGTGGTGCAGGTTGTGCTTGGGATTTTTTTGTGATCAACACCTTGGAGAGGTGTACTTGCCTCTGTCTTTCTCAAAGGCGACAAGCAAGAGATGGCAACCTCTTGCTTCTGACCTCCTTTTGGAAAGGCTGTATTTTGAACATGCCATGTACCCAGTTGTTAATCTACAAATTGTTGTTTGTTGGGGAGAATTTGTGTTTGGGCTGGTAGAATTTCTTGTCTGCAGGAAACTTGTATTTCTAAAACTATTTTTGTTTTCAAATCATAACACAAAAAGCCAAAATTTGTATGTGGTCTATTGAGTTGAAATGGTATCTCACACACACGGAAAAAAAGCTGAGCATTGTGGCAGCAATACGATAATGTTGCAACAAGAAGTTGATGTTGAAATTAATTTCTAAGTATATTGGAACTAATTTAAATGGTTTCCTTAAACTTTATATGTTAGTTTTCTTAACACACCGAGATGAAATGGGTATGTTCCTGCAAAACACTTCATTCTGGACAAACTATTTCCTATCAGCAAACCCACTTCATTTTTTTTAACCAGACTACTCGTAGTTTGGGGGAATGCAAGCACCGCTGGCTTTAACCCCAAGCCATAGCTCTCTCTCCTTAATCACCTCCATCGTTTAGGATTGAACTGATATGACTAGCCCACCGCTGAAGTATGGCATCCTGCAGCTCACCGACTCGGCGACCTTCTCAAAATGACCAGCCAACATCAACTCCGCAAAAGCCACCGCAGGAATTCACCAGGAGCTATTCCTATTTCAGCAGTGCATTCACCGCTGTCTGTTACATGGGGTAGCCCGGTCCAGAAATCATGCTCCTACCTCACCCTGAAGACGGGTCCTTGAAGGAAGCCCCTCGCAGTAGAACAACAGAGAACCTCCTTAAGAGAGGAGAAAGGGGAGGAGAAAGCGTCACTCTCTGGCTATAGCAACCCCACCTCCCGGTTATTTCATCTTCCTTACAAGGCTAAAGCTAGAAGCTTTCCTCTGCCGCCTGGTTCCCTTAAAAGCAGGAGAGCAAGCCCCGAGGATCCCGGTGGAGCGCAGTCGGGATGCGAGGCTGACAGAGATGGGGAAGGAGGCACTGGCGTGAGCCCTGCGGAGAGCACGGCAGAGAAGGCTGGTGCTCTCCAGAGGAGAAGTGTGACACTAGCCTATGAATCCTAAACCAGGTGTTCATTGATGCAGAGCTTCCAAAGAAACATGAAACCAAACCCAAAAAGAAATCACTGAGGGGGAAAAAGTGCAACATGAGAGGTAAATATCTTTTTCATTGGGAAAAACAAAAATAACTGCCTTTATTTCATTTGAAAGTCGTTATTGTAAGTAGATGTCTAAAGCTGGGGACTGAAAAATACATTTACTAACATCTGAACAAAGACTTTGGTCTGACTCTGACTTCAAAAGCAGCACTGGGTTAAAAACTCAGATCAACAGATGAATTCAGGTGCCTCTGAAGAAATTTTGAATGTTCTCTTTAGGCATTCACACCTGAAAACTTGTTTAAAATCAGCTTTTCTGTTTTGCTTTCTCTGCTATTGCTAAAGGTTTTTGAGAAGTAGTATGCACATTGCTTTGGGAAAAAAAAAAGAAAAAGAGAAAAAGAGTGGCAGAACCAAAACCTAAACTGAGAATGTGGTAAACTGTCTCCAGCAAGACATTTCAAATGCTCCCGTACCCCTGGTCTTGCACTAGCGCCATTTCTTCAGAAAGATCCATGACCTACTGAGCTGGAATGTCTGTTGACATCTGGTTGAGGTTACTGTAACTGGTATTTGAGATTCAGGGTTTTTTCCAGTTTAATTGAAACAAGCTGAGATTGTCTACACATTCTATGAATTGTTTCCACACTCTGACCATCTAGTCTCTCTGAAGGGTAATTCTAGGGCTGCTGAATCTGAACTGGAAAAGAGGAAATACCTTGATAGTTCAAAACTGCAGCCCTTCTGTGGGTCATGCTGCCAGTGAAAGTCAGAGTGTCTGAAAGATGGAAGATTTTGCCCCGTCTGTAAGATGCACCGAGACAGATGTTTTGCAAATATGATACTACTGACTTCAACGTAACTGTAAGGTGTAATACTTGGGCTTCTGATTTACATCTTTGAAATGCTAGAGGTCTTACAGATGCTTTTATTCACCAGGTAAAATGAAAAACTGGCCTTTTGAGAGTAGCTGTTGGGACCTGTGACAAAGCAAGAGACCAGAGGATTACTACGCAGCTCCTGCAGATTCTCATCTACGGCATCGGCTCAGCCTTCCAGCAAGTGTATGCTGAGGTGTGGGATCAGCAGCCAAGGATGGAAGTCCTACGCCGTTCCTCAGTCTTTGCTGCAGAGGTGATGGAGGTTTTTGACAGGTCTCCCACTGACAAGGAGCTTGTATCCCAAGCCAAGGCTCTCTGCAGAGACTACATAAATTCAAGGCTAATTCGAGCGGGTGTCAGCTGGAGCAAACCTGAGTACAATGCACCAGTGCCTGGTGGTAAACTGGCCGAGGTGTCCACCATACTGCTGCGACTAGGTAAGTCCCTGCGGGTACGGGTGGGAACTGAAACTATATGGAGCAATTCAGACAGACTAAGGTTTCTGGAACTGATGAGCGCCAAGAGGCTTTTCATGTGATGATATAGAGGTTTTTCTTCTCTGCTTTGGGCATTTAGATTTGTTTTTGGTGATCTTCCCTAAACAGCTCCTTTACTTGCATTTCCTCAGTCCCTTGGAGCACTGCTCAGCAGTGTTTCCGCAGAGCTACTTTTTTCTGAGGACTTGCAACAACTTAAAAGCATGATGCAGTCCAAGAAAGCCCAACAGCAAACTCATTTTATCTGCATAAGACTTCAGCTGCATAACAGTTTTCACAGTAGTGTCAGTAGTCTTTCTGAGCTTGGCATTTTAATAGGTCTTGCAGTGTTTTCTCCAGACGCAGGTGACTTGGCTGCCATGACGCAACCCAAGCTGGCATGTAGTAGACTACTGCTACCTCTAGACTTGGGCTTCATCAGTTGCTTGCCCAGCTGCAAGGACATTTAATTTGGGGGTAATTGCTTAGACCACGTGCGTTGGAGATTTTATAAAAGCCGCTTTTCAATGACAGTGTGTTGACAGTGTGTTTAATTTTCCTTTGTCTACCTTAATCATTCAGCAAGACATGAGTTTTCTTGCTTTTTGTTGGAGCAGGAGGAGTTGGCTGATGTTGCCTGGCATACACTGCCATTCAGTGCCCGAACTAGCCAGCCCCCCTCGTGGCCAGGTGACTGCCGGGGCTGCAGGGAGAGTGATTTGAAGGCTCTCCTGTAGGCTGCTACATGAAGACATGCTCTGGACTTGTGCTTGTACCAGGAGCACCCTCTAAATGCTGGCCATTTGCTTTAGGTTTTAGCCTCCTGCATGCTCAAGTCTAGCCATTTGTCCTTTTGGGATCCCAACACCCTCATTCTTGGAAGTTGCTTCCAACATCCCTCTTTGCCTGCAGGCTGGTATATTAGTTCACATCTGGTGTGGAAACTACCACTAGCATTTGCATCTGATTTAATTACACCAAAGTTCAAATAAGTCTGGTGAAGTAACCTTTAGCTGGGCCTAACAAACTCAGGACCAGGCTGGTCCCCCCACTTTCTCCCCTTTCTTTCTACCTCTGTTTGATATTGTCCCAAATTTCTTTTTAAGGCATAGCTGTGTTTCTTTTAACTGACTTTTTTCATTCATTCTTTTTCACTTTTTCTCTCCTATGCTGACTTTACTTCTATTTTTGTTTCTTCCAGTGGTTGTTTGGTCTTTGGGGTTTTTTTTGTTCTTCTGTCAATCTCACTGCCACTTTGTCCCCCATTTCTTCTCTGCCTGGGTTGGGGGTTGAGATTTGTTTGCCTTCAACCAGATCTTCTGTGGGTGGCCAGGAGCATGTTAAAGGGCAAGCAGATGGCAGACTGGATCTGAAGGCGTCTCCTGGATGACTCTCCTGTTACTTACTGTGTCCAGACGGAAGGATTTGGCTGATAGTCCCAGGAACTTGGTGCCTTCTCTGAGCAAATCTGTTTGGAGAGCGCCATGTGGTACCCACGCAACAAGGGTGAACAGTCCTCTTTATTACGATGGAGAGTTGTTTCCGTCCTGTTCGTTCAGAAACTCCGCCTGCCACATGCCACTCCGCCTGTCCCTTTCTTTTTCCCTTTGCTGCTATAACCAGTACAAGGCCAAGTGGCATCCAGCCACCTGCCAGGAATGGTAGTCCTTACTGTGTACTAAGCAGTGCAACAAGCCAGGCCAGTTTTTGGAGTATTTCCTAGCCCTCTTGCACGTAGAGAGTCCGATGAACTGGCTGGTGGGCCAGCAGAGGTGCTGGGCACAGGCGATGCAGTTGCAGTCTTAGGGAGTGAGAGCCCATCAGCTCAGTGAGGCTTGGCAGCTAATTAGTGCAATTAACGAGTCAGCAGTGGCAAAACCTAATGGTATGGCCAAATGAGACACCCCAGATCAAGCTGCCATGTATGTCAGAGGTCTGGTTTATCTGAACTTGTTTCTTTTGTGGCCAAGACCCAGGCAAGTGCCCTTTCACCACTGCACTGAGCTTCTGTATGTGGGAACTGTCACTGCTGCCCTACTTGTTCCTCCATGATTACTGGAGGAAGGAGGAGAAGCACAGAAATTGCTCTAAATGTTGCAGAGTGCACAGACGGGCATCTGAACATGGACAGCAAAGACTGCCACCAATGTAATGCGCTGCTGGAGAGGTCCTGGGGCTGCTGGGGCAGGGAGTCTCCGTGAGCCTGGGACTGCTTTCCTGTGCTTTTCTTTCCCTGCCTGCTTTTGTCTGCCCTGTGCATTGCTGCAGGGCAGGGCCCGCTTCAGGAGCATGTGTGCCTCCAACCAAAACCTGATCTCATCTGGGGCCTCCAGGCACTGCTTGTTAAAAGCTGTAACAGTGGCAGGCTACCAAGTGCTGATCCCAGCCTCCCATGCCTCCCTCTCGGCTAACCACGGGCAGGGCTATCCCCGTTTCCTCGCATTTACAGGGAAGCCTGTGTGCCCCCTGCAAGGAGAACACAGCTGTTGAGTAGTGCAAGTAATGTTTTCTCTTATCAGGGCTGACCATGTGTTGGCAGGGTTTCCTCTTGCCATCAGATTGTGTGGGACAATCCCACACACACAAAGGGCCCGGAGGGCTTGGCTGTGGAATTCTGTAGAGCTGGGCTTTGCCCGTGCTGTGCTGAGTGCCAGTGACTAGTTAGATGAATTAAGGTCCAGTAGATAATGACTCTATAACAAGCTCCGGTCTGGAGTGTCATCTTCCTTTTCAGTCTCCATTTAAATGAAATTTTCAGGAGGATCAGTTGCCCTCTGACTAGGGCAAGTCATCTGGGTCATGCAGTGGGATGTAAAGCTGTTGTGACAGCTCTCCTCTTCCCCGGGTGCTCCAGAGCACCCTTGTGCAGGAGAAGGACACAGAGTGTCCTAAATCTAAACCAAACAGGACTCTCCATGCACAAAGGGCCTTGGTCCCATGCAATGTTTGCATTGTGTAATGATTCTACAGCAGCTGTGCAACCCTCATTAAGTATCTGTGAACCCCTACAGAGAGATAAATCCATTGGAAATTGGGCTTTATTAATTCTACTGCTCAAAAATGGCTTGTTTTGCTGCAGAGGAAAAGCTTTACTGCTGTTGCCCAAGCTCCGTAGCACAAAGCTGTGGGAGGAGGTTCTCTGCTTGTCCTTGGTATTTCCATCTTGGTCTTCAAGCTAGCCTAACACCTCCACCCATTTCCCAGCTGGGGAGAAAACAACCTGGAGGTTAAAGGACATGTCTGTGTGTGTGTTGGGAACCCTGCTGAGGAGTCAGCCAAGCAAGCGAACACCTCTTTAACTATTTGGAGGAGAGAAAGAACTCCAAGTTATCACTCAGTGCCTGCGTGAGCATAAAATAGCTGAGCTGATAGTCTCTTTGCTCAATTAATGTTGTGCAGCTCTGGGTGGATCCTTGGCTTTCATCAGCCTCCAGCATTCTTGAGTCGCTCTCATCTTGAGGCTTTTTTGTACATGTCTGATGGGGTGTTGAGAAAGGGCGTATCTCTCAACAGCTTATGTAGATGTACATGCCTCCTTTTCACTTCTGAAGAAAAATGAGATGGCTTTGCTTATCTGAGGCCTGTCTCCTGTGTTGGAGGAAAGGCAGGCATCCAGCCTGGGAACATCATTTATATCGGGGATTACTGCAACCACACCACTGCGTACAGGGCCACTGCATGTCCCCACTCCCTTTAGAAGTCCCGGGCACAGGGGATATTAGGAAAGCAGGGTGCAGGTGCTGCTGCCTGTTTAAAATAAGTTGGAGCTGGGGTTAAGTCTCTTCACTGGAGGAATATGTGGGGTGGCCCCAGCTGTAATTCCTACATGGTGAGAGCAGGACTTGGTGCTCTGTGTGCTGACTCCTGACTGTTTGTTTCCAGGGGATGAGCTGGAATACATTCGCCCCAACGTCTACCGGAATATCGCCCGCCAACTGAACATCTCACTGCACTCAGAGACGGTGGTGACGGACGCCTTCCTGGCAGTAGCGGCGCAGATTTTCACTGCAGGTACTGTGCCTTGACAGATACGCAGACAGGGCTGGGCAGAAAGGAACAGGATGGAGCCACCTCTCTCAGAGAAGGCATGTTTCTGGGATGGCCTGCAAGGTGGGGCATGGTTTCTGAAAGGGCTGTGGGCAGTTTGGCAGTGTGCCATGATTTAATGAGAGCTCCTCTATGCTTTGTTGTTCTGGCAGGGAAATGCCCTGTTTTATTATATCCTCCTGGCAGGTTCTCGCTCATTCTAGAAGGCATCTCCTGCCCTTCCTCATTAGGAGGAGGTGTTACCTCATTGCAGAGGGAGGTCACTCATTCCAAGCTCCTTTGCTCACCATTGGCAACTGGAGAAGATTCATTACATGGGAGTCTCCCTTGTTCCAGCTCATGCTGCTGGTGCTGGGAGCCAGAACCAACTCATCACAAGGGAGTTCCTCTCCTTCTGGCTTCCTTTTCCCCAGCAATAGCCAGAACTGCAATGGAGCCTGCTGCTTCCAGTTGCTGCTTCTCCTTTCTCGTACCCAGAGAGACAGGAGCCTCGGCCCTTGAGGCTAGCTGTTCCAGACAAGCAGATGCTTTGAGTTTTCTCACTGCTGAGATGTGAATGTTCTTCTGCTTCTGTTTGGTCCCAGAGATGATTGTCAAAAGCAAAAGTACACTCTGTGCTGTGTTATTGCGAGGGAGCTTCAGCCTCCCTGAAAACAGTCCCTGTCTGCGATTGGGAATGCAGTCCTGGGGGAATCAAGGGAAGAGAAATGTTTTACAAGCCCTGACATGGTTGTAGGTTTTCTGCAGTGTCTTGTTGTGTTGTCCATGGAAGGGATAGTAGATGTTAGAGACTGGAAACAAAACAAAACAAACAAATGAACAAACAAACAAAACAACAACAAAAAAAAAACCACAAAAAGAAAAACTGAAGACAGCTACTTGCTAACAGCACAGTAGTGTGAAAACACTGGGTCCAGTGACATTAACATGGGAGGTGTCACAGGAGGCAGTGATTCTTGTTACTTTGGGAGTAGTTGGTACAGGATAGAAATCCAGGTTTCTGTTGTACTTTCAAACAGGCTTCCTTACTCAAAACCTTTTTATCTTCATAATCAGCTTATCTTCATATGCATCTCTATGCGTATGAACTGCACGGGAACCACTGACACCCTAGAGAAGCCCTGTGCTGACAACCTGGACTTCAGATCTGAAGTGCGTTGTGGTGGAGAGAACAGATCCTCTCCAGAATCACAACAGATGACAAAATAGATCTCTGAGACAGACTGCAAAAGCATGGCTCCCCGCAGGTCTAGTAGGGCAGATTTACTCCCTAGGTCAGGGAAACTGAAGCTGCCATAAGAAATGGATGGAATTGGATTCTGTAGCTGGTACTGCGGCCCTCGGCATCCTTTCAGAGCATGCCTGGAATGCAGATCGCCTTTGCACTGGGCTGGCTTGGGAGGCCGTATGGGCTCAGAAAGCAAGAGCTGGGCAAGTATGGCAGGAATGTCTGAGTGTGGCTGTGTTCAAAGTGCAGGAGCCCTGTCTTGTCACTTAGTGCTGAGCTTTACTTGCGTCAAGGCTTACAGAAAAATGAAGGTCAAGTTTGCAGGTATTTGTATGGCAGGTAAGTAGGTTATCTTCTTAGATGACTATAGCTGACTACATCAGAACTGGCCTACCTCCAAAGCTGAAGTGACACAGGGAATTAAGCCAGAAAGGTGGATGGCTGCAGGTGGAGCAGACTGCGTGCTGCTATGCTGCATAAACATGATGCTGGGGAGAAAGTCCTGCTGGCTTCTGGGAGTCCTGCTCTCACCAATGTATATTGACAGATTCGTTGAGAGCTGCATTTTTTGGTGTTCTTCTACTTCGCAGCTCAGGAGTCAAGTGAAAAGTGTGGATGACTTAAAATGTTTTTGTTGAAAGTAAAGCTAGAAATTGTAACTCTTGGTTCTAAACTTGGGGTTTTCAGGGTAGTAAGAATGGGATCTGGACTCAGCCCTTTGCGGCTGGCAATGCTAGAGACTTTGCGAACATGGTGCAGGCCCAAGCTCAAGCTCTGTTGCTCGTGCTGCCCCTCGTCTGCGGACACCGTGCTGCATAAATGGCTGGCGGCTGGCTGGCTGCACAGCGGGTGGATTCAAACCTTCCTGGTGCTCCGTATGCTCCATTTTTCCTTCTTTCTCATCTCTGCCTCAGAGCAACTAACAGGATAACCTGTGAGCGTGAAGCTGGGGTGGTGTATTCAATTGCTTTTGTCCATTTGTTGTTGTAATTTCTCTTGCTAGAAGGCTGCTGAGAGGCAGAGGGGGAGGAGTTTACTGATTTTTAACATTCCTGGATCCCAACTGCAGTCTCAAGACTCAGCATTTAATGCTAAATCCAGCAAATCAGAGTTGGCCGTGGCAGCCAGACATTCATTCCTAATTTTTTTCATAGTTCAGAGGAAAGAGGCTCTTACTGAGCAAAGGAAATCAGAGACTCAAGTGCAGTCTGAGTTTTCATGCCAATTACCCACGGCTAAAGCATCTCGGCCTGTTTTTCACTGTCCATTTTATTAAGAAAACAGCTACAGTCTGACACTGCAGTGCCTAGACAGTCTGCAGAGCCCCATTAGTCACTCGCAATGCCTTTCCAGCAAGGGAGTGGGAGATTTTGACCCTATCTTGCTGCAGAGGTTTTCTCCTTAATCTTTCACATGACCTTCTTCCACACTCTGGTCTGGTTTTGAGTCCTCTGTAGATCTGGCTGTGCTCACTTCCTGACCACACTGTGTGCCAGTCTTGACTAAGCACAAGCCCTAGATGGACCTCTCAAGAGGGCAAGTCTGAGGACATCTGGCAACCTTGTTGGTCCTACTGCATGGGTACATTGTGCCATATTCACCTTTAGAGCATTGTCTGTTCCAGTTATCTCAGGTTTGGCTTTTCTCTGGTGTAGCAAGGACAGCTTGAATCCCAATTACAGCAAGATTAACCGCTGAGAATACAGGCAGAAGGTGAGCAGGTCACAGAGCATGGTAAGGCTCAAGCTGTATTTTGCTTCCCTGTTTCCATACAACCTGTTAGTTTTTCAGGGTGAGGAGAGCCCATCTGTGTGGAGGCTGGCACCGCAGAGCCCTGACCTGCTGCTTTGGATGCTGAAGGATCTGCAGCAGCGTCACCTCTGTGACAATACCACTGGTTCTGGTGTGTGGTCCAAAGCTGCTCTGCAGCCAGCAGGAGACTTTCCACTTTAACAGGCTTTGGATTGGGGCCTGGCTGAGCCGGCATTTACATTAGCTGTTTAAATAAATCCCAGAAGGAAGGGGTCACTTGGTGGAAAAAAAAGAAGAAAAGGGAGATGCATTTTCCTTTCCTAAAGGAAACAGTTTCTTCCATTTGGGAAGAGCTGCTAGACATGAGGGCACTCTCAAAGCTTTCATCCTGGTTTCATGTTGGTTTAGGTGCTCGTCAGTTTTTAATCAAGAGCGCTGGGCTGAAGTGAACCCTGTACAACAGGGATGCATGGTTAATGGGTTCTAGGGAGAAAACGCTTTCCCCTGCAGGAGCAAATGCTGTTAGAAATGCATCCCACTGCTTCCTCATCGCTTAGGCCTTATGAGTTGAGCTTCCTGCCTTATGCATGTCCTTCTTGGCTTCTTCCTCTCCACCGGAGGAAAGTATATTGTGTCTGGCTGTATCCTCCCTGCTGTTGAAATGTAGCACTTGATCGTGTTTCTCCTTGGTCCGATTTGAAAGTTAGGCTTTGATGCCGAGTGGAGCACAGGGAAGTTTATCTGAGTAACCTTGTGTAGTGTGGTGCTCTGAGACTGCACAGTCGTGTCTCATGGCTTCTTGAGCTCTCCCCTGAGGCAGGCAAGCTGATGTGCCGCAGGAACACTTTCAAGAGCGGTCCTCTTCTGCTAATTCATTTTCCCCTGGGCTCGCCAGTGTTTACATACCTTCAGCTCCACGACTGGCCTTGAGTCTGCAACTTGTGTTTCTTATTTTTCAAAATGCCTTCTAAGCAGCTTTTCACATTTTCTCTTTTGTTCCATCTCTGTGAGCAGAAGTTTCAGAACTTTCTCTGTTTTGATCACTCCTTTCTGGACCAGTTTTCCATTCCCTCTTGTCGTTAGCTCCTGTGCATGCTAGTCTGCACAGTGGGAAGCTGTGAACAGATTGTTTCTCATGGTGATGAATGCCCGTTTCACCCAATGTGGATGGCAGCCAGACCTTTTGAGGAATTTGGAGCAAGACAATGTGTCTTCTCTGCTTATGTGCGCTGGCCAGATGGAATTCCAGTTTACGCCGAGGGATGCATCAAGCTAGTGTCACCGCTAGTGTCACCTTGACCCTGGCCTCGACATCACAGGGGGCAGAGGCGCTGCCGTCCCAGTAGACTGTGCTCCTCTGCCCTTGCAAGGCAATCCTTGAGAAAGAAAAGTTAATGGAGCTGGTGTCCTGGAAAAGTGCAGATGGGGGCTGCTGTGGCCTGTTCCCCTGCCCTGTCTGGGCTGGGCGGCTGCTGGAGGCCTCCTGGGGCAGAGGGACCAGCCACAGGCATGGCCCAGCTTTGGTCTAGAGCAGCTGTTCGAGGTGTTTGCTCTTCCTTTGCTCCAGGGCTCCCCTACAACATGTGTGTGAACCAGAGCATAAGCTGCGCCCTGCTGTCTCTGGTGAAGAGCCCAGCCAGCTGTCTCCATCTTCTGCCTCCAGCAGTGGCGATAGGAGGTTCCATGCAGAGAAATTGGGAGGGGATTTCCTCCTCTCCCACCCCTGTGGCCCAGCTCTGCTGGTAACAGGAAAAGCAGCCTGAAAGATTGTTTTGACCTATACTTATAGGCATGCTCTGTAAAGAGGAGGATAATGGGAAGTGACCGCTGAGCCCTTCACATCCATCACCACGATAAGCATCGGTCAACAACTTGTCCTTTTTCTGCTGTCTGTGTGAAAGGGAGAGGGGCTCTGTCCATATGCTGGGGAAGCATTCACCGCGAGCAAGTCCTGCAGCAAGCACCACTACGTAGCAACCTTGGCAGAGAAGCCAGAGGTGAGGGGCTTTCTCTTCATCCTCCTTGGGAAGAGACACCTGGATTGACGCATCTGCAAAGCAAACTGCTTTCCTGTGTATTAGGGAAATCATGGGTCTATTGAGCCTTTATCTTTCATAGGTTGTTTTCTTCTGTTGGAAAGAGAAACTTGGGTTTAAAACAAAGTTAATCAAAACCACAGCTTTCTCTACCAGGGTGGCCTCAGCCCCCTGTCAGTCTTAGTTACTGCCATGTAAATATCTCAAAGCTAATGGACTTGCTTCAGATACTTAAGAAAGAGTACTGTCAGTAAAAGCTTGGGAATAAGCCAGTGAACTCTTCCCTGGAATTTTGGGTAACTTTGGTTCGTGTAACTCAAGATGCAAAGAGCCACATTTCTGCAGAGATGGACCACGGCAAAAACTGACTTACGCTAAAGCCAGCTGAGGCTCTGGTCCAGGAGATTGTGGTCAGCAAGAGGTAACCCCTTAAAGCCTCTTCATTGGGTGGAGAGGTATTGACCTGCAACAGGACAGCCTCTTTCTTGCCAGGAGAAGCCCTCTGTCTAGTATTTTCTCATGTGGTTTCGTAGCCTCTTCCTGGCTCATTCTGTAGCTGTCATGGTGACACGCAATGTGAGAAAGACGGATAAATAGTGTGAATACCACACAGGCAGTGAACTTCCTGAGTGACAGCTCTGGGGAAAGGACACCACAGAGCCTACTCAGAAAATAAAATCAGAATAACAGCCAATTTAGCTATATTAATAACTTCCTTTGATTTTAGAGATAGTGTTGGTGAGGGACAGAGTATCACAGGAGACACTGAGCTACTGCTGTTACTGTTGCTACAGAGCCTCACAAAAGGATCATCTGTAGATTTTGATCTCATATCAGTCATGAGTGAAAAATGGCTTTTTTGGAACACTGAATGGATTTTCTTCAGTCTGACAAGCCACTCCTGTGGCTGACATTTGAACAGTTTCTCTAAAGTTTAGTACTTTTTTATTTAAAAAAAAAAAAAAAAAGGAAGCAATTCCTAAAAGTGTTAGTGTGAGTGTCCCTTTTGAGGCACTAAGTGGAAGGATTGTGGAAATGCTCTGAAACCTGCATGTATTGTAAAGGAATGTGGGGAGCTCTGCTGCTGTGTGAACGGATGTGAGGGCTCTGGAGCTCCATCCTGGAGAGGTGGATCGGGGTGCCTGGGGATCTGGGAGCGCGATGAAGGAAAGAGGAAGACTCTTCACTTAATTTAAATTGTATTTAAGGGTTTGCTTTCTTAGCTGATAGATTGCTGAGCACATCCAGTTTTCTGATTGTGTGTTTGACCCCTTCTGGTCCTTAGATCTAGTGACTGAACTCATCTTTCCTCCTCTGACCTGTTTTCTTTCTTGTTGCAACCCAGCAAGAACAGTGTTGTGTGGTTTTTAAATACTGAAACTTCACCTGGCTTCTGGCTACGTTTGGGAGAGACCTTGGACAGACTCCACAGAGACCTAACACAGTATGCTTGTCAAATACAGCTATTCCAGATAATAAAGTAAGGGGGAGGAATTAAACTTCCTAGTGTATCCAAAGGAAATCCACATGCCACTATGCTGTGGTAGTTCTTCTGCATGGGTGCAGAAGGGTTGCATTTCCAGGTCACTGGTCCTGCTAAAAGCCTAATGAGGGACTGCTGGCTGCGGTGTTTAAGCCAGGAGGATTTATGCCCAGTGGTGTTGGCAAAGTGCAGGGGAGACCCAGGGAGTTTGGCTGGTACCCAGAACTGAGCTCGAGCGCTTATCGCTAGCACTGACAGGAAGATGACTGCTGCTGGGACAACTTCCATGGAGCGTTTGCTGCTGGCAGGTCAGCCTAGCAGGAAGGCTGTTTTCTGGGAGATTAGATAACTGACTGACACTCCATCCCTGCACTGCCTTCCGTGGGATAGGGCATGCAATGTTAAGTATTGAAGGCAGAGTGGCAAAACTCTTGAAGCTACCTGGTTTTCAGATGGAGACTGAGGTGTACTCCTTACATCAAGGAGGACGCCAACCCTCTTGGCCCTGTAGCTTTGGCTCCCTTTTTTGCTCTTATGTCATGGTAGAACTGACTGAAGGTGCTTATCTCGTGTGCTTTTTGTGTCACATTGGAACAGTCTCCTCTGATCTAGAAAAAAACAGGAATGTTTTGTCTTAAGGGTGTTTAAGAGTTGTGCTGGTGACAAAAACCCCAGGTTGCTCAAACTCTTTGAATTCAGTCACCTCCTGTGCAGCATGTGCATGGCTGAGAGTTAATGGCAATATAAACCATGGTGGTGTACATCTTCCCTATTTTGATTATGCCTTTGGGCTGCTCTTTCTAAAGCTGTGCACCCAGTGCTGAGAGGGGCTTAAAGCATGCCCAGGTCAGATCATTTAATTCTGCTTCTCCGGCTGGAGAGTTTTCCCCAATCCTGGTCCCCTAGTATTTCTTTTCCCCCATGGTGGAGAGCATGCAGAACTGTGGCTGCACCTGAACTCGGAGCTGTGCACATGCAGCATGGGCACGTCTAACGCAGGAGAGCTGTTTCCTTTGATTATTCAAGACTGAGCCATGTGTGCATGTGTAAATCTGAATGACCTTTTTTCTTTTCATAGGCATAACGTGGGGCAAGGTGGTGTCTCTCTATGCTGTGGCAGCTGGGCTGGCGGTGGACTGCGTGCGGCATGCGCAGCCAGCCATGGTTCACACCATCGTAGACTGCCTGGGAGAGTTTGTCCGCAAGACCTTGGTGACATGGCTGAAAAGGAGAGGAGGCTGGGTAAGAGATGCTATCTGATCAAGCTTGCTTCCACACATGCAGACCAGAAAATATCCCGCTTAATGAAAGTGAGAGTGCCCCCACTGCAGCTTTATGCAGAAAAATATTGAATGAGATTCTCTTCCACAGCCACTGTCCTACTTACACCTGTGCTAGACTCCATGTAGCTCTGTTACTGCTTTGTGGTCCCATCCTCGGCAACATCAGCTATTCTGGTCCTCAGCTTCAAGCGTATCTGTGCCAGACTAATTCAATCCTGACCCACCAGGGCCTGTTCTGTTCCTGACCTGAACATCTCTGGAGCTGCCAGCCAGTCATAGCGGGAGACTGTAAATAGGGGTCATTCTCTTGGGCAGCTGTTTTCTAGAAACTGAAAAAAATGAGGCCTGCTAACTTAATTCCCCTTTCACCCGCCCCACAGTTCCCCAAGTCAAAGCTTAGTATATTAACATGACTTGCCACCGTAAGGAATTTTAGAGGGATATTAAAACCTGGTAGTTTGTGCCATTCCCTGACCTGACCCTGATGATGCTCCATGAATAACTTGTGATGTGGCTCAAATTGTAGGGCGCTTATGCTTTGAAGGGCACTCATAACACCCATCGACAGTGGGAGGGCTCGTGGCTCTGTCACTGGCCTGCTCTGAGAGTGTGGGTAAGGCATGGTGCTGCTCTGCGTTGGAGTGAGGCTCCATATCATACGGCTTTAAGCATCTGATTTCTTTGGTTCTATCTATACGCAAGGGGAAGTACAATGCTCCTGTGGAGGATGGTTCCGAGTAAGAGCTTTACTTTGGTGCTGTGGAATAGCCAGACACCTTTCTAGTGACCTCCTCAGGAGACCGAGATGACTGGTTGGCTATGTTAGCAGTTGGCAGCTGGGTGATGTACAGGTGTACCTGTGCCTTTCTGGCACGGATATAGACATTCCTTGGAGCAATACAGCCCAAAGCAGTTTGGTGTACTGCCTGGCAGATGCTGCCTGGAACTAAATATTGCCATATGACACCACTGAGCTGATGGGACATCTTGTTCCCAAGGCATGCACTCTTTCCAGACTGAGCCACAGCGGCAAATTCCCTCCTTTCCAAGAGGTGGTATTTGTTCCTGAGCCGTCAGGAAATGGTCAGGCTCCCCACCCCACACGGAGAGAAGGGGATGTCTTTTTCCAAACTGAACATTGCTCCTCTGGGCTGAGACTTCCCAAGTGTGCCTGTAGCTGATTGAGTCACCTAGCTTCTCCAGGAGTGAGGGCACCTTTTTGATGTAGGGCAACTGGAAAAGTAGCGTAGTTCTGATTTTTGGATCCCTTGCATTTACTAAGTGTCATTGCCACCTTAAATCATCTCTGCCCTCTCTAAAACTGCGTGACCTTGAGGCCAACTGAGTCAGGGAACTGTTTGGTTGGGCTGAAAAGTAACCTTTGATTTGAATGCCCTGATCTGTTTCATTTTGCGTCTGCACAAATAATTGTGCCAAGGTAGGTGAAGAGGATATCCTGGGAAAGTGACTGATTAAGTAGCACTGTTTCTGCCTGTGAAAATCCCTGCCTCAGTATGATCTGAGGCTTACTTTAACTGTGTACCTGTAGAGCTGGTTGAAATGTATTCTCTGAAACAATTTTTCCTTTGGAAAAAATCCAGTTTCATTAAAATTGAAATGTTGCATAGGAACGTGTTTCCTCCTAGTTGCCAACTAATATTTTCTTTCTTTTGGTAAAACATGCATGTTCTGATAAGTTAGCATCTTGTTTTAATTTTTGTGTTATATTATTAGAGTTCAAAACAGGGTGTTTTGATAGTTCCAAATGGATATTTTTGGAAAGTTTGTGGCATAGCAAACAAGCTGCAAAACCCATCCCCAGACCAGAAGTGGTTCTTTGCAGCTGAGGAGATAAGTCCTATCGACTGCTAGCTCCTTCTGCCGATCATCCCTCTTTGGATGGCCAGCGCATTTCTATTAAAGGTGCTGAACCTACGCTGCTTGCTCTTGGGATCTGGCCTTAAGAAAGGGAAGCCAATCTCACAGCCCCAGATCAAACAAAACGACTATAAAAGCTGCTGGGTTGTGCTGATTACAGCCTGTCTCCAGTACTCTTATCAGCAATTTTGGGCTGCAACAAGGAGATATTTTCCCTCTAGAAATGAGTGGTTCCTTCAGTCTGGGGAAAGGCTGCTAATCCTCTTGCCATCTTGTGCTGTGCTTCCCTGAATGTTCTTCCTCTTGATCTAGGCACCGCAGTGTGAAATTTCGCAGCCTTGTTCGCAAATGGGCCAGATGAAATAGCTCTGTCGTGGGGACCCTTTCATCCGCTGCCTGGCCTAGCTGGTTGTTGGTTTGTTTTGGCATGGAGTCCTTGTTTCCCCTGTGCACATGGCCCCCGTCTCTTATGCATCGGCTCAGGTTGAGGCTGCCAAGAGGAAACACCGTTCTCCTAGCTGTTTCAGAAAAGCCACGTGGAGACCTTGGAAAAGCATTTGAAAGTCTCCACTCAGCAGTAGGTTCCCATACTGCTTCCATAGGGTGGAGAAAGACCTTACCCCCCCAAAGCCCAACCCAAACCAAACCTCTTAGGAGAAATAAGAAATGTTTAACCCTTTGAGGCATTCTCTCTCCCTGGGGAGAGTTTGTAGCCTCAATACTGGCTTTAAGGTAGAATAGAAAGTGTTTTTTTTTTTTTTAGCAGCTGTTACATACATTTGCTACAAAGAAGAGCATGCGACTTAAACTTGTTTGAATAATTAACAGGCGAAGATCAAACTGCCGTTGCAACAGTTTATCAGTGCCTCACAAAGACCTGTTTTATTAAGTAGCTTTGAAATTTTCAATTGCAGTGCCTTATCAGGTATGCTTTATTTGGATAACAATAGCTAAGGCAATTGTTAAACAGCTGAGGAATTTTGTTTATCTAAGCAAGCACCACACAAATTTGTAAGCGCTTCTGACTGCAGCTCCTCCTGATTAGCTGCAGTGAAGTCATTGCCTTTGGTAGGGCATAGCACAGCTTTAAGGAGTTCACACTTTCTCATCTGGAAGTTAACCCTCTGCAGCTATAATCAGCCCGGTGTGCATATTTGGGCCTGGTTCACATGAGGCACTAAAGCCCTTCAGAGCTTAGGTTTCTGATTGATTAGCTACCCTAACATCTGAATACATGTTCAGACAGGTACCAGCATGTCATGACTTCTCTTGACTAAAGAGACAGTTTGACACAACTGTGTTTTAAATATGACACCGTGCCGGTCCCTAAAATTGGACAGGCTGAATCAGTTCAGACATTTTTCAAATGCAAATAGGGTGAGTTTGCTAAGCCATCACTGAAAGCATTTAGGCAGACCCATTTTACTTTCCTCCGCAATACAGATAAAGTACCGCTACTACATTGCAGCATCTTCTGTTATGTGCTGTCTTGGCTGCTTGCTATGTTTGCTGGTGCTGTTGTAGCTATAGGCAGCAGCATTTCCACACCTTGGTGTTCAGCCTCAGGAGCACCCCATGTGCTGATTCAGCTTCCTCCTGTCATCCTGTTTCTTCCCGTCCTTGCGTGCCTGATTTCATTCCTCCTGCAATCACTACTTGTCAGTTGTTCACGGGCTCAGCATCTCCTAATGCTCCCTGGAGAAGAGCAGTGCGGGGTGATTCAGCGTGCCAGCCTTTCAGACTTCCTCGTGAGGGAGGAACTGCTGGAACTGCGTGGGAGGCTGTTGAGGCTTCTGTCAACAGACCTTTGGTCTGTAGATGACGGTGGAGTCTGTTAGTGCGGCTGTACTCACTAACCGGACACAGGGATTTGTCCCCTCAGACCCCCGTTTGTTTTCTTCTAATTATTACCAAGGTCGGTCAGGCAAGGCTCACCCATGTCTTGAACACAGGAAGTACTGGAAAAGATTATTGGAGTATTCAGCAGCTCTCGTGTCCTGTTTTACGGGAGGAGCATCTCAGGGTTGAGAGACTGACTTCCCTCTGCTTGGTCGACGAGAGACTTGTGTCAGAAGGCAAACCTTGGAAGTCTGCTGAGCTAAGCCTGTAAAGAAAAAGCTTTTGGGGCTGATGAATATTTGCCCTGCTTGTGACCTGATTCTTGTTCACATTTGCCACCCAAAAGCCGTTTCTGAAAACCGCGTCAAGTTGACGTGCTAACGGTGCTCCCTCTGTTACAGAACTACAGTCCGTATCTCCTTGTGCTAGGCTGAAGTTTAACCACAAACTCAATTATATTCTGGCAAAACTTTAATTTGTTTCCCCCACCACAAGATGCAATTTTCTATCTACCTCTGTCCTGTTCGCTTTACCCTCCAGATATTTTCCACCTTCTCCTCCCAATGCCAGCTGAGATCCTGTCTTCATGAATTTGCTGGATTGTTGTTGTTTTTTATTCATTGCAGGCCAGCTTCTATTCTTGTTAATACTTGAAACCAGCTGCCCAAGTGATCTTTAAATCTTGCCCACGCGTCTGGGAGGCATCTCTGCCAGCATACATACTTCCACAAACAAAGCTTGCATTGCTTTAGATTTAAATTGGGGGTTGGCTTGCTTGAATGAGTTCCAACTAAAACATTAAGGCAAGAGAAAAAGTGCAAGCGACTTGAGCCGATATTAAACAGGACAACCTCTGGGAAGCATCTTGCTTTACAGAAAAGGATGAGAATGCTGATATTGCCAAGGTTTCCTAGCTCTTTTGTAAAGGGGAAGAAAGTTTCTTTTATTTAGCTATTCAAAATGGAAAATGCTTGACAGTCTTCCTGTAGCATTTCTTTCCCCAGGGGTGGCTGAAAAGGGGGATACTTCACCTTGTTGATGCAGAATGAAGAAAGTGTATTTTGCAGAGCTCTTGAGCCTGATTTAGTAACTTGCAGTGTGTGGAAGTATCAGAGCAAGCATTTGTGGCTGTTGACGGTGCGGCAAAGTGGTGCTGCAGCACTGGGGGCACGGTGCCGCGGGTTGTGGCGCCGGGAGAGTCTGCAGCGGTGGCTGGTGTGGTTCTGGGCATCTCTGATGATCTTTGTTCCCTCCTCATTAGGCAGACATCACAAAATGCGTGGTGAATACTGACCCCAGCCTTCGCTCCCACTGGCTCGTGGCCGCTGTTTGCAGCTTTGGTCACTTCCTCAAGGCTATCTTCTTCGTCCTGCTGCCTGAGAGATGAATCCGAGTTGCCAAATGCAGCCCCCGTACCCCAGCTCCTCCCCGGCTCCAGAAGCAGTGGTAACGGCAATCTCTGAAGAGGAGGAAGAGAAGAACTGGGACAAACAAAAGGCTTGTTCTCCTCTCCCTTCAGCTGGGAGCAGATGATCAACCACAGTCTCTTTTTTGCAGCCACAGGAGCCTCTCTCACTGCTAATCCTTTCAAGAGTTGTTTCCCTGGGTGACTCGTGTGTGTGGCCTGGACATTGCCAGTCCCTGGGCTCGCTGATGGCGGCTGTGTGCAGCGTAGACTGTCGGGCATCTGTTCCTTACGGCTGTGTTGCATGCTTATGCCAGTGCCGGGCAGAGGGGAGGAGGCAGGGGATATTATTTGAAATGGGATAAAAACAGGAGGGGGGGAGGGTCCCTCCTTCGCTCCATGTGATTCCCCTTTCAGTCCTCAGACTCGCCTTGCGTCAATTCTTGTTGTTATATTTGTGCTTAAACTCCATCTCCTCCCTTACACCTAACTCTGACTTGCTGGGCTCTGCCCCCAGCACAGCCCGGTGGAGGGGATAACGCAGCTGTGGGTTTTTAACGTGGTAAAACCAAAAATTGTCAGATGCGTCTCCCCGATTTATTGTGGAAATCAGACTGAGCGGCTGTGTGAGGGGCAGGACTAGAGGGCAGTTGCATGTGATGCAGTTTGCAAGTGTATTTTGTTGATCCCGCTTACTGCGCTCGCACACCGTTTCAAACAGGAGGGCGAGGGGCAACGCCTTCAAGTAACAATTCGGGATTGAATTTCATAATGAAGAAAAATGTTTTCTCCACTGAGATTTCGTCAGAGCTAAGCATGTAAGTGGGAAAGGCTGGGGGGCATGGGCAGGAATTAGGGAAACAGTAAGTGAACTGTCTCGTGTTGTGAAGGGGGAAAGCTGTGTCAAAAGTAGCTCATCTATGTTTCTCCTTTAATGTCTTCGGAAGTACAACTCGCAGTCTTCTTTGTGGCAAACAATAAAAGAAAATAGGTGGTGTTTCACTATTGCAAAGGGTATTGTATTTGTTTCCAGAGTTAAAAATTCCAAAAAAGGCCAGAAGAGTGCAGAGACAAACACTCAGGCCATGCTAAAAATACTTCAGCTTTTCCCCTGGTAGAACATGTTAACGTGTTAAAACTACAATTCGCCCGGTTCATGCTAGGAATTTAACCCATGTTGTTACCGTGTCAGAAGTGTGCTCTTTCCACCGACAGAAGCGGGGCCTTGCTGCTGTCGGCAGGGGAAGGCTGTGGAGCCTCTTCTCTGCCAAAGCCTCGCAGGAGACACCCTGCTCGGTGCCTTGCTCCCAGGAGCGTGGTGTCGCAGAAAAACACTGTTCTGGATTAAGGAGTTTTTGCCTTTTTTTTTTTTTTTTTCCCCTGATTTCCCTCCCACACCCTGTGTTTAGAGGAGCTGTACTGTTTCCATCCAGAAGTTACAAATGGGTTTGAGAATAAAGCAAAACCTTTACTTTTCGGTTGTATCTGTGCGACAGGTTTCTGCTAGCAGTTCGTAGTGCTGTGCTCTGACCAACAGCACCACTGGCAGAGGATACGGAGGGGGTTATACCGTTGCGTGGTCCTGCTTTGGACTGGTCTAGCCTTTGGCACTTCACTTTGTCTTGACACAGGGGTACCCCAGCTTTACCCGTAGTACTACACCCGCAGTGAAGGGTGCTTTACCAGCTCAGTCTACTAGTACTTTTTCAGTAGCAAAGTAATTCTTGCAGAGCAAAATCCTTAAGAGACAACCTCCCCCTGTCCCCAGTCCCCCCAAAAAAGCCTCCCGTTCCGTATCGAAGTTGCGTGCTGCCTTTGACAGTGTCTAGGAAGACTTTGGCTACACTATTAAAAGTTGGGGGGGAGTTACACTGACAAAGTTCCCAGTGTGGATGCAGCTGAAGGTGCTCTGAGGTTGGTGTATTTTTGTGTGTGTAAAGCTTGTAGCAGTTGCCCAAATAAAACCAAATTGCTAAAGGAATTTTTTTTTTTCTTCCTGAGATAATTATATCAGCATTGGGGGTTTTGCTGGCACCTCTGCCACTTGGGATTTTCTTCCTTAGATTCCTAATAGATCTGGCTACGGAAACTTAGACCAGGTGTCGCGTACATGGTGAACTAAACTGATCACGCTCTGAGCATCACCGAGAGGATCCCCTCTGATCTGCAATAGATGCAGTAAAAGCCCTATAGTTCATTGCAGGGGGATGCAGCTTTGTTGTCTTAAAGGAGCTTATGAAAAAGTAGACTTTGGATTTCTGGAAATACTCTGGTTGTGTGCAGACTTTGACTTGCACAGTTTTGCAGCTCGTAAAGTCCAGCGTGCCTTATCATGCCTAGTGTTTTATGAAGCGTATGTGAGTTAATGGAGCCAGCACAGTCGAACACTGGGACTGTCAAGACCTTTCTCAATTTAGATGCTGTTTTGAAATGTAATACTTAAGGCTATGACTGTTTTTTCAGTAAACAAGTGATATCAGAGGGACTATTAAGGAACAAAAAGAGTTAAATGCACTAATTAAGTGCGTTTAACAAAAAGATAATGATAAGCCAAATAAAGCAGCATTGCTGGAAAGGAATGTGTGTGGGTGGGAAGGGGGTTACACAGGCAGGCAGACAAAGACTCAGTCTGGAAACTGCTGATAATGAAGAGGTGGTGGAGCTCCCCACAAACAGGTTTCAGACTTCTCTGGCTTTTGTCTGTCTTGTTGCATTTGCCAGTCCCTCCAGGGTACGTACCGGAGCTGAACAGTGTGCTGCTCCTCTTGCACTTAGTGTTAAACCAGGATGATACTTTTACCCTTCTCGCTCCTGCAATAACCACATTGGCACCAGTCTTGCTACCAAAATAAACAGCAAACAGCGTTATGCACACCGCTGTGCATTTGGCAAGCAACAGTCTCGAGCCTGATTCAGCCAAGTATTTATGTTGTGTTCAGTTTTAGTTATAATATTTAGGCATTTCAGAGTATTTCCAGAGGTCCTTTACAATCTCAACAGTTCTGTGGCTCTGTGGTTTTTCTTTTCCCTCTTCTCTTTTGGCCAGTCGTACCTGATGGGAGACATCAGGGTTGGTTGTTTATCACCCTAATAAATATTTTCCTTTTGTATGATTGGTGACGGTCCTAGGAGTGTGTCTAATTTATTTAGCTGTTAAAGAAAACCAAGAATGTAAGTACCAAGGTTAGTACTATTATGCTGCTTCATACTGAAAGCCTGGCTGTTGTTCCTCTTCCAGCACCAAAAATTGAAAACCCCCAAACTAGCCATGTCACATTTCTTTTTCCCCCAGTGTTTCCAATTATCTGCTTGAGAAAATTGCTTGTAGTGAAAGTTGCCTTCCTGTTTTTTAAGCTGTTTTGCCCACATTGAATGTTCTAAGTGAGACTTACCTACGCACAAACCGTCTTGGGGGGTTGCTCCCTGTCCCCAGTCACCTTTCAGTCCACTGCCCAATTCCATCCCCTTTTGCTAAAAAGCAGCATCACCACAGGAGCAGTCCCGGTCCTTTTAGCACCGGGAAACGTGGCGGAGTTCACCCCATTAGGCAGCAGTCACTGAGCACACGTAAAACACAGCCAAGCTTTCGTTGCCTCCTGCCTTGCTGTCACAGCAGAACAGGCTGGGGGTAGAGGGGGAAGGTGAGGCTGTTGCAGCGGGGGCCGGGTGGGGGTATGGGAGATGTCTAGGGAGTAGCAGGAGGAGGGAGAAAGGCTTGGAAATGGGGAAATGGCGTCTTAAATATTTTAGTGGATGTGGAGTATTTTGCAGATGAGAGTGGCCTGTGCGTTATTACAACGCGGAACGTCAAGGTCAGAGAGCTGAGCCTGCAGGAACCTGAGCTTTAGCGCTCCTTTGTTCACAGAAGAACTCGCTCCAGTCAGGATTACCCCACACCCCTCCCGGCGCCGTCTTCGTTCTCGGTTTCTTTGTGATAGACCTACATTCAGTCAATGGAAATACTTGCTTTATCAAAAAGGTAGGGAGCAGAAAAGCCGTGTCAGCTTGGGTATTTCAATAACGGGCATCTGAGCAATGCTTATCGTGTCCTAGACCTGACATTGCGTCAACCACAGCCTTACTTATACCTCTCCCTTGTCAAACACTGGCAGTAGGTTCACCTCCTTCAAAGCAACTAGAGAAACCAAAGTGGTGTCAGCCGTGCAGCAGATGTCACTTGTGTTCCTGCACTGCCTTTTCTCCTGTAAATGGAAAGAAAACAATATGTGAAGCCCTTCATTTATCAGACTTGCATGTGTATCGTAGACTGAAGTGCAGAACAATAGCGTCAGGGAACAACATTGAGGTTTCCTGGAAAATTGCAATACCAAACTTCCTCATTTTCAAACTTGTTGTTTAGACCCTGAGAAAGAGCTCTGCCTATTTTTTTTTTTTTATTCGCCTTTTAATGTGCAAAGTCTGCAAGTGGGTTTTTTTGTGCACAGTTAAACTGAATATGAAGCAGGTTTCAAGTCCCTTAGACTGCTTTCTGGAAAGATCAGGCCCCTAAGGCATTCCGACAGCTTTGCCAAGAGCCTTCTTGATGTGGCTCTCATCAACGTGTGGCTCCTCGAATTTCTTTACTGTTATTATTTTTTTAAATCTAGTATTTATAATTTTTATAGGCATAAATTTGCCACAGATTAATTATTCTCTTAGGGCAATGTGAAAAGAATGCATGCTACTAAATTAAAGAGAAGAAAACAGCAATTTAATGTACTGCTGGCAGAGTATATAAATTTCTTCTATGCAAGTGGTTTGACAGATGGAGTTTAAATACTCCCTCAGAAAAGCCTGTAACCTCTTTAATTCTAAACATTTTGACCCGCTGGGATTATGAGCCCCTCGCACAGCTAAACAGAGCGATCCTTGGCTGAACTTTACGCCGTCACCCAGGACCTGGAAGTGCATTGCACGTTCAAGCAGGGTCTGTGGGAAATAGAGTGCTCCTGGGTCAATCACACGACATGCAGTCCACGTCCAGGCAAGGTCAGATGAAAAAAAAGCTTCCCCTCTCACAAGAAAAAAAAAAAGTGTTGGGAGGGGAATTTCCAGCTTCCTTACAAGCATATTTCAGAGCTTGAGCTCAGAAGAAACCTCATCTCTTTCCTCTGCCCGTAGACCAGCAGACAGCACTAGAGCTTGTCTTCTCCGTCGCTACAGGAAGACTTGATGATACATCTCTAGTTATGTCAAACGCTGAATTGTGAAGCTAAGCTCAGGAAAAAAGCACTGAAGAGATCAATCCCCTGTTGTTTAAAATTTCCAATTCTGGCCCTATCTCATGACCTTCACTTCTACTTTTGTTAAGCTCCGCATCTAAGCAAGATAAGGTGTGTGTTTTACCTCCAGAACACCCCATGACTCGTGCTGGGCTTCAGTCGACTGAAGGGCAACCTGTTTGGACTTTGGAGGACTATGGGCAGTACTGAGCACCTTTGTCGTTACTAATCCAATGGGAGCCGAAAGGACTGGCCCCGTGGCAGGATGAGGCCCTGCAATAGCTCCCTCTGCCCCGCAGCACAAGGTGCTCCCTCGCAGCATCTCGCCTGACTTCCATCAGGCAGCAGCTGGGCTTCCTGCCGCCGGTCCCTGCAATGCAGAGCCCTTCTCCCGATGCTCTGTGACACTGTCCAGGTGACATAAAGCCACCCGAAGGTTGAACTTGAAGCCCTCTCAGCATCAGGGTGTCTCCTTTTTGCTCCTAATGTGGAGGCGTGAGTCAGGAGCTGCACAGTGGCTGCCACGGGGACTGTTTGTTCCTGTTTCCCACCAGAATTGAGCATGGATTTTCTGGTAATCTAAGAAGGGGATTAAAAAAAAAAAAAAAACAAGCCTTGTTTTTATCTCCTTGGCACTTCAAAAGAAAAATTAAATCACCGTAAGCTGCTAGAACATACTTTGCTCTCAGTTCCTCAGCCAGGAGATGGCCGGACTGTCCTTCTTAAGCCTGGCAAGCTTCTGCTGGCAAAAATCCCTTGCCTGTGCTGTCGGTTTTTCCCTCTCAACGCTTTAAGTGTAGGTTTTCTGCCAGAGCTCCTGGGGAAAGGTGTCCCACCCCCATGGCCATCTGACCCAGCAGGTTGTTTTCTCTCCCAGAGGAGGCAACCCTTTCCCAAACGTCTGGTGCTACAGCAGAGTTGGGTGCTATCCTGAACAGCGTCATGTTCAGCGATGGCCCCGTTGCCCTATTTTCCCTTTTATTAGGGCTGACAGCATGCATTTATACCGGGTGGAAGAGGAGAAAGCACAACTGGCATTTGAAAGGGAGCAAACAACCCCAAAAGTGGTGTGTTGTGTTCAGAGCCTCTCCTGCCTTCCGAAAGGGTTTGGGTGCATGCTGTTGTTTCTCGTTGGCGCTCACCAGGCTGATGCACGCTGCGAGCCTGTGATTTGTGGCTAATGGAAGATCACTTGAGGCTGGGAAAAGATGCTTTGAATGTCCGTGCCCTTGGGTTTTATGCCTGAACTGGAGAAGGAGAACAGCCCTACTAAAAATACTTACACGTTCAATCTAACATTTTGTCTCTGAGAGAGAGCAATGGATTCACAAAGTGAAGCCAAGGCTGTATATTATTACAAGCAATAAACCTACGGGAGTCTGTAACTAGCTAGATCTAAATTATGAGACATCCTTCCCAAACCCTGCAGCACATCAGTGGGAAGACTGGAAAAACTGCACAGCAGCTTTGCTTACATTGAAGCAGTTTAATAAAAAAAAAAAAAGTTAGTAGAATGCCCTGTGTTATTTTGACATTGCATTCACAGACTTGGGGTTTTCTGTGGGGGTGATGACTGGCTGGAGTGAGGAAACTGCGTGGGGTAGCTGAGTGGGACGTCTCTGTTAAGTGCATTAATTTCTGCCGTGAAATAGTTACGTCTGGTGCTGCGAAGGCTGTGTAAGAGGAGGTGAAAGTCACGGTAATATTGCTGCTGCAGTGGGCAGCGTCCAAGCTGGCCGGGACAGCCTGGCCTCCAAAGGGACCGGCTCAGGGCTGGCTGGAGGCTCAGGGAGATGCTCTGTGCTAGGTGACATTTTCAAGGCAGCCTTCAAAACCAGCCAGGCTCTCCGCAAGCTGCCAGGCTGCGCCGGGGTAAGGCGTTGTGGTAAGAGCGTCTGGCAAGAGTGGGCTTGAGCCTGAGGTTGTGCCTGCAGCCAGGCGGGGATTCGGCCCCAAGGCAGGCGGGAAGAGCGCTGCCGTCCCTCGAGAGGGATTAACGGGCGACATCGTCCCCATCCCTCCATGCGGGCGGGCTGCGAGTCTGTGCTGCCCAAGGACTCAGGGTGGTGCGAACTTGCCCTCTTAGGTTGGGAAATGTTGAACTTGTGTGAGTGAATGCTCGAGTCTAGTTTCTAACAATTTCCAAAGCGGAGGAGAGCTGGGCTGGGTTCATAGCGTTCAAGTCCTGAGCTTAGCACACGTGCTAAGTCTGCCCTCAGCCTGCCATCAGAGCCGGCAGGTTGCCCTGCCGCTTTTAGGCTCCAGCTCTGCTGTCAGAACTGGCGCTGGAGGAGGAGCAGCACAGAACCATCGGGTGATGGGTAAGGACACGGCTGCTCTCGGAGCGGCCGCTGCGGTGAGAAGGCACCTTGGCACCCGCCGCAGCGCTCTGGCCCTTCGGATCGTTGCTGCGTGCCGTGCCAAGGGGCTGTTGATATCTGCTGCCTCCCGGGGCAAACACAGCTCCAGGGCTGAGCAGAAACAAAGTCTTGGGGACACCAGGAGCCTGAACTGACAACGTGCTGAGATTAATTTGCAGTGACTTAAATTAGCCCATTTAGGAGTTCATAAAATGTAAAGCACTGAAGGAAAGGAAAAGGAAAAGCTGTAGGGAGAGCAGTGTGGTCCAGGAGCGTCCCATGGATTCACAATGTACTTTCCAAAAACCAGTTACCTTGTGAAGATAGCTTCTTACTAAGAAGCATTTGTTGACTGCATATATTTATGTCTGCAGACATAAAAAATTTCAATCAGCCCCTCTTCTGAAGGGAAGAAGAGCAGCTGAGAAAACATTTGCCCTTTTTTCAAAGAGCTTTATTTACATTGGGATCAGAGTGATTCAGCATGGAGGCACCAGCCGGGGCTGGAGGCAACGCTGCACTTCCCTTGAAGATGGGGTGGAGGATTATATCAAAAGTGGAATTTAATCCTGCTATCTTTCACTTAAAAGTTTAGCAAAGTGCCTCCAATTTACTTCAGCAACTTCTCCAAGGACAGTGATGTCCTCAGGCTTTGAAGGAGTGAAATACTGGGTGGCTTGTCTCGAGGAAACATTTTGCGAAGTAGCTGTGGGCAGCTGGAGAACAGGAGGACCCTTCCCGTGCTTGCCATCTTCTCCCCAGTCTCCCCCGGCTGCGGCTGGCCTCCGGCTGGCGGCTCAGCGGGGCTGCCAGGCAGCGCTGTGCCAGCCCGCGCCGGAGCAGCCGGGGCTGCGTGGGAGGGCTGTGGGGGCAGCAGCAGGAGGAGCAGGACTGCACGCAGATGCTGTTTTCTGCAGCATTTCCTGGCTTTTTCAGTGACTAGTGATGAACTAGCCACACAGGAAAAGGCACGTTAAAAAGGACGCAAAGCGCACTTGCCTTAAGCTCTCAGGCTGAAATTATTTCGCGGTGCCGCGGTTTCTGCCCTGACCTGTTGCCACTGGCAGTGCTGAACTGCTCCATCCCATGACCGAAAACCAAACGGCCAAGGAAGAAAGGGGCACCGAGGGAGCGAACAGGATGATTTAAGGTCCTACAACTGACGTTGTTCAAAAGAGCTGAGCCCTCGAAGGGATCGGACAGGAGGGCATCGCTGGCCTCTGCCTGTGCAGGGTGGATGGTTCCCAGGCTGAGCCCGTTTGCAGGGGGAGGCTCTTCCCTGCGGGCTCAGGGTGCCGGCTTCGGGCAGGGGCTCCCGGCCAGTGCCGGTGCTACGGGCGGGCAGCACGCCCGAGCCGCTGCGGTGGCTGGCTGCCACGTGGGTGCCAACGGGGGACAGCAGCCTCTAAGCACGAGCCAGTTGCTTTCTGTCTCCCCCACCTTATCTGACTTAAAGTTTAACTGACAGAAGACAACGCTGGCTTTAAACGCTTGGGAAAAAATTATGAATATCCACGCCAGGCTCTCGGTGCCAGGCTGCATGGGTCCATCTGGCTTTGCATGTCCCTTGGGCAGCTGGGAGCCTCAGACCGAGGGGTTGGACCAGGCACGGGGCAAAGCTGCTCAGAGGAGAATGAGAAGATGCTGTCACTTGCTGGTGGCACTGGGGGACAACCAAAAGACAACTCGGCCAAAGCTGACAAAAAAAAAAAAAAAAAAAAAAATTTCCCAGGAATTTCACAGCAACCAAGGAACAATTTCTAGCAGAGAAACTGCCCTTACCCTAGGGTTATGCTGTGTGATGAAGACTAGGTGAAGCTGCGGCTGCAGGGAGTCAGTGGCAGGCGCTGAGCTGCTGTGAGGGGTCAGGGTTCAGCAACGCCGCAGCACACGAGCCTTAGAATGCAGGGGAGCGTCGCACAGGACACCGGTGTGGCAATCGCATGCAACAACAATAGCACGAAACAGCCTCTCGGATAAATGTGTGTTGGCTCTTCCATGCCCATTTACCGTCCCTGCCCTCTACAGAAAGCCGTCTCCCCTGGGTGCTCTGAGGGAGCTGTTTGCTCCGCCGTGTGTTGCCACGCAGGGGAGGCGCGAGGCTGACGGCAAGGTGGGACCTGCTGCGGGGACACGGCTGTGTTAAGCCTCTGGGCGATGCTGAAAATCCAGCTCTTCTGTCTTCCTCCTGCCCAGCGCCATGGACTCGAAGGCAAGCATAGGGCTCTCTGACGAGGAGTGGGTACTTTGGGCATAATCACCCGTGCTATTAAACCAACCGAATTGGTATTGGGTTTTGGGTGGGATGAGACCAAGCAGCCTCTCCCGTGACAGGAGGGGTCGTTAATAACGTTGTACCTGGCTGACGGCTCCTGAGCATGGGCTTTGCTGGACCAGAGAGGCTGAGGGAGCAGAGCAGGGTTTAACCTGCCCCCTTAAAATGGGCAGGTTTAAGGGGGCAATGCCTGCCTGCCCCTGCCCTAAAAGCCTGGTGGGATAAAGAGCAGCCTCTCCCACGGAGACTGTGGGCAGCCTCCGATGCCGCTTCCCATGGCCGGAGCCAGGGAAGAGCCCGGCGCCGTGTCCCTGCAGACCTCTCACGCACGCCGCTGTCTCGCCACCGTTGCGCTGGGGGAGGCAGCAGCGTCAGCGCATGTCGCGGGAGCGCTCGGTCCCCGACAGAGGTGTATATACACGGCACAGACAAATGGGATTTACAGCCGCCGGCTTCCTGGCCTTACTTTCCAGGAGCGTCAACAGTGCACAGAAGACAGAAAAACAGCTCAAAAGCGTAGAAACATTTGAAAATGTGCCTGTTCTCCAGGCACTCCTGGGAGAACATAAACAGAGTGTTTGGAAAAAACCCTGACACCTTCCTCTCCTCCTTTAGTAACAGTTCAACCTGCTGAAAATACGTTATTTGACTGAAAAAGCAGTCTGGGAACCTAAACATCGCCCTCATCTGTGCAGCTCCGGTCTCTCCGAGCCAGTCCTAAAGCTCGCGGGCAGGAAGGCAGGCGGTTGTGTTACTTCGCCTCCCAGGCAGCAGCAGTGATGCTGAGTAGACCCACCCACGGTGAGATGGTCCATTTTCTTTTAAAATGTTTGTAATTAAGAGCTCTGGTTCCCTGGTGATGTGTCCCCTATAAAGCATTAAAAATAAAGCCATTAAATAAAGGAGGCACTGTCGCCGCTCTTGAAAAACAAAACAAACCAGCAAAAAAAAAACCCCCACACCAGAAGGAAGCAGAGTTTGGGCTGCCTTTCCAGGCTTGGGACGCTGCTTCTGCAGATGCAAATATTTATGGACGTGCGTTTGTGAATGCCGTTGGAGCCGTGGAGCAGAGTTATCCGCACAAACTCAAAGCCTCAATTAAATCCGCTTTCCCAGCCAACGCGATGCTCGAGAAAGCAAAGCAGGTGTCTGCTTTTGATGATGCCCCTCTAGCTTTTCTTCCTGCTCTTCTCTGCCACCGCTCGGCCAGCACAACCTCACGCCCGGCTGCTGGCACTCCAGCTGTGCCCTCCAGTGTGCCCTCCAGCTGTGCCCTCCAGCTGTGCCCTCCAGCGCGCCCTCCAGGTGTGCCCTCCAGCGTGCTCTCCAGCGTGCCCTCCAGCTGTGCCCTCCAGCTGCGCCCTCCAGCTGTGCCCTCCAGCGTGCCCTCCAGTGTGCCCTCCAGCGTGCCCTCCAGCTGCGCCCTCCAGCTGCGCCCTCCAGCGTGCCCTCCAGCGTGCCCTCCAGCTGTGCCCTCCAGCTGTGCCCTCCAGCGTGCCCTCCAGCGTGCCCTCCAGTGTGCCCTCCAGCTGTGCCCTCCAGCGTGCTCTCCAGCTGTGCCCTCCAGCGTGCCCTCCAGTGTGCCCTCCAGCTGTGCCCTCCAGCGTGCCCTCCAGCGTGCCCTCCAGTGTGCCCTCCAGCTGTGCCCTCCAGCGCGCCCTCCAGGTGTGCCCTCCAGCGTGCTCTCCAGCGTGCCCTCCAGCTGTGCCCTCCAGCTGCGCCCTCCAGCTGTGCCCTCCAGGTGTGCCCTCCAGCGTGCCCTCCAGCGTGCCCTCCAGCTGCGCCCTCCAGCTGTGCCCTCCAGCTGCGCCCTCCAGCGTGCCCTCCAGCTGCGCCCTCCAGCGTGCCCTCCAGCGTGCCCTCCAGCTGTGCCCTCCAGCTGTGCCCTCCAGCTGCGCCCTCCAGCTGCGCCCTCCAGCGTGCCCTCCAGCGTGCCCTCCAGCTGTGCCCTCCAGCTGTGCCCTCCAGCGTGCCCTCCAGCTGTGCCCTCCAGCTGTGCCCTCCAGCTGCGCCCTCCAGCGTGCCCTCCAGCTGCGCCCTCCAGCTGTGCCCTCCAGCTGTGCCCTCCAGCATGCCCTCCAGCTGTGCTCTCCAGCTGTGCTCTCCAGCGTGCCCTCCAGCTGCGCCCTCCAGCTGCGCCCTCCAGCTGTGCTCTCCAGTGTGCCCTCCAGCTGTGCCCTCCAGTGTGCCCTCCAGCTGTGCCCTCCAGCGTGCCCTCCAGTGTGCCCTCCAGCGTGCCCTCCAGCTGTGCCCTCCAGCTGTGCCCTCCAGCTGTGCCCTCCAGCGTGCCCTCCAGTGTGCCCTCCAGCGTGTCCTCCAGCTGCGCCCTCCAGCTGTGCCCTCCAGCTGTGCCCTCCAGCTGTGCCCTCCAGCCGCCACACGGATGCTGGCAGTGGCGTCCCGGCGGCAGCCGGCTCTCCCGGCTCCAGCCAGGCAACAGACCTCTGCCTGCCGGGAGCAGCTTGGCTGTTGCAAGCCCCCGTGCATAAGCACCATCATAGTAAGGAAAAGGGAATAAAAAAAATGGCAGTTAGTATCCAGGTAGAGTCTGCCTTCAGGAGGTGCTGTCTTGAAGAAATGTGTCCAGAACTGTTCCTCTGCCTGCTGCTTACCCTTCCTTAGTCTGCCTTAACTTTGCCTGGAAAATCTCCGTGGTGGGGCAGCACGGCCAGTCTGCGGGAGAGAAGAGCAGAGCTCTGGGGACCCTCCACCCACGACCCTTGCTGTGGGACACCCGGGCGGGCTACAGGCCATGAAAACATGCAGCTCGTGCTTCAAAGAAACTTGGTGTGACTCAGCCCGGTGATGAGCAAGGGAGAGGAATCCTGCGGGCGGATTTGCTCCTGCTGTGCGGGGTTACGCAAGCCGCAGGAGGGCCGCTCCTCCTGGCTTCCCCGCAGAGCCCTCCCTGGTGGCCTTTCAAGAGGAGAGAAGCCACCAGCCGTAAGCCCTGGGGCAAGCCGGGGAGACGGGCACCTGGCAGCGCGACAGAGTCCAGTGCCTTGAAGGTCCTTGGTGAAGCTCTGTAGCGCGATTCATTTAAAACCGAGAGTGCAACCCCAGAGAAACCTTCTCCGCAGCAGTTTTATTCATAACCAAGACATAACCGTCATAGTTTTTTCAATACCTGCTTCATTTGTAAAGAACCAAAACGCCGTAATTAAAAAACATAGCTAATTTTATTGTCTTTGGCCCTAACCGGGCTAGAACGTTTCTCAACCCAGATGATGCAAAGGGAATTTAGGACCCTCAATTCGAAATTAGCAGAGCTTGGAGCCTCAAGAAGCTGCTGATCTTACCAGACTGGCTCTGCCACCTCTTCTTCGCCAGACCTTTCTTCAGACGCACAGACGATTTGAGGCAAAGAAGCGTCTGCAATGCCTCAAAACTGGTTTGGATGTGTCCCCCCCCGAGCTGCTGTTGCATAAGAAGAAATAACAGGGAGGGTCAGCGCGGATCAGAGCTGGTAGCAAGATGAGAGCTGCCAGCCCGGACCAGCCACCACCGGTGGGACCAGGGCCAGGAGCAGCATGTGAATGCTCTGGAAAGTCAACCAGCTGCCAAAGCTTTCAAAAGCTCGGGGACCTCTGTGGGAGGGGGGGAGCGAGCGGGAGGGAAGCACAAGATAATCCCGCTGATCGACCATGGGAAACTGCAAGAAAAGTTTGAGAATCTCTGAAATTTGGGAATTTTTTTTTCAAGGTCTGCCAGAGTTTTTCAGTAACGGCTGTGATTGCCTTTGAAGGCCAGATCCAAAGTCCAGTAAAAAAATGAACAAAATTAAAAAATCCATACCAAACAATAAAAAATGAAATACATGCCCATAAAAGTGTGACTACATTCCTATAGCTATGAGATCAGACCAGGAGTCGCAGCTTGTTCTTGGACTTGTGCAGCTCCCATACAGGAAAGCAATCTGCAGGGAATTTTGCTGTTTTCATTTTTCCAGAGACACAATTTATTCAAAAAAATACAACGATAACCCCAAAAAGGTGTTTATTAAGTGGAAGGACTTGTTTGCAGAGCAGAAGTGGAAGGGCCTAGAGACAGCTGGAGCTCCAATGGAAGAGAGCAACACCCGACGCAGGGAAGTCCGGGTCTCCTGCCCACAGAGCAGCTAAACCTCCCGGCACACGGGCAGGCGAGCACGAGTGTCCCAGGGAGAGCTGCTGCGGGACACCCCCACCCTCCCTCAGCTTTGGGTCCTTCCAGAAGACCAGCACTGACAAATGCACTTGGCTGGGTGCGAGGGTATTGAGGCAAGACTTCCCTATTCCCTTCCCTGAGGACCTGCCACTGACCGCTGCTGGAGATGGATTCGGGGCTGGAAGCTCTTTGGCCTGGCTCAGCGTGGCAACTCTTGCTCTAACGATCCCTCCTCATCTTGTAGTCCATGAAATAGCTTCTGAAGACTGTTACAGAGACGGTAAGCAAGGACGCTATGCAATATTTCCAAGAGCTCCTGAAGGCGACGTGTAATCAGATCCAAACCGGGGCGTCATTTGGGTCTGAAAGTTCTTTCACTTGCGGTAACTCAGATGAAACCCTTACCCTCGTTCAAGGCACCACTTCCAGACAGTGGGAGATTCTCCTAGTTTAGGAGACAAAAAAAGAGGACTGCGCTGAGGTTAGATTACTTTTCAATCTTGCCAAGGCTGCAGCAGAAAAAAACCACCCATCACAGCCGTGTGGAGGCTCTTGGTAGTGCCACAGCCTGGGCAGGGTCTCTAAGGGAACCCGCTATTCGGGTCACACCAAACACTCCTGGGTGGAGAGGCTTCAAGTAGGGGTTAAAACCACCACAGCCCCACCTTGCCAGGACCACCCTGCACCGCAGAATCAAGTACGGCGAGTGTTGACAACAGTTTAGTGGGATGTGAAATCTGGCCCTGCTTAGAAGGAGCAGTTGGCCAAATAGGACCCTAGCAATGGAAGAAGGACGCCGGACAGAGGAGCTCATGAACCAGGGCATGCACCTCTCTATTTCTACCACAGGGTCAACTGTGGCCAGCTCACGGGAGCCGTGGGAAGTCGCAGCGCTCTCTCTGTGCGTGTCCCTCCCAGGAGAGCAGGGTAGGGTACAACGAAGGGGACGTGCATGTCACCAACCATCTGCCGTCTTGGACTCCAGCCTCTATTTGATTGCAATTCTTGCTACGCACTGAGTATCGTTTTGGTTTACAAACTATTTCTGGAAATATCAACCTGTCACTTCAGGAGAGGAGCCCCCCCCCCTTGTGTCTCCCGTGAGTGCTAATTCTGATTTATTGTGACCAGAGAGCTACCGAGCCAAAGGCTCTGGGCACAGGCAGGCAGCCAGTCCTGGGAACGCGGGGCTTTGGACATGAGGTTGTTAGTGCCAGAAAGGGCACGCTGAGCCCGCGGACGAGATACGGGGATGAACCCGTTAGAGCAGCCCAGCGATTTTCCATATCATGTCGGAAACAGCACCAGAGAACAACGGCCACACTGCTCCTCCCGCAGCACGGCTTGTACGGCTGCACCGATGGGTCAGGAGGCTGCGGGGCTGCTCCCGGGGCTCTGGCGGTGCCACCGTACGTGTGTCAGTTTGATGTAGATGAATCTACGCTTTCGGTGCATTGCTTTGCCGGTGGCTGGCTGGATGCACGGAATCAGGTTACGAAAAATGTTGTAGTGCTGCAAAAACCCCACAGTGCTTAGCCTGGTCTTGTCTCAGAGGCAATGCTATTTTATTTAAACACAGGATAATTCATAGAACTTAGATAATGAATGCAGGATTAAAAGAAAAATCTCCCTGTCTGGATACACCAGTGCTTTAGGCAACAGCAGAATAATATTTCAAGGTTGGAAGACATAAACGTGCAAAAAAAAGTCCCCTTTTTTGCAGAGCCAGTGCTTGTCGCCAGGCTTAGTTACTTACGTTCAGGCTCGAGATACTCCCTAGCGCCTGAGTCTCTCGAGCAGCTGCCTGAGGAGGTCCCTTGGGCAGCCCGACCCCTCCCTGCCACCGGGGCCGCACTCTGTCCCAAATACTCCCTTTTCTCAATGCCTTATTTTTTTTTTTTTAGCAGCAAGGCTGGCCTTTTTCATCCGTCACTTGCTGGAGGCAAGAGCAGAACAGATTTCTTTCTTTCTCCTCAAAACCAAAGGTTTTTGGCTCACATACTTGACCAGCCCCCACCAGCCCTTACGGCTGGGTGTTTGGTCACCCATACCACAGCCGATAAATGTTGCATGTGAGTAAAAATGACATTATAGTGCTACAGCACTGCTGAGTCTGCCCAGGTCTCCGCTAACGAGGGCAAGGCTTGGATGCACTAATGGGGGCTGGATGCCTCCGTACCCTGCTGGCCTGGGCTTACTCTACTAATAGATCATTATTATTTGCTCATTCAAGAATATTTTCGCTTTTCATCCTCATAGCATTTCCATCTCTGCGTCCTTCTGCAGGAAAGGAGAGGGAGGCAACCTCGGAGCTGCTGCCGCTAAATCTGTGCCCAGGACTCCCTCATGCAACAGCAGTTTCTAGACGTGCCTCTGTCGTGCAACTGGGACGTGCCTGCTGGAAATTGCCCACACCAGTCCCCTGGGCCATGGTGACCTGCCCCAGAACTGGGACTACACCCTATTGTCAGCTGCCACCCCGATGATAACGGGATAAATGTGCAAGACACCCAAGAAAAGCTTGACCAAGGGGCTTGCCCAGGCGCTGCCGTGGGAGAAGTTGGGTGAAATTATCCATTACTGACAATTTCAGAGCTGAAATGTGGAAAGAATATATTTCCTATGTGAACTAAGGTATAATAATCCTGCCCAATCCAAAGGCCGACAGCTCAGGTCTGGCACAGAGCGCCTCTGCAAGCAATTTGTGTGCTTGGGAAACTGGAAGCAAGGTGGGGGGAGCACAGCCAAGACATGCTGTTACGGAGGAATTCGGGTGCCTGCGGCTGCTGCAGGCTCCGCAGCCTCCCCTGGGGACAAATACCCAAGTTACTCCTCTTGTTCGGCTTTGCCCGTACACCAGGGAGGTCTCCTCCTAACCGTGCCCACCCGGTTGCACCAAGAGAGGGGCAGGAGCTGTGCCAGCGGTGCAGGACTGCGGCCGTGCTGGGGAGCATCCATCCCCGCCCGCGAGCCCTGTGGCTGGTGAAGCCAGGCGTCCCGCGCCGTGGCCCCGAGTCCAACGCGGGGTGAACATCAATAAGGCTTCTTCAGCATCTGGGGTATTTGAGGGCAGCGGTGCCAGGCGGTCAGGTGGCAGCATCTCCGTGGCTTTGGGAGGAGAGGGGTTTCTACCTCTACCCAGTCGCCTCTTTTCCTGACGCTTACGGGTGTTTGATGTTTTGGAGCTGTATCTGGCCGGCAAAAAAAAAAAAAAAAAAATTCTTCAGAAGTTGCAGGGGGGGATTGCCAGACGGAGCATGGCTGCTGGAGCGTTGTTTCCTTTGGAAACCAAGCTAAAAATACCCCATTCCTGGCTGAGAGCTCTGTCACAGCAGGCAGCGCGCAGCGGGCATGCAGGGCATCTCCTCCGCAGCCTGTCTTTTCCCTAACCCATGCAACAGCGCACGCCGGATTTCAGCTGAAGAACCGCTGATCTTTCAACGACTGTTACCGACTGTATTTGCTCAAGCAATGGCCAAGGCCGTGCTCCGATACTTGGCTCCTGATTTTTGCACTAAGAAAGTCCAGGTGATGCCATTCTTGCTTGCGATGCCATTCTCGATGGCGATGCCATTCTGGCAGCTTTGGGGTTGCTGGAAGATAGGTGCGCTGCCCACAGAGCTCCGCTTCTCAGCCCCCTTCCAGCTCCTCTGTGGCTTGTCCCATACCACTTTTCACCACCCCAGGCTGCTTTGCGTGCTTCAAATTACGATCACCTTGCTGATCCTGTCCGTTTATGTCTCTTCCACGACAAAGGCATGGATTCATTTTGAAATGCTCAGGCATGTGGGCATGCTTTTAGGCTAGCGAGCCTTGGCTGCCTGCAGGTGTGCAGCCTAGGACATGTTTCAACAGCAAACTATCAGCAGTTTTAAGGAAAAATGAAATTATCAGGCCGTCGAGCCAGGCCTTGTCAAATCCTCTCACCTGGTGGAGGAAATCTGTTCACTTTATTGCTTTTTTAAAAAAAAAAAAGCGAAGCCAACAACTCTCTGATCCAAAAGCTGCTGCCGACACACCACGTAAGAGACGTGCGCTTCTTCCAGGTCCTGGAGGGCTTCACCGCAGGGAAGGTCTGAGAGCCGGGTGCTGGGGATCCAGGCCAGGGGCTCCATCACGGGCTTCGGCTGGGGAGACTCCGCGCCTTTGTTCTTTGCAAAGAACAAAGAAAGAAACTTCAGGGCTCTGTGCTCTGCAGCTTGCTGTGACTGGGTGGCGGTGAACAAGAGGCAGGTAAGCACTGCTTTTTGGGGGCTACGTCAGCCCCGAAGGGAGGCAGGGAACTGAGAGCAGTCATGGAAAGTAGGTCTAGCTTCACATGTGCTCTTGGTCTTGCACATGAGACAAGCTTCCAGAAGACCCGTATCTGACTCCTCTCTCTAGTACTCATCTGGCGCATAAGTCTGGTGGCCCTCATAGGTTCAAAAGTTTGGCTGTGATTTTTGTAATGTCTCTCAATAGCTGGTGTGGACGCTGTGTCAGATGTGAAGATGTTGTTGCTGCTCCTTCCTTCCACAGCCTCTCCTCTGCCCTGGAGCCACCAGGGAGGGAGTGGTGGATGGAAGAGGCAAGACTGAGTTTGGCTGAATGATTTTCTGAATAAAAGAATAAAAGATCTATTTTGCGGGAGTTTTGGACACAGCGGTAGCTCCCCAAACAAGCTGCTAGCCCGGTACAAAGCACGGCATCACCAAAACGTTACCGCACCTACAAGCGTTGAGGACCATTGCATTCATCAGCCCAACAGCTTCAAGTTCAGTAGCTCACAGAGGCTTTCCCAGCGCACACATGGGACACGTGGATCTCCTTAGCAGACCCCCCTGTGCTCCAAGCCATAAAGACATGCAAGATCGCCTGGTTGCGCACCCAGCTAAAGGAACGGAATCAGAGCCAGCTTACAGACGTGCAGGGCCTTCACCCAAAAAAGGGGTGAAAAGGGCTGGTCATCCCAAGAGGTGGGAATAATGCAGGAGTTACTCTGTCCGGGCTCTGGATGGAGGCTGGGTAACCCCGGGGGCGGGGGCAGGTTGAAGCCCAAACGGAGCAGCAAGCTGTTTTCTCGTGTCATTACGTTTAGAGAAGCCACCAGGCTGTGTCTGGCAGAGTGACAAGGCTCCCTCTTTAATGAGTCATTCCAGAAGAACAGCTTTGGTAAGCAACAATTTTGCACTTTGCTGTGATTTCAGAGGGTGTGAACTAAAAAAAAAAAAAAAAAAAAGAAATAATCAAAGGAATCAATTGAGCCCCACTCGGAACGGAGGCCACATGGCTGCAGGCTCAGCCTTATGCCGCAAGTCAGGAGAGGGACACGCCGCCGCCCGTGTGCCATCGGGGAAGACCAACCCACGGGGAAATGGAAGCGCCTGCAGCAAAAGCCAGGCTGGCTCTGTAAGGTGTTGTCAAAGCGGCGGTTAGGACTTCAGGGTGGCTGTAAGGACGTCCTCCTCCCACTCACCTGCTGCGTGACTCATCCCGGTGATCTCACCCAGCAAAACCAGGAGGGTGCTACCAGTCTGGCTGGGCTGAAAGTCAGGGCCACAGCTGCACGGGGAGATGCTGACCCAAAAAGGCGATGCTGTGAGTGAAAACGTGCAGTACGAGTTCCACGTTGTGAACCTCAGACCGGGCTGGGCGGGAGTCCGTGTTTGGGGTACCGAGGTGGAGAAGTAGAAGCTTCCCCTGTTTCCAACCTGCCCGTTCAGGGGCAGCCAGCTCAGCGAGGGAGAGGCAGCCGGCGTGCCCGGGAAGTGCTGGTAATCACGGTTCAGTATCCTGAAGTGCTCTGAGTGAAGCTACAAGGGCTCCAGAGCAAGATCTCCTGGACTTTTAGCACCTCTGCAGCAGCGTGAAGAGCACGTGCTGCACGTCGTTGCCTGTGCTTACCTTCCTCCTCGATTGGGAACATCCCCAGCATCGCCATCTTATTTTCTGGTGCTGTAAAAAGCATCTGTACATTGATCACCGATATCAAAAGAATGAAAGACTGCCACGGAAAGCCCCGGCACTCCAGTTTGTTGTCAAAGACAGACCATTTTCTTTCCACTTCCACCTCGAAAGCAAACAATTTTGAGGCCCAAGAGAGTACCGCTAGCCTGCTCACTGGGTTTTTTGCTTTTTCCTTGCTCCCTCCATACGTTGCTTTTCTTCCTCAGCTTTCTCTGAGCAGCTTAGGAGATGAAGACGAGCTTCGGAAAGGGTAGCTGAGGCTGGAGCCTGGGCTGCTGCTGCCCTCTCCTGGGTCCGAGGCAGCCAAGAAGCCACGAGATGATTTTTTTTTTAAGAGATTCCTGCAAGCCTGGGTGCAGGTCACTCTCGGCGCGTCCTCTTGCAGCCTTGCAGGAGAAGGCATTGGGGCGGCGGGGGGGGAAACGGCCCTCGGAGGGTGCCGGGCCCAAGGGTGCTGCCCAGGCTGATACCAGGGCTGGCCTGGCTGCGCCATTTGAAGTCCTTCTTTCCCTGGATCCCCTCACGACTCCTAGCAGAGGTTATGGCAGGAAGATGGATGGTCAGCTTGGCCAGTCCTTGCCAGGTAACAGCTATGCTAGCCCAGTATTGTGGCAGCTCACAGTTTCTGGCCTCACTTGCTACCTGTTCTCTCCAGGACAGTTTTATTTATATTAAACTAAAAAGCCTTCAAAATAAGATGCTACAGCTGATTACCTGTATGCCAGACAAGTCCCCAGCTCCCTCACCCTGACTTCGTTGCCAGCTGAAACAAAACCTCCCACTTGCATCTTTTGCTCTGGCTTGTCCATGCTGTGGGTCTCCCCCACCCAGGACCCCATCCTGGCCAGAGGGCTGTGCACCCAGCCGGTGCTACCACCTGCTCCCGGTGCCAGAGGGACCTCACCCCAGCTTGCTCCTGCTGCAATGAGGGGGGGGCACCCCCCTCCCCACCTGAGCCTCTGGGAAGCTTCTTGTTGATGCCTCTCAGAAAGGGGCTGAGGAATGACGGAGCCTCCCCCATGGCACCCAGAGCATTTAATGCAGCAATTGGCTAATGGTTTCAAAAGCCACTTAGTGGGTTATTATGGTATTATTGCCTTGTGAGTGGCTGGGAACTGGGCACTGGAGGGCTCAGACACTCGGGGTCTTTGTGCAGCCCCTGCTTTCTTTTCAACGGGAGCACAGGAGAAGGTGATTTCAGTGGTTTCCCTCTACCTACAGCCTGCCCAGGAGTGGGAGACTTGGAGTCGGTGATCCGGACCCACAACTCCTATGAAAGTTTGCCCACCTGTAGCCTAAAGCAGAATAAAGCCCCAGGACAAGGGCTGGAGCCGAAGTCCTCCCCGCCACGCGAGTAGTCCAGCCTGCAGGTATAAACGCAATCACATTTTTGGATACCAAAGATCTTTCCAGCTGCGCTACCACGTTGTGCTACAGGGCCACAGAACACCACGGTGGCCAGGAGCAGAAGGTGGGTCCCCACGAGGTGGTGCCAGACCGATGCGAAGGGAGCTGCGCGCCCTGCGCTCCCCGGGTGGTAGCACAGCGCCTGGTCTGCGCATGGTCCGCGCATGGTCCTCGCTTTTTAATTACTCGCCAGCCCAAATTTTTGCTCCTTTTTTTTTTTTTTGCTGGAGCTCCCCCCTACTGAAGTTGGCTTCACACGAGCAGCCACTCGTGTCGCTCCAGGCCAAATTAACCCACTTATTGAAAAAAAATCTAGTGTTTGAAGAACTAGGGAAGAGAGGAGTTGCTGCGATGTGATCTACCTCCCTGGCCAGGGCAGCCAGCAGCCGCATGCATAAGTGGCAAAGCCCAGGCATGAGGCCACCATGAGGGGCAAAAGGACATTGCCCAGGTGGGAACTGTGTCTCGCTGCTCATGCGGAGCCGCCGCTGACCACGCGGCACCTCTGGTCTCGGCAGCCGCGCCGGGCTTGCTGGTTCTGCCGGCTGCCATAAGAACAAGCCGTGTGGGCAATAATTCTTCCCACAAATGCTCTTCCAGTCAGGGGTGGAAAACTCCATCATGGGCTATTAAATATGAAGTCCCTGAGCCACAAATCCTGCCCGGGACGGAAGTGCTAGGCTATTTATACACTTCTCTATAAGAGCCGCTGCAGACCTTTGGCTATCTCTATTGCTTTTTGAACGTTTTCCAGTCCAGCTATATCCTTCTGAGACGGGGAGAGCAGAAATGCAGTCAGTGAATTATGGATGTGTAGAGAGCCATAATGATGTTCTCCCTTTTACGGGCTCCTCTTTTCCAAGTAATTTGTAACATGTGCCTCTCATTTGAACAGCTTTTGGACTATCTGGTAAAGCTGAGCTCTTATTGCAGGGAGGGAATAGCTTGGTGCACATTATAAGACTGTAAAGAGAAGAAAATAAGGAAAAACACATTTAACCCCATTCAGTACCAGCTGCCATTTTATTACCTGCTCACACAGAATCACAAATTGTTGTTCACCCTGAATCACCGACGGTCTTGTTACCCCCTGACCTGAGCGGGAGGGTGGAAGTGATGTGGGGGGTTGGAGAGGCCGATGCCAGCACCAGAGTTTTGCCCAGCCTGGATGCCTGAATCCTCCCCAAAATGCTGCTTCAACCTTCCCATCCCCTCTGCTCACGTCTCTTCATCTTCCCCAGCAGCCGGGGGGGAGCGGGAGGAAGGCAGGGGGCAGGCGGTGCTGGGGTGTGCAAGGAGGGGACCAAGGTGGCCAGTCCTGGGGATGGAGCGGTGGTGGCCCTGACCGTTCCTGGTCCTGGAGGGAAGCAGCAGTGGCCGTGGCAGTGCTCCCCATTCCACTGCACGCCAGAGCGTGGCCGAAGAGGTCTCGTCCCTGTCCCCTGGAGCGGCTTTTCCACCTCCTTCCCCTCCATCTCCCCAACTCCTGGCAAATGCTAGCCCAGCCTCCAGGCTGCTTGGGAGCTCCTGTCCCCGTCCCTGGGGGGCTGCAGGCAGGATGCTGGCTTGTCCCTCACCCTCGGGGGGGGATGAGTGGGACCGTGCACCCAAGGCAGCTCCATCCCCTCTGCACAGAGCAAAACCCTCTTGGGTGCAGCGGAGGGAGGCGTGATGTGCAGCAGGATCAAATGAGGAGCAAATTCTTGATGCCCTGAGTACTTAAAAGCCAGTGTGGTATCAAACCCTCTGGGGTCTGAACCCTTTTGTCCCGCACTGATGGGCTGGAATAGAAAAAACCAAAAAGCCTCTTTTCCTATCCTCACCCTTTGGCAAGAGCAGTGCATGGGACGCTCTTGGGGCCCCCCCAGCCCTGCCCGCAGCGGGATTTGCAGGGCCGGTGGGGTTGTGGCATGACAAGCTGCTCAATGAAGGCTTTGAAAGGCTTTGCCTTATCTGCTCATCCTTGCCGTCCATAACTGGTCCCACACACTCACCGTGCCGCCGGGTTGAGGTCCCGCCGCCCCGGGCCATCTGCCTGCCGGCAGCAGTGCTGGTGGCCCCGATTTCCCCTTGCTCCATCCTGAGCACCGGGACTCAGGCTGCTGAAATCCCCATCAAGGTGGGATTACTGGGCACTGTCTGGAGCTCCGATTGCCAGCAAGGTTTTTCGCATCCCCTCTTGTTTAACTTGATTTTTGCGGTCTTAGGCAGAGGACAAAGCTTTGTAGAAAATAAAAATGGGGTAGGACTGGGAGGCTGGCACGAGTTATGGGTGTGTGCCCAGGCCGGGGGGGTTCACTGCACTGAGAGCCCCGGGTGGGTGCAGGGTGCAGGCAGCACTGCTGCCTGCGGGTGCCCAGCAGTCCTGCCGCAGCCCCCAGCCCCGGCCCAGCAAGGCGGACTCACCCCACAACTCCTTCCCACCTGAATGTCTCCCTGCTGCTGGATGGCCACGGGTTGCCCACAGAGAAGAGCCCACCTGAGCATCAGTTAGAGGCTTGCTTGCCAAAACACCAAGGCTTGGTGCCATGGAGCTCCCTCGGGAGCGCGAGGAGGTGTCTTCAGGGGCTGAGCAGCTGATTTAACTCCTGGAAGGCTTCATACCGGCTGAATTGGTTTTGCTGGGTGTTTGGGACACTGCTTCGCCCTGCCTGGGCTAGGAGACAACCATGCTTCTCTGCTCAGCTCGAGGACCTATTAGCAGCCAGGCGTGGACCGAGGTGAGGCGCAGCATATGAGAGCATCGCAGCATGCAAGGACCTTGCATCTCCCCACTGCCGCATCTAGGGGTGGAGTTTGGCTGGGCTGGGAGAACAGCCGGCAAGAGAAGAGCCGTCGGTGTCTCCAGCAGCATCGCCCCACCACCCGGCACCGGGATGGAGCTGGGAGCCGGTGGACAACCCAGCTCAGCCTTCTTTGACCAACTGAAATAGAGGCCAAGCTGACCGGGCAGTTCTAGGGGGTTTGAGCTTTTCTCCAGCCCATCAGGGGAAACGCAGACCCTTCAACTGAGTCAAGTCCCCATGGGGCAGCCCTTGCCCTCCACCCATCTCCTCCAGCCTTCTGCAGACCCTGCTACTCGGTGGGAATTTTCCAGCCTAGAAATGGGGCCAGTAAGTGCGGGAGGACCACTGCCAGGAGCTCCTGAAGGGGCTTTCCTCTCTGGGTGCCAACATTGAGAGGTCCCCACCAGCTTTAGCCCTGCTTGATGGTGGGGGGCCTGGGTTTCCAGGGGAGCGCGAAGGGGACAGAGGCAGCTTAGAAACCCTCGGGAAGAGGCAATATTAAATTGAACCTCGCTGGGGAGAAGCCACCCCCGTTTCGAATGGCTCCTCTCGCTGGACGTGGCTTTGTGAAAGCCGCAGCAGCATCCAGACCCAGGAGCAACAGCCCCAGGGCTGGGGAGAGGGCAGCCCCACCTGGTCCCGGCTCCTGTGCAGGGGACACGGCCCTGCATGCGGCGAGTGGTGGGCCGTACCCTGGACCCCTTCTGCCCCCACAAGCACGCCCAGAGCCCCCCCCAGCCAGGGAGCATCCCACGGCGCAGGGAAAGCAGGAGCCCAGGCAGCCGGGGAGGAACAGAAAGCAAGATCCTTTATTGTACACAGTACAGAATGTAATGCAGCTTTGCAGGAGATACATAGCCCTGCTCGAGTAAAGATTATTTTAAATCAGTCCTCAGATTAACCCCTTCTGCACTGTAGACCTGCCACACCAAGCAAATGGTTAAAACCCTGTCCCCAAGGTGGGGTTTCCCGCAGCCAAACGCTCCCCACGGGTACAGGCCACGGCAGCCACCGTGGGGAGAGCAACCGAGTCCACCCAGAGTTAATCTTCATACTTCCCCAAAAAAGAATGAATCAGTCAAAAGAAAAAAAAAAAAAAAAAAAAAAAAATATTCCAACCAAAGCTAACTAAGGAAGAGAAAAAATTTCCTATACAGCATTTACAACAAAAACATGTAGCTGGTGGGGGTGGGGGGATAGGCAGGCGTGGATATATGAGTGGTGGAGGAGTGTTAGGAGGCGCAGCGGGGAGAGGGAGCTGGAGGGAAGCGGGGTACCTGGGAAGCAGGGGGGGACCCCACTGTCCCTGCCCGCTGTGGCTTTACAGCCCGGCTCCGAGGCCATGCCATGCAGGGGGAAGCGCAGCTGAGCCAGCACCGGGGTTCAGCCCTGGCTCCCCCGGTAAAGAGGACTTGAGCGGTGAAATGGAGTGGACCAGATACGTCGGCAGCCGTCCCGGCAAGCCACGGGCACCGAGGGCTCCCCCCGCAAGCGTGCCGCTGGGAAAGCCGGGGGGGGCAGCCCCAGGGGCTCCGGGAACAGCAGCCGGGCTGCAAAAAATAGCTGTGCCTTAAAATACAAAAAATCTACAAAAATCAGTTTAGAAACCTTGTTGTTTTTTTTCCCCCTAAAACATAAAAAAAAAAAAAAAAAACCAAAAAAAAAAAAAAAAAAGAGGGAGGGAGGGAGATAGTGTCAGGGTCTCCTCCCCTGAAACGCAACCCATGGCACGCAGCCAGAGCTGGGGAGGAGCGAGAGGGGCACAGAGAGGACCAGGGGGGTGGGAAACTGTTATATCAGGTTGTATAAGGAGGGGGGGGAGGGTCAGTTAGGAAAGGCGGCAGAAGGCTCCTCGGGGTTGGGGTAGGATGCTGCGCACATCAGCCCCGGGGTGCTGGCCCCCGCGTCCCTCCTCTGTGCAAATCAAAGCCCTTTCCACCACACAAGGCAGCTACGCGGATCGCGCTCGATGCAAAGCAGATTGTCGTGACAATTGGCCGGCTCAGCCCAGTCCCGGGGCGCCGCTGGAGCCGTCAGCCCTCGGGGTGCTGGCGAGGAACGGGGCCTGGGTCAGAGACTGCGTCTTTAGCTCCCGTCGCCCCAAAACATCGCAGCGATGCTTGGCGGGAGGTGCCAGCCACGGGCAGTCCTATGCACTAGCCCTTGGACAGTAAGGGTGGGAATGCGGCGGTGACACACACGGGGTGTTTTAGATTCCTCCAATTTGTGTGCGCGCACGTGCGGTTTGTTGGTTGTTTGGGTTTGTTTGTGTGGTTTTGTTTTTTTTTTTTTTTTCCTCCTTATGAACAGCAAAAAATATTCTTTAGAAAACCGTATTTGCCCAAAGTGGATGCGCTAGTGCTCGTGGCTCTGCCGGCTGGCCGAGTCAGTAAGCGAAGCCCTCCGCGTAGGGAAGGCTGCCACAGGGATCCATCTCCAGGAGGTACGCCGGGCTGTCCTCGAAGTGCGTCAGCGGCACCGTCTCCTCCTCGGGCACCGGGCAGTCGGGCTCCGTCTTCAGGAAGGGGCGCTGGTTGTCGGGGTAGGCCATGGAAAAGAGGGCGTCGGGGTCGCAGACGAACTTATAGACGTACCGCTCGCCGGCCACCTGCGAGGAGGAGGAGGAGGGCGTGAGAGGTGCCCTGCACCGTCCCCCCCGGGGAATAACAAGCGCGGCACGACCGACACCGGACCCAGCCCCCTCCCGCTGTGCCCCAGGATGCCGGGGTGACAGCGGGGGACGGTCACAGCCTCCCCCCGCTCCCTGCGGCAGCGGGGTCACTCGCCTTCTGCATGATGCCCTTCTCGTAGTAGTAGCGCAGGGAGCGGCTGAGCTTGTCGTAGTTCATGGCAGGCCGGTTCTTCTGGATACCCCAGCGCCGCGCGACCTTGGGGGGAGAAAGGCGGCAGCCGTGAAGGCTCCGGCTGGGGCTCGGACATCGGTCCTCGAAGGAAATCACAACCGAAATGCGGGGTAGGGGCTTGTTTCTGGGGGCGGGAGCAGCCAGGGGCGAAAGCATCACCGTGGATCCGGAGAAGTTCCCCGCCTGCTGCGATAAACGCTTCGGCTCTGAGCGCCGGCTGCCACAATGCAGCCACCGCCAAACCGGGGACCGAATCAAAAGACATTTGATTAGGGGAGCCTGCCAAAAAAGCCGCTTCAAAAAACCACAATTTCCATGCACGGCGTAAGAGATATTATGGGTAATTACCCACAATGCGCAGCTTGGTGCTACAGCTGCTTTCAATTACTGCCCAAACAGCTTCTTCCTCTGTGTCACCCTCCCGCAGAGCCGCACGGCTCCGGCACAGCACCGTGCCGGCACGGAGCTGCCGCCGAGGACGCAGGGCAAAGCAGCGGTTTGGGAGGGAGGGAGCTGTGGCTGAGCGATGGGTCTCGGCAGGACACCCCAGGCACGGCACAGAGGCACCGTCACCGTGGCTGGTGCCTGCCGGCAGCTCCAGGAGCAGAGCACGTGCCGTGCCGAGAGGCAGCGGAGGAGATTAAAGGCAAATTTCTATGGCTGCTTAGCGCAGACGGGTGGCTGGCTGTTCCCTCTCGCCCTCAAAAGCTGCCCAGAGAGTAAGACACGTGTCTCGCTTCAAGTATGAGCGTGAATTGCTGCGTTGCATGGGAAGGACCCGGTCCCGACCCCCCCAGGCTCTCCCCGCAGCCGCTGCTGGGCTGCGGCCCTGGCTCCGGCACGCCGGGCGCTGGGGCAGGACCTCCCCCGTACCTCCTCGGGCTCGATCAGCTTGAACTCCATGCCCCGGCCGGTCCAGGCGATGAAGTGGGCGTTGGCGGGGTCATCTAGCAGGGTGACCAGGAACTGCCAGAGCTGCAGGGACCCGCGCCGCTGGTAGGGAGGGCCCTCACGGTACAGGGTGGGCTCCTGCTTCACTTTACCTGCCCGCACCGAGACACGGCTGGTGAAACACCCCGGCTCTGCCCCTGTCCCGGGCTGTGCCACCCGGCAGGGGACACGTACCGTGACACTGGGCTCGCCCCTGTGCCAGGACCCCCCCTGTGCAGGATCAGGCCACAGGGTTGGAGAGGGGAGGGGTGCTGGGGACGGCGCTGCAGGCTGGCGAGGCTCGGGGTGGGTGGCAGGGGCGGGGCACGGCGGTGACGCCGAGCAGCCGCACGGGACAGTGACACCGAGCAGCCACACGGGATGATGCTCGGCAGCTCTCAAGGGCACCACACCGGCACGGGTTGGCCTTAAAAGCCGGCTGCTGCGGAGCCTGGTCCCGAATCTCCCTCCATGAGCCCTGGTCCCCCCCCAACCCTCCTCTGGGGCTGGATTCTTACCCTCCAGCCTCTCCGGTACCACGCACGTGTCATCAAAATACAATCGTGTGTCCTTTTCATACGAAAATCCTAGGGGGAAAAGACCCTCGGTGAGCACAGGGCCCCTCCACCACCCCGGCCGGACCCCAAAAAACCCCTGGCTTGGCCCCATCCAGCACCAAGACCCCGTCCCCAGTTATTTCGGTGGCACCACGCCGGCTCGCTGGCTGAGCGCCACGCAGCGCTGTCACCCCCTCAGCCCGGGAGCTGGGGGAACCAAAACCCTCTTCGCAGCTGCATCGGGTGCGTTAGCCCGGATTACGCGGCGCGGCACTGCCGTGCCCTCGCGGCACGCTCGCGGGGGCCGGCGGCTGCACGGCAGAGGCCCTGTGTTTAGCGGCAGCGCCGGTGCTGCTCGCATGCGGGCTCTTGCAGGTGTTTTTGGGGTGCCCGGCAGCTCTGCCAGCCGTGAGGGGGGGTCTGGGGTGGGACACGCTGGGGATGCCCGTGAGTGGGAGGAGGCCGAGGGCGCACTCACCGTCATGGTTGCTGGGGAAGACGCCCCCCCGCAGGTACGAGGACTGGCAGTTAGGCACTTCTGCGAGGGAGACGAAGGTGGCGTTAAGGACGTACGTCCCGTGGGTCCCACAAGCGCTCGGCAGCATCTTCCCACCCAAGCATGTCCTGCAGCCAAGCCCGGGCATCTCTGCCCCCCATCACACCCTGGGCCACCGACCCCCTCCCAGCCCCAACACCCAGCTTTGGGGGAAAACCAGTATGATTTATGGAGAGGGGAGGCACTGGAACGAGCGCTGGGAGCAAGGTCTAAGTCAGCTCGGGTTTTCACTATGATATTCGGGTCCCGCGGGAAGGGAGGCATCGCCGCGCCTCCCCTGCCATCTGCTCGGCCGTGCCACCCTCCATCCCGAGGTCGGGGTATTTTTAGGTCCTAAGGCGATTAGAGGATTTTTCCGTGATGCTGGTGGGGTCCAGCAGCCAGAAATCACAGCTGGCCCCAGGCCAGGGCTGCGGGGGGACCTGCTGGGTGCCGCGGGGCACCCCAGCCTGCGGCTATGGCGCAGACCACGCCGCGTGGCATCGGGTGAATGCCTGCTCTATCCCCCCCCCGCTTTGGAAAGGAAAGAAGGGGAGGGGGGGCAGGAAAAAAGCGATCATCTACCAGGCAAAGCAGCAAGCCCGGCACTGCAGGAGCCCCAGGGTGGTGTGGCACCCGCTGTCCGAGGCTCAGCCCTGCGCCCGCCGCTGCCCGTGAGCCGCAGACGGCAGAGATGGCTCCGCTCCCCCGGGTGCCGCTGGTGTAACCCGCCCCGCCCCGAGCGCTGGCACCCAGCTGTCCCCCCCCGACTCGCACCCACCTGAGTCGATGCAGTAGTCCCGGGGCTCCTGCTTGATGCCCATGGGGGGCTGAAAGCCGTGGCCGGGGGGGCCGGGCAGGCTGGGGCCGCCGTGCTCGTAGAGCGGGTCGTGGTACTCCTGCTTGAATCCCTGAGGGGGGCGGGGGGCAGCGGGACCGAGGGGCTCCGACAGCTGCCGGTGGTAGACGGGGTGGCTGTCCCCCGGCACCCCGGGCTGCGGCGGGAAGGGGTGGCAGGGCTCCGACAGCTGCCTCTGAAACCTGGGGGAGAGGGACGCGGCGTTACCAAGGGGTGGGGGGGTCAGCCCTGCGGGCATGCCGCCGGCTCCCACCCCAGACCGGGACCCCGTGCTGGCTCGGGGGTGCTCCCGGGGGGGTTTGGGTGGCGTTGTGTCCCACCCGCAGTGGACTGGGACGGTTCTTCAGGAGCACGGCCACCACGAGGGTTCATCCCGTGGGGACCCGGCGGGGCGCTGGGGAGCCCCGTCCCCCTCCAAGCGCTGGGGACGCCCCGCCGGGGGAGCAGACCAGCACGTGGGCCACCACCGCAAAGCACGGCGTGATGATGGCGGCCCCGAGCTGCAGCAGGGATGTCGGGTAAGAGTGGAAAAGGGAAACAAAAAAACCCACCCCACAACAGTAAAATCTCTGTAAACCAGTAAAATCTCCCCCCAGGGTGGGGGGCAGAGCCGCAGGGCCGGGGGATGCTGCACCCGGGCGGGCGCTTATGCAAAGGCAAATCCACTCGGCAGCCCCACAGCCCCAGCTGGCCGCTAATCCGCCTGCGCGGCTGGGATTAAACCTTGAACCCAGCGGCAGGAGCACTATTTTCGGCTCCGGGGTGCCGCCACTGCCGGCTCGAGCCCCAGCACGGTCTCCGCTAGCCGCAGTGGATAAGGGACCATCTCGAGGGGGTGCTGCCGCATCCCCTCGCCCTCTGGCACCTTGAAAGGCGATCTCCGCGCCCGGCTCCTCTCGGCCGGCCGTGCGCCATTTGGCTTTGTAACCGGAGCCCTCCCAGCTGCCGGGCTGGGATTACTCCATTTCCGAGCCGCGTCCCTCTGCCCTTCCTGAGTGAAACCCAAGCCCCGTGCTGGCACCGCGCTTCCCGAGGGGTCGCGGCCAGCCCCCCGCATAGCTCGAAGGTCGCCCGGAGCCGAGCCCCGCTTCGCCAGGGAGGGATGCTTGCCCGCTGCGGGCACGTCCCAAGGGTTTCGTGGCCCCGCTGCACGGCCTTCGCTGGGCTGCCACGTCCAGCCCCAGGCCCGAAGGGGACACCCTGCTGCCGGTGACATGGCAGCCATCGTCGCAGCAAAGGGCATCCAGGAGGCCTCAGGCAAAGCCGGAGGTCGACTGCGCCCTGCGCCCTGCCACCTACCGATAGCGCAAGCAAACTTGGGGTGAGGGATGGGACCGGCAAAGCCTCTGGGGACGCGGGGGTGATGGGGGACGAAGCCGCAGGTTGAAGAGGAAGTGGGGAGCAGGGTCTTTCCCTCCACAGCCCCAAAATCACGGGGATGCTGTGCAATGGACGGGGGAGCCGAGGACTGACCCTCAGCCCGGGCGTGCTCGGGGGCAGGACGGGGGTGCCCGCGGCTCCCCAGCCTGGCAGGGCTCAGCTTGGGCGGCAGAAAGCTGCAGTGGGAGAGAGGAGAGTGGGAGCCCTGACCCGGCACCGTCACCCGCAGGGATGGGTCTAGGCGGCACCTCCGCCTCCTTCGCCTTTCCCGAGGCGGAGGCGAAGGCTCTGCCCGGTGTCTCCGGGGCTGGGAGGAGCAGGTCCCTGCTCACAGGGGGCTGCCTCGGGAGAAGGAGCTGCTAGATCCCAGTGGGAAGCAGCAAGTTCTGCCGCACTGGCTTCCCCGGGCCCCCAGGCAGCAATGTCCGGCCCAGGGTCCGCGACCGCAGCAAGGGGACCCCCTCCCCACGCTTTGAGGCCGCTGATCCATCCCACCAGGGCCGAAGTCCTCACAAACAGACACCAGCGTTCGCTTGGGCCTTACCTGTGCTCTGCCGGGTATTGGTTTTCAGACATCATCTTTGGCATGTGCATGGGCGGCCGCGGCACGGCGAAGGTCTGCTGCCGCTGCTCCTGCAGCGGGTGCGGGGCCGGGGCCGCCCCATGGGCTGCCTGCACGGCCGGGGCCGGCGGCGGCGGCAGGGCCGATCCCTGGTGCGCGGGAGACACCGGCGTGGCGGGCGGCGTTAATGGCTTGAACCCGGCGGGGGGCTTCCTGTCATAGGCACTGCGGAGGGGAGAAGGGCCGGGGGGCTGACGGCGACGCTAACGAGGACGCCTCTGCCCGGCGGAGGCTGGCAGGCGAGACCAGTCCCCGAGCCACGACCCGCGGCAGCAGCCGCCCCCCCCCGACCTACCAGCAGTTGTAGAGGCACTTGTCCCCGTAGCCGGCACAGAGGGCCTGCTCGTGGCTGCAGGACGACAGCTCCGAGGAAGGGCTGTGCAGCTCCCGCTTGATCTTTGCCGGAGGTGGGGCGTGCAGGACCACTGCAACGAGGAAGAGGAGGATCCAGGTTCACCCGTGCGGGAGAAGGTGATGGGGGACATCACCCATGGGGAGCATCCCCTTGGGTGCTCTTTGCTCAGGATTTGGGTGCTGAATTGCCCCCCTGGCAGTATCAGGCAACCGAACCACGGCAGGATGATGCCCCAGCAGACCCTGACGTGCCGGTGGACCGAGCCGGGGTGGCAGGGCTGGCTTCTGCAGGGGAGGGCAGAGCTCCCAGGGGCTGGGACAGTCCCTCCCGCCCAGGACATCGCTCACAGAAGGGGAATCGTTCCCTGCTGGGATCCGAGAGGAGAACAGCACAGGGCGAGAGGGCGCAGAGCAAGGGCTGGGACAGCGGGGAACAGGCAGCTCGACAAAAGCCAGGGATGAGACACGTGCCCGGGCCGGGCCAAAAGCCCCTCAGCGAGGGGAGACAAGCCCGGGCACGGCAGGCAGCGGCTGCTTCCCTGAGCCACGGGGCAAGAAACAAGGGGGCTTGAGAGCCTGGAGCTCCGAGAGCTTGTAAACGGGATGCAGCAACCCACTCGCCCTTGCCAAGGCATACCCAGCTCCCAGTTAGCTGGCCAGAGGGTTGGCAAGCGGCTAAACAGGATCCACCTTCCCCCAGCCAAGGTGCTCCGAGGGGACCCAGTCCCGGCATCCCACAACTGTATGAGTTCAAGTGGCAAATGTCCCATTAAACCCAAATCCCTCCCAGCCCCCCAAGCCCACTCGCTATATATAATTTTAAACCGAGTGTAATATATGCTTAACCTAATTAATTTCTAAAAGCAGGCGCTCTAGGAAAGGGAAAGCGCCTCAGAGATCTTTACCTAAATAGTGCCTGCAGAGAAGAGCCAAGACTAATCGGAAGTGGAGTATTAGCTTCGTGCAAAGTCTAAACACAGCCCGGCTATGGCAGAGAGGAGCGAATAGCTCCAGGACAACTGTTCACAGCTTGCCAGGTAATTAGCTGCTCCCCTAATTTGTCAAAACCTTTAAAGAGCTGCTGACTCCCCTCTCTACGCCACCCCGCAACGGCCCAGCACAGCTGGGCAAGGGCATAAAACCCCCCCAAGGAGGATTTGAAACACGAAGCCCAGCGCTGAGCCAGCACAGCCCCCCGCACGCCTTCCACCCGCTCCCAAGCCGGATTTATCCCCCTCTTCCTCCCCCCCCCCCCCCCCGGCGAGGTTTTGCCGCTCTCAGCATTTCTAGCCTTAACAGGGGGCCGGCGCGGTGGCGGCAAAGCCTGGGCGCCCCGCGAGCCACGGGAAAGCGAAGGGGAACTGGCTTTGGAAGGGCTCCAGCTGCCTATCGCGGGCATGTTTCTCCCTAACAGGCTCTGTGTTGTTGGAGCGGGGTTGTTTTTCCGCCAGGCGTACAATGGGGTCTGGTTATTCATTGAAGGGAAGGAAAAAAAAAAAAAAAAAAAAGGAAAAAAAGTCTCCGAGCGAGCACCACCCTCCATTCACAAACAATTTGGAGCGCTCCATTCATGTGGCCGGGGGGGGGGGAAAAAAAAAAAAAAGAAAAAGAAAAAGAAAAATTTCCCCCAGAGCTTAGCACTGCCATTCAAGAAAAGGGAAACGAGCCTTAAGATCCTAACAGAGACCAGCTGGCCAAGCCCGGACTTTGTGCAACGTTTGGATTCCTTACACAAACACCGCGGGGCCGGCCGGCGCTGCTCGGCAAGACGCGCTCTTGCCGCCAAGCTCATGGCCGGCGAGGCCGGTGGCGGGAGCCGAGGGGGGCACGGAGGCCGGCGGCGCGGCTCTCGGGGGGAAGGAGCTGGGTTTGGGTGCCTGGTGGCGAGCGGCCGGGGAGGCAGCAGGAGGAAGGGGATGCCCTGCCCCAGCGCCCAATGCCTCAAAGGCAAGTTGGGCGCGCGGGCGCTTTTAACCTTTCCGGTCCTGCGCTCGTCACTATAATTAAAAGCTAAAAAAAATATAAAAATAGGCAGAGGGAGCAGCTTAACTATAGATGGGGTCAGAGAACACGCCTCGGCACACCCGCGCCTGGACTGAGCCACGGGAGCAGCGAGAGCACCCGTGGGTGCCTGACGGCCCCTCTCTGGGCTCTGTAGCCCCTGGTGATGGAAGGGCCCCAGGAGGCCGGGCAAGGGGACCGGCCACGCGTGCCGGGAGGGGAAGAAGCGGGGGCTCAGGCGTACCCCTCAGTGCTGTACCACCAGCAAAGCTGGAGATGCCCCAAATGTCAACCTTCAGCCAAGAGGTCTCCCGTGGGAAAGGTGACACCCCAAAACTGTTCAGGGCCTTGAATAGCCGCTGAATCCCTTCTTGGTGGGGGACAGGGTAGGTTGTTCCCAACCATCAGCGTGCTGGGACCTCTAAGAGGCCGAGCCTGGAGGACGCTGGCTTTGCCCAAGCCATGGGGAAGGCGACCAAACCATCCAGCCCGGCCACCAGCTGGGGACCTTGGCACCCGCTCAAGCCGTCACCTGGGAGGCGAGCTCCGCGCCTGCCCCTCCATCCCCGGCGTTACAGGACGCACCCAAGGTCACGCCAGGAGAGGAGCCAGAAATAGAAGCCAGGCTCCTGCTTTCCTTTGTTTAAACAACCCTTCCTCAGAAACAAACCTCCTGCTTTCATTTCGGTGTGTAAGAAGCCCCACTCCGTGCCCTGCCCACGGCTTTAGCCACGTGCCGCCCGTGCGGGGGGCCACAAGTCCCCTGGGAGCAAACCCCTGCAAAAGGCAAAGCCTCTGGTGGTGCTCGATCTCCCCAGCACAATCCCAACACTTCCCAGTTATTTAACCAACCGATCGAGATATAACATTGTACATATCCCCTTCTCCCCAGGACTGTGCCGCCGGCGAACCCGCACCTACGCCCGGCCAGGAATGCGGCGTGATGGCCAGCACGGTGAGCTCTGCGGGAGTCACCCACGGACTCCTCGCTTTTCCGGGAGAATCTGCCGCTTCTCCGGGTAGCTTATAAGCACCGAATCCGGCCTCTTGCTGCTTGGTCCCGGGCGCCAAGAACAAGGCATCCCTTATTTGGAGGAGCCCCGCTTTCCCCATCCCTACGGTGGGATTTCCTCCCCGGCACAGCGACCGGCCGCCCTCCGGTGTGTTACGGCGCTTTGCTGCCAAACCCCAACTTCAAGCCCGTGTCTGCCAGGGACCTCGGCTACAGAATCAGGAACAGCGAGTGGGCAGCAGCCAAGCTGCGGGCAGCTGCCGTGCAACGAGGGTCTTTCAGCAAGGCGAGAACGATGCTGCAGTTCCGAGCATCTCCGAGACTCGACACGGCACGCGTGGTGGCTTTCCCCGTGGCAATGGGGTCAAAACTGAGCCTGGTTTGTCCCTTTTTGCTGCTGTGCCGAGGAGGCTTGGCCCTGGGAATGCCAGGGCCACGGAGCAGGAGATGGAGCCGGTTTGCTCAGGATAAAAGAGAGCAGCAGCTTCCTCAGAGAAAAAGCACAGAGCTGCACAACTGCGGGAACCGAGTCCAACATGTGCCTGCAAACGTGTATGGACTAGGGAAGGATTTACCTTCCCCCGGGAGCTAACGGGCACCGAACCCCAATGTGACCCCCAGCCTGGGAAAGGAGCACGGCCCCGCTAGCAAAACCCGGGTGCAGGGGGGAGGCTGCTCCTCTCTTTCTTCCTACTCTGCACACAGTTCAAAACCGGAGGGAAATGAGAAGATGGGGCCAGAAAGCTGTAAGCTAGAGACTTTCTCCTCTTTAAACACTCTCCAGCGCTGGTACGGAAGAGCCAGGCTCCCCGTTCCCCTCCACCCCGGTCTGAGCCCCTCCAGGCAGCACAGCCCTCTGCATGACAGTGAGGGAAACCTTTGCTTTCTGCCCCCAGGAGAGTTAAGGAAGCTTATCATAGCGGGGAGTCACGCAGGAAGATCTTCTTTCAAGTGACAAAGTTGTTTCAACGACAGGTCTGCAGAGGCCGAGCAGGTCAGGAGAACATTTTAAGAGTCTCGACCAAATGCCTTTTTTTTTTTTTTCCCCCCCTTCCTTTCCCCTGCATTGCCCAGAAAAGTTTGTCTCTTCTCTCTGAGCTCTTCAGGTTACAAGGAAACAAGAGACTGCCAAAAGGCACTAGAAACAGCTTCAGCTCTAAGAGCCACCCTCCCACGCACGCTGCAGTTTCTACCGCTCCAAGCAAGAGCTGCCGGGCTGCGCTAGGATGTCAACAGCCAGTTGCGTTTCTGACTCTGGGCTCGCCTTTTATCTCAGGGGAGACAAGGAAAAAAAAGCGCATCTGAAACTTGGGCTGTCTGGAACAGTTTAATGGCAAGCTTCCCACTCAGAAGTAATCAAAGAGCAATAATTAACATGCGTTTACTGTAGGAGAAGATACCCTTGCTGCATGCTGTGACAAAGCTGGAATGAAAAAATCTGTTCGACTGCAGGCTAAATTTGATTTCCTTTAAGTTCTGTAGCTGTCTGGCTCAGCAGCAAAACCCAGCCACCAACACCAAGCTACTACTTCTGTTTGCCAGGTAACGACTCCAAACATCCTGACCCCCCGCCCCGGCCCCTCCAACCGAGCCTTCAACGCCAAGACAGCCAGCGCCCGAGAGCTGTGCAAGCCCCACACGCCATTAACCAGCCCCTGCCCTCGCCGCTAACCCGTTCCGGCAACGAACCACGGCTCAGAACCAACTCTCGCTCTTATGCAATTCAAGAGGGACTGCATTTTCACTGGCCTCCTTTTAAACACGCTTGCTTGCCAGTGATTAATGCTGCTTAAAGCGGCTCAAGTTTCACCGCTCAGGTCTGCTCTTGCCAACAGCGCTGGGCAGGACTGTAAAAAGCTCCAGAAACTGCAGAGATTGTGGCTAACCAAGGAGCCCAGCACGGGCTCTCGCATCCACTTGAAAAGGAGCATTTATAAGCAAATCAACATTACTACGAACAAGCAGCGAGTCTCAGGGGAGCCAGAGATCAGTTGGAGATATTTCCAGGCGTTTGCCTATAATTTTCCCCATTTACAAAAGACAGGACAGTGCAAGTTTCATCTCAATGAACCCAAACCACACGTGCTTTCTCCCAAAAGCCCGTGATTTCACGGTTTCAGCCCCAGCAACAACCGCTTTCCCAAGGAAGCAGCTCCAAACCCAGCGCGAGGTTTTGCACAGGCACCCAAACATTTCCCCCCTGGAGAATGAAAACCCAGAACAATCACTTACAGTTGTCAGACTGGAAATCTGGGACAAATTGTTCGTCATCGGGGACCTGAGCTAAAAAAACAAACAAAAACGTGGTTTTATGGCGTTTTCGGTTCTCAAAAATCGCTCATGGAGAGATTTTGTACAGCAAAATGCGGAGGTGAAGACTTGCCTTCAGCTAGCCAGGCCTCTTGGAGCTGGCTGAGATCCTGGAAGAGCTCTGGAACAGAGTGAAAGACTTATGCGCTCCACAGAAGAATAAATAAAACTGCCATTATTCGCAGGATTATTTCTAAACCGACGAATGTGAGGACAGCGGTCTCGCGGGGCCGCAGCGAGGCCACGGCTGCCCGGGCCGGCCCTGCCTACCTTCCGAGTCGTGGGCCAGGTCGGTCTCCAAAAATTTCCTTTTCCTATCGGACCCTGGCCGGCCTCGGCCCTCCTCTGCGCAGGACTTCTGCAACGAGCAGGGCGAGAGCGGTTCGGGAGGGTGGCGGCCCCCAAGGACAGGGTATCCCCAAGGACGGGGGGGCCCAACAGGCAGCAGGGAGGGGGCACAGGGCAAACTTACCCCGGGGCCCATGAAGGGGACCTGCTGGTCATAGAAGCCGTCCATGGTGGGGGGGAGGCGGGCAGTGCCCCCGGCCCGCTCAGCATCGACACCGGCCCGGGAAGGGGGGTCCCGCAAGGGCTCCGGCAGGTGCGCAGCTGGGGGGTGGAGGGGAGGGGGGGGGCAGGATCAGACCCTGGCCCCTGCCGCCCCCGGGGCTGGCTCGGTGCGGGGCCGCCGCGCCTCCCCGGGGAGCCGGCCCGCTCCTGCTGTGGCGGGTCGCAGCCCCCCGGCTCGTGATGTCACCCAATTTCTATAGAAACGGCCGTGACATCACGCGCCGTGGGAGCGGGAGGAGGGAGGCCGCCGGGCCGGGCCGGGCCGGGCCGGGCCGCTTCGCTTCGCCTCGCCTCGCCTCGCCTCGCCTCGCCCGGCGGCCGCCTCCCGCCGCCCCTGCCGGTGCTCGGCGCTGCAGGGCCGCGCCGCAGCCGGGCCCGTTCCCACGCCGCCCCGCGCGCCCCATTCATAAACTCCGCCCTCCCCCCCACCACCACCCCCCCGCGCGCGCTCGCGCGCGCCCCCCGCCATTCACACCGCGCGGCCCGCGCCATTCATAAACACCGCCCCCGCCCCGGGCCGCCCCGCGCCGCCAGGCCCCGCGTACCCGGCCGGGGCGCCGCGGGCTCCAGGCGCCGCGGGCTCGGCCGCAGCGGGGCGAGCCGGGGAAGGGGCCGCTCCGCGCCCGGGCACCGCGCTGCCGCTCTGCGCCGGCCCGCAAGCCCCGAGCCAGCGGCCTCCGCCACGCCCCGCCCCGCGCCGCGCCGCTTGTTTACCCTCCGCGCCGGCCAATGAGGCGCCGTCGCTCGGCCGCCCGCGCTATCTGATTGGCTGCAGCTCCGCTGCGCGCCCGCCCGCCCGCTGCTCCGCGGAGCTCCATTGAGGTCGGCTGGGTGGGAGGGGGCGGTGGCAGCCAATGGGCGCGGCGCGATTTGCATGGCTCCGCCGGGAACGTTTTTCATTCATAAAAAAATAGAAGGGGGAAGAGGCTGGCGGGTGGGGCCGGGGCAGCGCAGGATTTAAAGGGGCCGCGGCCTTCTCCAGGAGGGGGGCTGGGAGGCTAACGGGCGGCCTTGGGGGGGTTGCTGGGACAGCCCGGGGGGGCCGGATCCGGGGCGGGGGGGGAGACGACCACGCCATGCCCAAGAACGTGCGACACAGCAAGCTCAGCAGATGGAACGGACCTCAGGCCTTGCACGCCGTGGGGTCCCCTCTGCGCAGGCCGTGGGGTCCCCTCTGCGCAGGCCGTGGGGCCCCCTCTGCTTTCTCGGGAGGCGGTTTTGCACCAGCAGGGCGGTGTCACCCAGGTCCCCGCGCGAGCCCGGGGCTAAGCCACACCTGAGCGCCGGCTTTGGCAGCCTTTCCCCTGCAGGCAGCCTGGAGGCAGGTTTGTCTTCCAGAAGGGCTCTTTGGAGGAGGCCACAGGGAAAATAGTTCCCACTTGCGGGGGCTTTGGGGCTGCCCTGGCCACGGATCCCCCCTGGGTGGGTTCATGGACACAAGCCCTTGCAGGGCTGCAGATGGCTCAGGGGACTGGGAATGAGCTTAGGACAGAGCCATGCTGCTGCCAGGCCCTCCACCCCGGCATTGCTCTGCCAAGTGCCTCAGTTTCCCCATCTGTAACTGAAGTGGTGAGACCTGCCATGGAGACTTGTCAGTGGCCGCTCGCAGAGGACACAGCAGGTTGCACAGCATAAATGAACTGTGTGGAGGCCTCACGTTGTTGCGGAGTGAGACTGGGAAATTATTGCTGGAGAAGGGAAAAACAAGGGAGAGCGCTCAGTTAAATATTGCTCTTCTCAGCTTGGGAAGGAGAGGAGCCTTCTGCTCGGATCCTGGGAAGACGCCCCGGGGTTAGGAAGCCTGTTGGTACAGGGTTGTCCTGACCAGTTTGAAATCCTCAGCCTCGGGTCACGGGCTTGCCGGTGTCCTGGGAGAGCTGCCCAGCACGTCTCTGGGCTACTGGTGGGAATTTCTCTGTCGATGTTGGGGTACTGGTGAGCTTCAAGAGTCCTCCAGGGCCACCACCATCCCCCAGGGATGGCACTGGTAATGGCAGGTAGCTTGTGTCCCACCGTGTCCTGGGTGAAATGGGGGGGCTCTGCCAGCATACGCCGCCTACCGGGTGCCTGCGTGCTGGGGGCACGCAGAGGGCACGGGGTGTCCTTGTGCCTGGGGAACACTCCCGGGGGGCTCTGCAGGCGCTGGCGCTCTCACTTCCCCTCTGCACGAAGGCAACCGGGATTAAATCACTGCTGGTAAAATTAGCAGATGACACACAGGCAGGAGGTGGCAAAACCTGGGCCGGGGAGCAAGGCGGGCTACTGGGGACAGGCCGGGTCATCGCAGAGCTGGGCACAGCCGGTGACCCAAGGTGGCTGCGGCCCCGCACCGGCCAGGGGCTGCTCAGCACCCCTGGGGTCTCTTGCTGCCACCCGCTGCTGGGAGAGGCAATGGGGGCCGAGCGCAGCCGCGGGGCAGGCGGGTGGGCGGCTGCAGGGGTGCCCTGGGAAGAGCTGAAACCCCTGGAGAGCCAGGGTTGGGAGGGGGGATGGTGATCGGCACCTACTAAATTTAGAGCCTGCTCAGGAGAAAAAAAAAAAAAAAAAAAAATCGCAGGCTCCAAATTTAGCTGGTTGCAGCTCCTGTCGAGTGCTGCTCCATCGCGCTGCCGCTGACAACGCCCCTTCAGCCCCGGCGCCCCAATTCGGGCACATCCCGTTGGAGTCCCCAAAGGTGGGGACCCTGCGCCTGGCTGGGAATTGGGGAACCCCGGCGCACCCCAGGACCAGCTGAGTTTTTCATCACCATCTTTATTTGCGGCAAGCCCACAGCAGCCCAGGTGTACACGGCAACACACGCTACGCTACGGACGCCATTTCCATGCAGGCAACCACGGCTACGCACACGGCGGGAGGACGGGGCTGGCACCGGGCTGGGGCTCCCATGGGAAGGGGGGTCCCCAGCGCTTGGGGGTCCCCCAGCACAGCGCCAGCTCGGCAGGGTGCTCGCGCACCGGCACCGGTGCCTGGGGGTGGAGGGGGTGTTTGGGAGCTCCCGCTCCATCCCGCGGCCTTTGGGGGACAAATGGGGCTGAGCCGAGAGACACCGAGGGGGATGGGGGGGGTCAGAGCCTCGAGTGCCCCTCGGCTGCGTGGCGTATTCCTCCCCGGAGCCGGGGGCAGCTGGGCTGGCACCCCAGCCCTGTGGGTCCCCTCCTGGGCTGGAGACCTTTGCACCATTGGACTAAGGAGGTCGTTAGCTGCCAGGCTCGCTGAACGATGGCTTTGGCACGGCGGAGGTGGATCGAAGCTGTGTCCCCCATGGGAGGTGGCAGGGACCGTCTCACTGATCATCAGAAGGGGGATGTCTCTGTCGGAGCCTGTCACTCTTGGCAGCCTGGTGCTGGTGTGTCATCGTCGTGGTGGCCCTGGGCTCCCCGTGCCCCGCGGGACACGTGCCTGAGTGCTCCCCCCTGGCTTTGAGCTCAGATGAGTGCTCCTTGCCCCCAGCGTGCTGCCAGACCCACGGGTGCGGGCACGGGCACGGTGCCCGCTTGCTTCCCCCGGCTCCGCCACCACCGACGGCAAACCACAGCAGAGAGCCCCGAGTGCTGCTCTTTGCCTGGAGCCCAGCAAACCGTGACCGGGTGCAAGGAGCAGGTCTGCGGTGGAAACCGTTGCTGATTCCATACTTTGGGCACTTTCCAACCTGTGCCCTGGGTTAAAACCCCGGGTCGAGGCCGAGCGGGCAGGGAAATGGAGCCAAACCTGCCGCTATAAACGCCGCTGACCTCATGCGTTGTCATCCCATGGATCAAACCCATCACCCCGCCTGCCGGCAAAGCTCTGGAGATGGTTGAGGTTTTTTTCTTTCACCCTCCCCAAGCGGGGGCTGCCGTCGGGGAGGAGCTGGGGAAATGGAGGCTGCTGGTTCACAGGAGCCGGGGCAGCTCCCCCGGGCCTGGCTCCCACACGCTTTCACCTGGCTACTCATTAACGGCCGCCCCGGGTGAGGAGGAGGAGGAGGGTGGATTTATGCACCGCGGATGACGTGTGCCCGTGTACGCAGGTCACGGCTCCGGCGAGCTGCGGCGACCTCTGCGCCCACCCGCCGGGCCCACGCTCGCTCCGCGGTGCAGGGCCCCCTCCTCGCGGCTTCTCGGCCGGCGCTCTCCTGCGAGCGCGTCCCCTTGCAGCACCAGTTCACTCTCGCCCTGCCCAGTGCCGCTGCCGAGGGCAGGAGGAGAGGGAGCTGCGGCAGCGCACCGGAGCCTCCTCCTGTGCCCGGCTGAGGGGCACTCATGGGCTGGAGGCCAGCGGGGGCTCCCCGGGGGCTCCGCCGCCTCCTCCTGTGCCAGCAGGGCCCTACGGCCGCTGTCAGAACCGGCCCCAAGCTAAAGCTTGAACGGGCACACCACAGCACTGTCCCTGCCTGGGGAGGGTGACAAACAGCTCCCTTTCAGCTCACTGTTCACTCTGAAACATAATGATGGCAGCACCCGCTGCACTGCCAGGGTGATGCTATTGAATGGGGACCTGCAGCATGAGGAGGGACTGGGCGCTGGGTCACCGGGGAGGAGAGGGTGGCTTGTCCCAGCCGGGGCTCCCTGCCCTGTGGCAGGGGGCATGGTGGGGACAAGCAGCGGTTTTCCTGCCTGCAGCAACATCCGCAGGGCACACGCCGCTCCCAGCTTGCTCCCAGCGGCACAGGGGCCTCCGCCAGACCTGAGGGAGCTGCCTGGGAGCGGGGGCTGATTCAGGATCCGGGCGCCCTCCCATGCAGGGCCACTGCAGGAGGCAGTGGGTGCCTGCAGAGGCAACCAGCAGCCCTTTCCATGGGCCGGTCCTGCCAACTGCCGGCTCCTGGGAGCGCCATGAAGTGGGGCACACACCCAGACCACCGCCGCCTCTGTGCATTCATCCGTTTTCTGGTCCCTGTCGCATCCTGGAGAGAAGCTGCGTCCTGCGGTCTGTCCCCACGTGCCTGGTGGGGGACACAGGGGTGATGCCACCGAAACCTGCCCGTGCATCCCGGACGGGCTCTGGCAGCCGGCTGGGCGAGGAGAAAAGGAGCGGCCAGGCGGTGAGCAGCGGGCACCCATACAGGCAGGGGGCTGGCAGCAGCGACTGTGAAGCTCTTCAGCTTCGGGGTGGGTCGGGGGGAACCCTGGCCATGCGGAAACAGAGGGGCAGCAGCTCCCCCCCGCTCCCTGCAGCCATCCAGGAGCATCGGAGGCAGCACCGGACACCGCCGGGAGAGCACCGGCCTGGCGAAGCACATGGGGAGACGTGTAAAAAGGCAGGGGGGGGGACACCTCCAAGTGAGGAGAGCTTCTGGATGTCTGTCCTCAGGGTCCCCAGCCCCCGGCAGAGGCTGGCAGGCTTTAGGAGAGTGGAAAGTCCACGTGGAAGGAGGTGCTGTGGGCGCAGCCGTGGGGATAGCCAGCAGAGAAGGGAGGTGGTGCTCGTGTCCAAGCCGGGCTCATAAAAAGAAGGTGACCCCCCAACCTCCCCCAAAATTTGCTAAATAAATACATAAATACGAACACGAAGCCCAGAGCCGCGGCGCAGGTGTTTCCCAGGGTTGGCAGCTCCTCCCCAAATCCCTTTTTTGCCATGTCCACATCAAACCACGGTCTCTTCCCGTCCACCCCGCGCTTGTCCCTGCGGCCCAGGCACCGTCTGTCCCCAGCCTGTCCCACGCCTCGCGGGTCCCTGGGCTGGCAGCGAAGGCTTAAAACCCATCCCAGAAGTGGTAGCCGAGGGCAAGGCAAAGACGGTCTCGTCTAGGCTAAGAAAATAAATAACTTCTCCAATGTGCGAGGGTTGGTGGACAGAAAGCCAGTGCAGCAAAGCATCAAGTGTCCTTCAAGAGGATTAAAAATAAATAAGTGAAGCTTGGCGTTTCCTCGCGAGCACGTTCATTTGCAGCTCTGCCGGGGTGGGTGGGGGGGAGGTATTTAAATAAAGGGAAAAAACCCCCAGTCCTAGCGCTGCTCCGGCAAACGCACTCCCCACGCCGGCCTGCCTTCGCCCACCGCTTCCATCCTGGCTGGAGAAGACGCTTGTGGTGGTTGGGAAGGAGCCTCCAACACTTTCCCAGGACAAATCATCCCTTCCGGGCTTGGGGGGGTGTTTTCTCTCCCTGACGCAGAGCGGGGATTTGGGGACGCCCCGCAGCGGATGGGTGTCCGGGACGCTGGGTGCCTCTGGGCTGCGGCTCCTTGCACGCTGCTTAATCTCGAGTTCGGTTTCTCCTCTTCAGGAAAAAGAAGCTGCTCTTCTGGGGAGGGCCCAGCAGCATCGGCACTTGGCTTTTATGTGTAATTTTGACCTAAAAAGAAGTGAAGAACCCAGCTCAGTATGGGGCTCCCAGGCTCTGAGCCCCCCTGGGCATCTCCCAGCCCAGGGACCCGAGCAAGCCGGGAGCAGCTCAGCACCCAGCACGGGGGCGAGGAGCCGCTGCTGCCCCCCAGCTGGGTCGTTAAAGGCTTTGCTGCTTCGGAATCACATCCAGGCAGCGCTGGGACGGGCAGAGGATTCCTCCTCCAGGCAAGCTGCCTGCCGGATGGCGGGGGTCCCCCACTGCAGCCCCCCACGAAGGGATGCTGCTGCGCCCACCTGCCTGGCAGGGGACGAGCACGTCCCTGTCCCCATGGCTCCTGCGATGGCTTTCTGCAAGCTCGGGGCTGGCATGGGCGCAGACAGAAGTCGCAGGTGGCCGGGCTCTGCGGCCACCCACCAGCAAGCGCAGGAGCCTCCCTCCAAGGCTTTGCCGTGCTGCACGGGGAGCCGAGGCTGCCCACCCTGCTGCCAGCCCCTGCCCGCCCCGTCCCACCCTGCTGCCAGCCCCTGCCCGCCCTGGCTGCCCGCGGCAGAGCTGCCCCCTCCCCGGGGACTCACGGTGCAGGACGGCTGCATCCAGGGCTCCCCGTCCACCTGCATGGGCAGCAGCTTGGACGTCCTGCAAGGCACAAAGAGAGGGAACACAGGGTGACACAGGCGTCAGCTTTCGCCGTCGGTCGGACGCTCAGCTGGGATGGGGACAAATACCTGATGGTGACAGACGAACACTGGGCCAGTCTCTTCCCAGCGCTCTTCAGCCCCGTGTAGATCTGCCCCATCTCCATCGCACCCTCCAGCCCCACCACCTCCAGGAGGTGGTCGCTGAGGTCTGCAAGAGAGAGAGATCCGAGTCGGTCCCCCGTCCCCGGGGATCCCCTGCCTTCCACCATCATCCAAAACACCAGGGCCAGCACAGTGGGGCTGGCGGCACGATAGGGATGTGTCACGATGTCCCCCGCGCCCCGAGACCGCCGAGCTGGGCGTTTGCAGCACTGGGCAATGCTGCTGCCCAAAATCCCTGGAGCAAAAATACTCCTTATCTGAAACAGCACCCGGTCCTGTGCAGCTGCAGGGTGGCAGCCCCGATCCCCACCACCTCTTTGACTGCCTGTTTGCAGTGTTGTATGAAACGGCAACCTGGGTGCCCTGGGGTGCTGCGATCCCCCAGGAGCTGGGATGCGCGGGGGAATCCTCCCCGGGAGGGATCTGCCCAAAATCCCAGGGCATCGCCCCTTTTTCCAGCTCCTCCTGCTCTTCTGGGCCGCCAGCAAAGGTGCCTGACACCGGGGCAACTCGCTCTGTCTCTCATTCCCTTCAGGGTCCTCTTTCACCCCTGGTGGACCCCCCCCCAGGAGAAGCCCCCCAAGTCCCCCAACGCCCTCCTCCCCACCTGCAAGTAGGAATGTACCCAGGGGACTGACCCCGCTGCCTCTCGCCACCTTTGGCACCGGCCTTTGCTCTGCCCCGCTCCCCGCTGCCTGTTCCCACGAGCTTGCCAGGCGAGGGACAGCGGTGACAGCCTGGGGACGGATGGTGACACCGGTGACAGCCTGGGACGGATGGTGACACCGGTGACAGCCTGGGAGGGATGGTGACACCGCCGTCCTGGCAGCCACGCTGCAAGGGGGCTGTTTCCCACCCCAGCCCCGGGGCTGCGGGAGGTGCCCGGGTGGCAAATACGGGCACTTTGTCTATTTTGCTGGCTGCTTTCTAACCCACCGCTCGCTGCTGGGGAACCCTGCCAGCACTTTGGGCTGCCTGCACCCTGCCCGTGCCCGCGGGGATGGCTCCGCTGGCCGCAGCAGCGGGTGCGAGGCACCGGCCGGGCACAGCATGGGTACCGTGCTGTTCCCGAAACCTCCCAGCCAGGCTGGCAGCGCTGCGGCAGAGCCTGGGAAGATGCTTACAAAAGCCATCGGTGCCAGCGCTGCAGCTCCGCTTCCGACTCCTCCTCTGCAGCAGCGGGCGCCCGGCCCTGCAGCGGCTGCCTGCCAGCCCCGCAGGGTGCCAGGGCTGCCCAGCCTCACGCCTGCAGGTAACGGGTCCCATCCAGGCACCCCCCGAGCCGTGACCCCCGGAGGGTGGGGGGAAGGGGTGGCTGGCAGGGTGCAGGAGCCACGTCCCCTCTGGCCACCACAGGGGTGGCATTACCAGCCCTGAGAAATGCGGTGCTGGGCCATACCCTGGCGGGCAGAGCCAGCCGCCTTCACCAGCTTAAACAGATTGTTCTTGGGGTCACCCTGGCACCCCAAAAGACAGCGAGCCGATAGCAACCCCTCCAGTGCTATTGCTCCAGCGCCACGTGCACTGAGCCGCAGCCAGAACCGGCGGCCGCCCAGCTCCCCCGTGCTAACCCCGCGCACCCCACAAACCCCCATCGCCGCCGGGCCCCGCCGCTCACCCTGCACGCAGAACTTGAGCTCCTTGGCGTCGGTGACCACCGTGGCGTGCAGCTTCTCCGGCGCTTTCTTGCCCAGCCGGTTGTAACCGCGCTGCTTCTTGGTCTCGCCCCAGAGGTTGGAGCCGCCGTACATGCTGGGGATGTTGAGGACGGCGATGCCCTCCAGGGACGCGTTGCTCAGGTCTAGCAGGGTCCCGTCGCACTGCCGGGCACACGGGCAGCGTCAGGCGGGGGGTCGGGGGGTTGGTGCCTGGCACCGTGGAGCCCAGCCTCCTCTCCCCGCGCGTGGCGTGCCGCCCGACGGTCCCCAGACCAAACCTGCCCCAGGGTGGCACGGGCAGCCCCGGGGCGGTTGGGGCTGGAGGTGCAAACAAATACCCCCCGGCTTTGCTTTTCTAGGGCTGACAACCACCACCTCCCTTTCCTTGTGCTGCTTTCCCCTCTGTTCCGATAGGAATTTTACTACACGTCTGAGGTGGCAGTTTCGAAAAGCGAATTTGCTACGGGACCACATAAAACCTCGGCTGGGCTCAGTGCTGCGACCCAAAACGGGATGCAAGACCACCTCGGTCCTGGAGCGATCTCCATCCAAGCATCTCCAGCAGACGCTTCCCCACCTCCCCTTGTTCACATTGACCCCAAAGGATCAGAAAGTTTGCCTGCTCAAAAACTCACTCAAACCAGTTTGTCTACAAGTGCAATTTGGAAACTAGAAATGAGGCTGGAAGGAAATGATAGGAAAGGTGTCAGAGGGAAAAACGTCAGGTTTTGGAGAGAAAACTGCAAGGCAGCGCACGGAACTGGCATCCCGGGCTTCGCTGTCGTACAGCAGGACTGTACAGCTGAAAATTCCCTCTAAAAGGTAAAACATCTGTTGCCTGCAGCTTTCCCGCAGGACTGGAAGCAGCAGCCATGGAAATGCATTTCTTAACTTCAGGTCTTCTCACTCTCACGCTACCCAGACGACGCTGGATCCCCTCTCTAGATACCTCTGGAGGAAGCAGCCGCTTTCCCTTCAACTGTATTTTCTTAGAGCATTTGTATTTTCCTTTACGCATCTCCTGTCTCCCTGCCACGCCACGCTTCAGCAAACACCAGCACATTTTTTTCCTCGCATTTTGGTGATGCGATGGCATTTCTGCCCTCTCTTGCTTTGCCGAGAGGAATGTGAATGGGCTGATGAACCCCCGCTGCTGCTTTGACTCCAGTTGTTTTCCTCTAGCAAAGAGTGAAGGTCTCGAGCTTATTTTTAAGACCCTGTTGGTAAGCGCCGAGGATGCCGGCCGCATGTACGCGGAGCCGGGCGCGCACACGAGCAAGCATCTCTGTACATTCAGATCTGCTCTGCCTCCCCTGATGCTCTAAGATCTTATTTTTAGCCTCGTGTTGAAAGCAAAAGGCAGGAATCTTCTGGTTTGGGAGTGAGGAGCTGTCTTTCCGAGGCTTGTAAAGGATGTAAATCCTTTAGTTCTCAACACATTTTGATTTGTAGGAAGAGACCCTCATGCTCTGAGCAGCGGATACCGAGCGAGAGGGCTCCGATTCCTCGCGGGATGGACAACACATCCCACGCCTGGCCGAGCCCGGCGTCGCCCCTGACTGCAGGCACCTTTCCCACCCGGCGGCGGTGGGATGGGAGCGAGTCGACTGCCCGGCTCTGCCCAGGCTGCAGGATTTCGGGGGATGCTGCGGGAGCCCGTTCCTGCCCGGGGGCATGCGGAGCGGGCAGGAGCACGGCTGCCCACGCCTGCCCACACACACGTGTGCAGGGAGCGATTTCTCCCGGCGTAGCCCTCCCCTGTTAGCGTGCCAGCGAGCTACAATGGGCTCTTTGAGCAGGGGCAGCTGACGGCGCGCTGGCAGCGATACTGGAAGTAGAAATTTGCAGCTGGGGAAAAAAGCAAATTCATTTCCAGGAGCTGTAGGGGAACGAGTGCCAATTTCCAAAACAAAACTGCCATTTCTCTGCAAGGCTGACAGTTGCCTGGGAGCCGGAGGGAGGACAGGCTGCCGCTTTCAACTTCAAATACTGCGGGATTAACGCTTTCCTGCCGGCGCGGCGCAGCCGGTGCCAACGTGCGCTTGGCGGGGAGCGCACCGGCAGCATGCGGGGCACCTTGTGAGAAGCGAGGGGCACCTCGCGCCCATCCCTGGCAGCATTGAACCCCACAGACACGGACTTTATCTTCCCCGGGACGCTGGTGCGCGGCCGGTGAGGGGGACAAGATGGCCGTAGCCCTGCTCCTGCCCCTTCCCACCGGCTGCCGAGGGCACAGCTACCCGCTTCGGGCTTTGGGAAGGGCTGAAACTCCCCGCCTAGAAACAGGCTTCAAAGTCCCTCTGCCCACGGCCGCACGTGCCGCCCCGCCAGCTCCCCAGCCTCTGCCCACTGCCAGCGACCCTGCGCCCACCGCCTGGTCCAACTCACACCAGCCCTTTGCAGCAAGCGATGGGTTTTTCCCCTCGCCCTCAAGCCTGACTTATAAAAGGGTCGTTTATCCACAGATAAGGAGGGGCGGAAGTTTACAGCAAAGCGCAAACCCCCCAGCGCGAGCGGAGAAACGACAACGCTCTTAGCAACGGCGGGCCCTCCTCCCCGCTATAATTAAAGGCTGTTTCCATGTCATCCAACGAGGGCTGGGAGCAGCTACGGAGTTTACAGAGAGAATATTCCAGGCACGCTCTCGAATACAGCTGGAAGGGGGGGGAAAAATACAGGGCTATTCTTCTGCCTGCAGCTGGCCGGCTTTGCAGCAAGCGCCGCACGGTGGAAGAGTGGGTCCTGCCAGCCACCGCATCCTCCTGCCGCCGTCAGGGGTCAACGCTGCCGCACACCCTCTCCCCAAGCAGCCAAAAGCCCTCTCCGAGGGACCCATGGGTGACATCTCCCAAAAAGCCTTTGTGCCGTGGCTGGAGTCAGGGACCGTCCCGGGAAACCCACCTCCACCTCGACGTAGTCATGGAGCTTCTTGCAGGTGGCTGCAAAGGTCTCCGATGTCCCGAATTCGAAGTACCACAGCTTGTTCTTCATCCTGGGGCACAGAGAGGTGTCAGCACCCCGCTCGGGAGCAGTGCCTCACCCCAGCCGCCCCCAGCCCAGCCGGCGGCAGGATGGGCTGCCAGAGCCTTTCTGGAGCTGTCGTGATAGGGGCACGAGCCACCGATGGGGACACGAGCCGCCGTGGGGAGGGACTGCCGGCGTCACGGCCCCAGGGAGCTGTGCTGTGGGACTGGGGGTGGCTCAGGCGGACCTGGCTCTTGAGACCCTGCGGAGGGGAAGGATGCGGGTGCTGGGTGGTCCCTCAGCGCGGCTCTCAGCAGAGCTGAGCGTGGGCTCTCATCTCTTAACGGGGCTGCTGGGGACGGGGTATCCCACAGAGGGGATGTCCCCCACCTCAGCACCCTGCCTCGCACTCTCCCGGCACCCTGCCAGGCAGCCCCTGACCACTGCTCATCCCCCGCATCGATCGCTGCGCCAGGCTTCGAGGAGGAGCCGTAAGCCGAGGGGAGCTGAATTTCAGAGCCACTTTGGTCCGTTCGGGGTTCTTCTAGCAGGTATTTCTGAACTTGGGGCGGGGGGTCACAAGCCACGGCTCCTGCTGCCGTCACGCCATTTCCATGCACCCCAAGCACAGCGGGAGCGAGCTGCGACCTGCTGCCTGCCCTGCCCTCGCTGCCTGGCCTGCTCCTGCCAGTCCTGGAATTCGGTGCTAATTATAAAGCATGAATGAACAGAATTGGGTGCGCGGCCAAGTTCGAGCAGCCTGCCACACTGCACGGGGCCTGAAGGAGCACTCCGGACCCCCGCCATGCCTGGCTCCTGCCCCCCGGCCATGCCTGGCGGGTCCCCTGCCCATCCCCTAAGGTTGGCCAAACACCGCGCCGTCTCCTCGGGGCTGCTGCCAGTCCCACGGGGAGAGGGGCGAGAGGAGCCCGGCGGGAGGGGAGCAGGCTCCGGCACGTCCCCTCGGCGCGGTACCCCCCGCACCCAGCTTTCGGGGGGGACCACAGGCAGCCCTTACCTGCTGTTGAATTTCTCGGGGTGCTTTTCTCGCATGACGTGGAAGCGGTGGGCGATGGAGGCGTCCTGCGGGGAGGGGGAGCGCAGAGACGTCGGCGGCGCAGCAGGGAAGCAGAAATCCCCCTCTGCGCCCCACCGGCATGCACCAGGGTAAGAGGGCTCAGCTCTTTGCCCTCGCCGCCAGCCCCATGGCACAGGGGCACAGCGCGGGGGCTGCGCCAAGGCCAGGGAGGCACATTCAGCCAGGCTGCTCGCAGAGCGTTGAACGGGCTCGTTAAGCAAGACGTAATTAGTGCGCTTGGCCTCCTTCCCTCATCACAGGGGCTCTGCATGGAGGTGATGCTGAGGGAAGGAGGAAGGGCTACCAGCGGGGCAGCGGGGCTCTGGGGACACCCCGGGACCCTGCACCCCGACAGCTCCCCTGGCAGGGTGGCAGCTCTCCTGAAACCCATTGCAACCTCTCCTAAGAGGTGTGGGGGGTGTTTAAGCCTGACTCGGAAGCTGTCACCAAATGCCACCTGCAGTGACATCGCCTGGCATTAGCAGGAGCTAATGTGAAACTAGAAGCATCCAGCAGTGCTGCCGGGTGGGTGACCCACGCCGTGGTGGTACCACTCGGGCAGTCATGGCCCAGGACAAAAATGCTGCAAGCCCCTGGGAAAAGAACCACTTTCCACTTTGCTGTTCCCCCAAAGCCCTACGGCTCCCGGGATCGACCCCCGGGGCTGGGGAAAGCCCCTGTGGCACAGGGCTGCCATCCTCCCTGGGCTCCCTAACCCTCCCTGCGTTAGGAAAACATGGGGGAATGCAGGTCCGAGCACCAAAGCGGGGCTTTGCTGATGGGTGCCGTCTTGGCAAAAGCTTCAGGTGGGGCGTCCAGCAGATCTCAACCCATCCCTGACACCCCAAACTCCCCTGAACCTCATTTAAGCTCCTTGCACACTTGCTCTTGCAACATTCCCGGCTGGGAAGAAAGAGATTCCATGCCTGTTTATGCATTTAAGTGCTGTCGTTACAAATGAGAATAAAACCAGAAAAACAATGCCAGGGAGGTCGGGAACACGAGCAAGGAAGAGCAGGGAAGGAGAGTCCCTGGCTTGGGCGACTCAAGCTCAACTGTAGAGTTTCACCAAACTTAGGAAGGCTTTTATGGTCTCTGAAGAACACCACCAGGAATCAGCCCCTGCTCCTGGGAATTAACTCGGGGCTGGCTTGGAAGAGGGCTAAGGATGAGTCTAGGAGGAGACAGGGAGGGCAGCGTGGGGGCCTGGCATCTTCGAGTGCACCCGTCAGGCTGGATCGCTCCAGCGACTTCATGGCAGGAATCCGCTGATCCAGCTGGGTTTGAGGCTGCGGCTGTGCTGGGGACCCAGGTGACAGCTCCTGCGCTCCGCTGGCCTCCGGAGCTCTTCCCTTGGCTTTGTCATGGCCGAGTGGCTCCAATGGGCATGGCACAGTCTGGGCACCGATTCCTAGCCCTGCGCTGTGCTGCTCTCTCCAGCTAAAACGCGGGTGTGCTGTGCCCTGGGCTGCCCTCAGCACCCATCCCGGCCCCGCGGTACTCACCACCCCGATGGAGAAGTAATTGTTGATGATGGTGGACGGGACAGGGTCGCCGTTGGCCTCTCTGTCACTGGGAATGACGTCTATCTGCCAGCGGTCCAGCATCACCTCCGTGCTGTGCTCGATGTCTTTCAGGACCTTCATCAGGTTGCCTCCTTCATAGCCTGTAAGGGAAAGAAGGTGGGCGTCGGAGGAGGATGAAGGAGGATGAAGGGGAGCGTGGCCATGTCACGTGGGGCTGGAGGTAGCTGGGTGCCCAGCACCCGGGGCAGCCTGGGGCTCCTGCTGCCGCACCAGCGAGATGCCCAGCTCGCCCTTGCAGCGGTGGCAGAGATTTCAGCTAACGGCACGGCTCTCCCAGATGAAAAAGGTTGTTGGCCAGGACCTGGCTGATCTGGGTTTAGAAAGCAGCAGCTGCTTTTTTTGGAAGGGGTTAGAAGCACCATCAGGAGGCACCAGGGCTGAGATGCATCCCCGAGCTTCGTCCCAAGAGCCCAGGAACCCTCCCTCCCCCAAGGACAGCACCCACCCAGCCGCACCGGACGGTCCCCGCGGGCCGGCCACCCCCCGAGCGATGCTCGCCCGGCCTCACCTCCTCCCCAGCGCAGGCACCGGGCCAGGTCATTGCCCGTTCCCAGGGGCAGGACGGCCACCGGCGGGTGCTTCACCAGGTTCGCCTTGTCTGCAATTCAAGCAGAAAGAGGTTTGGGGCTGAAAAGGTTCGTTCCCTGCTCCTCTCCATATCCCTCCTCGGCCGGCAGCCCGGGGGCGATGCTGTTGGCAGGACCCCCCCGGCTCTCGCCGGGGGAATATCGGGAACGCGTGGCAGATCGCCGAGGCAGATCGCTCTGCGGGAGCACGGCCGCCCCTTGCTCACCTATGCAGTCCAGGATCCAGCCCACCGTGCCGTCCCCTCCGCAGGCCAGGACGCGGAAATCTGGAGTGTCCCGAAAGAAGCTCAGCCTGGGGAAAGCCAGGAGAGACAAGGGGTGACGTGGGAGAGCAGGGGCCGGCGGGAGGGGGCAGAGGATCGGCCGCAGCGTCTCCGTACCCCGGCGCGGGCCCGCCGCGGTCCAGGTTGTACACTTGGCGCGGGTTGAGCAGGTAGTGAAACTTCCGAAGGACCCTAGGAAAAGAGAGGCGTGAGGGACGCCCCGGCTCCTTCGGGAGAGGTGCCAGGGCAACCCAAGGGAGCGGCAGCCCCCAACCCCAGGGGGATGCTCTCCCCGGGCAGGACCCCACCTACCGCTCCCCTTGCCTTCCTCCGCTCTTGGGGTTCACAAGCACCAGGAGGGGGTGCGTCCCGGGCCGGGGGCTGATCTGGAGGGCAGAAAGCGCAGCTGCGAACGCCCGGCCGCTGCGGGGCTCGGCGCGCACCCGCAGCAGAGCTCGCTGGCAGCCCGGCGCGGGAACCTACCTGCAGACCTTGCCCGTCCACCGTGGTGGAATTGAACTTGAAGCCCTGGTTGTCCTCAGGGCTGGTGCTGGCAGGGGAGTCGCTCTCTGATCTCCGGCAGTGGGACTGCCTGTCCTTTGGGGAACAGAGGCGCGGATGCGCACGCCGCCCCGAGAAGGCAGCGCCGGCAGCCGGGGGAGGCAGGTCGGCCGCGGCGATGCCCTGCCGGGTCCCCCCCGCCCGGCAGCAAGGAGCGGGGCGCTTACCAGGACGACGGGGCAGATGTAGGAAGGCAGCAAGATGTGATCCCGCAGCGGGCCCCCGTCGCACTCCGGCTTCACGTGGGAGGCACATTTGTTGTGGAGCTGGAGGGGGCGGGAGGAAGGGACGTCGGGCGGGGGACAGCGGGCCATTTGTGAGCCTCTCCTCCCCCGGGGCCGGCCGTGCGGGGTGCGCTGTGGGGTGCACCCCAGGCCCCCCCGCGCCCGTGTACTCACAGTGACTTGGCACCAGACGCAGTGCAAGCCGGTGATGCCCTGGTAGCACTTGATGCTCTTGTGGCATCTGTCGCACTTGACGGGGGAATTGCCCTCGACCCAGGTGTGCTGCATCACCTGCAAGGCATGCGGGGGGGCACTGCAGGCGCAGCACCCACGGGTGTCTCCTCTCCACTAAGGGCTGTCGCCGTGATGTCGGAGGGTGGCCCATCACGCAGGGATGCTGACGGGCGCTGCCCTTTCCAAACCAGCCCCTCACACGTCCGCCTTCCCTCCCTCCTGCTCCGTGCAGCGCATCAGGGACACCCATCCCCCACCCAGAGCTGCAGCAAACCTCCGGGCCAGGGTCCTGCGGGTCACCGGGGGCTGGGACCCACCCTGCTGGGCTCTGGATGCTGGGAATACCCACGAGCTGCTGCCAGGACCCGAGGGGCAAATCCCAGGGGAAAAAGCCATGGGAGACCAGGGCAGGAGACCGAGGGGCCAACTTCTGGCGGCAGTGCTGCCTCTGGGAGGGCTCCACGGGAGACACGCTGGCTCAGAAACACGCTGGGCGCCTACTCACGCTCGTATTTCTCTTGGATTTCACGTAGGTGCTGATGCAGGAGGCGATATCTTTGGACACACACCTCTCATGGACGGTGTACTTGCAGACTGGCGGGAGAGAAGAAGGTGGTGAGCATCACCCCCTGGTACGGGCGCTGCCCCCTCCCCCTTCCCCCTGCAGCACCCACAGGGCTCAGCACCGATGGGGGCCAGTCCCCCCTCCTCAGGGCGCTGAGATGGGGCGGGAGCCGCCGGCCTGGGGGTGTGGGGGGCCGTGGCGGGGCCGGGACTCACAGGAGCAGCAGAGGCCCTGCTTGCGGACCCCCAGCAGCATGGTGCGGCAGAAGTTGCAGTAGGCGGGTTTCTTGAAGTGCTTCAGCCTCCAGGCATGCTGCCCGTCGTCCTTCACGTTCTGCAGGGCAGGAGGGCGCGGGGCGAGGGGGGTCACTCCCCCGCCCGGGGTCCCAGCCCACCACTTTTATCAGCTTTTCGTCCCATAAAAGTCCCTGTGTGTCTGTAGGAGTTCCCTCCCAGCAGGACCACGGGCTCCCCTTGCTCCCCTTCTCCCCGGTGTCCCTCAAGCACCCCTGCCACCACACACCCCCGCACCCCGGGCATGTCCGGCTCCTGGCACTCCTGGCACCGAGCTCCGGCTCCCCACGGCCCCTCGGCACAGCCCGGCTGCAGGGATGCTCTGCCGGTGGCCGAGGGGAAGGAGGTGACTCCACATCTGGGGCCAGGCCACCACCACCATGGGGTGACCAAAGCAAGCCTCTCGCATCTGGGTCCAGGCACAAGCACTTTGCAGGAGCCACTTAAAATTCCCCGTTTTCTTGAATTTTCCTGCCAGAAAACCTGCCGCCCCCGCGTCTCCGTGGGAAGCAAACACCACGATGGGCCTTGAGGAGCAAAAACCTGGATTTTCCCTGCAAACTATTACCTGATGGCCAGGGGTGCACCTCGATGAAACGAAGCCCAAAAGGATGAAAAAACAACACAGGGAAATAAGGGGGGTCCCAAACCTCCCCACCTCTGCTCTTTGAAGCTCACCCCAGGATAGGAGCTGGCATTTTAGGTGCTCATCTTCTTTTTGGATTAAATATTCATCGAACCGGAGCGCGCTCCGATCCCAAGGAGCGAGCCCAGCCTGCCTGGGCACGGCAGCTGGCAACGACCGCAGCTCAAAACTTGAGCTTGGGAAGATTTGGGGGGGCGAAGGCTGCTCAGCAGAGGCAGGGCGGGGGGGTCTGCAGGGGCGGGGGAGCTGGGGACCGGCATGGGGCTGTGCGGTGCCGGACGGGCGTGCGGCGCATTGCTGGGGGTAGGGTGCCCTCCCGTGGTCCCTGCGCACCCTCCACCACCGCCCTCCTCTCCCGCTGCCGCCAGCCCCGGGCTTTCCTCGCCAGCCCCGGGCTTTCCTCGCCAGCCCCGGGCTTTCCTCGGGGCGGCTGGATGTGGCCAAAGCAGGTCCCGGGGCGGGCACTCACCGTCTCCATCCCCAGGAGGACCAGCAAGGGGATGGTGGTCATGCCGCCCCGGATCCACTCCTCCAGCGTCACCGTCCCATCATGGTCGTAGTCGATCTCCTCCATCATCGCCTTTAAGATCTGGAGGAGGGAGACACGCGGTGACACGGCGATGGGCGCCCGTGAACCGTGGCTGCCGGCTCCGGCCAAGACCCCCCGCGGCCCCCCGGGCTGCCCCAGGCCCGGCACTCACGGGCTTCAGCTCGGTGGAGTCCCACTCCAGGTACTCGGCCACGTGCACCATCTGGTTGATGATACGATCCAGCTCCTGAGCACAGAAAGACGACGGCGCCCGGCGCTTAGGGACGCCTTCGGGCACAAGTGGCGTGTCCAGCCTCACGCCCCCCAACCGGGGACGTATCAGGTCTATGTCCCGATACGCCCAAGGCCACCCCGGGCCCCCGCCTGCAGTGACACCCCACTTCTCGGTGGGTGCTGGGTGCTGCTTTCTCCTCTGAAAATCTGCCAGAAAATCGGCAGTGGGTTTTCCCTTGGAAAAACTTACTCTGATAAAACAGATTTTTATTTGCAATGGGTTTCAAGGGAGATACCCAAAGGACAAAGATAAAACGTCCTGGGGGGGGGGAGCGTTGTGCACAATTTTTCCTTTTCTGAAACACTGTGACCTGACGTAGAGCTACAGTTACCGGTGGGTGCATTTTCTGGAGCTGCTGCTGGATGCTGCAGCGCTGCTGCGCATCCCCCAGCCCCGCCGTCCGGCCCCGCAGCAAATGCCGCTCCCTTCCTCCTCCCTTCCCGTATCCCTGTTTAGCTCGGAGCGCCTCGCCGGGGGAGCAGGCGTCCCAACAGGGCCCTGCGCGCCTCCCGCCCCCCCCGCGGCCCCGGCTTTCTCCCCCGAGGGAAGGCTCACCGAGCTGTCCAGGAGGCCGTTTCCATCGGTATCGTAGAGGCGAAACATAACTGGAGGGAGAAGCGAAGGCGGCTGCCGGTTAGAGCCCAGCCCGGGGCACGCCGGGCAGCCGGCGCGCGGTGCCGGGGCTGCGGGACGGGAGCAGGGCTGCGCCGGCTCAGCGCGGGCAAGACGTGACCCGAGCCCGCGCCGGGCCGCAGGGCGTTGGTGTGAAGGCGCGGCCCCCCCCCGGCTGCCCCCCTGCAGAGCCGGGCGCCAGCAGGAGCAGAGGGGCGAGGCTGGGCGGGGCCGTGTTCGGGCACTAACCCACCCGGGAGCCGGAGCCGGCCCTTCCCAAGCGGTTTTCATGTTTCAGCATTAAAACGCTCCTCCGCGGGTGAACCCCCCAGGCGAGGCCTCCCGCCGCCGGCCCCCCCTCCCCGCGGCCTGGCCGTGAGCCCGGTGTCCCACTTACACTCCAGCTTGTCCTCCGCCCGTCCCCTCTCCAGCAGGGACAGGTAGCAGACGATGTCCTTCAGGTGGACCACCTGGGCCAGGGGGGCGGGGGGCGCGGGGGGGGCGGCTCTCAGGGAGCTGTGGCTCTTCCGCAGGCTGAAGGGTAACCTCCTCTCGCCGCTCCTCGTGCCTGCGGGCAGGGAGGGAGGAGGGAGGCCATGAAGAGGGGGGACAAGGAGCCGGCCCCAGCTGGGACACGGGGCTGGCAGCGCGTGAACACCAGGGCAGGGGGCCATTCGGCGTGGGGCAGGCGAGGTGCGGAGGACGCGGGGCTGGGTGCCATCGCGGGAGCAGGGCTGGGCACACAAAGGGGACGCGGGGCTGGGTGCCATCGCGGGAGCAGGGCTGGGCACACAAAGGGGACGTGGGGCTGGGTGCCATCGCGGGAGCAGGGCTGGGCACACAAAGGGGACGCGGGGCTGGGTGCCATCGCGGGAGCAGGGCTGGGCACACAAAGGGGACGTGGGGCTGGGTGCCATCGCGGGAGCAGGGCTGGGCACACAAAGGGGACGCGGGGCTGGGTGCCATCGCGGGAGCAGGGCTGGGCAGACAAACGGGACGCGGGGCTGGGTGCCATCGCGGGAGCAGGGCTGGGCAGACAAACGGGACGCGGGGCTGGGTGCCATCGCGGGAGCAGGGCTGGGCACACAAAGGGGACACGGGGCTGGGTGCCATTGCAGGAGCAGGGCTGGGCACACAAAGGGGACGCGGGGCTGGGTGCCATCGCGGGAGCAGGGCTGGGCACACAAAGGGGACGCGGGGCTGGGTGCCATCACGGGAGCAGGGCTGGGCACACAAAGGGGACGCGGGGCTGGGTGCCATCGCGGGAGCAGGGCTGGGCAGATGAACGGGACGTGGGGCTGGGTGCCATCGCGGGAGCAGGGCTGGGCACACAAAGGGGACGCGGGGCTGGGTGCCATCGCAGGAGCAGGGCTGGGCACACAAAGGGGACGTGGGGCTGGGTGCCATCGCGGGAGCAGGGCTGGGCACACAAAGGGGACGCGGGGCTGGGTGCCATCACGGGAGCAAGGCTGGGCACACAAAGGGGACGCGGGGCTGGGTGCCATCGCGGGAGCAGGGCTGGGCACACAAAGGGGAAGCGGGGCTGGGTGCCATCGCAGGAGCAGGGCTGGGCACACAAAGGGGATGCGGGGCTGGGTGCCATCGCGGGAGCAGGGCTGGGCAGATGAACGGGACGCGGGGCTGGGTGCCATCGCGGGAGCAGGGCTGGGCACACAAAGGGGACGCGGGGCTGGGTGCCATCGCGGGAGCAGGGCTGGGCAGATGAACGGGACGCGGGGCTGGGTGCCATCACGGGAGCAGGGCTGGGCACACAAAGGGGACGCGGGGCTGGGTGCCATCACGGGAGCAAGGCTGGGCACACAAAGGGGACGCGGGGCTGGGTGCCATCGCGGGAGCAGGGCTGGGCACACAAAGGGGACGCGGGGCTGGGTGCCATCGCAGGAGCAGGGCTGGGCACACAAAGGGGATGCGGGGCTGGGTGCCATCGCTGGAGCAGGGCTGGGCAGATGAACGGGACGCGGGGCTGGGTGCCATCGCGGGAGCAGGGCTGGGCAGACAAAGGGGACGCGGGGCTGGGTGCCATCGCGGGAGCAGGGCTGGGCAGATGAACGGGACGCGGGGCTGGGTGCCATCACGGGAGCAGGGCTGGGCACACAAAGGGGACACGGGGCTGGGTGCCATCGCAGGAGCAGGGCTGGGCAGAGAAACGGGCCACAGGGCTGGGTGCCATCACAGGAGCAGGGCTGAACACTGCCAGTTGGTCCCTGGGGTGCAGACCCTCGCACCTCCGGCCCTGCGGGTGCGGGCGGGATGAGCGGTGGGAGCCCACGGGGACATGCCCTGCCGGGGACAAGCACCCAGCCAGAAGGAGCGACAAGCTCGGCTGGTGGCGGGGCGGCTCACTGGGGTGCCGGGAGAGCCCACGCTCGCGGCTGCCCGCACCGGTGGCAGCCTTCAGCAGATGGCTGCTCCTGGCAGAGGGGCCCTTCCCAGCACTCCCCTCGTCGGTGGCTGGCAGGAGCTTGGCTGGAGGCAGCCGTGAGTCACCGCTCCGATCCCCCCTGGCTAGGAGCTGCTGCCAGGTAATTAAGACATTGACCGGCAGGGGCTCTGCGGGATGGGATCGGCAGGTTAAGTTTGCAAAGCAAAGGTGTCAAGACGCCAGGAACCCATCGAGTTTGCAAGGTCACCGCCACCGCGCTGGGGACCTGACCAGCTGCACCGCCGGGGCAAGATGGGGCTCCGTGGCTTGGAAACCGGGGAAGGGCTTATCTCTGCCCGTGTCCCCCGTGGAGCCCCAGCCAAGCTCACCTGGCGACTGAGGGCTGAGCAGGGACCCGGAGGAGATCTTCGAAGAGCCCGAGGAGTTGTGAGCAGAAGGGGTGCCGGTGGTGGACTTCTGGGAGGATGACCTGGACCAGCTGGGGGAGGTGTTGGGGATCGATGCTGGGGTGAGGGACGCTGGCTGCAGCTCAGCCACGTTGCTGTGGGAGCTCTTGGGCTCGGGGGTGTGTCGTCCCAGGGCACTTAGGAGCGTTTTCCCATTGATCCCTGCAAAGCAGACATACGCCCGTGGGCAGCGTGACACCAGGGTGCCTGTGCCCAGCAAACCCCTTCCTCCAGGAGCCCCATCTGGGTGCTGGTCGCTCACCCTGGGTCCTTTTTCCTGGCATCTCAGCCCCAGGGCTCTCCGAGGGGCACCGCGGGCAGCCCCTCACCCTCCTGCCTGGCCCAGTGGCTCCCAGCAGCACTCCCATCCCCAGGTGCCGGCCACCACGGAGCTCAGGACCAGGCGGGGAGGACACGGTCCCCTGCCACCATGTCCCAATGCGGCAGCCAAGTGCCTGGAAAGGGCTCTCCCTTTTCTTTTGCAGTTTATAGCCCTTTCAGCAGACGTCTCCACACGCTGCGAATCCACCCGGGCAGAAGGTGGGTGCCCGGCACACGTCCCCTGCGCTGGGCGCAGCCACGCGCTCAGTGGCCGCCCGTGCCGGTACCTGTGACAGGGGCGCAGGCCACCTCGGTCTGGATGGAGATGCCGGCATCGAGTGACTTGGGCTCTGAACACGCAGAGGAAAGGGAGGAATCAGTGCAATGGACTGGGGGTCCCCACCCCGGGGAAAGCCCTCTCCTCCCCGGAGCAGCGCAGGGTCCCCGGGAGCCCGACCGTCGGATGGGACAGAGCTGGGCTGTGTGCTGGCCCCAACAGAACTGCAGGTGCCACCCCGAAACCTTCGTCCCCGTGGGGCGGCGCGGGAGCGAGCCCAGCATGCCGGGGTGCCGCAGCACGCCCGGCTGGGCGGCAAGGGGCAGGGCTGCCTCACCGAGGGTGTTGAGCTGCGAGACGCCGGGGCTCTGGTGCTGGGTCTCAGGGGAGGCTTGGCATATCTTACGCTTGAAGGAGGTGAAGAGGTGTTGGCAAAGCTCTTCGGGCACATCCGCCTCCAGGTAGGTCTTCATGAAGAGGCGAAAGCCCTCGTAGTCGATGGGCTGGGGAGGGGACAGAGGAGGATGATGGAGGTGCCCTGGGCACGCCATGGGGGTGCAGAGCTGGCGGCAGGGGGGGTCCTGTGCCTTGGGTCCCCCTCACCGGGCACATCAGCTGCAGAGCCCTCCCCAAAACCGCCGGCTGCCCAAATCCCGGTGGTGGGATATAACCTAAAGGGACCCAGAGACAGCAGGGTCAGAAATCCCCAGTGCCAGCTGGGGGCCGGCGCGGCTGAGCCAGGCCAGCGGCGCTGGGAGCAGGGACGGGAGCCGCGGCAGGCAGGGCAGGAGCTGGGGGAGCGGCAGGGAAGGGCAGAGCCACGGTGGGGTGGCACTTGTGGGCGGTGGGGCAGCAGCCAGCTCGCCTGCCCGGGGGTCTGCAGCCAGCGGACCCCTGGAGATGGTGGGCAGCTCGCTAGAGGGGCAGGAGGCTCTGACGGAGCCGGGTGCTCGGCTCCTGGCAAACGATTGAGGAACTAAATACAGACCTTCTGGCACAGCCAAAGGAGGCTGGGGGTGTTGGAGGCGGCCTCTGGAAGGCTCCTGCTCCCCTGGGACAGGGCACGGAGCAGTGGGACCCTCCGGCCCAGCCCCAGCCCCTGGGGACTATCGTCCTCCCAAGGTCTCCTCGCCTCCTCCTTCCCTGCTGGGCATCCCCATCACGTCGGGACATTGCCTTCCCGATGGCTTTTGTGGCCCCAGCTGGAGCGAGGGTCCCATGGTGCCCTTGAATAGCGGGAGAGTTTTGCTGTTCCTCCTCGCCGCGTTCAGCCCACTGATTTTTTGTGTTTCGCCTCGTTTCTAGTGATTATGGCCCCCGTGAAAGGCTCTGTCCTGCTGGCACACTAATAGGTCTCTCTGAAAGCACCGCTTGGAAAAAATAACCCCAGCCTTCCCCAGCAAGAGCGAGAAGGCACAGAGCCTTCCCCTGTCCCTGCGCTGGCAACAGCAAAACCATTTGCTTTTGGGGAAAGAAAGAGTAAATCCCTCCCAGCTCCTGCCTGGCGAGGAGATGCCCCAGGACCTGCTCTCGGCACGGCAGCGGGCAGCCAGCACCGGACGGCAGCGCGGCTGCGGGGACCCGGCAGCGTCGGTGGGATGGCTGCGTGGCAAGGCCGGTCCCCGGGGGGGCTGGAAAAGATGCTCCCCACCTGTGGGAGCCCGAAGTGGGGCAGACGGCCAGACCTGCCTTCTCCCAGCTGCGGGAGCTGGGCTGGGGGAGCCGGCAGGGGTCCGCGGGGGGAGGCTGGAGGGGACAGGGCCATACCTGTTCGGGGTTGTACCTCGAGAGGACGCCGTCCCCGTGGAACTCCTCCAGGACATCCTTGAGCTTCTTGGTGGAGTCTGGGGAGACAAAGGCATCGCACTGAGCGCCGCGCCAGCGAGCCCCCTTCGCCGTTAGACCACCGTTCATCATGGTGGAGACGAGTTTATCTGCTGGATGTACAATTTCTGGTCCCCTCCATGCCCGGGAAGGGGCCACCCATGCCCTGCTTTTCCCTCCCCCTTTGGAGTACAGGGTATATACGTAAAGCTTGCCAGCAGGGATGGGTTCTCTTCCTCCTACCTATATGAAAATAAACGCAGACCCAGAGCGAAGCCGCGGCGCTGGGCAAGGAAAGCCCGGACCACTCCCCGGTCCCGGCCGCTCCTGGGGCGATGCTGAGCCCAAAGCCTGGCCGTCCCTGCCCCGGCCCCTCCACACGGGCTTTGGGTGGCTGCCCCCGCGCTGAGAGCTGCTGCCTGCTGGCACCCCCTCGGCAGCCCGAGCCGTCCCAGGAGCCTGCCCTGGGTTGCCCATGGGCATCTCCAGGAGGTGCCAGGAGGGAGAATGAGAAGGGTATTGTGCCATGCAAACCTCCACAAACAGTAAATGGCCCATGAGTTCCCCTGGCTGGGTGCCCTCAGTGCTGGAGCAGCTGGAGGGACACCGGTCCTTCCAAAATTGAGAAATGAGGGAAAACCGGAAAAAAAGATCAACGGGACGTAACGTTAAGCCCTAACCTTCAGACACAGATCTCCGGGCACGTCCATTTAAAAGGCTCTCGGACACACCGGCCCTGTTAACTCCTGTGAAATCCTCTCTCCGAGCAGGGGGTTGTGCTGGGTCCTGCTCCCCCCAGCCCTCCACTGGGGACACTGGGGATGGAGCTCGGCACTGGACCACGAGTGTCCGGGATGCCTGGGGCAGGTCTGGGGGTCACAGAGCACAACCGGGGGCCAGCGTGCGCTCAAGGAGAGGGCTCCTGGCTCCGCGGATGGGGAGGACCTGTGGGAGGACCCCTGGGTGCCAGGCCACCCTCCCGGGGAGGAGGCAGCTGCCCACGCTGCAGCCTTGCTCGCCAAACTTTGATGAACAAAACGAAGACGCCGTACGTGTTCTGAGCTCAGCATTACAGATGGCGTTTTATGGTCTGTGATTCAAGAAAGCAGAGCCCGTTCTCCGGAGAGGCAGGAGGAGATGCAGACAGTGATGCTGCGCACACACCCTTGCCCGCAGCCCTGCCTGCCCCTGCCTGGGATGTCTGGCAGGCAGGCAGGAGGCAGGGAGCAGCTTGCACTGGGCTGTTTGGATTGGGAGACCGTGCCTCCCCGGGCTGTCATCCCTGACCAGGTTCGCCTCACCCCTACGACACGCAGCAGCCCCAAGGACAGCCCCCGCGGCTCACGGGGTCCCCTTTGCCTCCCAGCCCTCTCCCGCGCAGCCGCAGGAGCCCGCTCACCCGGGGCCCTGCTGCCCCTGAGATTTTACACCCCTTCTCCCTTCGTCCCGTGGTCCCGGCTGGGCTTTCCTGCCCATCCTGCCCTGCTCCCAGTGCCTCCCCGGGCTGCACCGCCTCTCCATCGCCCGCCGCAAGGAGCACGCCTGCACGCTGGCTCTCCGGCAGGTAGGACCTCAAGGACCTGGTTTCAGACCCCTGGGCTTTGCCCAGGCTCCCTCCCCCGCTGCTTGCAGCCCCGGGACCCCACGGCACCGCCGCCAACCTCCTCTGCTCGGCAGGAGCTGCAGGAGAGGGTTGCTCTGCAAAAGCACTAAGTAAAATTCCCGCAGAGGGTTTGGCAACCCGAGGCGAGTCGTGGAGCAGCTCCGCGTGTTTAGGAAAAGCCAGTCTGCTTTCTTCGCTGGCATTTCGCTTTGCTAACGAACGTGGGAGCCGGCCGCCTTCGGAGGGACCAAGCCGTGCTCACGTGTGCATCCCCCAAAGCAGGGTGGGTTTGTGCTCAGCTAAATCTTCCCGGGAGCGCAGGCACCGGGACTCCTCCGCCGTGCCCCAGCAGCCAGTGCTGGGGGTCAGAGACCTTCCCAGCCTCCCCATCCAAAACCTAAGAAGTCACTTAGTTCTCCAGGAGGACACCAAGGACAGGCAGGACACCAGTCCCGCACAGATCAACAGGACTTTTAAAACCCCTCTCCCTGTCCCAAGGGGGATGCGCGGGGGGTGCAGGGTACTCACAGTCCGTGTACTGCTGGAGCTGGGCAAACTCGGTGGGGCTGAGCGAGATCCACCCGCCATTGCTCATCTTTGGGTGGTAGGGCCCACCTGGGGGGGCCACAAGCCGCTGTGCTCCCCGTGCCAGGCTCAGTGCTGCAGGTCCTGGCCGGCCGCTTGGTCACATTGGCACCGCGAGGGGCGCGGGGGGCTCTCGGCCGGCTGGCATCGTCCCGCTGAGCCCGTGGGCAGCAAACCCCAGAGCCAGGAGCAGCTGGTCAGCACCTTCCTCCCTAGAGCGGGGATAGAAAGAGAGGAGGGGGTCAGCGGCGCCCTGCCCGCGGCAGGCAGAGGCTGGCGCCTGCCTGCACAGGGTGCCCCGCCACGGGGGAGAGTCGCCCGCGGCAGTGGTGGTCACTGGGGCTGGCACAGGGGGTGCGTGAGCTTGGGAACGGGGTGCAGGGGTGCATTCCCAGCCGCGGATGCGGGGATGGAGAGGGGAGTGCGTCAGCCCCAGCGGGGGGGCTGGCAGAAAGGGGGGCAAGCGCGAGGAGGAACACAGAGCACCTCGCCGTGTGACCGTCCCCGGGGTTCGGCGTCCCCGGGGGAGCCCCTCTGCCATGGAGCCGGCGCGGTGCCCCCCGCAACGGCCGCAGCTCTCGGCGGCCGGAGGATGTGGCTCGACCGAGGCAAGGCAAACGCCGCGGGCAGGGAAAGGAGCCTGTCGCCTTATTTACCCCCAGCGTTTTCCAGGGGAACCCAGCGTGACAGGAGCAGAAGGAAGGACACAATTAATTAGAGAAGACGCAGTGCCCGGAGGCAGGGGATCTGAACGAGTGGAAACTCCCAGCTCGCGCCTTCATCTCCGAAGCCGGTGCTGACCTTTAGCTGGCTCTGCCACCCACAATTATTGTCAACGACAATCTACGTTCAAAATTGGGTGAGAGGGAACCTGCTTGGGCAGGAAAAACCTGTGCCGCAGAGGAAATGTCAGGCGGCCTCCAACCAAGCCCTCTCCAGCCCATCCATTTGCAGGCTTCAGAATGGATTAGCTTCTGCACTTAACCACATGGGTCACGGGGGAAAGGGCAGCTTCCCAAGGAGGTGGCTCTTCTTCAAGGAGCGGATGAGAGCAATTTGATCTCGCTTTTAGGGCCATCGCCTTGCTAAATGTTGGCTCCCAGTTTCCACCAACCTGAGCTGACGGAGCGCAGAGAGCGGAGCACGGGCGAGCGGGGAAAGGCCGCGCGACTTGGGGCGATGCTCGGGGAGCACCCGCATCCCCCCGCGGCTGGCTGGGCTGCTCACGGCGCCTTTTCATTTGCGGGAAAACACATTCGATTAAGGCGAGCGAGTCATTTTAGGGAGCTGCTGGGTCCCACGTGCCACGCCATCCCCAGCCAGCGTCCCTGGGGACGGTCGCACCCGGGGCGCAGCAGGGCAGGCACTTACCCCTTCATCCTCAGGATTTTGCCCCCCAGTCTCTGGGATAGACCTTCCCCTTCACCCCCGCCGCACGGGGCAGCCCCAGTGTCGGCAAGGAGACGTGACCACCGTCACGGGGCTTTTGGGATGCGATCAGGGGAGCATCGCTGCGCGGTCCCCAGTAAACCCATTTTCTTTACTAATGTTATTTTGGCTTTAACTCCAACCGCTGCAAGTACTCCGGGGTGAGACGTGGCCCAAGGGCAAAGCCCCGTCCGGGCGGAGGAGGGAACGCTGCAAACCCTTCCTCGGGGCTACAGGGAGGACGGTGACCCTGAGCGAGCAGCACAGGGCTGAGCACCCACCCGGCTGGCTGCCGAGGGCTTTTCCAATGACTGCACGTCTGGAGAGAAGCCCCCCGAACCCCAGGCACACGTTTGCTGGAGTTAAACGACAGTGCTCAGTCCTGCTCAGCCCTTTCCTGCCGAGAGCAGGCGGGAGCTGCAGGTCGGAGCACGCCCTGCTTCCCTGCCGGGGGGCTTCCAGCCCGGGGTCGTGCGGGGCCGGCCGGCGGGATTCGCCGGGGGGATTTGCCTCGTGGCAAATTTTGCTGGGTATGAAGTCGTGCCCTGCCGGGGATGCTGCTGCCCGAGGACGCTCTCTGAGAGCTGGGCAGATGCTGCTGCCCAGAAAAGCTCCTGCCCCTCTGCCCTGCGGCTCTCCCTTCCATCTGCTAGCAGGAGACAGCCCGGGGGGGACAGCCGCTGGGGCTCCTAGAATCATAGAATCATAGAATCACTAAGGTTGGAAAAGACCTCTAAGATCATCGTGTCCAACCGTCAACCCAACACCACCATGCCCTCTACACCATGTCCCTAAGCGCCTCATCTACACGTCTTTTAAATACTTCCAGGGATGGTGACTCCACCACTTCCCTGGGCAGCCTGGTCCAAGGCCTGACCCCTCTTTCAGTAAAGAAATTTCTCCTCGTGTCCTCGGCAATCCCGTCCCACGGCCTGCGGCTTCTTGGCTGCAGCGCAACATGGCTCCGAGGCTGCCGGGAGCGCGGTGGGGGCTGAGCAAGGCCTTGGGGACCCCCAAGATGCTTCTGCTGCTGCTGCCCGGGGGCGGCGGGGGGAGGGCTGCCCCAGGGCTGGGGGGGACGATGCTGCACTGCTCTGCCCTTGGGGCACTCGTGTGGGGACAACACACAACCCTGAGGGAAATGTCACCTCCCCGCCCTCGCCGGGGCCCTGCCGGCCCCGTGGCAACTCACCTCCAGCCTGCGGCCGTCCCAGCTCAGCCCGGCGGCTCTTTGTCCCCATGCCACCAACTGGGGACAGGCTGGACACAACGGTTTATAGGGCTAGAAAAAAAACCTACCCAATGTCTTCCCACACTGGCATCGTTTTTCTGGGGATCTTCATCTTAGGGAAAGGGCAAGCAGGAATATGGTGTTTGCACCTTTCCAGGATGAAGGGTTTGTCCTGAGGTATCTCCGAGGCTGGTCCAGAAGAACTCAGACCGTAAGAAACCCTCCAGGAGCGCACGCAGGCTTTCTGTTTCCTGGCAAATGAGTTGTTTGGTTTGACCAGAACCTATTTTTTATCCTAAATTTATACAAGGAGAGCCTGAGAGAGCAGAGCTAGCTCAGTCTGCAGACGAAAAGGCGAAGGGGGGGACCTGGCTGGCTCCAGCTGCCTGAAGGAGTTCGGGTGCACCCAGCCCTCCCGCGACGGACGGCAGCAAAATATCCCTTGCTTCTCTTAACGGCAGGTTACGGGGCGGCATGAAGCGATAGAAGGAAAGCAAAACGGAGCTAAATGGGCCATCCCAAGGGGCTTTCCCCCAGCAATTGCTGCAATAACAAATGCCACTTCTGGCACGTCAGCCTTGGATTTCAGGAAGGGCAGGAAAAAGCCTCCTTAGGAATCCAGCTGCTGCTCGTTTGGCCGCCCTCTGAATTGTCAGCGGCAAATTATGTTCTATTAAATCAAATTTGCCTCTCTCTAAAAATAGCTCCCCTACTAGTGTTACAAATAACACCGGATTACCCTGCCTGAAAGCGCTTACCGGGACGCAGCCCCTCTCCCCCTCCTCGCTCCGTGCCCGCCAGCCGCGCGCGTGGGCTTTGCTGTTCTGCCGGCACCGGCGGCGCGGCGTGACTCAGGGCGGCTGAAGTGGCCGGGGGAGGATGGAGAGGGGGGAGCCGGGAGGGCTCCGAGCCCTCCCAAACCCTCCTGGGGAATTGCTGGTGCCGGAGCCCCCGGGAAGCCCCCGCATGGAGCATCCTGCCAGCCCCAGGGCCGGGCGAGGGGGCTGAGCGCTGGGCGAGGGGTGATGAAGGAGGCGCTGCGGGGAGCATCGCTGGGTGCGGGCAGAGGTGCAGCTCGGTGGGAGCCAGAGCCCGGCCATGTAGGGCCTGAAACGCTCACATCAACAAGGGAGATGCCAGGCTGAAGCTGGCGATGGGCCAGTCCCCGCCGGCGAGCAGGGCCCGGGCAGGCGGCGGCAGGGCCAAGCCATGGGCAGTAGGCACGTCTCGGTATCCCCAAGAAAGGGCTGCCCACCGGCACCCCCAGTGTCCAGGGCTGGGGGGCTCCTGGGAACGGCGATGGGAGGGCAGAGGAGCTGTTTTTCCAACCAGGCACCACTGCCCACGAGTCTCCCAGCCATCCCCTGGCCACCCGGCGCTGCGGAGGATGGAGGACCCAGCTCCTGGGCTGCTCCCCCGGCACACAGCACCGTGCCGTGGGGCTCGCCACGGGTTTGGGAGGACTTGTTCCACCAGCACCCGCCTGCCCTCTCCGGGACCGGTGCTAGCAATGGAGACCTAATTCTGCCCAAGCTGGGGCAGAGCAATCGCGGGTGTTTGCTTCCAGGTGCCGGCAGAAGAGCAGCCGCTCTCGCAGGGCCTCCAGCCTTCGACCGGCGCTGCAGGAACGCGCAGATGGGGCTGCAAGCGCATGCCCTGCCCGCAGGAGATTTCTGCTTGAGATGGCCTTTGGGAAGGAAAAACGTCGGCTCCTCGAGCTTCAGGAGACGGTGCCAGGAGGGAAAGCTCCTGCTGTGCGTATGCACGCTTGCACGTGCAGCTCTCCGGCAGCAGCGGGGTACGGCACGGCCCGAAGCCGGGCTCTTCCCTGCATCCCTGGCTAGGCCTGCCGAAAGCCGCACAGCCACTTGCAACATCTTCTCCCGGGGCAGAAGCACGGTGGGTCCCTGCAGGAATGGCATTTTCCAGCCCGCCCGCCCCGTCTTTTGGAAAGATCAGCCTATTTTTGTGTTGGGCTGGGGAGAGGCCCCTGAGGCGGTGGGTGGAGTGTAAATCCCTCCTGTCCCACTGCAGCAAACAAACCCCAACCAAGTCACGCTCAAACTATTTTCTGCAATGACAGGAGAACGCACTTTTCTGCATTTTGCCAGCCCGAGAGGACATTCGGGATCTGTTTTTTCCATTCGCCCTGCCTGTTGCTCTCTACGCATTCCCCCAGCCCTTTGCCCACCCACCCCACCCACCCAGAACCAGGCACGCTGTCCAGGTACCTCGCACCAACTTCGCTTTGGGTGCCGAGCACCCTCGCGGCACCGGAGCAATGAAACGTGCTGGCAGGGGTGCCCGGAGCACCCGGGCGGGCAGCTGCCCGTGAGCCTGCACCCGCCAGCCCCGAGCACCTCTTGTGGGAGGAGAGGTGCTCCTCCTCCCCTGGAGTACACAACGCTTTTCGGTGCGTTGTGCCGGCTGCCCGCTCCCCTGCCTTCGGCAGCAGTCCAGCAAACACAGAGGCGGTTGTTGGTGCACAACCCCAAACCCCATCCGCACCCATCTGCCAGGAGCACCTTGCTGGGCCTCTGCGCCCGCTCCTGGCTGCAGAGCATCCTTCCCCGGCAGCTTTAAGCAAGCGAGCAGCGTTTCCCTAAGAGATGCTCCCCTCTTCCCGACCGCTGCGTTAGAGGACCGGCAAAGCCGGGGAGAGGAGACATCTGCTGCCACCGTGACCAGCTCTTGCGTGGTGGGTGCTCTCTCCCGCACAGCCGGGCAGCGACATGGGAAGAGGAGGGTGGCCGGCCCTCTGGCCCTGGGGTCGGGCTGCGAACCCCCCCCATAGCAGCAGGACTTTCCCCATCTCCCTCTGGGAGCTGGGAGAGCTCGGCTCAGCCCAGCTGTGTGGGGACAGCGGGGACCCAGCACGGCCCCCCTGGAGCTCACCCCCCTGTCAGCCAGCCAGGGCCAGGACAGCTCGGCTCACACCCTAGGGACACCAACAACTTACAACCGGCTTACTACTGTTGCCTTTTTCGAGACTAATTTTGCTGGCTGAGTTTGGAGCAGGCTGGACCCGAGCTAGGACGCCTTTTGAGCGAGACCTGTCCCCTCGTCACCTCCCCTGCAGGTCCCAGCCAGACCAGAGCTTGTCTTGCGGAAAAGCCCCTTCCCACCCCAGATGGGGAGGCAGTGGCTGGCCCCGCAGCCTGGGGACCTGGATCCTCCCTGGGATCCTCCCCAGGCTCCCGGCTCCATCACCTCGCACCTACAAACCCAGGGCTTCCCACTGCCGGCACAGGGAAGCCCCGGCTCTCTCCCTGCGGGAATCCTGCGGTAGCGAGTCCCATGGGTTAATTGCACCTTGCGTGGGATAACGCTGCTTTCTGGTAGCTTTGAAATTTGTTCTTCTCCCCTTTCATACCCTGAAACAACCTGAAGAACAAGTTGCAGACAGCCTCTTTCCACAGGCCAGGCACGCTGAACACCTCCTTGGTCCTCCTGCCCTCCAAAGCAAACGGCCCCAACAATTTTTACTTAACAAGAAAGCCACTAACGAGCTTTTCCGGCCTGGCAACGCAGGGGAACGGCTGACTCGGGCTGTTTCTCTGCCCGTCGAAAGGGTGTGTGGTTTTACAGCAAAGCTGAGAACCAACACACGCTGAGACACCGGTGAAGATCGCATAGCCTCCCCAGGCTGCGTGAAAGGCTCGGTGGCAGCCATCTTTCCCACCCTGGGGGACAAGGGGATGCTGCCCCGTCCTTCCCGACCCTTAGGGCAGCTTTTCCCCCCGCCCGGGCACCGGGGGACCCCGGCTCCTGCGCCCCAGCGCTGCCCTGCTCCCCAAACTGCTTCAAACCCGGCCCGAAGGCCTCGGGACGGGGTCGGGACCGGCCCGGGGGGGTGTCGCGGGCTCCGAGGGCACCGTGCGGGGCGCGGGGAGCCGGGCACGGGTGGGGGGGCGAGCGGCGGTCCCGCGTGGGTCGGGGCATTTTCCCACGGCTGGAAAGGGGCGAGCCCACGGCGGGTCGCGGGTTCCCGGTCCCCCCCCCGCGCCGCAGCCCCGCGTCCCCCCGCCGCTGTCCCCTTACTTGCAGGCGGCAGCGCGGTGCCATCGGCGGCGGCCAGCGGAGCGCCCGCGGGACGGCGGGGCCGGCCAGGTGGCTCCGGCGGCGGCTCCGGGGCTGGCTGGGCAGCCCGGCAGCTCCCCGCTCCCTCGGCGAGGCGGAGCCGGGCGGGAGGTGCGGCGGGATGCGAGCGGGCCCAGCCCGCGCCGCGCCGCTCCGCTCCGCTCCGCTCCGCCCGCCTCCGCCGGCACCGGGCGGCCGGGGGGGGGAGGAGGAGGAGTTGGAGGGAAGAGCCCGGCGGCCCCGACCGCGCCCCGGCCCCTCCCCGGGCCCGGGGCAGCGGCGTGGCGGGAGCAGCCGATCTGCGGGGAGGACCGGGAGCCGGGTTTCCATCATAAAACTCATTTATTATGAATTCCCCCCCCCCATAGCGGCAAGACCTTCCCCATCTCCCACCGGGCCCGCAGCCCCGCCGCTCCCTGTCCCCATCCCCATCCCCGTCCCACTCTCTTTCCCGGGGCTTTTAACCCTCTGGCACCTCGGTCTCTCCTGCTTTCGAGCGGTTTCACCCGTGGCAAAGGTTGCTCTTTCCTAAGGAACGGAACAAATCGCTGAAAACAAACAAATAAAAAAAAAAAAAGCCAAAACAGATAAAAAGCGTTTTTATTTTCTTTCCATGACGCGTATGCTTGCCTGCTTGGGGGTGACACTATTTCAGGCATGTCTATTATTTATGTTTCGCTATATTTATATTAATTAGAGACTCCATCCATGTACGCAGTTCTCCGACTTCAAAAAAAGCAGGAGAAGGGGACTGACAGCTGAGACTGAACTTTCTCGAGAGAAACAGGCAGAGAGGAGCAGAGCACACAGCTATAGCTGCACTCTGCATGCCGGTCCCATGTGACATTCCTGCTCTACGCCTGGGATCTCTCCAGTCCCAGCCCCACTTTCCCTCCCTCCCTCCTGGCTGGGGCCCCAGAGAGATGGGTTGGGGCTCTTGGCTGGGATGCTGAGGATGTCGGAGTCCCCAGAGTCATGCCAGTTTTAGGGGAGATGGTGACACTCATGTCACCTGTGCCCGGGCAAGAGAAGCATCCCTTCAAAGCACCCACCGGCCCCTGGTGATGGGCTGTGGCAAAGCACAGAGGAGTCTCACCTTGCGGAGCACTGGAAAGAGGGCCCTGAGCTCCCCCACTCCCGTGATGCCGACCGTCTCCCGCAGGAGTCGTAACCTGTGTCAACACCTAGCCAAAGCGGGTGACCTCTCCTCTCCCCTGAGACGAGCGTCCCAGCCCTGTCCTCGTCCTGTCCGATGGCTCCAGGTCACTTCTCCTCCACCCCGGGGAGGTCTCAGTGGCGGTTTGCCAAACAGATAGGTGAGAGGAGGAGGAGGAGGAGGAGGAGAATGGGGAAGGCTCCTGGCTGGACACCCGTTATTGCCTTCTCCCAGGGTACCAAGGTACATCGGCTCCGGGCTGGGCAGGCAGAGACCCGACCAGAGCTGGTGAAATACCTGGTGCAAAGGCTCAGCTGGCAGACCCGGAGTCCTTTCCCCAAAAAGAAACCTTGCACCAGAAGAAAACCAGCCCAGGGCTGCCCCCGGCCCTTGCGGGAGCGACGCACTCGGGATGTGCTGTTAGCTCCAGCAACGCTCTCTGGCCGGCAGCGGCCCCCCGGGGCTTTCCAGATGGCTGGGAGCTCCAGCAGCTTTTGCCAGGGGTTGGGAATGGCCCTGCAGGAGTGGTGCATGAACGTTTTTTTCAGTCCAGCTTGACCACGAGAAGCCGTCGGCCCAGCCAGGATGCTGTACCCCCCCACTCTGCGTTGGGTCTGCTAACGCTCTGCCCGGGCTATTGGTGAAACACTCCCAGCACACCCAGATGAAAGAATTTCATTCTTTCCCCGCATCCAAGTAGGTATTCCTTCCAGGGATTAATTAGTAAATTAAAACAGTAGAAAGACAAAATTATTATGATTAGGCACAAGCCCCAGTGACGATCTCTCTCTCTTGCAGATCTGCATGCTATGTCCCAGCACATTCCCACCTCCCTCAAAGGGCTGCAGGCAGCGGATTCACCCCCCGGATTGATTCCCTTAGTGGGGAAGGCACTGGGGTCAGGGTTTGGGCGGATGAGAGCTACCTACGGGTGCTTTAGACATCGATCCCCAGGCCCCAAAGCCCTGACCTTGCGGCCTGCAGTGCTCTGCACCCGCGGGAGAAGGAGGGTCCCTTTGCTGGGGCAGCAGAGAGGGTGGTCCGGGGGTGCTGGCAGCAGCTGCGAAGCCTCCGAGCGCGGCCTCCGCGCACGCTGGAGGAGGACAACCCGGGTCCGGAGAAATGGGAAGAAAAATGTGCCGGCGTGGGGACGCTGCCCTGTTTCATAATCCCCGGGGATTTGTAACTTCTCCCCGGTCCCCATCAGTTACCAATACTCCCCTTGCTGTGCCGATAGCTCCCCGCTGCCGATCACCGCTGGCCCACCACCCGCCAGAGACCCCACGGCCGCGGCTGCCCCTGCCTCCGCGGCAAAGCGCTCCTGCCCAGCCCTGCGCCTCGAGGCCGGGGCTGGCCGAGCCTCGCCCTCCAGATTAATGCAAGCGATGCGCTGAAAGCTGGCGTGATTAGAGCTGCAGCCCTGTTTTCTAGTCCTGTCCAAAAAAGCCATCACATTTTGCCTGGCAAAAATTGTCCTTCTTAAACCTGAGTCACTTACGATTCTGACGCTCAGTAATTTCTTTTTTTTTTTTCACTGGTTCCCCCTGGCAGGGCCCAAACCCCAGCGGGGATCCGCAGGCAGAAGGGTGGGCAAAGCCTCTGCGGGCTGAAATCCCTTCCTGGCCCGCTCTGCCCAGCACCCGCGGGACGTGGGCGCCCGGGCTCCCAAGGAGACGGTTGCTCTGCAAAGCCATCGCCCTCCAGGGTGGGCACTGGGCAGCCCCCGCCGCTCCGGGGGGCAGGGGCAGGGCAAGCCTTAGTTTGGGGCCACCCAAAGGGAAGAGGATGCTTTTCTCAGTGCGACAAGCAAAGGTTCACAGTGTCTTTTCATCATCTGGGCAGACTTGGGGGATTTTTATCAGCTTTCTTCTTGCTTTAAGTCTGGTTAATTTGCTCTTGAAATGTTGAGCCAAGGCAACGCCGAGGTTTGCTGCTAACTCAGCTGCGGTGCCACCTCCCCTGCCTGGGCTCTGTTACGTGGGGGAGAAGGAATCCCGAGCAATTATAACTCGATTATTTTACTGAACGTGTGATTACAAATGGGAACCACAGAGCCCGTTAGGGCTCTGAGTAATGAGAACCACAGTCAAGATACAATTAAAACAAGCCCAGGCTCCCCCAGCCCCAGCTCTTGCTCCAAAAACAAGCCGGTTGCTCGGAAAGCCGTTTGCCCGCGCTTCACCACCCCCCCCCAGTTATTTCTCAGCGACCAGAGGAAAGATGGTAAAAAAGGGGGGAAAAAAAAAACAAAACAAAAAACACTTGAGAAATTTCCAGGCTGATTTTTTTTTTCCAGCTTTCATCCTGCTGGGCGGCGGTGCCCCGGGGCCGGGCGGGGGGAAGGACGAGCTCTCCCGCTCCTGCCCGCGGGCGGTCGCCAGCGTTATATTAAGTCGCGGTGAGCCTGGAGAGTGGCAGATTAGGCTGGAAATTAGAAAACGCGGCAGGGATGGGATGTCCCCCCGAGAGGGACTCAGCCGCAGAGCCGGGAGACGCCGGCACGGCTGAACTGGCCCCTTCGCAGCCACGGGTCATGGTGATGGGGGGTGTCCCGGGGCGTCGCGCTGGGGCTGGGGTGGCCAGCGAGCCGAGCCCGCGGCAGGGCAGGACAGCCGGCCGCTTGGCCGCTTTCATTACCGTGTGTTTTCCCAAAGAACTCGGTGTCACCCCAGCAGGCTTTTCCCAGCCTCCTGCCTGGGGGGTGCTGCGTGTCGGGGGGGAAACAACAGCATCTCCACTGCTGGCTGCCAGCCGACTCCATCCCTGCCTCCTGCACCTGGAGACCAAACTGCCCGGCTCTCCTCCGGAGCGCGATTTTTAGGCAGGATGACATTCTGGAGGGTGAAATATTTCTGATTTTGGAATCTATGGGGCTGGCGTATCACATGGGGGAGCGCTGGCAGGCAGCAAGCGAGAGCTGCAGCGATGCAGTCAGAGGGAAGACGCGCAGCAGTGCCAGCAGCAGCTCTCCAAGGCTGCGCAGCTCTTGCCCGAGCCCAGCTCCTGCGCAGAGCCCGCCTGCTGTCGGGGAAAGATGGTGCGAGTGAGTCAGGGATCTGGGCGAAGCGGCGTTCTCCCCGAGGCTGGAGGAGGACCCCACGCCGAGATGGCGACTGGTGGCACGGAGCCTGCGAGCCACCGGCTCCCTCTGAGCCTGGGAGCTCAGCACGGGCTGGGGAAACCCGGGTGGGGGGGAGCGGGGCAACCGAGAGCAGTGCTACCGGCCGAGTCAGAGCACCCATGGGTGCTCTGCTAAACATCAGCCCTGCCCTGTTTCCCCTTGAGTCACCTTGAGTCTGCAGAAGGTGATGACCACAGTGACAATGCAACGGCTCGGAAAGGGACAGCATCACAGCAGCACGGCATCAGAAGCCGTCAGCAGGGAGCCCCAGGGATGGCTGCGCACCCAAAATACAGCCTTCCCATCCATGTCCCAACCACGTTGCTCCCCGAAATTACACCTTGGCAGTGTAAATGCAGAGCAAAGACAGGAGGGGTGCTTCAGCACAGCCGTGCAGGGGGTGCTCCGCCTGTGCCTGCTAACGCTGGTGTGAGATTATGTTATTAAAACGTGTAGGAAACGGTGCTGTGGACTGCCGTACCTGTGCTCCCAGCCGTTATTTTGACTTGAGTACATCGCACAGTGGAAAAATCACACATTCAACCAAATATATGGAAAAACCCTCTTGTAGGGAGATACCAGTTTATCACCTGCAACCTCAGGTGGCCGGTGCTGCGGGTGACAGTCCATTGCGCACACCTGGGTGCAGCTGGGTGCTTCCTGCAGGAAAAGGGAGGTGGGAGGAGGAGGGCAGGTGAGGAGCACGAAGCAAATCTGGGGTGCAGAAGCCCATGTCGAGGCGTAACCCCGGCTCTGTGCCCTCGGGGCAGGTGTGGGCTCCAGCCTGCCCGCAGCTCTCAGCTCAGGCTGCTGCCTTGCTCGGAGGACGTGGAGGAAAGCAGGGAAGGGAGTCAAAGAGCTGTCAGGTGTTGTTAGCGGTGTGACATCTCTTAATAAGGCCCATCTGGCTGGAAGGCAGCCGATCCAGCAGGATTTCTGCAGACCCGATGGCAAATGCTTTTGCCAAGGTTTTACAATCAGCATTAATAAACACGCCGGGATGGCATTTGGCACCGTGAGCTCGAACTTCCCAGGCTGAGACTGAGAAAAACCAGAATTACAGCAAAAATCCTCGCTGCGCAGCAGAGCTCCTGGGCAACTCATTCCACCTTCTGGGATGTGCGGACCCCGCACAGCCTGCAAACACCCACCCGGCTGGCTGCGGGTCTCTTCTGGTGGGGTAGCTGGTCCCCACGGATGCCCCATCTCGCCGGGAGGGCGTGCACGGGTGCTGCACCCTTAGCCAAAGGGCTGGTTGGGCTGCCCCAGGTTTCCCACCAGCCTTTCATCCCCAAGGAGCCACCAGACCTTTACCCGAATCCCCATCTTGCTCGTCCCGCGTGGCTGCACCCCAAGGGACACGGGTGGCTGCGTGGGGCGATAACCACGGCGTGGAAACCCCTGTCCTCCGGGAAGAGGGATTGCGGGGACACTGCGGGGATCAAACCCACCGTGACAAACCGGTGCCTCACCTGAGGGCAGCACGTGTCACGCAGGCAGCGGGCACTTTAAAGCAGGATCACTGTATAGAAAGTGTCTGGGCGGGAACAGCTGGACCCGTAGGTGTGGAATAGCGGCAGAAAAAGCCCATGTGATTTAGGGAAATGCCACATTCGGGGACGATGAAAGGGTAGAGCTGAACTGAGTGGCTGTCGATGAATCACAGGGCTTTAGGGAACGCGCTAACGGGTGTTTAAACCACTCTGCAAAGCTTGGCTCCGTTCTGGCAGACGTTTGGGCGTTGCAGGAATGGGCTCTGCCGCCCGCTCCCGACTTCTCCCACCAGAGCCAGGGAAACGGCGTGGGGCAGAGGGGGGAACCGAACGCCGCGGTGCCCGTGGGGGACCCCGCACGCTGCCACCCCCGAAGGGGCCGGTGGACGGGTGCCTCGGCCTGCAGCACCGGAGCACGTGGTCCCAGCGCGGCGTGCTTTGCCGGGACAGCCCCGCGCTGGCGGCCGCGGAGCCGCTGGGGGAGCAGGGAGGAGGTGGCTGCTGCTGCATGGGGCCAGAAGGAGCTGGCGGGTCTTCGTTTGCGCTCATTAACACCGGCTGCCGTCTTTTCTGCTCCCGGCTATGCCCGCCAGACCTCCTGCCCTGGCACGCTGCGGCGGTGCCCACGGCACGAGGAAGATGAGGAGCGGCGAGGCTGGGGTGGTGGGAGACACCGGCACCCCCAAGGCACCCCGGCACCCCCCAGGCACCCCTCTGCTCCTGCCCACACCCAACTCCCGGGGAGGCCCCAAAACGGTCCCTCGGGTGCTTTGGCCTCTCTTAAGTGAGCAGGATTAAATTAGCCTCGTTAGAAACCCTGAGCCGTCTGGAGCGCCAGGCTGCAGGGGACACCAAGCCTCCCCGCGGCAGGCTTCACGGGGCCGCCGGGGGGGACAGGGGGGTCCCCGAATCAAACCGCCTCAGAGGCGCGGATCCCGCCCGCCCCGGCAGACGCCCGTCGCGTTATTCCTGTGGCTGGCCCAGACCGCGTCCCCGCTGCGGCTGCTCTTCCCCAGGGTTGTGGTACTGCGTCGGAGGTCTGTCCCCAAAGCCTGGCCCATCGTCCCCGGGGCCGGCTGGGGCGCTCCTCGCTGCGAGCGATAAGAAGAATCGCTTTAAGTATATACTTCCTTAAATCCCTTGAACTCCTGAATTAAAATAAGGATGTGGGATTTAACTTGGAAGGTTTTGAAGCAGATATTTTTGTTATACATCATCATGCATGTCACGAGTCTAAAATATTTGGAAGGCCTGTATAAATAGCCGTTTGATCACCTTTTCCCAGCTGGCTCCTGCTTCCCTCTATCCCACAGCTGCTGCGGAGCGGGGAAATGTGCGCGGCACTCGGGAACCTGTGGTTTTACTTTCAGTTACTTTCAGTGTTTCCAAGAGAGATGCTGTCACAAGCCGTGTTGTATCCAAAATATATGAGGAGAGGAGAGGAGAGGAGAGGAGAGGAGAGGAGAGGAGAGGAGAGGGGAGGGGAGGGGAGGGGAGGGGAGAGGAGCGGAGCAGGGTGCGTGAGGATGCTGTTCCCTGAGCATCACTCAGACACCCGCAGGCTGTCAGGACAAAACCTTTGGCACCAAAACGCTGTCCCGTTACTGGGAATTACACCGTGCCCTGGGCGACTGCTGTGTCAACCCCAGAACTCCCGGCATGTAAAATGGGAATTTTTGTGACATTTTCAGTGGAGAGAGGGGCAAAATAAGCCAGAAGTTGTTTCCACCTTGACAGCTGAACCAGCTGGGGAGGCCTGGGGGCACGGTTCGGGGTGCCCCACATCTTCCTCCGCATCGCCTCGCTCCCAGGCATCGCCCCGGGTCACTGACCGGTCTGCACCCCAAAAGCACCCGCCAGGCGCTGGGGGCCGGGGGCAGCTCTGGTGCTCCCGCGTTTGGGTTTTTTTTTTTTTAAAGCTACGTCAAGAAGATGTTTCTATTAAAAGATTTTCTGGGTCTAAGACGCGCATCCACAACCGCGGCCAGCCAGCTTGTCTCAGTTTCAGCTTAAAACCCTCTGCTGCCGGGCTGCCGGGGCCGGTGCCGCAGCCACCGGGAGATGAGAAACATTTGCCATATGCTGAGGGATTACTGTATAAAACCGAGATGCTTGGCTGCACGCCAAGGTACAGGGTTTCCAAATAGAGTCTGAATCCTGGACAGAAAAGTTCCAACTAAATATAGCCATGACAGCCTCGGAATTGACTTCTTTGTTTTTTTGGGTTGAGTTCACTTAAAATAGCCTGGGGTTGGCTTTTTTTTTTTTCGTTGTGCCCTGCTGGCAAGGGGGCAGGTAGAGGCGTGTTTACAAACAGAGGTACAAACCCAAGGAGATGGCGGGAGGGGGAACCTCGCCCTTCCTCCCGCCCGCCCTGGGATGCTCCCAGGGGATGGAGGGGATGGGGGTGCAGAGCCCCCGGGGTTGCCTCCAGCCGCTGAGGAGGAGGAGGAGGAAGCAGGGGAGGCAGCTCTGGCCTCCTCTTCCTCGCGCCCTGCCCAGGAAAGGGCTATCTGCCTAAAAACCATTGCAGGGAACCAAAAAAACTGGGGAGGGCCCACGACGACACAGGGGACGAGAAGCGGGTGCCCTCGGAGAACGGCTGGCGCCCGTGGGGGCTCGCTCGCACATCGCTCGGCAAGAAGGAACTGGGCCGGGTGGTTTCGGCAGAGCCGGTCCTGCTGCCGGGAGCCAGGAGCGATGGGAGGCTGAGAAAAACTCGGCGAGGAGATGGTGCTTTCACTTGGGAACGGTGATTTGGATTTTCTGGGCTGCCAGCCCTGCCCACACCTTTCTGAGATGCGGCCTGGATTACTCAGCCATGGACCCACCGGCAAACGCAGAAATAAAACCAAAGCCCAGCACCGGGACGGAGCAAGGGGCTGGGATTTCAGCGGTGCTGCATGCCGGCAAAGCCAGCCCTCGGCTTTGGGACGGAGCAGCTCTGAGTGCAATAAGTGAAATACTTTTGCAAAAGCCCATAAAAAAAGCAACAAAGCCTAAATATCTGGGATGGGAAAGCAGGCGTCGGATGCGCTCCTGACGCCGAGCACAGCGCGCTGGGAGGAAGCGTTGGAGAGAAAGCGGCGCAAACTCGCCCTCGGCAACAGAATCAGCATCGCTCCTGCTCAGGAGCCGGCCACGTGCGCTTGAGGATGCTGAAACTTCTTTAAAGGGTTGGGGGAGAAAACTCCAGAAAGCCATAAGTCATTTGCTATATAATATCATATATATAAAAAATACAATATATATAATATGAGATATTGTCAATAATCTTGATGAGAAAAAGGAGGCGAGACAAGCACCTATATGCGTGTTGGTTTGCACAGTATCCGCAAGAGCTTTCCAAAACCTTTGCATTGTAGGCAGTATTTTATTTAAGGGTTCACAGCTCCTAGGACAGCTGATGGGGATAAAAATTAAGCAGATGCCTGAGACAGGCCTTAAATGAGGGCGGCCCTAGAAAACACGGGACCTCTGAGATGGGCAAGTATCGAATAATCAAAAGTTATCCAAAAGGAAAAAAACTGGGTTTGTAAATGGTTATAAAAAGGCAGGAAAGTGGCCCGAGGTGTGATCCCGCCGCAGCAGAGGAGCAGCTGGGAGGGAGAAGTCTTGTCTGCAAAATTCACGTTCCTAAACAACAGCGTTGGGGAGGTCAGTGACATGGGGGAGGTACGGCTAATAATAACAAATACCGCCGGAGTTATACCTTACATAGATGAAACCGCTGCTGGAACCAGCGTTCTGAGAGCCCAGCGAAAAGCTTTTGTTTAATTTATGGGGCTCAGGCTATATTTAGCCGGCAGATCCTTGGGGTTTTATCTGGGATGGCTGCTCTGAGCCAGCAGCTGGAACATTTTAATTGTTTGCGCTGGGTTTGGGGTTTTTTTTCCAAAGGGAGAAAAAGGAAAGCAGGTGCCGGGGTCCGACCCCCCCTGGCCTCCCGACACCCTCAGCAGCACCTCCTGGGGCAGGGAGGGCAAACGGGCCTCGGGACGGCTCTCTGCCCTCCCGGGAGGCTTTCTGGGGGGGGTGCGGTGGGGTTCGCAGGGCGAGCCCCTGTCCTCCAGCCCGGCCGGCTGGTGGGGGCTGCACCCGCCAGGACCCTGCGTTCACACCCAGCCCCTCTTCAAAGGGCAGCGATCAGCAGGCGAAAGCACAGGGGGACTTCACCACGCCACGTCTCCCCATCCTCAGGTTGCCACAGCGACTTAAAAATAGCCTGGGTGGTCCGGCCAGGTGAAAGCATCCCCTTCTTCCAGGAAAGTGAGGAGCGCTGCTCCAGGCCTGGGAACGTGCCTACGTTCGGTGAGGGTTTTATTTGTTAGGAAAGCCCTTTGGTATCTGCCTGGAGCGTGGCTGTGAGAGGAGCCATCTGCTCGGGGACAGGCGGTGTTTACGCCTCCGCGCCAGCCCGGGCAGAGACGGGCTCTGCGGACGCCTCGTCCCCAGCTCCCATCGCGTCGCCGGCACCTCCGCCCCGCTTGGCCCCGGTGATGAATGCAGCCGCCTCCGTTCAGGAAAACACACGCTCTGCCGCGCCGGGATCTCCCACGGCAGCTCGGAAATCCCCCCCTGGCTGGCGGCTGACAGGAGCCGGCGTGGCGGGGTGGCAGCAGGGACAGCCACGTGCCGGGGAACAGGAGTCCGCCGGGGCGTCCCTGCCGCGCAGGGCACCGGCGCACGCCCGGCGGTGGGAGACGGGCCCCGGTGCGGCCAGAGGAGCCTGGGCGGGCAGGGGTCTGGAGGGGTTGATGGGCTGGGGCCGGGGCCCACGGCAGAGCCACCGCCCTCGCCGGCAGCCCCGCTTTGGGGGACGCCGCAGCACAGGGGGTGTTTCGGGGGTTCCTGCTCCACCGCCGACGCTCGCGGCTGCAGGCAGGCACCTCTCCCCTGGCTCAAGTGAAGGTGTGGGCGAGTTGACGAGACAGAAAGGAGGCAATTAAAGGCAAAATGAAGCACCTTGGCCATGCACACGCACCTAGGAAAGGCTGGCTCAGGCTCAGCCACCTTTGGCCCAGCACCGAGGGTGCTCCAGGGACCCCCGTCTGCCTGCGCTGACCGGAGGGGACGTGGGGTTGGGACTAAAGGGAAATCTTTGAAGAAGGACAAGAAAAAGTGACTGTTTTCAACCTTACTTTTTTTTTCCCTTTTTTTTTTCTTTTTCTCCCTGCAGAGTATATCTTTTTCATTTGGACCCCGCTGACACAAACAACCCCAGGTTTTGCACCGAAACGCTGGCAATTGCCCCTTTCCGTCACTGGCTGGCGTGGTGAGCTAATTTTATCCTCCCCGGCCCCCCCCCCCCCCCAGTCTCCTGGAGATTGTCCTGTTGCAGCCAGGGAGTGCTAGAAAATAGCACATCGCCCACTCATCCAGCCTCCTTCAAGGGAAATATTTATATTATGCCAAAGAGAGGGTTTCCATGGCAGTGATGACTTTAGCACCGTCGCCTTGGAAACCACTTGAGGCCATCTTGAAGGGTTTGAAAATACCCTTCAGAGACAAATAAGGAGAGGGAGCGGAAAGGCCGGCAGGGTTAGAGTGGCGTTTCGGTCTCCCCTGGCTTGCCCGTCGGAACCTTGCCCGCACTCGCTGCCTGGGTGCCCGCCCGCGGGCGCTCGCTCTGGGTCCCTGCCTGTGCCACCAGGATGCCCCGTACCCCAGGTGTTGCTTCATGAATGAACCCTGGACAAACGAGCAAGGCACTTTGCAAACAGAAATGGTTCAGTGAACGCTTCCTCCGGCCTCCCAAGCCGGCCGGCAGCGCCTCTGGTGTCGGGGCACTGCTCATCAAGTGTGAAAGAGCTGCCTCGAGCCCAGGCGCCGGCTTCGGGAGACTTCCCTGGGCTAACGCCGGAGCGATGCCAGTGCCCGCCCAGCCTCGAGCGCCAGCTGCTTTCGGAGAAACAAACACACAGGTCCCGTGTCTTTTCGGCAGCCCCCGAGTCCCCACTACATGCAAAGAGCCCCGTGTTTCTCCTGAGGAGCTGCCGAAATCTGAACCACCTGCAAGAGGCGTCTGCTGGTGTCGGAGCGCTCGCCTGCGGTGGCAAAATCACGAGAGGTCCGTTCCCTCCTCCGCATCACGTGCCTCCCACGGCTCAGCCCCCACGTCCCACGGTTTGGCCGACCTAACGCTATCAGCCGTTTACCCTTCCAGCCTGCAGGAGCTCTGTCACCAGCGGCCAGCCCATCTGGCTCTCAAGGACACTCGGGACACAGCAGGGACAGCGAAGCTTTCAGAGCAGACGGACGATGAGCTCCACGCTGAAGCTGGTGGTGGCAGGGGCGGCCAGCGATGTTGCCTGCTCGAGCTATGGGATCGCTTTCTTCAGGTTTTGTTCTCCATTTTGCTGAAAAATATTAGTTGTCTTCTTAATTTAGTTTAGGGCAATCCCAGACACATTTTCTTCCTTCTCCCCGAGCTGCTTCCATGCTGGGGAATTAGTTATTCGCCAAGCCGGAGCTCTGCCCCCGGCACCCACGCTCAGCTCTGCAGTGCATCTCCAACGCTGCCGGCTGCCTCCGGCCCACGGGCTCCTTCACGCTGCCCCACGCCTGCCCCACGGCCGAAATCAGCCAGCCGTGAAGACCTCGGCCAATTTTCATAGAATCACAGAATCGCTTAGGTTGGAAAAGACCTTTAAGACAATCCAGTCCAACCGTTAACCCAGCACTGCCAAGGCCACCGCTAAACCATGTCCCTAAGCACCACATCTACACGTCTTTTAGATACCTCCAGGGATGGGGACTCCACCACTTCCCTGGGCAGCCTGGTCCAGTGCTTGGCAACCCTTTCGGGGAAGAGGTGCTTAGTCCCTCCACAGGATCCCAAGGGTGCGCCCGGCCGCGGTGCCAGTGCAGTGCTCGTTTCTTCCCGTCCCGCTGCCCGTGCCAGGCTGCCTGCTCCTGCCTGCACCTCGAGGGGGGCAAGATGCATTCTGGGGGCTCGATAGGGATGGGCTGACGGCGTCAGGACGTGACGCCCTCTGGGGATTTGCAGCCATGTGTCTGCCTGAAAAAGCTTGGGCTCGTTCTGAATCAGCCTGGCCTGAGCGTGCCTTTACGCTGGAGCCCGATGCCCACCCAGCTTCACAGGACGGTGGCTTCAGCCACCGCTGCAGAGCAGGGAAGCAGCAGCCGCTGGGGATACAGCACCCCGCGCTACCCACGGGGGCCCGGCCGCAGGATTGCAAGCCGGGACGGGCACACTTATGGGAACAGCGGTTTTGCCCTGCTGCTGCCAAGAAGCCCACACGCACGTGGTGATACTCTTACTCCATTCCCAAGGGATCTGGGGTAAAACCAGGTCCCAGAGCAGCCCCACCCAGGCAGCATTGCAACCCTCCTGGCAGTGACAGCTGAAAACCCATTTCTTTTGGGCTTTCTGCATTGCTGGGCCTGAATCAAGCGGTGCAGAGCTCTTTGGCTTCAGCACAGGAAAGCACTCAGCTGTATTCTTGCCCTACAGCATGTGAAAATCCCCATTTTTATCGATGCAGCTTCTCACTTCTTGAACTTTGAACATGTGGACTTGAGGCCAGCAGGCTTCTTGCTTTGCCCAGGAGGGACACCCCAATGCCCCGGGTGACACGAGCATTCACAGCTAGCCCGAGCCGACTGAGGAGAGCGGCTGGGGTGCAAAGCATAGAATTACAAGGGTAAATATTTATTCACGCACCTGTGGTGTCCCAGCCAAATCAGGGCACCCGAATGTGGTTTTACACAGGGTTCTTATACCCTTCAAGCTTTCAGGTACAACACGATTGGACCTATCACTAACACCCACGCTACCAATTGCTAATCACAGTAAAACTTTGCAAAGCCACTCGATTCCTGCAGCATTCTTGCCGCTTTTCTATTGATCCAGGCGTCCCTGGAGTCGCTCGAGTTACTGATCTGTGACACCAGGCAGTGCTGGGAGGGTTTCAAAGATGCGCCAGAGGGGCTGGCATGCTGGTGTTGCCTTGGTTGACTAGGGGTATCCCTTATCCTTCATGGGCAGCTCTAAGCTTCCCAGAAGCAAAGTCCTTCTTTCCAGGGCCGGGCCGTCCTTTCGTTTGTTTTGCTTAAGCATGAACAATCCCAAAGCCTCCCGTCAAATTCCACTACCTCGTAAACTAACACACATTAACAAAGTTAATGCACTTCCATGCTGTAAGGACTGGCGGCTGCAGCAGCGAGGGAAGGGGATCCGGGACCCCTCCGGGGGTCGGTTCGCGCAGGGGGCAGCAGGAGGGGCTCCGTTTCGGGCTGGCACCATCCAGACCCGGAGGGTCTCTCGGGAGGGCAGGCGCCTCCGCAGCCTCCCGCCGCCCGCTCCGCCTCCCGCGGGGCTCTGGCCCCCTCCTGCGGCCGGGCGCGGGGCTGCGGGGGGGGCGGCGGGCGGTCCCGCCTCCGGTGGGCTCCGGCAGCCCCGGGGGGGGGGGCTCTCCGCCCGCTTGACCGAGCAGCTCCTCCACCCCCGCACCGGCCCGCTCTGCCCCCACGGCGCTCCCTCCTCCCTCAGCCGGTGCCCAGTGGCCGCCGGCTCCCTGCTGCCCGGCCCCCGGGGCCCGCCAGGCCGGGGCGGGAGGGGCCGCCCCCGGCCCGCCCCCGCGCTCGGCCCTACATAGGCGGCGGCGCCCACCCCACCCGGTTCCGCCATGGCTGCGGCGCTTCGGCTCTGCGCCGCGCTGGCCCTGGCCCTGCTGCCCGCCGCCGCCGCGCAGGACGTGGCGGGAGGTAAGCGCGGCCCCGGGCTGGGCGCTGGCGGGGTCCCGGCCCGGCTCCCCCGGTCCCAGCGGGGTGGGTGTCCGTGCCGGCTGCGTGACACCGCCCCGGCGCTCCCTCCCCGTGGGGACCGGCGGCTCCGAGCCCTGTGATCGGCTGAGACCTGCGGTCCCGGCGCTGCTGGGTGCTCCCCCCGCGCCGCAGGGGATGGCGGCCTGGCAGAAGTGCTCCTCGCAGAGCACCCAAAAATCGTGGCTTTGCAGTTACTTCGGACCCCACTTTTGCGGGACGCGCGGTGCGTGAAGCAGCCTGGCGCAGGCTGTCGCCCCGTGGGCTGCGCCCCGGGCGTGTGCTGGGCACGGGGTGGCCTCTGGCCAGAGCCCTGTGGCCACTCAGGATGGCGACGGGCCATGGGAGCTGGAAGGGCAGGTCCCATCCCTGCTGGGAGCTCCGCAGGGTGCGATCCTGCGCAGCACAGGGCTCCGGCGCGTCCCTCTGAGGTCTGGAAGATGGGGTGCTGGCAGAGGGGCTTCACTTGCCGCTTTTCCAGCTGCCACTGCAATGTAGGTGGGCGTTTAGTGATGCTGAGAGCTCGGCCAGGTCTCAGCGGGAGTTGGGTACCTGTCCTGGGCAGGGGGACTCGCTGGGCAGCCAGGCCCCCGCCGATGGAGATCCTCCTTCAGGACAGGGGAGACGGGCTGGGGGAGCCTCAGGCTCTTCAGACCAGGAAGAAGATGGGTGCCGTCAGATCTGGGTGAGGAGCAGCGGGTGGCCGACTGCTTCTTCTTGGTGGGTGGAGGAGGTAGTAGAGCACCATGGGTGCCGTGCCAGGTAGAGAAGAAGCTCTAGCAAAGGGTGGGGACAGCCCCCTTCAGGGGTGTCCCACGAAGTCTGCCCACTCTTCTGGGCGAGGAACTGTTCTCCACGTGATGACCAGCCGTCTGATGGCTGCGTGGTGGCTCTGGCTGGGAGGAGAGTGAGGACCAGCATGTGTTTTGCTGTCTTCCTTCCACCCCAAGCCGTTCACTTCTTTTGTAGCCAAGTGGCAAAAGCGTTATCCAGGAAGCTTCTAGCACAGCAAGAGCTGCTCTCCCACCTCTGTCCCCGAGGACTGCGGTGCTTCCCTGCCATCCTGTGTGAGTGGGCAGGTCCCCTGAGATCAGGCGTTTGGACAAAACCCCAATCCTGCAGGGCTGTACGGTCCTGGAAATGGCCCATTCCCATACAGCCCTAAGAGGGTGGCTTTGGCTTGATTGCTCAGAGGATGAAGCCCAGCTGGGGGTGCCAGGAGAGGGGACACCCCAGGGGAAAGCGGAGCGTCAGTAGGAAGCCTGGTTAAAGCCGCCGGCTCTCCTTTTGCCCACTGATAGCCTCCTGCAGTGCAAAAGGGCTGTTCCGTGACTCCTCGTAAGCAAACAGTCTCGGGGACAGTACAGGCGCTGTGATGCTTTTCCGGCTTCGGTTGGAGAAACGGGGAAGATGCAGCTTCCTAGAGTGTTTAAAATCTACAATCTCAGCCTCTCCGGGCAGTGTGTAAACACCCTTATCTGAGCTATGTTAATGAATTGCCCAGTTGTTTGGAGGGCTGTGCAGAGCATGTGACTCTTGACAGTGGGCCACAGCTGAGGGCTCCTGCCAGCTGGAGAGAGAAAATGCAGCTTTGCTGCTTGAGTGTGGAAAACAAGCACCTCTGGGACTGATTTTTTCCTCATTAAGGTGCTGCGAAGCAGTGATCCTTCTTCCACCAGTTACTGAGTAGTCAGGCAAATTAGTTTGCGCTTGGTTTTTTTAAACCACAGTCAAGCAAGCTGATGCTTAGAGTCTTTAGGCAGGGGTGAGGTTTAGATGGCTGATCCTCAAGGACTGGCAAACCACCCTTCCTGAGGATCTGGGGGAGCATACCAGTGAAACGGCTGGCGAGTATCCTGTAGGAAGACTCTTCCGAAGAGCTAGCGCTGCTGGGAACTGCAGGCAAGCCCAGGAAGGCAGCTGGACTGGGCCACCTTGTCCTGAGTTCAGACCTGATCCGTTCCCCCCGCCCAGCTGACCTGCATCCCCTGGGGATGCCGTCGTTTGCGGTGGCACTGGTGCCGAGAGCCGCCCGTGTTTATAGGGCAGGGGTCTTCCTCTGCCAAATGGGGGTGGAAACAGGTTCTGGGCACAGATTTTGGCTGTGGTGCTGCTCCTGTCACCTGGAGAGTTTCCTGCTGAAGCAGGGTTTGGATGAATTGGCTGGGGCAGGGTACAGCCCTCATGTGCAGTGGGAGGGTACGGGCTCCCGCAGGGACTGTAGCTGCGTGTCCCCCTTTGTGCTCCTCTGCTGCTGCTTTTCCTGGTAGTAACTTCCTTGTCTGGGGCTTGTTTGCTTGAGCTGCTCCGTCATCCGACGATATGGGACTGCACCGCTTGCCCAGTGCTTGTCCTCATCCTCGCAGGGTCCCTCTGGACCGCCCCCAGCTGTGGCCCCCATTTGTCTCGCTGCCTGCTGGCCACAGCAGATGCTCAGGCTTGTAGGGAAAAAAGACCCAGGGAGAGGAGCTCGCAGCTTGGGGCTTTGGGTCAGCACGGGCAAGCAGATGACTTCAGTTTGCATTTGGGCCTCCCACTGTGACACCGAGTGTGTTTTGAAGCTGGCAGCTCTTGCAGCAGCATTACACTGCATTGCTGCTGGTCCGACGGGACTGACCGCCTCCCGGAGCGGGCAAAGCAGTGGGCACGAGGAGCCCGGAGTTTTAAACCACTGAGAAGCTCTTCAAAGTACTGAGGTGTCTTTTTTCCTTCCTGTAGATTGTCGCCAGTATACGAACAGGAGCTGTGAGGAGTGTCTGAAAAATGTCACCGTAAGTAGCAGCCATAAAACTCCCAACCTCTCGCAGCGCCTGAAAACGTAGCGTGGGCTTTGTGGGGCTGTTACAGAGCAGTTTCCCCCCTGGAAGGGGGGCTGCTCTGTGCCCTTGTCCTGAACACACTGCAAATGCCACCCACCCGTGACGGTGAGAGGGCAAACACCCCTCAGTGCTGTGGGAAGAGGTTGCTAGAAACTGCTTGGGGTTTGTCGTATGCTTTTTGAGTCGAGTAATGGAGACCCTCCATTACGGATGGGGGGGACGCGCACGGCGAAGGAGCTGAGGGGGCTGGACTGGCTGGTCAAGCTGCCCTTCCACCAGTCTGTGGGTGCCGTGGCAATGGGTGGATGCAGGATGCATACCTGAGTCTTGCCAGCCTCTGCTGCCTTATCTCCGGTATCAGCAAACTTGAACTTGAGTCAGATCTCACAGCTGACTTAGCCAGAACCAGTTTGACCAAACCTAGCCCAATACTGGTGTCGGGGATTGCAACCACCAGGAGAGGAGGGTGCAAAGCTGCTGCAGGTAGTCTGGCTGGGGAAGAGTAGTGAGGGCACACACAAACCTCTCCTGCTCATCAGCTCTGCCTTGAGTGGCTTGTCTCAAAGGCTTTCTTCTCGTCCCAAAAATGCGTCTCGGAATAAACAGGAAGGATTTGGTGATCACTACCATCATGCAAGGCAGGAGGAGGGCTCTCAGCATCTTTACTTGCTCTAGAAATCTGCACTGCCCTCGCCTGCCTCTCCTGGTGCAGGCAAGCCCGTGCTGACCGACCACAACTGTTACTCCCAAGCATCCCGTTGCTGCTGGGTGGTACCTGGTCCCTGGGGGCAGGCGGTGATGGCCCTGTTGCTGCAGCTAACTGGCAGCACTGCCACGCACCAGTAACGCTGTGCTGCCTGGTTCCTGTGTCCCAGTGCCTGTGGTGTGCCAGCAGCAGGAGGTGCGTGGAGTACCCCATCCGAAGAATCCTCCCCCGGGCCGACCTCTGCGAGCTCCGCTCTGCGCGCTGGGGAGTCTGCTGGGGTAAGTGGATCGCGCCCGAGCGACGACACGCTTGCATCAGCTGTAACTGCTGAGGTGCTTTAGCGCTTGCTGCTAAATGGCACTGACTGCCGCTCGCACCAGTGGTAACGGGAGGTTTCCCTTGCCTCCCTTTCTCACCGCTGGTGCGGCAATGACAGGCTGAAGTCAATCAGGGTCCTGCAAACTTCCTGAAGCGTGGGCGAGAAAGCGGAGTGTGAGCAGTTCCCTGTCTTCTGGCAAGAACCAGTGGGGCTTTAGCTACTCTAAATACATTCCTCATGCTTTGGTGTGATGGAGGCTTCCACATGTGGCCACCACCTAAGAAGAAAAGTCGAAGGCGCTCTGCGGGCAGCTGCCTGTGCAAACCTTCCGGGTGCTCCAAGTGTGCACACCCGTGTCTGACTTTTTGGCAGCTCTTTCCTCTGCCTTTCCTTGGTGCTCTGTTTCCTGGTGGGTGCATGCTCATGCTCAGACAGGACCCAGCTTTTGGGGGCTGGGGCAGCTAGGAAGCAAGCTGGGGCTTGATTTCTCTTACCCCCCCCCTTGATGGGGAACTTGGAGATGAATTGTGGTCACCTGACATTTATTGTGCTTGAGGCTGGGCTCTCTTCTTTACCCACAAGACAGTTAAAACCACTCCCATTCCTTGTGGAGGAAGAATCTCCTCTTTGTGAGCACTACAGTATGCTTTTCTGAAACTTGTGTAAGACCTTGAAATACTAGTTTGTGTGTGAGTAGCTTCACAAAAGGTTTCATTCTAGAAGAACGCATTCCTTAGCTTGCAAAACTCACTTTAGAGGAGATTAGTCCTGTGGGAGATTAGCTCCTAAATGAGTCTGCATTTTTTGGTGTGTGTGACTTAAGCCTTTATCATCAGGTGGAGGAGTGCTCAGTGCTCTGCCATGGACCTCTCTCTGTGGGAAGGGGTGACCTGAACCCCAGGTTCACCCTGAAAGCCAAGGTTTCAGAAGGACCAGTACAGACATGCGCTGGTGGAGAAACTCCCTTTGGAGCTGAAGAGCCTGTCTGGGTTTGTCTCAACCCCCACTGGGCTGACTTGTGATCCTTGGCTTTTGGGCTGTCCCCTACATGACTCTGTCACAGTGCAGCCAGCGACAGCTTCACGTTGCTCCGAGGCAAGATAGTGCTGTGGACAGTCAGGTCTCAAATACCATCTTTCTCAAAGCCTTACTGGGAACACGGACCTGCAGACCTCCCTGCTGCTGGCTGACTTGCTGGCGGGGTGCGCGAGCCTACCTGTGGGGACAAACGCAAGTGTCCGCAAGCTGGTGGCTTCCTGACTTCTGGTCTCACTGGTGACCTGCTAGGCCGTGGCAGCTGTCTGCGGTTGGTATCTGGAACCACGTTCCGTGCATGGTGCTTGCCGCAGTAGCCTGACGCAGTAAGATTTGAGAGTCAGATGGCTCAGCTGTCGGCAGCGATGAAGCTCTCCAGTGGGAGTAGGAGCTGGAGGCTTTGAAAGCAAGTTCAGTGGTGGAGTCAGCTCAGCCTGGAGCAGCCCAATAAGCCTGCTACTGCTGAGTCCCTGCAGCGAGGAGACAGGCAGGCATCTTCTGAAATGCCCTGAAATGCACCACGTGCAGTGCTCAGGCTTTCCACTGGGCTCATGGTCTGAGCTGCATGGAGAAGAGGGGATCAGAAGTGCTCTGGGCAGGCTCAGGTGCACTAGAATTTCTGTAACTTGGCTGCTGTTTGTGAAGTGGCTCCTAAACAAATATTTCCACAGGCCCAAGTCTCTGAACAGTCTGAATCATTCTTGGAAGAAACCCTCTTTGCTGCAAAGGATTTCACGTGATGTCTAGATCTGTCCGTTTTGGCTGGTGTCTCCACTGCTATTACTGCAGGAGCAGTGTAGGACGACTGCCTCCCTGGGGCCAGGGCTCAATGCCGCTGCTTCACCGCCACGTCCCAGTGGGTTTTGCGCTGTGCATAGGCGAGCAGATCCCCCAAGCCCTGGGGAAACGTGGTGGTGGGGTGCAGGAAGCAACCCTCCGCCTTCAGCTGCTTCAGCAGCACTGCTGGCCCCAAGCCGATAAATCCCAATGGGTCTTATCTCGCTTTGTCTCTCACCCAGGGACACCAGACACCCGTAAGTGCCTCCAGTCCACTGTCGTCCCATCTTGGATGACTTCGGAGGCTGGATCCTGTGGGCAGTAACTCCAGTGCCAGCTGTGGCCTCTGTTGGAGGTGGCTCCTCAGGACTGAAGCCTCCTGTTTTTTTTCCCTTGATGGGTTACTGTTCACCTGGATTAGCGATTAAGACAGCTTTGCTCCCATTTCTGCCAGAGGAGTTTGACCTGAGTGCGTTTGTTCTTGCCTTTCCTCATAGAGCGCTATAGTTAGCAGCTACATATACTCTGTTGGTGTGTACGTGCTGGTGCCAACACTTGTTATACCTATAGATAACAATGTCCACCGTGCTTTCCCAGGCTGTTAGGCATGTCTCCAGCCCAGTGACTGAAGCCCCTGGTGACAGCAGCTGTACGCTTGTAAATATTGTAACTCCAGGCAGCCGTGTATTCGTGTGCTAAATGTGTTTTGTCGAATCCTTTAGTGAACTTTGAAGCCCTGATCATTGCGATGTCTGTGGTGGGAGGAACGATCCTTATCATGTTGGGGGTCTGCTGCTGCTGCTGCTGTTGTAAGAAAAAGAGCAAAAAGCAAGTATCGGCGGGGTGCCCTGTTTTCTCGGAGTAGCTCAGATGCAACCACACGCTGTTGCAGAACTGAGTGCTGAGCGCCGCTAACGGGCTCTTCTGTCTGTCAGGCCAGACAAGGATGACGAGAGAGCGGCCAGGGAGCGGGAGAAGAGGCGAGTGCGGCAGGAGGAGAGGTGAGGTTGTCCTGCAGCCCCTGCTCCCCTATGAAGGAGCCACACTGCCTCAGGCTGCAGAACCATTTGGCTCCTGTCTCTACCGTCAAATGTGATGCCAGGAGGCACATGGGGCTCGACACGTGCAGCCAGTGGCTGCTTCAACCTCGGCACGAACATAAACCTCACGAGCAATGTCTTTCTGGGGTGACTCGTGGATGCAGCATCACAACGGTGTTGTGTATCCAACTCCCTGAGGGCTGCTGTCGTGCGTGGGCTCTGGTGGTCCTCAGTGCTTTCAGGAGGTGGGTGGTGGGGGGCTGAGCAAACCTGGCAGCCTGGAGCTCCCTGGGTTGGGAAGAAGCAAGGAGCTGTAGCTTCTCTTGCTTGGTTTTGTATTCCCAGTCACTGATTCGTGGTTTTTCTGTTTGCTTCTTGCAGGAGAGCAGAGATGAAATCACGGCACGATGAAATCCGAAGAAAATATGGTAGAGTGCTGATGCTAGTGATTCAAACTAAGCTTTAGATCGAGCAGCCTCAGTAACTGTGTTCCTTGCTATGGTTACAGCTGCAGAGGAGACCTGGCCAGCAGGGAAAACAGTCTCTGCTTCCCCTGTCTCAGTGAATTGCCCTCTTGCCCTCTGGGAGCAAGAATAGAGATGCTCGGGTCATGGCGTGAGACCCCACACAAGTGCTGCTCCTCTTGGGCAGGGGACCTGTGTCCTCTGAACTCACCATGAGAGAGAAGCTGCTGGGGCTTGACTGGAGGGGAGAAGCAGAAGCTGCTAGACACAGCACCAGCTGTAACGCTGCTGCCCTTCAGGCATGGCTCTCTGGCAGCCCTGTGGTCACCGAGTGGTCAGCAGCCCGGGGTGGGGGGCCAGGCGGGTGCCCGGGTGCCCACAGCTGCAGGAGCACAGAGCAGGCACCAGCCCGACCACGGAGCCGGTTCTCTGTGGCAGCAGCAGTTCCCAGAGAGGTGGCTCAGTCCCCAGGGTGCTGGGAGTGCACAGCTCCCTCCTGGGGCTGGACTGTCCTTCAGGTGAGTCCCATGGCCCCAGGGCAGGTGGGGACCTGCCCGAGGGGGACAGCAGCCTGGAAAGAAGGGGGGAGCAGCCAGTTGCTCAGAGCTGGTGGAGGAGTCTCTCCTGCCTGGCTGTCAGGGCTGCTGGGGGCTCTCCCACCGTGGCTGTGGAGCGGGGAGCAGTTGGGCTCATGCAAACTGGGCATAGTGGTCTCTGGCTTTTGGGGAGGGGGGGCTATAGGGAAAGCTGAAGACCTTTCCTCTGCCTGCAGCTTCTGTCTACTGCAGGTCCAGGTTGGGCAGGAGATCTGGAGGTCTCTGGCTGGGCTGGCTCCTCTGGGGGAGGAAGAGCAGGCAAAGCTGTGCCTGAAGGAGCACTTGGTGGGGGAAGCACCTCGTGGAAGTGGAAGAGCTGTGCTGCAGGACTTTCTTGCCGTGGCAGGGCTCTGTCTTGCTGCAGCCTGACTGCAGAGTTTGCAGTCTTGTCCTTTCTGGCTGTTCCTCCTCAAAAATGTTGGGCTGGGGCTGGGAATGCAGCCAACAGAGTGGCACGGGGGCTTGTCACTGGCCTAGAAGTCAGCCCTGTATCCTTGCTCTGCTCTCTCTGTGGATGTAGGAGCAGGGAGCAGGTCTAAGAAGGGCTTGAATTTAATTTGAGGCTCACTTCTTCCGAGTCCAGTCCAACAGAAGGAGTGTGCAGAAGGGGTGCTCTGGAAGATCAGTCATGCTGCTTTACCTGGGAGAGGAGTTTGCCATCAGATCGAGCTTCTTAATGGGTCTCTCCTCCTGTGCAGAGGAGGAGAGCGAAACAGTGCTGACTGCATGCACAGCTCGAGTAAGAGCAGGTCTTTCGGAAGGACTGCAGGACAGGAGGCTGGATGAAGCACGAATGACAAAGAGTTGTAACTAAGAACTAGGCTTCTTGCTGGCCGTGACTGGCGCGGCTGCTGCTGTCTGAACGAATGTCTCTTCTCTTCTAGGGCTGTTCAAGGAAGAGAACCCTTACGCAAAATTTGAGAATTAGCACCTCCGGCCCTGCTCACCCCAGGGAACTGTGCCTTCCTGCAGAGCTGCAGGGTTCTACACTTCCCCTGCCGTGAGGAGACCACCATGGTGCCACTTCCCGCTTCAGCTGCCACAGAAGATGAGCCAAATGCTTGGTGACAACATTGTCCCCACTCCAGATGCTTGGTTTGCTCCAGAGCTTCGCTCTTGCTCTGCTGGTGCAGGAAAATGTGGTGGCAATACCGGAGAACAGGTTTCTTCTCACTCACCCCTGGGGTGGTAACGGAGTCCAAAGCAATACAGATAACAGTCCTTGTCCCTGGCCAAGGGCAAAAGCAACCTTATGCATCTTTCTTGCTCCTGCCTCACCAAATACCCTGCACACACACAGAGCCAGGCTCTTCTGTCCACTGCCCCTTCTTTTCTCTGTTTTTTCTTTTAGTGTAGGCAAAAGCCAGCAAGAGTTTCTTGACTCATAGGTCAGCAGGAGGCCTTGGCTGTTACTCCAGGTGCCTCTACTTGTCCCAGCACATGAGCATTCCTTTCAGAAAGCACAAGGTTATCTCGGGCCTCCAGGAGGAAGGTCCTGTGTGCACCTTCTCACTTGCAATTAATCTGGGGAAATGCTCCAACTCTCCTACCTCTCTGTGCCTTTCTAGAAAGGTGGTCTCCTGGGCTTGATGGCCACAGCTGATGGTGATACTGTAGGATTCAGATGCCTTTACAATATGACTATATATTAAACTGATTTGATTACTATCCTAGTCTGAGTGAGTTTAATTCTGCTTCCACACCAGGTACGGGCTGGCAGGGCACGGCTGCTCTGCCGTGTGATAGGAAAGGTGGGACAAGCAGCTGCTGCCCTGAAGGAGATGAAATCCCTGGTAAAGACTGAGCTGTGAGCAGAGGCCTCTGGCCTGCAGGTGGAGGATGACCGTGCTGGGGTGGCCCGCCATCGCCGCGGCTGCTTCCACCCCTACACGGGGCCGTGGCAGAGGCAGCAGGGGGGCCCTGGAGGGCTGTGTCCAGTGCTGGGCTCCCCAGGACAGAGAGACAGGGACAGACTGCAGAGAGTCCAGCAAAGGGCCACCAAGGTGAGCAAGGGGCTGGAGCATCTCCCCAGTGAGGAGGGGCTGAGAGAGCTGGGGCTGTTCAGCCTGCAGAAGAGAAGGCTCGGGGGATCTGCTCCATATCTGTATCCCAATATCTGAAGGGAGGGTGCAAAGAAGACGGAGCCTGGCTCTTTCCAGTGGTGCCCAGGGTCCAGCCGGCGCAGGGTGGCCCTCCTTCAGCAGGGGCTTGGACCAGATGACCTCCGGCGGTCCCTGCCACCCCCACCTGCTCTATGAGTGTGTGATGCTGGCACAACAACCACCACCAACAGGGACCGCCTGAAAGGGACCGGAGCAAACGCGGAGGTGTGAAGCACGCTGCCGGATGGGCTTTGCATCACAGGGTCTGTCTCTGAGGCTGGGGGAGCTCCTGGGTGCGTCCCGGAGAGCCTTGTGACGTCACCAGAGAGTCACAGTCACCCCATGACGTCACTTGCAATGGGCAGCTATACGTGCCAGCGCCGCGTGCTGCCGGCGGCACACGAGACGTCAAGTCCTGTGGGCAGCACGCGAGCCATCGAGTCCTGCCAACGGCACGCCAGACGTTGTGACCTGCCAGCAACCGAGGAGCCGCCGAGTCCCGCCAACGGAACCCAAGACTTTGAGTCCCGCCAGCGGCAGCCATCAAGTCCCGCCAGCAGCAGACGAGACATCAAGTGCCACCAGCAGCTGACAGGACACCAAGACCCGGCAGCAGCACTGGAGGCGTCCAGGCACGAGCCGGCGGCGCCGGCAGCCGCCGGGATCTCCCGGCGGGGGGACACCTGCCCCATCTGCCTGGGTCCCCTCGAAGGCCCCTCCGGCGTGGACCCGTGCGGGCATGTGTTCTGCCATGCCTGCATCCAGCGCTGGGCCGCCAGCACCGTCCCTGCCACCTGCCCGCTCTGCCGGCGGCCCATCATGGCCACCCGCCGCCTGCAGGTGGAGGTTGACCGTGCTGCGGTGGCCCGCCGTCGTCGTGGCCGTTTCCACCCCTACGCGGGGCCGTGGCCATGGCGGCAGAGGCAGCAGCAGCAGCAGCAGCAGCAGCGGGGCCCCGGCGGTGCCCGGCGCCGGAGCTTCTCTGCTGAGCGTGGGGAGCGCAGCTCCCCCGTGCCCCGCCAGCGTGTCCGCAGCCTGTCCTGGCAGTGGGACAGCGACGGGCGCAGCCGGCTCCGCTACCCGCCGGTGATCAGGGAAGATCCGTCGTGGCTGTGGAGGGTCCGGGACGAAGAGCCGGGCTCAGGGGACCATGCGAACCGCCTGCCCCGGCTCCGCTTCTGAGCTGGGTGGCCGGGCCCCGCGGGGTCCCTCTGAAATAAAAGCACCGGGGATGCTGAGAGGGGCCACGCCTGGTTTCTTCCGTGCCGCTTTGCTCGTCCCTGCGGGGATGCATCCCGGGAAGGGGAAGGGGAGCGGGAGAGTCCCCCGGGACTCTTCCAAGCAGATCTCTGAAGGGGCCAGTGTCTGTGTTCCTGAAGGCCGGGGTGAGGAAAGCGGCTGAGATGGAGGTTTGCGGAGACCCTCCTCTCCTCTCCTCTCCTCTCCTCTCCTCTCCTGGTCGCGCACCCCCCCGTGCTGTGGAGGGCTGCGATCCCGCGGGGAGGCTCTCCGGGCTGGGGGAGGCAGCCCTGGCACAGCCGCCTGCCAAAGGGCAGCTGCCCGCGGGAGAAGCAGCCCCCGCCGGGACGTGCCTCGTATTTAGGGAGTCTGCTTCCTCACCAGGTGCGGGTTGGCAGCGAGGGCTGATGGAGTCGTCACTCTCAGGTGGCCCTGGCTCGTCAGGCCCTGATGGGGTAGCTGGGGGAGGCAGGAGCAAGGCTGCCTTGACCTCTTGCGGGGCTTGGAAGGAGGAATCTGTCCGTGGAGGTGTTCAGTTGTTGGGAAGAGCTGGGTGGGGGGAGTGACGCTGCTCTCTAAGCAAGGAGCTGGGTCTTTCCACAAGAGCTTGGCCTGTGTCCCCGAGCACCCCTGAGAGCCCTTGTCCAAGTGGGGTGGCCTGGGGGCTCCTGGCAGCGCTGGGCACAGACGAAACCCCGTGCTGCGCTACCTGCGTGAGGGACCCAGGGGTGGGGAAAGGGGGATGGGAGCTGACTGCTCTTCCGTGGTCCTACGCTTGCCCAAAACTGGCTTTGCGGTCTGAAGGAGCCTTGCATGCCAGCAACACATCTGCTTGATAGTTCGGTCTAAGAAAAGCTGGCTGTTGCCTTCTGCCCGGTGGGGTGACGCGCTCCGGGCTGCAGATGGTAGCATTTCTGGGGCCTTGCCTGAAATGCTCCATTTGCCTTGCCAGGCCTATGGCCCTTGGACGCAAACTGCTCGAGCTCAGCTTCTGAAGCTAAACCAGCTGTGAAACCTTGCTGCTGCTGCCTGAGCTGTGCGCTGGCTGCCAGAGTCTGGCTGGCTTTTGCCAGGATGGTCAGAGAGGCAAGACTTGCAGGTGACTCTTAATCTAGGCTGTCTCTGCTGCCAGAAGATACTCGGCTCCAGGTGGTGGGAACAAAGTGAGTGACTCTGCCCATGCTGAACAAGCCCCTGGTCTGGAGCCTGGGCTCCTGTTAGTGTGAACCAGGCTGCAGTGCTGGGAGGAGGGCTGAAAGAGTAGGGTTGGGTTGCCAAGCTCTCATGGGTGCTCTCCCATCTTCCGTTCCAGTCTGTTGGACGGGCTGGGCAGGGGCTGCATCCTGGTGCTGCCGGTCAAGAGCTGTGGGAGGTGGTGACAGCTTCTTGTCCGGCTCTGCGTGTACGGTGGACAGGAACGTCTGGATGCTTCGGTGAAATCTTTCAAGTGGCACAGCTACAGGGGACAGAAAGAAGGTCTGGCGATACAGTTTTCTCTGGGAAACTGAGTTGAAACATGCAAAAAAAATTGTAAGAAGAACAGTAGAATCTGCTGTAGGCCTGGAGTCCCATTTATCTCCTTCACTCATGGAAAAAGCTGATTGATTGTGGCAAGTTACTGATCTGAGGTGAGTTAAAGAAGCACTTTCCCTGTTGCTGCCCTGGAGAGCAGCGATAACTGTTCTCAGGACGGGAGAACTTGAGCCTGGGCAGAAATCGGTGCCATGCCACTAGCCCGTTATCGCCTCCATCAAGAATAATTATCTGGTACTGCCTGCTCAGGAAAGAAGGCTGTTTACTTTCCTCCCGCTGGCTCCAACATAAAGCATTTTGCGTGCTGTACCGTGTCAGCCGGTACATCTTCCTGTCCCACCGCACAAAACGTTGTCCTCATACTGCCCACGGAATGCGCCTGTTGGCTACGGAGTGAGCCCGGGACAGCTGTGCTCTTAATGGAAGCAACTTAGCTGGGCACCAGGGCTACTGTCACTACATATGGCTATATACTGAGGGAGATGGGCAAGGTCTCTGTTTGAGCAGGAGATCTGCAGGCATAAACGTAGATAATTCTGCTAAATGAACCAAGGGATCCAATGAATTATTGGGATGGGAACATCTCTCGTCACGCAGTGAAATTTTCCAGTGAAAACGTAGGAACTTAGGGAAGGAGTTGAGCTGGATTTGAGCATCTTTTCTCCTAAAGTGGAGGAGTCTACGCAGTCAGCATGACGAACTCAACGGAGAACAAGTTCCTCACCGGATCTAGGCGATGCTCTTACCGTAAAGTGGAAAGAATCAGTGCAGTTGTATTAAGATCTCCGAGAATCTCATCTTGAATACAGCGTGCAAGTTTTGGTAACCTGTTGCAAGAGTTGAAGTCGAATCAGAATAAAGGAGGAGAAGAGCTGTTAAGGTGTCATGGGGAGCCATGATCCAATCAATGAAGAGAAGGTAGTCTGGTTTGTCGGAATGTTTAGCTTAGTGAAATGAATGCTGGATTGTGGACCACAGACCACTAGGGATAAGTGAGAAGGGAAGAGGCGCAGTGAGAGGAACTGGTAAGAGAGGACCCCAGAGTGTGCAGGTGCACGCAGGAACGAAGACACATCTGTTAGCAAGTTAGAAGGCCCCTACCTAACGGTTGGTTGACTTTGGAACAATTTTTTCATGTAAAGTGCCACGAAACCAGCTGGTTGCAGCGTGGAACTTGGTTTAGAGAAGCAGTTCTGTTGCATGGTTGCCTGGAACAACGGGACTCACGATGCAGGAGGCCCTCATAGGACAGTTTCCCTTAGCAGCAGCTCTTAGCTATGAGCTTTATTTCATTAGGTTATCAATTGTTGCCGTCTGTTGCCTGGACTACAGTTAGTTTTGTCCTACAAGCAGTGAACTAGAGAATAGTTTAGTGTATCTTCTAGCAAGCATAACATTTAAGCCATAGGAGGACTGTCACCCTGTGGTGGGCAGAGTTAATAAATCCCTCAAATGCTGCAGAAAAAGCTACTTGGGCAGGTCCACTGTCCTTCCTCTCCTTCCTGCAGAAGGAAGAGCTTACGAGGTTGTTCTGTTTCCTTAACTTCTTCCCAGTATGAGAGAAGCCAAGGAGAGGGTGAGCTCCTTTATCTGCTTCTTTATCTCCTTCATTGGCTTTCAGGATGGAAGTGAAGACCAGAGAAGAGCCGGCCCTTGCTGAGACGGTGGTCTGACATGGCTGTTAGACACTTGCCTCATGTTCTAGTGATCTGGTTTTGTGAGCAAGAGGAACTTGAAGCCCAGTGGAACGCCACTTCAAGCAGCAGCTTCTCCTCCTCTTCCTGTGGAGTCTGCCAGATCCCTGGGCTATGTTGAAAGAGTGGTCAGGCCTTGGAACAGGCTGCCCAGGGAAGTGGTGGAGTCACCATCCCTGGAAGTATTTAAAAGACGTGTAGATGAGGCCCTTAGGGACATGGTTTAGTGGACATGGTGTGTTGGGTTGACGGTTGGACTCGATGATCTTAGAGGTCTTTTCCAACCTTAATGATTCTATGATTCTATGATTCTATGTTGATGCAGTAAGAAAATGGACTTTGAAGATAATACCAATGCTGGGGAAATGGGAAAGTTGCAAATGAATTGATTCTTCTGCGTCCAGATTTAACACAAGCATAGAGTGTCTAGTGGTGGGGTTTTTTTGTGTGTTTATGGCCTCAGCAGACTCCAGTACTAATTCCATGGGACTGGTGCTTACAACGGGGTGTTATTTTCACCTTCCTTTCTCTAATACTTGGTGCCAACTTTGTTTTACTCTCTGTTTTAACAGACTTTTTGACATAAGCAATTTTTACACAGCAGTTCAAAAGAGAAGTAGAAGATTACTGAAAAATAGTTGTAAAGTTCTTAGAAAAGTGGCTGCGTGTTTCCTTAGAATTGACGGGCAGGCTTTACAAGTCTTGTAGATCTTCTGCCCTTTAGAAGTTTTACACTCGCACTTTGAATAGCGTAGGGATTGCTGCCTCTTATTCTTTGATACTATAAGTTCACTACAAAACTATGCGTTCTCCCCCGGGGAGAAATGGGGAGGCGGCAGCGTTAGGCATCCACGTGCCCCATTGCTGAAGCTTTTCAGCTGGGCACCTCTCCCACACGCAGAGATGTCCTTCCGCCCTTTGCTCTTCGGGTGGCTTTTGAGCTCCTGCTTCACACGCAGCCTTCGGCAGAGAGTGGGGAGCAGCAGGGCTGGGGCTGCAGAAAGTGCCCTGACTGCTGGGTCGGTGGGGTCATTCCTCATCCAGATGTTGCTCCTCTTCCCTGGGGGGGTTCCCTGCCTAGCTCCCTCCTGGCCTCCTTCACTGCACTGTGGGTTCTCCAGCTGTGTGGGGAAATCCGCCCCCCAAGCACCGTTTGTAAAGGGAAATAGAAATCTCTTCCCAGGCCCTCTTACGTTCTTCTCTCAACTAAGAAAGGCTGTGTGGAGCAGTGCTTCTGCAAGGGCATAGCCATGCACCCAGGGGATGCTCCCAGATGTCAGCAGTCTCCCACCGCCTGCTCTGCAGGATCCACTACAAGTAAAAACACTAAGGAGGTTTTGCAAATTAAAGGAACGGGAGGTGTGCAACCCCTCGTTCCCTTGATTTCCTTCCTCTGCTTTTATTTGATATTTAAAATTTAGACACCTAACCAACAAAATCCGTCACAGTTCTAGACAGAACTGGGAGGAGTGGCTGAGACACCAGGAGATCGGCGCTGCCACCCAGAGGGACCGCGACGGGCGGGAGAAGTGGGCTGATGGGAACCTCCTGAAGTTCAGCCAAGGGACGTGCAAAGTCCTGCCCCTGGGGAGGAACAGCCCCAGGCGCCAGGACACGCTGGGGGTGCCCGCCTGGAAAGCAGCTCTGCGGAAAAGGCCCTGGGGGTCCCGGTGGGCACCACGTTGAACTCAAGCCAGCAAAGGCGGCCAATGGTGTCCTGGGCTGCAGGAGGAGGGGCGTTGCCAGCAGGTCGAGGGAGGGGATCAGCGCTGGGGAGGCCACCCCTGGAGGGCTGTGTCCAGTGCTGGGCTCCCCAGGACAGAGAGACAGGGACAGACTGCAGAGAGTCCAGCAAAGGGCCACCAAGGTGAGCAAGGGGCTGGAGCATCTCCCCAGTGAGGAGGGGCTGAGAGAGCTGGGGCTGTTCAGCCTGCAGAAGAGAAGGCTCGGGGGATCTGCTCCATATCTGTATCCCAATATCTGAAGGGGGGGTGCAAAGAAGACGGAGCCTGGCTCTTTCCAGTGGTGCCCAGGGTCCAGCCGGCGCAGGGTGGCCCTCCTTCAGCAGGGGCTTGGACCAGATGACCTCCGGAGGTCCCTGCCACCCCCACCTGCTCGATGAGTGTGTGATGCTGGCACAACAACCACCACCAACAGGGACCGCCTGAAAGGGACCGGAGCAAACGCGGAGGTGTGAAGCACGCTGCCGGATGGGCTTTGCATCACAGGGTCTGTCTCTGAGGCTGGGGGAGCTCCTGGGTGCGTCCCGGAGAGCCTTGTGACGTCACCAGAGAGTCACAGTCACACCATGACGTCACTTGCAATGGGCAGCTATACGTGCCAGCGCCGCGTGCTGCCAGCGGCACACGAGACGTCGAGTCCTGTGGGCAGCACGCGAGCCATCGAGTCCTGCCAACGGCACGCCAGACGTTGTGACCTGCCAGCAACCGAGGAGCCGCCGAGTCCCGCCAACGGAACCCAAGCCTTTGAGTCCCGCCAGCGGCAGCCATCAAGTCCCGCCAGCAGCAGACGAGACATCAAGTGCCACCAGCAGCTGACAGGACACCGAGACCCGGCAGCAGCACTGGAGGCATCCAGGCACGAGCCGGCGGCGCCGGCAGCCGCCGGGATCTCCCGGCGGGGGGACACCTGCCCCATCTGCCTGGGTCCCCTCGAAGGCCCCTCCGGCGTGGACCCGTGCGGGCATGTGTTCTGCCATGCCTGCATCCAGCGCTGGGCCGCCAGCACCGTCCCTGCCACCTGCCCGCTCTGCCGGCGGCCCATCATGGCCACCCGCCGCCTGCAGGTGGAGGTTGACCATGCTGCGGTGGCCCGCCGTCGTCGTGGCCGTTTCCACCCCTACGCGGGGCCGTGGCCATGGCGGCAGAGGCAGCAGCAGCAGCAGCAGCAGCAGCAGCAGTGGGGCCCCGGCGGTGCCCGGCGCCGGAGCTTCTCTGCTGAGCGTGGGGAGCGCAGCTCCCCCGTGCCCCGCCAGCGTGTCCGCAGCCTGTCCTGGCAGTGGGACAGCGACGGGCGCAGCCGGCTCCGCTACCCGCCGGTGATCAGGGAAGATCCGTCGTGGCTGTGGAGGGTCCGGGACGAAGAGCCGGGCTCAGGGGACCACGCGAACCGCCTGCCCCGGCTCCGCTTCTGAGCTGGGTGGCCGGGCCCCGCGGGGTCCCTCTGAAATAAAAGCACCGGGGATGCTGAGAGGGGCCACGCCTGGTTTCTTCCGTGCCGCTTTGCTCGTCCCTGCGGGGATGCATCCCGGGAAGGGGAAGGGGAAGGGGAAAAGGAAGAGGAGCGTGAGAGTCCCCCGGGACTCTTCCAAGCAGATCCCTGAAGGGGCCAGTGTCTGTGTTCCTGAAGGCCGGGGTGAGGAAAGCGGCCGAGATGGAGGTTTGCGGAGACCCTCCCCTCCTCTCCTCTCCTCTCCTCTCCTCTCCTCTCCTGGTCGCGCACCCCCTCGTGCTGTGGAGGGCTGCGATCCCACGGGGAGGCTCTCCGGGCTGGGGGAGGCAGCCCTAGCACAGCCGCCTACCGAAGGGCAGCTGCCCGCACTGCCCGCGGGAGAAGCGGCCCCAGCCGGGACGTGCCCCGTATTTAGGGAGTCTCTCCTTCAGGGAAACCCGGAGCTCTTCCCCGCTGCTCTCCAGCAGGGTCTCCTCTCTCCAGCAGCGCTAACCTCCTGCCCTCCCGGCTGCGCAGCACCAGGCCCTCGGCACCGGGCCGTGCTGTGCAGGGCCGTGCCGGGAGGCTCCTGGAGCTGCCCGGAATGGAGGCCCCGGCCGGGCTGTGCTTTGGGGCTGGAAGGCTTCTGGGCCTCCCCCGGCGTCCGCCCGGTCCTCCTGCCGGCAGCACGGCCGATGCAGCCGCGCAGGCGGGGCCGCCCCGCTGCCGCCCCGGGCGGGCGGCCTGCGGTGAGGCGGGAAGCCCCGGCCTCCGTCCCACGGGCCGCCCTCAGCGCGGCGGCAAACGCGCGGGCGGCCGTCGGTGCACAGCGACCCCATGCGGCTCGGCGGGGAGCCGGCTGCCCTCGGCGCCGTCCGTTGGCCCCGCCCGTTGGCCCGTTGGCCCGTTGGCCCCGCCCCCTCGCCCTCGCCCCCGCCCCCGCCCCCGCCCCCCTCGCCCTCGCCCCCGCCCCTCGGCCCGCGGCGCTTCCGGTTCCCCGTGACGCACTTTCCAGAGCCGCCAGGGGAGGTGCGCGCGGTCGCCTTCCCCGCCCTCGGCCTCTAGGGGCCGCCCCTCACGTGACCGAGCCGGGGCGGCCAATGGGCGCGCCGGGCGGCTGGCGCGGCGGCAGGGCGGGGGCGGGGCCGAGGCGCGCGCTCTCGCGGGCGGCAGGCGGCGGCGGGAGCCGAGGCGGGAGCCGAGCGCGCGGGCCGCTCCCTCAGCGCGCGCGCGCGCCGTCCCCTCCCCTCCCCCCCGCCCCCCGTCCCGTCCCCGCCGCCATGTCGGAGGAGAAGCCCAAGGTGAGGCGTGGCGGGTCGGGGCAGCCGCGGCGTGGCGAGGCCCGGGGCGTGGGGGGAGAGGCCTCTCCGCCGGGCCCTGGGGCAGGGCTGCCGGTGGGGCCCCGCCCCGCCCGGCGGCGTGCGGCGGCCAAGATGGCGGGGTGGGCCGGGCCGGGCCGGGGCGCGGCGGGAGGAGGAGGCGGAGGAGGCGGCCCTGCGGAGCCCTGCGCCCCCGCCGTCCGGAGGGGGGACCGCCCGGCCTCCGCAGGCCGCGGCGGGTGGCGTCCGTCCCGGGCACGACCTCCGCCCCGCTGCCTGCGGGGCCGGGAGCTCGGCGGGGCTCCCCCGGGGCTCTGAACCCGCTGGTTCCTCCCGTTTTTCATCCAGGAGGGCGTGAAAACGGAGAACGACCACATCAACCTGAAAGTGGCGGGGCAGGACGGCTCCGTGGTGCAGTTCAAAATCAAGCGGCACACCCCGCTCAGCAAGCTGATGAAGGCGTACTGCGAGCGGCAGGTAGGCAGCGCTCCGCCGGGCTGCTCCCGCCGCCGCCGGCTCGCCACCTTCCACGGGGAAGAGCCCTCGGGATGGTGGAAACTTCGCTGCTTTTCTGTCCGGAACATTAAAAAATACCAGTGCGTCGTGGGGAATATATCCAGGCGTATAGGAGGGACGCTGTCAACTGTGAAATGTTGGGAGTTTTTTCTCTTCAGTCAATGAAAACTGCCCCTTCCTCATCAGGTGCTCCTAGAGCTCTGAAAATGTCCCCTGACAGTGTTGCCAAAATTTCTCGAGTTCTGATCCTGGCTCTGAGACCAACTCTGAATTTCTAGCCTCATAAGCCTCAGTTCTGTCATCTCTAAAAACTTCATCGACTTTATACAGAGTGTGTTTTCCGTTTGGAAAACGGCACAAAACAAATTCTCCCATGCCATGACTTTCGTTGTGGGTTTTTTTCCTCCTCCCTTCACGTGTCTCTCCCGCAGCGCAGTTTGGACTGCCGTGTTCTGCAGGTGGCGGCTGGCTGCTCCGTGTCGGAGGCTGTTCCTCGGTGCCACCCTGAGCTGAACGGGAGAGGGGTTTATCCCCACAGCCTGGTTCCTGAGCCCGTAGCCCTCAGTGCCTCCGCTTCTGCACTGCGTTAGGTGGTGCAGAGCAGAGGGTGGGGATGCGAATGGCTTTCGGAAGCGGAGTCAGGTTTTGTTTGCCGGCATTTCCCCTTGTCTGTTACTTGCGGGATCATTTCTTTGCTTACTTGAACCTTACGCTCTGCCCTGCCCCGTGCCCGGTGTGGCACAACACCTCTCAGGTTGGGAACGAGAACGGAATACGTAGGGTCTTCAGGGAGGTGTGGGCAGTTTTTGCCTTCGTGTGGCTCTGCGTATGACTGGAAGTGTGAATCGTGCGGGGATTTTGAGGGATTTTAGAGGGCAAAGCAAAGACCTCAATCCCTGAGGCAGGGAATAAAGACTGCCTCGTGCGATTAAACACTGTCAAAACGGGATTCAGTCGTGAATTCAACTCGGGTTTTAAGGGCAACATTAACTTACTAACGTTAGACCCTAGCATTTTTCTAATAAACCTTGCAAGGGAAAATCTGCGTCAAGTCCTGCAAGTCCTTTTTTCCTCAAACAGTCTTTGTGGTTCCTTTTTTCATCAGGAGATAAAGAACTAGAAGTAGGAGCAGATGCCTGGCATGAGTGGAAACTTGTCTTAACTATGGGTAGTCGGTGCTGATAGCTAGTTACACAAAAATATTTTTTTCAGATTTTTTTGAAATGTTTTCCTTTGAGTCAACTTAATCTACCGTTACTTCTCCAGCTGCTTGAGAAATAATTGCTGCTCCTTCCTGGCATGTCCTCTGAGGCTTTATAGAGTGGTGTATTGATTGATCTCTTCTTAAATTACCTTTGTGAATTAACTTTTGATATTTGTGCCTTGCAGAGCAGGATCAGGTGCCAAACCCACACCTGTGGTCCCATATAGAGTCCTTGCTGTGGCAGCAGCGCAGCGGGACCTCGCTCAAACAGCTCCGCTTCCTCAGTTTGTATAGCAAGATAGATGCGCCAAGTTTCATGTCTGGTTAAATCTTTTGAGTCTTAATTTTGTTACTATTTGTTCTGACAGTAAATCTGTAAATGTTTCGTTTGGATTCGGAAACAAAAGCGTGATTTCTCGTATTAATTATTTTAAACTTGCAGGGCTTGTCGATGAGGCAGATTAGATTCAGATTTGATGGACAACCAATTAATGAAGCAGACACACCTGCACAGGTATGAAAAATAGTTTTACTGCAAATTGCTATACAAATATTTTGATGTCTGCGTGTAGATCAAAGGGGTTTGAAATCAAAATGATTCTGAAACAGTTGCTGTAAGTTTACCACGTTCCAAATAATTTGCTTAGGGGGGGATATTTTTTTTCCCCCCCCCTTGAATGTTTTCACTGTTTGGGGGAGAAGGAAAATGTGGAAGAGCATTGGTGCTGAACAAGCTGGCACTGGAGTGTGGAAAGGACCCCTGGCAAGCGCTGGCGTTTTTGGCTCTGTCCTGCTTCTGCGTCAGCCTGTTCAGAGCTGGCACGGAAGCTGCAGGCTGTAGCTGCCGTCAGCACCGGCGATGCTGAGAACGTGGGGAATTTCTTGGGCTGGCAAGGCCTGAGGCAAGGAACAGGGGAGACGCTTGGCTGGGTGATGTGTTGTGGAAGACGCTGAACTGCCGAGTTCGGTCTGACTGACGAGCCTGCCTCTGAAACCCTTTTTGCTGTTGGTGATATTCCAGTCGGAGAGACGATGGAGTGCCTGCTCTGGAGTGACTGATGGAAAGTGTTTCATGCATTAATTAATTAAAATTACACCTTACATGCTCTATTACTGGTACTGGTTAGGGGTAGAGCTAAGTGCTGTTGTAACCATGTGCATTTCAAGTCTTGTATTTTCCGTATTACTCTAACAGCTGGAGATGGAAGATGAAGACACTATCGACGTGTTCCAACAGCAGACAGGTGGAGTGTGTTAAGACGTGCTGTTTTGAGAAGAGGAGTTTAAGGGTCCTCATCACACCTCACTCTCTCATCTGTCCTTGGATTTGCTATTAAATAGTAAACAAATGAACATGCCAATCACACAGGATTCTTCTAAACTTTAGAGGACATTTACCAAAATTGCTTGTTGTCTTTGACGTACTGCGTGTGCAAGTCAAAACAGTATCTGCAGGGATTAATCTATATCTTAAATTGGGCCAATTTGATTTAAGTTCAGATTAAGGAATATGCATTGTCTCTCTGCTGTTACCTTTTTTTTTCCTTTTTTTTTTTTTCTTTAAACCTGTGGCCTAAATATTCATCCATGTGTTAGGACATGGAGTGTTCATTCCTGGCTTTTGTCGGTCTTGCCCCTCTGTTTAATTCTAATCATGTAAATAATTCAGTCTATTTTCATGCCAATTGTAAGCGTAAAAGTTTCCTTTTAAGACATGCCTAAGAGAAGGAAGAGATGCTGATTTTAAGTTTTTAGCGCGTGTTGCAAACACAGTTACTTCAGAAGCGTTAAGCCTATGACACAAGGCTGGTACATGCAGATACAATGCTTAGTATAGAGTTGGAGTTTAAAATATTGCAGATTTACATGTGCTTTGTCATATTATGATAAAGTCGTCTGAAATACACTTTTTTAATGCAGAAATGAGGTTTGTCCTGAATTATTGTCAGAAACGGAGTTAGCAGAGCAGCTGGTCCAAAAACTAACGCTTGTGATAGTGAAGCAGTATTTTTTGTTGTGCAAGCTTGTAAAGAGAAACCTGTCACTGCAACTTCAGCTGAATGACGGGCAGAACCCTTCACCTTTCTGCTCCCTTTACTACATCTCTTTATTTCTCAGTGGGTACTAGAAGCGTGCAGCCTCGGGTTTCTTTTTAATACTTGTTTTTGGTAGATAAACTTGATAAATGAGGGGAAAAAAGCGCCTTTTAATGTCACCAAGCTGTACGTGCAGAAGAGCTGTCAAGAACCTGGTAAGCAAGGAAAGATATATGTGTGTGCGTGTATGTGTGTTCAAAAAATAATAACCATCTGCTCTACTGCCTCCCAAAGCTTACTGAATTTTAAATGCATTTGTGTGGTGGGTTTGAGTTCCACGTGAAGTGTGGAGGCTGTTCCAGGTGAATTTTTACAAAGGCCATCCCGTTGTCCCTCGATAGGTTGTCCGCTGCCGCTCCATGGAATCGTTACCTGCCTTTTATATTCACCATTTGGCCATGTTGGATCACCTCCCGCTTGCTGGAAATCTTGCTGGAAAGGCCCTTGTTTTCTTTTTCATTTTCCTGTACGTGGGCTGGGGTGGGACGTCCGGTAGATCTCATTGTTTATTCACCAATTTGTACATTTATTTGTTGTCCTTTACTCTTGTATACAGTAAATATAGTTTGGTACTCTGTCTTGTGCCTTACGCTTAATACGGCCGCGCTCCCCTCGCCTTGGCTCGGTTCCCTTCCCGCTGGGGAGGTGTAGGTGGCGGCGGCGGCGCTTCGGGCGTCGCCTCGGAGACTCCTGAGGCAGCAGAAGCGCGTGGCCAGGGATGGGTCTCGGGGGCTGCTGCCGCGCCCCTCCCTCAGCAGCACAACCCGCCCTCCCTGGGGGATGTTGCCGCACGATGCGAGGGTGCCCGCAGCCTGTGTCCTCAGGGATCGCCCCCACGGCCGGGTCTTCCCCAAAGCTTCCCTCACGGAGCGTTCCCGCCCTCAGGGAGTGCTGGTGCTCGGCGCTGCGCAGGGCGCCCGCCGCTCCGCGCATGCGCGGCCCCCCTGCCCCGCCCGCGCTGGGAGGACCGGGCGCGCACCATAGAGGAGGAGCGGCTAGGCGGCCGTCCTCGCTAGCCGGCCGCCCGGAAGCGGCGGCGGGAGCGGCGGGGCCGCGCTATGGCGGGGACGGCGCTCAAGCGGCTGATGGCCGAGTACAAGCGTGAGTGGGGGGAGCGGCGGGGCCGGGCACTCCTTGGTCTTCCCCCCCGCTGCCCCTCCTGACGGGATCCTCCTTAAAACCCGGGAGGGCCGGAGGCCGCGGGCCGGGCAGGGGCGGTGACGGCGGCGGGGCAGGCCGCGGGCCTCCCTCCCTGCGCCCGGGGCACCTCCCAGTGCCCCGTCGGCCACGGTTCCCAGCCCCCGCCGGCCTGCAGAGCTCAGGGAGACACCCGGGGCGGGGGTTGGGGGGGCACCGGGGCCTTTGAAGTGCGGCTGTGGAGGAGGGGAGTCATGGACGGCACCGCTTCCCTCCGCCCGGTTGTTTCTCCCTTGGCCGTTGCTGCAGGCCGAGGTGGGAGGCCATCCTGCGCGCCGACCCTGGCTGTGAGCCCCGGCTGGTTCGGCTGGGGCACCGAGGAGCGGTTTGTGCGCGGGCACGTCTGGGATTCCGTGGCACGGGGAGCTTAGTCACGGGGGAGGCCAGGGCGTCCTGGGCCAGTGGATGCCCAGGATTATTTTTCTCCCGGTTAAATTTTCCAGGTGGAACAAAATGCAGCCATGGAAGCCTCTGTTGCAGAGCTTTGTTACCTCAAAGATAATTAGAGGTGTTTGTCAAGACCTTAACGGAAGCGCGGCGGTTAGTAACAGCGTTTAAACTCGAATTTAGTGATCACAGACATAGACTTGTTTGGTTGGTTTTTTGTTTAAAAATCTGCGTGAGATGTGACTTGCAGGGGGCGGCGAGCTGTGATCTTCGGCGGCCCCAGCGGAGGGAGCCGGGACCGGCTGCTGCGGGCTGGGTCCCTCTGGGACATCCCATTCCTCGCGGGGCGGGTCATCTGCTGCCCGGTGAGCTTGCGAGGTGTCTGAAGGTGCCTTTTTTGGCAAGAAGTACTTTTTTTTTTTCTTGTTTACCTAGTTGCTTTTGGCCTCTGATGTTCTGGCTTCCATTTAGGGCAGGGAAGTAGAATGGGGGAAAAAAGAAGTGTTTCGTAGGTGAAGGATGGCATTAGGCTGACAGAGCTGGCTTCTGGCTCCAGTGAAGGTCATTTAGAGAGCTCCCGAGGTTGTCCAGGGATGAGGAGTTGTTTCTCACTTTACCATAATTTAGTGGAAGACTCCATCTATAAAATAGAGTATTTACAGATGCACGTTTCCTGACAAAATACCTCATTTATTCTCAGGCCGCTCTGCAGAGCACAGGTCTGTAAACTGAAGCATCGGGCAGGTGTTTGCGAGGGCTGGGGCAGCCGGTAGCTGCTCGGGGCGGTGAGCAAGCCCCGCCGGTTCCATTGTGCGGGTAAAGCTTGTGCTGACAGTGTGTCCTAGAAACCTGCATTTTTCTGTTGTAATCCAGAAGCACTGACCTGAAAGGCAGCTGCAAAAAAACTTGACTCTGCTTTTATCTGTTCTCTTACATAAATCCCCTTAGTCCCAAAAAGCGTTTTTGATCCTTCATTGTTGAGAAGCTCTGAGATCTTACTAGAATGTCTTATATGAATGAATTCTATAGGAAAAAGTTATATTAAATAGCATCAAAAAGAATTTGACTTAATGCTACAGGCAGACATTACGTGAATCTTCTCTGCATAGCTTCCCAGGGTAACACTTACCATGAACTGAGATAACATCTTGTTTGTGATCTTCCTTTATAAATACTTTCCTGACTCTTAATAAAACATAGTGTTGTAAAAAATGAATGTAATCTACAATGACTAAGTGTACAATGCTTTTACTTCTGGAAACCTGAGTTACAGAAGTAGTGTAAGCCAGACTTTTTGGTTTCTGTGGCCGCCTGGATTTCCTGCGCTGTATGTGTGTTTCCAGGGTTGTTATTTTCCTTTAGTGGATGCGCTCATCAAACTTTGCTACAAAACCCAGAATCAAGCCTGAATTATAACCCTTCCCTAGTGTTTTTGCTGTCTCACACTGGGGAAGTTAGTTGTAGCTCTTCAGAAGCTTTTTGCCCTGTAGAAATTTTCAGCAAAAGTTATTTTGAAAAATAAAAGTACTTCCTAATCGTAGGTAGTTCTGCTGCCACTTTCTGCAGAAAAAGAGAAAGTCCTGTCTCAGGGCTGTAGTCTGAGGTTTGGCTTTGCATGAACTTTCAGCTCCCTCCTGACGATGCGTGTTCCCGGTGCGGGCATAAGCACTGTGTGGCACTGGGTAAAGGGGAATGGGGAGACGACTTTAAATGAGCTCTTCTTCCTGGCTGCCCACCTTGGATGAAATCTTGTATATATCTATGTATATATTTGTGCACACAATTTTTTTTCCTTTAATTTTCCTCTTTCTTCTTCTCTATGTCTTCCCTTTAGTTACTTCTAGTTCGTGACAGAGATGTTTGGCAGTCAGTGCCTTGCTGGTGGGTGTATTTTGTTTACCAGATTTCTAATTCTTTCCTTACTTGCCTTTTTTTTAGTTTTGGTCTTTGATTTTCTCTGTGTATGTGCGCGCGCATGTTTAAATCTTTAAATAAAGGTTTATTGTTATCTGATGTGTAAAATGCTTGACGTTGTGAGGAGTTTCTACCTGTTGGAGCCCAAATACGTTTTGGGCGAGGCTGTGAAATTGCCCTGTTTTCCCTTCCTTGTGGAGAAGGAAGGGAAGGTGGCTGTGGGCAGCCAGATGAGATGGATTTATTTTTTGTCCTTGTTCAGATCTTTGTTTGCATGTTTGGAGCGTGATGACTTTTTGCTGTCTCATATTTATTCAAGTATTTTTCTACTCTGCCGGAACTAATTTAGATAAAGCTTTGAAAAAAATCAGATATAAAAAAGAGCATCATTTCTGTTAGAGCATATGTTTGTTATTAATTCTAGATTTAGAATATTTAGTAGTATTAAAGCCTGAAATTAGTCTCTCAATAGCAGCTTATGCTTCTTTTTCTACATTTACTATTTCCTGGCTGTATGATCTTGAAGATACCACTGGCTGGACTTTTTAAATCTAGAATGGGTTATTTTGAAAGTATTAAGTAAAATCTGCAGGTATTATAGTGCCTATTTGTATGCACTGTATTTCCTTTCTGGCACAAACAGGTAACAGAGCAGTGGATTGCAATGCCAACAGGTATCATTGGGAGTGCTGTTGGGTTAAAAATATGAGATTTAAGTTAATTCTGAGATTTCAGAATTCATAGAAAAAATATGCCTTTGTCGTACAGAACAAAATCTGGCAGCACTTCAATCGATGCTTCCTGTCCTTATTGCTTGGAGAGAGTTCGTGTGAGCTGGAAGAAAACTCCCGCTGCGGTGGGGCGGGTTGTGATGAGCTGCCCTTTCCGGGGGGAAGAGCGGGATGAATGTTTGCAGTAGGCCTCTGCAGCTGTCCCTGTTAAACCTGCTTTGAAAATGCTCTTTCCTAAGCATAACTAGGAAATATCTCAATATCTCAGACACGCACTGCATTGTGTGTCTGCGTCAGCTCAGACTGCCTTATGCCAATTGGATGCTACGTCAGAGAAGAGAGAGAAGAAAACAGAATTTCTGGCAGAATAGAAAGAACAAGATTCTGGTTTCAAGCATCTCAGTCCAGATGCTGTCAGAAGTGTGTATGTGCCCTTAATATTTCTTGAGTCTTGTGTGTTTAATCACCTTGGAGATATGCTAAATTGATACAGTTTTTAGAAAGCGTACTGTTGAACTTCTCTTTTAAGAATGTGGTCAGTCTTTTTATTAACTGCTTTAACAAGGTGTGTTTTCAGTTCTCCTCCTTTTGGCCAAGGCGTAATTGGCCTATAATGACTCCATAATGAGCAGTGAAATGAAAAGTGAAATGAAAATTGATTGTGTGTGCACCCAAATCTGTCCCAAGTTCCTAGTAGAAGCGTTGCACTTCACTAGCGTGAGCTCCGTTTCATTCAGTCTCGGCTTACAAGCAAAACTTTAGAGTAAGGTTTAGCTATGTTGCTACGAGCTGGGACTTCACTGCGTTTTGATTTGGAAGCAAATCCCCTGACTGCGTGCAGCAAAACCACCCTGCAAACCGAACAGGATGCCTTGTGGAGGATGTGAAGATGGAAACTGCTCCAAATGCTCTCCAGCGCTGAAGAGAGACGTTGCTCTGAATCAGGTGGTGGGTTGCACCATCATGGGCTCCTCCAACATGCGCCCAACACGTGTCTGAGTAGAGAGCTCCCCACAACCCCCCAGAGCCTGAGGCACTCTGAAGTGGTTGTGGTGATGTATAGGTCCCTATACATCACCACAACCTTCTCTTCCAGCAGCAGCTGCCAGCCTCAGCTTCTCCTCGTGACTCTGCTGCTCCTTTGTTTTCTGCAGAGACTTTTCTTGGCCTTTCCCTTTACCTCTTTCAAAACTGATTCCTTTTCTGGCTTTCTGTTTTATCCTTTTTTCCACATTGACTGCTTGTCCTTCCGCCTCTTGGAATCCCTTAATAGGACGCTGCTGCTCGTGCGTTTGCTCCGTAGGAACCCTGGAGGCTTGCCTGATGGTAGGGTACTCCGTGGGAGCGTCGGGAGGCCGCTTTATCCCACGGCTCCTGCTGATGGCAGCTCTGGTGGTTGGCACTGTGTAGAACACCTGCACAGGAGGATGGTGGCCTGGCTCTGCCTGCCGCAAAGAGGTTATCTGCCCGCTGGTAGCCGGGGCAAGTCGTGATGCTCTGCAGAACGGGGGCTGCGCTCCAACACAGGCACGGGGTCCCACAGCTCCAGCTGAGGGTGACGGAGCTGCGGTGCCAACGCAGCAGGAGGGCCCCTCTGTGTCTGACGGCTCCGCTCCCACCTCGGTTGTCCCATGGATCGTGAGGTTCCACTCCTTGGAGGTTTTTTCCTGGACCTGCAGTCACTGGTCAGCCACGGGCAAGGAGCTGCTGCATCCAAGGGCTCCTGCAAAGTCTTTCTGCTGATCTTGCCCCTTGGAGAAGGGGGATCGAGGGAGGTGGCTCTCAGTTCGTACAAGCTGCCCCTCTCAAGTAGCTGGTGTAGCTTCAGGATCTGTGTTTCCCCCGTCAGCGCCTCGTGGTGGATGCTGTCCACGCTCAGCACGGGCAGAGGGCTCAGCTCCTTGCTATCGCTGGGAAATAGCGCACGCAAGAACAGGAGCAGCACACCAGTGTTTGAGGCCATCGGGTGGTGGTGGCTGGGGTGTCGGTGTGCGCTGGCACGCTGCTGTCGGGGGTGGACAGGCGTGACCAGGACAGCGTGGCATGGCAGTTGCAGAGGGGGGGAGCTTTCCTTGGGAAGGCTTTAAGCCATGCATGCGGTGGGGGCAGGTCTTGCAGGCCAGGAGGCCAGAGTCAGGCTAGCCAGAAGTTACCCCCAGGCTGGATGCCTGGAGAGCAGAGGGTGGGCTGTTTCATCTGCCTCCCTGCTCCTGTCACGCCACACGACTTGCCTGGGAGGACAGCCGCAGAGGGACGGGTGGCCTAGGAGAGTGGAGTAGGAGGCTGTTTGCCTAACTGACTTGTCAAAGTCGTTCTGCAGTGAAAGGTTAAAACACATGCTCTGATTGTATGCTTTTTGCTGCTCTCTTAAAAATAATCAGAAAAAATTTCCCCTTGACTTCCCATTAAAATGACCCTATTTTGGAGGCCCTGGTAAGACTGAAGCAGCGATGCTGTGGCAGCTACTGGCAATTCATGCTGTGTAGTTCCCGAAAGCTGTGCTCTCAATTTCCCTTTGAATGGCTCTAGAGAAATCACAGGGTAGGACGTGACCATCCACGTGGCAAAGGGGTTTTTCCTTCCTCAGTCACCAGGTATAGTAGCAGCCGCTCAAAATCAAAGCTCATGTGCCCCTGCACTGCCAAGTTACTGCTTTGCCTGATCCTTAAGGATGGAAACCTCTTTCGCCTACCTCCGAGGGGAGAGCTGAGCAAGGTGGAGAATTGAACCTCCATCCTCGAAAAGACCCTTTGCTCGGCAGGGTTTGGCTCTTGATTCCCGTCGCCCCGGTTTTCCTTGGAGGTGGAATGCTGTACGGCACACCTCTGCGTGGCTGCCTGCTGCAGGGGACACGCAGATGCTGCCACCGGGCAATCGCAAAGGCTGGCTGCCAGCACGGGGCCTGAAATGAAAACGCTCCCAGGGTTTTCAAGGGAAATCGTGGGAAACATCAGAGGGATTTTCTTTTTAGAGAGAGCCACAAGATGGAGCAAAATGATTCCAGGAGCTCCTGGGTTTGACATCTCCCTCTTTCTGTCTAAAAACATCAACAAGAAAAGCTGTTAGAGACCCACTATCAAGCTGGAAAAACCTGCTCCTTAACGTCAGGACGTCGTGGGAAACCATAACGCTGAGTTTCAATCTGCTGCTGTGCTTTTGAACTTCAATCAGAGAGGTTTGTGCCAAAGTTAATGGCAATCTGAGTGAACTGAAGAGTTGTGCTATCTTTCCCATTGGCGTATCTCAGCACGTTTTTTAATCCAACTTAGCTGTTTTAAGACAAAAATCTGCGCTGTTTTGTGCTGCGCTACCCACAATTTTCATGTATAACTTAACAGAAATGAGGTCAAGCGTCTCGTTTATTGGTTTGTGACTTCCCATCTTCCCCGAGTCTGCATTTGTGCTTGTTTTCGTGCATGGGAATGCACATGGCATTTTCTGTGGCTGCGTTTTGTGTGTTACGGGGCCACTAGTAGTCCACAGGCCATGGGTTAGGAAACACTGTTCTAGATAAGCAGCTCACAGCCCTTACGTAAGTTGGCCTAATTACTGTCACCTCCTCCAGTCTGACACCCTCGGAGTGTCGCCTCCCGCCGCCGGTCCCGCCGCCTGCCCCGCGTCTCGCTCAGAGCTGTGAGGCTGGTGTTCAGCCCCCAGGGACTGCAGGTCTGCTGGTTGCCTTGTGCATGGCTGAACTTCGCCTCGCCAGTGGCTACCACCCTGCAGAAACTGGAAGCTGATGGTCATTGCACTAGATTGTAGAAAACCTGGTTATTATTTTAGCAGCGCACAGAGCGCTGGGCTTCAGCAGGCTTGGGAGGAGGTACTGGTGCTGAAGGCTATTGTACGAATTGGGAATTGTACCAGTTTCCTACAGAAAGTGAGGGTTGATGGATCCAAACTTGCCGTGTGCAGCCATGGCTGCTTTTTGTTTGCTGCGTCTTTTTTTACTCGCCTTTTCCAGGCCAGGCAGGGGGAGTTGGATTGAATTCAAGGAACAGAGATGCTTGTCAAATCTCTCTTGCTTTGCTTCTCCACCTTTTTATGTCATTTTGGGGTTTGTATTGAGATGCTGTCAAGTCTGAATTGGTGCAGAGAGGTTACTGGAATACAACCCGTTTTCTCTTCAGTCTGTTGAGTTTGTACCTGCAGATACCACAGTGCTCCAAGAGGAGAGTGTTTCCCATGCTTTGTGGAAAGAGGTTTTTTTTTCTTTCCTTCTCAGTTTTAAATTGTTGCCCCTGGGAAGACTAATTTTGGGAGCCTGAAAAAGTACAAAACGCCAAGTAATTTTGTCTAGAAAACTGTCTTGCATGAAGAAGTTAAATTGTCAGCAGTGGGGTACTGGGCCTTCTGGATGTGGAGTCTTGCCCAGTAAAGCATGGCCAGAAGATTCCTCCCATGGTGTCCTCAAGCTTTTCTCCAAGGCCGTTTGCTGGTGGGGCCTCTGTGCTAAGCCATGGCCACTGAAACACTAGCCGAAATGCTCGGGCTTGCAGGTCACGTTAACCTTCCTTGTGTTTTTGTTTTTACAGAGCTGACCCTGAACCCACCAGAAGGGATAGTGGCAGGTGAGGAGCTGAGCAGGGTTTCTGCACTGTGAAGCTGTAACCTTGCGTTCAGGTAGCGCTAAGCATTGTTTTGTTTTTTCTTAATAGGTCCCATGAATGAAGAGAACTTCTTTGAATGGGAGGCTCTGATTATGTGAGTTAATACTGTTTTGTATCTGAAATCACAGTTGCACGCTATGATTAGCTTCCAGGAGAACAAGAACGTAAAAAAAAAAAATACCAGTTCTGCATAACATCGACCTTGGCCTGTCTTTGCTGGGATCTTCTTTTCTGACCCAAACAGGGAATTATATTTGGAATTGAAACAGCGTGAGAGAGGCAGCATTGGGACTTAAGTGATCATTTGTTGTACAGGTGTCATTATAATAAGCAACATTCAGCGTAAGTAACTTGCAAATTTGACAGGAATCCTCATTTGGGCTCCCTTGGATATACGTTGCATATACAAACACTGTAGGAAACGATGAATTGCTTGTAGATCACACAAACCTGTTGGGAATGTTACTCAACTGCAAATAACAGGACAGGTTTTTCTCATGTTTTAAGTGGAGCAAAATACACAGATTAGCAGTGATAGGAGAAAAAAATCAATGTCTAAAATTATTTTACTTACTATTCAAATTTTTTCTAGAAAAATGGAAGGGGATTGATCTAAGAAAGTATTCAAATTAAAAAAAAGAAAAATCTTTTAAAATTCTTACACTTCATGAATCGGCTGATGTTGTAAAGACGCAGTGGTTCCATGTAGGAAGCTCTTCTGTTGGTGAATAGCTCTGATTGCTACCTCTGGTGTTTTGGGGGGTGACAAAGACTTCTTTACAAAGCTGTGTCCTCCCCCTTCCACTCCCAAACTGCTGGGTATGGTTGTTCGTAGCAAAACATGCCATGAAAAGACAAAACCTTCTTGCCCAGTATCTTACAAGTTGTCTTCTCTTTTTCTTGTACTTTCTTACTCATGCTTCTTTGGGAACTTTGAGTACATGGAATAACTGGTGATTTTTACAAAATAAAGGTTCTAAAACAGTAAGGGAGAGGAAAAGAGACCTTTGTCACTTGGGTCTGACCATTAACGCATTAAATGCTACAGAATTAAAAGATGAAAAAGCTCCAAACCGCTAAGTCTGTCTTGAAGCTGATGGTCTGTTGTTAGGGTAGATCCAGGCTCTGTATTTCAAGATTCCTTTAGTAAGAGTTGGTGATTTCCTTTCCTTCAGCCAGGGCCAGGGGGGTCCTGGAGGACACCGGGGGCAGCAGGCGGTGGCCGTGGCCCCGCTCGCAGTGTGCCTGCTGTGCTCTTGCCAAGTTTTCACTGCAACCACCAGTGCTGACTTATGAGATTCTCAACTAGCGTGGGTGGCAGAATTTTCCTAGCTTGGTTTGCTTGGAGTGTGTTGACTAGGGATGAAAAACAAGATTTCTGTCTCTTGGGATCAGGCACGCAACCAATACAAAAGCGTCCCGAGCTGTAGCGTATCACCTATTCCACCCAAGCTGGCTGCGTGGGTGATCCTACTTTACGGCAAGCGTGAGCCTCTGAGTTATTTTAGGCCTTGGTAAATGGAGGTTTGGATTACCACTGATTGATTGCTGATTGATATGAAGAGTTGGCAAATGCCTCTGCTTACGTGCAGCAATTTATCCTGTGATGAACAGGTTGTACTTCCTGGTAGCTCAGTTCCCTGAAAATAAACACTTGGCATGGAAATAGGTAATTTGTTGACACCAAAGATTCTGGCTGCAGTGTCTTGCGCTTTCTCTTTCTGCAAGTGGGATAGTTATCACTCTTCTGAAACATGCGCTTTGTAATGTACCAAATTTCAGTTCAGACAGCTGTGTATTGCTTGGAATGTAGAAATCCCAGAGGATTTAATGCACTTCTTGGAATATGGAAGGAAATTCCTGCCTATCGGTACTTTCTCGTAGCAGAGATTGTGCGGTTAAGTGGAGCTTTCATGGGGGACACACAGAGGTACTTTCGGATTTGATTCATTATCTAGAAAATACTTTTTCTGATGTTTCCCATAACAAATTCTTAAACAACAGAGGAGCTGCTTGCAGACTTGAAAGCCCTTTAAAGTGCTGAGTGTTGAGCTTCAGGTCTTTGTCAGTGCAAAATGAGAGGCGGAGGTGCTTTAATTTTGGTTTCTGTATTGTGTGTGTGTCATAATAAAATTATACTTTAAGATCTGCTAAATTCTGAAGCTGTGGTACAATAGAAACATGTTTACCCTAAACATGTTTGGTTACTTTCATCTCTTTACAAAACTCTATTAGTAGAAGTGTTTGCATACATTTGGAAAGCAAGCTAAATGACTTGTTTATAGTTGTCTGTGATAATCTTCTCGAATGTTTTGTAATCTCAAATGTGCTGTGTGAGATTCTGGGAATGAAAGAAGTGCAGATGAGGAAATTAAAGTTAAGTTGGCTTCAAATTTTTAGACAGATGAAGTGCAAAAGGTAAGTAAGTAGCGTAATAATGAAGAGAACAGAAAGCTTTTTTTTTCCCTTCACCCAATTTATATAAAGCTAGAGCACATGTAATGGCAAATAAATACAAAATAAAGAGACCTAAGAGAGAAAAGACATTGCCTATTTATCAATTCAGAGGTGTGTTGGGTAATGTTACACAGATTGATGTAAGAGCTTGGCTCGGACATAAAATAATGCCTTTTAAAATAATGGTAAAATAATTTGTATTTCTGGTGTTCTTGCCTGCAGCAGCAGTGCTGGATAGATGTTAAACATATAAATGTTAAGGCTGTATTGACATGTCTGAATGATAGAACAGTTCTTACGCTCCCAAAGTGAGTATAATAGATCCAGAACTGAAAATACAATGTGGTAATCTTTCTGAACAGTGGAGGTTTGGAGCCTGATGTGAAATGCACCCTTTTGATGAGACATCAAACAGTAGCTGAATTAGAGTATTTATGAAAGCCAAATCTTTGCAGTAGGGTGACTTACTCGTGATGATAAATAGCCCCAGCGCGTCACGAGAGTTTACCATAATGCCGCTCAATTCCTTAGCGCTGCGTGAGGTCCCACAGGCTGCATTGTGTTGTGCAAGTTTGTGAATTTAACATTTCAGGACCAAGTTTTGCCCTCTTTGGTTGGCACATACAAGTGTGTGTTGCTATTAAAGTTTATCCCCAAAAGACACAAAACCACGTAATTGTTAAGAACTTTATTAGCCTAAAGATTGCTTGAAAACTAAACAGTATAAATTGAAGTCAACTTATCAAAAACCTGTTTAGAAAGGTAACTAGATCTATAATTAGGCTTATGACTTTTGTTTAGCATGGAATTCCCCTTTTCGGCATCTGATGACTGTGGGTTTTGGTCGTTTTCCAGCATCTTTTTACAAATAAGAAGCCATTTACAAATGTACGTGAAGCTATCATTATAGAATTAATTGTCCCTGTCAATGCGCTTTCCCCTCCTATTTTGGCAGATACCCGCAATCCTTTTCTTCCTCTTGGCTAAGTAATAGCCAGCTCATGGAGTTCAGAGTTTCTTATTTTCATGCTATGTCTTATGTCAACAAAGTTGTTTGTAACACCTCTCACACAACTAAACAGTCTGGTTGTCTAGCAAGTCATTTAATGCCATATAATGGCTGGAGCAGAGCGGATGTCCGCTCCTCGGTGCTTTAGGGAAGTCTGTAGCATCATGCACGGAAAAAGAGGCAGAGACTGCCTGCTTTGCTGTAGAGAGCCTTAGACGGAGCAGGTTTAGGACAAGGTTTTTCTTAGCGTTATATGCCTCAGGCCCGCGCAGAATGAGTGCCTTCCGTGTGCGCGCGGTTAGTGATGGCAGATGCTTTGTCTTTCCTGGGGAACGGGAGCTGCTTGAGGCAACTGGCCTGCTGGCTCGGTGCTCTTTGCTCGGTGGGACGGGTGTTTCTTGGAGGAAGCCTAATCAAGTACTGGGTAGTCTGGACTTCAGCTAGCATAGCAGCTCAGATGAGATCGTAGCATAAGGCACGGAGGCTTTGAACGTGGTGTGCTTTGACATCTTTGCAGAGCAGGTGGTGCGATTGCAAAAGCTGCTGTGCTCTTTACCTCTCTGGCCCTGCCGATGTCCTTTTTGAACTGAAAGTGATGCTGTCAAGTTTAAATGTTGCAGCCTCCTGAGTGTTTTGTAGCTGCAAATGCTGCCTTGGATTAACTTTAATAATTTCTTTGAAGTAGATCCTGGCAGCAATGAATGGCTAAAACAAAAGCATTTTGCTCACATAATACGGGGCCTAAAATGGAGCGTGTTGGGTTAACATATTTTACAGAAGAGCCCTTGAGGCTGTGTGTTTGCTCTCAAAACAGAACATAAGACACCCACCAGCTTTTCAATGCGTGTATGTACATACTCTTAGAAGTTCAACAATAAGCCTTTAAAATGCAGCTGGAATGTTCATGAAAAAATGCATTCAGTTTACTCTCAGATGTGAATTGAATCCCAACTAAATTTAGGGAAAAGGCCAGAAAGGGAACAAAATGGTTGAGATGGTTTAGCTTTCATTCTTGCAGTATGTTGATGCATTTCTCTAATCTTACCTGCCAGTGTCAATATTCAGATTTAAATCATGTAGTTCTTGTGTTTATCTACCAGCCAAGTCTTTTGAATCCCAAAGTTTAAGAGAGTGAGCCTCCTAGGGCTTTAGGTTTTGCTGGTCTCAATTTTCTTTCTCTGTAGGTTACCAATTGCAGTCTTAACTGTTAGGAGTCCTTGAACTTTTATGTTCTTTCGGGCATGGAGAATGTGGATTGGGAGGAGGAGGCATGAATATATTCCTAAACCTTATTTCCCAGACAGTATAACTCTTGTTTGAAGAGCTTTTTACTAAATACATGAGGTTTCCTTGGCTAAGGTTTTCAGTGATGAAGCTTGTTTTGTGATCTTTCCAATCAGGGGAGATCATGTTTGTGTTGTAACTTCCAGATGGTTCATCAAGTTTGAATAAATCACGTCTAATAAACTTTTTTCTCACCTTCCAAAAATGTTTTATGTAGGGAGGGTAAAATAGCTGTCTTTATATTCTCAACTTGGTTGCACTTTGAACTAGATGATGAACACAATAAGGAAATGTTTCTACAAGAACCCCGATGAAGCCATTTGTTCTCCGCGTGCACTTGAGGGAGTGCAAACTAAATACCTTAAGTCTGCAGAGAAACATTGTTGTCCTGCATCTAGCAATTATGGTCCCTGAGCTGTGTTTTTATTTTTACAAAACATTGCTGTGTTTTTTGCATCAGATAGTGATAAGTGTTTATGTGTGGTTATGCTTGATACTGGCAGTTTGAATCTCCGTAGGTTTTATAAATTATTTTTGAGCTACAGCGTTTGACATCTCTGTCTTGTGCAGCGTAACAGTATCTTCAAAGGCACAGGAGTCCCACACCTGCCTCTGCTTTCTCTTGACATGCAGACGCTCAAATCCTGGAACATGCCTCGGAGCCAGATACTCCAGTTATATCCAGACACACCCTGCTAATTAAGCAGTGTTGTGACCTTCCTAGTAATTAGTGTGCAAGCTTTGATTTCCCCCTTCCCTCCCAAACCCCATATTTGGATTTAAGTTTATGAGGTGTGGGGTAAGAGTACGTTAACTCTTTGTTTTCTGGCGAAGATGATATAACCCAAACCTCAAATGTCTCGTTAGACAAGAATTTGGGTGAAAGAACTATTTAAAACTCTGGTGAATAGCTTTTTATCTGTTTCTAGGGGTCCTGAAGACACCTGTTTCGAGTATGGGGTTTTCCCTGCTATTCTGAGCTTTCCACTCGACTACCCGTTAAGTCCTCCGAAGATGAGGTTCACGTGCGAGATGTTCCATCCAAACAGTGAGTCTGACGCAGCAGGACGTACGGGGAAGCGGGTTGCTTGTGCACCTTAAAAACAAACTTTTGCAGCAGGAGAGCTGCCGTCCTTACCAAGGGTGGTTCTCTCCCTTTCCAACCTTGAGTAGCAGTAGGAGCGTTCAGCTGTCCAGCAATTGTGCTCTGTCGTAGGGTCAATTTCTCTTTATCGCATTATTCCTCATATATCTTTTGGTCATGAACAGTCCAATAAAGATTCCAACAATTTCACTGCCTTTAAGATCATTCCAGGAATACTTATAACTATTGTATAAATAGTCTGAAGATAAATCTTCTGTATATGATGTGAGATGTAGTGGATTATCACAGACTCTTTCTAGTCTCCCTCTGTGGCTTGTATTGAAGTAGTTTGGTGTTATTTTAACGAGTGAAAATTTGTTCATATTGGTCAAAGTTTGGATGCAGCTTTATTTGGCAGCATGGCTTCTTCCCCATTAAGTCACGAGTTTAGTAACATTTCTGATGTGATCTTTCTGAAATACAGAGTGCTCTGTCCAAGCAGATGACACATTTGCAGGCATATAATATTAAGACTTCGCTGGCCTTTTCTCTGCAATTCTGATGGTGACAAGATTATCTTAAGACTTTTCAGTGGAAGGAATTGAAGTAACAAGTACAGCTAACAAGTTTGAGCCTTGGACAGGTAAAAACCTTAAAGCCCCTTTCACAGCCTGGAGCACTACTTTCTGGAGTCGGCCTCGGCATTCTTTGTAAAATTGTTGCTTATGACATCTGCTGAATCAACATGGATTGTGTAAGGATTGTTTATCATCATCCAGATTTGATGGGCTGGATCTGTATTCTCGGCTATTAGGTGTCTGCCACTTGAGAGCAATAAAAGGAAAATGCTGCCCTCCTGCCTTGTGTTTCCTTTCCAGCTGTTGTTCCTGCACTTGCATAACAGAAAACTTAATCTCAGCTGGGAATCAATTTATTTCATCCTATTCCAAGGAATTTTGCAATTTCTTGAAGATCCTCTGTTCTTCCCTCAAGAGACCACTGATGCAGATACTTGCCCATTTAATTCACAAGTGAGCCCATCTTTCTGTTCGATGGAGGACACACCTGCACATCACAGCGTAGAACTGTGCGGACGTGCCCAAGGCAGTGTAGCATCACCTCTGAAGCTCTGATGTCTGCAGCAGTGCAGCGTTTGGCACCTGGAAGAAGAGTGACCGCATCGGCACCTTGCTCCAGCTGGACTACTTCACCCAAATTTCTTGGCAGGACTGGTCTCCACGAGCAAATCTGTGTCCACGCAATACTCTGCAGCTCCAGTTCTGGCCTTGGCTTGAGGTTCGCTGCTCGCAGCTGCTTTGTGTGCAGCATAGCTGGGAGGAGTAGGGTGCAGAGAAGCACAAACTGCCTCACAGAATGGCTCTACATGTGGGCACTTCCTCGGTGGGGTAAACTGGAACATACTGGATGGTCAGCTCAGCTCTTTAAAGTCCTGTGACTCTGGGTCACATTAATCTAAAGTTGAGATCAGCAAAAGTAGACGCTTGAATCTTTCTTCTCAGGTGGGATTGTGATGGCCTGGTTATACCCAGAAAGGCTGTAGAAATGGGTGGCTGTGTTGTGCTTTTTCTGTTCCTTAAGTGCTTACTCCTCCACCTGTGAGGAATTGCAAGGAAAAATGTTTAAAAAGTCTGCTGTGTTACCTTATCTTTGCAGTTTTTGTTATGTACAGAAGGAATTGAGACACCACAGAACTATCTTCTCTTAAAATGAAATTATGTTCATGGATGCTCTGGCGAAGATAACTTCAAAGTAGCGATTAATGGCAAGTCTTGCACTAGCACTTAATGACAAAGTGGGAAGATGCATACATCTTCCTGGAGTCAGTCTTTGCTGTCTTGACTGTGCTGCTGTGGTCCAGCTGTTTTAAGCGAGGCACTGCATAAAAACACTAGAGTAACTTACAAGTGAAACCTTCTACCCGTGTGTTCCTAAGTTGCAAGGAGACGCGCTGATTCAGCACGTGCTGTTTTCATCTCTTCCAGCTACGGCTAGACCAGCCCCAGTCCCCAGCCTGGGGCTGCAGGAGGGGATGTAAATAAAAGTCGTCCAAAGCGCCTACGTGTTGCAGGCTTGTGCAGACGTTAGCTGGGTGAATGGGAGGAACTGGAAATGAGCACAACTGCTTCCAGCGGTCATTCCCTCTTTTTGCGTTGTCTTGTTTTCCTGACGATGGCACAGGTTTGGTCACCCGAGGAATAGAAGCGCTGAAATTACTGGGCTAAAGTTGTCGTTCCTTGGGAAGCTGTAGAATTAGGCTATGTTGCTAAAGCAGTGTTTGGAACTCCATTCTCTTTGTGTTGCCTATTCAACCCTTCTTTGGCCTCATTACCAAGTGAGTGGAGTCCAGTGTCTGTGAGGATGGCTTGTACTGTTGCAGATGCTTTGCCTTATGCTAAAGGTGGGAGGGGACGACATCTGTATCCTTGATTGATAGGTTACCTTGCTTCCACGTGCTTTAATACAGCTGAGCTTTAAGCAAAATTTAAAAAAGTAGTGTGAACTCTTCTGGTTGCACCTCAGTAATGTTCAAAATAAGATCAATTATATTGTTTGTAACATACCACTTTTCCCTTCTTGCTGCACAGAGCAAGTTTGCCTAATTCTTTTTACGGCCACGGTCCAGTGGAGGACTCCAACATTCATTCAGTGCTGTGTGACTACTGCCCTTCGATTTAAGTAGGACTGGTTACCTACTTGGAGCTGTGTCTGTGCATAAATACTTGCCTTGTTCCAGAAGGCTGCATCTTTTATTTTTTCCTTGGAGCCTGTCACTGGTTATTAAATGACACGAGTGCTCCCAGCAGGCTTCCGTTGGGGAAGGATGACCCAAGTTTGTTAGATTTGCTTAAAGGAAATTTTTGCTAGATTTTTATCTTTCAGATTTTGTGTCCTCTTGCCTTTGGAAGAGGAAATTTAAAACTGGGTTTATCTTCAGTCATATGAAGGCCAAGTCCAAACGTTCATCTGTGCTAGACATCTGGAGAGGCTGCATGTTTCCACTGAGTAACAATCAATCCCCTGTACTTCTTGTGCAGTTTACCCAGATGGGAGAGTTTGCATCTCTATTCTTCATGCTCCTGGGGATGATCCCATGGGATATGAGAGCAGTGCTGAGCGGTGGAGTCCCGTGCAGAGTGTGGAAAAGATCCTCTTGTCGGTTGTTAGCATGCTGGCAGGTAAGGATTGCTGTTTTATTAGCAGTAGCTCAGATAGCAGTTACTGAGTTAGATAGAGCTGCTTCTTGCTGTTTGATTTGTTAAGTGAGCAAAGGACATTTAAAGCTGCTCAGCAGCAACCACAGTTCTTAAAGCCCTAGTATTTATTTATTAATAAACCAGTTCTCTGAAAATAATTCAAAAAAATAAGACTGATTTAGTAAACAGGTGTTTCCAGCTTTGCGAGCGACTGCTGCTTTGCTTCCAGGTCGGCAGCAACCGAGCAGATGGTGATGGTCGGGTGGGTCCGGAGGCTCAGCTGGTTCCCTGCTCCTGTGCAAAACCTGTGCTCCATCTTTGTATTTGCTATGATGTCTGTTCAGCTCTTGCAGGTCTTAAAGCTATTGATTACAGCCTGTGTTGGATTTGGCTTTAGCAGCAGCCAGATCTAACCAGTACGGCAAACTGGAGTCCATGGCCTTGTGATTCACAAGCCAGCACCCTCCATTTCTGTTTGTTATTTGCCAGCCTGGGAATGTACCCCATTCTGCCATCTCTGGTTCAGAGGAAGGCTTCCTGAGAAGAGGGGTGGGGTGAAAAACTCTTTGTGCAGTCTTTTAAATGGCTTTCCCTAAATCCAGCAAGGGCCGTGGATCAGCTCTGTCGTGTACAGCTCCCTGAAAGATGGATCCGTCTCCACATAGTGGACAGAGCCACTGAAGTGCCTGAAAAGGGCAGAGCTGTCTCCCTTAGAATCGGTTTTGAATGATAAAAGATTTTAGGCAGTTTAGAGTGTTTAGAAGCAGCAAAGTTGATCAAAGAGCAAGCAACAGATTCTTACATGGGACCGTTTTAGCTTCGGAATAGTAACCTACTGTTGGGAGGCTGTGCAGACAAAGAGTACTTCGCTGGGCTTCCCGTGGCCTCCAAGAAGTTGGTTTGTGGTGCAGCCTTACCTAGACTGGTTAGGGAGTCACCTGGTCTCTCTTGTTCTCTGCCTGGGCGTCCTGTTTTCCCACGGCTTTTGGAGGAATTAGTCTAAAACATCAATGGTCAGCTTCTTTCAGGCTGCTGGCAAACTCTTGGCTCTGGCTCTGCAGATAGCGTAAGCCCAAGCTGACCAAACTGGGTGACCTGCGCATCTACTGGCTTTTAAGGGCGGACCGTCAGCATTGTGTCGAGCAAGATATGAGCCCAAGATGTCTGCCATGAACTGGGCTGGGGTGGGTTGGGACTACTGTGTGAAGCAAAATGGGTAGAGTACGTTCTTAGTGGCTTGTGTAATCCCACGACAGTTGTCCTGCTGTGTGCTGACCACGAACCTGATAAATCCTGTGTTTCAGCTTACCTCTGTACAAATTGAAGTGTTGGAGTCACAGGGGCTTAATGTACTTTGTAAAGTGCTCTTGAATCCTCGGATGAAAGATGTTGCAGAAATGAAAGCATTTTATGGGTTTTCTTGGTTTGTTTTGTTGTTTTTTAATAGAACAAGCTATCCCAAAGAGTGACAGAGCCTGTTTGGGTGGCCTGGTCGGGAGGGCTTTGTGTCTGTGAAGCCGCAGAACCAGAAAAAACATTTTGCAGGGAGCAGTGTGCAGTTTTAAAAACCCTTGATGGCACTGGTGGTGCTGCATCTTGTTGTTCCATGTGCACGCAGGGGCTCAGCTGCTGAGAGGATAAACAAAAGAAAGTCCTGCTCCTCTGCCGCTTGTTTCTTACCTAAACTCGACCTTGCTGTGATATTCTCTTGTGATCAGTTAAATCGGAACCGTTCAGGAACCCAGCAGCTGTCACTGGATTTTCTTTAGTGGTGTTTCTGTAGTCCCAGGCAGGGAAAGCGTGCCAAAGCCACAGGGAAGTGGCAGTACAGAGGCATTATTGAAAAAGCGAGAGGGTCTTGCTCCATTGCCTGCCTGCCCACCTATCTTTCAGTCTTTCTCGTTTCAGAGCCAAATGATGAAAGTGGAGCCAATGTAGACGCCTCCAAGATGTGGCGGGAAGACAGAGAACAATTTAACAAAATTGCCAAGCAGATTGTGCAGAAGTCACTTGGACTTTAAGCTCACAGAGAGACTGAAGTGTTTTGTATTTCTCTCCACCTGAAAACGAGCAGTGCTCAGTGCTGGTACCAAAAAGGAAAACTTTGCAAAACTATTGGCCTAGTTCTTCTTATCATTCGTTATTTATTTACCATCTCTTTTCTTCTTCCACTGCTCCAGACAAGCCTCTAGTTCACTCACTAAATTGTGTGGAAAAGGGGTTTAATACTAGGGAAAAATATAGAGACAATGCTGTTTCAAAGGCTGCTTGTTGCTACCTCACTTCATGGTATGGAAAGCTTGGAGACTTTGCAATCTGCAGCCCGCCTTCGCCAATCTGCTGTTTGAGAACGGAGCTGGTTTGGATCACCTCCTGGAAGAATTAGTTGTATGTTTTTACAGGTGGCATTGCATCTGGAGCAGTAGACTGGAAATAATCTATCAATTTTATGATACTCACTAAGTTAAGGACAGCATTTGCAGTCAGAACTGATTTGAAGAGTATAATTAGCAAGAGAGGCTATAAAACAAGGTTATAGTCAGGATGCGTTAGCAAAGAAAGTGATTGTGCAGCATGTAACTTTAAGAGAAGATCTAAGAGAAGAACTTTAAGAGAAGGGAGTTGTCAGTGACTGGCTGGGGCTCTAGAATGGGCATCAGTTCCTATGTAACACTGTGAGCTTGTACTGAGCCTTTGAGTCAGTGTTTGCTTGGAAGAAATCCCAAGAGCTGCTTTATTACTCCTTAAAGACACTCAATTGTAAACTTTACATTGAATTAGAAGTGCAAGATGCAAAGACCGGATTCTTAAACACTTTGGTCAGGTTCACCATGGGCGAGGTAGGTCATTGGCAACCTGAAAATCCAGTGAGAATGCTTCTGCTCTGCTGGGCATGTAAAATATCTCTGCAATAATGTCAGCTCCTCTTCTGTTGACATTTGGATTTTGAGAGGATTAGGCACTGCTGGCCTTTGCCGTTACAGCCCAGGTCACCTGTTTTTCAGGTGAACGAGCAAAGATGAACGTGATGAATTTTGTAAAATTAACACTTCTTTATGCAGACTGCTCTTGTGTATTTAAATATGAGTCAGAGAAGACACCGACTATGTTTTCTAGAGGATGGTACGACGCGTGTTTAGAACTGCAGAGTATTGTAGCCGACCGCTGGTGTGGAGGGTGCGGGAAGTACCAGCTGCAATGATCAGTTTGTAAAACTGCTTAGGGGCCACTGGTGACCTTTGTGCTTTGCAAGCGAATCTCTTGTGTAGGTCCAAATCTTCTCCAATTTACTACAAGCAATAACATGTATTGATAGTGCACAGAATCAAATTTTGTTGGCAGCTTTAAATGGGCTAAATTTGAGAAGGGCTTTTTTTTTTCCTGTGAAAAGCGTGTGACATGGAAGGAGTTGCACCGTGCAGAAAGCTTTATGGAGGTGATGGTGTGCATGCGCGTGTGTACAACTCATCAGTATTATGTCTTGCTGTCCGTGCTGATTATTCACCTGCTGCAGATCGCAGTGTGCCATTGTCCTGCACTTCTGAAGAGTTTGTATTGCTACAACTTGCTGATTTTACCTCCTTGTACAAGTAATTCTTGCTTTGGTGTAAGGGTGGGAGGGGGACCTGTCAGTTTGGGAGCAGAGATGATGAAATAGTGTTGTACCTAATTAGTATTTCAAGGCATACAGGAAAATGTAGCACTTATATGCAAACTGGGAGCGTTTTTTGAATTGTAGTAGATGGAGCGTTGCTCCTGGGAGTACTGCAGCCACTTTTGGAAACAACGCTGGAGAGCTGTGAGCGCCACGTGGCGAACGAAGGATTCAGCAGACATGGCAAAAGTGGGCTTTTTTTAAAGTGCGGAGTATTTAATTCACGTGTGCTCACTCATTATCTTTATTTCATGGTGGGATTTAGTCTGTATACTGAAAATAAAGTGATTATATTTTCTCCTTTCATAGATGTATGCAGATGTATTGCAGTGAGTGTTTTATATGGATAACCAACTGGTCAAGAGAGTCCAATTCTGACTTGGTCCAAAGGAGTGGAAGGGTTTATTCTAACGCAGTTAAAACACGGGATGCTTTAGAGGAGTGGAAGAGTTGACACAGTTGTTTGGGCTTTCCAGGCAAGTGTCTTGTCTCTAATGATGGCAATGACTTGATAATTCAAAGCAATCTATAAAAATCTGACAGCTGGCAGATGTGATGCAATTTGCTTATTACAAAGGTCTTGTTATGAGCCATGTGTCTGGCCTAGGAAGGTCTTGTTATGGCAACAGGTGAATCGTGAGTTTTAATAGATCATTCAAAATCTGCTGCTATTAGCTCTTGGATTTGAGAAGGACAGTTAGATGTCCAGTTCCTACTGAACATTTCCATTGTCCCCAAATCTCTGTTGCTTACAAGTAAAATAATTTCTTTTTAAGTGACTGGCATGCAGCGCGCTTGCTGACTCAGGTGTTTTAAGCCACCAAGTGAACATATATACCAGGCAGTCTTGCAGGTGACAAAATGTAGGCAGAAGTCCACCTCAGAGGACTAAAACTTGCCTTGTCGAGGTGAGAACTGTCCTGAACGATGGCTTGTTGCTTAGCTGAAACCGGCGGTGAGCATTTGTGTTCATTGAAAGGCTTAAACATGGCACCGCAGTTGGCCTGTTAGATTCCCTGTTTGTTTTACTCACAGGAAAGAAATAAAACTTCGTCGTCTTTATTCTGTAATAAACTGAATCCTTGCGTGCAGCACGAGGGTTCATCTCGCAGAGCTCCATGCCTGTGCGGAGGCGGGTGGGCTCCTGCTGTGCCTTGCCCCGAGACGGTTTCCCCGCGCAGGCAGCTTATTACAATTGGGGAACACCTGAGAGTTAAAGCTTGTAAAGCTGCCGTGTCGATCCCGTGATAGACTTCCCTGAAAGGCTTAATCCTCTCCCTTCGTGAAAGAATACTCATGCTGGCAGCTTGTGTAATACTAGCCAGTAGCAATGTTTTTCTGAGCAGTTGCCTTTTTTCAGTCTGCAACAGTTACTATAAAACATGTTCCTTGGGGAGTGTCGGAGCTCTACAGGTGTTGTGCATGCCAGTAAAGGATTAAAGACTAAAAAAAACCTTTCTCTGGATTATATTTGTTTTAGGCTTTTATATTAAAAAAAAACAAAACAAAACCCTTCAACAAAGCTGTAAAAATGCAAGCAACGTCCTCTTTAAAGCCTTTGTATATACATACATCCACACGCGCATACTTTTTTTTCCTTGGCAAATGGGGCTGTGTCAGAACACACACAGTGGGATGCGAAACATTCATTAATTGTGTTTTGTGTGCCTGTGTGCATGCAAGTGGTTCTTTGAAAGTGCGAGCTGCTGCGCGAGAGGCGTTGGAGCCACATGAAACGGCTGCAGCTTCGGGGCAGAGCCAGCCCCAGGCTTCTTTCCAGCTTTTTTTTGGCTGGAGCTATATCATGAATGGAAGGTGGTGTGCTGCCTTCGAGACGAAATGGTGAAAGCTCTGCGTCTCTGGAAGATCCTTGCTTTCCTCCTGAAGTTGTGTCTTGGTGAGGATGCTGTGTGTGTTTTACCCCTATCAAAAGGAGAAACGCTCTGTCAGCACAGACCCAAAATGTCCGGCCCCAGTGCCAGCCGTGCTGCCGATACTGGGATCGTCTTGGATGCGGGATCAGTGCAGCTTTTAGGAGGTAACTCCAGAAAGGGGCTGGAAGCAGCAGCCTCCCCTGCCCCGTGCCTGCTGGCTGAGCGGCGTTGAGCCGGGGCAGCGGCAGGGCATGGAGGTACGAGCGTGGGAGGTCCCCGCGCTGCCCGGACGAGAAGCGGTACTGGTTACCTGCCTCATGCTGCTTCTCTCTCAAGTTTCCCTGGCTCGGTGGAAGAAGAATATCATTCTGCCCTTCAGCAAGCTCAGGGGCTGGGCGGAGTGTGAGGTGAGGGGTGCTGAGGGTCTCGCTGCCAGCTGGTTGGGGGTGGCATGGAGAAGGGGAAGGTGCAGGATCTGGAGAACTCCTGTAGTATCTGAGGGTCTGGTTAGGATGGGCTGCCCTCCCCGTGTGCTGCCTGGGCAGCAGGGTGGCCAAGCCCCTGCGCCAGCCCCAGCGAGGGCTCTGGTGTCACCTCTCGTGCAGCCAGGTCCCGCCTGTGTCACGAGCACCAAAAGCACCGTCGGGGTCACGCAGGCAGCTATGGCCATGCAAGGCTCCCCGGTGCTGCAGTGATGAAACCCAGCGCTGGGGAGGGAGTTGCTCGAGCCACTTAACGCTTGGTGGTCCTGCATAACCACTCTGGGTCCCCCAGGAGCACGGGGTGGCTGGGACACCAGTGCCTTCCCTGTGACTCTACCCCTGGTGATCTTCCTGCCCATCCCAGCCCTGATCCTCGCAGCCGCCTGCCGGATCCCAGTCGTGCCCTGGCCGCCAGCCGCTCTCCCGGGGCGGGTGGTGTAAGAACCAGAGGAGAACCAGCCAGGTGGCTTTTGAAAGCGGCTCGCACCCCCTGAGATGCGACTTAGCAGCAGTTAAGATTATGGGGTATGTTAATATATAATTAATGGTAATGATACGGACGGTGGGTTATTACAGGGTAGCTGCTGGTGTTAGCAGCATGTGCGTGCGCTCTCGGGGAGCGATTTGCGAGCGGGTCTGTCTAGTCATGTCATTCCTGAAGGGCGTGGGGGGAGATGGGCCAAGTCCTGGGCCGAGTCCCCTTCCTCCGTGCGTGGGGCACCAGCTGGCCCCGGCTCGCCGGGGCAGGGCTCTCCGGGGGCACTCCGATGTCTTTAACCAGGGGACGCAGGCAGGACTCAGGCGTGTGCGGCAGAGGGAGAGGCCGTGGCTCTGCGCTGCTCTCACAGCTCTGAAAGGAGCTGGGTCACCCTGGCCGGAGGGGCTGCGGGGGGTGGCCGGGAGGGGGGGTGTCCCGGGGCAGGGCTTGCGGGGCTGGGCAGCGAAGGTGAACGCACCCGCTGCAGCCGCCCCTCTGGGGGCTGCGGGGTGATGCGGGAGGTGGGTTCAAAGTGGCAGAGATGCAGGATGCAACATGCCGGGGGGGCGGGGGGCACCCACGCGCTTGGGTGCTGGGCCCAGCGCGGGGAGGCTCTCCGCCCACAGCTGGGTTGGGAGTTTTGCCCCAAAACAGTTTTTCCCACGCCAAAACAATTTGGCAAATTGAACCCAAATTGGGGCTGGCATGATGATGTTAGATGAACCGGGGTTTCTTTGCCGAGCCTGCCTGGGACGGGTTTGCGCAGGCTCCTCTCCCGGTCCTGCTTCACCAGGATCCCTGTCCTCGGCTGGTCTGGTCAACGCGTCGATCCCTCTGAGCGTGGTCAATGGCAGCCATTAGGTGCTGGGAGGATCTCGCTCTGTGGGGCAGGTGTGTTTGAAGGGCAAGAGGTGCCCACATCTCCGAGCTGACGGTGAACTGCAGAGCTGAATCCCAGGGCTTTATGTCTTGCATGGCTTCCCCTCACCATTCCTCCCTCCGGCCGCTAGGAAATGGTGGAACATGGGGCAGTGACCGAGTCGGGGGAGTTTGCTCTGATGCAATGTTGGAAGCCTCTAGGGCTGGAGATCCTTCTGGTCGGCGTCCATGGGCTTGCTGCAAGGGTGGTTCAGGAGGGGCCTGGCTCAGCCGGAGCTTTGCTCACCAGTTCTTGCGATGGAGGAGGGGTGCCAGAAGGGCAGGCTGGAGGGCAGGTGTTTTCAAATCCACTTTGCCCGGAGAGGCAATTAGAAGTTGAGTTTTGTCCTTGGCCAGATCCTGCTTTGACGCAAGATCTTCTGCCTTGGAGCCTAGGCATGGCCTTGGTGGGAGTGCTCGTCTTTGAGGGCCTCATTAGGGCCTTAAGGCTCTATGTGAAACTTGGTTCTGAAAACATCGGTATTGTTGCTGAAGCCACTTGCCCGAACTGTCCCCATGCAGCCTCGCTTTTAGCGTTTGATGCTCTTCATCATCCGTCCTTTTAACACCCAGTCAGTAACCAGGGGGCATCTGATTTATTTTACCAATTAATTACAATCCCCGTCAAACAGGACTCATGTTAGGTTGAATTCCTTCTCATGCGTTAGATGATACCTTCTTCTTCTGTAGACACCCTTCTGTAAACACCTTTCTACTCCCTCTGTGGGACCCGTGGGGACCGATCCGCCCAGGGTGATGCCACGTGCTGAGCACCCCGGCGGCGGGACCCGGCTCCCCCTCCCGCAGCAGCCCCTGCTGCCACCCTCGCCTGTCCCCTTCTGACTCTAATCCCTCCCCGCTCTTGCAAAGTGCAATTAGGAGCAGCCTTGCGGTGGTTTCTGAAAGCTCAGGCTTCAAAGGCAGCGATCGCTGGGTGCTGCGGCGCTGGGCCGGGAGAGGACGGGCTGTAATTAGAGCCCCGCTCAGGGGGAAATCAAGGGGACGCTCGTCCTGCTCGTGCGCGGTCCCGCTGCGTGACCTTCCGCTCCGCGGCGTGAGGCCCTGCTGCCAGCACAGGCTGCTCTCCTCGCCGCGTGGACTGCGCGGCACTGCCGAAGGGGAGGGCGAGCCAGGTTCCCTGGGACAGCCTGCTCCGTTCTTCTCCTTCCCCACCACTTCGAGCTGCGGGCTGGGATCGCCCCTTCCCCGCCGTGGGGATCACGCCTTGGTGGGGTGTGGGAAGCTGGATGTCCCCGTGCCTGAGCATCCTGGGGAGCGGGACAGGGGCTGCGGTGCGTGGGGATGCCGGCTCCATCTCTGTGCTAGCAGGGACCAGGCTCTGATGGTTGGGTGGCAGGCGCCTGGGGACGGCGACCGTGTCCCCACCGGCGTCTGCACAGCTCCGAGCGCAGTGGGGCCGCCGTGCCGCAGCCAGAGTGGCTGGGCAGCAGCACCGCGCTGGAGGAACCGGCCCAAAGAAAGTCTTGGAAAACAATAGCAATTGTTCTCCGTCTTTGTTGCCTTCCCTCCCCGGATGCTGGAGGAGATGGAGCCGCGCTCAGCTGCCGGCGGGTGGGCAGAGCGAGCGTGGCCGCCTGCGCTCCCGCCTTGGCACCCGGGGAGCCCGCCTCGCGCGCCGCCCGCTCCGCCGCCTGCCGCCCTCCCGCTCCTGCCAGCTCCTCCAGAGCCTGAATCATCGCTAATATAATAATAAAAGCTCTACATTGTCATACGGGCAAGCAATAAAATTGGCCTGTGATTCTCTTTGTCGTGGGGCAAGAGGTTTTCTTACGGCTGCAGAGCGAGGCGGTGCTAAAGCTGCTGCTCTTCGCTGCAGGGCGCTCGGCCTGGCCGTGCTCCGGGCAGCGCAGCCTGGCAGGAGGGAAGAGCCTGGCCCCTGGGGCAGCTCTGACTGGCGGGGGGGCTTGCGATGCCCACACCTTTTCCTAATGCCCCGGGCGGTCCGAGGTGGGCTTAAGCTGGGAGAGAAGGTGCTGGCCAGGCCTAACCGGGGAGCCATGGGATCGTTTCTGGTCCAAGCAGCACCGTGCGTCCCCTTTTCTATCCCTGCCGGTCCTTGACAGGCCCAGGCACGTGGGGGCGAGTCCCCAAGCTTCCCTGCCCCGGCTTTTTCTGCCGTTTACCACCATCCGCCTGCTGCGAGCTGGAGCGTGCGGTCACTGCCCGGATCAAAGGGCTGCGAGGCAAAGGCGGAGGGTTTCCCGCAGGGCTGCCAAGGGAGATTCCTCTCCGCGTGGGGAGCGGCTGTCCCCGTCCCAGAGCCGGCCCCAGGGCTCAGGTGTTACCCCTGGGCAGCCTGCTGAGAGAGATGCGGCGCTTGGCAGAGGGTTTGCTCGGCCAAACCCTCCTGCTTCCAGTTCCCCACACAGAGCCCTCAGGTTTGCCTGCTCGGCCTGGTGAACTGCTGCTCCGGACGGAGGAAGGCTTAGACATTTGCAAAACCCTTCCTTTTCTCCCCTCTCCGCTTGCAAACGCACGCTCTGCAAACCCTCGGGGTCTTTGGGCAAGTGCCATCGCTGAAGAAGCGCAGAGCTGGGAGCGGGCTGGGGTGGGCACGGGCACCCGGGGGCTTTCCAGCAGTAAGCGTGAGATGGGAACACTGCCTCTTCCTCTCGGCCTTAGGAGCTCTGTTTTTTCCCTTTGCAGAGAATCTTAGCTGAGCTCAAAGGCGGGCAGGGCTTTCACGTTGCAGATGGCACAGGGAGTCCAGGTGGAACTCCTGGGTCTCCTGCACCGCCGCCAAGTGACATGCTAGCCCCCCTGCTACTCTTTTGCCTTCGTGTAGACGTAAGACCTACAGAAAACACCCGGAGCACCATTTCCATCGTTCGCGTGCTCATGTTCGCTTGCGTTTGATGCCCTCCATCCGTATGGAGCCAGCTTGCTGGAAAGTGGTGATTGCAGAGAAAGGTTGGGGGTCCCGCGGCTGCGGGGAGGTGGCTCAGCCCCTCGCAAGAGGTTTGGGTGCAGTGGGGAGAGGTGGCAAAAAGAAAAAAGCCATTGTCACCGAGGGACGGGCAGCGGTAAAGGGCTGTTTGTCACGTGCAGGGGAGACGCGGCTGCTGGGCGCTGCCTAGCCCCATCCCGAGCAGTTCTGGTGTAGAAGCGCGGTCTTAAAGCCTGTCTTTTTGCTTGTACTGGCGAAAGTTAAGTGACTGCTTTTTGGAGCCCTTTCAAGGCCTGCCAGCTCGGCTGCCATGTGTCCTCCAAATGCGGGGCGGGATGCTCGGCTTGCTCCCGACTGCCTGGGAAGGGACCTGGGCTGCAGGTCGCCAGCCCTGCCTGCTGCCCGTGGCCAAGGAGCTCTGCCAGGCCGGCAGCTCCTGGCTCCTTCGTTGCCTGGGGCCGTGGGGCTGGCAGCGGCAGGGAGGCGTGTGGGGGTGTGGACACGGAGGGCTCTGGGATGCGAGCGATGCTGGTGGCTCACCGCCGCCCGGCAGGGATTGCTCCCGAAGGCAGCTCCGCGCCTGGGAAGCTGGCAGCAGGACTTGCAGCGTTGGGGCGGCTTTGTGCTTTTTTTGGTGGCTTTCCTAAAAACGGTGCCTTTTCAATCCTCCCAGTCCTTTGACAAAACTTTTTCCTGGCAGAACCCCTCCAAAACTTCTGGGAATTAAGTTTTTGAAAGGCGATGGGGTTAAAGACATTTACACTTCTTGTATGACGCTGACAGGTTTCCTGGTGCGGAGATTTCTTGCGGGAGCTCCAGTTTATGTCGGTGGGTTGGGCTCAGGCAGCTGAAGTAGCTTCAGGAGACATGGGGAAGATTTTCAGCCTAGAAGAAAGGGCAGACGTGATGAAGGAGGAACCTCGGAAACTGCCGGGGATGGAGACCCCGTCCCTCTCCATCCCAGCGTCCCGGTGAAGGCGTTGTTCCCGGAGCCCCACCTGAAGTGTCCGTCTGCCATCTGGGGCGTTGCTCCGAGAACATTTTTTCCCCATTTCCTTCGTGACTGACCCCAGAGGGCTGATCCTGACCCTGCTGCTCACGCAGGCGAGACCGGCTCTCTGTGCTCACTCCAGCCCCGTGCCCGTGGATGTGTGTGGCCACACCTGTGTGGTGGCCAGCCGGGCTCGGCGGGCTCCCCCGGCCCTGCCGGCGCAGGCGGGAGGATGGACACGGCGCTGCCCGCGGCTGGCCGGAGCCCGGGCTGGGGACACCCACGAGATGGGCCGTGCTGCATTTGTCCCTGCGTGAAGCATAGGATCCCGCAAAGCTTTGCCACGGCCGGTGCCTGTGTGCGCGCTGCGTTTCAAGGGAGAAAGCTCTTGCAGATGTCAGGAATAAAGACTGAAATGAATAGGGCGTAACAAGCCCTGAAACATGGCTTTGTGTCTGCAAATAATGAGGAATGAGTTACAGTCTTGGAAGAGCAGGAACATTACCCTGTGTGCAGGGTCCAGCCTGTCCCTGGCGTTGATTAGGTGCCCTCCTCGCGCTGTCCTCTGCATGGAAGCTCTGCTTGAAACTTATTGTCTACAGATGGGTTTCTCAACCTTTTCTAACCCAAACCTTTTTGGTGGAAATCCAAGGATCATTTTGTTCGGAGCTGCCACATGGTTTTATTTATGACCCATGTGAATTAGGCAAACGTCTCGCTGTTTGTCTCTGTTATTTCACCCTCTCGCGCTTGCTTGTGTGCGTAGGAATGTGCGTGTGTGTGCTTAGGAACAATTTTGCAGACCGCTTCCTACCGTCATTGGGACCCAGAGCAGGTCCCGGACCCAACGCGACAGCGGGCAGCGATGGGCCCCTGTCCTTATTTCACATCACAGCTGGGTTCGGCGGGCGGGTCCTCCTGGGGAGGGAGGAAAGCGCTGGGCAGTGCCCAAGCTGCGCCACCATCTTCTGTCATGCCAGGGTCCCCAGCCCAAGGATGGAGAAAATCCTTGTCCTCACCAGGAGACCAGCTTCAGCCTCGGGCTTCGGGGCCGTCCCTGTCCATTAACAGCACGTGGCTGAAAAGCAGCCGCAGTGCTGGGCTGAGTACTGCCTGGTGCATCCTCTGTGCTCACTGGCAGGGGCTTCGGTTCCTCCACTCCCGCCTGGAAGTCCCCGGATCCCCCTGCTTCTGGAGAGGACACCTGTGGCTGCGTCCTTGGGTTTAGAGATGTCCCCACCGACCGGCTTTCTGGTGGCTGCCTCCCCTTTGGAAAACCCCGGTGCCCCGGGGTCCCTGACAGGACTTTTCCTCCCTCCCCGGGAGGAGTCGCATGGGCTGCCCGGACCCTCGCAGTGCCGGGCTGGCGTCGGTGGGAGACTTCCCAAAATCCGGCCGCTTGTGCAAGTCCCCCGCTCCGGGCGGCGGGGCGGCGCTGCCAGCTCCCAAAGCCACGCTTAACTTGACACATGTGTGCGGCCCTGGGAAACGTGGCAGCTCTGATTCTCATTTGTGCCGCCTTACCCTGCGCCAACCTGCCGGGAGGCAGGGCCCTACCAGCAGCCGCGCTCCGCTCGGCGACAGCCTCCCTTCCAACGCGCCGGCCTCTCCGCCGGACGGGCCTGGGATGCCGGTCCCCACTCCTCCTGCCGGCAGACGCGGCATGGGTTCCCGGCGAGACGGCTGCTCCCGGCCCCGGCACTGGCGGGCGTCCCCGAGGCCACGGGGAGCAGCACGAGGGGCCGAGCCTGTCAGGGGAGATGGGGTGGTTTGCACCTCCCTTGCGGTCGCTGCTGGCGGCTGCCGTTCGGGATCCCCGGGGTTGGGCGGTGGCCGTGCCGCTGGGCGCCATCCCCAGCGCGGGGATGAGGAGGGATGGGGAGCCAGCGGTGCCTCGCCTCTGCAGCTCTCTCTGGGGAGAGGTTAAGCTCTGCTTAAACTCCGCTTAAGCGTGATCCCGGTAGAGCCCTAATTTGGGGGATGCCCAAAGAGAGGCTTTGTGGGGAGGGAGGGCTCTGCGCAGCCCTACTTGGTGCAGAGCATCCCTGGACATGCGCGCAGCCGCGTGTTTGACTCCGAGACGGAGGCACCGACGATGTTGCGGGCTCCAGTAGCAGCTCCTCTCAGGATTTGGGACCGAGGTGCAGGGTGCTCCGCTCCGCCACATGCCTGCATCCCATGGGCTGCACCCTCCTGGTCCCGGCGCGGTGGGTTTTGGGCTGGCGAGGCGTGCGGACAGACTGGCAGCGAGGCACGTTTGCGGGTCCGGCTCCGGCTGTTCCTTGCTGACGAAATCCCCGGTTTGCGACACAATTTTTTGGCGTTTTGTCCCGGCCATTCGCTTTCTATTCTGGCGCTTGCCTTGCGGGAAGGCTTTGGGGACGGGGGGGTGGGAGCTCATTTCAATTGTTCGGGAAATGGAAGTGACTCGTTTTGCGGCTGGAGAAACCCAGCGGAACTTGCTGCATGCAGGGAGTTTTTCCACTGCTGTCTCTCCCGTTTGAACAGCGTAACCTCGAGGGTTTCCGAACCGATGCTGGGCACGCTGCCGCCCTCCTCGCGGCCGTCCTTTGGGCTGGAGCCTTGCTCGGGGCACTGGCTGTGCATCACCCGCCTGAGGCCGTTTTTGGGGAGAAATATGCACCTTGTGGGTTCTGGGTTTTTTTTTTGGGTAGGGTGGAGTGAACAGGAGGGGACAGGGGATCTCCCCCCAGTCCAGGCTGGGATTGTGCTGCTGTAAGCCCAAGGCTTTTAGGGGTAGGAAGGTTCCCACCTTGGTCTCTTCAGGCAGGGGCGAATCTCCCACCTACTCCCACGTGACCCCGGAAAAATGAATCACCAAAAATGAAAGGAAGCGAAGAAAAAAAGAAAAAAGAAAAAATTAAAAAATCCCTCCCCAAAGCCGCCTTCCAGAGGGTTGGGCAAAAGATAAAAGCTCTCGAAGGAGCCGGGACTCCTCCTCTCCCACCACCGACTTCTCATTTAAATGTCTGCGCACAGGCTGCAGCCGGCACTGCCTCTGCGGCTGCCCCCGGGGAGCCCCCACCGGCCCCCCGCCCGCCACCCCCGCCGTGCCCCCGGGGGCGATGCCCACGCAAGGGGATGGCAGAGCCAGGGCTTAGCACCCCAGAAGCAGTCCGGCGTGGCGCGTCCCCGAGGAGGACGGACCCGTGGCGGGGTGCTCCCGGTGGTCCCACCGGCAGACTATGCGAGAGCCCCCGGGGGGGCTGAGCGGAGCGGCGCCTGCCCGGGCGTGGAGGAGTGGACGGCAGGGTGGTCCCAGTGGATGGACCTCCTGAGGCCAGCCCCCCGATGTCGGCTCCGCGGCTGCTCTGGGTTGTCCTCCTCCACTGGGCCACCGGCGGGGGCTTCGTCCGGGGGGGCAGGACCTGGCAGCACTGCACAGGTAGGAGCGAGGCCCGGCGGGTGGGCTGCGCCGGGAGGGAGGCGTCAAGACAGGCGTTGGCCGCGCCGGGAAACGTGCCGGGACCCGTGTGCTCCCACGGACGGGATGTTCCTCTGGGCAGACCCCAGAGAGCGTGCTCCTTTTTGGGGGGGCACGTGGTCGCTGCAGGGTGCCCTGCGTGGGGCAGCCTCTCCCTGGCAGCCCAGCCCCAGGGTTTCGGTGCCCGGGTACCAGTGGACCGAGCCTCAGGGTGACAGCACGGCGCAGCGCCTCGGGTGTTGCAGCTGCCAGCACCCTGCCTGCACCCACGTGCGGCAGGTAATGGGGTCGTCCCTGCGCCTGCAGCCCCCCAGCCTGGCACAGGACCAGCCCTTCTCGGTGCTGTGTGCCCGTCCCTGCGGCACAAGCGCTGTCCCAAGCTCTGCTGGCCCTGGGGACCGACCCGCGGGGAGTGGGGGCACGATGGGGAGGGGAAGGGCTGGAAGGAGAAGTAGAGCAGTGCCATGAAGTCCCCCCCCGGAAAGTCCCTCCTGCCCTGGACTCTCTGGGGCTCCCTGCGCTCTGCCAGACACAACCTACGCCCTCCCGGCGGCAAAACCTCCCGGAAAGTTTCCGTCCCGCCGCCCCCAGCCAAGGAGCTGGCAGCTCCGATGGCATTTCCTGCAGGGAAGCGCCGAGAGCAGCCCGGGCCAAAGAGGGTCCCCGTCCCCTGGTTCTGCCTGCCTGTCCCCGTCCCCGTGCCACGCGGTCCCTGTGCGGGCAGTGAAACTTCGGCCCGGTTTTTGGGGCTGCTTGGGCCCAGGCTCCGGGTGCTTGGGGCTTCTCTCAGTTTGATGGCACCTGTATTTACATTTTATTACAGCCCGGCTGGCAGTGAGAAGGAAAGCTGGGAGAGATCGGAGAGTTTCTGCCCACCGCCTCCTCCCCCAGGTGCTCCGGTCTCTCCGGGGACATCCCTGCTGTCCCCAAGCAGCCTTGGCTGGAGGGGTCCCGGCATCAGCACATTTAACCACCCCCACATCCCTCCTGCCGATGCCGGGCCCCGGCTCCTGGCACAGCCCCGGTGCTGTCCGGCTGCGGGCAGCCATCCCACGGAGCAGGCAGCTGCCGGGCACGTGTGCTGCCCGACCTGGGCTGAAACACCCGGCTGCTCTCCCAGCCATTAACTGCCGGCTCCGCTCTGATCGTTAGCAGCGACTGATGCGGGGGGGGGAGATTAGGATGCACATCTTTGGGTTTAGGGATTTGGTTTTGGTTTTAGGACTTGGTCCCTTCCCAGCCCACAGCCTTGGGCACAGCCTCCGGCCCCAGCTGAGCTGTCCCCCGGCGCATCCCAGCCGCTCCCGGGGCAGTCGGGGGCTCCTAAACACCTCTGCAAATCCACGCATTTGGCTTGTGCTTTTTGCTGAGAAAAACAGGAACTGGTCATTCCCCGAGTCGTGCATTTCTGAAATAAATCATTTCAGTTAAACCTCCCCCATCAAGGCTTTGCTTTAGGAGCAGCTTAAACCAGTGGAGGGGCGGGCAGGGGGGAAGGACCTCGCCGATCTCCCTGCTCCAGGCTGGATGGAGCCACACGAGCAGATTCCTCCTTGCTCTGCCCATCTGGGTTTGGGCTGGCTGGGGGTGCCTGGGGGAGACGCTTCCCCTCTCCAGCTGGTTTGGATTCAGACACACTGGTCCAGCCTTGCTCACAGCTCCCTCCCTCCTAGCTCTCCCGCTGTGCCCCAGCAGCCGAGATTTATTAGTACAAATAGGAGCTAAAAGCCCGGTCTCACTGGGGATGGGACAGTCAGGGATTTTTTAGTCTAGCCAAGTGCTGCTTCATCCTCCGGGCATCATCACCGAGCCCCTTTGCCCTTGGCTACAGACGCCGCAATCTTGCTGGGGAAGCATTCAAAAATAAAAGCTGCGAGGGTGCCAAGGTGAGGAAGGTCGGAGAAGCACCCACCGCGGGCACAGCCCTTCCCGCGGCTGCTGGCACGGGGCTTGCCGAGACGTCGGACCGATGGCCCCCCTGGGACTGTTACGTGGGGACGGCTTTGCAGTGCTGGTGCCTGGTGCTGTTCTTCACCTGGGCGATGCCCTGGGGCTGGGCACACTGTTTTCTCCTCTGGGGAGAGGATAATTATTTAATGAGCGGTTTTGGTGCCTGCCAGGGGAATACGTGCATGTGTGCGATTAGGGCTGGGTTGGGAGAGCCCGGACCGGGACTAGAGGGGGGAGCGCCGTGCCCCACCGCCCTGGGGACAGGGATGGGTGGCTGCCCCGCGAGCAAGCCTGTGGGCACCGGATCGCTGCCTGCTTTCCTGGCTCTGGTTGCGGTTGCTGGAACCGGTGGATCCTGAGGAAGCTGGTGGCAGCCTGGGGCTGCCCAGCTGCCAGGTCCCGGCCTGGGGTCAACATTCGGAGCTGCTGGGATGGTTCGTGCAGGTGAGCCTGCACACTTGGTGTTCCTGCTGTGGGGATGGAGATGTCAGCCTTGGCGCCTGGAGGGCAAACCTCCCCTGTGTCCCCAGAGCAGGGGCTCGGAGCAGACCCCAGGCAGGGGACGGCAGGCTACCGGGGTGCGCCGGCCCCCCTGCTGCCCTGGAGCGCTCTGGCCAGCGCTGGAGATGGGCACCCCACAGCCAGGCGGGGACCCCATCCCACAGCGGGACAGGGTGGGATGGCTGCCGCCGCCGTGACGTGCTCCGCTGTCTCTCGGCACAGACCTGCGCCCGCTGGACATCCTCTCAGAGGTGGTCCCCGCCGGCAGGCTGGCCCGTGGCATGAGGGTGTTTCAAGTGCAGGGGGTGCGCGGCTTCCAGCTCGCCGCCTCACGGCCCCGCGCCCTGGGCTTCCCCGCCTCCCGGCTCTTCATCCACTGCGACCGTTTCCCCGAGGAGTTCTCCATCATCGTCACGCTGAGGGTCCTCAGCGTCCCCGCCAAGGTAAGCGCTGCCAGCCAGGCACGGAGCAGGCACAGCCCAGCCCTGCGGCTTGTGGCACGCAGGTTTGAGTCCGTGCCCTCCTGCAGAGGAACGAGTACGTCTTCACCCTGATGGCGGAGGAGAGCCCCAGCGTGCTGGTGGGGCTGCGCTACGCCCCCGACAAGCTCCACTTCCTCTTCTGGAGCCAGGAGCGCGCCGGCGGCTGGCAGACCCGCGTCACCTTCCCCAACGTCTCCCTCTCCGACAACCAGTGGCACACGCTCGTCCTGGCCGTCTCTGGCCAGTCCTTCTCCCTGACAGTGGACTGCAGCGTTCCCAAGGACATGTAGGTTGGGGACGGCGGTGGGGGGCTGGGGAGGGCTGTGCAGAGGTGCCGGTTCCCTGGCAGGACGATGCTCCCCCACCAGCATCTCCTCCAGCCACCAGCAGATGCCATGAAATTGTCCCCTGCCTCTTCTCTGCCCATCCGCAGGGTGGTGGAGACGCCGTTTCCAGCCTCTCTGTCGGTGAAGAGAGCCAGCTTCTACCTGGGCAACAGGAGGAGAAGGAAAGGCGTGTTCACGGTAGGTGCCCACGGTGCGGGGCAGCCCCCTCTCAGCCCCCTATGCTGGCAGGGCTTGGGCCACGGCGCGGGCAGCGGAGGTGCCGTGGGTCCCGCTGCCGGGCTCGGTCCCCGTCCGGCTGTGGACGTGCAAGGGGGTGTGCTGGCACGTGCTGGCAACTGGGACTTTGTGGGACAAACGTGTTTTTAAGAGGCCGTTGCCAGCCGTGCGGTGGCAGAAGGACAGTTGATGGCACAGTCTCGTTGATAGGAAAGTTAGGGCAGTGCCTGATCCTGATCGGTGAAAAGTGGAGGCGGTGAAAGCTGTCTGCAGCTCACGAGTTCCCCTTGCACCGGCTGTTAAATTGCCCGGGGCAGAGATTTTGGCAGGCGGGGCACATAACAAGGATCTGATAAATGTGCATGAATCCCATGGAGGCCCGGGAGGGAGGGCAACGAGCAAGATTCGGGAGGGAAATCCAGGGCCTGAATCACCTGCAGTTTCCATTTCTTGGTCTTGCTGGACTTGCTCTCCATCCTGCTGCTCCCACTTTCCCAGGGCCTGCTGAGACAGCTTGTCCTGCTGCCAGGAGCCGATGCCACCCCTCGGATATGCACCGCCATGAACCTTAAAGTAGCGACGCTCTCTGTCCCCCCTGTCCTCCAGGACCTCCCCGCGAAGCCAGGGAGCAACGAGGTGCTGAAATACCCCTACGGTCAGTAACTCCCCGCAGCGCGGGCTCGGCTGGCCGCCTTCTGCGTTTCTTGGGGAAGGCTCTTTGCGTGGGGCACGGAGCAGGAGCGGAGGGGAAGAGGGTGTCCCCAGCACCCTCTGTTTCTGAACGTGTGTGAGGGGTGGAATCCCTGTCCAAAACCCCCCTGGAGAGACGGGGTGCCCCTGCCCGGCTCCTTTGGCAGCGCTGGGCTCGTGCCAGTAGCCCCGCGGGTGCCAGCCCCCACAGTTTTCTCAGCCGGTGGCTTCCCAGCTCGGTGCCAGGATGCCATTTCCCCCGTTCCCTGGTGCCCGTCATCAGGATGGGACCAGGACACCCAACCCTCCCTGTGTGCACGGGGACGAGCCTCGCTGCTCCTCCGTTTTGTGCGCTGAGGTGCCTGCCTTGCTCCTCTCCGTGCCCAGAGACCGACACGAAGGTGACCCTGGGGTCCCGTCCACCCTGCACCAAGCAGGAGAAGGCGCAGTTCTGGTTCAATGCCTCCCGGCGAGGGCTGTACCTCTGCAACGGCAGCGCCTGGATTTCCATGCTGGAAGGTACTGGTGTGCAATGTGCTCTCGGGGATGGAGGGAGGCTCTTGCAGCAGAGATTTGCCCTTGACAGCACTTTGGGTGGGAACCAAGTCAGGCAACAGCAGAACGAGGGGGCTGGGGTGTCCCCCTGCCTCTCCCCAGCTTGGCCGGGCTTCGCTTTGCTCTGGGTGCCCACATCAACACTCCCAGTGCAGCTCTGGATTTAAGCGCCTCTGTGAGCCAGCTCCCCGACCACTCACGCAGTGCCCATGTTGTCCATCCACCTTATCCATGTTGCCCATCCCTCCTGAGGTTTCTCCGGTCAGGAAGGACTCCCGGTCTGTCGAAGTGGGACGGTTCACCCCACAGAGAGCCATGCCTGGGGTGCTGGGGTGCTCCCTGCCGTGGGGTCCCAAAGGTGCAGGTGCTCCCGGTGCCGAAGCACTTGTGGGGTGGACAAGAAGGAGCAGAAAGACTCAACGGCTCCCAGAGATACCCGAGGGAGCGATGGGAGGGTGGTGGAGGCAGGTCGCCGTGTCGTCCCAGCTCTGGTGGCCTTCGTGCAGTAAATGGTGGGGCAACACTGGAGCAACGAGGTGGCAAAGCAACCAGAGCCTGGAGGGGTGGACGTTACTCAATAATGAAATGGATTTCGCCCACTGGCACTCTCCCACTCGCTCCAGGCAGCCTGACAGGATCCCTGGTGAGGACATGGAGGACGGGGCATGCCCGCAACCGAGCCGTCCTTCCCCTGTCTCCCGGGGTTTTTCTTGTGCTGGTGCCCACGTGGTGGGTTTGGATGAGCCCTTTGGTCCCCACAGGAGCTGGCAGTGTCTGGAATCCCCATCCTTCCCTACCCCTGGAAGTCATCAGGGTTGGCACCGTGTCCTTGTCTTCCCAAGGAGACCTCGTGCTGGGATCTTGCTGACTTGTGCCCTTTGGTGCCACCAACGCTGGTCCTTCTTGTAGCCCTTCTCCTGCCATTTGTCCCTTCCAGTGCCCACCCATTTGCCTTTGGGACCGCTCTTGGCATTTCCGTTCTCATTTCTGGCATTAATTCTGTCTAAGTCTTCTCTAACTTCTTCCAGAGCTCATGCTGACTCCAGCCAGAGAAAACATCTGGTGCAGGGCTGCTGCAGGTGGGTACGGGTTAACCCGGCTGGTCTCAGCAGCCCAGGCCCTTTCGCTGCAGGTCTCTTCCTCTCCTCCTCGTTCTCTTTAGGATAAATATATCAATCCACTTCGTAAGAAGCAATCAAAATCTGTGTCGTTCTTCCCCCCGTCCCAGAGGAGACTGCCCGGCAGAGCATTTTGCAGCCCGCTGGAGAACAGGCAGGGGTGGAGGGGGCTGGATGTGCTGCCCAACGAGATGGAGTCAGGCCTTTTACCACCCCCTCGGGTTTTGGCCCTTCACCGCCAGCAACACCGCAACCTTCATTTCCCCCGCCATAAAGCTCCCTACAGCAGCAAGCGCCGCCGAGCCCGCTCTGCTCTGCGACGTGGGGCACCTCTCCGGGCAGGGTCATCTGGTTTTAACCTCACCCCTCTGGTTTTGTGGTCTCCTAGTCAAACAAAGGCTGGACTATGTGGAGGAGTACCAGAACCTGGTGACCAACTCTGAGACGATGGGAGTTGAGGTCTTCACCATCCCAAAGGTGGGATTGTTCGCAGCCACTGCCAACCGGTACACCCCCCCGGGATCGGCCATCTATAAGTGGACGGACGGGAAGTTTGTGCCCTACCAGAACATCCCCACCTACCAAGCTCAGTCCTGGAAGTATTTCACCATAGGAAAGAAGGTAAGTCTGCCTGGAAGGTTATTTCAGTGCCTTCATACTTCGGTATATTGAACTGCAGTTGTCCAACACTGGCTTCTCCTCTGAAGTCCTGAGTCTCGGGCATGGTTTAGGGGGGGAATCCTTCTCTCTTCTGTCTTTGATGGGGTCACGCTGATACACGTGTTCAGCCGGTAAGGGTCTGTCCTAGGGACTGCCGGCTGTTCTGCGGGCTGCCCTCTGTGTTTTACTATTTGTGCCGAGACACAACTACATCCACCCAGGCCATTTTCAGCAACCGATGCTGGCAGCATAGGTAATTGCGCGTCCGGAGCGCTCAGATCTCTTCCCTGGGGATCTCCAGGATGTCTGGGAGGTCAGCCTCCAAATCCGGCTGTTGGAGCTGGATCCCCCCATCTGCTGGGGTTCATTTCTAGCCGGCTCTGCCTGTTCCTGCCTCAGATATAGTGAGGGCCGGTGTCAAAATGTCGTTCGTGCAGAGCGCAGAGCTGTGCGCCAGCCTGGTCTGGGTGTGCTCATGGCGCAGCCTCCGCCCTGGCGCAAGCGCTGGCCCCCTGGGAAGCAGGTTTTGCTGCGGTTCCCGACTGGCACCGCGAAGCGAGGCAGGGGTCACCCCCGGCAGTGGCTGTGGCGTTGCCCTCAGGGAGATGCAGCTCCTGACGTGGGAGCACAGAGAGCAAAGCCCTCCCTGAGCTCTGCCTGTGGCGGGCGTCCTGCCATGCATAAGGTCTGCTCCGGTCTCAGAGATCTGCCTGTGGTCGTAGAGAGCCCTCGGAGCCCGTAGCTCCCTCCCCAGACCCACTGAGTCCAACCTGCTGCATTTTTAAGCCCTCTTGCTTTTAAATCATTTCAGGACTTCGGAGCCATCTCTCCTCCCCTGGGCAATCTGCCGTGGGACTTCTGCAGAGTATCTGCCTGGTTCCTCTCCCCGGGGAGCTACTTAGTGCTTTGTGAGGAGCCCCGGGCAAGCCAAACAAACATCTGCTGAGAGCCAGCTCCGTGCAGAGCTCCCGGGGGAGTTGGGATCGTTCCCGCTCCGGCATGACCTGTTCTGGCTTTGTCACCAGATGCTGCGCAGGGTGGCTGCAGGGCTCCCCCATCCTGAGCCACGTGCTCCAGGGTACAGAGGGATGGGCAGAAGCCCTGCCTCCAGGCTTGGTGGCACCGACAGCCCCGCTGTTTGGATGCAAACGGGCCACGTCCCCCGTTACCTGCCTGACAGTGGGGTCCTGCAAAGAACCTGCTCAAGCCCTGAAAATGCAGCTGTGTCGCAAAGCTGGCTTTGGGCTGGGGGCACGCCTGCCATCCCCAGCGCTGCGCCTGCTCTGCAAAGCTCCGGCTGCACCCTCGTGGGCAGGAGACAGGAACATCCTCGGCTGGGTTTATCTGCTGATGGGAACCACCTTGAGACTCCCCAGTTAGTCTAGTCCTACAACACCCCCTTGCAGCGGCAGCCGCGGGGACAGAGAAGACCACCAGGCTGGGGGGTCTCTGTGGTTCCCGCAGGGCGAAGCACCCGTATTGGTGCTCACCAAGGCTCATGAGCTCTGGGTTTGCCTTCAGATCTTCACTGAGAAAAACTTGCTCAGACTTACTAGGCAGGATGACCTCTCTCCTAAACAGCTTGGGGCAGGTTTTCTAGTTGGGGCTGGCCTTGGTGCTCCAGAAGGGCTGGGGACGGAGCAGGCGCCCTGCGTGCGGCTGCCCGTGCATCTGGAGATGATGACCAGATAGGTATGGCAGCAGCAGCGGTACAGGTCTCTCCGGTTAGCCCAGGTTCCTCACACACGTTGCAGGGGGGATGCACCTCTGTAGGTGTCTACTGCACCAGGACCACCAGGACCTGCTGACGCTCTGCCGGGAGGGGGTGAAGAGCCCCAGAGGGCAGTGTCGGCGTCTGCTGGTGGCCCCAGTCAATGGAGATCAAGGGACGGCAGGCTTCTGAGTTGCGGGGTTGGATCCAGGCCTTTCTCTTCCCTCTGAAGCTGTTTCTGGAGATTCCCTGAAGGGACTCCCTGGACTGGGGCTCACAGGGAGAGCTGCCCGGTGCTGGGGATGCACCTTCCCTGGAGGGACGTGTGGACCCAGCACAGGCCACCGCTGATGGGGAAAGGTCTCCGTCCTTGGGGGTGGCTGACCTCGGCTGGACAAAGCCCCAGGCTGGTGTTGGCAGGGTCCTGTGCTGGGCAGGAGGCAGGAGACCCCCCCCCGCTGACTGTTCTCTGCTTGTGGGCTGTGTCCCTGTGCTGCTTTGTCTCCCTGGCTGGGGCATAACCTCTGCTGCTCCCTACGAAACACGACGGGATGGCGGAGCCGGCGTGCCGCACCGCCTGCTCCCGCGAGCTTGGATGCACTCCCTGCCCTGTGCAAGGCCATCTCTGCTGCCGCACGCTTGTCCCCAACGCTTGCAGGGGGTTTTTCTTCGTCTGGAAAATGTTTTTTCTCGGGGAATCGTTATCATCGTTATTGTTGTTATCATATCTGCGATTTTTCTTCCGAACAAGCTTTCATCACGGAGAAGGTTTGGTAGCTTGGGCCCCCTTCCCTCCCCAGCCTGTTGTGCCAGCGCGGCCGTGCTCCCTGTCCCCGAGGCTGACGGGGCGCGAGTGGCCGCGGAACGGCTCTCCCTCGGCTTGGCTCCGAGGCTGTGGGCTGCGAGTCTCATCCCTGCCCCGGCTCTGCGGGCAGTGGGCACTGCTCCTGCCATGCATAAAGACCCCCACGAGCCACCAGGTCCCTGTCCCCCCTTCCGGGTGCATTGTGCTGCTTGGGGGCTGCTCGGGGACCCCTGCCAGCCAGGGCCGTCTTGTCCCACCGTGGCCACCTCGGTCCCTGGCATCCCATGGGACCCCCCCCCATCCCGTCTTCACCCCGCCCGTGCTTGTCCGCACTCCTTTGAGAGGAGAAAACCAAGATGTCCTGGCTTGTTATTTTTCAGATCTTCCTAGCAGTGGCTAATTTTGAGCAGAATGACAGGGGTCAGGAGTTCTCTGTAATATACAAGTGGAGCCGCAGGAAAGAGAAATTCATCACGTACCAGAGGATCACCACGCACAGCGCTAGGGACTGGGAGGCATTTGTCATTGAGGGAGAGGCTTTCCTCGCAGTGGTCAACCACAGAGAAGGTACCCAGCCCTTATATTCCCTACCGGCCTGGCTCAGCCGGGGCAGGCGGCCCTGGGGTGACGCCGGGGACCACGGCACCCCGCCGCAGGCACCCTGCTGGAGAGCATCTTCCCGTTGCTGTGGCAACGCTGCGGCTCCCTGCTCCCTGCGCATCCTCTGCCAGAGCGCAGGGCAAAGCCGGGGAGTCAGGGCACGCAGCTCGGAGCGCGGTGAGCCCGAACCCTCGCAGACCCTCTCATTTTAGGAGAGAAAAGCACTCAGGGAAGTGGCTGACACGGTCCCCCTCTGGGTTTCTGACGGCGGGGGACAGGGACAGGAGCGGGGACGGTGTCCTTGTTGAATCTCTGCTTTTCTTTTGTTTCCCCAATGCTACACGATGTGTGGGGTGGGGAGGGCAGCTGCCCGGGTTTGCAGGGACTGAGCCTTTTGAGAAGCCAAAGCGGGGGCTTTGTGGGCACGCAGGAAAGCGAGGGAAGCCGAGTGAGAGCCTGCTGGCGTCCCTCCCTCCCTGGGCACCCTGCAGACGTGATCCAGCCTCCCTGTTCCCCCTCCAGGTCACAAGTTGTTCTGGGTTGGGGCGTGCACCCCTCAACGCGGGATGAAGGGGTTGATACTACAGCCCTGGCTCTCCAGGGTGCTCTCAGCCACGTTCAGACGCTGGGCCAGTGGGCTCCTTCCCTGCCATCAGGGCTGGCTCCTGGGGCATCAGCTCCTCTGGCACCAGGCTCAAAGCTGGTGGCAGGTTGCTTGGGCACCAACTGCATGTGAACTGCGCTAGAAATGCCCCATGTCGCCTGTTGGACCCCACCATGGCCAGTTTGGACAAGACGTACTCCCATGGCGGTGGCAGCAGAAAGGTCCCTTTGGGGGCCGTGCACATCATGCAGGGGTTAAGGCCATCACGGCCAAGCCGAGCTGGGGATGTTCCCCGTAGCGGGTGGTGGAGGATCAGTCCCTGAGGAGCAGCCACTTATCCATGCGGCCATTTCCCACACACCCTATTCTCCCTGCAGCCCTTCTTGCCAAAGTCTCTTCCGCTGCAATGAGGATTGCCCGTAAACCCCTTAACACGTGGTCCTGCTGCTCCTCAGCCACCAGAAACACCAGCGGGGCCACGCCGAGTACAGCAGTGCTTAGTGAGTGTGGGACGGAAAGGGGCTGGTGGTGCTCCCCTCCTGTCCCAACGAAGCCAGCTCTTCATTAGAAGAACGTCTCTGGCTGGAGCGGTCATGCCAGGCTGAAGGTGCAGAAGGGTTTTAAGCTTTAAAGCCAGCTGGGTCCCCTGCAGACGTGAGCTTGAGGTGCTTGAACAGAGCCCAGGAGCTGGATGGAGCATGCGCTCAGCGTGCTCAGCGCAGGGCAGGCTGCAGGCTGTGGCACCCCCTCCCTCTTTCTGGAGTTCGTGCCGCCAGTGGGGATCAGCACATGGAGGTCCCTGGCCAGCTCCAGCTTTGGGGAGCTGAGCACGGGGACTTAGCAAAGGAGCCCTGCAAAATGTCAGTGCGGTGCCGTTCCAGCTGTGGCCCCCTCCCAGATGTGCGAGCTTGTGTGCGAAGGGTGACGGCAGCCCGTGACGTCGGTAGCTTAGGGACTTGGCTGGGGCTGGCCCCACTGCAGACGGCCGCCCCGTGGGACAGCCGGCAGAGCTTGGCTGCCCCGGGACGCTGGCACGGTGCCTCTGGGGTGCTGCTGGTGCGGGGAGGCAGCACCCTCCCCTCCCTCCTCTGCCAGGAAAGCTGCCGCCGCGCGCTTGGGAGCGAGCTGCCAGCGTGTTCGATGGGGCTGGAGGCTCTGGAGCCTCTTCGGCTCCTTCTTGGGGAGCAATCAGTCACTCGCCTTGCAACCTCCTGGCAAACGCTTGCGTAGCTGAACCTGTTTCTGGGTCTTGTTTCTTAGGCGAGCCAGGTGTTCCTTTCCTCAGGGTGCACCGTCTGTCTTCCCCAGGGAATAACCACAACATAGACAGCGTGATATACAGGTGGAACCCCAGGACAGGGTTGTTTGAAACCAACCAGACCATCCCTACCTCTGGAGCCTATGACTGGGAATTTTTCACCATCGGGCCATATTCCTTCCTGGCTGTGGCTAACACGTTCAATGGCACATCCACCAAGATCTACTCGCACATCTACATCTGGCTCAGTGGCTCTTTCCAGCTCTTCCAGTCTATCCTGGTAAGGCGCTTGACCACTGATCAAACTCTACTCTTCGGTCCCCGCTCTGGGTTTAGACAAGCCAGGGAATAATTACCGAGCCAGATGCTCTTCAGTCCTCTGGAAAGGTAGCGATAGTTGCCAACTGATTTTCCCATAGGGACTGATGGAGTGAGGTTTATTTTTTTCCTTGGGGGGTTTTAGGACTGGGTAACTTCCCCGCTGCGCCTCCAGCAGGTCCCCCCACACCTCGCAGCATCCTTGGCTTGCAAAGGCTTGTCCACATCCAGCTTCTCAGGTGGCTTCCTTCCCCACAGACTTTTGGTGCTGCTGACTGGGAGGTCTTTCGTATTGGGGACAGAGTCTTCCTGGCTGTTGCAAACAGCCACAGCTATGACAGCGGGATGCCGGCACCCTCTAACTTCTACGCCATCAACTCCTCTATATATGAGCTGAACATCACTGCCCAGATGTTTGTCAAATTCCAGGACCTCCTCACCTACAGGTACCTGTGCAAGGAGCCAGGGTGCTCCTCAGGCCATGTCCTTCCCCTGAGCAACCTGGAGGTCTCCTGGAGGGTTCATGCAGGCTTGCGTGCTGCCAGGGACCAAGACTGGTGGGGAGGGCAATGGGTGACAGGTCCTTGGCACCAAATCCCAGTGGGAGCTAGGAGAAGGCCCTGGATTTGGGAACAAGGGTGGATTTCCTTTCAGGAACAGCCTGGGAAGAGCAGGGTTTTCTGTGTATCATCAGGGTGGCAGAGATTGGTGTGGGGTGGGCTCAGCGCCGCGGACATGCAGCCCCTTCCTCGGCTGGCCATGGGGGGGCCACCTCACCTGCCCCTCTGCTTGCTTCATCCCCAGTGCCCTGGACTGGGAGTTCTTCTCGGTGGGAGACGACTCTTTTCTGGTGGTAGCAAACTCCTTCGATGGCTTCACCTTCTCCGTTAACAGTATTATCTACAGGTACTGCTGTGGGAGGAGGGCAGGGTTGGGTGGTGGGTGGTTGTTCCCAGCAGGAACGACCCTGCCGGGAGCCCAGCGCGGGGGCAACCTCTGCAGATGCTGGTGCATCCGCCCAGGGAGGACAGATAGGACTGCTCCCTGTTTCTGGAGAGGTTTCCGGGTAGAAATGAGAAGCCCCAGTGAGGGACATCCCACCCTGAACCGCGGCGGGGAGGTGGGAGATGCCAGCCCCACGGCTTGGCTTTCCTGCCCCCTTTCAGGTGCCTAGCTTGTGCCCCAAGAGCTAACTGCCCTCCCTGTGCAGGTGGCAAGGCTATGAAGGCTTCGTAGCGGCTCACCACCTCCCCACTGTTGGCTGTAGAGACTGGGAGGCATTTCACACCGCCGAGGGCTCCTACCTCCTCTACTCTAGTGCCAAGGAGCCACTTTCCAAGGTGCTCAAGCTGAAAACCACCTGAGGTGGCTGAGACGCGCTCAGCTCATCGCCAGGATCGGGGCGAGCTGGGCATCGAGGTGAAGATGGACCACAGAGCCCAGGAACGGCTGGAGCATCAGCCCTGCAGCTGGCTGGTTGTGCACTCCGCAGGAGGGGGAGGAGGAGGAGGGGAGCTCCAGGGCTCCCTGCAGCCTTGTCCGGGGGCTGGCAAAGGGGCTGCAACCCTGCTTTGGTGCTGTTTCTCCTGGGCAAGCTCTCCTGCCACTCTCCAGAGCCACGTCCTGGTGCCCAGGCGCTTCCCCGGGCTCGCTGGGACCCTGGCACTTGGCAGTCTCCAGCCAGGAGGGACCCAGAGCTGCCGTTGGTTGTGGCCAGAGCTCGCAGGAAGGCAGTGAAGAAAAAGACCGAGCAGAGCGTGTGCTGCCGGGGTGGGTGCGTGGCGGGGGTGGGCAACAGCATGTGAGAAATTGGGGAAAAAGGTGGCTTCGGGCTTGGCTCTGGCTGCCCGGTGCCTGGGGCTGCGACGCTGAGAGGACCCATCTGGTTCAACATTGCACGCCACGCTTCACGTCCGTCTTCACTGGCGTCGCTACCCCATCTCACTGCCGTGGGTGCCTGCCCGCCCTCCCGCTCCGCCGTGGCCGGTTTTGGTGGTCCTCGCCGAGTGTCCTGTATTGTACAAACCCATAGGTGTGTACAAGGACCAATGCTGCTCCTTGCTCCCCTTTGCAAGAGGTTAGCGACTCCCGAGCAAACCTTCTGTGCATTGGGAGCGATCCAGCTACCACGGGCATGGGAAAGACCCAAAACTGCTCCAGGTGAAACCGTGGCCTCTTTTCTTTTCCTCGCCTTTGTCTGGGAGACCCTTTTGCTTAACCAGAGCTCTAATAAACTCTGCGTGCCCGACCTTCGTCCCACGCGCAAGCTGCGGGTACCCGAGCTGCTCTGCCCGTGGCAGAGGCTTCCCTCCACTCAAAAAGCCACCCCCGAGTGAGACGGGGCCATGGCCATGCCCATAGGTGGCTCGCGAGGACGAGGTGGCCCCGAGCACAGCGGGGTGCTGGGGTGAGGGTGCCTCTCCGCCTCCCCCCACCCGGGACCCTCTGCCTCTCCCAACTGGCCCAGAGCATCGCTCAGCCTTCCCCAGCCCCCGGGGTGCTTCCCACTGGGGCTGGGCCACCCACCCTGGCGCTGGGGAGCCCGCAGGAGGTGCCAGCCCCCCAAGAAGGGGTGTGGGGGGCATGGCCTGAGCCACCCCGGGGTCCAGGCCCGGCAGAGCCGCTGCCGGCAGCCCCTGCAGACCTCCCTCCGCCCCCAGCCCAGCCCCAGCTGCAGCCGGCTCTGCCGGGAAGGACCATTTCTTGCTTGTGAAACAAAGCAGAACCCAATTTGCTTCCGTCGCGCTGAGCCACAAGCAGCGTCTCTGTTTTGGCCCCAAGGAAAGGCAAGATAAGGTGAGACGTACCAGACGGGATGCAGAGGCACCATTTGGCCAGCTGGCCCCTGCTCGAGGCTGGGGCGAGGGTGGAGGGGATGTCACCTAACGGGAGTCACGCTGGTACATTGAATTTAGGCTTGTCTGCTTTGGGAGAGATTGAATTAGGACAAGCACAACCCCCTTGAGCACCACCGCCCTCCCTGAGTGCCCGGCTCCCAGTGCAGCGCAAACCCCGAGGGCTTTTCCTACTTGTGGGGCTTTATTGAGAAATCAAAGGTTTGGGAGATGACCCCCAGGTTGCTGGTGGCAGGCAGAGACTGCCGAGATGCCGTGCGGGTGCTGGGGCCGATGTCCTGCTCTCTGCAAGGCCGGTCCCTCGCTGGAGCCAGGACAGGGTGACCCCGCTGCACAGAGCGACCCATCCCTCTGCACCCCAGGCTCCAGGGACCTCCTGGCCCCGCAGGAGCCCCCACCCTCATCTGTCTCCCCCCCCCGGGGGCTTGTTCTCTCCAAACCACGTGGACCACGAGCGTGTGGCTGGGGCTGCTTTCCCTGCGAGCCCAGCTCTGGCAGGGGAGAAGGGGTCTGCGTGGGGGGGTTCCTCCCCGGGAACCTGGGCTCCACAGACAGGTCTGCGTGGGCTGTCCCCGGCGTCCCTCCCCCATGTTGTTTGCTCACGCTCAGTCCAGCGTTGCTGGGGAGGGGGTGAAGTCAGTGGCACTCGTTTTGCAAGACTGGAGCAAGCACTGGAAAATCCCATAGAGAAGCTTTGAAGCCCACCAGGTTGCCACTGGCTCCCTGCAAAGAAGCTGGGCACAGGGCGCCCCAATCCTGCGCTACAGGGCAGTGCTGGTGGTCTCTGCGTGGCCCTGGGTGCTCGGCAGTGACTTCAGGTACTCCACGTGCTTGCAGGTGTCCTCTCGATTGTGCCGGACATAGCAGATCACGTAGACGATGACCATGGTGAACCAGCCAAACATGGTGATGAACATGGCCACGTCCGTGGTCCTCTGACGCACGCTGCAGAAGTTGACGCCGGCGTCCAGGACCTGGAGCAGCGGCTTGCCCACGTACTCCTCGCGCGGGGCCGTGTGGCAGGTGATGTCCTGGACGGAGTCGGGGTCCAGCCGCGCCTCCCACAACACCTCCTGCAAGGCGCACTCGCAGTGCCAGGGGTTGTTGGCCAGCCGGAGCTTGGCATTGAGCGCCAGCAAGGCCTCCTTGGGGATGCTGCGGATGCGGTTGCTGGAGAGGTCGAGGGTACGCAGCCCGGCAGCCACCCCTTTGAAAGCCGCCCTGTCGATCTTCTCAATGGCGTTCCTGGAGAGATCGAGTTCCTCCAGGTGGGAGAGGTGCCTGAAGGCATTGCTGGGGATCCTGGTGATGCTGTTGGCATCCAGCTTGAGGAACACCGCGTCTTTGGGGATGTCCTTGGGGATCTCCTCCAAGTGCCGGGAGCTGCAGAGGACGGCCTTCGCCCCCGCCCGCTCCGTGCACTGGCAGCTGGGGGGGCAGGAGCTGCCCCAGGGGACGCACAGCAAGAGGCAGAAGAAAGCCTGGGCGACGGTGGCTGCCGGCGTGGTCGTGAGGGTCATCTTGCACCCGGCCAGCTGGCCATGGCTGCTGGCGATTCCCCGGTGGCTGCAGCAGCTCCTGGGCAGCAGGGCGGCTCCTCTGCGCTCCTGCAAAGCGTCTCCCATTGCTGGAGGGAAGCGGTGGGTGGAGGGGATATGACACGGCATTATTTCCTGGAACACCGCTTGTATGTAATGTGTCCTGGCAAAGCAGTGCGGGGCTGGGCTCAGGAGCCCGGAAAACAAGGGCGGAATGACACTGGCTACCATCTTTTCCAGGACAGTTTAATTTGGCTTAAGATTAATTATACCTGGACATAGAGCTGCAGAGACTAAAACCCTTCCCCCCCTGCCCCCATCTCTGCACAGACCACCCAGGCAGGCAAATGGTGCTGCAGGGTGGGGGTGTCGAGATGGGCCCGGCCCGGGAGCTTCTGCCCCAGCCTGCTGCCAATTTCCACATTGGATGCGGTGATTTGCTGCTGGAGAACAGCAGCAGTAAATTCCTATCTCGCCAACCCCGAGTGTTAAAAAAAAATGATGAGTCAGACTCCCTGGATCATCAGACTGGCTTAATCAACACTGGGTTTTTAAATAACAAGATGTGGAGTTCTTTTGCTTTCCCCATCTGGTCCATGAGCTGGCACAAGTCACGTTTCCCAGGATTTTGCCAAAGCAGGGGTTTAGAGGTGACTTCGTTTTTTAAAGTAAACGAAGAGTATGGTTTAATAGCCTGACTCCAGGAGCTGGGGCTTAAGAGAGGAGCCACTGACTATCACAGTAAAGGGCGTGATCTGGGAACCCCAAGGGCCACCCCAGCCCTGCTGGGGATGAGGCAGGAGGTGAAGCAGGTTGGCCTTCTTTCCTCTGCCCCTTGGTGCTACTCACACCTCTCCTGCTGCCTTGGTCAGGCTGGGGGGAAGAGATCCCCATGGAGGGGAAAGCTGGGGGCTGGGACCCCGGCAGGCCCCTGGGAATGAAATTGTCCATGGTGATCTCATTAGGAGACCAGCTGGGCACCGAGTTGTTCTCCCTCTGGTACCAGCACCCTTCCGATAATGGCATCCCCCTGGTAACAGCATCCTTTAAGCAGCAGCATCCCTCAGGTGTGAGCATCCTCAGGGTACCACCGGGGGGATGCTCATACCTGAGGGATGATGCCAGTGGACCTGCCCGTGGACTCTCCCAGGGGAGATTAAGTGGCACTGCCCGGGAATCCCTCTGGCCCTACAAATGCTACCGGGGTCTGCCAGTCCCTTCTCTCCGGGGGAAGCAAGGATTCACCTTGCGATGCCGGTTCCCACCGCCTGCCCGAGCCTGCTCCCGTTCCTGGAAGGGCTCTGAGGGGCCGCAGCCGCCCCGTCCGGCTGCCCCAGCCGGACCCCGGCGTGTGCGGGGGCGATGCGCAGCCCCGACCCGCGCTCATGTCCCGGCCGAGGGCCAGGGAGCCGGACCTTCCCGGGCGAGGGGCTTGGGGAGCCGGGCTCCGCGCAGCAGAACCGCCCCCCGCCGCCACGGAGTCCCGGGGGTCCCTTACCGGCTCGGCCGCGGGCGGTTCCGCTTCGGTTCGGCTCCGGCTCCGGCTCCGGCTCCGGCTCCGGCTGCGGTGCGCGGCAGCTCGGCCGCGATCGGCTCCGCCGCGGCCCCGGCGCCGGCAGCGGGCGAAGCGCCGTCCCCACCTGTTGCTGCGGCTGCTCCCGTCGTGGCCTCCGGGACGGGCGGTCCCCGCCTCGGTGGCACCGGGCGGTGCAGGGGCGGTGCGGGCGGGGAGAGCCGGGGCGGTGCGGGGGGGATCGGGGGGACCGGGGGGGTGCCCTTGCCGCGGGGGATCCGGGCAAGAAGACCCCTGGACCAGGGCGGTGGGGACACCCAGGCAGCACAGCCACGGGTGCTGTGGGTGAGCGGCCGCGTGGAGCACTTTTGTGCTGTAATTGAGTGATGCTAATTAGGTTTCAGCAGTTCTTCTTAGGCTGTGGTTGCCGCTCGCCGGTTCGGGGCTGCGGGTCTAGAAGCTTTATCAGCTGCTGTAAGGCACCTCGCCTCTTCCCTCCCCAGCCGTGCCCCCGGCCTGGCCCTCCCTGCGCCTGCGCCGGCTCTCGGCAGAGCATGGTGACGGGAGACCATGGGCAGACATCGAGCAGGCCAACAGCGATGGGAGAAGGTACTGTGCCACCGCCTTGGCACACAGCTTGCTTTCCAGCAGCTCCTCTCCTCACATTGACTCCAAACGTGTCAAGTCATCTCTGCAGCCAGCACTGGGGGATGAGTCTGCAAGCAAAGTAAGTTTGTGCAACGAGATTGGGGGTGGGAACGCTCAAACTGGGCTCATCTTGGAAGTGCGCTCCAAGCATGGCCTCCGGGAATGGCCTCTGGTTAAACAGCCGTAACAAACCACCAGCCTTTAGTTATTTAATACATGGTTTATTGAGCTGGGTTGATTAAATTGCCAGTCTGACCCACCCCTCGCCAAGCCCCAGTGCGTCACTGGTGAAACTGCAGTTGTGCTGTGGTAGCCACCAGTGTGGGAAGAACAGCCCTGGCTGGCCAGTGTCTGATCCATCGGGAGAGGGTGGGGGAACTGCAACCCCTCCCTGAGCAGTCCCGGGCATCATATGCCACCGTGGGGCTGTTCTGGGCTATCGAGAAATGTCTCCACTGTGCCTTGTTCTCCCCACGGTAGGCAACCAAAAAGGTGAGTGAAGGACTCCTTAAGAGCAGAGATGTCTGGGATGGACACACTGATGACCTGTCCCTACCTGCCCAAGGGACCACAGAGCATGGATCACCTGGGTCCCAGCAAGCTGCCCCTTTCCATCCATGTGCACGAGGGGATGGGGGCAGGCGGGTGACATTTAGCTGGTGCCTTGGCTCAGACAGAGGGAAGGAGTTCAGCTACAAGATGGTGCTCAGCATACACACGCAGGATCACATAACAGTATGGGACATGGCGGCTGGACCTGTGCGGAGCTATGAAACCATAGGTATATAAGCCAAGAGCTGCTCACACCTTCAGAAGTGCTGGATCACAGCTCAGGACCATGTTGTTGGGTTGGAGGCAACCAGAGATATGGGGACAGCTGCCACAGGAGCGACTTGCAGGGCAGCCAGGAGCTTTAGGTGCAAAAGACCCCAAGCCTTCTCCAGAGCAATCCTCTGGGAGCTGTGGCAGTGGAGCTGCCAAGGCTCAGAGCAGGAGCTGTGGAGCAGAGGTGCCCAATGGATACCCTGGGTGGAGGGGCTGGCAAGTCCCCAGTGCCCACACCAAAGCAAAGAGCAGGTGGGAGCTGAGAGAAAGAAAACCTTGCAGGAACAGCCCTGTGGCTCTGCTTGGCCCAAGCCCTATGCCAGTGCTGTGGCTGATGTGGAAGCACCAAGAGACAAGCTGGGGCTGAGTTTGGTGGCTCAGGTGACCAGGGTGCTGCGTAGGCACTGCCCAGGCAACCCCTGCCCCTGGCTGCTGGAGAGGGGACAGTTTTCCTCCCAGAGACCGGCAAGGTACATTCACAGAGGCAACCAAAGTACCTAGTCTCCAGTAGCTGCCCATGGTCTCACAGGTGAGCTGTGGTAGAGCTGCAGTCCCAACCAGAACCTGGCCTGGGGCAGGAGGAGCCCTGTCCTGCACTTGAGGACTCAGTAGTAGGCTCCGAGGAGGGTTGAGACCTTGTGCAGGAGCTCCTTGTGGTTGGCGTGCAGGGGGCTCCTCTTGTCCAGCACCTGCCAGCGGATGCACAGCTCCGGATCACAGCCCTGGAGGAACTGGAAGGGGACCAGAGACATCACGTACACACTGCTGGTGAGGGGCTGTGCCAGCCATGCTCAACAGCACCTCCGGTCCCCAGCCTCCTGCCCGTTCTTTTTGGGGCCCCCGGTGCAGTGCCACCCCACATTCATCCCCGTGTTCTTCCTCCACTGCATGCAGCTGGAGAAGCCCACTCCTGGTGAGGGTGAGATCTGGGTCTGGAGATCTTGCTCCCCTGCCCCATGCCCGTTGAGAGCCGGGTCAGGGAGCTGTGGAGGTGAGGGGCCCATACCGAATTCAGCCGCTTCATCTCCACATCGTTCTGGTTGTCGAAGTGCACGCTGACGGCGACCGTTTCGACCCAGGCGTTATCCGTGTTGCGGGGGTCATCAAGGTACCCCTTGTGTATCTGTGCGCGGTGAAGGAGTGCCACATCAGCAGAGCCCTCACCACATCTCTGAGGGCACCGAGAAGCCCCGGGGCTGGTGGGGCATCGCCCCACAGCTCCTCTGCCCCGCTGGAGACCAGCGCCCTGTTCCCACTGCAGCTGGAGCCATGGAGAGCGATCGCAGCAGGCACAGACTCCGGCGTGTGCAGCCCACCCCCGGGGACCCTGGGCTGCCTCCCAGGCCCCTGCGCGGTGCGAGGCCATTACGGTCTTTTTCCACCGCCCCCAGCCATTCCTCCCTGGTGGGAGCAGTGGCCAAGGGGTGGTGGACCCTGCCCCTGTACCCTGGGGACACCCACGTGCTCCTGTGCCACCATGATGTCCACGTGTCCCCGTACTGTGGCGATGCCCCCATGTGCCTGTACCGCCGTGACACCTGTGTGCCCCTGTACCGGGGTGATGCCCGCATGCCCCTGTACCGCTGGGACACCCGCGTGCCCCTGTACCGCTGGGACACCTGCGTGCTCCCCACCTCAGTGCCTTGTTTCAGCAAGTTCTGGAACTGGGGCCAGAACTCCCGGCGCAGGATCCACTTGAGTTTCAGCGGCAGCGTCTCGCCCGGCTCCAGTGACCCCTGCGCCAAAGCACACGTCAGCTGTGGGGCCAGCCTCCCTCACTGCCACCAGCTTGGCCATCGAGCAGAAGATGCCACAAGCTCTGGTGGGAGCTTGGGGGGGAGCAAGCAGCGGTGGTGCCTTCCTCCCTCCCTCCCTTCCTCTCCTGCCAGAAGTCCTCAGCTGCGCCCAAGCACGCGTCTGAGTTTGCCTGATTCAATGTCTGGACCTCTCTGTCAAAGGACGCCGTGCCAATGGCTTACGTCACGAAGGATGTGAGAACTGAAGACGTGGAGGAGGAGGAGGAGGGAGAAGCAGGAGACAGGGGGGCAGGGTGGGTGGGGGTAGGTAACCTCACCGCTGCTCCCCCAGCACTCCCGGCAGCACAGCCCCGCAGGCAGATGCTCTGCGGGAGGGACAGAGGTACCTCCTCGGCCGAGGCTGTGACACCCGTCTGTGTCTCTCCCTTTTCCACAGGGCACCCAGCCATTGGGCTGGGCCAGCCCCCTCTCCCCAGACCCTTCTGCGCCAGCTGGTTTCTTACCCCGGGCAGAGCCCAGACATCCGACAGCGGGTACTGGGCTACTAGGACTTCCAGCATCTTCTTCAGGCTCTTCCTTATAATGGACCCATCCAAATTCCTCCTCCAGCTGTGAGAGAGGCCCCTGTTATGCTGCAGCTGGACTCAGCTCCCCCCTGCCCAGCAGTGCTTGAATGGGCAGCGGTGGGTTTTGCCCGGTCCCAGTCTCTCTGGGATGGCTTCGTGCCCCCTTTTCCGTTCCCCCTCCCCAGCCCCGTCCTGGAGCAAGGACACCTCTCTGTCCCCACGCGCTCACCGGGTCACAACGGGGTGCAGGGCATGGTTGGGCCCAAAGCAGTGCAGCCTCCCGCGGCCTCGCAGCCCCGTCCTGCCCATGGGGTTCCTGGCAGGGAGAGAGCGAGCGGGCTGGGACGGCGCCAGGGTCCCTCTGCGCACCCCCTCACGTGGATCAAAGCCCTATACCGCTCCCCCAAATTTCCCACCACCGCACTGCACCTCTTCTGGGGTGCTGGGTTTTTTTTGCGGGGGGGACAGCCCTGGGAACGATGAATGCCATTATCCCTGCCCCACCGTTAGCCGTAGGGAAGCGGGAAGGGGATGGATGCACGCAGGCCCCCCTGGATTCTCCGTCTCCCCATTGCTTTGCCTGCAACCGAGCACCCCAGCTCCCACCGAGCCCGTCTGCCCCCGCGGCGGATGCACTCACAGCGGCAGCCCATCCTGCACGGCGTAGAGGCCGTGGAAGCTCTGCCGGTCGATCAGCCCGTCCATGGTGTTGTAGTTGATCTTCAGGAGAGACTCCAAGGAGCTGGGGGGCGGGAGGCAGCCCGGCAGGGAGGGCTGGCTGTGCCACCCAGGGGAAGGGGCAGAGGAGTGGGGAGCCACAGGGGGACACTCACGGGCTGAATGGGTCCTGCACAGCCATGTCCTTGTGGTCGGCCGAGTAGGCGGGAGGGTCGTAGAGTGGGAAGTCCACCTGCAGAGCACGTGGCCACGTCAGGCCCCCCTTGCGTCCCTGCCCTGGCAGCAGGCAGGGACTGGGACTCCCGGGGACACTTTCTGCCCGAGTCCCTTCCTCTGCCCAGCTCGTGGCATCATCCCCCAAGGCACGCGGGGCTCGGGGCCCTGCTCGGGGGCTGAGCTCAGGGTCTCGGCTGGAGGGTTGGTGCCTCTCACTCATGCCCCGATGGAAGCCAGTGCCAGATCCTGTCCCTGACCCTGAGCCAGCCCTGATTCAGGAAATGTGGAGATGTTTGTTTGTCCCCTCTGTCTCCCAACCAAGCATCGCCAGGCACCCCTAGCACTGCAGATCCCAGCAGGAACGATGCCCGTTCGCCTCTCCTTGTCCCTGGGAGAGCCTCGGAGCAGCTGCTCCAGGAAGCCACTTGTCCCAGGGCTGGGGAAAACAGGAGCTCCCAAGGGTGACACAGATGCGACGATGGGTCTGTTCCTCTTCCCACCACCGTCGGGGTCTGCCCCACGGCCCCCCCTCCCAGCGCCGCTGCCCAGGGTCACAGTCCTACCTCCCAGGGCACCTTCTCGTCCGGCACAGGGAAGCGGAGGGTGTGAGACCCTGGGTACAGGAGGTTTCGGGCAAGCACGTGGTATGGGGGCTGGCTTTCCTCGGCTTTCCCCTCCAGGTCAACCTCCCTCATCTCCGAGGCTTTGCTGGAGCCTGCGAGGCAGACACAGACAGCAAGGTCCCGCAAAGCAGGCTGCTGAGTCCAGTGCTGCGGCCTGCGGCGCTGCTGAGGGGGCTGGCTGGGCGTCTCCATGGGGATGCTGATGTCCCCTGGGGGCCCTGCCCCTGGCATCCCTTCCAGTAGGCCCCGGAGGAACTCCCCGGGCGATGCCGTGGGCTCCAGGGAGGGCTCTGGAGTGGAGGGTGGGAATGGCTGCAGGAGGGGCTGGACGGCCTCGCAGAGCCCCCAAACCTCCCTGGGCCAAAGGAGCCTCTGCTTCTGCTTGACAGAGGGCTGCGAGGGGCCGCTCAGCCCTGGTCCACAGCCCTGCGGCTGCCAGCGCGGGGCTCCGGGTTCCCCCGGTGCTGCTGGGGTGGAGATGGGCTCCGCTTACCCATGGGTGGCACGTCCTCGCTCGAGCCGAAGCCACTGCCCTGCAGCGCCTGCATTATCCACCTCAGGGCCTGGGCACTCTGATGCGCCTGCGTGGGACAGGAGAGGGTCAGCCCTCCCGCACCCCGAGTGCTGCCCGCACGCAGCCCTGCCCTGGGCTCCGGGCTGCTCATCCTTGCTGTGCCCCGATGTCGGCTTGGAAAACCACCTCCAGGGCAACGGTTTTTCAAAGCAGGTGGAAATGGAAGTGGAAACCGCCGTGCTGCGGCCCTCTCAGAAAGGAGATGCCAGGGCCGGGGCCGGCTCCCCAGGCACCCCGCTGCTCGCGCAGGGTGTGAAACAGCTTCACGGGGAGCGGGTGGAGAGTCCCCCGTCTCCAGAAGGTCTGGAGGGTCCTCTTGGGCCAAGGAAAAGTTCTGGGTCAGGTCTAACTGCTTGGGTGACCAGTGGAGGCAGGGGCTCGTCCCACCACTTCCCACCTTCATCCTGTTCACTTTGGAGTCAAACAGAACATTTCCCATAAACCTTTTCCTCTCGGATGCTATTGCCTTCCTTTGGCAAGGAAACTCAAACTGTTTGAAGGGGGATTGATTCAGAGGGGCTTTCTTTTGTGCTCTGGTTCAGTTGACTCAGCCCCTGAAAAACCCCACCTTTCTTAGGCTGTTGCTCATCTTTTGCCTCACCTGCTCTTCCAGAGAGACCAGCCTCTGCTCCACCAGCCCTGTCTTCTTCACCCGGTCCAAGTCCAGCAGCTCTGCCAGTACGTCAACCCTGGTGGGACAGTGCAGAGAGGAACCCCCTCAGCAGCCACCCCTAATCCCAACTAATCCCAACTGGACACTGGAGGACAGAAGGATGTCCCTGTCTCAGGAGTGCTGGTACCTCTGTGCAATGTCTCGGATCTTCTGCTCCATGTTCTGCTTCTCCTGGCACTGCTGGTGCTGCAGGTAGTTCTCCTTCAGGTACATCTCCCAAGAGAGGAGGGCAGCTTCTTCGTTCTTCTCCAGCTTCTCTTCTGCCAGAGGAAGGGGACAGCAGTGCTGTCAGATCCCTGTGCATCCCCAACCCCGGTACCGCAGCCCAGACGCCAAGCCTCGTGCCTCGGTGCAGGGTGCCATGCCCCGGGGAGGGGGCAAAGGGCAGGAGGGGAGATGCTGGTCCTCACTGAGCTGTTTGTGGTGCCTGGCCGGCTTGCGGAGCAAGCCTCGCTGGACCAGGATCTGCAGGTGGTTGAGGAGGATGAAGGGTGGAGGCGCGGGTGGGCGGCCGTGGTACTCCTCGATCAGGTCATGCCGCTGGAACTTCCAGATCTGGTCCGTGTGCTCCTGGACCTGCTGGAAGGTGTAGCTGGGGCAGAGCCCAGGCGTCAGCTGTGCCGTGGGGATGAGGGGGCACATCGTGTCTGTATGGTGCCCCGGCTCCTACCCATCTCCCTGATCAGCCCTGGCCTGCACCCGCTACTTCCACCATATCTATAACCCCCCAAAACACGCCTGTGCTCTGGTCAGCACGTGCCCCAGCACCCTCCTTGCGCTTTCTCAGCATGCGGTGCCCTGGCCATGGCCAAGCCTGCAAGCAAAGCCAGCTCGGTTCACTGTCAGGACCATGGGGCCAGGTCAAACTCACTTGAACATGGCGATGAGGAGGTTGAGGAGGAGGATGTTGGTGAAGAGCAGGTACAGGCACAGTAAGATGACTGTCAGCCACTCTGGGAAGATGGGTTTCTTGTTGTCCTCGTTTGTCTCTGGGCACTTGGGCTTGTAGGGGTCGGTCCCATTGGGGCTACACTGGTCAATGTTGAAGTTGACCCCTGCAAGAGAGCACAGCGTGACTCCGCTGCAGCCGAGCCTTGCGGTATCTCAGGGACCACGTTGTGCTCTCTGAAAGCGGCCAGCATCAAGGGAGCTTAGCACCGGGCAGGGATTTGACCTCGATTTGCAGCTGTGGCACTGAGCCGGATCAACTCATGCTCCTGTGCCTTTGCTAGTGTGCTCTCTTGACCACTCAGGCTGGTGCAGTCCCTGGGTTTGCACTGGTGGCAATGCTCCCAAAGAGCCGGAGCAGGGCTCCGTCCCCATGCCCCATCATTGCTCCCTCCTGGCCTTACGTTGTGTTTGGAGAGGAGCTCTGTGCGGGGCTTCCACAGGCCAACAGGGCAGGAGCCAGGCAGACTGCAGCGAGAGCTTGGTAGCCCTCAGCCTTGTCGCAGCCACCCTGCCCGTGCCACGCGCTGTCACAGGCTGCTGTCCCTTACCGTCGATGTAGGAGGGAATCTGCCCGAAGATGGTCAGGTAGGAGTGGTAGACCACACCACGGAAAAGCCACTCCACACGTTCCTCGTTGTGGATCAGGATGGCCTGCTTGGCAACCCCAAAGGACACCACCCACACTGCTAACAGGAAGAGGAAGAAGAAGACATCCTTCATCTGCAAAGACAGAGGGGAAGCAAAATTGTGTCCTGGAGTAAATCCCACTCCAGGATAGGATAACACGGGTGGCACATCCATCCCATGCAGGCATCTGGCTGCTCCAGCTGATCGCCCCGGCAGGACGGAGGGGAGCTCTCACCATGCGCTTCACAATGATGATCTTGGGCCCCAGCGTTTTACTGACTGTGAAAATGTGCATCAGGCGCAGGCAGAAAATGATAAAAGCCAGTGACAGTACGATGCGCCCGGGGTACAAAGTTGACGGGATCAGCCTGGGCACAGAAGAGAGGAAAGGAAACATCTCAGTGCCACCGGGGCCGGTTTTTTTCTGATCTCGCAGCATTACATTTCTGCAATATCAGGGGCTTCCCCAAAGTGCTGGGTGAGAGTTGCAGCATGAAAAACATCTCTCCTAAAAGCAGCTGAAAGCAGAGGCAAATTGGTCAGAATTAATCCCATGACCACAAAAATCTTCCTTGGCCTTTGGAATAAGAAATTGCAGTTAAAAAACCTGCACAATTCTCACGCGAGTTTTGTAGCCTACAGCTGCGGCTTGAGCCTGCGCGCTGCCAGGCAAGCGGCTCTGCAACTCACCTGCAAGTCAGCCCTGTGATGAAGACCAGGATGGCGCAGATATCCAACTTATTCCAGAAGTCCTTGAAGTACAGGGAAGCCATTTTCACAACCCCAAACCCATCTGGATCATACAACAGCTGTCGGGAAGAGAAGAGGGGTTGGTATTTCAGCGAAAGCCTTGTAGGATACTCACGTGCCTTGTAGAGGAAAGGGACCGCACAGACCTGCTGGCCATCACTGGACCCTCTTGCTTACCCGAAGTTAACCTGAGCCTACATGGTTTTCTATAGGGGCATGGCAGGAGCATGGAGGGAGATACCTGAGACATGGGGCTCTTCAGTCTGGTGAAGAAAGGCACTGAGATGTTGAAGCAAAAGCTGAAAAAAATCAAATGTCAAGCAAAGCCTGGAAATGCTTCTGGGAATAAATGCCCAAGGAAGGAGGTGGTGCCTCCATCTCCTGATCTTTTCAGCTCAAAACAGCACGTCTTTCTGCAAGTACCGGGGCCAGGCCAGACGCAGCCAAGGAAATTCTCCAGCGTCAGAGACAGGGGGATCTGGCAGTCCCTTGTGATGGGACCTCTCCAAATGGATGAGAAGCAGCATGGGAACGTGAGCCATGCAGGACCTTCCAGGAGCACCCAGAGGGTGCTCACCCAGGAGAGCACCTCCTCTCACCTCCTTCCAGCCTCTGCTCTGTCTGCCCCATACCTGGCGGGTCTCCTCGCACACCAGGGAGAAGAGCCAGAAGTAGAGGAGGTACTCCCGCCAGGACGGCAGTGGCTGGAAGTCAACCATCAGGACGTAGGCGAAGAGCAGGAGGAAGGTGAAGTAAGAGAGGATGTTCATGTGGAAGATGACGACAGGTGCCGTGAAGAAGGCTCGGAGGCGCGTCAGGCAGCCCATGGGCTGCAGCCTCTTCTCCCTGCGGGGAGCAGGGGTGGAAGTGGGGCTCAGCTGCCCAGGGAGACGTCACGGCAGCTTCTCCCAGCCAGCCCTCATGCACGCAAGCCCCAGCTGCAAGAAGTACCTGAAGGTGATGAGGCTGGTGTAGAGAAGTGGGAAGAACAGCATGCATGCAATAACCCGCCAAAGCCCGTTGTCCACGCACATCTTCCCCCACCAGACTTTGGTTAGAAAGGCCTGCGAGGAGGGAGGAAGAGAAGCACTGGTTACAGAAGCCCCCCCGCCGTCAGAGTGGGGCTGCAGGGCAGAGCCCCACCACTACCAACAAGGAACCCTGGATCTGGGACAGGGGACGCTTGGGTACTTCCCCTCCAAGCACCACGACTGCTGGGAACGCACCTGGACACCCCCATGGGACACAAAATTCATGTTCTTGGCTTCCAATGCCAGCTGCAGACAGGTTGTCTTCCCCCAGGCCTCAGAGACACGGGTGAGGAGCTTCTGGGCTCTCTCTTCATCCTTGCGGTAGCAGTCTGTGAACACGCCTGGCCAGGCAGGGACCAGGGAGACAAGGCTGAGCTCCGGGGCCAGCTTGGTGCTCCGCAAGGTGCCCGCAGAGTCACCCTTTGCAGCAGGATCTGGACACGGCACCACGCAGCGACACCCTCTGCGCTCCCACCACCACCCGGGCACAGCCCTCGCAGCACCACGACCCCGACCGTGATGAGGGGACCCCCTGGCACCTCCCACCCCACCCATCACCCCCAGACACCTCCTGGACAAAGCTAGCCAGCCCTGCAGGGCACGAGAGCCGTTCTGGGTTACTGGTTCCCTCCCGCTCACCGATCGCCTTCTGCTCGTACTGCTCGGCCAGGGCCAGCATGTCGTCGGTGGTGTCGGTGTCTTCCTCCTCCTTGGCGAGCTCCTTCAGGATTTTGCTGCAGGCCAGCGCGGCTGCCATGCAGTCCTGGCTCTGGAGCAGAAGAGGCCAGAGAGAGCGTGGGGCTCTGCGTCCCATCCTGCAAGTCCCGGCAGTCCTGCCAAGCCCTCCATGGCTCCCACGGGAGGGAAGGAGGGTGTCCCGAGCAGACTGCTGCTCAGGATGGACAGCTTGCTGGGACAAGGGCTGAGCTGAGCTTGCTGGGACAAGGGCTGAGCTGTGCTCCCCTCCGGGAGCAGGGGCAGAAGGTAACCCACTGCCACGGGGAAGCCGGGGACACCCCTGCTCTCCTACTGGGAAGCCTTGGGTGACGGGACGGTGTGACCCCTCGGCTCTGCACGGCACGCTCACCATGCCACCCGCCACACCGCCTCTCGCCCTGGAGATGCTGCTTGTGGGTGGAAGCCTTCTCCACCCCAGCTGCCATGCCCCTGTGTCCTGCCTGCGGTGTGCCGAGCCCTCTCTCAGGGGAAGAGCACGCTTCTGGCCCAGCACATCACCTCTGCCCTCAGCGTACGTTTTGGCTGGGAAGGGAGGGATCTGGCATCACGGCGTGTGTCTGGGGACGAACGCCACGTGTCCGCAGGGTCACTAGCTGGCTCCCATTCGGCTGGGGGTCAGGCTCGGGCACTGCCACGGCCCAGCTCGCCTGCTGTCCCAAATGCCAGCAGGTGCAATCTTTCCTCTTGGGGCTGGGAGGTTTGGCTCCATCTGAGCCTCTCAGCTGGCACCGACAGCTCTGGGCGGTGATACCTGGGCCCAGATGATTTCTGCCAGCTCCTTGCGGTTCTGGACCACAGCCCAGATAAGCAGGTCGCGGACTGGGTCCATGGTGAAGGTGACTCGGCCGGCAGAGCGCTTGTAGAGGGACCGGAGACTTGACCCCTGAACCTGCAAGGCATGCGATGGTCAGACCTGTTCCCCTGCCAAGAGGCTGCAGAAAGCAGACAGCCCCTCAGCGCAAAGCCACCCCTGAACCCTGGGTGCCTGCCTCCACCACCCACGGAAGGGCCTTTGCTGCAGATAGCGGGGTGGCCAAGACTGGACTCATCCTGGAAATGCCACTGTTTCTAGGGCCAGGATCATGTGGGGATATGCCCATCCTGCCCAGTGCACCCAGTGCGCCCACCAGAGTCACGCAGCCACACGGTGCTGCAGGTGTGGGAGGGTGGGCGTCACACCTTGAAGGTGGGGCAGATGTCTTGGGCAGGGTTTTAAGGGTCTTTAAGTGGGATTCTTGAGCAGGCAAGAGGACAGAGACCCAGCTGCAACCTCCAGGATGATTTCTTGAGCCAGCATCCCCCTCCCTGATGCAACCCTGCCACCACATAACCTGGAGATGCGTACGTTCAGCTTGATGTGCGGGACAGGGATGGAGAGCCGGGGTCGCTCCGTGTGCTTGGGCTTGGGGTAGAGAGGCTGTGTGGAGCAGCCCAGGAGCTCCCGCAGCACCTGGGAGACGTGGTGCAGTTGGATTCTTGGCATTTTGGAGCCAGCTGTGTGCTCTCTCTCCTCCAGCAGGACCTTCTGCAGCTTGCTGTGGAACAGGCAGGATGGTGCCATGTTGTCGTAGAGGTAAACCAGGGTGTCCCAGTTGACAAACTCCTTGAGGCGTACTCCCTGCTCCAGGAAGAGCTTCACAAACTCTGGCTTGTTGGAGATCAGGGCGGCTGCCATCACGGGGTGGAGATCTGTGGGCTGGCAGGCCAGAGGCAGAGGTGAGGGCCTCCGTGGCCCCAGAGCGGGGCCCCACCATGCTCCTCATTCAGATGGGGGGAAGATTTTATCCCTGAGCACACAAGGAGTTTCTGGGTGTGAGAAAGCAGCTGGGAGGTACTGGGACTTGTGGGACATCCCCCAGAGACACGCTTCTGGGTTAGTATGCCCTCTCCTCTGGCAGTGAAGCCCTCTGCTCCCTTGGTTGCTGGGTGGAGGGATGGGGTAGGGTAGAGGGTAGACCCTCTTTCCCTCACGAGGGTGCACCATACAAATGAGCAGGACCTCACAGGCTTGTCCTCTGTGCACAACTCTTCAGCTGAAGGATCATGGTGCTGCCAGCTGGATCTCAGCCATGGGGAGACTCCTGCTCCCGATGGTCACCCCGTTCAGTCTTTGCGGGGTTTTCTTATCCAAGACAACATTTACATGAGCTCAGAAGTGAAAACAAAGCCCGTGGGTAAGGGGGTACATGTCTGTCCTGGCAGGAAGATATCTGCTGACCTTCTGCCACAGCTTGGTTTCAGCCTCAGCTTCTCATACCAGCCACATCGGTCCAGAGCTGCAGCACCTTGTAACAGCCCTGGCCTCCACCGGCTAATCTGAGAGCCTGCCTCGTCCTCCCTTCCCAACAGAAGTGTGGATCTTGTTCAGGCTGTGCATTTTCACACCATGAAATATTTGCTCTTCAGGATCCTGGATCCCGCCAGCCCTTCCCAGTCCCACAAAAGGTATGTGAGCTGAGGGAATCCAAACCGTCGAACGAAATAGGAAAATCCCTTCCAAGTCCCACAGCCCCAGCAGAAAGGACAGAGATCCCTGCTCAGCTTTGGCTTCTCAACAGCTGGATCTGGTGGCAGAGCTGGCTTCTGCTGCCCCCTGCCCCACTCTGTAGTAAAGTTTGGGCAGGGAAGCACCAGGCTGGGTGAGATGAGTTTAGAGACAAGTTGCCATTTGACAACGTGGCGTGAGCAGCGACCACAGGGCAGAGCTGGCAAGAGGTATTTTTGGCTCTAGGTTGGTGGATTGTCGTTAAAAGACACCGGTTTTGAAGAAAATACCAATCAATCACCTTTGTAAACAATTATAAACCAAATAGGACCTTTACAAGCAATGAATTGCAGGGTATGCTCACCCCTGCTTTGGGTGTTTGAGTGCACTTTTGAAAGACAGGACAGATTAAGAGCCCCTGTCAATGTGGTGGGAGTTTAGGGTCCAAGAGAAATGCCCTCAGAAACCCTCCCTACGCACAGCCGAGGTGAACCGTGCCCTCAATAGCCACAGTCCTCAGGTGGGACCTGACAAGCTGTAAGCCTGTCCAGACAAGCAGCACAGGTACTCCCTTACCTTCCACTCGTGGTCATCCGTGAAGATCTCACTCCGAGCAATGTCCACCCTGTTCCAGGCCACAGCTAACTTCAGCTGGTGGTCCCAGTTCTCACGACCAAAGTGGTCCTGGTTTCGGGATGCTGCATGCAAAGTGTGTGTGTGTTAGAACAAATCATTTACTCAGTGAGAAGATACCACCTGGAAGCTCCCTTGGAGGTCTGGCCCTTTGGGAGAAACGTCTCTCCCCAATCAGCTCAACATCACGAGGTTTGGGGACCCCTTTGGTGACCCCATAAGTCAAGCAGCTGCAGGAGGTGACTTGTGACCCCCATCCCATTCATCTCACCCCATCCTCCCAAGCAGCTCCCCACCCCTCACCTTTCAACAGCGCCTGGAGGATGGCCACATCCACGTCCTGCTGGCCATATTTGCCCTCTCTGAAAATGGTCAGGAGCTGCCGGCTCCGCACTATGTCTTGGATCTACAAGGAGAGCCATGGGCAAGCAATCAACAGCAGCATCTCCTCCCTGCCACCTCCCGCAGGCCCCTGTCCTGTGTGGGGCAATTCCCTGCGGCCCTCGGGTTGCCTGCAGACCCCCTGTGCTGTGTCTCCCAGGCCGGCTGGGGCTGGTCCCGAATGGTACCTCTCTGCCCGAAGGGAGCAGGCAGTGGAGGAGCAGAGCTCAAGCCCTTGGGGTGCCCACCAGGACAATGCTGAGCATGGCTGGGGGGAGATGGATGGTTGGCAGAAGATGAGCCTTAAACTTCACGCTGAGAGCCTTGCTGGTCATGGGTGAGGACCCCTGGGGACCCCTTTGATCTCCACAAGCTCAGCGAGAGGAGCTGTCTGCTGCAAGCGGCTCACCTTCTTGGTCCACTCCACCAGCTTGCCCTCAGTGAAGAGCTCATAAGTGTCGTGGAAGAACATGCTCAGCTTCTTCTGGATCAAGGCAACGGTTATCTTGGGCACAGGCAGGCTGGCCACCTGTGCGATGACATCGGCCACACGCCCAGACCCTTCCACAATCACACAGGGGGTCCCGTTGGTGATGGCGTTGTAGATGGTCTGCAACAGAGCGGGGAGGCTGGTCCTAATCCCACCCAGAACCTCTCTGAGCCTGAGACCCACGCTGCTGCTCCGCAGCACTCCCATGCGGCTGCATTTCAGGGCAAGGAGCTCTGCTGGGAGCGGGCAGGAGCAGTTCCTTACATCGAGTGTCCCGGGGCCTCCTTCCAGCACCACGCACACGATGGGGATCTTGATGGCCACGCCTGCAGGGAAGCAGAGCCCAGGGTCACCTCCCTGTGGGGCAGCCCCCTCCCATGCAGCTGAATGCGGTCTCCTCTGAGTGGTGGGGTGTGAAAGGCAAGGTGGGAGCACTGCCCCTGACATGCCAGGCTCCAGGAGAGAGGGGAGACAATCTCCGGGCAGTCATGCTGCTGGAGCATGTGTGCGCATGTGTTAGAATAAAAGATCATTTGCACAGTGAGAAGATACCACCTGGAAGCCCCCTTGGAGGCCTGGTCCTTTGGGAGAAACCGTTCTCCCTGATCAGCTCAGCATCACAAGGTTTGGGGACCCTTTGGTGACCCCATAAGCCAAGCAGCTGGCAGAGAAAGGCTCTTTGATTTGTGGCACTAAGGAACCAGGTTCCACATTTACCATGACAACCCTCTCAAAGCCCTTGCCTGGATCCTCCAGGGAAGCCACAGCCTCCCCTCTCACCGGAGGCCAGGATGGGCACCCCTTACCAATGGATGGGCCACCCCGCCTGCCTCAGGCCTGGCTATGTGTTGCCGTTACCTCCTTTCACCTTGGTCTGCTCTGAAATGAACTTCTCCAGTCTGGTCCTCAGGGGAATTTCCACCCCATACCTCCCGTGGGTCCCGTCGTCCACCAGGATGAAGTGGGAGTGGTTGCTGTCCAGGCATGACAGGCTGCCTTGGTTCTCCTCATCCAGTACGTACTCAGCTGGAAAGCCACCCTGTAAGGTGCAGGAGGAGAGACTCTGGAAAAAGCCTGCAGAGGAGCACCAGATGCCCAAAGCAACCAGCATGTGGGACAGGAACAGGCCAGCACGTGGGGACAGTCTGGGCAAACAGCCGTCCCTGCCCCCCCTGCAGTCCTCACGTCAGCCTTGCCCCATGCTCCTCTGTCTCTGCTCCACCTGCCCTCACACCCACAAGGGTCCTCCCAGGAGAAGTGCAGCACCTACACAAGACACCGGGTAGGGTAGAGGGGCTTCTCAGCAAACATCAGCCCGGACCATCACTCCTTCTGGTGCGGCTGGGTTTTACCAGGGCTGCCAGCCACAGGCACATCTTGAAGCACCCGTTCCCACCACGGTCCTTGGCAGGACTTCCCCGGCAGTCCAGGCATAGGCAAAGCAAACGCATCTCCAACTCTGCCTGGCTCACCATGGGGCAGATGAGGCTCTCCCGGTTGTACACGGTCCCCCAGGTGGCTATGCCAATGGTGACAATCTCGCCCTCCTTGTGGCTGCAGCTCAGGATGAAGTCTCGCACTGCCTCTCCCACCTGTTTCATCACACCAGCGTGGGACCCCCCTGTGATGATCCAGGCCCCTGGGGGTCAGAGAGGTGCTTGGGAAGGGAGAGGTTCTGCTCACAGCGATCTCCTAGCATCCCCCTATATGGCTGCAGGAACACCTGGTCCTCAGAGATGCTCCATCCCCCAGAAGATATCTTCCCTGCCCACTACATCAAGCCCTGGCAGCACAGGAGATGCCTTCTTCAGCACAGTGTTGCATCTCTCGGTCCAGCTCCCTATGGGCCTGTTTGCAGCGACTGAGCAAGAACAGTCCATCGCTGGTGGTGGTAGTCCACACAGGGACCTACAGGCCTCCTGGGCCAGCTCGGCATCTCCACAGCAGCCCAACTCACTGAACCTGGTGTGGCCAGGTGACAGGCCCCTCTCCCGCTGCAATGGCAGGGAGAGCCTCTGCATCTCTTACCCGTGGTCTGGGCCACCTTGACTAGCCCTTGCCGGAAGATGTTCTTCAGCCTCGGCTTCATGATGAAGTTTTTGGCTCCCCCAGTGACTGAGATGAGCAGGTTGGGTGCATCGAGGCCCCAGTGCTGTGTCATGAGGTGGTAGATGACCCGTGGAGGGGTATCCGAGGAGACGCGCACATACTGCAAAAAAGGGAGCATACACATGTTTTGGGTAAAACAGGGTCAGGGTAACAGGACACCTCCACCCCAATTTCTCCTGTCTCAGCAAAGAACAGGGGCTTCCCACTCCATCTCCCAGCAGAGCCCTGTTGCTGCTGCCCCAGGTCTTTGTGCATGACCCTGTTCCCCTTTGCTTCCCTGGGACCGAGCATTCCCAAGACAAACCTAAGGACGGGGACAGGGAACAGCCACTCCTTGAAGCATGGGCCTCACAGCATGAAGATCAGTCTCGTAGTTTCAGAAAGGGACTAGGTACAGGGCTAGGAGAGAGAAGGCATCTGTCCCACCGCCCTTCCTCTGCTTGGGTCAGCGCTGCCTTTGGGGCATTTCCACGCTTTCCTAACCTCCTCTCATCCAGGAGGGAAATACTCGCATTTCATCTGCCATGGCAAGACCTCAACACTGGCTCCCCGTGCACCACAGATGGGAAAAACTGATCACCTTCCCCATCTTCTGTCCCAGGCCTGTGAAGTGGATATCACCGAAGGCATCGGTTGGCCTTTCCTGGATGTGCCTGCTGGGGTCCCACTCCTTCCCCAGGAAGATGGGAGGTTTGGCAGCATCTTCCAGGTGCTGTTCCCTGAGATAGCCGCACTCGCACACAATCCTCCTGAAACACACACCACCGACTTTGCCAAAACCAACCCAAACGGCAAAGCCCAGCTGGCCCGCCTGCCTCAGCCCAGGCAGGAGGTGGTGGCGTTCTCATTAAGAACACCACAGGCACCGGCATCTCCCACCCAGCTCGTCCTCCAGCTCAGAACTTGTGCAGAAACAAAGGCATTGTGTGTGGGCAAATATAGAAAAACATTGGTATTTCTGCCTGTAGAGATTTAGGACAGAAATATTAAGGTTGCTCTGGATGAAGTACGGATGGGAATGACTGCATGCGAAAGCATCGGAAAGGTTCCTCACTGGGACATGGGACATCAGCCATGTGGTGACACCCAGCAGGGTCAAGAACCAGTCAAAAAGAAATCTGTGAATCCCCTTGACACCAGCTCCCTTGGCAGAAAGGTGGGATTTTCTGGTGCTGTAGCTTTGTCACCAAACACCCTTTCTGCTTTCCTGTCTGACTTACCCAGAATCTGATGTCTGGGAGCTTTCCACAAAGTAGGTGCACTCTTTCTTCCGGATGTTTTCAGGAATCCACGAGATGAGATTTTCCTGAGGGAGCAGGAAAAGCAACAAGGGGTCAGGGTTTCTGCGAAGGGCCAAAAGTTATGCCAGGGACCAGACACCCTGTGCTTGGAGCTGCTTTTTATCTGGCTGCTGCTTTTGATGTGAAGGAAGAAAGCTCCATCGCTATCTGCAAGGACAAAGCCAGGCGTACCCCAAGGAGAGGAGACATGAATGCTGGACGTGTACCTCAGACATTTGCGGTTTTTATGTCTGTCCCTAAAACTAAAGTGATCTGCTATTAATGCTCCCGTTAATGAGTCACCAGATAACTCATTAACACTCTTCCGTTGTGCGTGGCCAACTGCCCCCTCTTCCAGCACCTCCTGAACTTGCCTTTTCATTGCTGCCGATGGGGAAATGTGCCTTCCGCCTGCTCTTCGAGACACTGCTACTGCTCTGCTGGAGGTTGGGGACCACCTCGAAGTCGCTCATCTTCCTGGGGTGCGTGGCGGGGTCGTCTCCTCTCTCGGGGCACACCTTGTTCAGTTCGGAGGGGAGCACCTTGGTGCGCCGGCCACGCGCGGCCATGGCTGCTGTGTCTTGCCCCGCTTGGCCTCCTCTCTCCTGTTCCTAGGCTGGGAGGTCCTGAACGTCTCCATCCTGAGTGCAGCAGAAAAGAAGAAGGATACCCATGGACTTAAAGCACTGGGGCATCCTGTCCATCATTCCCTGGGTCCAGAGACATCCACGGGAAACCTGCCGGACCCGCGCCACGGTCCTGACACGGGGGCCGTTGGGTGGTAAACCAGCCTCAGCACGCACCACGCTGCCTCTGAAAACGGACCCTGCCGTGCTCTGCCTGCCAGCACAGCTGCTGCCTGCCTGCTCCGCTGCCGGGACGTCCCCCAGCCCGCAGCAATCCTCGCTTGCTCTCCGCTGCAGGCAGCTGGGATATTTCTGGCAGCAGGGAGAGCAGAAACCAGGTCTCTTGTGCGAGCAGCCCAAGCACGGCCCTGCACGGAAAATCTGTATCAACATCTGGCTGCAGAGACAGGGCACTCCTCCGTAGGGGGGGTCTCGTGCCCCCAAGGTCCCCTGAAAGCCCAGAGCTAAAACCCAGGTGCAGACAGGCATGCTGCATAACGGGGGCTGCGAAACTCCCGAGCCCTCCCAAACACTCACAGCCCCCATCGCCGAGCTCCTGAAGTGCTGGGACTGGAGAGCTGCTGTAGCAAGGATAGAAAAGCCCTGGGGTGCCTCTGGAGCCCGAAGGGGAATGGTGTCCCCTGGGATCAGGTAATGGAGGAAGCACAGCACTCAGGTAAGGCGCTAGCGAAGCTGTGGGGTCAGCAGGCCTGTGTTTAAGGAGCCTTTCTGCAAGCCAAACTCTGCATCGCACCCAAGGGTAGGGAGCCCTTAGGGGGGACAAGGAAAGGCGAAGCAAGATCATCGCTACCACTGTATTTCCTTCATGTCTCCTTCCCCCAGGCTCAGCGTTGCTGCAGGCAGGGAGCAGCGAGGAAAAGCCTTTTTGTCAGTCTCATAGAACCATAGAATCATTTCGGTTGGAAAAGACCTTTAAGATCACCCCTCCCAGGCTCCCTCCGGGAAGTACGCGCCCCCACCGACCTGACCTTAGGAGCCAGATTTTTGACAGACCAGCTTTCTGCATCAGAACAACCTACGGCAGATCTAAGTGCTTGAGAAAGAGCTGTCTAAATAAGGTCAAACACACCCTTAATTCTTGTTCCTGGTCCCCCAGGGTGGGTGGGCTGGTGGGGGTTTGCGGCATGTCCACAAGCAATTCATGCAGGAAGGGCTTTCACACCGGGTCCTCCATGGGCACCCCTGGGATGAACAACCGTGCTGAGAAAACACCCAGAATACCTGTCCTTAAGGGCCCCGGGGCCAAGCGCAGAGCCCCTCCGGCAGCACGTGCTGCCTGCCCCCCTCCAGCTTGGCAAGCACGGTGGGAGGGGGGCTGCAGCCCCGAGGGGCCTGCCTGGCAGCCTGCCCCACTGCAGGCAGCCCAGGGCCCCTCACCCCGGGGGTCAGGTCGCCTCTCGGCTGCGCAGGGTGGTCACAGCACCCATCGGGACAGGGGTGCAAAGCCCTGACCGCAGGCGCTGAACGCTGTGAACCATGCCCACCCCTCCTGCCCCTCCGCCGGCACCACCCTCAGCAAGGCTGCCTGTACCTTCCCCGCAGCATCCTCTGGCCGCATCACCAGCTCCTCTGCTCCGTGCCTGTCACTGGGATTCAGCCCCGTGTCCCTCTCCTCCGGCGGGTCATTTTGTCACTGGAGACACAGAGGATGAGAGGAGAATAGGGCAGAGCTGCCTGCGAGCTGCCTGCAGAGAGGAGGAGGTGGCAGGGCGGCTGGCAGCCTCCCAGCAAATCAGGCTGCGGAAGCGGTCCCTGCCGAGAAGCTGCAGTGCCCAGGCAAGCCCCGACTTTGCTCGAGCGGCTGAGTCACGCTCCCCACTCCCTGCAGCAGCGATTTCCACCCGCAGCCTCCGGCCTCCAGCTGCCGTCAGCCCCGCGCAGGGCTGCACGCTCGCGCCCGAGCCCCTCTTGGCGGATGTCACGAGCAGGGGCTGCCCGGGGGACCAGAAAGGAGCGGCAGCCCGGCGGCTCTGATGGAGGCTTGGGCGCGTCGCAGGCTTGGCAAGTCTGATGAAAAATCCCCTCCCTAACTATCAGTTTCAATCAGTCTTTATAGTATGAAAGTGTATTAACTTTATTTTTTTATATATATATAAAATATGTATTTTAGTTACAGACTGTGATGTGATGAGGCAGTGGAATTTTAGTGGAGACTTTGGTACTGTTTATGCTTAAGCAAAACAAATGGAAGGACAGCCCGGCCCTGGAAAGAAGGACTTTGCTTCTGGGAAGCTTAGGGCTGCCCACGAAGGATAAAGGACAGCTTTATCCCTGGGACAACCGCGATAACGCCAGCATCGCAGCCCCTCTGGCGCGTCTTTGAAACCCTCCCATTGCCCGGCGTCACAGATCAGTAACCCGAGCAAGACTCCAGGGACGCCTGGATCAATAGACAAGTGGTGAGAATGCTGCAGGAATCGAGTGGCTTTGCAAAGTTTTACTGTGATTAGCAATTGATAGCGTGGGTGTTAGTGATAGGTCCCATCGTGTTGTACCTGAAAGCTTGAAGGGTATAAGAACCCTGTGTAAAACCACACTCAGGTGCCCTGATTTGGCTGGGACACCTCATGCCCATGAATAAATATTTATCCTTGTAATTCCATGCTTTGCGCCCCAGCCTCTCGCCTCGCTCCCCATGAGCCAGGTGTGAATTTTCCCAACACAAGCCCCGGGTGAGGCAGCTCACAGTCAGACCACAGGCACCAAATGCCTTTTGGCTGGTGCTTCCCACCTCCCCGTCTCAGATGCTCTCCTCCTCCCATTATGCTCTGTGCCCTAAATGAACTGGCTTCTCCACTGGATGTGCAGCCACTTAACTTGCATTTGCCACAAAATTCGCTTAACAAAACCATCATCCACCTTCCTCGGGAAATGTGCTGAGCAGCAAAGCCGGGCCAGGAAGGCAGCCAAGGCCGTGGATACTGCAGCACCGAGCGATTTGGCCTGCAGCGCCAGGCCCCGGCCATCCCTGATGGCTTTTGCTGGAGAAGACTGTAAAAGATCGTGGGGCAGTGCTGGGAGACAGCTGGGAAGACAGATGTTGCTGGTTCTCAAACGCAGGCACGTCCTTCAGGTCTGGGGCTGGAGCCCTGTGCCCCCCTTCATGCTGCGATGGGCTCCGGTGCTGGGGCAATGCATTAAACAAACAAGCGGGGCCCAAAGGAAAACGCCGTGGTGTGATCACGGCCTTTAGCTCGCTTTCCAGCCAAAGCATCTAAGTTAGCTTGGGCCATCTATGCAATGAGTGCTTCTAGTTTCCTTGAACAAGAGCAAACAGCTGAGACTTTTTGCTGGGAGAACAGATGCCATTAATAAGGCAGTAAATAAAATCCACGTGCAATGCTTTACAGTTCAGTTGTAATTAACTCTGCACTGCCAAAAGAACTGAAGCCAGAACTGCACATTAATTACACATTAATGTGAATGTTCATCCGCTCTCGGCTGGCTAGCTCTCTGGAGACCGCGGCTTTTATTTCACTTTTGCGTATGCCAAAACCACTGTGGCCCATGGGACGCGCGCGGAGCCAGCGCGCTGGGGTGGTTCACGCTGCTCATCCTAAAAGCTCAGCTAAAACCCATCAAGGCCGAAAGCAAATCCTGGCAAGTTAACATCCATTTGTGACAGCGGGAGGAACGAGGTAAGAGCATGAAGGACTCTGGCCACCCGCCGGGGGCTGTGCCTGCACACACGTCCCGTGCCTCAGGTCACATTCAGCCAGATCGATGTTTGTGAACCAGAATGCTTTTTGCTACCAAAGAGCAGGAAACCTCCTGCCACCGCCATGGAGCTCCTGCCGGGATCAGCCCCTTGCTCCGGGTCTCTGCCAACAGTGGCCCCGGCTCTGTGGGAGCCCCCTCTCGTGCCGGTGCTCGGTCCTGCCAGAAGCCATCCTGGTGCTGCCTTGGCGTGGCCGCTGCTGCTGCAGGTGCCGGAGGCTGTCCCGAGCCGGCGAGGAGGAACCTCGCTGCAGAGCTCAACTCTTACCCTAAGTTCCTATGTTTTCACTGAAAAATTGCATGATGAGAGATGTTCCCATCCCAATAATTCATTGGATCACTTGTTCGTTTAGCAGAATTATCCACCTGGAGCCGAGTATCTTCTGGCAGCAGAGACAGCCTAGATTAAGAGTCACCTGCAAGTCTTGCCTCTCTGACCATCCTGGCAAAAGCCAGCCAGACTCTGGCAGCCAGCGCACAGCTCAGGCAGCAGCAGCAAGGTTTCACAGCTGGTTTAGCTTCAGAAGCTGAGCTCGAGCAGTTTGCGTCCAAGGGCCATAGGCCTGGCAAGGCAAATGGAGCATTTCAGGCAAGGCCACAGAAATGCTACCATCTGCAGCCCGGAGCGCGTCACCCCACCGGGCAGAAGGCAATGCCAGCTTTTCTTAGACCGAACTATCAAGCAGATGTGTTGCTGGCATGCAAGGCTCCTTCAGACCGCAAAGCCAGTTTTGGGCAAGCGTAGGACCACGGAAGAGCAGTCAGCTCCCACCCCCCTTTCCCCACCCCTGGGTCCCTCACGCAGGTAGCGCAGCACGGGGTTTCGTCTGTGCCCAGCGCTGCCAGGAGCCCCCAGGCCACCCCACTTGGACAAGGGCTCTCAGGGGTGCTCGGGGACACAGGCCAAGCTCTTGCGGAAAGACCCAGCTCCTTGCTTAGAGAGCAGCGTCACTCCCCCCACCCAGCTCTTCCCAACAACTGAACACCTCCACGGACAGATTCCTCCTTCCAAGCCCCGCAAGAGGTCAAGGCAGCCTTGCTCCTGCCTCCCCCAGCTACCCCATCAGGGCCTGACGAGCCAGGGCCACCTGAGAGTGACGACTCCATCAGCCCTCGCTGCCAACCCGCACCTGGTGAGGAAGCAGACTCCCTAAATACGAGGCACGTCCCGGCTGGGGCCGCTTCTCCCGCGGGCAGCTGCCCTTCGGCAGGCGGCTGTGCCAGGGCTGCCTCCCCCAGCCCGGAGAGCCTCCCCGCGGGATCGCAGCCCTCCGCAGCACGGGGGGGTGCGCGACCAGGAGAGGAGAGGAGAGGAGAGGAGAGGAGAGGAGGGTCTCCGCAAACCTCCATCTCGGCCGCTTTCCTCACCCCGGCCTTCAGGAACACAGACACTGGCCCCTTCAGGGATCTGCTTGGAAGAGTCCCGGGGGACTCTCCCGCTCCCCTTCCTTTTCCCCTTCCCCTTCCCCTTCCCGGGATGCATCCCCGCAGGGACGAGCAAAGCGGCACGGAAGAAACCAGGCGTGGCCCCTCTCAGCATCCCCGGTGCTTTTATTTCAGAGGGACCCCGCGGGGCCCGGCCACCCAGCTCAGAAGCGGAGCCGGGGCAGGCGGTTCGCGTGGTCCCCTGAGCCCGGCTCTTCGTCCCGGACCCTCCACAGCCACGACGGATCTTCCCTGATCACCGGCGGGTAGCGGAGCCGGCTGCGCCCGTCGCTGTCCCACTGCCAGGACAGGCTGCGGACACGCTGGCGGGGCACGGGGGAGCTGCGCTCCCCACGCTCAGCAGAGAAGCTCCGGCGCCGGGCACCGCCGGGGCCCCGCTGCTGCTGCTGCTGCTGCTGCCTCTGCCGCCATGGCCACGGCCCCGCGTAGGGGTGGAAGCGGCCACGACGACGGCGGGCCACCGCAGCACGGTCAACCTCCACCTGCAGGCGGCGGGTGGCCATGATGGGCCGCCGGCAGAGCGGGCAGGTGGCAGGGACGGTGCTGGCGGCCCAGCGCTGGATGCAGGCATGGCAGAACACATGCCCGCACGGGTCCACGCCGGAGGGGCCTTCGAGGGGACCCAGGCAGATGGGGCAGGTGTCCCCCCGCCGGGAGATCCCGGCGGCTGCCGGCGCCGCCAGCTCGTGCCTGGACGCCTCCAGTGCTGCTGCCGGGTCTCGGTGTCCTGTCAGCTGCTGGTGGCACTTGATGTCTCCTCTGCTGCTGGCGGGACTTGATGGCTGCCGCTGGCGGGACTCAAAGGCTTGGGTTCCGTTGGCGGGACTCGGCGGCTCCTCGGTTGCTGGCAGGTCACAACGTCTGGCGTGCCGTTGGCAGGACTCGATGGCTCGCGTGCTGCCCACAGGACTCGACGTCTCGTGTGCCGCTGGCAGCACGCGGCGCTGGCACGTATAGCTGCCCATTGCAAGTGACGTCATGGGGTGACTGTGACTCTCTGGTGACGTCACAAGGCTCTCCGGGACGTACCCAGGAGCTCCCCCAGCCTCAGAGACAGACCCTGTGATGCAAAGCCCATCCGGCAGCGTGCTTCACACCTCCGCGTTTGCTCCGGTCCCTTTCAGGCGGTCCCTGTTGGTGGTGGTTGTTGTGCCAGCATCACACACTCATAGAGCAGGTGGGGGTGGCAGGGACCTCCGGAGGTCATCTGGTCCAAGCCCCTGCTGAAGGAGGGCCACCCTGCGCCGGCTGGACCCTGGGCACCACTGGAAAGAGCCAGGCTCCGTCTTCTTTGCACCCTCCCTTCAGATATTGGGATACAGATATGGAGCAGATCCCCCGAGCCTTCTCTTCTGCAGGCTGAACAGCCCCAGCTCTCTCAGCCCCTCCTCACTGGGGAGATGCTCCAGCCCCTTGCTCACCTTGGTGGCCCTTTGCTGGACTCTCTGCAGTCTGTCCCTGTCTCTCTGTCCTGGGGAGCCCAGCACTGGACACAGCCCTCCAGGGGTGGCCTCCCCAGCGCTGATCCCCTCCCTCGACCTGCTGGCAACGCCCCTCCTCCTGCAGCCCAGGACACCATGGGCCGCCTTTGCTGGCTCGAGTTCAACGTGGTGCCCACCGGGACCCCCAGGGCCTTTTCCGCAGAGCTGCTTTCCAGGCGGGCACCCCCAGCGTGTCCTGGCGCCTGGGGCTGTTCCTCCCCAGGGGCAGGACTTTGCACGTCCCTTGGCTGAACTTCAGGAGGTTCCCATCAGCCCACTTCTCCCGCCCGTCGCGGTCCCTCTGGGTGGCAGCGCGATCTCCTGGTGTCTCAGCCACTCCTTCCAGTGTGGGATCATCAGCAAACTTGCCGAGGGTGCACTGTGCCCCATCATCCAGATCACCAGTGAAGAGGAGGAGGATCAGACCCAGTCTTGACCCCTGGGGTACACTGCAAATGATCGGCCTCCGTCCAGGCTTCATGCCACTGATCAACACCCTCTACTTAAAGACCTAGAGCATCAACATTCAAAACCACTTCTTCACAGATCAGAGACTATTTGCAAAGTTCTGCCTCCCCCAAGCCTTCCGCTGTCTCCAAAACCCTGAGAAGTTTCTGTGCTATCATTTATTGGTCTGTTAGCATTTGCATCTTCAAATACAGGAACTCTGGAATATAATGTAGGATCTGTTGAATTGTTCGCTGCCCCGTCCACCTTTCCTGAAATTACCGTTGTAGCACTACATGCTGAAACCGCCTGTCTGAATCATTTTGCGCTCCCTGCAAATACACTGAGGACGCCACCGCGAAGCTCAGAGAAGCTCAGGGAGCCACCAGAGCAGACATTTCCAAAACCGCAAAGGTTTTAAATCCCTTTGGCTGAGGTGGGTCTTGGGTCCTGAAGGAAGCCACAGGTGCAAATCAGACCCATGGTGCCCTCCCGCAGTTTCTGCACAATGGTTGGCATCAGAAAGCTTGTGAGAAAGAAATGTCACCGCCAACGCCTTCCCTAGAGCCGCACACCCACCACAGAAAGCCTTTGGAGACAATTGATGGAGAAACACAGCCAGAATCATCTCTCCTACCTCCGCTGTAGACCAGAAGCAGGGCTAGACCTTTGCCTCCCTCACTGCCGAGTGACTTGATGACAGATTTCATGAAGGTCAAAGGCTGCATCATGACTCCCGAGTTCGAAAAAAGAACTGCCGAGATCGATCCCCACTGTTTGCAGTTTCTCTTGCTGCCCGTTGGCTCACAGTTGTCACCCAAACTCTTGTGATATTCTGCACTGAAGCTAGGTGAGGTCTCGTCCTGACCTCCAGGACTGCCCCAAGTCCTTTCAAGTCAGCTGGACGGCACCATCACGATCGGGTCCTGCGACGGTTCTCTCCGTCCCACAGCAAGAGGTAGGTGCTCCCTCCGAATATTTAAGCCAAGTTTCACGAGGCAGGAGTTGGAGTTCTCGGGGTCTGTCCCTGCAGCGCAAATCCGTTCCTGATCCTGCTGCTTCCGCGGCGTTGTTCAGGTTGCAGAGAAGGGTCCAGGAGGTTGGATTTGCAACCCAATGCCTACTAAGAAACAGGCATCAAAAAGCCCCTCTGTAACCACTGCCAGAGCAGAGGGACACGCTGACCACTCTGCAATCACGCCCAAAGACACAGCCATAAAAATAAAAGCTTTTTATTTTTTTTTTTTAATATACCATTACAGAAACATCTGAGTAACATTCTCAACAGGACGGGCAGCTCGGCGGCCATGGGGGCGAGCACAGGCAGCCAGCTCCGGGGTCTGCCATGCCGTGCTCCCGAGCTGCCGCTGCTCTCGGTGCACGACGCCCCGCTCCTCGCCCTCGGCGGGGAGGCCCAGCCCTCCCGGCGTCAGGGCGTCACCTTTTTGTAGGTAATGTGGAGGTGTTGAGTCATGGGCTGCGTAGTGGTTGCCATTGAGACAGTTTGTTCGAGTTTCCCATCGGAATTGAGCCTGAATTTTCTGGTAATCTAAAAAGGGAGTAAGAAAAGAAATAACGAAATCAAGCATACAGCATCCACAGGCTAAATTCCTTACCTGCGCTTTCTACCTTCCCTTTGCCATCCTTGTGTTTGCTGTCAGCGCACCAGTGATGGAAGGATATGCTCACCACAGGCACGCGAGTAAACAAGAAGTTTTCTCTCCTAAAGGCGGCAGCCCTTTCCAAAATACCAGCCCCAAGCCCCAAGACCTTTATCCACGGAGCAACGCAGTGTCCTGGCACTACTACTGACATCACCTCAGCACAGACAGGCCAACAGCCCTCCCCCTGAAGAGCGGCTCCCGGCAGCTCAGGGAGATGCTCTGCGCTGGATGAGATCCCAAGTCAGCCTTCAAAACCACCCGGGCTCTCTGCAGTCACCACTCCGTGCCAGAGCAAGGTGTTGCTCATGCTACATGGGGAGATCAGAGCCTGCCGAGCCGCGGCTTGCACCGGCAGCCAGGCGGGGGTTCAGCTCCGGGGCCGGAGGGAAGAGCGCTGCCATCCACTGAGAGGGCTTGACAGGCGACATCGTCCCCCCGCTCCACCCGGGCAGGCTGCGAGTCTGTCTGTGCTGCACCAAACCTCAAGAGAGGCAATTTGGGGTTGCCCTGTGGAGCCGGACCACTTCGGACCTGTGCAAGCAGATGCTTGAACCCAGGCTTCAGCGGCTTCCAAACCAGAGGAGGGAGCAGCTAAGCGTCCAGCAGTGTTCAGCACAGGTTGCAGGCCTGCTCCTAGCTGTCGCCAAAATAAAGGAGAAAAGTGGGACCACCCCTTTTGAACCCCCGTTCCTGTTGCAGAATAACGGTCCGGAGGGCGTCTCTCCAGCTGCCCGGCCCGGCAGGAGAACGGCCACGTAACTCGGCATGAGCGCTGCCGAGTGAGCGCTGCTGTAAGGAGGCAGCTTGGCACGGACCCCACGCACCCAGCACTTCGGCCCGTCGTGTGATTTCAGCACGGGTTCACTCCACATCATCCAGAAGAGCTGTCTATGCTGCGTGGTGACCACTTGCTGCTTCCCGCACCAAACACAATCCCAGGGGTGAAGAGAAACAAAGTCCTGGGGAGAGCAGGACAACCTGCAAGCACGATTAATTTGCAGTCATGTAAACCAGCCCCGTTTAGAAATTCCTAAAATGCAGAGGCTTTTGCAAATGCATTCGTTTCCAGTAAAGGTCACTCAAGGGCATGTCCATGAGCTATCTCCAGTCTGCATGCTCCGAGACAGCGTCCTCTCCGTTAACACATCCGTTCCTGCACCCGCAGTGTGCCCTTAACGCCAATATCCAACACCTCCCGCCAGCTGAGAACGAAGCTGCGCACGGCGTCAAGGATGCGCCGCTGTTCTGACATTCATGGGGGCAACAGCAGGAACAGGGTCATATGCAAATGATGTTTTGATTAATATTTGCTGCTCAGCTGGGGCTTTCTTTGTAATGCACGACAGTGTTCCTCAAATACCCTAAGCAGGAAAGGGCAATTAAAAGGAATACAAAAGACACTCGTCTTGAACAAGAAATCATCTCACACACGTGACCTTAGCTCAGGGTTTCTGAACGGCCCATTTTTTTCTGAACGGACCACTGCAGGGCAAACCACGAAGTCCGAATGCCAGAAGGAGGAAATGAAATGAACTGGGCAAAAAAGAAGAGAGGGATTTTCTTTTAAAAGCAAGCTTCAGTCAAAGGCTGGCTGATGGTACCGTGGGAGGGCAAACTCCATGCACACCCGAGACGCACGGGGAGACTGCTGCTTCCCACACAGGAGAGGAAACATGAAGCACTGGGAAAGGGCCGTGGAAAATTGCTGAATTCAAGGTAAGCGACATCCACTGCTCTCCCCTCGTCCACAAATCCAGTCATTTTATCACAGAAGATAACCAGGTCAGCCAGGCATCATTTACCCATGGTAAAACCATACTGACTGTGCCCCATCACCTTCTCCTTCATGTGCAGAACCTCCAGGGGCTGAAGTGAGGCTGACCAGCTTGTAGCTCTCCAGGTTGACCGTCAGGCACTTTCTGAAGATGGGTGACCCACATGCCATGGGTCATGGGTCTCCAGCCATCGGGAAACTCCGCTGATCTCCATCACCTTTCAAAGATAACACAGCAGCCTTGCAGGTGCATCAGCCAGTTCCCTCAGTACCCACATACTGCGAGGACAGTCCCGAAGTCTAAAAATATTTAAAAACGTGCCTGTTGTCCACTCGCAGGGGAACATAAGCAGGGTGTTTGGAAACAAACCCGGTCTAAGAGTGCTCCTCCGTTCCCTGCAGAGCATCTCTTATCTATAGGCACAGGGTAGGAGCTCCTCAGAGAGGTAGGAAGAGTCTAATACGCTGCAGTTGTGCCTTACGTCCCGTCAGCACCGCCTCTAGCAGGGTCAGAGCCCCAGGGACTGCTCCCCTCTGTCCACGCGGGGAGCTCCCCGCACCTCAGCACGGCCACGCCAGCGAGCGCCTGCAACACAGCCCTGGCCCAGGGAACGGGTCTTCCTGCCTGAATTACGGCTCGGCCGAGCCACAGCCATCCCGGATCACTTTTCACTGGGAACACAACATTATGGCGAAATTTTCTCAAAACGAGCAGCTAAAGCAGCAGCACACACGCCCTTCTCACAACACTTGTGGTCTCTTCATTTCCATGGGCAATTTATGCTGTTCTTGGTGAAGAAGAAAACGCGTTGGGAGCTGGTTACCTGCCATGCCCTCTCATTCTACATCCTCCTCCACCAGCAAGGGCCTCCCAGATACTCGCTGTGACCAGTACCTGGGCCTGAACTTCCCTCAGGTGCCAGCTGAGCATGGATCTTCAGCTCGGGAAGTTCCCTCTTCCAGCCTTCAGCCAAAGCCAGCCTTGCAGCCCTCAACCAGTAAGACATTCGCTGGCTTTCTGTCGCTTTCCCCTTCTCCTCCTGCCAGTCTATCTGCTCACATTTCAAGCAGTGACTCTGAGAGGGTGGCCCATTTTATTTAAATGTTTGTAATTAAGAGCTCCACTGCCTTGGTGATATCCATAGTATTTAACAGCTTTATTTCTCCTGCTAAAGGAGGCAATACAGCTGCTTCTGGGAAAGGAGAAACCCAAGAACTTAAAACACGCATCTGAAGGGGAGTTAGGACATTGTTTGTGTAGGCACATACAATTTTTGGCACATCAGTGAATTTAGGGAGCACACTTATGACACTGGCTGCATCTGCACAAACTTGTGCTCTCAGTTACCTATGGGTTGGTTTTATAGCGCATAAAAACTAGGTTGCAAAATTAAGCCTTAAAAGTCCAGACTGAGACAATACTGTATTTGCTGCAATCAAAGTACTGTCTTCTCTCCCGAGAGCCACACCTCACTTGTCACCCTTCAAAATCTGCTGTCAGTCACTTGGTTCACACGTCATCAGAGGAAACACCACAGATGCAAGAACATGCCAGTACCTACTCTTTGTGAGAGCTTGTTCAACCTTGCTGTTTTCTCAGCTGCTAGTCAGCCAAGACAACGTCATATGTGACAGCTAGGATTCCAGCAGTGACCTCAGTATGCCACAATAACTCTGGCAGTGCCATCTTACTCGCAGCTGGCTGTACCCCATCCAGCTGTGTCAACAACAAACCACCGCTACACAAAAGAAAAAAAAGTCAAAAACCAAGAAGCAGTCAACCAAGCCTGGAGCTGACAGCAAGTGCCAGCCCTGCCAAGCAGCCACAGATGGGAAGAGAGCCCATAGCGACTTGTGAATGCCCTGAAAAGCAAGCAAGCAAGATTTGCGAAGACGAGGTGGAGCTCCAGTGAAAGGCAGGTGTTCCTAAAATATCCTGATGAGGCCCAATACTGGACATACCTCATGTGTGCACCCTCATACTGTAATTAATCCAGAAGACCAGCATTAAGAAGTAACACCACTGCCGTACAAGAGTATTTAGACAAGACTTTCCTATTCTCTTCCCTAAGGACCTGCTACTGGCCACTGCTGGAGACAGGATTCTGGGTTAGCTGGTCTAATTCAGTGCATCCATTCTTATCTTAACGATCCCTCTGGGTCTTGTAATGTACAAAATATCTTCTGAAGGCTGTTACAGAAAGGATAAGCCAGGATGCCATGCCGTATTTCCAAGAACTCCTGATGACAATCTGTAATCAAAGCATGCTAATCAACCTATCCTCTCAGCTAGACACCTTCTTGGGCTAGCAATATTATGTGAATTGCTCACCACATGTGCACTCACCTGCTCTACGTGGGGCTTCTTGGCAAAGGAGATCCTGGCTATGGAGTGAGAAGCTATAGACAGCTCTTGTCCATTCACTTCCCCTTCCTCCACCTCCACCAGACCTAGTGAGAAGCAAGGTCATATATATTATTAGGCTACAAAGGTTACTTAATGATGCCACAATTATTAGGCTATGTAATAGACCACCACTCTTTCTGAAGAACAGTTTTATTTGACCTAGCACATATTGACAACTGCAAATCCACGCAACCTCAGGACATGTAACGCTGCTTAGAAAAATCCAGCCAGACTTACACATACCATGTGGGATGAGTATCACATTGCAACTGGCAGTTTTCCCTTCAGCACCTGCTCTGGAGTTTTAGATGCAAATTTAAGCACCAATTGGGTTTTAACACACTTTCACTTACAATTTAGATGTGGTTCTCTCTCATTCAGTTCCTGTAAGTGTGTAACAAGTACCAAGGCACTACTCCAGACAGTGGGAGATTCTCCTAGTTTAGGAGCTAAGAAGACTGCACTGAGATTACTTTCCAAGATTGTTGAGGGAACAGGAGGAGAGCAGCTCCCCTGCTACAGTGCTGCGGAGGCTCTTGGTAGTGCCACAGCCTGGGCAGGGTCTCTAAGGGAACCCGCTACACGGGTCACACCAAACACTCCTGGGTGGAGAGGTGGCAAAGAGGGTTTAAAACCACCACAGCCCCACCTTGCCAGGGCCACAAGCTCTACCCTGCACCACAGAATCAAATGTGGCAAGTGTTGACATTGGTAACAACAGTTCAAGTGGGATGTTAAATCTGACCCTGCTTAGAAGGAGCAGCTGGCCAAATACGACACTAGCAGTAGAAGGAGGACTCTAGACCCAGGAGCTCATGAACCAGGGCATGCACCTCTATTTCTACCACAGGGTCAACTGTGGCCAACTCACGGGAGCAGTGGGAACGAAGCATCGTATCTGTACATGTTCCCCCTGCCTCTGCACAAAAAAAGACTAGGATGCTACAAAGGCATCAAGAATGTCACTGGCCACTTATCACGTGCCATCATTAAGGCTCAGAGTGCAATTCTTTTTACAGGGGCTTTTCTTTTGGTTTACAAAGTTACATCTGCAAATATCATTTGCGGAAAGGATACCCCTCGAGCCCCCTGCATGAGTGGTATTTTGACTTGCAGTCCTTTCCTGTCACAGAAAGCTAGAAAGCCACACTGTCTGGGCAAAGCCACGTAGGCAGTCCCAGAAACTCAGTGCTTTTGACACAAGCGCATTTACTAATTTGTTTTCACTGTGCGCTGAACCCACAGTGAAAATAAATTAAATGAAATTGTGAGAGGTGCAGTAATTTTCTGGAAAGGTGATGAAATGGCACAGCAGGGTAAGGACCTCTTCTTTTCCCCAGCGTGGATATCAGGTGTGTACCTGTGTTCTGGGCACTGATGAAGGCCACCTTATTAGTGTCAGGCTTGAGGCGGATGAATCCACATTCTCGGTGCATGGGCTTCCTGGTGTCCGGATGGAAGGCGTTGAACCTGAGGGGAAATCACAATACAAAAGCTGTTGCACTGAAAATACAGTGTTTGGCCTGGTATTGTCTCAGAGGAAACAGTATTTTATTTAACCACATGATTGCCTGCAGTATAATTTGAAAAATAAAAGACTGACAATGCTTCACAGTTGGGAGATGTAAACGTGTAAAAATATAGTTACTTTACAGGCACTGCTGTTTCTTAGAGCTGAAGTTAGTTATTTAAGTTCAAGCTTCAGATTTTCCACAGCTCCTGGGTCTTTCTAAGAGCTAGCTCAGAAATTTCCTCAGGAAGTCAGACATTTCACAGATGCTGAAGCCATACTCTGTCTCAAATACTTCCTTTTCTCAAATAAATATCTGGAATTACAGTATCACCTTTATTTGGCTTTTAAACCTGGCAAGTTGTTTTTTTGGTATATTACTTGCTGCAGGCAGTAACAGAGCAGACTTATTTCTCCCACCACCCCCTTCAAAAAGAAAAAAAGTTCAGCTCAGATTCTTATCTATTCCTCATGAGGCCTTAAAGTTGTACGTTTGGTCACCCATAATGTGGGTGATTATATGTATCACACATGTTCATATATTATTAGTGAGTGCTACAGCATTCTTGAGTCTACACAGGTAACTGAATTAAACATCAGCTTGAACACAATAGCAAGCTAGTGGACTATCCTATTAGTGTTTCTTTGTTCTAGATTAATCTCTCTCTTTTCATACTGTTTTTCATAGCATTTCCCACTCTGCATCCTTCTACAAGAAAGAAGACAGAAGCAACCTCGGAGCTGCTGCTGCTAAACCTGCACCCAGAACTCCCTCACGCGACAGCAGTTTCCACACGTGTCTCTGCTGTGCAACTGGGACCTGCCTGCTGGAAACGGCCAACACCAGTCACCTTGTCCACTGTCCCCGTCCTGGGACTGGGGATACGCTGTATCGTCAGCTGCCACCCCAACGGTAACAGGGGAAGTGTGCAAGAAGAGCTTGACCAAAGGGCTCGTCCAGGCACTGGCGCATGGCAAGCCGGAACAGTTATTTATTAAAGAAGCACTGAGAGCTGAAAAGTCCAAAGCAAGTGTTTCCTACGTGAAGTAAAATATAATGAATCACGCGGAGTCAACATTTCCTAGAAGATCAGCAGCACAAGGTGCAGCACTTGGCACCCCTACACATGGTACAAGAAACCCGTGGGCTTCAAAGAACTGGAGACAAGGAAGGGGGAGCACAGCTAAGGCATGCAGTTAGGGAGGAGTTTGGGTGCCTTGCAGCTGCTTCTGGCTCCCCAATGTCCTCTGGGTACAAATACACAAATTACTCCACCTGTTTGGCTTTGTCTTTATATAAAGGATGTCTCCCTTTAACCATGTGGTTATAGGAAGAAACAGGAATGACTTCCATCGGTGGTGCAGGGCTGCATCCCTGCGAAGGACTGTCCTAGCCTCTCAGCCTCTGTGCTCTGCAGTTAGTGAAGCCAGGTACCCTACAGAGTTGTGCCTTATGGTGGGATTATCTAGAATCAAAGGAGGAACGAACTTAAATCAGACTTCTTTCAGTCCTTGAAGTATTCAAGAGACACATGGACTGTCTTGTAACAGTCAAGTGGCACTGCTCCAGGAGCCAGGGAGGCACAGGGTCTCTGTCCTCCAAGCCTGCTGCCTGTTTTCCTGATGCTTCTGAGCTGTGTACCTCCTTGGCACACACACACACACAAAAAAAAAAAGCCGACTCAAATCAGCAACTGTTCAAAAGTTGGAGAGGGAGGTGTAGACAGAGCATGACTGTCGGAGCTTTGTTTCTTTTGGAAACTGGACTAAAAATGTCACATGCTGAGCTGGCAGCTCTGTCACAACGAACGGCGCGCACCAGGAACACAGGGCATCTTTCACATAGTGTTGGCATCTTGTAATTATTCTTGTCTCTGGTTTTTCAAGCAACAAACTTTCCAAATCGCCCCTCCCAAAAGAGTATTGGAATAGCACTGAACAGTTAGCTAGCATGTCACTTCTCTTCCTCCAGATTTCTTTTTGATTTCTCTTAGAACAATTACTTGCAGCCAAAGCAGTTAAGCTATCTGCCTCCTATCCCATATAGTTTGTTAAACACTTTAATTTTTCTCAGATTTTCACAGTGGTGAAGACTGAGGACCACAGTTTAAAATGGACAAACTTGGCAGCCATGCCATAGCTCCTTCATTTATTATATCTGTAACTGGGAGTTTCACAAAGCAGAATGATAGCAGTTGTCACACTATTACGTGAAGATTCATTTCTAATTAGACAGCTACCACCAGCAAGAAGAATGGTGGGTTTTTTCTGGCCATGAGGACAGTACATCTTTTGGCTAACATACATAATATCACGTTAAAGTGGAAGGGTCACTGGTCTTTCAAAGGCAGGTACAGAATTTGCACAAACAATAGTGATGTCCATGCTGGGGCCATTCTTGGTACGCTGTTACTCTCACTATTCTAAGTTACAGTCACATTCGCAGCACCCTGAGTTACTTCTCGCTATGTAACCCTCAAGACTGGCGGGCCACAAGAATTGTACGCTGCACCGTGGCCACAGTCCTGATCCTGTACACGTGCACTTCTGCACGAGTTCACAGGTGTGAACTCACTTTTGAAAAGCTCTGTAGACGTGCACCGTACTCTTGGGCTAGTGAATCTTCAGTGATTGCAGGTGTGCAGCTCTCGGTATGTTGCAACAGCATGCCAATTAATCACAAGTTTTAAAGGCAAACGGAAGTCAGACCATGCAGTCACATATCATTACATCGTCTCATTTGGCAGGTGAAAACTTGTTTAGTTTGCCACTGGAAAAGAAACACAACCAGCAAATCTCACTGGAGCCATGCCTGCTCCGATCCAAAAGCTGCTGCCAACACAGATAAACCCCCAGACTTACGAGAAGTTGAGCATGGGCTGCCCCACGTGAGAGATGTGCACTTCTTCCAGGTACTGGAAGGGCTTCATTGTAGGGAAGGTGCCGTCTCCTGGCGGGTCTGAGAGCCAGGTGCCCAGCATCCAGGACAGGGGCTCCATCACAGGATTCAGCTGGGGAGTCTCTGTGGAGGAAGAAGAAAGAAAACTCAGGGATCTGTGCTCTGCAGCTTACAGCTGGGCGGAGGTGAACACAAAACACCTCAGAAACGGTCCAATGCAGCAGCAGCACTTTTCTCTACAGCAGCAGCAGCTCCAAGGTGCAAGGGGAGATGGGGAACAACGGACAGTCACGGAAAGTAGGTCTGTTTTCAAACCTGCTCTTGGCTTTACACAGAGCACTCTTCCAGGTGGTCCATTTCTGACTCCTCTCTGTAGCTTGATGTGAAGAGAAAGCCCCCTCCCATCTACACGCAAGGAAGGAGAAGACTGAAATCTCAGTGTAAAGAATTATCACTAAATGATAATTAAATCTCTAACGCTCTGGCTTGTTTTTTCTCAAGCACTGAGTACGTACCGTTCCTGTTTGTTTCAGAGACCAAGGAAACGAGTCCTCACTTCAAAGGAAAAAGAAAATCAGGCTGTATACATATTCAAGATCAAAGTTTGGCAGTAATTTTTTTTTGAAGAGGTTAACAACAGCCTGCACTTGTACAGAGAGACAGGGATCGTTCAGAAGTTGTTCTGTGTAGGCTCTAGACTAAGGCTAAGTGAAACATTTTAAGAAGACTAGGGTGCCTGCAAGTTAAAGCGTAAATGGAAGAGAAAGCTACTTCCCTTTGTCATTGCATTTATTAAGAAACAACCAAGGTCTGTTTCACAAAGTTAAAACTTCTTTAACAAATCATTTTAGAAGAGCTTTGATAAACAACAGTTTTGCATTTTGCTGTGATTTCAGAGGGTGTGATCTGAAAAAAAAAAAATCTGAGAAATGGGGATGTGAACAGCAAAGCAGACCCCTTCCTAAGAAGTAAGCAGGGAAAGCGATACGGCACCCACGTGATCTCAGGGAAGACCAATACCAATAGAAATGAGGTGCCCACTACTCGAGGTTAGCTATGTTATGCAGACAAGTATGACTGAAGTATACTTAAAGCATGCCCTCCTCCCACTCACGTAACAAATGACTCATACTGGCAGGGTGGGAGTTGAAGGGGGTCATTTTCCACACCTAGTGATATCGCCTAATACAAGACAAGCTACCTGTCTGGCAGGTCTAAGAGGCATGGACTCAGCTGCAGGGAGAAATTATGATCTAAAAAGGTGATGCTGTGGGTAAAAATTTGCTTGATAAGTCTGAGTTTCACTGTGCTCAGTCCCAAACGTCAGGTCAAAAAGATTGAGCGAGAAGGAAGAACAGAGAGTCTGCACCTGGAACGCCAAAAAAGGGGGAACAGAAACTTTCCCGGGTAAAAGAGAATTATCACTTTTGTTATTTATTCTCCCATAGATAGAAGCTTTAGAAAGCCAGCCGGCATGTCAGCAAGATGCTGCTATGCATCTTTATCCTGAAGTATTTGGCAAGTGAAGCAACATAAGAAAACATAAGAGCTCACTATGAAATAGGTGATAAAAATCTACAGCATCAGAGCCAGCCTTTGCAAAGACCGTCCTGCCAGCCGGTGCATTCCCCACCGGCTCACCAAGGTGTTAAGAAGGGGTTCCTACAATCCATAGAGCAGTGTTAGTGTACCGGCCAGTACTTCGTTGTACTTACCTTCCACTCGTGCTGTGAGCAACCAAAGCAACAGAACATTATATTCTGGTGCAGCAAAGACCTTAACACAGTGATGACTGATAACAAAAGTCCAAAATTATTGCTACAAGAAACCCCATACTTCTACACTGCTCCTTAGGAACCAGATTCCCTTTCTACTTTCAGGTTGAGAGCACGCAGTTTTGCGAGCAAGGAGAGTAGCGCTACCCCATCCAACTGGTATTTGCCTTTCACTTGCTACCGCATACACTGCATTTCTTTCCAGGCTTTTTGCAGGCTCAAACTCCCACTGTGGAAGGGAAAAGCAAAGCTTTGGAAAGGCTAAAAGAAACTGCAGCCTGGGCTGCTGCTGCCCTCTCCTGGGTCAGGAGGTGGCAACAAAGCCTAGGAGCCTAATGCTTTCTGTCACCACAGTGCTTGTAACAGGGCACTTTTCTTCTGCTTACCAACCTTGCAGCATTTCAGGGAAAAGCGTCAAAATGACAGATGAAAGATACGGCTTTAGCCAATTCCACTCGTTAGACTCAGTTACAAACCAAGAGAAGCCAACCGATCATTTCAGAACCCGCAGCTCGACCCCGTTGCCTTGCTGTGCAGCACCCGGCCTGGCTGGAGGCGCTTGACCAGGCAAGCTAGTCTCAATTCCAAAGAGCTGGACTTCTAGCCAGCTGAAAAGTGAAGATGTAACGGTATATCCTGAAGTTTACAGCATCTGGGCAAACAACATGGCCAAGCGACTATTATTACTTTTCCAAACTACGTGTATGGCAGCAAAGCCAACATGAGCTTTTTAGTTCTTACGCTGCTTGGAAAAGCCGAGAGCAACAGAAGTGCTAGTGGGAATAAGGACCAGAGACTCAATGAAGTGCAGAAGAGTAAACACGTCCTGATCACGCCCTATGCCATGCTCTTCTTACCTTCCGTATTGGTCTCTGACTAGCGGACTAAGTCCTTTTTTCTCCCTGGCAGCCGTCTGTCCCAGAGGGCTGAGCTGAGAGGTGAGAAAGCAAGAGTGGGGAGGCAGACAAGGGAGAGGCTGATTGAGTCCATCAGAAAAAAAAAGTGGTGATTTGAAAAGAAATTTGCTTCTTATGTCATGGTTGGGGTGGGTAAATGCAAGACTACTGTAGCAACAAAAAGTAGAGTTCAAAGAGGAAAATATCTTTGTCTGCTGAGCTGCTTTGTTTCAAACAACAGGTTTATAAGATGCAGTCACTGTGAAGAGGAATTTCACTGATGAAGGAGCATGTACTTTCCTTTTTAAAGATCTAAACTCTTGGCGCATCATTTTTACAAACAACCTGCTACTACGGCTTAGAAAGTAAGTGTGTGACGATATCAAGAATACAAACCACGTCTGAGAATTTGCAGTGCAAGACACACTGGCCACCCTTCTGCACATTTAAAGCCTCAGACTCAGATGGGGTCCTCTTAATGCTCGTTCTCTGGCATCCACATGCAGAGTTGCTCTTTTATCTAATAACAGGGAAGCTCACACTACAGCCTCTTTCTTAACAGGGACGTTCCTGGAGTCACTTTCCCCTACCAGAGGATAGACTTTCTTGAAGCCGTTAGGGACCCAGCACCTTCGAGACCTCCGCTCTTCTACGAAATCCGACTGAAATCAGCCACGACGCTCACAAGTTGCAACAGCTTGGGAGACAAAAACCACAGCCACATAAGCAACCTGATCACCTAGATCTCTTTTCTTCAGGAAGCCAGTCAGGCCAAGACTGCCATGCCCAGTCCTAGGCACGCGAGTCAGCTCCATTTCACCATTCTGACCCCACTTCATCCCTCCGATCTCACGGGTGGACTGTTTCCACATCTTTCCCATTCACGGAGGGTTTAGAAGTCAAATCCCTCCCTTCACTGTAATAAAGTCAGACTGCAACCGGTTGTCCACGCTCTGCAGTGGGAGACAGCACGCTCTCCCCGCCGTGAGACAAACCAGACAAAGCGGCTGGACAGCCCCCTCGGGCCATGTCTACACAGGCTTCAGCCAGCGTGCTCTCAAGTGGGATCTCTGGCACAGAAAGCTATGCTGGCGCAAATTCCTACGCAGCTTTATCAGCAAAACTGCAGCGTGAGCAGCTGGCTGGTTGCTAACAAGGCAGCTAACCTATTTCCCCTAAGCTGGGGAATACTTGCTGCAGGAAACTTAAGCCAAAAAAAAAACCCCAATCCCAAAAACAAAACCCCAAACAAAAACCAAACCAACTCACACAGCACCTTCTCAGTCTTCAAAGTGCAGGGTCTACAGCAACAGCTGGGCAGCCTCCTGCAGTCCTTTCTTCAGCTGACTCGCTTACTGGATTTAAATCATCATCATCAAAGTTCTGGTAATTAAGGAGCAGCCTTGTTCCATATTTGTACTTTTTCCATATGTAAGTACAGAAGGTGGCTTTGTACTCTGCTGCCCTTCCCTGAATATTGCAGCCCTTTACGCACTTTGCTGATGCTCCCCCCAGTAAACCATTCATAGCACTGACATGCTCTAGCTCCATCTCTGCTCTAAAAGCTGAGAATGCGGTTATATGCACAAATTTTCATCTTACGGCCTATCTTAGTAATTAATTTCACGACCAAGCACCAACGTGTTATTGCCTCTGTTTCTAATCTCTGTGGTAAAATGCTCCAATCGCTGTAGTCACTGTCAGAGTTCTCCTGCACTACAAAACACAGAGAAAATGTTTTTAAAATTATGCACTACTATGAGAAACCTGAACATCCTACCTGAGCTTACCTCAATATGTTTTGCTTTCTCTCGAGTTTTCCTTTATTAGCGTTTTCATTGCTTCCTAGTGCAAACTGGTTTTTTGTCCTGAGTCATTGTGGACTCACTGCAGAATTAAATGCTTAATGCACAAGGTGTATAGGCTATTAGGAAAAAAAACTAGAAAAAACAAGACCGTTCCATCAAAAAAAAAAGCAACAGCAGAGCAAAAAGTCTTGTTTCCCCCCTTTCAATCGCCCTTCTCTCCAAGGGGGTGGTGAAAGAGCCACTTCCCTGATCAACCAAGTCCCAAACCTGCTGCGTGTTGGTGCCTGCGTGCTGGTTGCTCCCATGTGGAGCACGAGGCAGCTTACCTCCCACCCGCTGCAGGGCAGCACGTGCTCGGGCCTGAGGTGCTGCGAAGTCGCACCTAGCCTCCCTCGTGATGCCTTCTGCCACAGATTCAGGCCCATTCTTAATCTATGCACACATATTCCTACCCCTTATCTCACTCTTAGCTCACTTTATAGCTCCCTCGTGCTTTGTAACGCCCACTTACTCTACTGACTAGCCTTCTACCCTGGCCATTCCCATCCCAAACAAGGCAGAAAAAAAAAAATCACAAGCAGCACCTGCCATCTCAGAATAAAAGCATTTTTCTTCTAAAATCTTTTCCATGTTAACGTGCAGCTGCCAGGTTAGCAGTGCCTGCCCTGGGAGAGGCAACGTTTCTGACAGCACATCTCTGTGATCCATTATAAGCGTTTCATTTTCAAGCTAAACTGGACAGCGACCCGTTGCTGTTCAAGTCCTGATCAGACAGATGAAAGTACAGCATCTTGTACCCTTTCACAATCCCACTTCTCTTCTCACTGCCACTGAGGAACACGATTTTGCTATTTGTTTTCTGCAACATGAACGAAAACCTGTTGCCACCTTGATGGGAAACACCACCTCAGGCCCACAGACCAGGCATCAGGACGCCATCTCAGCACAAAACCAGGCATTTAACGTTCGAGTCCTTCTGCTTGTGCCCAAAGTTCACCAACTGTGCTTCATCTGCATGTAAAAAGTATTATAAATGACCACATTTCTATGCTGGCTTTGTACAAATATTTAAAGGCAAATCTAAGCTGGAAGGAAATATGATCTCCTACAGATTCCTAACAAAATTCTAACCATTTGTCATGTGGACTCATTTTGCAAACTCTCCTGCCTTTAATATGACCTTCATGAAAGCAGACATGCAGTGTGGAAGCATGCCCCGCATACGCTCAAACGGCTGAATTCTAACAGCTTTACCTCTCTGATAAATACAGACACTTCAATCCCTTTGAATCATACCTGCGTTTGCTCCATTGCCAGCCATAGTTTGCGGAGTTATCTCTCTATTGCTTGGTCTAGCTCTCTAACCACCTTTGCTCACCAGAAAGTGTTTTGCGCAGGGTTGCTAAGATGGCTATAAGGGAAGTGATCTCATGATTAGGTAAGACAGTTATCCCGGTGCCTGCTGGGAGATGTAGTTTTACAAAAGGACCAAACTCGAGCACGTTAAGACGAGGTGATCTTGTGAAAGGAGCATCTCAGCTCTCCTGTCTGTGCTAGCACTGGGGGAGTATGGTGCAGCAGAGCTGCGAAGCCTTCAAGCAGAACAAGATGGTCAGATAGTACAGTGCTGTTAGAATAGCCTCCCCTTCCCCAGGACACTGGATCCGTATTTGCGCCCTGGCTCTCCCCGATTTCTCCCAGTGTATCCTGTTGTTCTCCAGAAGATGCACCTAACCTCGTCCTGCCTGGTGCACTGTGCCTAACCGCTTGCCTCTGAGTATTCCTCAACCTTTGGTCCATCCAGGAGCGGCCCACGAAACAGAAGGAAACATTTTCCTAGCAAACAAGTGAGCAAATTCAAAGTTTAGATGGAAAAGGCCACTGTGGCAGCTGCGCAGGAAACAGCCCAGGGCTTCTCCTAAAACCAGTTAGTCGATCCCCCTGTTAAGACAGGTTGAGAAACACTGCTTGAGCGCATCATGACAGTTCGAGCACGCTGTGAGCCAAACTCAGCCAGACTGAGTCACCGATCCTCAAGCGTGGCTGGCAGGGACCGCGTGCGCAGCAGTTTTGCAGAAACCTGCTCTTTCCAGCCAGCTGTAGTTTAGATACAGCCAGCAGAAATTTACTTGTCTCACTGGAGGAAAATATCAGCTGAGAACTAGTACCAAAACGAAGATCGGCTTAATGGTGCGGGCCTAAAGCTCATTTTTCTGCTCGCAATTCTGTGGAAGCGGCTGAACGTCAGGCAGCAGCAAAGAGAGGTCCTGCAGCGTGTGGAGCCGGGATGCAGACACGTAAAAACCTGCATGGTCGGTCCAGTCAGTTACTTTACTTACACTCCCCATCCCCAAGGCACTGCCTTTAGAAGAAAAAAATATGCAGGCTCAGGTTCACAACTAATAACATCACCTCAACTACACGTCAGATGATTTAGGACAACTGAAATGTAGCTACTAACAGGACTAAAATGATTATTAACCTAGTATGTTACCTGACTATATTTTTATGAATACCAAAAAGCCCTTCTTCAGTTCAGCTTTGCATTACAGTAAGACTTAGTGTCTAGGCATAAACCAGACCCCACCCAGCTGCACTTAATCAGGTATTTTGACTGCCATAAACTATTACTATGAGCACAAAAAAACACAATGCAAGGCAGATGAGCACCAATATTACACTGGAAGGGGGGGGGGGGGGGGGGAAGCCAGCTAGCCCCCAACAAGCCAAAGGGTTCCATAAGAACTTCCCATCGCACTGAGCTGTAATTGCTGAAATGACTCATTTTCACTCACTGATCTCCAGTTTTGTCGATAAGAGATGGCAGAACAGGTAGCGACTTGGTCAATTCATTAAGAAAACTGACATTTTCCCTTAGAAAATAGAATATATAGTTCTTATAGAAGATATTCTTAATTTATAATTCTCACATTCTCCAAGACGTTTGTATAAGAACATCCGTCTCAGCAAAGAAAAGAAAAATCATAGTGCTTACTAGAATAAAGAAAAACATCCTTCAGGACACTCTTTTTGCAATTATATCTCATTGAAGGTATTCCAAAAAAGCTAGACACCCTTTTTTCGTGTGTGTGTGTGTGTGTGTGTGTGTGTGTGTGTGTGTGTGTAAAAATATATATATATATATGAATAAGTGACAATTATGGAACCTTAAAATTGTATTTAGTTATTTCCTGTAGTTTGACACCAAAACAATACAAAAATACAGACCAGAAGGTACAAATAAGACTATGTTCATTTCCCATGGGGGAAAAAAATTCTTTTCCCCCCCTCTACCCAAATCAAAGTGTGAGTTTTCCCACACTGGAAAATTAAAAACACATGGAAAAAGTAGCATTGGGTATCAACCTTCAAGAATTTTGTCGGGATTTATTTTCTTGCACTTGAGTGAGGAAGTAGGCCATGCTGTAATAGTCTGGAGAACGTGTCTGTCTGTGCCAGTATCATGTTTCTGACCATGTCTAATACTACATGGCTTTAGAAGAAGCCATGAGGTTTCTAAAGCCATGGCTTTAGAAGCAGCCATAAAGTTTCTTCTTTAGGAGAAAAAAACCTCATAATGGATGCGAGAATTACCATGAGGGAAGACCTAACCATACATGGGTGACGACTTCTTCAAGACAGCCCCAAGTCATGCATCCTTCACAAGGCAACCCAACATTTTCTCAGCAGCCACACAAACATCAATCATCATTAGATGCTCCTAAACATTTCCCCCAAATTGTAGCTTGCAACTGGAGTCATTGTGCAAATTTTATCATCTGTATATTAAAGCACTTTTTCTTGCAAGAGAAAGGGTTATAGCCCGATTCGACTTCTCCACAACAACCTTTTTACATGACCTCGTCCCTCACTGAGTTCCCCTATGTTTTCAAGTGTCTCAATCTTTTTTTTTTTTAATTGATAGAGAAGTCATTCTATATCTCTTCCCACTTTATTATCTGTTTCCTGACTTCTTCTGCCTTCCAAGGGAGGAAATGATCAAACCAAACACAGACTTTCGGTCACGAAAAGCGACCTCACTGTGTATCATGACATTGTCATATTTGATACCTACCACCTCACTTAGATTCCATATATCCCGAGTACTGACTGCAGTATATGAAATCTAAGATCAGAAGTGCTTCTTACATCACTGGAGAAGGCTACAACGACTTTCCCGGATACCTACTGCCCATGACAGCTCATTAACACGCCAAAAAAATTCACAGGCACGCTCCAAAGGAAGGCAAATCCTAACAGGTGCCATTGAGTCACAAACAAGTTAAAATAAACCAGGAAGAAAAAAAAAAAAAAAATCATCAAGAGAGTTGTCTGCAACACCATGACCTAACTTCCCATTCCACACCAGGAATCGCCTCGGAAACTTTTGGGATATAAGAAATAGGTCATGTGCCCAAAAACCTAATTCTTTCACCTCTATCTGTTGGTCTAACAAGCTACTACTCCTTCAAAAACGTACCTTTCTCATATCTTTTACCCATCACATCTTTACAACCTCTAATTTAAACAGCCTCTTATTGCTAAGAACATGGTGAATTCTGCCTCAACGCAAAGCCACTGGGAATACTGACCACAGTCCTGGGATAGCAGGCTGTTCAAGTAAGGGAAACTGATCCTCTTCAGCTCATCTAGCTTCTCCTTCAGCTTCCTGACTTGACTGTCAGAGCGACTGATCCTCTGCCTCAAAAGTTTCAATTCTCCGTTCTTCTTTTCTACCTGCTCACGCAAGCAGCACACCTGACTTTTGCTCTGCCTGGAGGAGAAACAGTACGAGTGGAGGGAGTCGATGAGCTTGCAAGCTCCCGAGGCCGACATGATGACCTCGTTGATTGACATGGGGTTGGCATCTGTGTCACCCTTCCGCCCCACCACAGCCTCAGCGGCAGGCTGAGGAGTAAGGTCTGCTGGGGACGCCGACAAACCCTGGGAAGGTTTCTGGGGGGTCGCGGTGAGGGATGAAGTAGGGGAGCCTTCTGCTACGGCCTTATCGTGTCCCATAAGATGGCTGCTGCAGCTTGGTTCCACGTCTCTCTTTGGCCTTTTCCTTTCTAGCTGCTCTTTTGGGAAAGACGGCCTCTCTCTGGCATGCTTAGAGGAAAAGCTGTAAGAATGAAGGGAGCCGATGAACTTGCAAGCACCAGAGGCAGGAGGCGTGAAGTCGTCGACTGACACACCACTTCTGTCCGCTACCCAGCTCCCCACCCAGGTGGCTTTAGGACGGTCCTCTACAGAAGATCTCTCAGGCTTTTTCTGAGGTCCAGGCTTTGCAACCAAATTATCACCTAACGTCCTTCTCCGAGGGCCGTCCAGCTGGCTGTGGAGGTTCTCCTCCTCCTCAGACATCGATCCTATTTCCGCTTGCAAAGTCACCTCCTCCATCTCTTTCGACCCTTGCATCACCATGAAGTCCTGGCCAGAAGACGAGGTCCTCTGCACTACCTCACAACCTCCTTCTCTTGGGTCTTCTCCATCCTGCAGCGGCACCTGGCTTGCTATTTTTCTTCTGCTTCTGACATAATCCAGGTTGTCGTGTTTTTTCTCTGCAAGCTGGAAGATAGTAGGGACAGCAGTGGGCTTCAGCAATCGGTGCTGGTCTTCCAGCCGCTTAGAAAAACTGTCTTTGGTGAAATGCTCGCTGCAAAGAAATGAATACTTGGTGGGAGTCCAGTTGTCTCTCTGAACAGCTTTTAGCCACTGAATCAGACGCTTTGAATCCTTCAGAGGGAATCTAAAAACCAAACAGACAAAAAACATGAAAAAATAAGTTGCGTTTTGGAAATCAGAAGGGTTGGTAATCTTGGGTTTAGGAAGTTCTTGCGAAAGCTGTATTTTAACAGGTTACGCTCGTTTGAGGATTATTTCACTTTGGGCCAATACACTGGATATTCGTTCCCTCTGTTAACAGCCCCACTTCACAAACAGCGCAGAACTAAAAAGCGCCGTTTCCCTTTTCATCAGCGACCGACCCATTATTACTTAGCTGCTCATCCACCCTACAACGAACGCAGCAGCCTGTCCGCAAACGAGGAGAAACGGAGGATGCGACCAACACCCAGACACCCCGGCTCGGCCAACGCGCCGTCCACCTGCTGCCTCTGCAACCCCGCTGATGTTTACGCCGGGTCCGTTTAACAAGGTGTAAAAACGCCTGAACTGAAAAAAGACCCAGAGCAGTTGAACGAGGCGCCTCTTCTCGCCTCGGTCGCCCGAGATCACGACCTGCCCTTGGGGACTCAGCCAGGGCAGCATCCCCAGCGAGGCCGCCGGTGCGGGCGCAGGCGGGGGGACAGGCCGAGGCGCGGGGGGGACAGGCCGAGGCGTGAGCCCGGGGCCCAGGCCCTGCGGCGGCGAGGGGCGGGGGGGAGCTCCCCGCTGCCAAGCCGATCTCTGCAGGCGTTAAGGAGCCCGAAGCCGGTCCCCGGCGCTGAGGGAAACAAAGGGCGGCCGCTGCCGCTCGGGCCCGGAGGTGCCGGGGAGGGACGGGCGGGCACGGCGGGGGAAGCGCCGCGGGGGCAGGCAGCCGCCCCCAGCCCGGCGGCCAGGCCGGAGCGGAGCCGGGGGATGGGGGAGGGCCGGGGGGCGGCGGGGCTGAAGCGGGCCGGGCGGCCGCCCTTACCTGTGGAAGGAGACGGCGCCCCGGTGCGCCTTCCCCTGCCGGTTGGAGCAGTTGGCGGCGGCGCAGCAGATCACCATCTCCGGCCGCCGCCGGCCGGGCCCGCCCCGGCCCCGGCCCCCGCCCGCCGGCCCGGGCCGCCGCCAGCCGTACGGCAAGATGGCGGAGCCAGGTCACCTCGGCCGCCCCTCCGCCGCTGGGGAAGGGGTTTCTGTACGGCACTGCCGTCAACCAAGATGGCGGCCGCCGCATGGCCGCCGCCATTTTGGCCGAGGGGCCGCCGTACAGCGCCGGTGCTGTGGGGCGGGTGGGGAAGGGGGGGAATCGCTCCCGGCGCCGCTCGCTTGCCTCCTCGGCGCTGCACGGCGTCTGCCTCCCGATGAGCCGCCCGGTCCGCGGCGGCCGAGCCGCCAAAGGCGTTCCTGAGAGGGGCGGGAGTGTGGGGGGGTTACTCTCCTGGGGAAAGAGGGGCGGGGCTTGGCCGGCTCCGTACAGCACGATGGTCGCGCCCGTATGTCAGAACTTCCCCAGGCGTACGTGTCACGGGCCGCTCCCGCCGGCGTCGTGCGGAACGAGCGGAGCTCTTCCGCGCCGCCGCGCCACCTCCCCTCGGCCCCGGCTCCGCTGCCGAGCCGGCGCCTCTCCCCTCTCCGCCCCGCCTCTCCGTACGGCAAAATGGCAGCCCCCAGTGCGCGGAGGAAGCCGCGCTGCGCACCTACCCGTGACGAACGCCGCCGCCAGCCAACCGCCGCGGAGGCCGGCGGCGAGCGGCGCTCCCATTGGGCGGGCGCCGCGCTCGCGGCAGCAGCCGCGCAGGGCTGCGCCGGGGCGTATGTGTCGGTGGGGACGGCAGCGGCCGCAGCCCTCGGCGGGGCCGCCGCCATGGACGCAGGTGGGTGGCGGCGGCGGGGGCGGCCCCTTCCCGCGCCATGGCGGGGGGAGAGCGGCTGCTTTCCCCCTCAGGAGCCCGCGGCCCGGCCCAGCGGCTGTTTGAGGCCTGCGGCTTCCCGGGGCGGCCCAGGCCCGGGCGGCCCGGAGCGGCGCGGCCTCCCCCGGCGCTCTGAGGTGCGGCCCCTGCCCGGCTGGCGGCGGGAGAAGTCACCGCTCCCCGGCCCGGTGGCTGCCCCGGGGCACGGGCCTGGAAACGGCGTCCCCAGCCCTGCGGGGCCCGAAGGGGCCCGGCCGCCTCCCGTTTGGGGGAAGGCGGTGGCTCGGGGCGGCCCGGCGATGGCCCCGTTACCGCCGGTGTCCGCCGCTGCGGGCCGGAGGCGAGAGGGAGCCCTGACAGCAGGGAGGTGAATCCCTGCTGGCCTTCCCTGTCTCTTGCCGTCGTTCCTAAAAAGCGCGGAGCTCTCCCGCGTTGTTTGGCGGCGTGGCCTGGACGGGGCTGCCCGGGAAGCGAACCGGAGGGCGAAAGCAGCGGCAGGGCAGGTATCCCTGTGCTCCGCTCCCCAGGCGCTGCGGCCGCCTTCTGCTCCGTCGAGGGGGTAAGGCGACTCGGCCGCTCATCGTGGCCGCTCATCGCCTTTACTGGGAGTGCCGGCAAAGCCATTTGCCACGGAGATTTTGTTTTCACACGGGGGGAGAGAAAAAGAAGCGTGCTGGCACTTGGGTTGGGACTCCTTCCTTTTTGCGTAGTAACAGCTTTCACCCACCCTCTGCAGAGATAAGTGTTCCGTAATAACGAACACTTTCCTGTGCTGCGTGGGCTCCTCCGCTGCGTTGGGCGAGCCTGTGTATGCGGAGGGAATCCATAGCTCTCATCTCTCCGGACTGCTGTCTTGACTTGTTTTTGTCCTTGATGCAGGCGCTGCTGTTGTCAGTGTAGTCCGGTTGATAGCATCCCGACTTTCTGCCTGGTGCGTCCTTGCATGTCGTTGCATCCCGTCTCTCACGCCTGGGAACAAAACGCATTCCAGCAAGTGAAATTACACAACCTGAGCCGGGAGATATGTTTGCTTTCCCTTTGTGTAAGCGTTGCAAGGCTTATCAAGGGAAGGAAAACCTCGCTGTGATAGACGGTAGGGCTGGATCTCCTCTATGCAAAGAGGAGGTCGGTCTCTGGGCTTTGGAGCAGTGAGAGCTCAAGCCTCTTCGCATCCAGCCCTGCTCCCGAGACGATCAGGGACCTGACAGGCAGACTTTGAACTGGTTGCTCTGGGCCTCCAAGAAGGAGTTGACTGACTTTCCTCCCCGGCTGTCTCTTAACTCCTCGTTGTTACTTAGATAATCAGGATTTGTCTTGTTTGAAAGAGCTTAGGGTAAAGAAAAGACTTAATCTTTCTTCTGTAAAGGCCAGAAATAAGGGTTCAGGCTGTTCTTCGATTAACTGTTTTCTAGGCATTTTTCAGCAATGAGCTTTACTAAGATAATAAATTTACCTTCTCTTCCTGACTCTCTTTTGAAACATCCTACATCCAGTAGCGTTCCTCCTCTCCGCTGTCTTGGGTGATGTAACTTTATCAGCTGAGGGAGATCATCGTCCACCCATTTCTGATTCTTTTGTGGCGGTGTCAATTGGAGGCTGAAGGACTCGGGGAAAATGTCTCTAAGCTGCTGCAGGCGCTGCCTGAGGAGTGTTACTGTGTCGGAGGGAGAGGCCTCACTAGAGACTGGGGGGAAGCCCAAGAAGCAATTTGGGAAGGAAGGTATTGCAAAGCCTGGTTTTCCTTCAGTATGATGCTCCAAATCTCTGCTTCAGTATTTTGTATAAAAAGTTTTTCGACAAAACATCTAAGCTGTGCAGGCAAACTGTAGCCAAGATGATTGATGCTGGAGTGAACGTCAGCTGTTTTGCTGTGCAAACCACAGGGAAAATCACTTGCCATATTTCTATTTGAGTCATCGAAGTTTTGACTTCTTGTTATTTGTTTCCCAAAGTTGATAGTTTTTGTAAAGCAGGTAAAGTTAGTGGCTGTCAAGGACTTGATACTTGCCGTAAGCACATATCTTGCCTTCAGCACATTTGCAAACTGACATTACCAGTCAGGGTCTGCTCCCCGGTCCTTGGCTGCGCTTCTGTGTTTGTTTATGTGGGAGCTTATTACAAGTTGGGATAACGTTTTTAGCTCGGCTTTTTCATTGTACAGCTTACAAATATAAGAAGGGAGGCAAGATTTCACCCTCTACCCTAACTCTATGTATTGAGACAGTTTTCCTTGGTCTATGTCAAGATGATGCTCTATAGCTTTTCAATAACCTTGCACGTACTCATGTTTAGTAAACTGATGTTGGAAGTCGCCGATACTGCAGGCACGTGCTGGGTGTGTCAAGGGGTTGGTTCCTTGCGCTTCATACAAGGCAGGCTGTTGTGATGTGGCCTGTTATCTTATAACTGAGTAGATCTAACCACGTGCACAAAGGTGGAAGAGAACTCAAGCGTTCAGGCTTACTGCTGGTATTTAATTTTTAGTTTGAATGCCTTTACCTAGGTTGTTTAATATAGGTGTTTTCTGTAGTGGCGCATACAAAGCTTTGCCTGTTCTGTCGAGGCTTTCTGGGGAGGGTGTTCTGGGACGCTGCAGCAGACCCCATGGAAGGTGTGCCCATGGGGCAGAGATCCAGCCAACCTCACATCATTCACAGCACGCCCGAGGCTCCTGGAAAGCGAGGCCGCCTTTCTGAGGGTGTGCTTTGCAGGGCTGAAACTCTTGGCTTTTTAACTATAAATCCACTGTGCACAGAAAGAAGTTGAACTATCGTATTTGATGTGCGCTCGGATTTTCTGCAGAGGCTGCTCTGCTGTCCTGGATGCTCAGAAGTCGGTATTTAAAATAGATTGAGGGCTTCTTGAAGGTGAGGTTTTGGCGTGCTGACTGAGAAATTTGCTGATCTCGCCTGACTTTTGCAGCTCTGAAAGGAGCATCTTCAAATAGGATTTCTGCTTGGTGAATTTCCAGTTTTATTTATTTTCAGACCCTTTGCCTCTAACTCTAAGCAGGAGAGAAAGGCTCCTGTACAAGCTGGGACGCTCTTTGTATCCCTGTCTGAATTGTTTGGGTCCCACTTGCTCGTATTTAGCTCATCATAGGTGTTTGTAAAGGAAACACTTAGTGGCTTCAAGCCTTGTGGGGAGTTTATTGCTCCGAGTTAGTGTCAACAATTTTATAAGGGGAGCAATCACTTGAATTTTCCTCCCTGTGAAGGTGAAACCTTAACTCCTGCATTTAGTGGTTGTGCCTTTCAGGTGGTGGCAAGTATTTTCTTCCAGAAAACCAACATACGCACTAATGTCTGACCGCCTCTTTCGGATGCACGGCTGGACCCACAGGACCTTTGCACAGAGCCCAGATGTCAGGCGTTCAGCTGAAGGACTGCAAGTCTGGGACTCTCCTCCCCAACGTGCAGTGTCATGGCACTTGCAGTTTGCATGTGCTGCATTCCCCTGGTCCAGCGGGCAGCCTGGGAATCCCTCCCGCTTGCTGACCCCTTCCTCTCCTAGCTTTGATGGAAGGGGAAAGACTCCAGCAGCCCCTTTCCAGCAGGTCCTTGCTGTGAAGCTGCCAGTTGCAAATCCTGGGCTTGCTAAGGACCTGGTGCCCTGTGAAACATGGAGCCGCGGAGGGTGCGACATTTGAGAAGGCAAGGAAGCGTTGCTAGGAAGGGGAAAGAGGGATGGTAGGTAGCCTGATAGTTTCTGTGTAGCATCCTTGTTTCAGTCATTTTATTTAAGTTATTTGGGACTCTTTTGACAGAGAGCTGGATTCGTGACAAGCTTGAGAACTGACAAAATAAACCACAAAATATTCCTTGGAGCTTTAAAACCTATCTGAGAATATCAGTTTTTATGTTAAGATCGTATCTGGTAACGCACTGAATTTTAAAAAATCCTAACGACTAGCCTCCCTTTGAGCTGTCAGAATAAACTTGTAATGTCTCATCCCAAAGGGAAACTTCTGAAAATTAAGGGAGAAAGTAGAAGGCGATGCACGCTTGAAAACAGCTGCAGAAGTCACGTTGCTTTCTTCCCTGGAAAGAAATCTCCAACGTTGAACAAGAAAGGGGTGAAAGCAAGCCAAGCTATTAAGTAAAGATAGGCACAGAAGGCATGAACTGCTGGGGATTCATAAAGTTTGGCTAGTATATGGTAAAGAAATTCTTAATTTCCCCGCTAAAGTTTGTTCGAGGAAAAAGGCTGCATTAGTTCCCTGGCACTTTTCTGTGCAAGCAGAATTGCTTAGCTTAGAAGTCATATCATGGGACGGGAAGGGGGGATAGCATGTGGCCCATGCTATCCTAAAAGTGTCTGAAACAGTTTATAGACTAATCCACACAAGGAACATGCTTTAAATCTTTTGGGCTAGGGTTAGGTCCAGAGTCTAATTCAAAATTTGATTTAGGAGCCTATTTTCATCTCTATTGCCGGGTTCCTGCTTAAGCAGTAGTTGGTCTTGGTGGTGGTGTCTTGCTGCTGCTACTTACTTGTCATTTTCTTTGACGTTTGGAATTGGAATTTCAGGTCAGAGAGCCCAGGGGCAGAAGGCTGAGGAGGTACCTGCAGGAGGCCAAAATGTCTTGCGTAGCTTGTTTGCCTGAGCACAACGTGGGATATCCTAGATGTCTGGAAGGAGAGGGAGCAGAACCTTGTGGTGACTTTCTGGAGCTATCGTTGCTGCAAATCAGCCAAATTGTTATTTACTGGTGCTCCAGATGATGCTTTGGAAAGCTAAGCAGGGAATGATTGGGAGGAAAGCTCATCTACGAACATCTTCTACTTGTGAGAAGGGTGAGGTCTGCTACGTAGGCAGCGCCAGAGAAAAGCAGCAGGTGAATCTCCTGGGAAGCAAAAAATGAGGTGTGCACCATGGAGGGTGGTGGCTTTCACAGAAAACGGGGCTGAGAGGAGCTTGTGGTCGTTTAGTCCGTTGCCCTGTTTTAAACTCATGTCACGTTACCGCAGATTTTGTTGCATTTGCTGTGAGAGATATTTTCAGTAATCACTTCAACAGTTACAGAACAGTCTGTCTTAGTTCCGCTTTAAATTTTATAGGTGATTTGTTAAAGAATTGACACCTACAAAATTAGATGGTTCATTTCCAGGGTTCCAAGACCATTTTAAAGTGCCTTATTTCCAAATACAGATCTAGTGGAGCTCAGTTCATCCAACTCTCCTTTTTTTTCCTCCCCATTGCCTGTGTCTATTGCGTGAAAGCTTAAGTCCCCTGACCCAAGGGCAGCCTGTGCTGCTGAGTTGTTCTGTAGTGGTCGTGTAAGAGGAGGTGGATATCCAGGCACTGATGGATACCATGCTGTAACGGGAGCCAGTAAAATAGACATAAGGTTTGCCTGTCGTCTGTGAACGCGTACATCTCTGCACAGCTTTGCATTCCTCAGATTTTACTGTGACATCTGTAAAGGCAGTGCTGCTCCGTGAGCAGCAGGCTGTTTTCAGTGCAGGCAATGACTTCTGCTGGATTCATTGCCTCTTGAAGAGGGACTGACCTGCGGAGCAAGGTTTAGTTCCCATCTTAATGCGATCTGTGCTTTTTGTGTTCCACCACCAAAAATTGCATTTTCTGGCAGAAGGATTTTAATCGCTTTGCTCACTTGAAAAGAGGACCTTGGCATCGTTGCTGATAACTGTTCTAGCCTGCACGATGGTGCCTGTTCCAGGAAGAAGAGTGCAGCTGTTGAATGAAGTCCTAGATGTTTTCTTGACCATCTTCTGCACCAGGCAGAACCTGGAGCTGATCTAACTTGGAAATCCCCGTGCTTTTCTGCTTGTGGAGCAGCCGGGAGTGAGCCAGGGCTGCATCAGCTCTCTGTGCCTTCCAGAGTCGGTTGCAGGGGGAGCGGTACCGTTCCTTGCCAGCTAGAGCCAGGTGCTCTGTGTGTGTAAGTTGCTAGTCCACAGCAGCTCTGATTCTGTAGTTTAGTATGATTTTTAAAACACAAGGAAAAGATATGAAAGGTATGTAATTTCTTCTTTCTCTTTCTAGCTACTCTTACCTATGACACTCTCAGGTTCGAATATGAAGACTTCCCTGAGACCAAAGAACCCGTTTGGATCCTCGGCCGGAAATACAGTGTTTTTACAGGTATTTTGCATGCACGGTGCCACATGCTCTAACGCCCCAGAGGACTTTGTTAGTGTTGCACTTTGCTTTCTGAGCAGCAAGGTGACTGCAAACCTTATAAGCACACTGCAGAATGTCTCTGTTTGCTGGCAGAGAATGCAGGTTGTAAGTGCTGTGCTTCTCTCTGTCTGTCCATCTCTGTGGGCTCTGGAATATTTTTGTGCAGAAAGTTACTGCTGTTCAGCAGTTATTGGGACTTGTGTCATGAGGCCAGGATGGTTGAGGGAAGGGGATAGCTCGGGGAAAAGACAAGAAAATGGTTTACTGCTTCATAATTTGCCTATGGCCGTGGCATCTTTGGGTTGATTGCAGCTATGTTGGGGGAAAAAGAAAGTTTCTTCTGCAGAGCGGCACTGTCCTGTTCCTCAGCCTCTCTGGGCACACAGACTGAGTGAGGAGCAGGATGCTGTCGTCATTAGGGAAGGTGGGTGAGGGATGGATTTAGCCATTAGCATTAGCATTTAGCACCATTGTTTGGTGCTACCCTCATGTGTGTGCCTTTCGATGCTGAAAAATTTTCAGAGAAAGAAGAGATCCTGTTGGATGTGACCTCTCGGCTTTGGTTCACCTACAGAAAGAACTTCCCTGCTATCGGTACGTACTGTGGATGAGTCTAAGTATATGCTGGAAATGATGATAATCCAGTTATCTCTACCTAATAAAACAGTCCCCACAAGCATAACATTAATTCACTTCTGATTATAGGAATCTGAAATGCACTTCGTTTAATTGATAGGATAGACTTTTTGTTTATCTGATAATGAGAATTCCTCATCCCCTTGGGTATGAGGGATAACAGTGGTTTTAAAAAGGACACAAGAATGAGTTTGGGAAGCCTACCTAGAAATATCCTTTCTTTGAGCAACATGGGAAGATTTTTGTACTTCACGTTCATTAAGTCCTATGTAAGTCTAACGTGAAATATTATTTAATGATGGTCTTGGGCTTGAAGTGAATTAAAGACTTGAAAGCTAGAGATATGGTACAGAAATTACTGCTCTGGACTATGTGGGGGGGTTTGGTTTGTTTGTGTGGGGTTATTTTTAAATACCTGAAGTGGCTGCTACACACAGGAACTGTAGTAACATGGTGAACTCAAAGGAGGATGTCTTGGTTCCTTAAGATATTCTGCATGGTCACTTCTGTGGTGTGGTTTGGTGTACTGGGTGGAAGGGGTATCAGAAGAGATCTGAGAGCAGGTAAATGGGATCCGAGCCCCATCTGTGTCCCCACTGTCAGCGTCATCCCCAGCAGCTGATGGGGAAAATGGCTCAGATTTGGAAAAGAGACATCTTGGTAGCTGATCCTTCTGGCTTGTTCTGTTCTTTCCATACTGAGAAACCCTTTGCCTAACAAGGTATGAGACATCTTTGATGCAGTTTAATCCCTTTAAATTCATGTTTGTGAGCCATAGTTAAACATGCGTTTGAAATTGAAGGGTTAGCATGTGTTTAACTATGGCTCACAAACATGATTGGGGTTTCTATATGAGTTATTAAAGGGTGGGGGACGGGAAGAAATCCCATTTTCTGAGTCATTTCCCATTTACAGTACAGATACAGTTTGCGTGTCGTAGGGTAAACATTCTCCTTTTTCAGTTTTTCTTCTCCCAGTCATCCCTTTTATTGTTGGCCACTTCTCTCAGTGTTTGCCCACTTAAATATTGTAAGCTCTTCAGAGGGTAAGGGGAACGTCTTATGCTAATTTTGTAAAGCATTATCAATTTTGGATGTTGTATATGTTATAAATTGCTGGCAAAATTATAGAAGATGGCTGCTGACCATCTAGAAGTTGTATAAATAGTTCTCTTGGGTGATTTTTCTCCCTGTGCTTTTCTTGCAAAGTAGTTGCATGGGACAGAAAGAAAAAAGCAGCGTTACAAAGAAACTGCTTCTACCAGCTGTGCCGAGGCGCAGCTGACTGCGTGCTTGTAAGACAGCTCACTTGCTGTGGTCACACTAAATATTTTATCTACGAAGCTTGTAATAGTAGCCAGAGCTTCGCTGGAGGACAAGCAGTTTCCTTTTGAAGTTCTGTCAGGGAAATGCTTCCAGCCTTGAGGCCTTTGTCTGAGACTTTCCAGCGTGAGCTAATATCCAGCTTATTCTCCAATATTATGTAGGATGTGTTTTTTTCGTTGCTGGGGTGGGTTTTTTTGGCTGGTGGGAATTTTTTTTGGCCTAACTGTGTTGTTCACTTTGGAATCTCATCCAGTCAGAGCTGCTTATGATGTGGGAAGTCCCTGGGACTGATTTGTTTTGCATGATGAGTCGCCTTCTCAAGATGAGGATTACAAGAAGTTGCCTGTAACAAGCACCTCTGTGTAGCAGTGTGTCTCTGAATTGGGCTGGGAGTCGGCAGCTGGGCTCAAGGGCTGTTGTGCTCCTGAGAAATTCAGCTCTCTTTCTAGTTGAGTTGTTTGGATTTCCCTTTGAAGTTTTTTCCCCTTTCAGTTAGTGTTAGAGAGTTTTGTTTGTTTGTTTTTAAGGGATGCCATTAAGTTACTCACTGATAACTACATTTTTGTTTCGCAGCCTTGGGTGTGTGAGCTAAGGTAGTCCTTATTCCCTGCCTGATTTCTGGGTGAACCTGCTACCCGTGCAGACTTACAGTGCTTTCATTTATTCTCCCTCTTGGCACTGTTTTACTATTCATTACATATTTGTTTTCTGTCCTCATTTACAGGAGGAACCGGTCCCACATCCGACACTGGCTGGGGCTGTATGTTGCGATGTGGCCAGATGATCTTTGCTCAGGCCTTGGTCTGCCGGCATTTGGGAAGAGGTAAACCAGTGCGCAGCCTATACTGGCTTCCAGGGCCGTGGGCTCCCACGAGTGCAGTGCTTGTAAGGACAGGAGATAACAAGGGCACAGCTGGGAACTGCTGAGGGCTCTATAACTTTTTCTTCAGTCTTCTCAAGTTCAGGGCTGTTGAGAAAACAGTCTACTGGAAACCCTCCAGCAGGTTTTTTCCTGCTGTCTACAACTCTCCATAGATAGATATAGTTGTCCAAGCCTTAAAACAAAGCAGGGCCCTGTAACGTGGTAGTTAAATCCACTGAAGCCAAGCACGTACTAGAGTTTTCTTGAAGGGTTTTTTTATATAGCTGAAGTTTATAACAACTAAGTAGATTGATTCTTGTTTATAGTTCAGTTTTGTCACAAAGCCCTCAGTTACTGAGTGTAGTCTCCTCTCCCTGAATACTTCTGTTCTTGTGCTTGACCCACGCTTGGTCTGTAAGCAGCTATACCAGAGCAGTTTTTTGACAGTTGTTGATGGCCTTTGAATTTGTGGGGGACGATTTTTGCAGTGAGGTCACCTGTTTTTTCCCAGAACATGTAGCCGATGCCTGTCAATGAGAAATTGTAATCCTGTTTCCCATCTGTGGGATAGAGGTACAATTTGTGTTTTCTCATTTTTTGTTTGTTTGGGTTTTTTATTTGCTTTTCTGTGGGTGATACTCCTTTATCCCAGCTGTGAGAATGCTTATTTTTCTTTTAAAATTAATCCTTTAATGTTGGGAATGCCTCAGATGCCTAGTAATAAGATAGTGACATGAATATTGGGTCAGTTGATAGATGCACAGGAAAGAGAATTGTAGCTTGCAGCCTGTAGTTGCCAATAAATACCATGTTTTGTTTCATGTATTGCCTTGTCTGTCTTAGACTGGAGGTGGATAAAAGGGAAGAGGCAGATGGATAATTACTTCAATGTTCTTAATGCCTTCATTGACAAAAAAGACAGCTACTACTCCATTCACCAGATAGGTAAGAGTCTGGGTGTTGAAGAGCGTGGAGATATTCAGTCTGGGTTTCTCATGAGTGTAGAACATCACTAGTTTGTTTTACTAGCTTAGCCAAAAAAAACCACAAAAAAAGGATGAGTGGGTCAGGTAGTACATGATACTATGCTGCTTGTTTTCTGATGTAAAACTGATGTAAAACTACCACGCTTTATGGATTATGATGGATTTTTCTTTTTGACTCCATTAAGGCCGTCAGGTTTGCCTGATGCTTTAGGTTACATTCAGCATCGCCTTCCATATCCTAGCTAGCTAAGGTGAGAGGAACGCGTGTGGTTGCGGTTGTCACTAGGATCTTGTAATATGAGAAGGTTGCTGAGCGAAGAAATTCTCAGAAGTAGCAAATGGACTAAGGAAGGATGTAAACTTTGATATAAACTTCCCTGGCAAATAAAAGAGAAGCAGCCTGTTCCAGTTTTTCCTATAGGGTGTTAAGGCACCTATAGCTTCAGCGAACAGAACTTCTGATTACAGGGATGGTCTGGTAATCAAACACTCTAAGTAAAATTTCTTCTGAGGTAACATTGCCTTTTGAACTTCTGTGTTATTGCATTTTGGGGAAAGGATTTGCTTTACAGTCTTTCAGGATACGCTTCTCTCCCCCGTCTATACTAAGATACCCCATGAAAGGGTAGATTTTGCTGACTCAAAATGTTTCCAAATGAGATTTTTTCCCTATTAGATACAAAATCTGATTAGGAAGGGATACGGTGCAGGTAAAAGTACTTGCTAATTTATTTTTTTTCTTGTCATGCAGCCCAGATGGGAGTTGGAGAGGGAAAATCCATAGGTCAATGGTATGGACCAAACACAGTTGCACAAGTGCTCAAGTAAGTGCTGCGTTTTTCCTTTATATCTTTCGAACCAAGCAGTGGGGTCCTTTGGTTTGTAGCACCTCCTAGCTTACAGGTTTCTGCTCGTTGACTGAAGTGCAACTATATGTTTTAACGCTGTTAGCAGGCAGCCTGCTTGGGCAGGAACTGAAAGGAGCCCTTCTGTCATTCAGATGCTGGCAGGATGTAAGGGAAAACAGATTTCAAGTTGAGGACAACCCCCAAAATTCTCTCTCCATGTTCCACAGTAATGTGCTTGCCACGGGAACTGAGTGCAATACTCCGCAGCAGACCAGAAGCAAGTGTCAGAGTAGATGATCGTTGCCATCGTTTGGATCTCCGCTAGCATCTGAGTTGCCTCTGCTGACCTGACAACAGTGTCATTGTTATCAAAAAGCTGCCAGCAAGCCATCAAGTCACTAATGCATTGGCAGAGGAAAGCATTAATATTTGCCACCTGGGTTCCATGGTGACAGGCAGCAGGTCAGAGCGGAGCTGGAGCACGGACTGCCTTTAATAACTGGGACATACTGTATTTTGAGAAACATTCTCCATCCTGTCACCATTCTTCCCTCACTTTGATTAGATGAGCAGGTAGCTCCCTGGAATAGCTAGGATTGCCTAAAAGCAGCTTTCCCAGGTCAGACCGTATGCCGAGGTAGCCCAGGATCTGGTATAGATGATCAGGAGATATGTACAGAAAGTAAAAGTGATTTTTTTCATTTATTATTATTTATTTTTTACGCTGTCTTGCTTTCTGCTAACCAGCAGTTATGGGATTTGAGTTGGAGATTGTATCAGGGCTCTTGTACTTAGTAGCTGCTGAGGGACAAATTCCCAGGTGTGGTCCCATTTGCAATCTTGTTTATTCTTCCAGCCATAATAACTAGTGGCAATGAAGTCTACAACCCTGATACATGTATAAAAGCATACTTTACAGATAATTGATGAAAGCCAATCTCTCCTAATCCAGTTTCTCCTCTCTGATACATTACCGTCTTTGTCTTGTAGTTGTAAGTAATCCTTGCTTACTTTTTTTTTTTTTTAATTTTCCTATAGAAAACTTGCAACTTTTGATACATGGAGTTCACTGGCAGTACATATAGCCATGGACAACACAGTAGTGATGGAAGAAATCCGTAAGTATCACATGGAGGTAGAATGTGGTATATGCTCTGGCAGCAAGAAGCCAGAAAAAAGCTGGAAAGCATAAAGTAGTACAACACAACAAGCATTAAGTAAATGTTTTGTCTTAAAGCTGCGGCCAAGCATGCTAAAACCAGGTGAAATTCCTGTTCTTGGGCAAGGAAGCCCCTTGTTTGACTTTTGCTTCATCTGATAAGCCTCTGACTTGGCACTGTGACCTCTGGATCTGGAGAGAAGGTCTGTTGCCCTTCAGACGATAGGTGGGAGCTGCTTGGAAGGTAGTGTCAAACTTGTTTATGGCCACAGGTAGCAAGCAGTAAATGGCTGCTTCCTCTCTCATATAATGGGGTAGGAATGTCTCTGCTATTAGGCAGAGTAAGAAAACTAGAACATCGCTGAAGAGGAAAATGAACAAAATTGGCAGGGGAGGGGGAGAAGAAGGGAATCCATCTCTGGAGCGAATCCCTCATCATCTTTTAAGGAGTGCTCTTCTAAGGAGTGCTCACTGGTTGTTTCTTTTTTTCTTTCTTTCTTTTTTTTTTGGTGCATCCTGACAATAGGATGGCTCTGGAGGCTGAGCAGCTGTGCAACGTGTTCATCCCTAGCATGCTTGCTCAGGCTGCAGTGCCGCAGTAACCAAAGCTGAATGCCTGCATTGCTGCAGTCCTGCATTGTCCTGGCCACACAAGCCTTCCCCTCGCTTGCTTTAGACTAACTCCTGAGGCAGTGCGCTTACACAGCACAAAACCATGCGATGTTTTCTGCCAGGTTAGTGTTCTGAAACGGCACATAGAACAGTCCAGCGAGCGCTGGAGCTGATGCAAGGTTACAGGTGAGATCATGGCGGGCATCGTTTAGGCTGGCTTCGGCTGCCACGGAGCCAAAATCAATTAACAGGCAATTTGTCCCTAGAGTGCAGGACAGTCACTTTACAAAGTCACATCTCTTATCAGGTAGTCTCAATTGGGAGGCCAATATCTGATTGAGAAGTGCCTGCCTAACCTTAGGTACACGTAGTCCTGTGAAGTTATGTGCTGATGCCTTTGGCTTAAACAAGGGCCGGTGTGAAGACAGAAATTGGGTTTATCTTTCATCTTTAGCCTGGAAACATTACTTCTAGAACTGAAGCATGCTGGCTGCGAGGCTTGGGTATGCTGCAGGCTCTTGTCTGTGTGGCACTGACTGTTCAGCACTGACACCGCTTCAAGTATCGTGTCCGTACAGCTTGTAATGCGCAGGGGATGTTTGTTTATTTTCCATTGTGAGTCACAATGTACCCGTTCAGGGCCTGAAAGTCACTGTACGAGTGGGTCTGATGTGCTACGTGTCTGTAGGTATGCGTTATATTATCTTGTGCCCCAAAATTTCTGTCGATAGTGAAGCATTCAGGAGTTAATGCTGTTTCATACATCTGTTAAATTCGGTCCCTAATACTGTTCAGCCTAAGGTTCATAGGAAATGCCTTTTGCTACAGCAGCGAAGAAACATCCATCTTTATCCCTTCTGAGTCCGTCTGTTGTATCAGCAAGGGGCTCTTAGTTGGGCATTGGAGGATCCTGTGCATCAGAAGGGTGGTGAGAAACCAAGGCAGTATAGCCAGCACCTGACAGCAGCAGCCGCAGCAGGAGAGATGTTGTGCCAAATCTGTTGGAATATGTTTGCAGTAAGTGGTTTGGATCCAGCTGGGAAGCTTTAGGCAGTTCCGCTGTGCTGTGGCACCATGGCGCTGCAAAGCCTGCCAAAGAAGCAAGGTGAATTTAGTCTGTGCCGAGCTCCCTGCTGCTTAAACTTGGGTTAAATATGTTCATATCGCAGCGCAGGATTGCTAGTTGCTTTGCCTGGTGAGGAAACCTGCAGTGACACGCCATTCCGCAACAGCCCTGGCTTGGCAGCTGATTTCAGATCATAAGATCAGGCAGTCTACTGTGACAAAAAAACACATGATCTGTACTGTTTTAACAGGATAAATCACTACGAATAATGACTTTCAATTTTCTCAGGACCTCCAGTAACTACAATATGTCTGTGCATGAGAGATGCACACAGACACCTTCTGTCTCCTTGAGGGACAGTATAGGGAGCAACTGCAAACTCTGAGGCTTTAGATCAAAGTCCTATTTCTTCTAATCTTGGGTGTAACATTCTCCTTGTTCAGCTGGGTTCGAAGCTCTCAGTAGTGAGCAAACACCCTGCTGAAATGGCTGGTGATGAAGGTGTTTGTTTACATTGTGTCCTACCTGCTGAGAGTGTCCTGGCATTCAGCTTAGCCCAGGAATAAATTAAATGAGCCTCTGGCATTTTCTCCAACTGCCTTGGCTTTGTGATTAAAGTGCTGTGGGTTTCTTTGGGGTTTGAGTTTTTTCTTCACACACCCAGTAAATAATGAAATTGGCCAGTGAGACAGGTAGGCTTGGAGATGTTTCTGTACCAGAATTTGCATAATCTGGTTGCATTACAGCCTGGCTGCGTGTTTGTCAAGCCTGTAGAATGAGGATGCATAGCGCTTATGTCATGCGTATGCCCCGAGGAGTTTTACTGCCCCATATCTTCAAGGCAAAGCTCATGCTGAAATTGCAGAGGTTAATGATCATCCTGCTTTAGGTCTCTGAGGTAGCTTCTGAATGATCCCTGACAAAATCTGTGAAGGCTTTAGTGAACTTTAGGAAAATTACAACTACTCTAGACAGACACCATGTTTGTATCTTGTTACCGCGCTAATTACAGATGAATATTTCCTGTGTTAAGCTGTAATGTTTCCTCATTCAGTTCAACTGTCTTCATATCCTCCATGAGCTCCTCTTGAGTCGAACACTTGAGATTTTTCTCTTTCTGCCTCCACTCTCTGAATTCAGGACTCTTGCCTGACCTCCTAATCAACTCGTTCAACCTTGTTGGCACAGGTTGTTGTTTAGCTGCTCACCTCCTGGAAAAATTTGCATTTTAACAGCCCACCAGATGGTGGCTGTGAGTACAGCATGCTTTGGCATAATCTTGATGTACACTTAGATGAAACGCTGAGCCCTACCAGAAGCCCTGCAGGGAGTACGTACATCACATGGTCCCGGCACCGCACCTCTTCAAGCTTTTCTTTTTAAGTGCTGTAGGCTTTTAGTAAATGGCAATTGTTGATCAGAGCTCGAATAGAATTACTCAAGGTCTAGAAGCGGAGGTTATTTCTGATGCTTTCTGCTCATGTTCCCTTTTGTAGGGCGGTTGTGCCAGTCCAACTTCCCGTGTGCTGGAGCTGCAGCATGCCCTGCTGTGGAGTCAGACGTACTCTATAACGGGTACCCAGAGGAAGCGGGGGTTAGAGATAGGCTCTCACTGTGGAAACCATTGGTGCTGCTGATACCTCTCCGCCTTGGGCTCACAGAGATCAATGAAGCCTATATTGAAACACTAAAGGTAGGGGATCTGGAGCTGAATTCTTGGTGTTCTGATACCTAAGGACCCTGTTGTGAATTAAGTCATTTTTGGAATTTGGTTTTGGGGCAAAAATACTCAGAAATAATTGTCCTACTTTCAAAAGAAAAATGTGTTTAGAGACAATCCTTGTCAGAGGTCAGGATATGGGTTCTTGCAGGCTTTAGTCAGGAAAATCTGTGTGGCTTTTGGGGGGGTTGTGGTTTTTAGTGTTTGGGGTTTTTTTTGAGGATCTTACTTCACAACTTAATCCAGTCCCTTTTTGTGTTTAGATGGTACCAACCAGCTGAAGCATTTGTTCGGCACAACTGTACTGTGCTCGGTGGCAACCTGAGCATTAATGAATGTAGTGTTGAAAACTCCCTGTGGCTCTGATGCTGGAGCTTGTACTGCAGACTGAGGCTAGAATTTGGCTGACGGTTGCAGTGTGGAGTATCAGGAGGCTGTAGAATTTAGGGTGTGCAGAGTACATGCACAAGACAGGGTGCACATTGTCTTGCTGTATAATGCTAGCAAGCTCTGAGCTGCATGGGTAAGGGCTCCAAATTCATGCAAAGTTACTTGCCCTTAACTCAGTAGATGTTACCTGGATACTGCAGGATAAGGAACTTAAACCGTTTCCTGAATGATCCTTCCTCCTGAGAGCACTGTTGCAACCTGATGACAGCTCCAGGGAATTTTGCCACTGACTGCAGCGGAGCCAGGACTCACCTGGACTGTGCCCTGGAGTAGTGCTGCTTCTTCCATTTGGTCCACCTGTGTGTTCCTGTCAGCAGTTAAAGGTGGTTTTGAGCTGCTTCTGTGTTCCTTGAAGGCCCTCTGTTGCAGCCTTCAGCCTTCCTGGCGGAGCTTTTCTCCAGAAATGGCTTTTTCTGCTGATTTTCAGTGTCCCCGGCTTCTTTCCCACTGCATTTTTGGATGTTTGCCTTTGTTGCCACCTGCTGTCTCACTGTCTGTCAGCTGTGTGTTTTCTGTATTGCTTTTCCAGCACTGCTTCATGATGCCCCAGTCCCTGGGAGTGATCGGAGGGAAACCAAACAGTGCTCACTACTTCATTGGCTATGTAGGTGAGTGCCCAGAGTACTGCAGAAACTTTCCAAGCATCTCCCCCCAGCTAAAAAATGCTTGTGGAGTGCTACAGCTCTCCTGCTTGGTCTGTGGTGCATGCTGCAGGGGTCGTCTTTCCTGCTGGAAGCGTGGAAGGCTGCTGTGGACTGAACCTCTTCGCGAGGGCCTCAGCTTTGAACAGTGGCCATAGTACAGGCCATAAACTTCCACTGCGTAATGCTAAATCCTGTTTGTAAAGAGGTGTGCGTAAAGACTTCTTTCTGCGTTCAGAGCTGACCTCCCTTTAGGGGCTTGGCTGGTCTTAACTGTCCTTCAGCTGTCCCCTTCCTGAAGCCCTACAAACTGTTGTCCTTTTACTCTCCTCCTTCCCTCTGATTTTCTCTCTATGCCTGAGACCTCAATCTGGTTGTGCTTTGGATTTCTGGGGCTGACTTGAGCTTACACAGGACCCTGGAAGGCATGTGCAGGAACAGTATCCAAATAGTGCCGGTGCCTTGAGCCCCGAGTGTCGCTGTGGAGCAGGCACCGTGGTTCTGCTGGCAGCTGGCTATTTGCCTGGATGAGAAGGATTTGGGAAAGCGGCTGAAAGCCAGTTGCGCCTATAGAACGTGGGTTCCTATGCGGGGTTTCGAGAGCTGGCTCTGTTATCACTCTTCCTCCTCTTTGTATCTCACCGTTTGCTTCTCAGAAGACCAGCTTCTGGCATGGTTCTTCCTCTTCATGTCTCCTTGCCTATCTGTCCAGGTGAGGAGCTCATTTACCTGGATCCCCACACTACGCAGCCTGCAGTGGAGCCCAATGACAGCGGCTGTCTCCCCGATGAAAGCTTTCACTGCCAGCACCCTCCCTGCAGAATGAGCATTGCCGAGCTCGACCCCTCCATTGCGGTGGTGCGTTCCTGCTGCTTGTTTCCGATCTCCCGAAGGAGCAGTGTTGTGGTCCCTCTGTTCCACAGCTCTCCCTTTCCCCAGGGAGCTGGGGAAGGCAGCGGTGGTGGGTTGGGTACTCCACAGGCATGCTGTGCTCTGGGCAAGTGGGTTTCAGTAGCGTTGGTGAAGAAGCTCCTCGTGCAGGAAGTGGTTTGGTACAGGGAAGTCCCCCTTGCATGGCAATTAAATGCCATTCTTCATGGGGCAGTGTTCTTCTCTCAGGTTTAGTTTAGACTTTGATTCCTGCCTTTTGATGGGCAGATCTGAATCCATTCCTGAGTCCATATTATGATTCAGGGTGGCTTGTTTTCTGTTGAACCTGAGATGCCTGCCCTTTGTTTCCATGTGGGTTGTTTCTGCCCAGTTTTCCTTCTGCGGTAGAGCAGACCGTTACATCGATGCTTGCAGCACCTGGATAGTCTGGTCACATCAAGCGTGTGGGGAGTGTTCAGTTTAACGGGGCAGTGTAAGCCACAGTTTAAAAGCAAGGCAGTTAGGTGGTGTAACTGCTCGCAGTCCTGGTCACGTTGCTTGGCGTTAACATAAGGCCTTAAGACTGAAATGATCAATCTACAATATATAAAGATAATATATAAGATAAAGTCTTTTTTTTCAGGGCTTTTTCTGCAATACAGAGGAGGACTTTAACGATTGGTGCCAGCAAATCAAAAAGGTTTGTGTTTATATCACAGCAAATCAAAAAGGTTTGTGTGGGAAAGGAATGTAGGGTATTGTCTTGTTTCCAAACCGCTGCACAGAGAGCATGTCCTCTGCAGCGTGATCCCATTTTAAAGCATATGAAAATAGTTTATTAAACTACCAAAAAGAGCATAGCTCTGAAATTCTGCTGATGATGCGAGTCAAAGATTTGAGAAACGTTTTTTCAGCTGCAATGAAGTCCCAACAGATTGTTATTACTCCTTAAAGACCCAGAGCACCGTGAGTACGGAGTTGTTGGTTCTCATGGCTCTATTCTTGCTCCACAGCTGTCCCTGGTAAGAGGAGCGCTGCCAATGTTTGAACTGGTCGAACGCCAGCCGTCGCATTTCTCCAACCCCGACGTCCTGAATCTCACACCAGGTAAGGCCACGCAGGGAGGTAGCGCTAAGGGTGAGCTGGTCCCTTTGGTTTTCTGGAAATTGTGTGGAATTGCACGATGACTCCTAGTACGTTCCTGTTCCATCTGGAGTTTGATCTGGAGCTCTTAGGTCAATTGATGTAGTTCTTTGGCTTTCAGCTAGTGGTTCACAGATCCCACAGTGTCTCAGGATGATTTTTAGAATGAGTCTGTGAATGGTGATGGTTACTAAGTGGAAGAAAAAACAAGTTCATAGGCTATCACAGCAGTGTGAATCTGTGATTTGATTCCTTGCAGGAATCAAAAGGGTCCATTGAAAAGGCTGAAATCTGAGTTTCTAGGTAATGAAAATGGTCAAAGAACAGGGCTGGTCAAACTTAGCTCCAGTGTAAGGCACTCCTTCCCTGTGCACGTGCCACTACCAATGAAAAAGGAACAAGTGCTGGGCAGTATCTTGGCTGTCAGGCTCTGTTTATCATGTTAATAAAATTGCAGGAGATAGAGTCATTGACAGCTTCTGCCAAGAGGAGTGAGTATGCGTGGACAAACTTACCCTGTCACCAGGCATTGGACTGTGTCCTGTCACTTGCATCCTCCACCCTGTGCTTCCTTGCTATCTCTCTCTCTCCTTAGCATGAATTTTCAAAGCCTGCCTTATCTCACTGTCCTTTTCTGTAAGAATGCTCGATTCCCTTAAACTGTCAATTGCTCCTTGCTTGTATTAAATTGTCCCTAATTGCTGCCTTTCTTACTCTTAAAAATGTTTTTGTAATGGGCTACTTGTCCTTTTACTTCTCACTCTTCTCTAGCTTGTAGAGCCTCTCCCATCTGCTATGGCCATTCTGTTTCTCTTACCGTCCTACCCCGAAGGATTAACCATACTCTCACGAATGTCCAGCCCCCAGCCAGCTGGGTTCTCCGCTCTGTTACTGAAGTGAACAGGGGGGCCGCTCCTCTGAGGAGCACCTCTGGAAGTTGTGCTGCCAGCACTCACGGGCACTGCAGTTTGGTCAAGAACAGCGACATTAGGCATTAGCACACACTACTGGGGGATTAAAGCTTCTCACAAAATGTTCGGGGGGTGTAGGGGGGATCTGCAGCCTTGCACTTCTCCTCTGTCCCCAACCATCAGTTATTGCAGTTTAGCTTTTGGCTGGCTCTTCTGCCAAGTCCGGCGTGTGCTTTCTTGAAGCCCGAGTTAATGTAGGTTTCTCCTTTACTTCCCCAGTTTGCCCGTACGTTCTCACCTGAATTTTCCCAATGGTAAAGTTGCTTCCCCTCTAGGTGTGTGCTCCCTCCTCACCATGGAGTTGGAAGGATGGACAGGAGGGATCAAGTACATCACCCTTCCTCACAAAATGGACTGTACTAATTGCTTTTGGGAGAGCGCATGTTGTGTAACTACATTCCCCAGTAGGAATCAAAGGCAACTGTAGCAGAAAACAAGTCTCTAATACGTGGGGGGAAAAATGTTCCTGTATCACTTAATTGGGCCAGAAATCTTCACAGATATTAGTCCGGACCTGGGCCAGTTCTCCCGTTTTGAGCCTCATGAGGCAGAACTGTCTCCTGCTAATACAGAGCTGCTGCACAGGAAGGTTGTACAAAACAGTCACAGCACAGAGTTGCACTGCAACTGTGTCGGGATCTGTCAAACATCGCGCACCTTCCGCGCACCCTGTAATTCTCTCCAGTGTATTTTCCGTGCTGTTGATATACGCTATTTCTCATCCCTCCTCAGAGCCTTCACTCAGGTGTGTCACGGAGTCTCTTGGATCTCGTGGGCCCCTGGCACTCAAATTCTGCTGCCCTCCAGCTGCTGGTCTCACTGGTGCTGAGCAGTCAGTGCGTCCCACGGAGGTAGTGCTTTCTTTTTCTCTTGTAGACTCCTCCGATGCCGACAGATTGGAAAGGTTCTTTGACTCGGAAGATGAAGACTTCGAAATCCTATCCCTTTGAAAACAAATAGGAAACTGACTCTGCAAATTTGTGTTATGTGTGGGGAGAAGGGGGGGAGGGAAGCTCCTTCGAGAGCCTGGGGCTACCGGTTTTCATAGGCGCTTGCTGCCATCCCTGCCTCTTGTCCATCCTGGCATTCTGTGCAGCCTCTGAGCGGAGCGCGCATTGTCTGCGTTGGGATGAAGAACCAAGTGGGTGTTACAGCCTTACTGGCTGGAGTCGGAATTTCTCAGCGGAAAACAGTTGCTGGAAGTGGATGCAGTGGTGCTTAGGAGTTCAAAGCCTATCTGTTACATCAGCAGGTCAGTTGGCCTTCTGGGGGAGGCGTAGAAATCGTTAGAGCTCTAAATCCTTACATGGGGACTCCCTTCTGAAGCTTAAATAGAGCCACCCGTCATTTAGCAGGTGAAATGTACAGTTAATTCCTTTAGCAGCTTCTCTTCTCACTGGCCAACTTGGACTGCAGCTCACAACGCAGATGACCAGCAGACATGTCCCAACCAGGGAGCTGTGAAGCCCCCGGCGTGCAGGTGGCCGGGCTTCCTACAGTACAACTCCAGTTCATGCTTTGCAGTACACAGCGCTTCCTCGCGGGCGTAGGACCCCTCTCCTGCTCACATCCTATGACAAGGAAGTTGAGGGAACTTATAAGTGACTGGTAATTCAATAAGCGAAAGGCTGTCTGGGAAAGTGTGGAGCAGACCCGTGCTGCTGAGGAGGACCATCTCAATCTCAGTTTAAATAACAGCAGGAAGAAGGGAAGGAGAATAGAAAATGTGTGTGTTCTTGCTCGGTGAGTTGATAAAGCATTGTGCTTCTACAATGGATTAATCCAGCAAGTATCTTCAGGAAGGCTGCTTCGAGCAGAGAACTGGATTCCATAGCCCTGGAAAAAAAAAGTCCACAGCCGGGAGAGGTGAAGCAGGACAACTGAGATCTGCCAGTCGTGTGCCCGCTTGTGCCTGCGCCCCAGTGTGCTGGCGTGGCGTCTAGGGAATTAATCCTGTCGGTACCAAAAATGTGAGCTATAAAATTCCTCAAGGTATTCTCGGTGGGTTGTTCAGCAGTTCCTCCAACTTCCTCCTGTTAGACATTCCCCTTCCGAATCAGAAAAGGTGCCTGAAGGTCAAGGAGGCTTCCTAGCTGCGTCGGTACCTTTCCTTTTGTCTTCTGCCAGCTCCCCCTCCCTGCAGAGTATGCACAAAGGTACTGTAGGAGCTAAACCAGAGAAACCCATTTCAAGTAATCATCCCAAAGTGGGCAGTAAAGAGAGAATGCCTTGAGAAGGTCCAATTATACTGGAAATTCTAGTGCTTTAAGATGATAGCTCTGCCTGGGGCCCTTCTCTGCACAGAATTCAGAGAAAGGTAAACCGTGGAGGAGAGTTGTCTTAATGCAAACTGCGACAGAAGTTGCTGAAGTAGTTTCCTTAGTGCATGCTGCAGATTGCAAACCTGTTTACAAGGCTTTGTTTTGTACATTTAGGATTGGAACCTGTCAGTTGATGCTTTTGTGCCCAAGGGTGGTGACAGCTGGCTAGAAATGACTCATTTCCCCTGTGACTGACCTACTGATGCTCTAACTGTCCCTGTGCTATCCAAAAGCAGAGGTTTGAACTGGGAACCACAATGCTTCTGTCACTAAATTATTATTTGCTGCTTTCTGCCTGCTTCTCCTCTTCTCTCTTGTAGTTAGGGGAAGAGGCAGCAGAGGAAGTGGGGCTGTGCTCCATTCATCTGCTTTCAATTTGTATCTGAATAAAGAGATCTAAAATCTTTGCCTGTCCTAATGTTCCTGCACGTGAATTGAAGGTGGTGGCGGGTGGTATCCAGTAACCTTGCCGTGCCGGTTGGGAATGCTGTCAAAATGATTGCAGTTTTTACCCTTTTAGGGCAATGAAGGCAGATGGAAGCAAAACTTGAGCTATGTGCAACGGTGACTTTATCTTCCTTGTCGTGTATCTGATAGAATAGAGGCTGACTGCTTGGGACTGCCCAGTTGTTCCTGCCCCAGAGGGTGAGCAACTGCAGCCCTGCTGGCAGAAAAGGAAAAAACACTTCCATAGCAATTCTGCTACTTGCCTTTTAAGTTGTATGAACGTGGGGCAACAAAACAGTACTTGAAGGCTGTCCCTGCTGAGCGGTGCAGCATCAATCTGCTTCTAAAACAGTGTAAGCCCTTCTAAGACTGGATGTGCTTTTTTGGTGAGTCTCTGCCATGTGTGCTTTCGAGGTAGAGGGGAAGGAGCCAAGCAGAGGCTCAAAAGTAGGTGGAAAGTGAAACTTGTTTCCTTTAAGGTTGTGTGCCCACAGTTTAGCTATTTATCTGATAACTTTTCATGGCTTCAGTTTCCGGGTAGCCTTTTAAACCCCAGCTCTGCAGTAGCCAATGCCACAGAAACATAGTCAATTCAACAGCCCTTTTTCCTGTTTTGCTGTGCAATGGCAGGACACAGCAGTTGAATCGGAAGACTGCACCCTCTGTTGCGATGGGCAGGTCCTTTTTGTTGAGGGCTAGTCACTCGGGACGCATCCCCCTCTTGATTTGTACGCAAGAGGAGTTACTACTTATTTCCTGTTCATGCTTTTATGGTTAGGGACAGCTCAACCAGACAAGATTTTACCTGAGTGTTAACACAACCCCAGTAGCAGAGCTAAGCTCAGCTTTCTTAGATCTTATCTTAGCCAGATATTTCTGCCTTTTTAGTCAGGAACCTAAAACTAATATGAATTAAATGACTTCTCTGTGTGTTGTCTTCTTCCAGTGTTGCTGGAAGGGCCTGATTCAGTGTTAGAGGTGCTCACTCCTTCACGAGGAGTGTTTCTGCTACCAAGTGCTGTGCAGCTGTAGAGTGAAGGCAACAGCTTTTTCCATTTCATCTGATGCTTGCATTAGCAATTGTTTTAAACATTTACCTTCCTCTCCCTGCTAGTGGATCAGTTCAAGCCACCTCTCTCTCTAAGAGTTAGAGCAGCATTTAGTCTCTGCATCGGCCAGCTTGGAGATCAGTCCAGTCCGCACCGCTGGAAGGCGAGTTAACTGTCCAGCAGATAGAGACGTTAACTCTCCTGGTCATCCCCATATCTCAGTGCACCTTGCAAATGATTTGATTTAACATTCCAGTTTATTGTAGTTTGCTGGTCATTACTGATGACTTAGATGAACTCATAGCTGATCTGGTTTGGCAGCCTGTGCTGGGCTGTTTAAATTGCACTGGGGTCTGTGTAGGAGTCGCAGGTAATTATTCCTCTGTTCTTGGCCACAGGAGTAACTTGGCCAGTCTAAAATAACTTATGTGCCACTCACCCTTCGAACTGGCCTTGCTATGAGCTAATGCATCTATTTCAGACTCCTACAGTTCAGTTTCTGTATCGTTCCCACTGAACAGCTGGGGAGCAGACTTGAATTCATCCCTCCCTTCATTCCACAGCTCTAGCAAACCGCTCTCCCTGGATTTAGCGCCTGAACCACAGCACCTTCACCTCCTAGATATCCTTCTAGAAGATAAATGATCATACTGAAAAAAAAAAGTGCCCTGTACAAAATGTTTAAAAGAATAATTTATTAGCAAGCCCTCTACAAACTGGTTTCAGCACAGGGGATGCATTTACTAGAGAGGCAGAAGAATCAGAAACATGGCGGTTCCCCAAAACCGGGAAGGCTGTTGCCTGCCTGTTGCTGCTCTCCGTGTCCAGGGGCAGCCGCCGGCTCCACACCCACCTCTGCACTATAGGACTGGGGCTAGAACAAGAGTTTTTATAAGGAATTTGTTACATGCTCATCGCGTGTTCATTTATAAAATACAGTAGGGACTACGCAGGATGGAGGGGAGGAGCAGATAAAATCACAAGGACATCAGCACCGTGCTGGAGCCAGAAGAATACACGGGATCCAAGCTGTAGTTACTGGAAGGTGATGTAGGGGAAGATCCAAAAGGTGAGCTTCCCCTTAGGTCTAAAAGAATAACCTGTATAAAGTTTTATTTCCAGAGTTCTCCCAAAGGTTTGTTCTGAACCTCCTGCATGGTTTCCTCTGCAAGGGACTTGATTTCTCTGTGCAAGTCTTCTATGCTCTTTGAAGCATCTATTGTCTGTTTCAAAGACAAAAAACACAGAAACATGTTCCTCAATTACCAACACCAAATGAGAAAAACTCACCTTGCTGTTATATCTGCTCCCCCCATTACTCAATATTGCTACTGTTCATGAGCAGTGAAAGAAGCGAATTACACCTCCTGTGCATTATTTTCGGAGTGGAATTCGAAAAATCTATTTTATTTAAGAATAGACATTTAAGAAGATGTGGGGCTGGATGAAGGGAAACAGAAGAAACTGCTGCAGCTGCATCTTTGCTGACAGCCTTTGGGCATATGCCCTAAAGGCAGGTAGATGTTCTTCATCCTGTACTGTAGTCCCCCAGAAACATCAGTGTGTTGATCCTTCAGTGGTTCTTCAAAACAAACTCCACCCATGATAGTAGGAACCTTTAAAAATCCATCATGCAATGTTCTAGTTTCAGCTTTGTTGGGTTTTTTTTTAAATACTGCAAGCTGAGGTCAGTAAAGGTGGCAGAGCTATACGATGCTGGTGTTCCTCAGCCTGATGTTTAAAGAATAGCTGCATCGCTCCCGTGTGGTTGAGGGAGTGACCGAGATGAAGAAAGGATTTGGTGAAAAGATGTAGAGAGGTGCGGATTTATGACAGTGACCTATGCAACCCTGGCCCACGCAGCATTGCTGAGAAAGAGCAGGCTGTGAGGATATGCAATAAATAGACTTCCCGATTAAATGGCAGCCTTTTCATTACAGCACAGCCAGCACCCCACCTTTGTGTCAGCACAACGTCCTCAAGCAGCTGGCTGATCTCAGTTTATTTGCGTGACCAATGGTACTGAGCTGCGTTTCATGCCTTGGACTAATCGGTTCTTCGGCAACGTTTGATGTCTGTTATTCTATCTGATACGGAGGGGCAAAGAGGCAGGAATGCTCGCTGTACCTTTAATGTGTACTGAAACTGGGTTTCCGGGCTCGTTTCGGGGACGCCTGTCATCTCTTCATCATCTGTTCTGATCTATAGCTGTTTGACAGTTGTGCACTTTAGGAGTATTTTAAAGAGACACGTTGCTGATACTTTAAGTGAAAACTCCTTTCAAGCAAGGAATAGAAGGCAAATTAACAGAAGACAAGTAATAAAAGAAACGTGTGCCACTGCTGGCATCTCTGGAAAAAATCAGGGTTTACAGACTATACACAAATTCCATATTGTCTCTCATGACAGCATACTTTTTTTGTTAAATGAATTCTTTTGAGGTTTTGTGCTATGGTACATGTTTTCTGTCAGCCTCTTTTTCCAGTCATTATGATGTAGGAAAGGCAATTTCCTAGCATAACTTTTACTGGAATAAAAGTCCTAGTTTGGTGATTGTTGTAGATTTAGGTCCTTCAGGTTCTGACAGTACACAAAACAACTTGTACAGAATCATGTTTACCTGAAACAAGCTGTGAAGAATTATGTTTACCTCACGCAGTCTGATCATTTGGCCAATCTGTATACATCTCCAGCTTCTGGTAGGGACTTATCCATAATCTGTGTCCTCCTATGTCTGCGTGAAAGCTACAGAAGATGCTGCCTGCATCTCATGATTGAGCACTGACAGGGTGCTGGAGATTATAAACAGGGTGCCTGCACTAGAAAACCTCAGCCTAGGTGATCTACGCACAGGATAAATGAGAACGCTTCCTCTTCTGGGATAAGGCTGCTGGCTGTGCAGCCCTCTGCAAACAGCTCCAAGGGATGAACAAGAAGGAAAAGTGAGGCAGCAGCATGGAACAAAACAGATCATGTATTTGGAGAGAATTCTGGTAGCAGTAAGACAGCAAACGCTGATGGAAACTGGCCATGTGAGAAGGGAGACACAAGCTGCAGGAGGGCCCCAAAAAACCTCCAAGGATTCCAGAATCCTTGGCAGATGCCAAGGAAACTGCCAGGGAGGAGCATGGGTGTGTCCCACTGCTTCTTACCCAGGTTTGTCAGTTTGTCTTTAGGAAAGGGAACGATTGCCAGAAAGCTCTTTTGCAAAACCAACCAACCAACCAACCAAAAATCTTCCCCCCACCCCAATGGGGCCCCGTAGGGTGTCCTGGAACAGGGAGGTGTCCTCTCAGCCACAGGCCACACTGCCTCTGCTGGTCCCCAACACGTTCCCCTGACCAGGAGCAGGAAGGGGGAGCACAGGGATGTGATGGGCACAGTTTGGGAGCTCTCATGAGAGACCCCCACCCTGGGCTGTGACAGGTTAGGGTTATTTCCTCACCTTCCAGTTTAATGTCTTGTCCTTCATCAGATGATAGAAGGACTGTAGAACTTTCTCTTGGAAGGAGCTGTTCTCATAACGTTCATTTCCAAAGTTCCCTCGTTCCGCTGCTTCCTCCGGGCTTAACTGAAGAAACAGAATCAGATCTGGCTTTGGGAGTCCAACGTCAGGCTGTTTGCACCAGTCCAGGCAGAAATTCTGTCCCAAACAAAGACAACCGAGTTTGAGGTGAAAGAAAGGAATGCGAAGAAGGGGAAGAGGCTAGTTAGCCAGATAGGGAGGTGGGGAAGGAACAGCCAGAGAAGGGATGCAGCCCAAAACACCAAGCACAGGCTTACAAACTGAAAAGGAGATATCCCAGCTTATCATGTGGGAATTCAGCCCTGGTAATTGTGGGGGGCCAGATTTTGCTAGGTGCTGTGCCCCTCCCGTGCACTGAAACCAAAGAGAGCTGAAGATTTCAACATCTCTTCTGCGGAGCCATCAGAGCTAAATACCGAGTCATGTTCTGAGTCTCCATACAGCCGTTAGCAGTCCAAAACTGTGATCAGTCCAAAAGAAAGCTGCTCCCAAATACAAACACCACGCAGCTTTAGTGTGGATCTTTCTGGGCCCATGGAGACTCCTTTTCAAATACCTACCCTACGCTTTCCCAGCCTACCCAGGAATTTCAGCCCGGACACAAGAGACAAAGCTTTCCAACTTTTGGATCTTCTTGACAGATTGGAAGACTTCCATCAGGCGTCTGAATCTGCGGAGAGACCACTGGGGCTTGTCCACTTACTGCTCATCCACACGGGCACCACTGATACTATCAGGGTGATCTTAAATGTACCAAGAGCGACTGCAGGGCTGTGGAGGTGAGAGGGTGCAGAGCACGGGGGGCCAGGATCTCCTCAATCCTTCCAGGAAGCAGGGAAAGGCTTGGGCAGGAATGAATGTAGGTCAACTCTCAGCTACAGAGCTGGTGTTGCAGGCAGGGCTTCAGCTTCTACAACCACAGGACGCAATTTGAGGATCGACGGCTGGAATGGGATCCCTCTGACAAAGTGGGACAAGAGCATCTACGCAAACAGGCTTGACAAGCCAGTGAGGAGAGCTTTAAACTAGCTATGTCGGGGGAAGGTTTGCAGTCTGCAGAGAACTGAAGATGGGAGGCCAGGAGGAAACGTCTGGGGGATGATACAATAACGGAGGCTCACCTGAAAGCAGCACACCGAGGCAGAGTAACACAGGTGATGTTGGGGTTGGGCCTGCTACAGACTGCCTGGCTGAAGAGACAGTGTTGAGGAACTTCTTTAGACAGCTGGAAGAAGGATCACAGTTGCAGGTCCTGGTACTCATGGAGGATGTCAACCTCCTGCCTATCTGCTGGGCACAAGCAATCCAGGTTTTTGGAGCACCCTGAAGAAATTCTTGACACGGTGATCGATCAGCCAGCGAGGGGAGGTGCCCTGCTGGATTTCTCACTCACAAGCAAGAAAGAACTGCTCGAAGATGTGAAGGTCAAGGGCAGCCTTGGCTGCAGCGAACATGAGATGGTGGTTTAAAATCTGGAGAGGAGTCAACAAGACAAACAATCGCCAGTGTGGACTTCAGGAGAGCAGATGTCTGTTTATTAGCGACCTGCCCTGGCACACTCACATGGAAGGCAAAGAGGCCCAGGAGAGCTGGTTGATCTTCCAGGACAGCCTCCTCAGAGCACAAGAATGAGCACAAGACTCAGGAGGATCTTACAGCTGTGTAGAACCACCCAAAGGGATGCTGACAGAGCTGACTTGACTTGAAAGCAGGGACAGGCCAAAAGGCACAAGTGGGGACATGAGAAGTTCAGGCTAAATGAAGAAAATAATTTTTACCATGAGGGTGAGCAAACACCGAAAAAAGAGCCCAGAAAGGTTGTGGATCTACATCCCTGGAGATACTCAAGCCTTGCCTGGATGTGGCCCTGAGCAGCCTGCCTGATGTTAGACTTACTCTTCAGCAGGAGGTTGGGCTTCGTGACTTCCACAGGTCCCTTCCAACGTACGTGGTTCTGTTACTCTTTGCAAATTTATGGGCCAGCAGCCAGAGCAAGCGTGGAGAATCTCAAATAAACTCATACAATCATTCTCCAGAGTCAAACAGGCTGGCTTCCCCACAGCCAGGAGTCTGTCCAGATTTACAAAAAGTAACCGAATGAGTTTCTCTGCTCTTTCTGGGGAAGGGGTGGACCCAGGCAAACAGACCATGGCAATACCCGAGCTGAAACTTCCATCCCTCAATGTCAATCCACATTTCCCCAGACCTCTGGAGCCACGGCCATGCGCACCGGCATCTCTATCGGGCCTCCAACGGGAGCTGCTTCCCCACATACAGAAAGGGGCAGGGGCTGCTGTAGGTCTCACTCACCTCTTTGGCACTTGTGAAGGCCACCCCCGAAAAGGCGTATCTGTCAACCACGAGCGTGATCCCTTGGTGTAGTTTCTCTTTCATCAGTGGTCTGAAAACCATGTGGGAGGAAAAAGAAAATAGTTACACTCCTTTATAGTGATACAAATGAAAGGAGTTAATCAAAAAGACAGCTCATGAGGCCAGTGCTTCTCTGTCAACGTACGTCATCAGTGATCATTAGCAGTGTCAGGGTTATCTGTGATGCTAATCGCAGATAAATATCTATTTGTGATCTGTCCTCTAAGAGACATTAAGCAAATACCCTCTCAAGACACCCAAGTTCAGGGTGCCCCGGTGCAGGGCACTGCTCTAGGCGCCTCCACGGCGTACAGGCAAGATGACAGCTGAACGACCAGCTTAGTCCTCTTCCCTTTTTAAGTGGTGCATTTGTGACACACTCTGCCTCCGTCAAAATGTCCTTTATTCACTACAATGACATTTCTTATTACAGCTCGCTCATCTGCCTGACGCTTTCCCAGTTTGCCTGGCACCGCCACTACAGCACAATCAGCAAAGCTTTTTTTTTTTTTTTCAATTAAAACATTTCGCAATATAGATTTCCAGGTAAAAACAACAGCCGACACCCATTTCCCTAGCTCCACACATGAAGACTCAGGGGCCAAAAGCAAGGCCAGCCACTTACGGCTGAATGCAGCCTTCGGCCAGAGGGGAAGTTTGGACACAATTCCTAAACGCTCTGTCCCTCACGCGGAATTCCTTGCAAAGCAAGGTCTCTTCCTTCAGGAAGGGAAGTAAATTCACAGTCTAGGCTGGTACAGTCTCAGCTCCCCAGTTCTTCAATCCAGTACGGCACAGGGATTGGAAATATCGCACCTAATGATTTCAAAAAACCAAACTGTGGGATTTGATCTAAGACTAAATCCAAAGCTGTAAGAGTCCTTGAGACATTGCTTCCAGCCATGTTTCCCTTGCTAAACAGGATCGTACTCTCCTACCTACCGCACCCACTGCAAGCTAAAACCCTGGGAGGATTCAACGCCGTGCGTTTTTCTCTTACAACTTAACAAACATTGTCCTTACACGTGTTCCCAGCGGTTAGCGGAGAAGAGCAGGTGGACGGTGTGGTCCTCCAGGTTCTTCTCCTTCACCAGGTAGGAGCCGATCAGCCGCCCGATCTCCGTTGTCCTCTCTGGAGGAAAGAGGGCGGGAAGGAGCGAACGCTGCCCTGAGCCGCGCCCGCCAAAGGGGTGTCCGTCTGTCCCGGGGAACGTCAGTCTGTCCGGGTCTGTCTGTCACGGGTGGGAGGGGGTCGGCCGGTCCGGGGGTGGGGATCGGTCTGTCTATCACGGGTGGGAGGGGGTCGGTCAGTGCAGGGGTGGGGATCCGTCGGTCTGTCACGGGTGGGAGGGGGTCGGTCGGTCCAGGGGTGGGGATCGGTCGGTCTGTCACGGGTGGGAGGGGGTCGGTCTGTCTGTCACAGGTGGGAGGGGTCGGTCGGTCCAGGGGTGGGGATCGGTCGGTCTGTCACGGATGGGAGGGGGTCGGTCAGTGCAGGGGTGGGGATCCGTCGGTCTGTCACGGGTGGGAGGGGGTCGGTCAGTGCAGGGGTGGGGATCCGTCGGTCTGTCACGGGTGGGAGGGGGTCGGTCAGTGCAGGGGTGGGGATCCGTCGGTCTGTCACGGGTGGGAGGGGGTCGGTCAGTGCAGGGGTGGGGATCCGTCGGTCTGTCACGGGTGGGAGGGGGTCGGTCAGTGCAGGGGTGGGGATCGGTCTGTCTACCACGGGTGGGAGGGGTCGGTCGGTCCGGGGGTGAGGGTCGAGCTGTGACGGGTGGGAGGAGGTCAGGGGCCCCCACGAGGGCCCTCGGATGGCCCCCCGGCCCCCCCGGGGGGCACACCGGGCGCCGCGGCCCGGCCTAACGGGACTCCCTCCCCTCCCCGCCGTTCCCTCCGGGCGTCGGCAGGCCCCGTACCCGGGAAGCGGAGGAGGTCGGCGCGGTGGCCGCCGGCCCGCAGCGCCTCCACCAGCCGGCGGCCCTGTGTGCTCTTGCCGGCGCGGTCCACCCCCTCCAGCACGATCAGCGCCCCGCGCCGGCCCGCCATAGCGCGCGCGCTCCGCCCGCCCCGCCCCTTCCGCCACCTCCCGGCCAATCCCGGCGAGCGCCCCCGGGCCGCTCTAGGCGGCGGAAGGGCACAGAGGCGCCGAGGTCCGCCAGGGAGGCGGTGAGGCGGGAAGGGAGGCTCCGCCCCCCGCCCGCCCTCCTCCTCATGAATATGCAAGCTGGAGCGTCCCCGGCGACCAATGGGCGCCGGGCGGACTATGAATATGGGATGAGGCTGGGGCCGTGGCCCTTGTCATGCGGGCCCGGCAGGCGGCGGGAAGCGGCGGCGGCGGCGGGGCGCGGGCCGCAAGATGGCGACCGCCATGTACCTGGAGCACTACCTGGACAGTGAGCGCGGGGCCCGCGCCAGCGGGGGGGGGGGGCGGCGGAGGGGAGGGGGCGCGAGCGGCGGCCGGGGCGGGGGCGGCGGCGGCGGCGGCGCGGGAATTAGAACTGCGCCACGGGCTGGGCGCGGGGGGGGCGGTGCCGCGGTGCGTCATTAGCCGCCGCCGCCGCCGTGGCGCGTCATCGCTGCGCGCCGGGGAGCGGGGCGGTGAGGCGGTGGCTGGGCGGTGCGGGTCCCGCCTGGCAGGCCGCTCGGCGCCCCCCGGGCTGCCACACGCGGCCCCCGCCGGCCATGGCCTTGGTAACGGCCGCCCGCCCGCCCAGGGCGCGGGGGGCTCCCGGGAGGCGGCTCCGGCCCTCACGGCGCGGACAGCCGCGCCGCTCGGTTCCTCCTCGCTAATAAACGGAGGCCTCGCTCTGGGAGCGCGTCTGGTCAAGGAGAGGGGCCGCAGGCTGCTGGCGCCTGTGTGCGGGTAATGCCGCTGCGGGGCCCCTGAGGGGCTTCTGGCTCCGCTGGCAGAGGCGGGATGGCCGCCAGGAGGAGAGCAGGCTGCAGTGTTTCTTGGCCTTTACGTTCCAGGTATCGAAAACCTGCCTTGTGAGCTGCAGAGGAACTTCCAGCTGATGCGGGAGCTGGATCAGAGGACAGAAGGTGTGTGCAGGTATTTTGGCAGGCGAAGTCTGATCGAGAGCCTCGACCTGAAGGACGGGAAGAGCCCTGTGGAGGCTCGGCTTTACAGGACATGTCTCTCCTCTAATGCTTTTTCTTTTCTCGACCTGAGCGCTGTGCAGTGTTTGTTTCTTTTTTGTGAGGACTCCAGCTTGCAGGAGTAGCTTTTTTTTTCAGCAGTTGCATGTTAATTTGTAGCTGTACAATTTGCATGTTAATTTGTGATCGCTGTACCTGACGGCCTCTTGGACGGCCTTACTTGCGCGCATTTCCACATCTACTGAATCGTAGATTGCTGTGTGTCTTGCAAGACCAATTTTGTTTCTTTTTTGAGGTTTGTGTTGGTATCTCATTGCACATTAATGATTTTCAGTTTGGACCATTAGAATAATAAACGGCTGTGTAGCAAACACAATGTTCTACGTGTGGGAAGAGAGGCTGAAGTTTGTGAATCCATCGGTTCAGTTTCTGATCTTAACTGTGAGCCCCTCCTCTGAATTAATGGTAAAACACTTGAGAAATCAGTGTCACACCGCGAGTGTTGAATAGTGAATACCTTTAACTTCATTTTTTTTAAAAAAGGTAAATACATTAAGGGACCAGGGGAAGTCAGAAAACTGTCAGAAGATGTCTTTTAAATACTGTAAAGAGGTAGAAATAAAAAATACAGCTTTCTCACGTGTACGTACTTTGCTTTTCAGATAAGAAAGCAGAAATTGACAGTCTTGCAGCAGAATACATTGAATCCGTGAAGAACATGTTACCCGAGGAGCGAGTGGAACACCTGAAGAAAATCCAGAGTGCCTACAGCAAATGTAAAGAGTACAGCGATGATAAAGTTCAGCTGGCCATGCAGACGTACGAGATGGTGAGGATCAGAACCAGTGAGACTTTGTTAAAAACGGTCATACTCCGGAATGGGGCTGCTGCTGGATATGGAAGACATTTCCACAGTGTCCGTTTTCCATGACGTATTCATGTTTTGGGTTAAATATCTTACTGAAATAAATTATTAGTTCCCAAGCTTGTTTTTCTTACTGTTGCCCTCCCTTGTGTTAGCAGGTTTTGTGTCAAGTAGGTGAAAGGTTAAATGAGTTTAACCTTCTGGTGAAAGGTTAAATGAGTTTGTCCCACTTGGACATTGCTTGATCGGTAGTATTCCTCTGCTGTGTAATAATGCCAGCAAATTTATCCCACTCCTTCCTCTCCAGCAGCTCCCCTGTCACCTGATAATTTATTTAGGGCTGATCTTAGTTATAAACAACATTTTTTGAAGTCGACTTCAGCACTATATTGTGGAGGAGTTGAGGGAAATCTGCTCAGTTACCTTGGTTTCCAAGTGACGAAAGCAGACCTGTCGGCTCTACCATTCTGGTTGTATATTGGGCACCAGACTTTCCTCGATGGGCCTGATGGGAAAATCTCGTTTCTTAAGATGCAGATTTCCACTTTTCTCTTCTGCCCCTACTGCTGTGTCCATTTAGCTGTCCCTTGAATAATTCTTATCTTAGTGTATTTTATCCCACAGATAAAACTTAAGTGAGGGGAATCCTTTTGACTGTACTCGGTGTGTTTTGTCCAACTTCTAGAGATGCTTTGGGTTCTGCCACATCTGCAGCTGCAGTACATTTTGTTGCCATCAAATGCTGCGGAAAAGTAAATTATTTCACAGGGACTGAAAAGTGTCCTAGATAACTGCTGATTTGAGGACTAGGTATTGCAGCAACACAGTTTGGGGGTGGTGGCTTAAAATACCTTTGCTACATCTCTGTTCTGTAAGTCACATTATTGCACCCAGGATAGTACAAGGTACTTACTTAAATGTATTGACTTGATATTGGAGATAGTCAGCAGAAGCCTGTATTTATTACTAAATTTCTTCGAGTAGCGTGCCAGTGAAATGCCAGAAAAAATAGACTGATCTACTCCACACATTTCATGGACATTAGCTGAATAATGTATTTTGAAAATTGCATGGAGAAAACAATTCTTTTTAATATCTCTCATTGTCCTGTTTTGTTCCGCAAACCATTAGTCTGAGTTGCTTTGACTCTCCTTTATGCCAGCTCCTTCCCCCTTTTCCTTCCTTTCTCTTTGCCTGTATTGGGATTAGGTCCTCTTGCTTTTTGCTATTTTCCTTTGGCTTTTTCTCTCTCCTTTAATTCCCTTTGTGTGTACCATTTCCCTTTTCCCAGTTTCATACCCCTTTCATGCCTTGCTCTAAAGTATTATACTCCTGTTCATGTCGATAATGGCTTTAGAGCTTCCTGTTTTCGTTTGGGGATTTTTTAATGTTTTTTTAATTCAGTTTGTGGTTTCCTCTTCTGTGCAGGTGGATAAGCATATCCGTCGGCTGGATGCAGACTTGGCGCGGTTTGAAGCAGATCTGAAAGATAAACTGGAAGGCAGTGACTTTGAAAACCCTGGATCCCGAAGCCTGAAAAGTGCGTAAATTTTACATGTTTGACAGCCTTTTCCAGCACTGAGCGTATCTAACCAGAAAGGCTAAGATGTGAAGTATGCTGTATTTCTGGAGGACGAAAAGAAGTACACCATAGAGTACTTCTCTACTTGTTTTTAATGCTCTTCAAATATTTACAGTGTTCTGGTGGGCAGTGAACAGATGAAGAAAAATCTAGTGCTGGGATCTGACTTACTGTCTCTGCCAGATGACCCTGGTGGCCCACGGTTACTGGTTGTAAGGAGGCTACTGGCCAAGGGGGAGCTAACGGTGACAGAACTGAGCTGATGTTCTTGCAGCTCTTGAGTATAGCGGTTTTAGTTTCAGGCTTGTTCTGTTACTAAGTAAGTTCTAAGATCTTTTTGAGGAGAGATTTGTCTGTTTTCCTCCCTTTACCAGAATTTGAATACTAACCAAGCCGAGAACAGCAGGAAAAAATAGGAGTTAAAGGAAGGTAGCAGTTTCTGTAACGTACACTGGAAATCTCGTATGATTACAGTGAAATGTGAGCATGGTTAACAGCAGTACAGCTTTATGCCTTTGAACTATGAAATAAGGGGTAAGATCAGGGATGTGGAGATAAAAGTTATGTTAGTTATTGAGTAACCAATTAACTGCTTGAGTGTTTAAAAATATACTGAGATTTAAAAAAAAAATTACAGCATGTCTAATCAAATACGATGCTATTTATATCTTGTGCAACGATATGGGCTAACACTGTACTGCAGTGATTTAATTGCCAAAACTGCAAACGCAAGAGTTTGGTGCTGAGTCGTACTACTTGCGAATTTGGCATGTTTGTGGCATAAAAATGTATTTCCGAATCAGCATTCACATTCAATTACATATGAAAGAAGGATTTCAAAACAATAAATGCATCGAAAGAAAAACATCTGGGGATTTTTCTGGTATTCAAATAAATTGAAATGATGGGCTTTTTTTCCTTTGTAGAGGGACGAAGTCAGAAAGACAAAAGAGGCTCTCGCGGTCGAGGCAGGCGAACATCTGAAGAAGATACGCCAAAGAAAAAGAAACTCAAAGGAGGGTAAGGCATACCCAGTCGCGGCACTGGTGACTTTGGCTTGACACTTCATGAATTTTCCGCAAGCTCATGTTACCCTATTTATGACTCGTGTCTGGATGGTGAGCAGTGTTAGAGTGTTCTGGTCTTACTCCGTTTCATTAGTGTCCTGCTTAGGACAAGTCAGCTTTGTTAATTAACTCCTTTGTTGGCATGTGGAAACTCAGCATGCTTGGAATGCCCTCTGTCTGGAAGGACAAGATCAGACTCTCTGTTGCTGTTGGCTAGCTGGTAGAAAATAGCTTTGATTTTTGTCATGCAGCTATTTTTAACAGTTGCTTGTGGTCTTGATTGTAAAAAGAAACACTTGCCCATTGACACAAAAACTGATGTTTTATTGTTGTTCCAGACATCTTGGAGAACTTTGGGGGTTGTTTTCAAACAGTCATGTCCTAAATAGTCTTGAGTAATCTAATTTGGTTGTGTGAAGCAAGGAAGAAAGCATGTCCCCTCTCTATCATATGATTTATATTAGAGGGGCCCTGTTAATTCTAATTGTTCGGTTGCTAAATGGAGGGGCAGAAAAGAAAAAAATAATTTCCAATGAGCATTACTGACATGTCACCTTAATACATTGCTGTCAGAGCTAGGGGCTTCACTTATACCTGGCAAGGAGAAAAGAATATATATATATTAAAACTGATTGGGAGACAAAAATCAGATTCTTCTATCTGCAAGCAGAAGTGATCTGTACGTTTATTTTGTTACTGTAGTCATGGCATATACAAATCATTCTTTTAATCCTTTTTAGTCAAGCTCATGTTTTGTGTTTGATCAAACCTACATTATGATTTTAATTACTGGATAATACATGATAATGTAATCTAAACTCTGAAGTAGAGTCAGTGTGTTTTAGGGAAGATGCTGTTAAAAACTAATTTTCCCAAGTGGGATTTAGATCTTGGAAACGTGGTGTTGCCTACAGCTGGGAAGCGTTTTATCCACAATCTGTCCTTGTCCACAGATCTGAGTTTGCTGACACCATCCTGTCGGTGCATCCCTCGGATGTCCTAGACATGCCAGTGGACCCCAACGAACCTACCTACTGCCTGTGTCACCAGGTGTCCTACGGAGAAATGATTGGCTGTGACAACCCAGATGTAAGCACTTGAGATGATTTCTTTTCAGGTGTTCGCTACATCACAACACTGTGAAATCCGAGGGGGGGTACTTGCTCAGCTAGATCGTACCAAATGGAAGTAACATTTGTGAAACACTAAGCGTGTTCTTACGGAGACCCGTGTGGGTTTTTCCTTTCTGTTTTGCAGTGCCCAATTGAATGGTTCCACTTTGCTTGTGTGGACCTCACCACCAAACCAAAAGGGAAATGGTAAGTATGTCATCATACAGCTCTTTGATTTTTATCAGGCTACAATTTGCCTCAACAAGAATCACAATAAGAACTAAAACCCCGTTGTGACCCTTCCTGAGAGGGGAGTTTTGTTCTTGTCATCAGAGGGGTTGCATCCTCTATGGTTTGGTATTGTGTTCGTGTGAAGGTGGAAGGTACAAGCGGAACCTTCTTCCTAAAGTCCGCTTCCACGGGAGTCTTAGATTCTGGCGTAGCAAAACAAGGACGCGGGCATATGCAAAATTGCATGATAAACAGAGCAGGTTTTGATCTGAGGCTTGTGTAAGCATGTACTTGTTACATCGCAGGTTTGCTGTATTGTCGCATAGTTATGGCTGTGATTAAAATTGAGAAGAGACGTATTTATTTTTTTCATTTCTGGAAGCAAAGTTTGAAGACTGCTCTAGGTTTTGTTTATATACGTGCTCATCTTGGAGAGAATCATAGGCTTGTTCTGTACTTAGTTTCTCTTTAATGGACTGCTCTCATCTAATTAACAAGATGCCTATCAGAAACAGGCTTAAGTGAAAGTGAACTGCAATCATTGGAGGGAGAGGAAGGAATGAATTGGAGGAACGTACCTCTCTTCTTTTGCCTGTAGAGGAAGCCTGTGTGACAAACTTGGAGAAGTTACTTGGAGTAACTTCTAGGTGAATGAAATAAGGTGAATCACAGCTGTGAGCGGCTGATGAGCCCTGGAAGCCGCTTGGTGCTGTCACTTCTGCCCACCCGAGTTGCTACAGTTCCTTTCCTGTTTGCCCAGGCTTCCTGCACCTCATGAGAATTGTTGCCATTACTTAAATGGCTGCTTTTAAACCACCCTCCCACCCACTCGTTCCCAAATAATAAAGAGAGTTCTTGGGCTATGTGTTGTTAACTTCAGGAATTAATTACTGCCTCTTTTTCCCTGTAGGTTTTGTCCTCGTTGTGTTCAGGAAAGAAAGAAAAAGAAGTAAGGAGTAGAGGGAAATACATCCTCTGAGGCAAGAAGAATTTAATATATTCCTTCATTCATGTTGCAATATTATCTTTGATTTTTTTTTTTTTTTTTAAACCTGCCCTCCTTCTTTTTCTGGTATGATATTTAATTGTCCAGTGGCCAGTTGTAATTCCTGTTCTTTCATAAGAAAATGACTTTGGGAGGAGTCCCAAATCCCTTTGCCACAGGGATTTTATTTATGTTACACTTGCACAGCACTGAAATCGGTGTTACTATGAAGTGCTAGGGCAGCCAGTAGCTGTCGTCTCTGCGAGTTTATAGGAGCCTGTGAAACCACGTAAGGCATTGCAGGAGAATAAAATACCTGTACCTTCAGCATGGTGCATCGCCATCATGGAAATAGTTTAGGTCTGGAGCTTGGTGTGGCAGAGAAGGAATTTTCTCCGATGTAGCCTGCATGAAAGAAGTAGGCCCGTTGTGTAGGTATGAAGTCCATTTGTTGTGCAGTTTAGTACAGAAAGGAACGGGAAAGCTGGTTAACTGTTTCCAGTGCCGTTTCCTCAAAGCCAAGTACCGTGCTTGGTTTTGACAGGGCAGGGATGGGAGCGAGGTATGATCATATCTTCTCTTGTGGGGAATTTCTTCTGTCTACCTTTGCACTGCCTTTATTTTACTTGATCTTGCCCCCATTCACATGAACCTTAACAGAAGCAAACCATTAGACTTTTCACCTCCTTCTAGAAAAGGTTTGTCTCTTTTGGGAGAAAACCTTTAAATAGCAAAGGAGTTGTCCTGCAGTGTTTCTTAGTGACAGTAATACTGAGAGAGGGTGTTACCTTCCCTGGCTGTTTCCATTTCTCTGAAGATCCTTTAAGTACATCACTGTGAAGATGAAACCTACAGTATTCTTGTAGAGATAGAAGGTCGGATTTATTCATAAAATAAGATGAAGGCCTGATTTTTGTTACTTGTGTTTGCCTGTGCTGCACCTGGGTGAATCAGGAAAACAAGCTTTAAGGGGAGGCTCCGCCAGGACAGCGTGTACATTCCTGTGGTGGTGCGGCAAAGCTGAAGGGCGGCCGTGCCATAGCTTGGGGGGGGTTTGAATAGCTTTTGCCATGAAGCACGGCTGTTGAAGAAGGCCATTCAGCAGCAATGTTTTAAAATGACTTCTTGTCCTTTTTAGTGGGGGCACATTTGCATGTTCTTGACTTCTTTAAGCTGCGTTTCAGATTATGAATGTGAATCCTTGCTGTCATCACAGTGTCAGTTGCTGCAGCGGAAGGAAGAGAAGGAAATCAGGAGTAGGAGAACAAAAGTCTTTCTGTTTTTTCCTTCCTCTGAGTTTAGTGGATGCAGAAGTTGAGGGAAGAGCAGAGATAACTCTTGTCTTCATATACATCTCCTGTATTATGGGGCTTACCCACCTACAATAAAAGATGTGGGAAAGGTGGTTCTGCTGGCCGAGGGAGGGGAGGAAAGCCCCAAACCAACAGCCCCTGCAGCAGTACGCACCAGGGTTCATGAACTTTGCTGGCTGTGATCCCTGATGGGTGTTGATGGCAGCTCTGTGCAGGGCTGTGTACTACTTTGCATACCATTGTGCAGGAATTCTTGGTATAGACTGCTGGAAGGGCATTAAGAAACTTCCAGATAAGCTTTTGTTCTGCTGTAAAAACGATTGGAGTAAACAGTACAGAAGAAAAAAACACTTCTGGTCAGATTTTGGCACCTGTTTCCAAAAGAAAAAAGTCTTTTTTTTCCCTGTTACACTGACCCTCTTACTTGTGTTTTGCAATGAAAGAAAGTAGAACACAGCTCTTGCTGATTTTCCTTCCCTGCTTTGCTCTGTTGGGCTTCGTAGACGCTGCAGGTGTCAAGACTGACATAGAAGAAACCTCTTGATACTGAGACGGCTTTTCTGTGAACATTTTGATTTATTGCATCTGCTATGGGGAAAAAACAGTCGCCAGGGTCCTTGCATTTAAAGTGTGATGTTGCACGTGTCTTCGCTACGTTGCATCACTCTCTATGTTGTATATGAAGTTTCCATAGTTATGTTTACAAGATGATGCGCATTTGTCATTGTTGCCATTGTCATAGCACCCGGAAAGCACGCAGACAAAATAAAAGCAGATAGCTGGAGGGAAGGAGGAGGAAAAGCACAGTCACACAAACCTGAACTTAGAAATAGAGTCAGCCCTCTTTTTCTTTCTGCCTCTCTTTTTGAGAGCAAATTTAATTGTGATACCTCATGAGCCAGCCTGTAATTCAGTAACCAGTGAGTGAGACCAGTACCTCATTGACCTGCTACACTGGATTAATGTAGGAGCCTTACTGCCTCCTGAAGACTAGTGTTGATGCCATTTTAGGTTTTATTTTCCCCTTCCATCCAATGGTATCGTATACGACTTTTGTTTTCTTTTTTCTTTTTTTTTTCCCTCCCCTAAGACTTTATTAGTAGTGGTATCACCATAGATTAATCATTTGATCCGAAACAATCTCACAATTCCACTGCACCTCTCTGGAGGTCTTGCTGGAAACATGCCCTTATGGAAGTGCGCCGTTGGGGATTAATACGCGCGAAGCTCAGAAAAGAGGGTCAGGTAGGACAGCAAAATGCGTTTTGTTAGTAAGTGCTTTCTGGGGCTCGGAAGAGCAGACTTTTTCCATTTTAACCAGCAAAGCAAAAAGAAAAACAAGCTCTAGAAGTTGGCATCAGCCCTCAAAAGGAAAGAGACTTTGCTAGGAATCGTGAACAGTGTGAGGTACAACGTCTCTAACGTGTCGGAACGTCCGACATCCGATACCAGCAATAAACTGTCCCGCGCGGAACGTATCGGCACGGGGGCTCTGGCGGGCTCGAGAGCATCTCTTGGCCGCTTACCCCTGGCCTTAGAGATTTTTTTTAAACTCCTTATATATAGAAATACCAGTAGCCTTCATTTTTGCTTACTAAAGGATTTAAATCTTTCTCCCGAATTTTGAATGTACAGTGTTAAATACACTTTTCTGGAGAAGGGTGAACAAGACTGTGATACGTAAAGGAATGTTCCACTAAAGGTTGTCGAAACGCCCACGTACCCCGCGGGGTTCAGCTTTACTGCAGCTCGTCCAAACTGGAGGTGAAACGACTTTAACCCGATTGTTCTATTTTTTAAAGGAATTAGATCTATGTTCCCTTTGTAAATGGAAGAGAATATAAATCTTTTTATTAAAAAAAAAAAAAAAGGAATGTAAAGTAAAAATGTATATCTGTATTTTTGGATCATGTTATAGAAAATGGATATATTGTTATAAATAAAGTATTTTTGGGAACAAAGTCGTACGAGAGCATGTTGTGGCGGCGCAGGAGCGCTTGGCGTGGCGGTACCGTGGGGGTGGTGGGCAGGGTCTGTGCGAGGCGGTGCGGGAGGATGCGGGCACGCCCTGCGTGGGGCGGTGTCGGGCAGGAGGTGGGACGCACGCGAGGCGCGGGCCCTGCACGGACAGGCGGCGGGCGCCGGGACCCACGCGGCTCCGCGGTCCCGCGGGGCGGGCGGGCGCAGGGGGTGCTGCGGCGGCCTCCTGCCGCCAGGGGGCGCTGCCGCCCGCCCCGTGGGCGGTAGCAGAGTCACCCCCGGGCTGGCCCCGCTGCCGCCCGCACCGGAACGGGCCTGCGGCTGCCGGGCCCAGAAGCGGGGGCGGGCGGGCCGGGTTTGCCCCCCCGCACCCCGCCCCGAGGGGTGCGTGAGGCTGCCGTTCCCGGCTGGGGTTTGGCGGGTGGTTGGTCACAGCGGGAGGGAGAGCCGCTGTCTGAGGCGCTATGCGATGGCCCGCCTGGCCGGGGGCTGTCACGCGCAGGGGGGCCTCTTCCCGGCGCCTCACAAACCGGGAGAGCGTCCGAGTCGCTTCCTCTGGGAACGGAACCCCCCAGCCGGGGCGGCGAGGAGGGGAGCTTGCATGTGAGCTAGGCCTCTGCTTTCCAGGGAGACCATGGGGATCTCCTCCGCGGCCCCCCGCTGCGCTGCGCGGGGTGGCTGGGCTCGGCTGAGGTGGCTGACGGGCTTCCACAGGAGGATCTGGGCGACCTCCGCCCCGGGAACGCTTCAGCAGAGGAGACCACCCGGTGCGGCCACGAGTGCGGTTTCCGTGCCGTGGGGCGTGAGGCCTCGGGGCGGGAGAGCGCTGCACGCCGCCGCCGCCAGCTTGCAGGAGGTGGTGCTGACCAGCGAGCGCTACGGGGTGCGGCGGCTGCCCTTCTCCCGAGTGTCTGGCTGCGACGTGGCTTTCTTCGAGCGCGTGATGCCAGGCAGAGTCATCACAAATCCAGAAGAGCTGAAACCCTTTAACGTGGACTGGCTTAAATCAGTCCGGGGTAAGTGAGCTTGTTTGTTTTTCAGTTCTGGTAAAGCCTCCTCCCTGCTTCTGCTAAGGTACCGGAATGAAAAGGCTGCCAAAGAAAATCGCATCTCTGTTTATAGCAGACCATGTCTTTACAGACGGTGTCTTGACAGACCAGGCAAAATGAGTTTTCCTCATAGAAAATATTCCTTTGAGAATTACCTAATTTCTGGTAATCTTTCAGGCTTTCGTTAAAAAAAAAATCTAAGCCCTGGTAACTTATTTTTTTTTTCCTGAAACAAATTGGTTCAGTTAACAGTTCCGGAGGTTTTGGCTGAACCTCAGAAAACAACTGTTGTGAATCTTCTGTTACTTTTGTCAAAGATTTCATGAGAATATAAAACATTTCCCATTGTCCCCACTGGCAACCAAGTCTACGTATAGAGACAAAGCTTTTACAGTGCTTTAAGGGAAAGCCCGCTATTGAAAATGTTTGTTTTAAAAGTGGTTAAAATGACTCTGCCCCACAGTGGAGGGAGCATTGTCATTTCAGACATCTTGCTTTACCACATTTTTCTTTCCAACCTCTATAAAGCCCACAACTTGCCTTGAGAGTCCCTTGCCTTCATTGCAGGCTCTAGCAAGCTGATGTTGAAGCCACAGACAACAGCAGAGGTGTCTCAAGCTCTCAGGTAACGTGCATCTTTTCTGCTGGAGTTTGTGATGAGGAAACTCGGGTTTAGTCTGAGAGGGTCCAGCAGGTGGAGGGGAACTTCTAGACGTTCAGGCACTAATTGCTCGACCATTGGAATTACCGAAGCTGTTTTCTTCTTGACTGCATGTCTTGTGGTTGAGCTCTGGTGACTTCAGCTCTCCCTTCTGCTCTTTATATCCCCACTGCCCTTGGGCTGCCCACTGTTTCCTGACGTACCTTTTGTTCCAGCGGCTCCCAGGACGGGAGAAGCTGCGTGCTGTTGCTAGTCTGGGGGTGTGCATGTGCTGGTGGGTAGGCAGTGTCGCTCATCTAAAAAACATACAGGTTCCTAATTAGGAATGTTTTCACACAGGGAGCTGAAATTTTTCAGGGCAGAAAAGGGGCTGGAACCTGTGCTGTGTATTTCCCAGGCCCGGTGCCCTCCCTGGCCCTCGGCTTTTCTGGGGTGATGGTGTCGTGTCAGTATTGGGCAGAAACAAAGGCCAAACTTTCATTTGTCTCACAAAATAAAATTTGTCTTTCCTGGCCAGATGTCCTTGCAAAGGCTCAGTGGGCAGCAGCAGACTTCTCAAATCAGTGCTGATGGCTTTGCGTAGAAGCGTCTTAAGAGTGCTTAGTGTGGAGGAGAGAAATGGCGGGGAAAGATGAGCAAGTGGATTCAGTATTGATGACTTTTCTGCTCTACTAAATTCAAAATCAGACACTGTACCAGTGCTCAAGAGGAGCAGTTGTGTTGAAGGGTTCAGGAGGGTCCATCTGAAAAGGTAAAGCAGGTTAGGCCAGAATCAGGCAGTTTGAGGAGTTAATGTTTTCTCCACTAAATCAGTAAGAACACTTCCCTGGTTTGCTGGTGTGAGCGCGGCTCCAGTTGGGCATCGGTATGCAGGATCGCCGTTTGGCTGAAGAGCTAAAAGCTGCATGGACCTACTCCTAGCTCTGTTAAAACATATATAGAGCACAGTAAAGTCAGGGCTTCTGAAGGAACTGCTGGTGCAGTGCGGCTTTGTGCCATCCCTTGTGCAAGAACTTCTGTGCGTTTGGAGAGGATGCGAGGTGCTTTGCAGGGATATGGCAGGCTGGAAGCAGCTGAGGCATAGATGCACATGCTTCGTTGCCCACAGGGCGATAATTTCTTGAGGGGAGGAGGAGGGCAGTAATGTCTTAAACCACTGCCAGAGGTCATCTGTCAGAGCCCGCTGAGGAAGTCAAGTTGTTAACAGAGGCTGCTACATAAATAGCTTAATTGTAAACAGAGTGAGCTGTGATTTCCAGGCAGATGTTGCGTGGCAGATCTGTAGATGGGGGAGGGGAAAGATGTAGAGGGGAAAGATGAGCAAGTGGATTCAGTATTGATGACTTTTCTGCTCTACTAAATTCAAAATCAATCAGACACTTGGGGTAATCAGACACTTGGGGTAACCCCAAGCGTTCGTTCCTTTGCTCAGTGCTGGGTGAGCGTAGTGAGGAGTTGTGCTTTCTCACTTCTGCAGTGAAACTGTCCCTTTGTATCAATTTAATCTTTAGCCTAAATGCTGCTTAATTTTAAGGAGCGTTGAGCACTCGCGCAACAGTAGGCATTCACGTGGAAGTGAAATTCATGTGGTAAACTGGATTATGGCCTTAAAATGCATAAGACTTCAGAAACCTTTTTCCTTCCAGGTACTGCTATGAGAGGAACCTGGCCGTGAACCCACAGGGGGGTAACACAGGCCTTGTTGGGGGCAGCGTTCCTGTCTTTGATGAGATCATTCTCTCCACTGTTCTCATGAACCGGATCATCAGCTTTGACAAGGTGTCTGGTAAATATCGTAGAGACATGAGGCACAGAAACAAGTCCCAGGCCCTCAGCCAGCCATTTTCCTGGGAGACGATAACTGCAGGATCAGCAAGGTTCAGCCCAGCAGCATCATAAGGGGCGTCACAGGTTTGTTTCATCCAGGCTCCTGCTGCTGATGTAATTAATGCTTAGGTTATAACAGTAGCAGATGTAAAAATACATCTGGAGGCAGAAAGAGAAGAGAAACATGGACATCCTATTACCTCTTTATAAATCTAGATGAGAAGCCCAGCAGGTGGAGCAGAATGACAGTGTTGAAGAAGGCATGTGGTAACTACACTAGCAGAGGGAAGGGAGGGATGGGGGAAACTTGAGGTTGTTTGGATTTGGAGAGTTAGGAACCAGGCTGGTTTGAGTACTTCAGTTCTTAAAACTGAGGGAGAGGGAGAACAACAGAAGGAGGCAGAGAGATACTTAATCTCATTGGTTTTACCAGTCCAGAGTTGTGGATGACCAGACGTTAAGGCAATGGCAAAGCTCCCCTCGGCTTGAGGAGGGGTTGGGCAATGCCCTGTAGCATGCATGGACTTCTTGTACGTTTAAATTGAACCCCAGAAAGTTTTGGAGGAAGAGGTGGTTGCATCTGCTTGTACTTATCCCGCCTCTTTAGGAGGCACCTTCTTCTTGGGCGTTAGCTTGTAGCAGGACGTTTATGTTTCAGGAATCCTTGTGTGCCAAGCTGGCTGCATCTTAGAGAAACTCAACGAGTACTTGGAGGAGCAGGGGTTTATCATGCCGCTTGACTTGGGAGCGAAAGGTAGCTGTCACATCGGTGGTAATGTGGCCACAAATGCTGGAGGCTTACGGCTCTTGAGATACGGCTCTCTCCGAGGGACAGTGCTAGGACTGGAAGTGGTAAGGCGAGTACCTGGCAGTCCCCAGTTCTGTGTTTGAACCTCTACGTCTTACCCCATTCCCTGTCCTAGCCCTTGGCTGTCCATTATGCAGACAAGTTCCTCTCCAGGCTTCCACTCTTAACTTTTCCTTGTATGGCTCTTTTGAGAAGGGTCAACAAGTGTCTTCATGCGCGTAGCGTGTTACTGCTACTGCAGTTTCCAGCTTCCACCTCTGTCCTTACTGACGGAAGTGGTATTAGGTGGTTTTCTAATCCGGAGAAGAAGGTAGGGAGAGATTTGGGGATCCCAAGTTACCTGCATGAGGTTGGTTCCTCTGTGGAGCAGTGGGTCTCTGGAAAGCTCTGCTAAATCCATCCTACGGCACTCTTCTAGTGGCTGCTTACTTGACTTTTAATAGAGCTGCCCGCTTTGGGTTTGTTTGGCTGCTGGCTTTCTCCTAGAGTCTTTCCCGTTCCTCAGCCTGCTTCTGCCCTACAGGCCTGTGCTTCTGTGTGTAAAGGCTGCGATTAGTGGTTCTAAAAAAAATTTGGGGCCCAGGAGCAGGGAGCTAATAGGAAATAAACTGGGTAGGTAACAAAAGCCTCGTTTGGTTTTATTGTGTAGGCCCAGAAAGGAGAGTTTTTGTCTCTCAGGTTAGTCCCTCTAGCATCAAAACTGCTTCTAATAACATGTCTCAGAGACATTCAGCCTTGATTTAAGGCTCAAGTGGTGGAGGGCTTACTTCATTCTGGTTAACTATGTTCACTTTCAAATAGCGTTCCCTGTTTCTATTGAATAACGGGAGCTAGGGCTGCAAAGAACGGCTGATCTTGTCCACCACTGGTAAGAAAAGCAGAGCAAACTCGAGCTTCTGTTATTACTTGTCCTGCTGGAACATGTGCAAACAGCACCATAAAAAAAGAAGCGGAAGAGTTTGGGGGAAGACTTCAGGATATAGAGGGGAGGAAGAGCTGGGAATGGAGGAACAGTGACGAGGCGGTGGGAACGGGCTGCAGCTGGTGTCCACCGCTCAAGGCTAGCGGCAGCTTTTCGTCGGCTTGCTGGTAGACAAGCTTATGACGGCCGATTTCTACATAGCTGCTTTGGCTGGGTCTCCGTGTTCCCACAGGTGCTGGCTGATGGCTCAGCTCTGGACTGCTTGGCGTCTCTGCGCAAAGATAACACCGGCTATGATTTGAAGCAGCTTTTCATTGGATCCGAGGGGACCTTGGGAGTTATCACTGCTGTCTCTGTACTCTGTCCTCAGAAACCTAAGGCTGTGAATCTGGCATTCCTAGGTAGGAGCTGATATTAATAATTGCACACCTGAGTTCAGAGGCTGGGAAGGGAATAGGAATGGAGAGAAGAAAGCAGTCATTAGCCTGCTGAGCTAGGCTACCAGCGTCAGCTCGTTTCTGAGAAATAGTAGGGTGCTGTATGTTAAAATACTTGTGCAGATATTGTATAGCTGGGGTGTAAACGTGTAAAATACCTGCAAGGGCCGGTTGCTCTGCAAGGGAAGGGGAGCCAGGAGCTTAGCGGGATGAAGGGGCAGGCAGGAGAGTGCCCTCGCTGCCAAGGGCCTGGTCCGACAGTACCCAGGCGAGGTGAGCAGGACAAGTCTGGCGACAGTAGGCAGAGGCGGCCGCACTCCAGCGGTCACCGGGCGAGTCCATAGGGACAAGGGAAGGCTGGGAAGTCAAGTCTGCAGGTCAGGGTCTGGATCAGCACGGTACGTGGCCAGGCACAGCTGCTTAAAGGCTGCTTCTGAGTGAGCCTCAGCAGGGGTGTCCCTGCTGAGCCTTTTTAACAGGGGTGTCCCTGGGGAGCCTTCACTGAGACTGGTTTTTTTCTCAAAAACCTCCAAGGCCAGCAGGGGCTTCTCAAACAGCTTGTTTGTATCAGATGCAGCCGTGAGAGCAGAGAACTAAACTCCTAGGAGAGGATGAGTAGACTCCAAGTGCTGACAGACCTGTGGAATATGCGCAGTGGACCCCACAATTTGCCTGGACTCTCACAGTGGCCTTTAAATTTCTCTTGGGTTGCCTTCTTGCCTGTGCTGAGAACTGAGGGTAGGGCAGACATTTTGGTATGAACTGTCTTAGGGTGTTCAAGAGGTTTTTGCCACAGCAAAGACTAATTGCTATAGCCTCTTGCTGTTCTGCTCTGAAACCTTTCCCAGCTCAAACCATTACAGGAACTGCTGAATAGCAGTTGATATTTTCTAGAGATGGGAAAGATGACTTGAAGCCCGATAGACTTTTTAAAGCTTTTTACAAGGTTTTGGGAGGCTGTTTTTTGTTTCTGATTCCTCTCTGTGTTCTGTCTGTAGGGTGTCAGAGTTTTGCTAAGGTTCTGGAAACATTTACAACCTGCAGGGCCATGCTGGGAGAGATCCTGTCTGCCTATGAGTTCATGGATGAGAAGTGCATGGAATTGGTTGAGAGACATCTCAAGCTGTCCAGCCCAGTGACAGGTACCAGTGTCACCTGTGCTGTAGAAAGAGGCACTGGGGATTTTTAGCCTCGTTTTTTACATATATATATATATATGTATGTGTGTGGGGGGGTGTGTGTATATCAATGAATGTGTGGGCATCCCTCATAATTTTTGTACCCAGTATTCGATTCCAAACACATTTGGTGGAAGTCTTTGAAGACAAGACTTTTTACTTCTACTTGTTCCCACAAAACTTTCTGAAAACTGGTGGCTAGGTAAAAAGGGTAGCGCATGTAAGTGAAGTGCCCTACAGATAAAATATTGCCGCTTGAGCTGCCCTTCCGCATGGCACCAGAGAATCTGGGCAGAGAAAAGCTCCACAACCTGCGCTAAATTCCTGTGCTTTTACCCCAGAGCATCTGCTTATTCTGTTCTCCCTCACTTTCAGGCAGCCCTTTTTATGTTGTAATTGAAACCTCGGGCTCCAACTCTACCCACGATGAAGAAAAATTGAACAACTTCCTAGAACAGGCCATGACTTCTGGTTTGGTCACTGATGGAACTGTGGCAACAGATGATAAGAAAATAAAGGCAAGTAATCATTTCCTCTTGCGCAAATCTCTTTGACATGTTTCTCTACTTGGATTTGTATTTTTAATAGGGAAATGTTCAGACTGATGTTTGTATAAACGTCCCTGAGTCATCTGGTAGCTTATTTGGCGTATTGAGTAAGAACGCGAAGAGAGAATACTTGCCGCTGCTGATTCTTCCCAGAAAGCCTGAGTATTTGGGGTTCAGTGGATATTTTCTCTTTTAAAAAGATCAGAATAATGAATTACGTCTTTCAGTAGTTGCCGGGGTAGGACCCAAACTGCCTGAAAACTATCAAAACCGGGAGCTGAGTTGTCAGCGAGGCCAGGAGTGAGCAAAGTCCTGCAGGCCAGCGTGACAGTGTGTTAGAGCCAGAGGCTGTGGTCCCAGGGAGCAAGACGGACACAAAGTGTCTCAGTGAGGAGGAGAGTGATTTGTGTCTGCCCAGCGAACACGAGCCTTTTACACTGACCCATGTTTCTTCCAGTCCCAGTGTCCACACTGAGCCTTGCAGTACTAAACTGGAGGAGGCACATCCCCACTTCTTGGGAGACCCGAAACAGCTTTGGAGAGAATGCCCAGGCCTGTGTTCTTTCTGTCTGGGGTACGGTGGAGCTTGAAGGGTTGGTGTATCATTTTACTGTAGGATGCTGCCAAGAAAGCGTTATTACTAGCTCCCAAGAGAGAGAGGATACCAAGGGAAATCAGAAGTTGATGTTATATGCGAAGAATCAAGGCTCTTTTTCCCCCCATGCCACAAAGCATGGAACCCAAGAGGTACTTGGTTTATTTGGATTTCTTTGATCTTTGATCCCTCAGATGCTGTGGAGCCTGCGGGAGAGGATCACAGAGGCCCTCACTCACGACGGCTATGTCTACAAATATGACATCTCTCTCCCTGTGGGAAAGCTGTATGATCTCGTGACTGACACGAGGGCTCGGCTGGGCCGGAGTGCCAAAAATGTGGTGGGCTACGGCCACTTGGGTAAGTGTGGATGCTGGGAAAGGAGGTGATTGCTCTTTAGTGCTCTGGGTTTTGCTGTGCAACTTCCTAGTAGTTTTAAAGGTTGTTTTTAGATTAGTGAGAGACATAGGCTAAATAGCAGAGAGCTGTCAGAAGAGGAGGATGCGTAAGGATCTTCATGTTTGAATTTCATTGCTTTCAGACTGTATGCCATATGTTCATGGCAGGTTGCTAGCCAGCCAGCCACTGAACTTGTCATTTGTATCTTCTTACTCTGTACTTTCTATTTAAGGATGTAGGTTCTTTAATTGGAACATCAATTTGATTAATGTACTTAGACACATGTGTGGAGAAGAATTAAGAGGTGGCCTAATGAGCACCAGCTGATTCAAGAACAGAAACAGGTGAAGGGAATTGTGAGCAGACCTGTGATTGTTGCCGGAAGGAAGATATAAGAGAGGCAATGGAGCGAGACAGGGGAGAGAGGCGCAATGGAGAGAGAGATGGGAGGGCTGCCCTGTTACGGTAAAGGCTGCGCATGTATGCTGCAGCCCACATGTGGTAGATAAACGCTTTCTTGTCCAAAGTGATTAGTTGTATTGGAAATCAATTATGTCTGAGCCATTAACCCTCCCAAAGAGAGTGGTAAAAGTAACGCACAGAAAGGCCGGGCCGGTACGTTTGTCAGAATGCTTTGAAACTGATTTGATTTTACATACAGGTAAATTGGTAGCTTAGCAGGGCTGTTCTGTTTTTTTTTTAAAAAAAAAAGAAAGTAACAGAACACTCTTCAGCACGCTTGGTTTGAGATTATTTGCAAGACATGGAAAGACAAGTCTGCATAACAAAGGCTGCCTCTGGTAGCTCTTGGTATTGAGGATTAAGCTGTGTACTGTGAGGGTTTGCTGGGATGCAGGAAGAGGTTCCGGAGTGAGAATGAGTAAGTTGTGTTTATCTTTGTGTGGTTTGTCTGCTGAACACCCAGGAACTATGTACTTAATCAAACACCATCACATGGAAGTGGCAAAAGGAGAAAATGTTCTGCATGCTTTCTTTCTGTTAACACAGTGCCAAAGGACATTTAGAACATTGCACAAACATAATAGGGAGAGAGAAAGTGATGAAGGGCAGTATTAAAATCTAATTATCATTATGAAATACCATTGGGGAAGTCTTTGGCATGCTGTCAAGGTAGTGAGACAATAATTAATGTAGCACAGCTGTTTGAATTTTAAAATCACAAGAGTGGGAATTTGAAAGTACCTTAACTCAGAACACTTCCTCAAATATTGTACTGAAAGCGTGGAAAAACAAAGATCCTATTTGAGTTATTTGTACATGGAGAGGCTGATGTTTGTAGAAGGACAGTGAACTTGTCCTTTTTCGCACAGTTTGGAGACTAACGAAGGCACTGTTGTTTGATTACGTGGAGGAGACAGTAATGAGTCTCCATTGCAGGGCCACTGAGTTTTTCTTACAGAACCACCTCTGCAATGTTTTCTTCCAGGAGACGGAAACTTGCACTTGAACATCACGGCGGAGTCCTACAGCCATTCCCTGCTGGATGCCATTGAGCCGTTTGTGTACGAGTGGACTGCAAGATACAATGGCAGTATCAGTGCAGAGCACGGCCTGGGCTTCAAGAAAAAGCAGTTCATTCAGTACAGCAAACCCAACGAGGCCGTCTTTCTAATGCAGCGTTTCAAGGCCATGTTAGACCCCAAAGGCATCCTCAATCCGTACAAGACGCTGCCCTCCGCTTCCTGAAAGCAACACGCGCCGAGAAGGGAGCAGATACCATCACGCGAGATGGCATCTCTAGCTGGGTAACTGCGCGTTAGCCATAAACCAGCTGATGGGCCAAGCGTTGGAATGCTCCTTGTCTTATTTCCTTAGCGTGATGGAACAAGTAAAGGAACGTGGTTCGTCTTTTCAGGGGTGCCTCCTCTTTCTGCAGAAGAGCACATTGCTGGTTTTGACCGTGCGGGTTTCCTATTTAACCCAAACACTGAAACGAAGCGTGCAGATATTGTGTGTGGGTATTACAGCTCTCTTTCCCCTTAGCTTGCTCTCCTTTATTAGCGAAGTGACACCAGCCAGAGGAGGCATTTTGTCACTTGCGGTGTGCAGGTGAAGCATCGGGGGCACAGGAGAAGAACCTGTGGATGCTATACCACCATTTCCAAGTGAAAACTTTGTTCTTCCTCACTTGTTTTGATCTGATATGCTTGTCCAAAAGCCCACAACGGCATCAGGTTATGGCCTCCTTGGTGATACCACCTGCAGGCTGTCCCCAGTAGGCTCAGTGTTGTCCTACGTACAGCACGCAGGTGCGGGTTTGCAGTCCTGGGACGCTGGCCAGAGAAGAGAGGGAGCCCGGAGGCCTGACTTCGGGGTAGTGTCAACTGGAGGGGAAATGCCAGCAGCCAGGCTGAGGGAGGGGATCCCAGGACAGCCGTCTGGCGGGATCAGGCTTTAGGAATGCCATTATTTCCTGCTTCCTCGTGCCCCAGTCTGTCCTTGATAGCAAGTCCTGATTTGCTCTCGCAGAAGGCAAGAGCCATTTTCCTAATGATTTACAGAGATACGTAAAATCTGTATCCCTCCTAACCAGCAAACTAGGCTAGGCTGGGTGGAGACAATGGCAGTGACGTTAAAATCGCCCAGAGATGTCTCTGTACTGTGCATGTGGTGCATTAAGGCAAAAGAGATTTCGGAGCATTGGCGATTACCAGTACTAACTTATTTTCCCGAGGTGCTCCCTTACCCTGGCGGAGGTGGTTCTGAGACTCCCTGGCCAGTGGGCAGACTGGTGCCTGCATCCAGCACCCTGCTCGAGTTGGTGAGGCCACAGAGCTCGGAAGATCTGGCAATAGTCAGGAAAATAAAAGAGTAGGAAAATAAAATCAGCCTGTCTGGCATTCAGGAGGATCCCTGAGTGCAAAAGATGCATAAAAAAACCCCAGGCTTACTCAAGTAGGAGGGCAAGAGAAAGAAGATGGTGGTGTAGGAAAGTATCAGAAGTCCGCGCAAGACCCGATGGAAGAGGGTGATCTTATTGTTCAAGTAGGCTGATTTTACTCATGTTCATCATTTTTGCATGTCCCTTCACAAGCATGTGTCACCTGTCCTGCATGTCCATATGGTCTGGCCAGGGACACTTGTGGGAGGATAAGGGATGTTTGGACATGTCTTTTATACCTCTTAGGAGTCGCTGATTATTATGGAACAATCCTTTTGACTCGGGATCTTGCTTGATCCTCCACAAATCCCGGGCACTGTTTCCTCAGTTTGAGGTTTTTTTTAATAAAGATTTTAGTAGGGCTGTCCCTCACAGCATCCTCACAGGTGGGATGAGCGGGTTCGCGGTGCGCTGGGTGAAGAACTGGCTGAAGGGCAGAGCTCAAAGGGTTGTAGTGAAAGGGGCTCCATCTGGCTGGTGACCAGCGGTGTTCCTCAGGGCTCAGTCCTGGGGCCAGTGCTGTTCAATATTTTTGCCAGTGATCTGGATGCCGGAGTTGAATGCACCGTTAGCAAGTTTGCTGACGATACCAAACTGGGAGGTGCTGCTGACTCTCTGGAGGGACAAGAGGCCTTGCAGAGGGATCTACCTCGATTGGAGCACTGGGCAACCATCAACGGCATGAAATTTAACAAGTCCAAGTGCCAGATTCCGCACCTGGGACGGAGTAATGCCAGGCGCAAGTATAAACTGGGAGAGGAGTGGCTGGAGAGCAGCCCTGCAGAAGGGATCTGGGGGTGCTGGCGGGCAGCAGGCTCAGCAGGAGCCAGCAGGGAGCCCTGGCAGCCCAGAGGGCAAACCGCATCCTGGGGCGCATCAAACACAGCATGGCCAGCCGGTCAAGGGAGGTGGTGATCCTGCTGTACTCAGCGTTGGTGCGGCCTCACCTGGGGCACGTGTGCAGTGCTGGGCCCCACCGTTTGAGAAGGGCGTGAAGGTCCTTGAACGCGTCCAGAGGAGGGCAACCAAGCTGGTGGCAGGGCTGGAAGGCATGTCCTGTGGGGAGCGGCTGAGGAGTCTGGGTTTGTCTCGTTTGGAGAAAAGGAGGCTGAGGGGCGACCTTATCGCGCTCTACAGCTTCCTGAGGAGGGGACGTGGAGAGGGAGGTGCTGAGCTCTTCTCCCTGGGATCCAGGACGCATGGGAATGGTTCAAAGCTGCACCAGGGGAGGTTCAGACTGGACATTAGGAAGCATTCCTTTATCAAGAGGGTGGTCAAACACTGCAACAGGCTTCCTAGAGAGGTGGTCGATGCCCCAAGCCTGTCAGTGTTTAAGAGGCATCTGGACAATGTCCTTAATAATATGCTTTAACTTTTGGTCGGCCCTGAAGTGGACAGGTCATCAGTTGGACTAGATGATAGTTGTAGGTCCCTTCCAACTCGACTGTTCTATTCTAAGATGGGGGTTTTGTTGGGGTTTGGTTTTTTTTTTTTGCTACAGTCTGTCTGTGTTTTGAGATGACAGGAGAGATTGTCATTTAAAGTTTGGTGTACAAAACCACGTTGTCACCCTTCTGTTATCAGAGGGCAGGCCAAGCCATCTGCTAGTGAGTCATCTTCTGGTCTGCTCGGTGTTTGCTAGTCATATCTGTATTTACCAAGACATGTCACTCTTAACCCAGGCTCTGCTGGATCCAAATGAAGCAGGTGACTGAGAAAAGCCCAGGGATTCGCCAACCTGACCACCTTTTACAACAAAATAACATTTTCTGTCGACACGGGGAGAGCTGTGGGTGTTGTTTGCCTGGATGTCAGCAAAGCGTTCAACACCGTTTCCCACAGCCTTCTCCTGGACAAGCTGGCAAGGCGCAGACCAGATGGGCGGTCTGCGAGGTGGGTAGGGAACTGGCTGAGCTCAGGGGTGGTGATCAATGGTTTTTACTCAGGTCTACTGGTCTGGGAGGCCTCACCGGACTCCATGCGACTAGGAAAGGTGGTAGCTGTCTTCTCCATTAGCTGCTTTTCAGTGATTTCTGCTATTCCACACTGCAGTGAAACAGATGTTCCATCCAGAGCCTTTTTCTTGGAAGAAAATCATCCTATAGAGTCTTTTTTCTTCTGTTTTTAACCAGAACACTGTCTCTTCAAGGCTGCAAGCTGCTGAATTGCATTAAGGATGATGGCTTACACTCGGCACTGCGTTGCAGCACCCTTCACGGTACAATTCCAAGGTCGCGACTCTCTCAAGTTGGCCGCATGGATGCTTTTAACCAAAATACCTCCGTATGTTATGCGACCTGCAGTGCCAATACCTAGGCCTGCCCTCTGGTCTCTTCCCTTCACCTCCCTCTTTCTCTCCGCTATCGGTGCACTCCCCACCTCTCCCTTCATTCCCAGGACCGCTCACAGAAGAGCTGATCTTCTTCGGGGGTTAAGCAGCGTGAACGGTGCCGTCATTAGCAGAGAGAAGACAGAATGTGAAACGCAGTCAGCCTGTGCTGCTTGTGAATCAGGTGGTGCAAAAATATGGGAAGTCCATGATGTTGTTAGAGAAAAAATTTACTAGGATTTGCGTTCTGCTAATTTAAGCTGATGCAGCTCGTTCTTTCCGGATCAGGCTGTTTATATTCTCTGCCTTTTTCATACGCCACTCTTACCCTTTTTTTTCCCCCAAACCACTGACCATAATTGTTTAAAATACAGGCTTTACATGTGAATGGTTCTTTTTGGGAGGCAGAACTTTCCATACTGCTTTTTTTCAGCTACCTATGGAGAGAGTGCTAGGGAGGGAGTCAGGGCTGACAGATAACCTAGTGCTGTGGCCAGGGAAATTCTGGCACAGCTGCATTTAGCCACCTTCTTTACACATGAAGATCCTTAAGCTCAATGTAAGTTTACTGTTTCAGCTGAACAATAGAGCAATTACCCTGAGGGAATAGAAGGGAGGAGTTATCGTAGGGTTATTTTATAGCGCCTTTCCTAGACCTTAAGCACCAGTATTATCCTTCTCTTCCACGTTCTCAATGATGCTTTCAAATATTGGTTCACTGTTGTATATAGGAGGGAGAAACAGGGTGGGTACATATATGTGGGGGGGGGTATTTTTATAAAGAATCATTGTGATAGGAATTTCTTGTCCAAAATTCTACTTTTTCTGGGACAGATTTAAATGTTAGAATGATGTGGATGTGGATGCTCAACATTTTGAAGCAGTGGTCTTATGGCACAGTGAGGAAGCACTTGACTCTCTGTACTGGTTTTGGCTGGGATGGAGTTAATTTTCTTCATAGTAGCTGGTATGGCGCTGTGTGTTGGATCTGTGACCAGTGTTGATAGCGCAGGGATGTTGTAGCTGTTGCTGAGCAGTGCTTGCCCAGCGTCAAGGTCTTTTCTGCTTCTCACCCCACCCCACCGGGGTGCAGAAGAAGCTGGGAGGGGACACGGCTGGGACGGCTGACCCATATTCCATACCATATGACGCTGTGCTCAGCAATAAAAGCTGGGGGAAGAAGGAGGAGGGGGGGGGGTGTTCAGCGTTACGTGTCTGTCTTCCCAAGTCACTGTGCTGCGTGGTGGAGCCCTGCTTTCCTGGGGACGGCTGAACGCCCGCCCGCGATGGGAAGTAGTGAATTAATTCCTTTTGCTTTGCTTGCCTGCGCAGCTTTTGCTTTAACTGTTAAACTGCCTTTCCCTCAACCCACGAGTTTTTGCACTTCTACCCTTCTGGTTCTCCTCCCCATCCTGCTGCGGGGGCGGGAGTGAGCGGCTGCGCGGGGCTGAGCTGCCCACGGGGGCTGACCCACTGCACCCTCCCCTGAGCAAGCAGGCAGGAGGCAGAGGCAGTACGGAGGTGTTAATTCAGCATCCTGCCCACTAATTCTGTGTCAGCTGGCTGACCTTCATTGCTTCCAGCCTCAGAGCAGCCCAGCCCCACACGACGCCAAGTATTTCTGCACAGCACCGTATTTTTCTGCGTAACCAAACCTGACGATTCGTGTATAACACCCCGGGAGAGAGCGATGAATCAATTGTAGAAGTATGAAAAATGCTCTGTTGTGATTTGTGGGCTCTACCAGCTTCTGAATAAGAAATCACACAGCTGAGGTGTATAATGTAACAGGAGAAAGAAATCTGTTAAACGTGATGCCCCTGCCAGCAGCAACTGATACTGTGCCAAGAGTATCCCTAGAAATTCTTCATAAAACAGCACATTGGCTCACATTCTACCAAGAAACTCAAGGAAAGCAACCCTATACCTTGCTAATCTCTGAATCTTGGTAGGCACTGGACTTGGAGCTGGCCTGAGGAAGCTGTGATTTAAAAAGAAACGCTGTATATTTGGGCACTCTGAAGACTTAGCAACGTAGGCGAAGGATACCAGAAAGCTGAGGACTTGGCTCTTGGTGTGGCAGGTTGGGCCACCAGCATACAAGGTTTAGAAAGGTGGCACTGTGGGTGGGGAGGGAAAGGGGAGCGTGTCAGGAGGTGCATGGGAAGTGGCATGGCCATAAAGACCAAAAGCAACAGCTTAATCCCCTGTTCCAGGCTGGGAGACGCGGGTACACTTTTTGTTGCCCAAATGAGGAGAGGATCGACTTCATCCCCGACGTGGGGAGCGGGGAGATTGCCCCACCTCCAGACTTGCAGGGCAAATCCTGCTGTCCTGGGGCAATTTGCAACCATCAAACGCAGCTTGTGAGGTGCTGGCATACGGGAGCCTTGGTGGAATCTCAGATTCCTGCGTAATGCAAGTTGTAATGGTTGTTAATAACACCAGAAAGTCGCTTTGTAGATGAACATAACATAACACGCGTTCAGGGCAGGAGCTCTCTCTCCCAAGGCCTAGATACAGCAAAGTCTCTGAGCTCTTCACCTCCGGCTACAGTAATTGCATTTTCGCAGGGACAGAGTTTGAAGCCTGAATGTTTTAAGAGCAATTCCCGATAGGTAAACACCGTTCCTGTTCTGCTGTTGTCCCTAATTTCCGGTTGCCAAATGTGTCTGGCAGAGAATTATAGTCCTCGGCCACCGGGCGAGAGGCGGAGGAAAGGCAGGGCACCAAGCGGCGTGGCGGCGCGCAGGGAAGGGGCACCGAACAAGCGATGTGACGGCGTGCGGGGTGACGAGGGGGCCGATGATGCCCTCCTCCAGCCCCCCGCCGGCACGGCGCCCTGCCCGGATCCTGCCGTGAGCCCCCCACGCCTCCCTCCCGCAGCCAGGAGAGAAGGGGGTCCCTGCTAAGGGGTCCCCGCTAATTCCTTCCTTCCCCGCAAAACTCTTGCAAACCCCATCTCCCGAGGCCTCTCTTTGTATCTGCGTTAGTGTCGTGCCATACCAGTGCTTTTCATGGCTATTGATTAACTTCACCCACCCCTGGGAGCACCGAGGCACTCCCTTTGTCGTCACCTCTCCCAGCCATTTATAGCAGCGGTGGGATGCTGGAGGTAGAGGTGCGTACGGTAAGAGCTGGAGGAGCCCGACGACGAGAGGAGCGTTGGAGTTGGTTTGCAAAGGAGGTGCTTTTTGGCTCGCAGCGGTGAGGCAGCATGAAAAGCCCCTGGTGCACTTCAAGGTAAGGGGAGAGGGAGGTGAACGCTATGGGTGCAGAATTAAAACATGGTTTGTAGAAAGGTCTGGTTCAGGTAATCCCTGTAAGTTGTTGGTAGCCTATAGAGTTAGTTACAGTTTGCTCCAGGGTAGAGATTAATTTCGCCGTGAATGTTTCTTTCCTGTATTCTGGGTCTTTTAATTTGAAAGAACCTTGTTCGGTCGACACAGAGGTCTGTTATTTTCAGCTCAAGCCAAACGAACAAGAAGGTTGTCCCAAGCCTTAAAGCATCCGTAGTGGCACCTCCAAGTGCGACCCGAGAGGCAGTTTTCCGTGTTTTCTTACCGACTGGGAGATGGCACGGCGCAGGTCGGAAAGGCTAGCCGAACCTCTGGCACCGGCTCTGCTGACAGCTCCGCACGTTTTTTGGCTTCTTAGAAGAATTTTGTGTCTTAGCAATCGGCTCCGAGTGCTTCCTCAAAGGGCTCCCAGGCTGGTTGCACGTCTTGCCTGCTTAGGTAACTTTTATGCGACGTCTGAATCGTGGCTTTCTCCCTTCAACTTTGCTTTGCAAAAGACTGTATTAATGGGCTAAAAAAGTAGATGGTGGCTCTGATCGTACCCTGCGACTCTCGGCTACGTTGGGCTTCACCCACCCCTGGTGAAATGCTTCCTCGCTGTCGTGTGAGGAAGGAAGAAGTCAGTGCGGGCATGATCCCGTGCGTCACGTCCTCCACACTGCCATCGATTCGCAGGATGGTTATGAAATCCCTCTGGTTATGAGGGATTTTCTGTAACTGTTCGTATAAAAGATCAGCTCTGTCTTCTCTAACGCCAGGTATTCGCCAGGTTCACCTTCGGCCTGTGCGTGTGAGACAGTCAAAATAGCTCTTGGATGAGTGGGACTCGTCTTTCTGGGAGGGGTTGGAGGGTGGGAGATATTTTAGCCAACGTGGAATACGGTGCCTGTTGGCCCAGCGCGCACGTTTTAGAAGCGGCTTGGTCAGACTTGTGACAAAGGTGTGCGTGTGACGGGAAGGTAACAGCCCTTGGGAGCGGCGCTGGCTCTCACAGGGGCGCGGGGTGCGGAACGGGTGGTGAAACCCCACGTGCAGGTTTGCAGGACGTGCCGAAGCCGGCGGCAGCCCCTGCGAGCGCAGCCGCGGGTGGCTGAGCCCCGGGGGGCGATGGGGACAGGACCCCCCCCCAGCGATCAGGCACAGGGCTCGGCTGCACGAGCGCACCGGCCAGCGCCCTGTGCACCTGCAGCCCCCTCCTCTCGTCTCCCCCCGGTCTCCGTTTTGCCACACTCCTCCCTGGGGATCACCTCGATCCCAGCCCTTGGCCCTTCCCCTGAGCACCCCCATTGCTCGCCTTTGCTGCGGTCCCCTCCCTGTCCCCACTCCCCGCTCGCTCCCCGAGCTGGAAGGCAGATACCTTTCCGTCCGCACATCCCCAGGCAGGGGAACAAGCACCACGCCACAAGGTTGTTTGGCAGCCCTGGGACAAGAATCCCGTTTCTGCATGAGGAGCGGCATCTCCGTGGCCCACGTGCCAAAGAAATCGGTCACTCTTGCGCCTTCAAACTGGACGTTCCGGGAAGCTGCCCTGGTTTTGGCAAGCCCGATGTAGGCTGGGCGGCCGCCGCTCGCGGTGACAGCGTGGACATCGCTCGGCTACGGGTTGCTGTTGTCTTCAGGACGGTGCCTTGAGGAGCGGGGTGAGCTCTGCACGGCCCCTCGGGACTCACTGGTGGCACGTGGGTGCCCGTAACTTGCCCACTGGGCATGTTTGGCACTGCAACACCAGAGCCTCGTGCTGCACCGCAACGCTTTGAGGCTTTACGTGCCTAGATAATCCAGACCTTTATCCCTCCCTGTGCCTCTAGGTGCAAAAGCCGTCATTTGGGGCTTTCGAAATGCATCCGGACGAAACGGGCCTGCTGGCAGCGTCCAGCTACGCTGGAGATGGGCTCGGTGCGCTGGACGTGTTTGAGGATTTGGAGGTGGGACGGCACTGCGTAATCGCTCATTAAAATAAACAACTATTAAAATATCATGGGATACCTTGAGGTGTAAGATGTAGAGGTTTACAGAGCCTGTCTTCTTGCAGTAGAAGGGACTGGTAATCCTGGAGCAAATCCTGATCTATCTTCAGGATTGTTTCAGGTGTACGTTGATTTGTTTGCCCCATAAAACATCAATCTGGGTGTAATTCTCTCTCCTTGCCATTTCGAGGACACTGCCCAAACAAACATGGAACATTATTGCAGGCATTAAACTCTACAAGAAAGGTGCAGAAGAAGGATGTGGCCAGACCGGCTTAGGGAGGACCTCCAGGCAGGCAAGGTGGTGTGCGTTTTGGGAAGCCGTCACATCAACGCCAGCTTCAGTTTAAATGAAAGACTGAGAACAGGGGCTGCATTTGACAGATGTGAGCCTGCTCGCTGCCCATGGGCCCCTCTGCATGTCTTCTCCTGTCTCATCTCTACTTATACACACAGAGCGATCAACGGGATGGGAATTGTCTCACCGCCGTCCCCCTAACAGGCCTGGGAACAGAAAATGAAGAAATACCGGTGAAAGACTGCCCATAGTTATGTCTTTAAACTCTTCAGGCAGAAGCTGTGCTGCAAATTCATGTCGGAGGTTGGTACCAGCAGCTTCCCTGTCTTTGGGAAGGGCTCTGCCACCCCAGGATTTCCCCACTTCGGCTGGGGTGCCGTTGGACGAGGACAGCGCGCTCGTTGCAAAGCAAAGCTTGAAGCAAAAGTGGCTTCGGGCAGGTTTGCATGGCAAAGAAGGCGAAACGCTTTTCTGCAGTGCCATGACGGTGTTGCAACATCGCTGCCTGTCTCCACGCTTCCACTGTGTTTACAGTCTGTTCCGCGACCACAGCCAGTGCACGTGGCTACGATGGCTGTGTTTTTATGTGCAGCTTTTCATGTTCTGTTGGACTTTGCTCCCATCCAGTTTTCCATGGTTGGATCCAGGCTGTCATACTGTGGCCAGTGAGAGGCTGTAGACCACGCCAGATAAAGCTGGTGTTTGCACTCTCGTAAGGCCAGCTGGAAGGAGCGATTCAGTGTCTCAGGTCGTACAAGCTGGAGGCTACGAAAGCCACCACCCTGTGCAGCAGGACCATGCGTGAGGACCCCTTGGCCAGCAGGACAGTAGAAAAGACCACCACCACCAGGTCCAGCCTGCAGCAATCCATGTGCCGCCATCGACCCTCAAACTGGGCAGTCTTGGAGCCTTCCTTGCACGCTTAAGAGAGTGGGAACCATGAGTGTGACCACCCCATGCTGTAAACGGGACTGTATCTTCTCAAAACAACTTAAAGCCCGAGCCAGCTCCGCTGCATTTCGGAAATGGCGGCTGAAAACATGGAGTCCACACTGACTTAAAAAAGCTTTTAAGATCAGAGAAGTCAGATCAAGCTTGGTGATGAAAAGTTCCTTTCTGGTGGGCATCAAACCTTCAAAAGATCCTGTACGTGTCCCAGCTAGAATGCACTGCTAATGATACATGGTGGTCGCCTAATTAGTGCTGGAAAAGACTCACCCCTCATCATTATCCAGGCAAAGCACGGGTAGATGAGGTGCTCAGGGATGCCTCTGAGCTGGGGCAGTTTAAAGTCTGGCCAAGGTGAGAAGAGCTGATGAAAGGGAGACCTGGGAGATGCTGAGCACAAGAGCTGGGCTGGGCGGAGGAGCTGTCGCAGTGGGGAAGCAGTCCTCTTGTTTGAAAACAGGGTGTAATTAGACTTTACAGGTGCTGTTGGGTTATTAATTAGTTTTCTGTATTGAAAAATCTCAGTTATGTTGGAAAAAAATTCAGTTTAGTGTTTCTTTGAGATCCCCATCTTCTGGAGTGATGTGATTACGGAAGGTGCTGAGCTTTCTTGCCAAGGAAGTCCTGATACCCCTACAAAGGGCTCATTTTCTAGCTCTCGGTGATTGCTGAGAAAAGCTTGAAGTGAATAAGCTCTAAAGCCCCAGAAAATGGAAAGAAAAGCAAAATAAAAAGGCAGCAGAGCAGAGCGGGAAGGTGTCGGAAGAGCTGAGCGGGCTCTGCCTGAAGTAGGCTGTGTCTTGCCAAAGGCCAAAATTAGGAGAGTGGTAGTGAAAGTGCAGTTTCTCACTGTCCTGCCTCTAATGCCAGAGCTCCTGACACAGCAGGGGCAGCCAGAGGTGGCTGGCACCGTGGAGACATAAAACTCTGCTCCCGGTGGTAAAAATTCCCAAGTTGCAACATGCAAAGTTTGGTGGTTCGCGTTCGGGGAAGGACTATCGGATGAAAATCCACTGAAACTCTGCTTTCTTTCCAGGCATATCAAACGTCTCATCATTTTCAAACTTTGCCTGGGACTCGTCTTCCTGTCGGGATTCTTCCTTATGGAGAATAAAAATTACATGTAAGTGAAGCAGAAGTAAGGTTGCATGACTTCGTCTGCCCAGGGCAGCAAGGATCTGACCTGTGACACTTTTACGTCTCGTGAGGTTTAGGCTAATACTGGAAGGGCAGCAGCCCAAGGTTAGGTCCTAGATCCACATTTGGGCAGGCAAGGGATCACATTAGCCAAGGTGCAGCCATTCGGGGCGAAATCAGCTGTGTGGAAAAAGAAAAGGGGATCGAGCTGAAGCCTTTGGGTGAGTGAGGACCTGGAGAAGCAGTAAACTGGCCAACATCTACGCCTGAGGGATGGAGCTTGTTTGGGTTGGTGCGTTGCACCAGCTGCAGGTGTGGTGTCAGAAGGAGAACCTGCTGGGGTTTGGCTTTGCCGGGTCTCAGAGATGGGGTATGGCACTGGAGAGGCTGTTTTCTCCATCTGTTCCTGCAGAATCTCAAAGAGCCACAAGGAGCTGCTGACACCTTCCACGCCTTGCCATGCCAAGACTAACGTCATGTTCCTCAAGACCCACAAGACGGCCAGCAGCACCGTCCTGAACATCATGTTCAGGTTTGCGGAGAGGTACAACCTCACCGTTGCCCTCCCAGCTGGCCAGCTTGTCCACCTGGGCTACCCGGAGACCTTCCTGGCCCACTTTGTGGAGGAATTTGAAGCCATAGGACAAAACTACAACATCATGTGCAACCACCTGCGGTTTAACCCCTCGGAGGTAAGAAAGAGCCATGACACGTGCGGAGGAACCTGGTTGAACAAGCAATGCCTCCAGACTAACAGCCTCTCTTCTTCCTCCCCGCAAACAGGTGCAAAAGGTGATGGCATCAAACACCTTCTACTTCTCCATCCTGAGGAACCCCATTTTTCTGCTGGAGTCTTCCTACGTCTACTACAAGAACAATGCCCCTGCCTTCAGGATCTCCAAGGACGTGAACGAGTACCTGGCGTCACCCACGAAGTATTACCGTCCGGCAGATTACAAGGAGAACATCTATGCCAGGAATATCATGTGGTTTGACTTTGGCTACAATAACAATGCAGAGGACAACAAAAAGTACGTCCACACTGTCTTGAAGGATATTGAACAGAACTTCCACCTGATCTTGATAGCAGACTACTTTGATGAGTCCATGATCCTCTTGAAGCACACTTTGTGCTGGGATCTGGATGACGTGATTTACTTTAAGCTCAATTCCAGAAGCCGGGACACTGTCCAGACCTTGACTCCGGAAAGCAAGGAGCAGATAAAAGTGTGGTGCTCGCTGGACTGGAAGCTCTACCTGCACTTCAACCAGAGCTTCTGGAGGAGAATTGAGGAGACCATAGGACTTGAGGAGCTGGAGAAGGAGGTGAATCACCTGCGAACGAGACAGAAGGAGCTCATGGAAACCTGTCTCTTGGACCAGAAGGCAGTGGGGAAGGAACACATCAAGAACAAAGCTTTCCTGCCTTTCCAGTCAGGGGCTACAAATATCCTTGGGTACAACCTCAAAGGAGATTTAGACAGCAGGACTCTCAGAACCTGCCAGAAAATGGTTATGCCAGAGCTCCAGTACATGTCCTATCTCTATGCTGTTCAACACCCGCACAAGAAGAGGAAGCCGTTAGGCTTGCCCTTGCTGCAGACCAGCTTCCAGGAGAAGATGCAGCTCCCAACTCCCAGCTAGGGCACGCGACAACCCACCGCGGTTTCCCACCTCTTCGCATCACCCCATGTCTGGCATGTGGCTGGCCCACAGGACTCTTGTGCACGAGGGGGAGAGGGGGGAGGGCTTTGTTCGGGGCCACCGAGCTGCTGGTGGGTCCCTTTTTGGGGACCTTGAGCCAAAGGCTCTGCGTTGGCCGGCTCCTGCGTGACGCCTCCTCCCCACTCCCAGGCAGGGGGACAGCCGCTGCCGCTGAGCGCTGGGCAGGCTTTCAGCTGGCTTAGATGTTCCTGCCTCTTAATCATTAATCACGGGCTTAATCATTTTGTTTGCATTCGACTTTCTTTAATAGCCATCATTATATCCAGGCTGGTCACAGCTCACTAGAGCAAGTCCTGGTTTTCGGCGTTCAGGGGAAAAAAGGGGAGGGAGAGGGAAACGGGGAGGAGAGCACAAGGGGACACGGCGCTCGAAGGAGTAGGAGAGATGCTGGGTCTCCCATCCAGCAGCGTCCGTGCTCGATGACATCTAACCACCGTGCGATGCTGGGGCCGCCTCTCGGATGGGAGTCCCGAGCTTCGTGCCCAAAGCTGGGCGCGCCGGCTGGCAGCCTTTCCCCGCCCCGGCACGTGAGATGTCATGAGGTGCGGGGGGCCTCTGCACCACTTGGGACGGCTTGGCGCTCCCGTGGGAGGGCTTGTTTTGTGGTTTCACCCCTCTCTCTTGGGCGAGGGTCCCCAGGAGACCCTCTCCGGTCCCTGGGCTGGTCCCCTGGGCTCAGCAGCCCTGAAGCCCTTTATCAGCAGGGGCTTCATCGGGCACCCTTGCTGTGTTGGCCGAACTCTCCAACATCGATTAGGAGAGGGGTGGAGGGAGGTATGTCTGCTGCTTGTTTCGGGCATGACCTCATTATTGAAGGAGGTAATTAAACCTGCCTGTGATGTCTTTGCTCGTTTGCCAGCTCCCCGCTGCCACGCCGGTGCTAGGAAGGTTCGTCAGAAGGCCAGCAGGGCCAAGCCCAACGGCTTTGGCGTCACCACCGTTAATGATTGCCCATTGCCGGTTTCCAACGCGCCCACCATCCCCGATGGCGCAACATCTTGACGCTCAGCCAGCGTCTCCTCCCGCTTGTGCCAGGCGAGGTGGCAGCGGGGACCCGGATGGCGACTGGGATGGTGGATCCGGGGTCACTTGGCTTGCAGCTTTGCCCTGGGGGCAGAGCAGCCGGGCAGCATCTCAGCCCAGGAGACGGGAGAGGTGCTGTCGGAGCGGAGCAGAGCTGGGATTTTTCCTCGCCTCCGTTTAAACCCGGCAGGTAGGCAGGGAAGCCAACTGAGGCAAGGGTTAACCTCCCGCAAGGGAACCTGTGCTCCTCCGCAACCCACCTGAGGTACACGGAGCTTCACAGCACCCACACGCTTTTCTGCTCCGGCAACCCCAGCTAAAATTAACCAGGTTTAGGAGGCGCTTGTAACCAGCCGGGGCGGAGGAGGCGGCAGCCGCACGTGTTCCGTCTGGGCAATCCCCGGGGGCCTTTTCCAACCAATTCTGCAGCCCAAGCCTGGGCTTTCGCCTTGGAGCTTCTGATCCGTGACTCGCTGTGTGAATTTTGTCAAGCCCCTTTAGCTAAGCTGATGGAATATAAGCATAAAAATAATTTCTTAACAGCTGACCTGTGTGCGGGTGGGGGTCCTGGGAAGGCTGGGACCCTCTGGAGCACAGCCCATGAGCTGAGGAGCTCACAGCTGGGTTGCAGCACCTGGGCAGGGAGGTCTGGCCTCTCCCAGCCTGCAGGAGGGGGGAAACTGAGGCAGGAGATGCAAACACCCCCCCTGACGGCTCCCTTTGCGTCCCCTCCTGGGGGTCTGAGCAAGGTGGCTCAAGAGCTGTGGGCCCCCGGCTCTGCCCGGGCTGATAATGGTGCCTTTGTGCTGCACGAGCGGCCGCCGCTGCTGACTCAGGGCTTTTTGGCGGCCACCGCCGCTGCGGGAGCCCCGTGATCCGTCGATGGGGGGACCCTGCAAGGGGAGGTGGCAGCGAAGCAGCGAGGCGACGGGCTCTGCAGAAAGCTGGTGGCTGCAGGAGCTGGCGTTACCCCATGGCGGGGGCAAGGGACGGAGGGGACACCCCCAGCTGAGCGGGACCCGGTGAGTGCCTTCGCTTTCTCCACGGGGTGTTTGATCAGCAAAAGCTCCTAATTAAAACGTGATTCACACGTTAATTTCACGTAATTAACACGTGAAAGTCACCCTCGGCCGCTCTGGCTGCACCCCAGGGCGGGGTGCCCATCTCCTCCCGTGGTGATAACCTGGGACGCGTAGGGACAGGTAACCTGGGGACAGCTGACGCCGGTGGCACTCCTGTCCCCGAAGGAAAGGCACTCGGGGACCGCTCACACCCCGCTGCCGCAGGGACCCCACGGTTTGTGTTGTGCACCCCAGGTTTCTCACGCAGGGCAGGGGGAAAAGCAGAGCCGGCTGGGTCTGCTGCGCTGGAGGCACCAGAAACGCAGGACAAACGCTCCGTGACCCCCTCGCGAGCACCCTGGGGTGGTCCTGGGGTCTTGGCCGTGCGGAGACGGGCTCTGCCCCCCAACACCCGCTGGACGATGGGAGCAGGGAACTGCGGGTCTCACCCTGCCCTTTGCTGACTGGCCTCGATTTACCAGAAACCCCTCTAGAAGAGCATCTTGAAGATCAATTGAATTTTATTTAATTTTATTTTGGGCTAGCGCAGGTCAGCCTCTTCGGTGTTACCCAAAATCCTGTCCCACCTCTGAGCGGCGGTGACTTGCCCCCGCAGCAGCACACGTTCAGCCCCTCTCGACCCCAACCCTGCCCGTAGCGACCTGCCCTCCAGCCCTCCTAGGGGGGTTCCCCAAACCAAGCCCACCAAGTTAAACCCCTCCAGCTCACAGCCTGCACCCCCAGCCGTGCCCAGCAGCCGGTGTGTGTGTGTCCCCCCCCCCCAACCCACCGGGGCTGCGTCTTTCTGCTGCAGACGCCATGGGCTCCCGGCACTTCCCCGCCCGCACCGTGCTCTTCGAAAAGGAGTCCAACGGCGTCACGTACCGCGTGCCCGCCCTGCTCTACCTGCCCTGCGTGGCCAAGCTGCTGGCTTTCGCGGAGGAGCGGCTGAGCGCCGACGATGCCCACGCCAACCTGCTGGTGCTGCGCCGCGGCACCGTCTACGGGAGCTACGTGGAGGTGGGACGGGGATGCAGCCGGGGTTGGGGGGGACACGCTGGGCGGGGGGGCATGGGACAGCCGGGTGGTTATCCTCCGCCCCCTGTGCATGGCACAGCCGAGCTCCTGGAGGTACCTGCACGGGGAAGGGACACTGCGTCGGGTGAAGTGGGGTGGTCCTCACCCCTCTCCATCCTCCCCTCCTCCTCCTCCCTGGGCAGTGGGAAGACATGCGTGTGCTGCAGACGGCGACGCTGCAGCACCACCGGTCGATGAACCCCTGCCCGCTCTACGACGAGTTCACCGGCACCCTCTTCCTTTTCTTCATCACGGTGCTGGGCAGGACACCCGAAGCCTACCAGATCGTCACTGGCCAAAACGTCACCCGCCTCTGCTGCGTCACCAGCGCCGACCAGGGTCTGAGCTGGAGCACGGCCACGGACCTGACGCAGCAGGTCATTGGCGGGACCATCAAAGGTAGCCCACTGGGGAGGGGCGGGAAGGGGGGGAGACAGCCAGCAGGAGAACGACCATGGGTTTTGGCCTCCTGGAGCCACCTGAGGTGCTGCCAGAGGTGGCCTCGGAGTAGGAAGCCCATAAGCATCCAAGAGCAGAGATGGGGGGGAGAGGACCCCAGGCAGAGGGGAGACAGGATGGGGGGAGTATCCGCATTGCTTGCGCGGGGGAGAGGAGATGGAGAGGCCCCGTAGCTATGGGTAAGACCATGCGTGAGGACAACCAGGCAGCACTGGGCTCTGCTGACCTCCCAGCCCACCACCTTGCTTGGCGAGGCTGGGGGGATGCTCTGGAGACCCTTCCATGCTGGGCATGGCGGGGGCACCATGGAGGCTGCTCTTCACCCCCATCCCTCCTCTGTTCCCCAGACTGGGCAACGTTCGCGCTGGGCCCCGGGCACGGGATCCAGCTGCGGTCTGGCCGGCTGCTGGTGCCCGCCTACAGCTACCACATCGACTGCAAGGAGTGCTTCGGGCAGCTCTGCAAGACCACCCCTCACTCCTTCGCCTTCTACAGCGACGACCACGGCCGGGGCTGGCGCTTTGGGGAGTTCATCCCCAACCTGCAGACGGGCGAGTGCCAGCTGGTCTCGGTGGACGAGGAGGACGGCTCCAACGTCCTCTACTGCAATGCCCGCAGCCCCTTGGGCTTCAGGGTCCAGGCGCTCAGCACAGATGATGGGGCCGTCTTCCATGGGGGGCAGCTGGTCCAGCGGCTGGTCGAGCCCCCCCATGGCTGTCACGGCAGCGTCGTCGGCTTCCCCGCACCTTTCGTGTACGTCCCTGCTGCCCCCCGGGACCCCATGATGCCCCACCGGGGCTCGGCTCGCCGGCTGCTCCCCGGGCTGCTCCCCAGGTTTCGGTACCTGCCCGCCCGGCCAGCAGCAGGTGATGAGCTGCCCACCGTGGCCACTGGCAGCCACCACGAGCCAGCTGAGCCCGAGGAGGGCTGTCCTGTCCCAGGCCATCATGGCCATGCCCGTGGCATCACCTCGGTCCGAGGGGACCCTGCGGCAACCCCCAGCCCTGCTGCCTTCTTCCAAGCGCCCACGTGGGTCCTCTACTCCCACCCCACCAGCTCCATGTCGCGCGTCAACATGGGGGTTCACCTGAGCACTTTCCCCAGGGACGTGGAGAGCTGGACCGAGCCGTGGGTCATCTACGAGGGCCCAAGCGCTTACTCAGACCTGGCTTACATGGAGCTGCCCTACAACGAGGCCTCCATCTCTGGTGGCCCGGCCATCGCTTTTGCCTGCCTCTATGAGAATGGGACGCGGTCACCCTATGAGCAGATCTCGTTCAGCATGTTCACGCTGCACGACGTGCTCCAGAACATCCCCCTGACGGCCACCGCTCCCCGGCGGGACGGTGGCCCCCCGCGCCGCAGGAAGCGGGGGCGAAGGAGCTGCCTCCTCTCCTAGGGGCCCCCCCAGGTCAGGTCCCCCCGGTCCCCCAGTGCCAGACCCCGGGGCACCAACCCGCAGCCCGGCACACCGGGATGCTCACAGCCCCGGGTCCTGCCACCAGTCAGCAGAGAAGACCAATACGCTACCGTCCCCAAACTGGGTTTTATCTCATTTTTATTGCCATTTCTTAATTATATAGTTGGTTGGGCATGGAGGCTTGTGCCACCAGCCCAGCCCCAGGCTCCTTTCTGAGTACGTGAGCCCCCCATGCAATACATAATGGGGTGCAGCAGCAGCAATGCAGGGGAGAAGGCAGCTGGGGGCACCCCATGCCCCCCGTGCCAGTGCCAGGTCAGGGCGGGACACGATGCGCCCGTTGTGCCATACCTGGTACTACTACCCTGTTCCAAGGGTTTTCCTCCCATGGTCATAAGACTTTATGTTCCTTTTTTTATTGCTTCTTTTTAATGATCCTGTTCAAGCCAATTCCTCTTTATCTCAACGGTATCTCCAAAATTGCCCATTACTGTTTAATCTGGCTGATTGCTTTGTTTTTCTTCAAGCTGCACTTTTAAGCAAATGGATATTGCTACTTTCCTCTGAACCTTATCAGTCCTGGGGCAAACATCCTCCCAGCGCGGCCGGCTCAGGCCTGTGCCCGTGCTCAGCCCCCTATCCCCGCCCGGGGACGGGGGATGCGCTGAGGCGGGTGACACCCCCCCTGCGAGCGCGGCGGCGGGCGGTGCGATGGGGTCCTGGGCCGGCGGGGATGAGCAGCTCCTAACCTTTGCTGCGTGCGTGTGTGTGTGTGGGGGGGTGAACTTTGGGGGACTACACCCCATTTCCAGCACTACCTCCTTCAGCACGACTCCATCCAAGTCCCCCAGCCCCAGCCGGAGCCCAGCTCGGCTCCTTCAGTCTCCTTCGTCCCTCCTGCGGGAGACAAACAGCGACACAAGCTGCCCTAAATTGATTGATTAACGAAAATAAGTTAGTGCCCCAGCTCTTATCTCTACAAATACCACCGTGTCACATTTTGCACTCGGGCGGGTGGAAGCTGATGAGGAGCAGCCGGGGAAGCCGTTGGGCTCGTGCCGGGATGCCAGGAGCCAGGTCCTCACGTCCATCGCTCACTGGGCTGGTTTCCAACCCCAAACGGCTGCCAGCCACAAGGGGATCTGCTCCGGGGCGGAGGAAGAGGTATCGCCCGGGCAGAGGGCTCTGCGCGGGGGCAGCCCTTTGCACGCCGACCCCATGCACGTCACTCTGACGTCTCGTGCGGACTGGGGTGTCTGTCCCCCATGGGGGAGTCTGTCTGTCTTGCACCGGGCTCTTGCACCGGGCTGGTATCACAGCTTGTGCCATATCCCCATCGTGGCATTTGCCACTGGCCAAGGGACACCCGGGGACGACACCTCCTCCCAGCACCAGCCTCCTGGCACCGTTGCAGGTCCCTACTTCCCCTCGCAAAACCCGCAGAGGCACCCGAGGCAGCCGTTGAGGATTTGGAGGGAGGCCAGCACCATCTCGGCGGCACTGACGAGCAGCAGGAGGGAGAAGAGGACGACGTGCCAGGCCACGACCCCCGCCGGCTCCAGGCAGATGCTCCAGGCGCGACGATCGTGCAGGTAGTTCTCTGCCCTGCGTGACGGGGAGAGGAGGAGATGCAGGATGCTGCCCTGCGGCGGGTCAGGAATCGCGTGGCTTTCCGCCATGGAGGCGTGCCCCAGGTGCCCCGTCCTTCGTCCCAAGGATGAGCAGGGTCAGCGGGGTGATGGGGATGGGAAGCACCACGTAGAAAACCATGGAAGGTGAAGACCTCTCGAGCTACCAGCGTCTTGCATCACCACCAGCGAGCCCACCCACCCCACCCACCATAAATAACACCGACTTAATTAGCTCAACCCCACCGCCTCACCTGGCATCAGGCTCCAGGCTGCCAGCGTCCAGGAAGGGGTAACCCCAGAGGGTGCCGTGCCCGCGGCCGTGCTCAGAGGCGTTGTAGAAGCAGAGGGGTCCATTGGTCAAACCCACCCCGGAGAGGACGAAGCAGGCGGCAGCGCCCAGGAGCGCCAGCTTGGAAAGCACGGCGGAGATGAAAGCCTGTGGGCAGCACCCAGGGAGGGCGGGGGGGGGGACCAAAAATCAGGCGGGCTCCAAAATGCAGCTGCGCGTTATCGGCAGAGTTTGGTAAGGGGGCAAAACTCCCCTCCCCAAGGGGCTCCACCCCAGGGAGCCAAGGCTGCGGATGGAGCCGTTGCTGGGTTGTTTCAAGCTGGGCAGAAGCGGGCAGGGAGTGGGTGCAGGCAGGGAGCAGGGATAGGCAGGGAGTGGGGACAGGCAGGGAGCTGCCACGCGGAGCCTGGTGGGGCAGAGCCCATGCCACCATGCAGGGGAAGCCTTGTCCTCTGGGGAGGTGGCACCATGCAGCATCCCGCCACGGGAGAGGGGCCACCCTGCCATGACCCCTCGTGGGGCCATGGGAGAGGGGGACCCGTGCCATGTCCCACCATAGGGCCACGGGAGAGGGGCCACCCTGCCATGACCCCTCGTGGGGCCATGGGAGAGGGGGACCCGTGCCATGTCCCACCATAGGGCCACGGGAGAGGGGCCACCCTGCCATGACCCCTCGTGGGGCCATGGGAGAGGGGGACCCATGCCATGTCCCACCATAGGGCCACGGGAGAGGGGCCACCCTGCCATGACTCCTCGTGGGGCCATGGGAGAGGGGGACCCATGCCATGTCCCACCGTAGGGCCACGGGAGAGGGGCCACCCTGCCATGACCCCTCGTGGGGCCATGGGAGAGGGGGACCCATGCCATGTCCCACCATAGGGCCACGGGAGAGGAGGCACCCTACCACGTCCCACCACAGGACCAGGGGAGAGGGGGATCTGTGCCACGTCCCTACCCTGGGGCCACCCGCCATGTCCCACCACGCGCTGCTTGGGACTGCTTTGGCATGGGGAGTCCCAGCGGTGCCTTACGTTGCGACGAGTGCCGCAGTCAGAGCAGCTGGCACATCGCCACCCCACCGCCGTGATGTGGGTCGCTGCCAGCAGCACCTACAAGAAGGAAAAAGGGGATGGGGGACGAAGGGGAGCCACCTGCTCCATCCCTTCCTCCCTGCTCCTCCACACGAGGAAGGACGCGGTGGAAACCGCGATACTCACGGTGACGCCACCTCCCCAGACGCCCGGCACGGCCCTGGCGTGCTTGCTGACGTGCCCCTCCACCAGGTACTTCGATGCCCCGCCGGGGAAGAGCAGGAGGATGTTGGCTGCCACCGAGAGCGTGCCCAGCACCAGCAGGCAGGGACCCACGATCCGGCTGCATTTCCCCACGCACATGGCCACCCTGCACAGGGACGGGGAGGAAGGGGAGGTGAGGAAGGGGCTGTCTTCGGCCCCACGGTGCCGCACGGCTCCCCCACCCCCAGCCCATCTCAGCCGCGGGTGGACGGGAGTTTGCTGGTTCGTGCTTTTGGGTCCCAGCCTACCCCACCGGCACTGCCCTTACTGGAGAGCAATTTCCAATGGAAATCCTATTTTCCCCACACCATCTAATTAATTAAATATTAAAAATAAATTCGATGTTAATACCGATCTACTGCTGCCGAACAGTTTTCTTGAGGTTGAGCTGTTTTATCACAGAAGGAGAAGCCCAACTTCAGACCTGCCATTATTTCTTTGCCAAACGGGCAAGGGCATTGAACACGACAGCAGGTCCCGCACCGAGCCTTGAAACCTGTGCGACCCACAGGGTCGGCTCCTCCAAAACCAGGAAGGAGACCAACCACCGCGGCTCGGCTTGACTTTGAGTGCTTACAACGAGCAGGGGGGAGCCAGGAAAGGGGTGAAATCCTTGGACGAGGACTTGTGAAAGCACAGCAATCTCTAATCAAATCCAACAGCAACTCCACCCTCATCGTGCGCTAGTCCTACCGTAGGTCTGAATATGCTGAAACCAATTAAAGTTAATTAAGAAAAGGTTATCGCCTATCCTCGGGCAAGCCATCCAGCTCCACTGACATTTTATTAAGTTATCAGTTCACCCAGAAAGTGTCTGCCCATCTCCAGGTGATACCTCGTCAAAAATTAGCTCTCCCTCTTCTGTACCTGCAAGACGGGGGATGTCCATCGGTCGCTCTGGGACTGCTGTTGTCCCAGCTTCCCAGGTTTCTTCTACCCTGTGTTCGTTTTTGCTTCAGGTTGATTTAACCATTTTCCCCTTTCCCGGTGGCTTGCAACGCGTTTTGCACAAGCACCCTGAACCGAGCCGCTTCTCGGGCTGGCTGATTTATTTCAGACTCACTCTGGCTTTGCAGAAGCAGAAGCAAACAGGGGCCGCGTGGTTGTTTCCGTGGGAAGAGCTGCCTCAGCCCCCCTCGTGCACGGCGTCAGCGACGGGGAGGAGCGGCTCAGGCTGCGCGTCCAGCCCCTGCACGGCCCGAGAGGCCGGGGGGCACCAGCCCAACGGGGCTTCGCATTGCTGCGACCTGCTAGAGACCAAGCCGCGCCAGCCCCGGCAGGCTGCTGGGGGCCAGGGAGGGCTGAACGTGGAGGAACAGGGCTGCAAAACCCTGCTGCGTGGAGAGGACACAAGCCAAGAAGCCCAGGATGGACCACCAGCTCCACCCATCCTGGAGCTTCACCTCCCCGCTGCTTTCTATCCTCCCTGCCTTGGTTATAAGGAATTTAGGGCCCTTTACCCTCACTGCGGTCCCACCTGCAGTCCAAGGATTGTGCACGGTTGTCCCCCCAGTGCCAAGTCCCACCTCCCCGCTTTGGAGAACCTTCCAGAATAACTCTCGCTCCTCTGGAGCTCAGAGCCTGGGCTGCTCCCACCAGCCAGAGGCTTTTGTGGTCTTCTGCAAGTCCTCCCTTAACCTCTCCAAGGACTCTCCTTCCCCTCCACCGCTGCCCTTTTCCTGGGGAAGGCGGGAGGTCTCCTTCCCCCAGGAAGCTCTTCACGGCTCGCTGTCCCCCCAGCGCTCCCCTTGAGCAGGAAGCAAGTTTGCATTAGCTGCTTTCTTCTACCTCAGCCAATGCAGACAGACAAACCCCTCTGGAAGGGGAGATAAAGCAAAAGTGGAGCTGAACCAGTCTCTGTTAGGACACTCGAAGACAGACTCCCCTCCTGCCAGCATGTCTCCATGGCCAAAAGCAAGGGGATTCAAGCAAAGCCCAGGGAACCTGCCCTCCCGCCTTCCTGGCTTACCTGGGAGCGATGCCACGTGGATCCAGCAGCGTCCACCCCTCGGATGAGCGCTGTCCTGGAGGCATCACCCATGGGTGACTATTTATGATGTCCCAGCGTGTGCTCCACGTCTTCTTTCTCCACCCCGAGGTCCACCCACTGCATCAGTCATGATCCTTCCCTCTCCCACACAACCGGTGCCTCAAAAGGAAGAATGACTGTCCTGTCTGAATGAGGCAGCCTCTGCCGGCATGGCGGCTGATCCATCTGTTCGATTATGCCCCCTTTCACTGGCAGAAGCCACGAGTTCCCCAAAACATGCACAACTTCAGATTTTAAGGCTTCTACGTCGTCTGCCCTAAATGCCTTGACCATTGCCCGAGTAGCAAACACTGCTTCTCCTGGAACGACCTGCAATGACTATGTAGGGAGAACGTTTTCCTCTTTTCTCTGCAGCCCACTCCAAACGCTATCGTTCTGTCACCATGAGTCCACGTCCTCCACCAAGGGCTTCTTCCATCACATTTCACCTCATTTCCCTCGTTGTGCAAGAGCTTTGTGTGTGGATGCTCAACAGTTCAGGTTTGCCTCTTCTCATTTTTACCCACAGGAGGGAGCACACTAATATTTTAGTAAAAGCTTCTAAATAAAATATTCTCACGTCTCAGCTGGTTCCTATCTCCCGCCCTTTGCTTCCTTGCAGATGGCCCAGCTTTTGTTAAGCATACCCCCATTACGTATATATCTCAAACCTTGGTGACAACATTGAGAGAGAAAGGTTATTTCTGGATATCTTAATTATTGCAAGTCATCAGACACCAGCATTTCCGATCCGGGGTGCCCATGGCTGGCAGTTAGCGTGCAATGGGGAAGCTCCTCTTCTGTCCCCACAGAGAAGGTCTGATGGTAGCAGCTCCAAGACGGGAACAGGACCGGGAGAACATGACCTCTGTGTCTGAGAACAGGAGACAGGGAAGCTGTAGTACAAAAAATAGCAAAAATGGAGCAGTTTTTCTGGCAGAGCAGTTGCAGGCAGCACAAGCAAAGAGGAGACTTGCTCATGGGCTGTGCAGGCAAAAGGAAGAATCTTCTCAAAGAAGAATTTGGAGAAGGTTCATATTCCTCGTGCGTTCATCATGAGGACCTGAGACACATCAGCTGCTTGGGACGTGGGCTTCCCCGCCTGCAACAGCCACCGGAGACGAAGCGTTAAGCGCAGCTCTCCTATAGCCCTGACACAGTCTTGCTTCCATACGGCAACCAGAGTGCTACCTTTTGGTTTACAACCCAACTTGCTCTGCCTAGGGTAAGGCACACGAGTAGCATTTGCCAACGCGTTTCAAAGTGGCTTTTCCTGCTTTCAAATCAATGAGTACGGGACTGTCGAGAATATAAAACCTGCTCGAAGTACAGCGTGCCACGGTTTGTTGGAATGGAGTTGGAGCCCTTGAGTGCCGCATGGAAAAAGATGAACGGGTGAGGCTGGGTTACATCAGCCAATTCCGTTTTTCTAGGAAAAATAAGCTGAGAGGAGCAGATTATCTGAATAATGATAGTTCCTCTGAAAGGAAAATTAGAGTTTGCACCAGCATGTAAATCCCCGTTTTATTCTTATACAACATGGATTGGTCTCAAAAGCAGACAGCAGCAAAAGCAAAACATGTAGGACATGTAGGACAGCAGACTGCTGAGAATAATCCAATTTTTCCTTCCTCTCTTCTTTTTAGAAAGAGAGGAAGCGTTTTTCACTCCGCTAGAAGAAAATGTGTTGCAACCTCATCTTGTGCCCTTTTCTACGTCACAGCAATCTGAGCTTCCTACGTTCCCACACACATGATCTGGTCAATCATCTCCCACAGAAAACCCCATGCCATTCAGCGTGAAGCGTCAGAGCGAATCTTCTTCCCAGGATCACGGATCTTCCCCTTACCCCCACTCCAGCCCAAGTCCGTAATAGTAATAATAATAATAAAAGGCTAATTTTAGCCCTGCACAGCTTCCCAACTACCATGAGCGGCTGCGTGCCTCCCTTTCTCGCATGAGAACTTAATTATGAAAGCGTCAGCACGGCAATTGCGGGTAACTTGCTGCCAAGTCACCCGGCCACGGCGCTGGCACACGTGGTCCCAGGCAAAGCGATTCTGGCTCGGCAAGGTCCTCCTGCTAACTCCTTCTCTGACACCGGATCGCAGCTGAAAAGATGCCGGCCGCTTTCATCCTAGTTGTTTTGTGTCGCTTTACCCGTCACACTTAGGGGGCTCTGCCTCTCCGGTCCACAGTTTCCAGGTCACGTTCGCCAACGGCTCTTTCTTAACGTTAAGGTCTGTGAGCTTTTTATAACCACTGCGTCCGCTCTCTTTACCGCGCTCCCCTGCTCTTTGCTTCCCCCAACTCCTCTGGGGCTGTGGAAATTGCACGGCAGGTTGGGTTTCAAGAGTGGTTTGGCTTCAAGGAGAATCAAAGATGCTGAGTTGAGTTTGAATCGACGAGATCAAATCATTCTGTGCCAAACCAACCTCCACCTGGGTCCTCTCCAGAGGACGCTCAGCATGATTCAGTGGTCTCTCCCACTCCGCTCAGTAGCATCTGCAGATCTATTTCTGCCACTAGCTCGTAAGACTTCTCCGAACTCAGGTGTGGGCACGTTTGCTGTCAACAGTGATCCCCTTAGACAAGCCCTGCACAGAGTTTGTGGCTAGAACTCAGACTGAAGAAATACCAACACGATGCTGCTAGACAAATATGGCATTTGCTTTAGCTTCCTTATGAGTTTCACCTGATTTACTACTTCAGAGGAGATAAACCGACCCAGTTCACAGTTGGAAGGAGTCTACAGAAAGGAAAAATAAATAAATTAAAGACAAGAGGTATCTTGAGTCTACCGTGTAGTTCCTTGACCTGCAGACTGATGAAAAGATATTTCCGACTCAGTTGGAACGGGAAATATTTTCCTAAGCTGCACGAAGAGATCAGGCTGTTTTCCCTCCTTGGGAGGCGCACAAGCAAGTCTTTGCCACAGAAACTGGAATTGTCCAGTTAACATAGTGAGAAGGAGAGGTGCACACGCCAAAAACTAAAGAGAAAGTCACTTCCAAGATACCCCAGGGAAGGCGGCCAGAGCAACAGCCTTCTCCTGGGCTCCTCTGGAGATGTGCCGCCCAGAAGGGTGTTAACCATGGAGCTCGGACAACCTCCCTTGAGAAAGCTTTGGGCTTGGATAAGCCAAGCCAAGCACATTTGCCCTCCTCTCCAAGGCATGCTGGAAATGAGTCACGACGAACACTGGCTGAAGGTTTTAGCATGACTGTCGGTCACCCCATTCCATAACTTTTGGGAGAGTTCAAACAGGGCAAGACTGGGGCAGTGGCTGAAGTTACTGTTTCAGTGGCGACCTCCCTACGGTCAGGAACACGAGGATGACCCGAGATCAGCTTCTCAAGCTTCTGTTTCCCCACTGCACCTGCTAAGTATTGTCCAGAAGGGACTCTGCTCTTTGGTATTTCATGTGAGGCCATTACAGCAACGGTCCAAGGAGCCCGAAAGACAATTGCAGAAGTTAGAGGCTCTGTCTTGACAACACCTCTACCAGGAGAACACTGATGGTTCAGAATAGAAAGCCACATTTTTCTCTGCTCTTCCATTGGGAAGGGCGGAAAATCCTAGCCCTGCCTCTTTTTATTCATTTTCATAAGGGTATTTTTCCTATCAAGGTACCAAAACTTTGTCTCACTTCAAGGTTTTGTAACCTCTAGAATGGGCTAAGCAAGCAGCTCACTGTAATCAACAACTCCTTGTCAGCAGGAACTAGATGCTCTCTACTGAAGTCAGTTACTTCGTCGTATTTATTAAGACACCATATTCCAAACGGGCTTCAAATTCAGGCAAGCCCTGTCCTTGCTGGCTGGGCAGACCTGGAGCTAGTATCTAAAATTACACATTTGGACTTTTTCAGCTGAGCTGCAGCCTCTGCTACTTATTTTATAAAGAGAGCCAACGTCCTCGAAAGCTGTTAGAGCCAAGATAGGAAAATCATAAACTTCTCAGAGGTTCAACAGAAGCTATGGGACCCCGACCTATTCTGCCAAGTCGAGATTCACAGACCAGGAGGCAAAGGAAAAAGAAAAGCACCCAATCTGACAATTTTACTAAAAAGTCAGATACACACACGTAGGGAACTCGGCTTGATTTTCTTTCCTTCTACCCCAATGACCTTAAGGAAAAAAATTCAGAAACTCTCCGTGTAATGCAGAGACAGACTTTCAATAGAACAAAAACAACAAAAAAACCCCCAAACCCAAAAACCAAGAGATGAAGAAAGCTACTGAAAACAGTTTGTTTTATTTCCAGGATCAAATATTACAATAGGACATTTACATATATTTATAAAAAAATGCAGCAGTTGTGTATATAGATCAGAGGTTTCCTTGAGTTTGGTCCCTCCCAGCACAGTGAGCTGAAATCTTCCGAATTAATCCTCTCCCTTCTCCCACATGAAGTTGCCATCATTGAAGAAAAAAAGTGACTACCATAGAAACCGACAGGCAAAGTCATAATTTTGAAACTGTAAGTTCACCAGTTAGAGGAAACAGCCTCATTTTAAAAAATCACCTATCCTATAGTCTGGTGTCTCTGATGAGGCACCACGTCTCTGAGTTGAGTTTTACCCAGATGTTCTTCATATAAATCTGTTCTATAAAATAGCACCTCCTCCCCCTGCTCCATGTACTTTTACTATCTATCCTTCTATACCTTAAAGTCTCAGCACCATTTAACAAGCAGTTACAATATGACTTTTCTCTGTACTGCAGACACTCACAGTAATTAAAGACAGTGATGACCAAATCCCAGACTTCTGCAATCACTCATAATATACCCATGTAAAACAACAGAAGATAAAACTGAGGCAAGTTGAGGCGCTGATGTTAAGTGCCGCGTTCTCCGATTAAAAACACGTGTGTGTGTGTATATACATATGGCTATATTTATTGGGAGTGGACAGACACTAAGCATCTCACGGACAAGAGGAGACTGGAGTAAAAGTCATCCTGTACAACATCACAGAAAGGGTCTCCATTAACCTCCCCAGTTCAGGAGCAATAGCAGAGTCTAACCAAACTGCGGTAAGACCTTGGGCTCGGACAGAGAAGACCTTGGCAAGACTGTACTTGCAGAATGTAAACCAACAGACCTCAACAGCCGGTTGTCAAACGTGGTCAGATCAACTCCAGACATGCGACTGCGGGTATTTCCAACAACATAGATGGCCAATATAGGGCTCAAAGCATGAGTTTTGTTTTGCCTTTAAACATTAGCTGTTCCATTTATAGAAAGTAATTTCTGTTAAATAAATAGAAAGGGTGGGGGAGAGGAGCGGCTGCATTCAAATCTATAAAACAGCTAGACAAGGCACACCCAGTCTTTACGGGACTGAGACTTTGCACTTCACCCATCTAAAGCACATCTTTGCTACCCCTCCTCCTCTTGGAGGATACAGGACTACCTATTTTTTACTAACTTAACTAAAAAAGGATTAAACAAGAGAAAGTAGTGACATTGACTAAAAACTAAGGCGGCATAAAAATTCAGTGATAAGTTCCTGAAATGACATGCGTCTTCCCATTCACACAGACGTGCCCACACAGGTCTCTATGTTACCTGCTTCTTCACGTGGTTTAGAAAAAAAACCACAAACACATTTTACGCATCTCCACAGCGTTTGGTACCTGACAAAACGCCGCCCAAGCGATGCCTTGCTCCCAAAAGATAATTGCTTTTAGTTTAGCCCTTGTTGCTTTCAATGCCTGTGAACAAGCTCAGTGCTCCAGCAAGAACAGACTCAAAAAGCCAAGATTCAGGGTCCTAGCATCCCAGCTCCTCCCGTTCTCAGATCGGGCTGTCATCAGCTGCCCGCACAAGCTGCAAACTGCGCATCGTGCCCTCTGCTACAGGGCAGCTGTGTTTAAAGACCTCCTGCACAGAGACGAGACACTTAATTTTTGAGGGTGCTGGTTTTTCTTTCTAGTTCTTTGAAGAAACTTTTCCACTTAGCCGTCAAGAACCCAAGTATACTTAATGAAAAAGTTTTCAGCAGTCCGAGGGTGTATCAAACAGCAAAGCAATGATGTGGAAGTTTTCTAAAAAGTGTATTTGAGAAATCAGGCCCTTCAGCAGTGAGGATTATTTATACTAAAAACAGCTGCCAGTTTCTGCAAGGGTACAAACCACAGCACCAGTAAAAGTGGAAGCTGGTATAAGCTGGTGCAGATGAGTATATAAATTTGATAGTCTTTAAAAAATGCATCTATGAAAGTAGTGGACCACATGAAACGCAAGCTGTTTGCAGCAGCGAACAACGGACGTGCTTTACAGACGAGAGGCGTTTTTCTCCTGTAACAGCAAGGCAGCAGATCTAGTGAGCTCTGGAAAGTATGCTGATGCAAAATTGCTGTTTAAATCTACTTAGGAACAAAGGTACTTCTGGGTGCCTTTTTATAGACAACTATTTTACAAGGCTATTACGCACATACATGCACATTCTTTTAATATTGATGCTGTCAACTTATCTGATTTATCAGGAAAAGCAACATATTTTAGCCCATGAATGTCAGAAATGTAAAAATCACAGACCTCAATTCAAAGCCTAACGAAAATAACGCAAGTACGCCCAGAAATGTTAGGCACAGTCTTTGTCTGCCCTTTTTATGCCAGTAGGGAATGCTGTGAGGTTGAAGCTGGTCAATCAGCTTGACTTAGAGCATGTATCATCAGGAAGACCTGAAATCCTTCTCTGGGCCTCTGAAGGAGCACAAGTGGGAAGCCAACAGTAAACGTGTCAACAGCACCTGGCAGGGAAAGCCAGCACTCATTTTGCCTTTTGTTTCTGAATACTGGTGTGACTGTGACTGTTAGCTGCAATTAGACATCAAATGTCAAAACAAAGCATTCTTAGATGAAGAGCACATGCAAAGGAAACTTCTCCACGAGCAGCAAGAAGCTACAGCTTGAAACACATTAGCTCTGTTTAGCTCTCTACCCAGAAAGACTTCCACTGTCTATATGCACTTCTGCTCCTCCAAACTCACGGCAGTCCTTGCAACACAACACACAAATTATGGCCAAGCAAACCCATAGGAAGCCATAAACCACAGCCTTTGAAGGATTTTTTTTTTCCTTTGTCCTTCATATTTCAACATCTTATTTTGCAATCAGATTTAAGGCATTTTTTCCAACCTCATCAAAAGCAATTTGAACTTCAGATTTAACATCTAGAAGCAACTGCGACAAAGGCTCTTTAAAATTAGAGCCCAACTAGCTTACACCTTCACTGCTATAAGCTGTTGCAGGCATAATTGGTTAATGTTTTCAGCCACCTTCCTCAGGCCAGCAAAACATGTTTCTCCAAACTCCGAAAGGCTTCAACATGAGTGAAGATCTCAAGAGGCTGTATCCTGGCTGGTGCTGTTTCTTAACAGCTTTCAGCCACCACTGCACAGCTGATTGACGCGTCTGCTGCAGCACTGTTTTTATTTGGGTTGGGAAGAAGGGGGAAAAAGGGGAGAGGAATGAAGGGAGAGAAGAGCCACATGCAGGGACACATAGTTCTTAAAAATTTTTTTTCTCTGCCTCCTGCTCACAGGCCAAAGCAAAAGAAAACTGAAAGAAAAAAAACGCATCGTGCCAGAGAAACAAAACAAAAACAGGCTCATAATTTCTTGGAACAGAACAAACTACTAGGAACTGCGAGACGGAAGAAAAATCCCATTTTCAATGGAAATCTTCAATTTCACATTCTTCTTTCCCTGTTAGGTTATAAAAAGATTAATATTTTTCTAAATAAAACCTCAAGAAAGAAAAAATTAAGTGAGAGCATAAACACTCCTGGTCCCACTACACCAGCAGGCAAAACCATTTACCGTGCTCTAGAGGCATGTTTCTTGACGGTTTAAAAACAAACTTGCAGCAGCCAAGTGCAATATTTGCGTCTTCACCGGAGAGGTGACTGAGCTGCTCTTGGCATAACAAAAGCAACAAAAACCTAGCCTAGGGCTCCCAGTTTTGTTTTTGATAGCAAGATAATGAGTGCGAGGTTACTCCTTTCCTTACAGCTGAGCAGAGAAGAAAGGAAGGTCAGCTGCGCTGCAGCTCACACGCTTAGCTCTGAGAGAGGGGGTAAGAAAGGAAGGTTCACAGTATGGGACCACACAGTGCACAATCTCTCCAGCAGCAGAACTGACGGAAGAAGTCCATGCTCTTGCCTGCAATGCAGTTTCCTCTCTTCCCCACTGCTGATAGAGCTGTTATTTTATCTCAGATTGCTTCAACATATCACAGCCTAGCCCCACGTACAACCGGGGAGGGGCAGGGGGGAAGAAGAGAAGCTACCAATAAAACAGACCTAGGACCGAAAAGGCAGAGTGCATTTTGTATGTTTAACTTAACTGCTAAAAAAGTTGACGTGGAACAACGTTCCCAGAGCGGATACAAACCCAAGCCTGACCAAAATGAGTTGGCCCTCCACCAGCAAACACAGCCAACCAGCAACAACTCAGAAGAGGAATCAGTGGAACCACAAAGGCTCCCTCCTTACACTGGCAGGAACACGCAGGAGGTCAGGAAAGGTCACCATGCTCCCATCCCAGCCTGCCTGAGGGACACAAAAGGACTATCTATACACGTGTTGGGTACTGCGTCCTGTTGGCAGCCCGCCTTAATTTTCTTGTGGCTAACCACAGAAGAGGTAATGAGTTTCAAGGCAACAAACGTCAGAGTGAGTTATTTCAACTAGACAGCTGAAGCTACTTAGGGAAGCACCAGACCTACACGGAAAGGGTTTCCTTCTGTCCAAGTCCGAGCTGTGAATTTGGATATCCTAGAAACACAAAGGATCCTTCAGTCTAGAGGTGCCACTGCTGCTTCACGGGCCAAACACCAACATCTGCCCCCTTCTGCTGGCCTTGCAATTCACTTTCTAATGCTGGGAAGCAGCCTCCACGACAGGGTCTCTTTACAAACCAAAAGTGACATCGAATGTCACATCAACCATTGATCAGGAAACTGCGGTCAGATTTTGCTTTCCTGATACTGCGTCTTGCAGTAGAATGCAGAATAGTTTTTGTGTAGAAGGGAAATTAATTTATACAATTGTATGATTACATGTAAAACCTCAATTACGAGCAGAAGACAGTTGTGAGCTAATATTGTCATGGGGAATGCAAGACATTTTCTGTGATTTCCTACCTTTAAAGACTCCAAAGTATGCAGGCTAGTATGAAATTAAAGGTGAAATATCTTGAAAACTTTCAGTCTATGGTAAATTTGTGACCACTAAAGTATTTTTCTTTAACAAGCATAATCATCTGACAGTTGCAGAAAAAGTTAGCAGTTATGGTAGCTCTCACATGTCTTATTCCTCACTGATGAAGTGCACACTAAACCGAGTTCTTAGTTGTAAATACACAAATTCGACATCCACCTTAAGGACGGCTGTGTTAGTTAACTTTTATCCCATTGTAATACCTGCTGTAACACCAATTGATCAATGTCTAGAGAAGACACTGGAAAAAACAGGGCACTCTGCACAGCCCAGTGTACGCACAGGGTATGCCTGCATGACTTCTGATGCCATTTTCCAGAGCTAAAAAGAGCCTAAATAAAGGAGTAGCTTTCCATACAGACTTCCAGATTTAGAGGTAAGTGACAGCAGATGAACATGAAAACAGAATAAAAAGCAGCCTAGAGCAGTCAAGCCACCAGGCTGTGAAGTCTTTTATAAAGCGTTAATTCATTCCACAGTTTGACAAGGCTGTGTATGTTTTTAATTAACGAAAGAAAACCTGCCTAGGACTTGCTGTCCTGCTCAATCGCAGTCAGTGCTCTAAAACCCCTGCAAAGCTAGTCACTCCTGGGGAAAACAAAACAAAACACCGTGCAAAGGAAAAAAGCCAACTAATTGTCAAGTTTTTATGACAGGTGTTTTCCAGAGAGTCCAAGATCTTTACAGTATCCTGCCACCTTCCATCATCATTTGCAAAATCCTGAGAGAAAGTAAAAAGGAGACACTTAGGGGATGTTGGGGAGAGAACAAATGGAAACTCCACCTACTTCTACCAAGGAGTCACTTCTGCTCCAACAGTGGACACGCAGCTTTCCCTCTGGGCCAAGCAGTCAATCCCACATAGAGTATAGTTGGGTTTTTTTTTTTTGGTTGTTTGTTTGTTTTTTTTTTTTACTATGTCCACTGGCAGTATTTAAAGCAGGAGGAAAACATGCATGCAATGTAGAAGCCTTTAAATTAGATGGAGGCAAAGTATCTCATCACAGCTCAACCCAACTCCTTCCCAAAAACCAAGTTTTCACAGAGCGCTAGATAAGTGAACCCTTAAGGTTGTAAGGTTAATGGAGACCTTTCGTGTAGAGAATCAAAACAAAGGAAAGACTGCACTGAAGATTACACTCTCTCCTTACAGAGAGATGACTCAGTGCCTTACCACACACAATTTTCAAAAATAAATTAAACAGAACAGATTTAAGAATAGCAGCGAGAAGGGTATGTGTATTATGGCCACTCCAAGCCCCAGCACACTGGATACACAGATCACCATTTTCCTTTACAAAGGAAAGATGTTCTTCCCAACGCTTTCCACAGGGCCCAGGCTGAGGAAGAAAATAAAACTCTGAACACTCTCATTTGGTCGCTAGAGCAGGAGAAGGGAAGAGAGAGAAGGGCCAGCCAGCTGCCTGCCTGATTTCAGCACTGCAATACTATGACCCTCAACTGCATATTTAATGAGTTGGTGTCCCAGGCAAAGAGGAGAGGGGAGGAAGGCTGGGAGAACTCAGGCCACGGTGCTAATTCCTTTCCTGCACAAAGACAGTCTCTTGAGGACACAGGCCTGCCTCCTGTAACGTGATCTCATAGTCCAGGTGGGAGAGTTTCCTTCGAGGGAAGTTGGTGAGAAGTTCAAAGCGTTCATTGGGGTATCCCTTTGACTGGACGTGTTTCACAAGAGCCTGGAGAGAAAGAAAGGCAAACAAGTGTCATATAATTCAAAACAACACAAAAGAATGTAAAAAAAATACCCCATTTTCCTTTAAAAAAAGAAGTTTGTAATCACAGACAAAGGAAATTTTGAAATTTTTCATGTAGTATAGACCCTCTTTTACTTTAATATCTAATTTGACCCACACATGGTAAGAATAAACATAAAAACTAATTACCAAGTGATCCCTTACCTAACTGATTCTTTAAACAGAAGACATACATAACAGTACATTAATTCAAGCAAGCTGAATTCCACACCACGTATTCAAATCACAGTAAAATAAGATTTGCAAAAAAATCCTTAAGTGCCCCAAAACAGAAGCCCCCTCACTTGTTTATCAGATATTACGCTTACATTAAACCTAAAAGCCACCAAAGAAGCATTTTTTGTCAGGTAACATTGACAAAAATAAATGCAGTATTTTTACTAAAAAATTAATTTTTTCCTGCCTTCAAGAAGTATGAGGATTTGGTTGTGTTCTTTTTTTTTTTTTTTTTAAAAAAAAAAAAAAGCTCTTTTCAATTCATTGACTTCTCTGCCTACAATAGCAATTGGGGCAGGATACAGAGAGCATTGGGATGAAGGGGTATCAGCCTCACAACCCAACAAGCAGACATATCAAGAATAGCTAATGTCCATGCTACAATGAGAGAGATTTCCCAACTTCATCAGGAAACCCAGCAGATGAGAGCGTAAAGTACAAACAGACAGGGGTAGAGAAATGGAGATTGGCAGAACAGTAGGGGATACAGCAACAGAGCAAGACTCTGGCAGAATGAAAAGTTGTAGCTTTTTAAAGAGGGGAAAAAAGACAATTAATATGTCATAAAACAGAGAGTATGATGAAATAAGAGTGTCCCAACAATCCTGTTCACATAGTTTTGGTTGGCAACTTATGCCAGTATATTAAGTGCAAGGAGATAAGCTTGCAGCATTAAGCTTCTACTAGTACTAACTATTCCACTAGCTTCACCTTGTTATTTAGCTGCCACCTCAGGACCACAGCAACCCAGCACACAGAAAAAAGTGGCTGCAAACAAGCACTTGGCAGTTACTGCCGCAGCTCACAGGCAAGGGGCTCGGGAGATCACTTGGGTGGCTGTTCATTTTAGTGTTTGTGTTCCAGTAGGAAAGCTGTGGGTCATATGGTGCTGACATGACACAGGACGTGGTCTCCCACAACAGCCCGCAGCACTCTTCCTAATATTTCAGGGGCATCAATGCAGATGGAGCACAAGGTCAAGGAACTGCAGGAAAAGGTCAGGATGTTCTGCTGCATCAGGGAAGATGAGCAGGAAAGTAGTAGGATGCTGGCAGCAACACTGCAAGGGCAAGAACTGAGGCCTTGTGGTGCAGACAGAACAGGATGACCAGAAGCAAGGCTCAAACACAGGAAGGACAGCAACTTGCAGGACAAGGCACCCTGGAGACTCATGACCTATGGCAGCAAAACAGCAGCTCTCCCCTCATTTGGAAAAATTAAAAAAAAAAAAAAAAAATCAGTTGAAAAAACAATATAATCTTGGCAATAAATGAGAAGGACAAACAAGTTCCACTGGAAGACACAACTGGACCCATTGGTCCTACTCAACAGGTCAAAACCAGCAGGGAGAGGCAGCAGTGCATGCTGGTGGAGGGGACTCCTTCTGCGGGGGACTGAAGCACCCAACTGCCGACCTAACCCTGAGTCTTGGAAGCCTGCTGCTTGCCTAGAGCCAAGATCCAGGATGTCATGAGAGATTGTCAAAACTCATCAAGAAAGCTCAACACGAGTCTGCAGTGCACCCTTGCAGCAGCGACGGCAAACCTGGGCTGCTTCAACAAGAGTATTGCCAGCAGATCAAGGGATGCGATTACGCCACTCTGCTGGGACAGACGTGGAATACTGTGTTCAGTTTTGGTCTCTCCACATTCAAGAGGGACAAGGAAAAACTGGAGAAGATCCAGTGGAGGGCCATCAAAATGACTAGAGCATAGGACATGCCTTGGTACATGAAGAAAGGTTGAAGGACTTGGATTTGTCCAGCCTAGAAAGGAAAAGGCTTGGTGGGAATATCATCACAGTGTTCCAATACAGAGAAGATGAAGGCATTTCTTTCACAAAGATGCACGGTGACAAGAGAAAACGCACACAAGTTGCTCCAAGGGAAATTGCATCTCGATATAAGGAAGGAATTCTTTATTGTGAGAGAAATTAAACTTCGGAGTAAGTTGCCCAGAGAAGTGGTGGAATGTCCCTTGCTGGAAGTATTCTAAACTCAGCTTCAGAGGGCCCCTGGATAATCTCATCTACAGCCCTGCTTTCGACAGAGGGTTAGACCAGATGATCTCCGGGGATCCTTTTCAACCTGAACTTTTCCAAGATTTGATGACTGCAGAACAGCCAGGAAAGTACCTGCATGGAGATTTCTTCCAAATTCATCAAAATCCACACACAAACCTTTGGCACGAGGAGACTGTTGCCCCAACCTCCTCTTTCACCTGGACTGTTCTCCAACAGGCTTTGCAGATTACAATGCCTGTGTCTGATGAGGAAGGCAAGTAAGTGGGTTTGACTTCCTTTTCAGGCAACAAGGATGATCAAAATTCCTTTACAAACCACTGTATTTAAAAATTCAGTTAAGTTTACTCCCCACATCTCCCCCCTGCCCCGTTTAAAGGCCAACCTTTCCTGCACACCTTACAACACTTGGTAGACAACAAGTTATTCAGGCAACCAGTCAGCGATGCAGACAAAGGGCTGAGCTGCTGAACAGAGTGAAGTCAGCTACTTAATTGCACACAATGAGCAACTGCTTCTATAAAAAGGCAGTGTTGCCTTTTTTTTTTTTTGCCTGGGGGGAAAAAAAAGGGTTACGGTAATATTGGAAGCATAAGCACATCCTGGAAATAACAGTGTATAAAGAAGCCACTCTTGATCGATAACAATGCAATGACTAAAAAAAAAAGTTTTAAAAAACAGCCAGCGTTGGTGGGACAGCAACATCATATCATCAGTTAAAACTTCTAAAGTGCAACTGTCTCCTTAAACAATTTATTTTCACAGTTCTGGACAGCTTTAAAATGGAAGCAACTAAGGGCTGAAAAAAATCAGCAAGGAAATGATGCTCACAAAGAAACATCTGAGATTCAATCTTGACCTGACATGACATGAGCACAGAAGCTGCCAGTTCAGCTCTGCAACAAAAAGATATCTTTATCCACAAACCTTGACTCACCTAAATTCCTCTGCTGACTGTAGAGCAGGCGGCAGCAAAGGAAATCACATGCCGAGGTTAACTTCCTTTAACTACCGCAGTCCATAAAAGGAGTCAAACCAGAAGTTCAAACTAGCCCCTGCACTCCACGTGTAGCACTGCAGGCAGTCCTCAACCTTACGCTTATGCTTGGTTCTGGGAGATGACGGTATAACAATGGCAACTTTTTTTTTTCCTTTTGTTTTCAAGCAAAAGAGTTAAGGATGAGAATATGAGCTTGAGACACTGTACATTTCCAAGTGCAGCAGGCTTGGTTATAGTCTCATTTTCTGTAAGAGATGTGACACTTTTCTTCTAAATCTGCACAAGATCCTTCTGAAGAGGTGTGCTTTTGCCTTCCTTAAGACTTCAATACAGAGCTTTTAGGTTGATTACATTAAAATGAGCTTAACTGGCCACTGTGACATGAAAACTCACGGCCAAAAGGAATATAGTGACCTCTTTACACACTGCTTTCAGATAACCACTTGCAAAATTTTGATGGAAACACCATCTACATCGACTTCTCCAAGGTAAACAAGCCCAAAGAACAGTTGAGACGCACACCTGAAGCACAGTAATTAAATAATATTGTAACAAATTTGTTTTGGGAGAACTTCCTCCAAAGTCCGCTCTGTCATCCGCATCCAGAAGGGAGTGTGGAAGTATGGTGAAAGAGATGGAGAAAAAGAATGAAGAGTTTTGCCTTTGATTTTACCATTATCTGACCATGGGCAACAGCTGAACTCTTCCATTTAGGAAAAAAAAAAAAAACCACAAATGAGTGAGCTGAGAGTATTTTATGGTAATTTAATGATTAAGGCAAAAGCCATTTAGAGTCACTTTAGAAAGGAAACCAGCAGTTTTGGGACTAAGGAAGACACTGGAGTGTACACGCAACCCAAGCAGCAATGGAAACATACAGAGCCAGCAGAGTCTGTTGATCAGAAGAGAGGAATGACACGGAAGAAACACAACAGAATGACAGTGCAAGCACTCCCTGGATATACCACTTTCACTAGATCCGATTTCAATAGTGCCACCACAGGAAAAGAAATCCTCCAGTTTCAGCTCTCCTGTACTCAAACAAGGATTCCAATTAACTCCACTCACCAGAAGTTTAGCTTGTTCGGGCAGTGAAATTTGTTCCCTCTTTCCATCTGGATACCTTAGCATCAGCTGTGCCTTTGGTCCTAGCATAAAGGAAGTTACTACAAGTTAACAAACAACAAGGCAGCTGAATTGAGCTCTTCTGTAGATTTTAGGTGGCACGCTTTACTGCACAGCATAGCAGGGTTAGGGACTGGAGACAAATACAAGGTTCCAGTCTATGAAGATATACTTCTACCACATGTGTTTAAAATATACACATCAAACTCAGGACTCTTTCAAGAATTAATAGTAGCGACTGAAAATGGTCAGCATTCCCAGAGAAAAGCACGCTGTGCTACCTCTGCCTTTGAGACCACCTCGCTCTGCTGCATCCCAGCTCAGGCACCGCAGGGAGAAACAGAGACTCCAGGGACTCGTTTCTATTAGCCAAAGTTGCATTACTAAAACTCAGTCCAGACCGTCAAGGCAGCCAGGCAAACTGAGCATGAGGTGGGGCTGATGTTACTCCGCTTCTCTCTACCACACTGGTGGAAGCCCTGTCATATGCACCTGCATTACACCAACGTGTACTTTATTCATGGACAAGGTCTCAAACTACGAAACCTGAGCTCAGTGACTAACACGACTCCGCAGTTGGTGGCATCACTATGCCAAAGTGGTGCGGCTGGCAAGGTGAATCGCTCAAATGTCTGGTGTCAAGGAGGGAGTAAGACAGAAGAAAAGATTTAGCTTTTCAAAACAAGGGATGAAATCGTGCTTGTCAGCATATTAAGATTTTCAGGGAAAAAAAAAAAAACAAAACACAGACCACTATTAAAAAAAAAAAGTGGCAACTTACCATTCACATCTAGGCCTTGAAATGTACTTTCAGGCTTGTCAGTTGACTCCTCCAGTATCCCTGCATCAATACAGGGCAGTACTCTGTGATTTGATGTTGTCCCAGGCTCAGTCCTTGCAGGGGGCTCAGGCTGAGGCCTCCGGCTCTCCTCTTTTTTATACCCCAAGTCTTTGTGCGGAGACTTCCTCAACTTGGCAGGATTCTCCGATTCCTCCTCTTCCTCAGATCCGCAAACCGAAATAAACTCTTCGCTTCCAGAAAAAAGCTCCGACTCGGACTCCTCATCTGACCGACTCTCCTGCTTGGCCTGTGAGGAATCAAAATGCGTCTCCTGTAACGAGGCTCTGATAGCAGCTTCCAACTGGCTGTCCTCACTGGCATCGATAAGACTCTCCTGTTGAATAGAGACATAACACAAATACAGAAAAATTGCTTTTAAATATGTACTGAAAATCAAGAGGACCTCAGTCTTCCAAAGAAAAGCTACTAAAACTGTCAGGAACAAACAGCATGGAAAGCTAGTCATGCTATGACTACTTAATGACTTCTCCTTGGAGTTTCGCACGGAGCAATATATTCTCCTTCCACACATGCACAATTCTGTGACTGCTAAATCCAAAACAAATGCCAAAAGCACAAACTGCACATCAAAAATAGTTATGATGGGAGAAAGCATTCTCTGGCGCACCATATTTTTGCATGCTCTTGCATTAACTCATCAAGTCTGTTTATACTACTGAATGGGAAATCAGTACAGCTGGATAAAGACAGGCTAGCATGTTCTTTCAGGTTTCTCCGGTCCTCCTAAAGGGCCTCATACTTACTGAACGAGAGCATTTTTGGGGAGGGCTGGTAGAATGGCCATCCAGCTGCCCATGCTCACTCAGGAACCCAGTCACTTGGTCCAAGAAAGAAGTCACGTCCAGCTGGTGCCACTCCACTAGTTTCTGGCCTAGAGAACAAAAGGTGTCATGAAACATAATTTCAGCAAAAGATTGCAGCTGAGCAAACACTCCAATTCACTGCTGTGCATGCACTCTGCAAGAGTCCGTATTTGTGGAACTGCAGCCTCCTACAGGCTACCACCTGATAATTATGAAGCTTCCTCCTTCCACTCCATTGAAAAGGTTTCAATCATGGACAGACATAAATACAGACCCTGTTTATTTCCATTCTGTTCTTTTCATCTATGGGAATGTGCGAACAGAATGGTGAATTAGGCTTCAAAATTAAAAAAGCCAAACTACTAAGTTTATGAAGAAGCATTTCTACATTCTTGCATGCTTTGATTCTACACCTTGGCAAACAGCATTTGTTTCCACAAGTAAAGTGCTAAGAAGAGTATCCTAACTTCAGTTTCAATATTAAAAGAAAAACAAATGTTTTTGGGTGGTTTAAGTCAAATAGCAAGAAATCTCAGCTCTGATTACAGACACTATTACTTCAGTCCTGAGAAGCAGGAGACCAGACCATTAATGTAGTTGCAGTATATGATGATAAAAGAAGAAGGGATGTTGGGATACAAAAGAAAAAGTAACAATTTCAAAAGAGCTGGAGGGGGAGGTAGAAGTTTGACTGTTCAGGTAAAAAAAAAAATACCAAAACCAAACAACAAACCCAAAGCCAAAATGGTACTTTAAAATTAAGATGCAATTTAATAAGTCATTGCTGAGCCCCACAAAGCTACTGTGCAAGGAGCAGGAAGCAGAATCATGTAATGCTTACAAATACTGTAGTTTATTCATCACATGATTTCAAGTAGCTTTTAAAAGGACACTTAAAAGACATTAATTTCAGAGTTTTACCACAAGGTGGTGCTATTTTCACTTTCTAAGCAAAGTACTCGCTGCGCTATACCAAGTACGATAACCAAATACACAAAATCTCAGCAGGCCTTGGGAGTTCTGTTCCCTTAGTCCCTCCAAAACACACCGCTTCACTTCTTCAGGGACAACGAGGTCTCTCAGAGAGCAAAACAATGTAACTGACATTCTTCAGCTGAAGGTAACACATACTGCGGAAGACGGTATTCTAGCCTACAACTGCCAGTCCTTCCCACGGGATATATAAACTGCAGGTAACCGACTGCCACTTATCTCACCTGTCCTGGGATCCAGGATGGAGACGTAAGGGAAGTCTGCTAATTTATAAAACTGTATGTACCTCTGTCCTTCCTCACTGTCATGGTATACCTACAAAATACCACATTGGAAGCAAATTACTGGGTGGAGAGGGAACACAAACAAACCGTATCTTGAGAATGTACAAGGTTTTTCTCTGTTTTACAATATACGCTGTAAACGGTACGTACAGTTCTCAGTAACTATGACAAGCTGAAATACGCCTCTAACACTCCACGTATTAGAAGCTACGTGGTAATATCTTGAACGCACAAGTGAAAAGCAGTTTATGCATTCAAATGCATATCCGTGAACTACATCTACATCCATAAACTACATCTCCATGAACTACTGCATCTTTTCTGCAAGTTCACTAAGAGAACTGCAACAGTAGCATTTTATTTGAAGAAGTCGATTTTTTTTCACTGCCCTATCTACCAGGACACCAGATTACCCGCACGGCCGCATTGAATTTCTCACCTGCCAAAAAATGAAATGTTCCCGGATTATGTTCTTCACAGCCTCATTGCTCCAGACATCACGGTTGAGACACTGACAGGCAAAATCTTGCACATTCTGAATGTTTATCATGAGCCATTTGTTCTGCATCTGACCACACTCCTTGGCCTGTAAGCAGAGAGAAAAGCTTCATTAGATAAAACTAAAGAGCCAGACATAACCAAGGCCAGCAATGATCAGTGATGGCTTCTAACACTGCCAGATTTTTCACCAAAACCCCTTCACAGTGAGAAAGATGGACAGTGCTAGTGAAAACGCATCCACAAAACAGAAGGCAGGGCTGAAAGACCTGCTTTAAATGAGACTGGTTGAATTACAGAATCACACCAATGAACAGAGCTGCTGGATTTCAACAAGCCAAGCACAGTGGGAAAAGCAACTTGGGGGGGGACACAGGGACGCTGAATAAAGTATTTGTTCGGGAAAGAGTGTAGTCAATCACACTGATCTGACAACAGAGAAAAGACCTGCTCATTCTAAAGATAAACCTGTGGATCATCTTCTATTTAAGTAGGTTGTATAATTGACAGAGGACTTGCATTAATTCAACAGGACCCCCTCTCTGTGTGTTTTCTTTTTTCTCTCCAAGTTTTGAGTTACTCTATTGCTGTGCAACTGCCGAATTGGGCATCCTTTTTTGATGCTCGTTATCCAGACTGCAAGTGGGGAGGAAGACAGGAAGGCGCAGGAAGAAATCTTACTGGTTTGAGTCACAAAGCTGGCATTGTCTGATTGCTTGGTTGCAAGTTAATGGTAGGAGTTTGATCAAGAATGTAATTCTGATCGCTGAACTGTCATACCTGTTGAAAAAAAGAGGGCTATATCAACAGCAGGAATGCTCTTACCGCCTGGAAAGACTGGAACTAGCATACGAACTCCCTCTCCTTTTAAAAAAAGAAAAAAACCTATTTATTTATATGTGTGTTCACCATCCTGCTGGTAATGCACTTAACAGCAAATTCAAGGAATTAGAGTGTTATGCAAGATTTTGCTGTTTTGGGCAATATTTTCTTCCCCAAACCAAAGTTTTTACTTTTAAAACAAATTTTAGCCAGTGCACTTTCAAACAGTCAGCCTATCCAACATGTGATAGACAGACACGTGAACCCCACACACTTAGCTTCAGGAAGTGAAGCATCTCAGTCTACAAAACTAATCTGTATGGCCAGTGACCTGCAGAGCCAATTTTTATTTTACTCAAAGGAAAAAAATTAACGTAGAATCGTGGAATAGTCCTCCTGTTCTCCCAAGGGACCTCACACTAACTACTTACCACTAATATTACAGTGTCAGAATCCAGTAATTGGTCACCAGGAGAGAAAACTGGAGCAGGTGACACCTAAGTAACTGGTAAGGGTCTTAAATACAGTCATTATGCTTTTATTTAAAAGACTTGTTTTGAGCTAACTGTGGATTTTGAGAGCTAATTCTAGGAAATCAGTTTAAGACAAGGCCTAGAGGTACTGCCCAAGTTTGAAGGGAACAAAAATCCTATGTTATTTGAGTCAATTGGATTGCCTTAGTCCTGTGTTCTAATGTAATCCATATTGGATTAAAAGAACAAACTCAAAAAAATATAACTAGAAAGTTGGAAAGTGCATCTCAGTCTTCTACACTTACTTTGTGTATTTTCCAATATTAGTGAAAACCTGGCTCTACCTCTCCTCCGTCCAGCTAAGGTCCTCAAAAGGATGCAAGCAGGAAATTCCACACACAACATTTGCAAAGATGATTTTTCATCTGTAGGTATAGCTTTTGAAACTACTTTTAATTTCCTTCTAAAACCAACAGGCTTCACATTTAACATTTAAAAGGACACAGTTAAATTGCTACCATCTCACACACACACAACTCTGCTCATACACAGCTACTGGGATTTTTCTGAGGGGGTGGAGGTGGGTGGAAGGAGAAGAGTGTGGGGGAAAGAAACACTATGGGTTTGGAGATTATATTGGTGGGTCATTTCAATAAGTGATGAAGAAACAAGGGAAGGCTCAAGAGCCGGCTTGCATATCCCAAAAGCTATGTCTGATGGCTTCAGATCCACTGTTTCCCACATCAACTGCCACCCTTTTCTCCTCCTCCTTCGAGTATAAAGGCCAGCACCAGGCACTTAAAGAGCACACAGACAGGGTAAGTACAGAACAACCACTCTTTGCAAGCATCTCTGTTCAAGCTTTCAGCCATCAGCAGAGTAGGAACTTTCAAAGACACAGAGGTAGTGGATCTCAGATACAATGGGCCAGATGCAAAAAAAAAAAAACACAAACCAAAGCAAACCCAGCCTGTCCTAAGTTCACATTTACCCTTTCTACCCATTCACATTTTTCATAACTACGACAACTTACAGCAACAAATCTGGTTAGACAATATGTGAAAGAAGTCTTGTTTTGGATCTCACTGGATAACCTCTAGCTCTTACACTTCTAAAAGTAACATGTTTTCCTCTCGTTTGAGTTTTCTGAACCGTGTATGGTTTATAAATGTTGTGGTGGTTCTTCCTTGCTCAGCTTTGTTGAAATGCACTGATCCTTTAAGTCAGCAGAGAGAAACAAGGAAGTGGAGCCAGCATCTTGTGACCTTCTGGACATCTGCTAATCAAGCATGATTCAGTTTGGAAGATAACAGGTGACAGAAAGTCAGAGCAGGAGATTATCTAACGAGAAATACCCTATCTGTGTTACACTTACGCTTCTTGCCTGGGCCAGGGCATACATCCTTTCATCAACCAGCCGTTCCTGTGCCAACGGTGCATCTGCAGGCTATACTTATGCAAACAGCCAGGCTAGAAGCACCTTATGCAAAGATAATTGCACCATTTGAGTACAATGACTAGACTAACTTCCAAACTATTCCTCCTTGCTACATACAAAGAAAAAAAAATTCAGTATCAGCTGTAAAGCAGGGAGCAGCTAGAAAAGGTTTAACTTGTGAAATGAAGAAACTTCCTATAGACAAACTTGAAACTCTGCAACATTACATACAGTCACCTCACAGAAGTACTGAAATCCTAATGAGTGTTAAGCACAGAATTGCATGCGCCAAAACTATCTCCTCCCTAAACAAGAAATATAAACTAAGTCAATTTGGTGTGTACCTCCCACAAATTAAATCATATCTCACATCATATGCATGAAGAGATGAACACCTGCAATTCTTGACAGCAGTCTTTGAGATTAGAACAAAACCATTCTGTTCTTTACAAAGCATGTTTGGTGTGAAATTTATTTATTTATTATACTCTAGTGATTTATTCCTAGCGGATTCTACATTAAGGAGATAACTCTGAAGCTTAATACACATTAAAGCTCAACATTACAGTCAGGAAACGACAGTTACAAATCCCTTGTCAATCTTAACTGACAACAGCCTAATCGTATACCCACACAACACCACTCAAATAAATACACAGCGTCACTAAAAAGTCTGTAAGTTCTAAAAGTTTCTCTGAAATTTTCTAGTAGAAAGAAAAAGGCAGTTGGGGTCAACATCTTGCTGGCCCATCAGCTGTTTGCCTCTGGTTTATATAGCCCCATTCCACCAGTATTTAGCAGCTTGCATTCAAAAAGCCTGCAGGATTAAAAGAAAATCTTTTACAGATTTTTCTGTATCAAATCTTTTTCACCACATTTCTATGGTGTAATTTAGTTAATCACACACTTAACTTTACAAGTATAGTGATCCTAAGTTGTTCTGTATGTGAAGCACAATGCTTTTTCACAGATTGCAAGTTAAAAAAAAAAAATCAATGTCATTCAACACTTGAAAATTTCTCTTCAATGAAAGTTAATTCTCACGTACACTTAAAAGCTAGTATTCCTGAGTTAAAATGAAATGGCAACTTTTTGCACCTTACTGATAACAAAGTCTCTTTGTAATCGAAGAAAAATGAGGTTTCTTGGGGAAAACCAAAGATAACTAAATCTACTTACTATCAAAATCTACTTTAGAGTACCCAAAGAGGAGAAACAAAAGATGAGCAACAAAGATACACAAAAACCTTAGTAAGACCAGATGCCACCACTCTTGCTAAGTTTGAATAAAGTCATAAATCCTAAATGATTCTATGATAAGTGTACATGGCACAACACTGGCAGAATGTTCTTGTACACCTCTCCAGAGGTTAGAATACACCACACACCAATAATAAGAAAACTTCAATTCACACTACACTTCAAGAGCATCAAAATGACAGTATTTAGGTTTTGGTATTTCCGAATGTTAAAAACATCACTGATTTATTATATAGTTTATATATGTTTATCTAAGCATACAGAGAAGGAAGAAGCTAACAGCAGCTTGCTAGAGATGAATTTTGAGAGACTGGTCACTGGATTCACAGGAGGCCCGACATTGTCCCAGGCTGAAGCAGTACAGCAGTCTACAGTCATAAAAGGTAAAGTGGAAGGGGTAATGGTCAACAAATTGAGAAGCTGAAGATTTTTATTGCATCTGTTTGAAATGAAGGGTATCCCATGGGACAAGGAATTGTACAAGAACTCAAAAAGGTGAATACCAATACCAGACAGTGTACATGTCTTTAAATTTGAGTTACTGCAAAGAGCAGGATGTCGTGGTTTATCCCCAGCCAGCAAATAAACCCCACGCAGCCGCTCGATCACCCCCCCCCTCCGGTGGGATGGGGGAGAGAATCAGGAGGGCACAAGTAGGAAAACTCCCGGGTTGAGGTAAAAACAGTTTAATAATTTAAATAAAACAAAGTAGAACAGTAATAATAACAATGAGAACAGCAACAATAACAGAGCATACAAAGCAGGCGATGCACAATGCAACTGCTCACCGACCGCGTTTCACGAACAGGGGGGCAAGCCCTCCCACCCCCCCCCCCGTTTTTATACTGAGCATGATGTCACATGGTATAGAATACCCCATTGGCCAGCTGGGTCCACCACCCCAGCTGTGCTCCCGCTGGTGCAGGCACCACCCAGCAACAGCCGAAGCATCAATGGGCCATCAACGCTCCTTTCACACCGAACCCAAAACACAGCACACCCCCAAGCTACTGGGAAGAAAGTTAACTCTGTCCCAGCCGGAACCAGGACACACGACAAGGTGTGTATATACAAACCCCTTCCCCCCCTTTCTTTTTTTTTTAGTTTACATGACTGAATAAGAATGCAAACACTTTAGGACTATCAAATCTATCGATCAGTTATTTCATCCTCTGAAACTACTTTTCACTGTGGCAGATGCCACAATCAACATTGCTAAAGTTTTCAACAAGACAGGAGGAAAGACTAGCACACATCTCAAATTCCACAGAAGAGGTCACTCACTGACTGTATACGTTCCAGTCTGGATCAGCACTGGCTGTTTTCATGTGAATTCCCTTCACTGCTGCCTTTAACCACGCATTCGCTTGGCTCACAAACATCCCTGAACCACAGGCCCAGTAGGCATCACCAGTTGGAGGACCTGACACAACCTTGTTTGAAGTGAACTCTGAACCATATACCACAAGGCGGGGATGCCTCAGCACCAACTACTTCAGTCTGCTCATCTGCTTCCATTGCACCAAACTACTTGCTGAGGCAGACACAGCTATTCTCCGTCAGCGCCCTCTCAAACCTGGAATTTTGTTAGAAGATTAAACATATGGAGGGCGCTGTCAGAACACAGGAATTGGTGACAAGCCAACTGATCCCTGGTGATCTGGGAAGCATATAAAGAGAGATGAGGCCAACAGCATGAGAGCTGGAGACTCAATAAAGGCACACAGCGTTTCTCCAGAAATTCTCCAGCTCTAGTATTTGTGCACGGCAGTAGAGGCAAATGTAAAAATAATGTAAATAATATTTCTGTTCAGCTCATGGAGTCAGATCTCTACCACTGTTTGCAGCACCTGTACTGCACCATTTGATCATTAGTTTGCATTCTCATGAAATCATCATGTAATAATAATAATAATAATAATAATAATAATAACAACAATAGTAGTAATAATAATAATAAATCTCAGCTACTTAAAGATGACTAGGTGGAATTCAGTAGTAACTGCAACTTCTGAAGAATATCTAGAAATTATGCACTCAAAAAATAAAAATATATACCAATTTGCATATTCTCTAATCATTAGATAAGTCACTGATCCACATCATAACAACTTACGACTAGACCCACACATGGCTACACAGACAGGGAAGGTGACACCTGAAATTATTTAAAGCTGGCAGGCGCCTTCTCAGGCAGACAATCTCTTGGACAATTTTTCCATCATTACCAGATGCGAAAGACAACCGCTGTGATTTTACACAAGAGCAAGACCTCTACTGAAGATAACATTGTGCTTTCATGACAAAGTCACACTCAAATACTTCTACTGGCTCAGGTATCAGAAACCACTTAGCCATGTTAACAAAACTCCGCCTGAGCTTCTTAGCAGGACTGTGCTGCAAACTACATAGCCCCTTGCAAAGTACTTGCTCACCTATCAAAAGAAATCTTACTTCAGCTTTTTCTGTATTGTGCTATACAGAGATACTTCAAGGGATGCAATTTTTCCATTTTGACCAGCCTCTTTTGTGCAGTGAAGTCTTTCACCAAGTGTGATTTGCCACACTGACATTGAAACATAAGCAATGTGGTCTATCATCATTAGTTAAGTCCTTCAGTAAGTCATCAACATTTCCATACGCAGTCCATCAAATATTTGTCACTATATGGTCCTTTGGAACTTTCTAATCATCCGACAAATGGATCCATACATGCCAGCAGCCTAACACAAGGCCTCCACACTGTAGACAGTCATCACATAAGGAACCGCACCAAAATTTCAAAACTTACCGTTTCAAAGCTGCCTTTGTGCATCAGATCAATGGGAGGCCTGAAGAGGTCTGCTAGAGTAGTGAGTTTCTTATCTACTGCCCCTCCATTTCGTAGCTCCTGTTCCTGTCGAACTGCACAGCCCCAAGAGGAAAGGAAGCTGAGTTAGACAAAATACTCACAAGATGGATTTATTATTGGCTATACGCTCATACACAAAACTTTGGCACTAGTCACAAGGTTAGACCACACTGAACAAGATTAGCTGCTATATAAGGTAAGAACCCCACTTGCCCCAGCCTTCTCAAGCACTGGCCATTTATTTCACTTTTAAAAAACATCTTAATAAATGTGAGCATCAGCAGAAGGGGTCATATGCCAGTATTTGAAAACAAACGAGCAAAAAAAAAGCTGTGACTTGTCCCCAGTGATGCTTTTAAAAGGGGAAACTGAGCTAGATTGTAGCATCATAACTTTTACTTGGAATATTTCTATTCCTGTGTTTCTATTTCTTGACTGTAGGGCAATCCCACAGAAAAGAAAACAAAAACAGACTTAGTTTACATGGAGAAATATATTTGGATGTTTATATTGAGTATCTACTCTTCCCACAACTGGCTCAGAGTACCACTGTCTCTTTCAGGTGAACGGGTTTTCAGTCTTGTTTATCCCCAAGTACCACACTTTGAGCTTGTTTCTTTTAGTGGTATCAATTCCATTCAAAATAATACAGAACATTTTCCTACATAGACATGACCACATACAATAAAGGTAAATCACAGCAATTGCTCACCTAAAAAAGCAGCGATACAACGTATTTTATGGATAGTCAGCTGAAATGGGCAGTGACTATCCCACCACCAAAACCTTTCCAGTAGTGAAAGGAGCTGACAACGGGCCATAGCGTACAAACCATTTTTGCGCAGACACTGGATCCCCACAGGCTAAAAAGCATCCCTGTGGAGCAGGCCTAGGAGCCAGGAAATAATCTGGACTTTCGTGGGCAGGGCTGCTTTTTCAGAGACAGCCATACAGTAATATTCATCTACGAAGTTTTACCAAAAAGCATGATAAAGTTTCATCATAAACCCTCACAATGGTTTTAGATCTTGTGCATCTCTAAATGTTTTATAACAGAGTGGAGATGATGAGAAAAAATTTAAGGGTATGATGATTCTGTAAATGGTGTATTTTCATTTACACAGCTGCCAGTGACTTCAGTACTTGACGAGTTCATTATTACTGGAAAACCCTGACCAAACCTGTCAGGGGAAAGGAAGTAATTATGAATACCTATTTTCAGTTCAGCATCCAACAGCACCTGACTATGTGGGAAACTGGTCCATGGTTAGACCTCTTGAACACTCCAGCAACATCAGCAATAACAACTGCACAACAGCTCTAACTCAGCTGTGAGATATCTGGTGTTCTGCTGTCAAAGAATCCTATTCTATAAAATTTAATGGCTTAAATAAGCCAATGCTTTGTCATCTGGAGACTCTGCGTATGAAGACACAGACAGTGGTAAACAGCAATTAAATTCATGAGAACCTTGTGTGCGGTCAAGGAAGAAGTCTCAGGGCTACTCAAATCTAATTCGAGTGCCAGCATGACCACTGGCTAGCCAAGAAAAATTCAGTGGATGAACTTAATTTCTACATGGATGTTAGATTCTTCCCACTTTTCAATTCCCTCCAGAGCAGAAAAAGTATTTTTGAGAGTTATCAAGAAAATATTTGCCATACCAAAGCAGACAGAATATACTCTCTGCAGGTTTTACTTATGTAGGACAGGCAAGTGTTTGGACCAGCATCCTCACACCCTGCTTCTTATGTCCATTACTCGGTACTCTCCCTTCAGTCATCCCAGAACAATACAATAACAACCTTAACTGTACCACAAATGTTGAAGAGACATGTCAGCAAACAGTACTGACACTACAACAACGAACAGCCTAATAAAGTTATTAAAAAATCCAAACTTTTGCTATAAAGTAGGCAATTTAAAACCATTCAAAGACTGAAAGCTTTCATAGCCTACAATGGAAACTATTTTTCAATCTTACTTGCATTAAAAAAAAAAAAAAAGAACCTCTTGCTTACTGATCTGTAGACACTTACTGGTTTCTGTTTGAAAATCCCGAAAGCCATCAAATATTGAGCGCGCAGGTCTGCGTCTTTTAGGAGCTTAAAAAAAAAAAAAATTAAAGAATTATTTCAGAAGTATACTATCAAAAGAATTACATATTAGTACTTTCCATCACATGTATCGGAAAAAAGAATAGGAACCCAAAGCACGAATGATGTGTGAGTGAGGTCATTAGGAAGGGCTGGTGGAGGATGGGAGGATGGAAATAGGTAGTTTGTAAGACCCATTTTCTAGCACATCCTCGCTCCAGCAAACCTTACCCCAGAAACAAAACATGTATCAATAATACACAAAAGTTTCAAGTTAGCCCCTCCTGATGGGCTCACCAAGGCCCATCAGTATGTAGTGGAAGTGCTGTCACAGCATCAACATGTCACAATTCCAGTCAAGATTTTTATGCAAGGCCTTCAAGTAGATGAAAAACTTCAAAGGACTAAACCCCATGGGAGAATACTTTATTTATTAGGAACGACATTTGTTTTTTCCACAATGCATTTCTATTCTTTGCTAATCTCTTATCCAGATCCTGTCCCAGCTTCTTGGCTGGATTGGCAACAGCCACACTCTTCCATTGGATCCAGTATCTGCAAGGAAACCTTCAGAATAGATCATTTGCAGCTGACAGAGACAGCAGCCCAGGCAGATAACTGGAATAGTACCCAAAAGTACCACAGAAGTCTTACGGTACAGCACAACCACTGTACTTGGGATGCAAAACAAAATTGCCTGCCAAGACTTATTCCAACTATTTATCTGCATTACTATTAATTGAAAGCAGAACAATTTTAAGATAGAACTTTCAAAGCCTAATAGTTACAAGATACGATAAATAATAAGCAAATTAAACAGAGTAATATAAATACAACATATACCCACTGGAAACCTGTAATAAGAAAAATCCTTTACGGTGAGAAAGCATGACCGCTGCACAGGTCACGAAACAAGTACCTCCAAAATTTGATTTTAGAGACCTTTTTGGTTTTGCACGCATAGTGCATGCAGCATCCTTCATCTTTCACCCTGTGCTACACCAAGGGCATAAAGAATGGTACACAGTTCTTGTTCCTTGCATTCTTCTTGTACAGAGTACGCAGGAAAGAATCAGTATATCCCGTACAGAATATCAACGAAAAAGAAAGTAAGCCTGAATGAGGAACATGCTTGTGAATAATGCCTAACTCCAGTAAGTAACACCTCTAAATGCTTAGGCACAAGCACAAGCCAGAGCAACTTAAACTGCAGCAACTGAAGGACCACTTCAGCAAAAGCAGCATTTCCCTTGCCAGGCTTAGCTACAGCCTGGCAGCACTGGTGAAGATGTTCACAGCAGTTCAGTCAGATGTTTTTCTGATATCCTTTGTACTGCAAGACGGGATCCATGTATGTGGCAGAGCACAAACAGACAGGGTCATCTCTTCAACTGGAAGAAAACCTAAGCTCATACGACCACCTCAATATGACACTTAAAACCAGAACCGGCACGTCCCCTGCTTTGAGGATAGAGCTGAAAAGACCAAGTGAAGTATCTCTCCAGTTTCAGCTAGCTTGTCAGGCTGCTTCGTGTTAAACAGAAGTGGCATCAGTGAGCATATTAGCACTGGTGGACCAGACAGTACCAGGAGACTATCGCTGATCCACAGATCACCTCAGGAGGGCAGTCAGTGGCAGTGTCTCTGAGATAGTGTGTGACAGGTGGGTGGAACAGGACCAAGCACGAGGGTCAGCAGATCTTACTCCTGTACTTCTTCAATTCTTGAACCCATAGGAGTCTATAGACCTTTTCAAAAACTCTGTTGGGCCACAAAGAACGCAAGAGGAACAAGCTGGTGCAGTGTCTTCAGAGAGCCCTCAGCAGCACATCTTCCTCTGAAACCACATCTCAGCTTGTGCATCCTGGCTGAAGACCTCTCTGATGTTGAAAAACAGGATCAACAGAAAATCAGTTCCAGGGTAAACCTGAAGCTTGGCCTCCTTCTCTTTTCTAGCACAGGAACTAAACAATAGAAAAGCGCATTTCCTATGGGTATGAGACCACTTTAAAGATGAGCACTTGCATGCCCTTCCTCGATAAAAAGGGGAAGACACTCAATTCACTTGACATGGCAAAAGCCATACAGACAGCTAGAAACGGCCTGGTCAACATGAAAAGGACAGAGCCACACAAGGCTAGAGGAAGTAAGCATAAAAAGAGAGCACCTTAGATCGCCATACAGACATGGACACTATACAAAAGGAGAGGATAACGCACCAGGTAATCCAGTCCTGTTACAGAAGTTCCACCTCTGTGCTGCAGTAAGAGAACCACTACAGTAGCGGTTTGAGATTGAGGTTTTGAGATTCAGAACATTAGTGTATTACAAGATTACTAAACAGTGTTTTAGAAAAGCACCCAAAAGAAAACAGCATTTCCATCACCTGTTTCCTTAGAGCAAAAAAATGTTTCAAAAGCAAAAGCGATAAACAACTTCAGAAAACAAACTAGAAAACTAGCTGCATGGTGCAGTTTAAAGAGCAAATTAAATTCCTAAATGAGAAATGGAGAAAATGATGAATAGTCATATAGTTCAGCCCTTTCTGATCTATCATTTCTCTGAGAAGCATGCATTTGTCCCCTTCGTTTTCACTTGTCAGTCAAAGCTCGAGCTTTTATCCCACCACCTTGAACACTTTCACAGCAGTATTGCATGGTTCTGAACCCCCAGAACGCAGATGTACACTTATCATAGCTAATTGGCTGTTGCCTCACAAAGTCTCATGAAACTGGAGTTAGCAAATTAGTACCACTGGGAACGTAGCATCTCTAATGTGCGAGGTTTTCAATAACACTGGTGTATTTCCAAGTATGCAATCATGTTACATGGCAGTAGAGTTGCGGCAGGGGAAAAAACAAGAATAGAAATACATACAATGCTTTCTTCATATTCAGCAAGCTCTGGTTTTTTTCTGTCGCTTAGCTCATCTCAAGGTAAAGAGAACAAAAAACCAAAGTAAGAACACAAGCCTACCTCCAAACAAGGGCTCAGGCTCTACTAAAATTTCCTGTTTTTGAGGAATTGGAGCTCGTACTTCATCCCTATCAAAGAGGAAGAAGAAAAAAAAAAATTCAGAGAGATTATAATATTCCAAGTACTATATAAACCACATCCCATTGTGCTTCCAAAGGCTCCTGCAACTTGAATCAGCTAAGGATGCCGCTATACGTTGCACAGAATCAAGAGATTTGGGGTCAAAAGGGACCTCAAGAGACCATCCACTCCCACTCATGGCACTGAAGAAGGACTTAGTACACTCTGCATTAAGATCTGGCATGGATAACCTTTCTAAGTCTTGATAGAAGATTACACAGATCCCTGGGTGACTTGATCCCAGGTTTGTCAATCTACTATTCAAACATTTTTCTTTAATAACTGTCTTAAAACTTGGAAAAGTTTCTTAAACTTAGCAAAGGCTGCTAATTAATCCGCTTGCCACCCTCCTCCCCTGATTATCTACATAGAGGAAAAAAAAGATTATCTTCCTTATTACAAGCTTTCTTCTGTGGAAGGCTTTTTGCTTCCACTTGAAACTCACAGCCCTCTCTTTTGCAGGGGAAGGAAAACAAGATGGTCAAAATGGCCATTTCCCCCCATTTCTGAAGCAATTCTTTGCGTACATAGCTGGGCTCCCTCACATATCAACAGCTTAGTTACGCTTGCAGAGACTGCTAGGTAATCTGAAATTATGACTAGGAGAAGAAAGGTAATCACAAGGGCTCTGAAACAGTACCTCTTACTCAGTGTGGTCACCTGGCCCATGGATCTACGTGAAGGAGGGCATGGGCTCACCCAAGAAAATCCACTGCTATATCCTGCCTACGAACTACTCCTGAAGTGCCCTCTTCCCTCAGACTCTTCGAAGTTGTAAAGAGTGCAGTTTGTGGCTCTTGGCCATGCAGGTTTCAAAAAGTAACTCATAATGTCAGCAAGATGCACTAACCTTGCTATTAACCTCCACATCTTTGATTGCTGTTGTGAAGCTAGTTATTCTCCATTTTGCATTTGCATATTTATTGTTCTCTCTTCCTAGAAGTAACACTAAGCTGACCAGCACCTGGAGGGTGTCAAGTATAAAAAAGAAAGTATTCCAATAAAAACTTGAATCTTAAGTCACTGATGTGCCAGAAGTTGTCTAGAAATAAGAACTCTAACACCTATAGATACAGAGTTTTAACTTCATTACCTGTCAAAGGTTCAAGCAGGAAGGCACTTGATACCAACTACAAAGATTAGTACTAAAACAGTTGTTTAAATTTAAACATGTGCTTCAGAAGTATGAGTTGCAAGAATTTTCTTTAAAACTTAGTTGTCTTCTTCCTGAAGACTTTCATAAGGATGAAAGCATGGCTAGGTTTAATTTAGAACATTTAATGAATGGGATTTATACCAATTAGCTTCCACTCAAAATATTCCATTTATCCCAAGGAGACACATCAACAGGCAGCACTGAAAGACTCTCTGCCATGCTCAAGTGGAAAAACTTTTTCTTTTATTGGCATCTGATGTGTAAGACACTGATGCAGATTTTGTAGTCGCTTATTCCTCTGCATACTAGAGTACACAATCTAGCCTTTCCAGTGCCAAATCTGGTTACAAACACAATAAAACCCTTACAAATGGGACTAAGCTCACTAAATTTGTAAGAACCAAAACAACAGAACTCTTAACTGCCAAATTAACACAAAGCAAGATTGCTGGAGCAATTTAAAAGTAAGAATGTCTTACTACTGGATCCCCACTTTAATATCTTGAGTTCTGTTTGCAAAAAAAATGGTACGTATAAGCTATAGAACACTTCTGAAGTACATGCAAGAGAGACTAACTTATGTTGGTCTACATACCAACTTATCTAATAAGAACTTATTTACGCAGACCAATACTGGAGCAATCAATTTAACAAGATCATCAAAGCAGCATGTATTACAGTGAGTTGACAGCAGGTTAGAAGTGACAATTGTCTTACTTGTTCTGCCTTACACTATCAAATTCTTCAGACAGACTACTCATTTATACAGACATGTTCACCGGGTACGTACTCAGTGTGCGGTCGAACAGCAGACACCCCTGCAGAACTGGTGCTAGGCTCCTCTGCTATGCCTCCACCATCCAGAAACATGGTGACAGCCATCTCCAGATTATTGTTGCACGCTTCAAGCATATGCTTTCCCACGCTTTCACTGGCACCTGTAATGACAAAGAAAAATTAAAGCATTCTTCAGAAAGCATTTTGATTGGAAGTGCTAGGAACAGCTGACCGGCAAGCTTTCTCTCTCAAAACATTAATAATTAGAAAGAACAGTTCATCAGTTGCCATTTATCTCTGAAGCACAACTATGAAATGAGACAAACATACATATCTCACAGGGGAAGGGAATGCCCGCATACAGGACAGCCAGACTTCTTCCTTCCATCAAGAGAAAACTTAGTGGAAGCCATCTGAGGGGTTTTAGCATGGTTTTCCTTTTTTTCCTAGAGGTCAGACCTTTTCCTGGTACAATTTTCCAAACACTAGTAGGAATACACAAAAAAAAATGAAAACCTGACTTAACATTTTAACAGGGAGAATACTAAATCAGGTACTAAAGTTTTTTTACCCACTTATAACAGATATTTAGAGATAGAACAAAAGATACCCTGTTTTACTGATTGCGCTAAAAGGCAAAAACAAACCAGCAGAAGCTCAGTTCACCTAAGAGGGGGGGAAAAAAAGCCAAGAGGGAGGAAGTAGTACTTGTCTACACAGTTATTTGTATAATGACTAACATTTATTAAAATCTCTCCTAAGCGCAACTAAATCCAGTCTTATTCTCGCTGCTCAGGATGAACACCAGTTCTTAGCATCACTTGTAACTCTTTTCTCAGAGGGTCAGCCTCTACCTCCCAACTTCTCCTCAAAAACTATACTATCAACAGAAGCACCCTCATCAGTGGAAGCTCTCCTGCACCCAACCCTTTAAGTGTCAACTTACTACAGCATCTGTCTCTATAGGTGGTGGACTGCCAAATAGTTTATTTTCATATGGGAAGGCTGGTAGAGAGGAAGAGTGGCAAAATGCAGCTGAACCAGTTTGGGAGTAGCTTTAGGATCGGTAGTAATTCTTACTAGGTTCACCGCAAGTCACCAAAATGAGGAAAACACTTTGCCCAGCATCAGAATCACAGATAACATCAGTTTGGGCAAAATGCATTTGGACATTTCTCAGATTTTCTGGGAAAGACTCAAGAAGCTCTAATTTGAAGAGACTAATAAGAGAGAATACACTTTGAAACTGTCGAGATAAATCAGTGCTAAGTGATCTGCACCGTTACATTAAATCATGGAGAAAGCCAAACTGACTGAAGGAACTGGTTTTCCAAAAAAACCAACCTGCCATGTCAAGTGTACTTGGATGGCAGTCAGCTGAATTTTAAGACCTTAATAGAGATGAAGAAAGTGCAAATTAAAAACTAGTGACATCTCAAAAAATGATGTGAGAGCATCAAGTTCACGTTCTTCAAATTAACTGCTCTTCGGCATTTTCAGCTCAGGAGTGACAGCAGTGATTTTGTACATTTTCAAAGTTGAAAGCTGCTAACACAAACCACTGAGGGTGTGTGCTTCTGAGCACCTGTCAAATCATCGACAAGACAAGCTCCACGACACACGCTTTTAGATATAACTTTAAATTCTGTTAAAATGGAAAAACAAAACTTCGAAACTCTAATAGCGGATGGGTGAAGCCCAGCAGGTTCTTCTTTTCCTTCGTGAAAGCATAAGAGGGGTGCTCCTACGTTTAACATAAACCATCCGTATAAGCACAAAAAGCTGTCAGGAAGTGCAAACTAGCATGACTCCACCTGTTCTGGTTCGGTTTTTAGCAAATATCTCAGGCACTACTGAAAAGAAAACACAAGGCACACACGGGCACATACTATAATGAAAACATATTTGCTGTAGGTTCTTTTTATTTGGAGGGTTTATTCTAAAAGGCTTCTTTAAGGATAGCCGAGTGATCAATAATTTCCCAGCGTACCCTACCGGCATGTTCACAGCGTACTAAACACCCTCAACACCCCTGTTCAGGGTTTGAGTGCATCCAAACCTGAGTACAGGGACACAACCTGAAATTGATGGTTAGAGTAATCGAATTAAAAGCAGTTTCACTTATATCAACCAAAAGGCCAAAGATGTTTTATTAAACACTCCCGCAGTATTTGATATGTAAAGCCGTAAGCAAGGGGGAACTATAGTGAAGGAGATTAAACACAAAGTGGGTCAAGCACTCAAAGTACACAAGCTAAAGCAGGAATTATCACCTGCCGTAAACTTCAATTTAAAAGCGACTTGCTATTTTCGTTAGCAACTAAATTCTCAGTGAGTCGACCGTACTTTAAGATACTTTTTTTTTTTTAAAACGCGGACTCAGGGTTCAGCTCCAGTCTCCCTCCCGGCCGTGAGCTTTAATTGCAGGAGCAGGACGCGGTTCCCGGGGCGGACCCGACCGGACCGCCGGGAGAGAGGGCACGCACCGGCACCACCGAGAAGCTCGGCCGACCGGGGACAACCGAGAGGCGCCTCCAAGCCGCCGCTAAAAGCGAGGGGGACCCCACAACGTACAGGGCGGAGGCACCGCGGGTGCCCCGGCCGGGCCTCGGGCACGACCCGCCGCGGCGGGCCGGGCCCCGGAGCGCGCCCGCTGACAGGCCCGGGCGTCGCCAGCGCCACTCGCCTCGAGGGAGGCCGCGGGCGGCAGCGGGAGGGCCTCCCGGGAGACGGGGGGAGCCTGCCCGGGGCCGCCCGCCAGCGCCGCTCCGCCTCGTCCCGCGCAGCGCCTCACGCCGCGGCCCGCTCCTCCCGCCCGGCCTCCCGCCCCCGGCCCGCCAGGGCGGCCGCCCCCTGACGCGGCGACGGGGGCCGGACGGGAGCTGCCCGTTAAGCACGCAGCGGCGGCGGCCTCGGCCGAGCTCGGCGGGCCCCGGCTTCCGTGTGCCTCACCCGTGATGGCGGTGAACTGCTGGATTAACCCCTTCAGCGCCGAGGAGGCCGCAGAGCCCCCGTGCGCCGCCATCTTGCCGCCGCCGCACAACAACACGCACGCCGCCGGCCCGCGCGCTCTGCGCAGGCGCGGCGCCCGCCCGCGCCCTTCCTCTGCCCGCCGCCGGGGAGGCGCCTCGCCGGGCCGCCGCGGGCGGGGCGGGGCGGGAGTTGCCGTGGCAACGCGGCCAGCCCCGCCCTGTCGCCTCAGCGGCCCGGAGAGGCGGGAGTTGCCGTGGCAACGCGGCCCGCCCCGCCGCCTCGGCGGCTTTTTAAATGCTGTCGTCGCTGGCGAGGGTCCCCCCCCCCACATTTCAGACCCTCCGCTTTCATTAACCTCGGGACTCGAAGAGCAGAGGCCTTAGCGGTGATACTGAAATGCTCGTTACATGAGGCCAGAGCTTCCACGCAGATTTACCTCGTCACACATGCTATGCCGACGCAAGGAAGCATGTACAGGGGCCACAGCGCTGCAAGGGAGGAGGTAGGACCTGAGGTGGCCAAGAAATGGTGTGGCTGCTCCTGTCAAGGGAGCTCATTACAGGGCAGCCCTTGCTATCGGGATACTTTTGCTGTCAGTTCTTCAAAGTCGGAAGAGAAACAGCCTCAACAACAAGCACGCCGGGTGTTTTCGATCCCTATGCTACCTGCAGAAATCACACCCATAGAAAAGGTACATTTTACTACTTTCAGTTGTTTTACAACATAACAGGGCATGTGTCTGGCTTGCTGCCAACACTATCAGGAGGCTGGAGTGCTGCAGAGCACCTTGTCATTAACAAGTGTCAACCAAAGTGAGTACCGCAGAAAGCAGAGGTTTCCTTAGAAGTCTCTTGCTTCCCCTTCTTGCTCCTCTCCCTACCTCCCATCCCCACACCAGCTCTGGCTCTCAGGAAAGCGACCAAGCCTGTCAAAGTATTTGGGTTTTTTGGTACTTGCTTTTTTTTTTCCTGGCAGTTGGATGAGCTGAACTTGTTCACAAAGGGGACAAATAAATCACCAGAGCTAGCTGAAGGCAGAAGGTGAGCTCACCCTTTTGAGCAGCAGTGAACTGTTACACCAGCTCAGACAGCCTAAGTACGCACTCTTGCTTCACAAACACATTAAACCAGGCAAAGCTGATTTCACCTGCTTCAAAGTTCCCGGATCATAGCAATGGAAACTGGGTGCTGGTGCAACCGAAATGTACTCAGCAGTGGCCAAATTCCACCCTCCAACAAGGAAAATCCAGAAGGACAGGCCAACGAGGTGCCTGGTGTGGAATATTATGCCATGCATGCAGTAAGAAATGTGATCATCTTTGGGACCTGAGGGCTTGCAGTACCCCACCTCGGATGAGGCTGCTGGACTAGTCTTCTGGTATAGGTTATAGGTTTTGTATATTTTGCAGTTAAGGTTGGGTTTTAGCTAATGATCGACTTTTTAGTCCTGCTTTTATTCAGTTCTGCTTAAAAAAATTATTCTTATGTGAGAGGTCATTCTTACACTGAGAACAAAATCCAGGAAGTAGGAAAAACACAAATAACCAACCCCCAAATACTTTAACACCCCCCATATATACACACACACCAAAATACACTTCTGTACTATTTAGACCTTTGAAATGGTTAGTTTCTGTAATTTCTGTATTTATTTTCAGTGGAATCACAGCAGCAGGATTTGCTATTGATGGCAAGGAAGTACGTCCGCACAAGACTGAAGAGTAAGATGCAAAAAGCCACCCCCCCTATCGAACTTCTAACTGGGATTAGTTTAGTGCATTTCATAAACCTTATATGGAAGAAACATAAAACTGACACATTAAAAGGGAAAAGAAAGAATCCACAAGACAGCTTGTGGAAGAAAAGGAAATGAAACTGGTGCTAAATGCAGAAATCCCATATACTGGGACATAGCTTCAGGTGCAGCTGAGCGAGTTGCACAAGGCGCATTGCTGCCCAAAAGGGAAATACTCCCTTGTCCTGTCACCCCTCAATGCTTCCCCTACCCCTTTAACATCTGGAATTAGATGGCAGAGAGTACCCAAGCGCCAGAGGTGGCACAAGCATAGGAACCCTATCACTGGCAGTGAGCCGTTACGGCAGCTCACTCCATGTTGTTGAGGTGTGCTCAGCTAGACTGCATGATCCTGCTGGATTAGTGAGCTCTCATACTGTGTTTTTTAAACAAAATGCCTCCTATCTTATGACTAAGTGTATGTTGCTTAGTGTCAGCCTGCTACAGGGACAGAGCTAGTCCCAAAAAAATGAGAGCAGTAGATTAAGTTTAACTCTAATGAAGATTAAGGCTGTTAGGGGATATATATTTCGTTTCTAGCTTCATTCTTTTCAGCTCTTTAGGGTTTATCTGGATATATACCTGTATGACCACACATGCTTACCTTCCCTTTTCACCAAGTATCTATCAAACATCAGGATCTGGCCGTAAAAGCAACTCCAAAGCCAGCACTGCTGTACTGGAGTATAACAGTGGTTGATCTAAGAAAAATACAGCAATTAACCAGGGTCAGAATTTCTAATACATGCAAGATTATATCTTGCATATGAATGGCCAGCAGTTCAAAACACTGGAGATTCTGACTCTTTTGGTGCTGGATATTAAAGGCAGCGATTGAGGAGAAGAGGGCAGTCATTCAAACCCCTCAGAGGGTACAGCAGTACCGTCAGGACCATAGACACCACGTGTCTCCAACTGCAGAGACAGTTGCATCAGGCATAAACTTCAGGGGTTTGGCAGCATATGACTGCAGGGGTGACCTGTGTGGGAAGAGTCCAGCAACTGCCCTGCACCACTCCAAACCATTCCCAACCTGCTGTGAAATCCTAAATAACCCGTTACACCAAAATGTCGGTAAATCGGAGGAGCATGTGGTGCCTCTGCTCAGGCATAGTTGAGAACGGCAGCAGTTGTTGGGAGATGTAATCTTGGAAGGAAGAGCTCCATACCAGAGCAAGAACCATCTTTCAAGCAAGTTAAAAATAAACATCAGACTTCAGAAATTGATTGTAAAATGAGGCTGAACAGACTTAAAAAATAAACTTTCTCCTCATCTGTTTTGAAAATAGAGTTTACTTCTTACATGCTTATCATGACTAGAAAGGCTGAGCATCACTAGAATGACAATAGTCAATATCTCTGCCTTAAAGAACACTTTTAATTAATGAAGTATTATATTTAACTGTCTGGGTAAGACAGAAAACAACCCGAACAAAGGTAAGGATTAAACAGAATCAGATCTATATTGAAGGAAGGCTTCCAGCACAATGGTTGAGGCAGCAAGAGGAACAGTGAATGATTTGCAACTGGTTACCCGTTGCAACTTTCTCAAAAAGCATCTTAGAATAGATCATTTATTTATGAGAAACCCACCATTAACAGAGACATGCAGGCAAAGGAAAAAAACAATTCATATTTTTGGCTTGGGGTGCTGTTCGTGCTTTCAATAAAATTTCAGGTTGTTTTTTTTTTTTAAATTTAGAACATCAGAAGATACTGCTTTGAAGTATTTTGTTACAAATTTCCTAGAAATGAGTTAAAGTCTACAGATCATCAATGAGGTTCAAAAAAAGTACAAATTTAAAACATATGCAAACTTTGATTAGCACACACACTGCAGCAATGTAGGTTAGCGCTTTGTTCTCTTTCAAATACGTACAGTGGAAAAGTATCTCATTACAAGCAAAGAAAGGCCAAAAGATGGTTTCATAATAGCAACAGATAAAACAATCTAGCAAGAATACTCCCTCTGCTGAGTAGCAGCTGGTCAGCTCTTCAGGAGTCTCAACCTCCTACAGGCCTCAGCTTCCCCACGTCTAAATTGTAATTCTTTTGAATGATGTCAGTTTTAAGTCCAACTGGAAGAGAGTATTTGGCGGTCCCTCTCGAAATGAGGGGTGAACAGTTACAGCCAGGCATGGTAGTTATGTGAATCTTTAATTATAATTATGTCATTACGACATTATGTCATTATGACAACTCCAGTTTTCAGGTGCTTTTCCACCTTTTGGTTTAACTTTCTCCATCATAACTGTCTTCTGGACTAACTATTTTTTCTAATATTATGTGTTTTTAATCAGACTCAAACCAGTTTGGTTAAGAAAATTGAGTAGCACTAATATAGGTAATATTATCGTACAAGAATAAAGTTGCAGAACACTAGCAATAAGAAAACAAAAGTATCTTTTTCCTAACGACAGCAAGAATCAGATCTGCAGAAGTGACCTCTACGAACAGTTAAATACAAGCCCACAACCACTTATACTATTGGCATCTATGAAAGATCCTTGGCTTTGGCAGTGGGAGAATGATGTGGTTTTTCCCTCTTTGTCTAAGAAAGGAGTTAATATATGAGAGGGAGAGAGAAAGAGTGTGTCTGCAAGACTGTCTGTCCGTTTATACTCGTGTTAACTGTCGTGCGAACAATGCAATTCAACAAATAAACTGAAGCATGCTACTGGGATTTAGGCTAACAGAACAGTGGTTGTGCCAAGTAAAGCTTCCACCTTGCAGTTGGCAGACAACTGGAAATACAGACCCATTTTTTTGCTTGTTTCCTCCGTGGAATGTGCATCCTTTCCATAGAATGAGATTTCGCAGCCTTTTAAGATAAGGCCATCAGTTATTTTTGGTTTTAAACACTAACAGTATTCACATTCAAAATTATGTAAATACAAGTGCTAGAAAATAAGCTGTACTCAAGAAAAAAACAATTAAAATTTTTTGAAGTCTTGGGGGCATATGTTACTAAAACTTCTCAGAATACACAACTTTGTGACTCAAAGCAATCCCCCTCAAAACCAACAACTTTAAAACTGTTTACAGCAAGCTTTGCCTAACACAGGAGAAAGCATTACCACGGTTTTAATTCTCATTCCACCATGTGTCTGTGGTTCTGTTGATCTACTCTGCAACAGAGCTTTTAAACATTTGAAGGATCGTCTTTTGCTTATTCTTAGGTAGTGAACAAATATCATTTGCATCACTGGTATTAACCACACAATTCAAAACTTTTCCTCCCTTGATGCTGGGCGATTTCATTCGGACTCTGGTAGGGGACTGCCAGTTTTCATTGTAAGAACCTTTCCGAGTCTTGCGGTGATTTGTTTCAGCCTGTTTTTTTGGTACCTTTGAGTCTTTTGCCATCTTAGAACTTCCCTTTCTAGCAGGAGAGTCTTTCACAGACTGAGGTGGTTTGGTGCGAAGAAGGTACTCATCTGGAGAGCCCTTTTGTCGATTAAGTGTCCTTTCCTCCTTGTTGATCTGTTTTTGTAGCTGCAGAGCCAAAATCCTGTCCTGCTCCTCTTGCATACGCCTTTCATAGAACTCCTGCTCAAAGGCTTTCTGCATTTGCAAGTTAAAATCATTTATCTGCTCCCCTTGGTCCTCTAAACTTTCTGGAAGAGTTCTTCTCCTCTTATCAAGCATGCACAAGTCAATCACTGCTTCAGCTGGTGGCTCCAGCGACTTTCTTTTTGGAGTTTCCTTAGTGTTCTGCAATCTCTCTGATTTCTCTTCATCTGAGTGTCTAGCCACCTTCATGAGATCACATATTACACTTCTGCTGTCAGACATCACAGAATTTGTTGCTGACTGAATATGGGTACAAGTTTCAGCAGCGTCTTCAAGGTTTATGCTTTCTACATGTGTTAAACTGCCACTGTCTGACTCAATTCCATCATCTTCTCCTTTGGATCTACGATGAGACCCTTCCCCTTTTGTGCTTCCATGACACGCATCTGGAACTTTGTCTCCTAGACAATTTGGTCCTGGTGTTTTTTCCTGCTTGACTGCAGCCGTTTCCCCTGAAGCTGAGGCACTGAAATAGTTCATGCATGATTCCAAAAACGAATCCTTAACACTGGAATCTTTAATCACACCAGTCAGCTGTGGAGACAGTGTTGGCATTTCCTCTTGCTCATCTTGCCATGCAGAACTGCTGCCTTCGTTGCTATTGGTCTGAAGAAAAAAGAGAGACCACTAATAAAGTAAATTTATCAAAAGCCAATGGATACGAATAAAATGCAAATCTCACTTCTCATAGCTGCACTGCTCATAACTACTCTGGGATATTAACTTGGATTCTTCCTTTTTTTTAAAAAATACATAACTGTTTAATATTAATGAAAATATTTAAAAGAACCTACAGAAGCCTAGCTAAAGGACCAAAACCACAACTGCAGCATTCTCGTCTTATCAAGGACTAAAATCAACTGTTCAAGGTATTAGCCTGCTCATTTTCTCTTGAAACTTAACAGGAAAGATCAGACAGACAGACATATGGAATGATGAAAATCAGAGTGCAACCTCCTCCAGTGAGCTCCAGAACCATCATTTTAGTTTTATGCACCATTGGTTGCAACCCAGAGCTCGCTGAAGACATTCAGGTAAGGTACTTGTAAGGCTACACAAGGTACTATCGAAGTAAGCGTAGGCGTGCATCTGTGGACTGTCAAGCATGGTTTCTTCCGTTTCCACGGATTCCATTCCGGAATCATGAATACTGAAGGTAGCTCAAGAAGGGCAAGATAAACTGCCCAGTGCTGATGTACAAGGGGAATATAGGATTGGCAATCCTACAGGCAAGAGGAAAATAACCCATAATTACTAACACTGAGATTTATAACAAAACGATTCTAGTTACCTCTGAGCCAGAGTCAATCCTGCCTCTTTCTGTTGTTCTAGAGAATGATGCTGATCCCAATGCATGATGAAGCTTTGGAGACAGATACCTTAAAGGAAAAAAAAAGTATACCTTTTAAAACTTTTTTTTCTTGAATTGTCAGTCCTTTGCATTAATCAAGATCCACAGGTTCATTCTGACAAACAAAAAACAAGAGAAGGGCAAGTGTTTCCCTTCTCCTCCATATTATCTTATGAGGAGATGTTTTAACACTCAACAGTTTACATTTGCCCCAGATTATCCAGAGAAGTTGGACTACAGAATTCCAAGGAAGCAAATGGAGGAGAGGGACACTATACCAAGAAACAGACCAGTAATCAAGGAAGAAAAACTTGAATTACTTACTTCTGAATATCTCCAGAGTTGCTTGGTTTGCTCTTCATCTTGCACAAATTAGCTGGGGATGTTTCAGATGAGAGACTGCCTGCTGGTGAAGGACTGCTGAGCACATGTCCTTTGGAGTCGTCATTCTTCGATAACATGTAAAAATAGCATTATATAAAACAAATCACAACACAAACTGGAGAAACCCCAGAGAACTGCTTTGTTTCTGCTGTAGAATTAGTTACTTTTGTCCAAAGAATTCTAGAACTGTAAGTAATGGAGAGTTATGGAATAAGAAATGTTACATGTTCTGTACGCTTTCCTGTATCTGGCATTAAGGGAGAAAAGGTTTGGTCAAATAAGTACACAGGTTTCATCATTAGAACTATTATCAGGTAGCAAAAACCAACTAACCAAAACCCTAAAACAAATTAACAAAACAAACCCAAAATCATAAGGTAAACTTTCATCGTACGTTCCTTTTTTTCAGTACAGGTTACAGACATCAATGTCTTCCAAAGAAGTATTTTTAAAATCACGGGGAAAAGGAAGTATACAGAAGAAAACCAACGTTTTAAAATGTTTCACAATGAAAACATCAAGCACAAATTTCAAGTGCATATTACACAGGTGGAAATGTTTGGGGTATTTCACCCTCCCATCTGTTCTTCAAAGGTTAATGGTCAATCAAGGATCTAAGGAATTGGGGGCTGACAACAGCTTCCAATTACAATTAAAATAAATTTAAATTATTCAAAATTTTAACTTTTGCTCTGAAAAGTCTAAGTTGTTTGCACTACCATCAATGTTTTCTACTGTCTCCCTTGATCCTAACTCACCAGACTGTTACTCAGCTGCCAGGCCAACTCTTCATCTTGCTTCAGCTGTTTCTCCATCTCCCTCCGTCTCTCTTCTGCCAATCTGTGTTCCTCCTCTTCTTCTGCTAGGAGCTGTTGAATGTATTCCTCACTTGCCTTGTTCTCCTCTTGTTCATGCGCTCGCCTTTCTGCCTCCACCTAAAAAAGATTTTTTTTAAAGGTTACTACTGTTGGATCACACTTTACACCGGAACCTCTCAGCTGATGCTTCTTAAATGTGAATGATCCGCTCTTCACAAAGACACTCTGCACGCTTCAAAGCCAGTATTTAATCAAACAACTCTCCAAAGATGTAAGAATCAAACTGATACTGTGTGTAGAGTCTTCAGTTTGATAACAGTGACCTACCTTTTGGTTTCTGTAAGACTACACGATTAACCGTGCTAGCATGCAAGATTAAAATTCATTTACTCGCCTTTCGAAAACAAAAACTAAGATCTCCAAATAAGATCATAAAGAAACTCAAATTAAGATTCTTTATAAGGTGGATGCCAGCTAGACCACAGCATTTGCTCAACCTGCTTATATCATCGTAATGTCAACATTAGCACAAGATGCCTAAAAGACAGCACATCTCTCTTCTGAGTCCTTCTGGCTCTCCTGAAACACGCAAAACCCAAAGCAGCAGACCAAGAACTTTAAATCTGCCTTCTTTATGGCAGACATCCACTCTTGGTACATCAGTTATCAGTAGCACCACAAGGACAGTAACATACTTCAGGAATGAACAAAGCTTTCTTAACTGGGTAATGGAATTTGGAGATTTGCTTTAGAGAAGAGTGTAATACTACACAAGCTATGTTAAATCTGAGTTTGTTTCAAATCATGTGTCGACGACTTATGATTGCCACCAGACAGCATTACATATTTCACTGGCACCATCTCCATTAACCATCTATACTATTGCTGCCAATCAATCTTATCCCATAACTACCATAAAAGAGAATCCCACAGTCCTCTGTGTCACGTACAGCCCCTGCTCTTGTAACAACCAGCAACGGGGCTGTGAGGGAAAGGAGCACTTGACACTACTTCCAACTATAATTCTTACCGCGACTGTGTCTGAATTGGAGGATGAAGGATCCTTTAGATCTTTAGACAAACATTAAGATTTCTTAAAAATATTTTCTGATTTTCAAATGGACACAGATAACACAGGGAGTGAGCAAATAGGAAAGAAAATGCTGTATGTTCATTACCCAAGTTCATCTAATTGTGGTATGTTACTTAGGGAGGGAAATCAAGAAGGCAAGTACAAGACCAAAGCCAAACAATTCCAAATTTTTACATTTTCTAGTCCGAAATCCTTCATGTGCATCTGAGGACCTATAAAAGGCATTTAGTATGTGTGGGCAGGGATGCAGACAGTGAAGGGTGACACTCTAACCCTGAAAGAACTCTTCTGCAGAGTTTTGGGAAATGCAAGGTATATTAGAAATACTAGTAGAGACCTGCCTGGGCGTTCTGTTGTGCCTGTACCTCTATGTGTTTCCTAGCCTGCGAAGCACACCTACTTGCAGGGACAACAGACAGCATATGTTACTGGACCGATTGAGAGAGTGAGGTAGGAGGTATAGATCAACTAGCACAAGAAAACTTGAGAAGTGTCGCCTTGTGTCAAACTCGAGGAAGTCTCTCCTCCTCCATACAGGGTAAAAATTCAATTCATGCTTCGGGAATGACCAGTGTGTTCTTGCAGCAGCAATGCCTTTTTAAGTATCTTTTTTTTTGTTAAATAACATTACAACTCTTTGTGGGAACAAACAAAATAACTAGATACAAAGCATTTATGCTTTTAAATGTATTTTTAGACTTACCTTGCTAATCTCTGCTTCGTATTCCTGCCTCAGTTCCCCAGGCTTGCTCAGCTTGTGTTGCGGATGGGGGACACAGACTAAATGAGAGGAAGGAAAAAAAAAGTGAGGAACAAAGCACGATCACGACAGTCAACAACGAAAGATTTTAACAAAAGATCATTTCCATACCCTGTCACAGCAATGATCTGACATAAGTCAAGTGCTGTGAAAAAAAAGCACTTTGTGTTACAAAGGAGCAAAATAAAAAAGCACTGTGTTACAGAGTGGCAAGAACAGTCAGTATTTTCCAAGCTCTGTATATAAAGCAAATATGTATGCTGACCATAACTAACGTCTTTCACTTTTTATGATTAAAAAGACTTCATAATACAGTAAGTGGAAGAACATGTCATAGAGCCAACCTACCAATTAGCCTCCCCCAATGGAGCTTACAACATAATAAAACCCAAAATCCTTCTTCAAAGAGTTAATCAGATTTCACTTCCTTCTCTCTGACACCACAATTCTAGGCTCGGAGACTCCTGCGTAGACTGAAGCCCTGGAATTTCTAACCAAACTCATTAACAGTATCTAAGAATTGAAAAACTTTTAACCACTTCACTTACTTGATAGTGATAAACACACACAAGTGCGTGCGCAAATACTCCACTTAAGCTGAAGCTGTACCAGTAATGAATTACTGCCTTTGCAAGGATAGGCAGCCAAACACCAGTGGTTTGTGCAAAACGCATGAACAAATGTCCACTTAAATGATCAGACAACATAATTTACCCTCTGTCCTACAAACAGAAAAGGCACGGATAGCCACTTCCCTGCCTTGCAAGCCCCTTTCACAGGAGAGCTCTGACACTGCGTTTTCTAGCAGTGACACAGCCTGTCTATGCACAGTTTCTTATTTCACAACATCCAAAGCCCACCAGCAGTAATTACTTCGGTAAAGAGAGACATCCCAGGACAAGTGACATTTTACTTACTTTCCTCTTCCAAATCCTGTCCGTTAATCCTACGCTCACACTCCTTCGGGTAATTCTTCTGAATCTTTTCCCAGAGTTCCCAGTTGATAAGAGTATTTCTGCGGGCATTATATCGTGCCCAAGAAGAGACTCGACGCCGACAAAAAGGGCAACAAAGACTGGCCTTTTCAACGGTCAGCTGGAAACAAGAATTACAGAGGGTATGGTTGCATGGCAGCGTCACGGGCTCCACAAAGATCTCCATGCAAATTTGGCAGAGGCAGTCAGACAAGGAAAGCGGAGCCTCCGATTTCTTCGACATGCTGACTCGAAGTAGAGGAACAAGACTAGTACAACATCAGTACCTGAAAGCAAAAAGAAACATGTATTTTACTTCCAAGAAACATGTATTTTACGTCCTGTAATGAATATAAAAGAAAATAGAAAATGCTCAGTTTCACAGCTGCTTTATGAAAGCATTAGTGGACTTAAGAAGCCTGCTGAAGTGGTTACTTTTGCTGATGATCCGAGAGATTCTCAAGTTTCAGAGGAAGCCACAGGTCTTTCCAGAAGTCACGGAGAAACTGTAGCAGTTTTTCCTACCGCGGTTCCCTGTGAGTCGTAGCAGGTGCTTCAGGGATAGCAAGGAGGTGGCAAGGAGAGGGGGAAAGACGGTGAGAGTTCTTCCAGCATTTACTCTCCATTAGTGATAAGCTATGCTCATGTTTGGTGGATACGTTATCACAGTTACCTTAACCTTCCATTCAGTCAATTTTTCAGTACACACGCGTCCTTCAAAAGCTGCTTCTGGTACAGGCTTGATTCCAGCATGTTCTCAAGGTGAAATACAACATCCCTATGCATCAGAGGAGAGGAGGTTCTTCCTCATTCATTCATTTGCTTAAGCTGGGACTAAAAAGTCAAAATACTTTTTGTTAATATAAGCAAAGAACTAACCAATGCGTTCAACACTTCAGCACCTTCTTGTACGGCTTAAAATGGTGGGGATTGTCCAGCCTTTCTATCAACCCTCCTCACAGGATTTTTCCACTTGGCCCAGAAATGCTGTGGAACAGAAGATAAAAATAAAAGACACATACAGCAAACCGAATAAAAATACTGTTTTTTAAGTTACAGGAACTTAAGACCGTTCTTACAAGCTTCTTAAAATCAGCCAGCTTCACAGGGAGAGGAGGTCCTTCTGAGGGAACGGCTGCAATTTCAGTCACACAGGAACTCGACATGGAGACAAATATACTTTAAGTTGGGTTTTATTGTTTCTGCTCTCCCTTTCTTGATAAAACAAAGCCTTTAATTTTTTTAAAAACAGGACGCTAGATAACATGGAAACACCCCGTTTTACAGATGGTTTGTTAAAAAGACCTAGCAAGTCTATGCATACCTGTTCTGGACTAATCTCAGTTCGTACACAGACAGAAAAAACAACGCTGACTAAGCCGCTAAGCTGCGACGCGCGGCGGAGGAGAGGGCAGGGCGGCGGGGCAGCCCCACACACCGTCGCCGGGGCCCGGCACGCAGGGACGCCGCTACCAGGACCGGCCGCCCCCCCAGCCCCGCACACAGCCCGTCGCCGAGCGCTCAAAGCAGGGAGTCAGCACCCACCGAGCTGCAGCTCCGCGGCGGGGGCGCGGCGGCCCTCAGGCCCGGCGGCAGGCAGGGCCGCGGCCTCCCGCAATGGCCGCCGCCGTGGCGCTGCCCGCCCGCCGGCCGCCCCGCCCCGTCCCTCGCTGACGGGCCTCTCCCGCCGTCCGGCCGCTCGCTCCTCCTCCGAGCCGAGCCTGCCGGGAGACAGAGACCGAGGGCCTTCCGGCGGGGCAGCGGGGGAAGGCGGGCCCGCCCCGGGGCTAGCGGCCCTCCTCCGCCTCGCCCGGCCCGCCGCGCGGGCGTCCGTCTCCCCGCTGCAGTTCTGTTGTCTCAGCGAGTGTTTCAGCCGTAAATAGTTACCGGCGGTCTTGCTGAGAGGCAGCCTGACTAGAGCCCGTTTCCCCGGGCGTGCGGAAAGCAAGAGCTGCTCCAGAAACTCGCGGTTGGAACATGGAAAGACTAAATATGTACATTAACAAGGCCTAGCCTGGGTGCTAAAAATGTGAATCTTGCGGCCTTATTTAATCGGATAAAGTAATCATGGTGTTAGTGAATTGCGGTTTTTTTTCCTTCACTTACTGCGGGACAGTTACGCAAACAGACTTGATGTCCCTGCTATCTTGGAAGTGGCATGGCTGTTTTTAAACCACATAAATATTTCATAGGCTGTGTGGTTGGTTTTGGTTTTTAAAGAAACGACTATCAAAGGAACTATGCTTTTTCATATTGCCCATTTCCACAGCAAATAGCAATCCCGACTGGGAAGAGTTAAGTATGTCAGTATGGGTTGCACAGCCGAGCGTTGGAGTGCACCCACAGTCACACCAGTGTCACCTGCGCGTGCAAGACGGGGACCAACCCGTCCCCCCCTTGCGCTCACCTCTCTCCTGGTGCCTGCGTCCACAGGGCGTCCTGGCTCATCCCCTCCTCCAGCATCTCGGCCTGCAGCTCAAACTTCTGCGCCAGTTTCTGCAAGCTTGAGTCCAGGTCTGTGAACTGAGCCTCCAAGGTTTGCAGCTTGGTTTCTACTCTGAGGGTTGGAAAACAATGGCATTTCATAAGGACTTGGGCATCAACGGTGGTGCTTTCTGCCATCACAGTGGGTGGCACTTATGTTGCACTGTGAACTGCTCCAGACCCCATTCTGAGCCTCCTACCAAGCTGTATGAGAACATGCATCACTAGAAATTAAGTTTTTTTGATGTGGCCCAGGTCTTTTTGGCCCTTCCCTGTTGCAGAGGTCTTCTAACTTTTAAGTACAGATGCAAGATTTGTATTTAGATACGTCCGCAGGTCCCAAGCATTTGCATTAACATTAGTGGCGCAATTTTTTTCTCTAATACATTTTGAGGTGATTTGTGCTTTTACTTGTAGTATCATGATCTTTTGAATGGTTTTCATTTGACATTGAGCAGAACTTCTCATTCTTCCTCAGATTAAAAATGATGCAAATAATAAACAAGCCACCTGCAGTGTTTCTCCTCTCCCATCAACTCGTCCTGCCCTGGTTTTCCCTTTTATAGGACTGCCCTTCCACAGAAAACTCTGCGATAAGAAGACCTTAGTGAAACAGCAATAAGAAAACTGCTTCGTAGCGGGTGTTTATTAGCTGCTTTTTCATTACTTAGTATCTGTTGTGTTTTTCCGTATTTAAAAAAAAAAAGGCAAAAAAAAAAGGTGCATCTTTGTACTCTCTTAAATTATAATCCTAAAGACGAATTTTTGAGTTTGAGCTACTCCACTCCACTTTTGCTTACGAAAACTGCCCGGTTTAAAACAACTTACTGTGTTTAGGGACACAGTGTGAGGGAATGCAAGTATTTATGCTTTGTACCCATTTGCTGCTCTTCACTCTAGAACTAGGGTATGCTGTCCTTCCGGGGGTGGTTTTCATGAAAACGGTTTTCTTTAAGTTTGCCTCAGTTAGCTGATTTACGTCGAGGTGTGTTCTTGAGAATCCTGAGGATCTCAAAGCTATCAAAATATGAATCGTTCAAAGTCCCTTCCTAAATACCAAACAAATACCTTGGTACTACGTACTTGACAAGCAGTTTACTAGCGGAACATCAGCTACTCCTTAAAGACTTTTGTGATTTTTCTTTGCATTTTACTGGCAGAACTTAAGGCTGTATGAGTTAAATGAAAACCATGCCATCACTAAATTTTATTATGGACAAGGTGCTACATTTTTTTTTTTAGCTTCTTTCTTCATCCCCAGTTGGCTCCACTGTTTCTGTTACTATTATTATTGTATTGTTCTAATGTTTAGGGAATTGGATTCTGAATTGTGACCTTCCTGCGATAAACACTGTATTAATGTCTTCACCTTGTTTGTTGTGGTTCTATTTTATTGATCTTTTGGCTGAACTTTTTTATGAGGACAAAATACACAGTAGCTTTCAGGTGATGACATAAAAAAAAAAATTAAAAAAACATAAAAAACCCTCCAAACAAACAGAGGTTAACTTTAGATTGTATAAACAGCAGATTAAATAATTTACCAATAGTTTTCCCTTCTTTCACGTGTACTCCACGGTATTTTAAAGCCTGTTGTTTTAAGAGAAGGACCAAGAACGCCATTGCTTTGCTACCAGTAGCTCCCCCCTCTACCTGCCTTCCTCTTCTCCCTCGCTCCTTTGGGTACTGCCTGCAGTTGACCTGAACAAGGAGGAAATAAAAAGGCATCAACAGTGGCACATTTTTCTAAGTCTCCCTGACCTTAATCCATTATCTGTCTGACAGATCCTTGTCTAACGATTTTCTGTTGTTTCCTGAGGCTTGTTTCCTGTATGATCTTGTGAAAGCTGCTTACATCCTGATCTTGCTTTGGTAGGACTTTTCTTGCTTCAGCAAGATTTTTATTTGTCAGAGCCTCCTGTCTCCTGCTGGGTCACAGTAGAGATTTTGAAACTGGGCATAGTTGTTTCTGGGTGTTGGGTTTCAACTAATTATCGTCCATCGTGTTGCACATAATTTCTGGAGTAATTTGGGGGCTTCACCCATTCAAATGTATTTCTGTGTGCATGCTTGCCATGAGAATTCTCGGACTAAAATAGAATTTTAATTGGAAAATTGAGCTTGTGTGATGTAGAAATGCAGATAGTTCAGAAGAATTGGAATAGCTGATATGTCGTAACGGGACCGAGTCTGTCAACACAGAGAGAGCAAGTGTATAAGTTGAGGTGAGGTGGGTCGATATTTGCTGTGAATAAATTTCAGATCCACTTCACACCTATAGCTGCACAAGCAGAGAACAACAATGTAATAGGATAATACAATGTGGCAGCGCAGAAACCCCAATAGTAAAAATTTTAGGAATAAGACGGGGGAAGCACTTTTTGAGAGAGGGGAATTGTCAGAAAATGAGTATATTCTTCAAGGTTTGCCGTGTGGATGATGAGTGCCGTCCTGGGGGAATACTTGCCTGTGAATTGCTCCCTGACTGCAGCTTTTTATCAGGGTAAATAAGCTTCCTCATGGCCCGTTCTTGCGAGCTTTTTCCTCTACAAATAATAGTAAAAGTTATCAAAGATCTCATCATTAACGCTACTGTCAGTGCTGTAGTTGTTTTTCAGCGGCCTTTAGTTCAATGCTTTAGTATTTGACCAGTTCTATCTTTCCAGCACTTTTTTGATACGGGGTATATTGCCTGTCTGTAAATTACGGTTGTGTACTTTTAAGCATCTGTAGCAAACATTTCAGCATCTGTTAATTTTGGTTCTAAAAATCTGTTCAGTTACACCATGGTATGACCGATGTCCATAACTAATCTTCTACAGCTTTTTGTAAATTCTGATAGAATCAGCGCTGCTGTTTCTTGATCCAAGTTCTGAATGAACTCTTCTGAGGAAGAATGGATTAAACCTCCCGCTTTCATTTCAATCACAACCTCTAAACACTTTTTCCTTCAATGTAAATGAAGTTACTACTGAGTGGGTGACCTCTAATGTCTGTCTAGTGTAGGCACAAACCACATCCCCATTCTTTACCAGAAAGCTTTTAAAGTTCATCTCTTCTTGTTAGCATACAGAACTGTACTTGGAAGATTTGCAGTAAGAGATCTAGCAGTCCTGCTTTTCTGAAAGTGTGGTTGTATGCGTAACCTTATTTCTGCTGTTCAGGCATTTACAGAAAATGACATTTTTCATTACTTTAGAGCCATTGTATTGGTTTTATTTTCCAGGCCAATACAGAGCCCCACACTTTTCCACAGCTCTTCCTGTACAGTCTTCACTTCATGGTACCAGTTAGACGCACACTTCTTCAATCAGTTTCCCACAGACTTAATTTTCACTTCTTCCTTCAGGAGTGATTCCTGTGTTTCTGTTTCTCTCTCTGGTCAGGTCCCTAGTACCTTTTTTTGTGGTTACCGTTGTGTGAATTGGGAGTCATAAAAGCTGTTGGTGAACAATGTTAGTATCTTGACCAGAGGAGCAGTCTCTTACCAAGTCTATCAGCTGGTGCTTGATACCATTTGCACAGCACCTTTAAAGGTAGTATATGACAAGCCATATGTGAAAGTCCACTGAGAAGGAACAGTCTCACCTGTCTCTAACTGTGGAGAATTTCAGACCCTTTTTCAAGTCTTCTTCCTGAAGAGCCGTGCTCATGGCCTGTATTTGATCCCGCGATTGTTGTCTGCCCAGCTGGTTAGAGACACCATCTACCAGCGACTGTGCTGTCGCATTGCAGCTGAACACGTGGACCGGTGCCAGCAGGGGCAGCTTGGGCCGGATTATTTTACATGAAGCCAATGAACCTGGCGGTCAAGCTTTCCTCTTCTGAGTACAGGCTTTGAAAATGGAAGGTGAATCAGCGTCACCTATGTCCCAGTTCCTCAGCAACAGTGATTTTTTTTTCTTTAAACTTACAAGAAAGGTCTGTTCTCGGGGTGTTTTTTTTTTTTGTAATGATAACCACTTACTTCCTATCTTTGAACCCTCCCGACTCTGAGGCATTTTCCCAAATTCAGTTCATCCCAAATCTCCCATTTACAACAGTAGCAGAGTACGAACCCGAATTTCCCGTTACCCGTAATCACCCAGCAACGCTTCATGCAGCAACAGGCCTTTGCTGATGGAGCAATTGCGCAAATCCTGCAGCAAACCGCCAGGACTAGCAGTTTGCAGGCTGGCCGGAATGGCGTTCATGAAACGGTGTAGCTTGTGGCCCCATCCCCCCTCCCTCCCCAACGAGTAAAGGAGAAGCAGAAGATTGCTCATGAACCCCTCCCTTCCCGCATACACACAATGTATATTTACATCTTCTCCATTACCCACGAAAATTTCCCAGGAAGCACAGGTTTGTTGCGCTAACAGATAGTCTTGTCTCCTCTCCCCTGCCCCAGTCCTCTACAGCCCTCGTCCTTCCCTGTCCCTTAGCGCAGTGCTAGCACAACCCTTCCGTGACCTGTTCAACGTCTCGTTCAGGGAGCGCAGAGAGATGCTGGCTTTAGCCATCCTCCTGGGCAACACGAAGAGAAGAAAGAAAAGCCGGAGTGGGCTTGATCCTCCCTCCTGAAGCAGGCAGCGACAACCGGGACAGGGGATCCGACTCCTGCTGGAGGTTGTTTGTACCGAGGCTTTTTATAGATTGTATATCCAAATATAGGTCATAGATGCACACGGACACATGCTCGTGAACATATCACATACGGAACTACGTGTGTGGCTGCTTACTCTGACTCACTGATCCAGTCTGTCTTCGTACACAAAATTCATTTAGAGATGACACAAAAATGGGTACTTACACTATTCGGCTTTTTTTGCTGTGTTTTGGCTTCATTTTGCTGTCGTGCCCACTAGTTCGTGTCTTGGGCCAAAGTCTCCTGCTGTTAAAGGCTGAACAAGCAGATTGCTTTTTTGCCTTTTTTTTTTTTTCCCCCTGTTTAAAAGGCATGATGGTAAAATCAGATCTGGATGAGAATGAGTTGTATTTGGTTGCAGGGAGCTGCTTTGAGGATGCAGGATAGCTAAACCAAGATGCTTGGAACCTCTCCCATAAAGGTCGGACAGCCAGCACAACTGGCTAATGATTTTCAGGAGCTGGGTATGCAAAAAAAGAGCTGGAAATTTTTCCATCAAAAAGAAAAAACAGAAGGCAGATAGATAACGTGCGTCTGGTAACAGCACAGCTAGTGAAACAAGACAGCTCAAACCCCACATCAGTGAAGCAGGTCTTCAGCCAGTACCAGGCATTCAGTTTTGTGAAACTTAAGGACAACCTGAGAAAAAAAGCTTTTTTCCTTTTAATTATTTGCCCGTTCTATGGGAAATCCAGCATGAATTGAACACATCAAGAGCTGCAGCATTCCCACTTAGTTACATTCTCCCCACCTTCAACTTGCAAATTAAGAGATGCTTCTAGCAAGCCATAACGGCCAAGTTCTGCTCGTTGTGTTTCTAAAGCTTTGGGAAGACAGTGGAAGTATTTGGGTAAGGAGGAGCCGTGCCTTTGGCCCTTTGCGATCCCCCTGTGACGGGGTATACAATACCCTTCTTGACACAGTTTTGCACAGCACATAAGTTTGGCAAAATAGTGACTATAACCACAAGGGAGCAGTGAGAGAGAAAGCATTTATTAAGACAAGTGTAATAGTTATTCTTCCGTGGGATAAACAACTAAATGCATAAGACAGCTGACCTATTAAACAGATGTTAACATTTTCCCCTGCTCTTCCGCTTACTGCAGTGTGAAAAAATTCAATTGACAATGACGGTTTAAGTAATTTGATTACTCATTAGTTAGTTGATGCTTCTCTAGTCTTATATGGAGCTGCTGACAAACTAATGAAAAATATATTTTCACTATGGCCAGTTTACACTGTGTCACCGTTTAATGGGGAGAGTAAACGAAAGCACTGAAATAGTTCAAAATGCAAGGAGCTCAGCCAATGACTGCTCAGCATCCTCATATAGCATCGTGGGTGTCCCCGTTAGCGTGAATTTCTTCCTCCAACCTTAATTACATCAGCTTAGTCATGAACGAATATTATCCCTAAATCTATTGAAACCCGCTTCACTTAAATTCAAGAAGCAAACTGCCAACCCTGCGAGAAACAGCTGCAGCCAATACCAACAGCCGCTGAAAAACATAAGGCGAGGCCCGTTACATGACGAGTACACAGCAAATCCCTTCCCCTTCTGAAGGACGCAGCAGGTTTCACTGTTCAGTTCACTGTCAGCTCATTTCAAACGCTCTGAGAAGTGGTTTTTCCCCACAAATTTCTTTAAACATCTCAGTGTCTAAGGTTCTGGCAATGGATACACAGATACAGAACTACTCTGATCAGCAACTAATACTCTCTTGGAGCCTTTGATCTCTGCGCACGAGATCCAGTTCACCTTCTCTCCGTGCTCAATGGTTAGCTTTGGTAAAACTCTAGCGTGTTCATTTGAAGCCACTTCGTTGAGCTTTCCATCTTTTCTGGTGGAAGCAGGTGCTTGGGCCTTCCTTCTCTGGAGAGATTTTGCTGGACTCTTCTGCTGCTTTCCAACGTCACTGCTGACATCCCAGAGCAAGACTTTCCCGTCATTTCCTCCAGTCAACAACCAGTATGCTTCTGGCATAAAGAGGACCTGGGACACTCCCAAGCTGTGACCCTGAAACTCCAGCTCACGTTCAAACTTGACACCGGTGACTCTGAATATTCTGACTTTACCGTCTTGAGCTCCGCAGCCAAAGATGTTGCCGCATGATGCGACAGACAGGGAATGTGCAAGTGGCGGGTTAAAGAACTGGCCAGCTGACTGCGGACTGTCTTCCTCCGTTTCACACTCCTGCAGGTTTGTGGTCCACAGGGGGCGAGCTTTCTGCAGGTTCCACAGCATGACCTTGGGAAAAAAGTATCAATCAATAATTTATCCATTTCTGATTTTAAGTAAAATCAGATCTTTCACTAACAGTAAAAAAAACCCAACTACACTTCTTGCTCTAGCAGAGCAAAGACTATGCATGAGTGCAAGAGATGCAAGATGTGTTGTGAGGAGAGGTTGAACTTCACCTGATAAATACGGCAATCTTTATGGCACGCTTTCCAAACCCTCATACTGCCCTACTCAGCGGAGTCAATGACTCAGACCTTTAGACCACGAAATGGATGAAAAAGCTGTTCTAAATGCTTTTGCATTCATCTCAGCAGTAGTAATTATGATATACTGCACATCAATTATTTAAAAGGAGGGACATGGAAACGCTAGCAGTAAATAGAGATCATTATCATTCTGAATTTTAGTTCTGTTTCTGCTACATTCTTGTCCTAAAATAATCACTTCTGTGAACGTGTTTGAAAAATGGAACAGCAAAAGGCAAACAGCAGTTCAGGCCCTAAATTTTAAACAGACATATATGTATTTTTTTTACATCCAGCAAGAAGGTCTGGTTTGTGCTATTGCCATATCGAAGTAGGGCGTGCTTTTCCTGATGAGATGGGGGGAGGTTGTGCTTCTAGACTTCCTTTTAAAATGCCACCCCACCCTCAAGCCCCTCATGAAGCAATAACCGTGCTTTCAAATGAATCCTGCGTCTCTCATACAGCAATTCAAATATTATAGATTTACATTGCGCCAGTTAAAAATAATTCTCTCAATGCTTTTGTAGCATCTGAATTGATGATGAGCATTTCCAAGGCCAACAGATAGGAAAGCGCAAGTCAGTAATGCAGTACTGGTGTGTTGTTTGCTTTTTTAGTCAAAGTTTTAATTTGTTATTAATAAAGATATTCCTCCACTTGTCATCTCCAGTAGAACATACAGAAGTCTTTGAATTTGGGCCACAAGAGTTATCACACTGGCTCTGCATTTCTGGAATCCAAACCACACCAAGACATCCAAAATATATTGTTTCCTGTCACTTTTCTGTTTTAGCGACTGCTGTTGCTGCTACATTGAACCTACTTTGCTACCAATGAAAGGGAAAACTTCCCACGACGACTGTGCAGAGCAGAGAGGCTGTGTCTTAATGCTTAAGGCAAATACTCCTGTTTTCATCACAGACAGCACTGCATCAGCTTTATGAATTCATCAAGCGCCAACAAGTTTTCTGCAAACTAAGTATTTTCTGTCCTCATGGCATTTTCCCTGCTTCCATGGCACTCCTGAAAAAAACACCTGCAACCTAAATTTCAGTTCTCATCAGCTACTGGCTTCACTGAGGGCTTGACATGCCAACCCAGAACATGTTTTGATACTCGTAGAGCTCGTAACTTGTCCAAAGACATGCTGCAGCACAGCATTTTTAGAGTATTGCAGCTCAGCTTCTCTTTGTGAAATGATGTATCTTAAAGCCAGCCTTGATGCGGAAAAATGCTCTTTTCATTGCACAAAAACACACTAACGAATGCCTACTATTTTGTGATACTGACTTTCACCTAAAAACCAACTTGCCAAGTTACAGTAAACCATACTAAAACTAAAGAGTCACAAAAAAATAACCATTTCACTCACACAGAAGTGGTATATAAATGGTTACAATTCTGATAAAAAAGGTTTCCAGCCTATGAATCTGCATTTTAGGGACCTGAAATGAAGCCAGCCGTCTGAGGTGCTGAGCATATACTCCTCTCTGACTGACACTTTGGTACCTCTGAAAAGAAGTTTCTCACAGTACTTCATTTAAAACCCTGCATCCATCTTTTAGTCAACCTATGAATAAAAAAAAAAAGAATTTGGAAAATTTCTGAAAATTTGGCGAAGTCTAAACCTGGCAGACCTCTATCAGTCAGCCCCTATTTGGACAGATATACTTACTGAATTTGTATGATCCATGGCTTTGATATGGAAAAATACCGCTTAAACTAAATATCAAAACGTATTTGTTCTAATTGGTGTGAGATGTGCTTAGGTTTTAAGAGCATAGGGTGAAACTGCTCAACGCTGTCAAAGCAAACTTCACCCGAATACCGCTAGAGCCACAGAAACCTTTGTAGAAGTGACAGTTTTAATCTCGGGCTAAACCAGGAATGTGGTTAGATCTCAATCACTGGAAAAACAATTACTGAAAAACATCTGTTCTGGGTGGCCAGCTTCGGCAATGTAACTCAAGACTCCATTAACTCCTAGCACGGTTTTTCTCCACAAGAGGCGTGCAAAGGACAAAGTTTCCTTTGGACGAGCACAGAGAAGCGTAAAAGGCAAAGAGGTTCCAAGAGGTTAATCAGAACAAGGGATAAATTTATAAAAATGACTTGTCCTTACAGTGGTACATACCACCTGGATAGATATTTATCTACCTGGTGTAAGGTATTCTTGCTAGCATACTGTCTGCTTCAAGCATTTTGTGTTTTTCTATCATCTGCATTTTGTCTGCAGCCATAACTAGGGACAACTTCTGGTTTTGGGTCCAACGGAGAGCTAAGGTGGCCAGAGCATGCCTTGCACCGTCTTCTCATTTCCCCCCACCCCACCCACTTCTATAATGTAACTATTAATGAAGATAAAAATAGGGAGAGGAACTGCTGAGTAGAAAATGGCACAAACAGCCTTGACACTGTAAGCTTCTCCACCAAAACTACTCTAGAAAAGTTAAGGAGCTTTCCAGCAACTGCAGGCTGTGCACCCTCAGTCTCAGTGAAAGTCTGTTGGTGCCTTGCTACACAGGTGGGTAGTTACTGTTTCGCTTCTCTAATAACCATCTACTTGTATGCAAATCACCTGCATGTCCAGTCCACAGGAAACAAGGCTTTGAGGCCTCTGAGGTCGAAAGACAACAGAGGAGCAGATGTTTGAGTGTCTCAGGGACCGGCTGACTTTCTTGTTTTCCAAGTCCATAACCTTTATTGCCCCTGAGTCATCTGCCGCAGCCAAGAAATTGTCGGTCTCGTTCACCGAGAGGCAGTTGATCTCCTCCTCATTCACGTGGAAGCGTTCAACGGGCTCCTTGAGGGATCGAACGTCCAGCAAACTGATAGTTTCTCCGTGGGAGGTGTACAGCCTGGTGGGACAGCGGGGAGAGAATACCACGGAGGTCACGTCGTCTGCCTTCGGGAGCTGGAGCTGTCCTGCCGGAGTGCCTCCCCCATCCCAGAGTGTGAGCTCGCCTCTCTCCGCGCCTGAAGCCACCAGCCCTTCCGTGTTTACGTTCAAGCACAATATAGAGGACGAATGTCCACCAGTCCATTTGACTGCCATATTTCAGGGGCGCCTCTGAAACAAAAAAACCAAAACCCTGAATTGAGGTGTTGGTTGCATTATGGCGGAAAACTTATCTAAGCAACAAGATCATCGCATTGACTGTAATGCACGCTACTTGAAACTCTAGCATCCAATTGAAAGAGGCACCTCTACAGATCAGTACCCAAATGAAGCTTTGGCTCAAACAGCATCGATGTCAGCCACGACAGCGTGGAACGGCAGCGGTGCGGGCACGTCTACCTGTGCGGTACAGGGAGTGGATCTGCTCCTCTGACGTGGCTGCCTAGGTGAGAGCTGCTTCCTTGCAGCACGTAAGAACGCAGAGTGCCTGACAAAACAGGGGCACGGTGCCTAATGGAACGTACTGGAAAGGAGCAAGAGGAAAACAGCAAACTGGTAATTTTCTTGTGACTGGTAAACACTAAAGCATGTTTGCATAAAATGATAAACAGTGGCATCTTTTTAAAAAAGCATTACCGTTTTAAGGCAGGTAGTTACAAGGTTCACAACAGGTTTAGCTGGACCTCAACGCAGCTCAAGAGTGCCCATCCAGCTTACCGTGCTCCTGGCCCGACTGCCCACAGCAGCCGTGCGACGGGTCCGTTTAGGGGACCAAATCAGCAGAAAATGAAGTGGGGGAAGAAAACGAGCAACACAAAAGCGCAACAAGTTTTGGAGAGACTAGCACGCTGTGGGGGAAAAGCAGAGCTAATACCAGGGGTAGGGGCGCCGACGGCAGCGCGGGGTTTGCGGGACGGAGCTATGGCTGTCCCGGCACCAGCTTCGGCGACCGCGGCGCTGCCTTAACATCTATGGTTTTATGGCGTTATTGGGCAATAAAGGGTTTATTTTTGTTTTTTTTTTTTACCATGTTGTTTTACATGTGATTTTTGTTAAGCCTGCTCCAAAGAGCAGCTAGAATTCATTCAATCCACCCGGAAAATTTCAGACGTGTCGATTAAATAAAATTACAAAAAGCGACGGCTACCTTACCCGCAACTCGGTTCGCAAACCCGCGGTCCGGGAACGGAGGGAACGTTTTCCCGGCTGCCCCCTCCCGCCCCGCAGCCCCTCGCACCGGTGGGCCCGACCCCGGCTTTTAGGAAGACAACCACCCCGGCACGGGGGAAGCCGGCTCCTCGGGGGAGCTGACGCAGCTTTGACGCTTCCCCAGGGCGGGGGAGCCCCGCGCCCGCCCCCCGCGGCCCCCGGGCCCGCACGGACACCGGCGGCAGCGGGGGGGGGGGGGAGGGCGAAGCCGGGCCCGCCCCGCCCCCGCCGGGCCCCTCAGCGCCGCGCGCGCCGCCTCACCTCACCTCCGCCGGCCGCTCCCCCGCGCATGCGCGTCGGGCGGGGCGGGCGGCCCGCGGCTGTGATGGCGACGCCGGGCGCGCGCGCCCCCTCGCCGTGAGGGCCTTGGGCGGGCGGGCGGGGAGCGCGCTCGGCCCGGGGCCCGCCGCCACCGCTGTCGCCGGCCAGGGGAGGGGCAGCGCGGCCCCCGCGTCCCGGCCCGCCGCCCGCGGGGCGCTCGGGGAGGGGGAGGGAGGCGATGGCGGCGGGCCCCGGCGGCGGCAGCGGGGGGGCGGCGGCGGCGGGAGGGCCGGGCTGGCGGTTGCCGGGGCGGGTGCTGGAGCTGGTCTTCTCCTACCTGGAGCTGCGGGAGCTGCGGAGCTGCGCGCTGGTCTGTAAGCTGTGGCACCGCGTCCTGCACGGCGACGAGAACAGCGAGGTGTGGCGCAGCTTGGCGGCCCGCTGCCTGGCGGAGGAGGCCCTGCGCACCGACATCCTCTGCAACGTGCCCACCTACAAGGGCAAGGTGAGCCCGGGACCCCCCCAGCCCCTCGGGGACGCTCCTCCCCAGCCTCTCAGCACCCCCCCACGCGCTCCGGGACAGCCCCGTAGCCGCTCGGCCCACCCGCCATTGGGAACCAAGGGGGGGCCCGGAAAGACATGACAGGATTTTATCTCCCCTCGCCCTCCTCCTTCTCCTCCCCTAGGTCCGTGCCTTCCACCACGCCTTCAGCACCAACGACTGCTCGCGGAACGTCTACATCAAGAAGAATGGCTTCACGCTGCACCGCAACCCCATCGCCCAGAGCACGGACGGGGCGCGGACCAAGATCGGCTTCAGCGAGGGCCGCCACGCCTGGGAGGTGTGGTGGGAGGGCCCGCTGGGCACCGTGGCCGTCATCGGCATCGCCACGAAGCGGGCGGCCATGCAGTGCCAGGGTTACGTGGCCCTGCTGGGGAGCGACGACCAGAGTTGGGGCTGGAACCTGGTGGACAATAACTTGCTGCATAACGGGGAGGTGAACGGCAGTTTCCCCCAGTGCAATAACGCGCCCAAATACCAGGTGAGCGGGGCTTGGCGCAGGCTGGAAGCTCCACCGTGTCTGATGGCTGGCCGTCGAGAACCTCCTCCCTCGCGTGTCCTGGCTGTCTACTGAATTGGTCCTAAATGCCCACCTAAGGGTCTCTCTGCCTTCCCTGCAGAAGGGAGCTTGTGAGCCTTTTCCTCCTTCATTTACAGCTTCCTCAGGCTACATCTGTGTGTGGTGTTCAATGCACCTGACCCTCAGTTGTTTCCCCAGTTTTATTTCAAATATTGAGTGCGAAGCATGTTCCACGGCTGTCTGTTTAGACACCGTGTTGCTTTTTGAAAGAAAAGCTGAAAAGACTGTTGTAGCCTTCTGAAGTAACGCCTTGCCCCACAGCAAGGTGAATGTCTGTGATGTTTTACCCTTTTGTTGTATGGCACCGTGAGCTGAGGTTAGTGCTTAGGTAAGAGGCTTCCTGCAAAAACCTGCAGCAGTGCTGAGTGCTGCTTGTTTGCTCGCTGGCAGCGTTCCCACAGGTGACATCCCTTGGCTGGGATGCTGAGATGTGATGTTCAAATAATTTCAGGTTATTAAAGAGCAAGTGCCGTTCCACCTTTTTGTCCCTATAGCAGTGTTTATCTTTGTTCTTCTGGCTGCTCACACAACTACATTTTGACTGCTGGATTTCCTTGCATTACAACTTAAGCTGTATGCATTATAATTTCCATCTCATGATGCTGCGGCTTTGTACGAGTATTGGCTTATGTTTCGGTTGTGGGTGAAGATCTGTGTAGTAACTTGTATCTGATATTCCTAAATTTCATGTAAAAGTTCACCGCCAAGCACTTAATTCTGTCTGAAGGTTATACCTGCCGTTTTTGGGAATAATACCTAAAACTAGTGTAATTAAAAAGATTTAGATCTCTTTCCATTTGCATGTCCCCTGGCGTGCAAACTGGGTTGGCGCTTTCCAGACTTGACCCTTTGTGGTCGCTTTCTGCTGTCCTTGTCTAGGCCTTTCTGCAGCAACAGGATAAGGAAAGGTTTTGAAGCCGAGAGTCCCCAGCTCGTGTGGGGACTCAAGGGTGAACACAACCGCTGCTTTCTCTGTAAAAATTGGTGAGAGCTCAGATCGGTGATCCTTTGGAGTATTTTGTGTTTATTAAGACATGTACAGCGATCTGCTCATAGAAAACATACTTAAAGGAAACACACGTGTGTGGTAGAAGAAAAATGTGTTGGCTGGAAGAAATCCCCAGCATTGGGGCTGGCTGGTGAACAATCAGAAGTCTGTGTGGTGTCCTGCTGTGTCTGGGACTTCTATTTATGTCTAAAATAACGTGTACTAGATAAACGCAGGGAGCACCGTGCATGCCTAGATCTGAGTCTTTTGCTGTCTTCAGTGTTGGTTTTACTCGTGTGTGTATGTGTGTATATATATATAAAAATATATATATATATAAAAAAGGTTTTTCACGCTTATTTTGCCTAAGCTTTGCACTGGAATTTCCTTCTGCCTTGGTGAGGGAATACCTCTGTCAGCGACAGCACCTGCATAGTAGTGTATTCTGGTATATTTTGTATGTGCCACTTACCTTTCTAAAACGAGTTTGTTGTCTTTAAAATTGCTCTTCGCAGAGCAATTACTGCTCAGCGATAGCAACAGCTAAATACAGAGTTCAGGTAACTTGGAGGCCATTACAAAGTTTCCAAAACTCTGCAGTATTCTGAAGCACGTGGCATGTAGTATGCTCACTCTTGGTGCTCTTGCAAGGCTCGTATGAGAAGGGTGACGTTTATTATCGTGTCGGAGGTTAGGTACAGGCTGCCCACTGGAAACGGGCAGCAGAGGTACTCGGGGTTCTAGTGCCTTTGAGCAAAATTGAAAAATTCCCATCATAAAAGTAATGCAATCATGAGAAACAGGAAAGCCTGCTTTAAAATTACCTGCTGCGTTATACATGGGCTATGCTTTATTTTTGTGTCTCCGCTTGGATATGCTGACTCTTTCTATGTGTTTTTTTTATTCCCCCTCCTGTCTCTGTTTCCAGATAGGTGAAAGGATTCGAGTTATCCTGGACATGGAAGACAAAACATTAGCGTTTGAGAGGGGCTATGAGTTCTTGGGAGTTGCCTTCAGAGGACTGCCAAAAGTTTGCCTGTATCCAGCAGTGTCTGCTGTGTATGGTAACACAGAAGTGACTTTGGTCTACCTGGGAAAACCCCTGGATGGATGACGTGGATTGTTTCGTTGGGACATCGAGATGTGGATGATTGGGAGGAGAAATCTGCATGTTGGTTAGAGGGAAACGTGTATTAGAGGAGAAACAAAAAAGTGTGGGTGTGTGTCCGAGAACCATCGAGGGAATCGTGGAGTTTTGAAACGGAGGACCAGCCATACTTCAGGAATTGTGTTACATTTCCTCTTTCTACCAGGCCAGAAAAATCCTCAGGGTTGCAGTTGGTTGAGTGGGAAGCTGACACATGCATGTTGCAACAGATTTCATTGCTAAGACGGCAGCGTGTGACCTCAAATATTTAAGAAAGGATTTGATACAAAACTGCTTGAGGAAATTAACTGAGATTTGTAAGTAGCGTGTTTTGTGAAAGACTCCCATTTTAAAACTGCTTGTTCCTTCCCTTCCCTCCTTTGGGCCAAGGTGGGTACCAGAGGAGAGTGAGTCTGGTTGGGTTTTATTTACAATTTTTAACATACTGAGAAGCATGGTCTGTCTGGACTGCCCTTCTCTAGTATAATGATACAAAATGTGTGCAGCTATTTTTAAGTGTATTTTAAGGGTTGTATATATAGAACACGTTGAAAAGAACAGTTAAGAGAAAGGGTTTGCTTTATTCTCACTGGGACATAATTTCTTAAAGGGAAAAAAAACCCCACTACGTGGCATCAGAAAATATACCTTGGACAGGTATATAATATTCATATAAGTGTACTTCTTCTGTTGTATTGTAAAGCATTTTGGGATGCTCTTGTGGAGTACGGTGCTACATTGGGTCATTTTCTGTGAAACTTTCCATAGCTTTAGCAACAGTTTTGTTCTCCGTAGAAAACGCAAAACGTTTTCCGCATGAGTTTTCTTTCGCCAAAATTTGCGGTCCCCTTTAGGAAAGGAAGGCACAGCACAGCTTGTCTTCCTTTTGACATCAAAAAGACAAATTTTTAAAGCATTCTTACACTTTCTAATGACTGTTGCAAAATGTTTCAAAATAATGAGGAAGGAGCATTCAGTTTCTGATCTTGTTTTCAGCTTAAATGGCTTTATAAGGCTTTAAGACTTGGCTGAACCTCTCTTTAATTAAATAAAATCCCCCAGAACCCAAGTATTCACCTGCCCATTTTCAGTCAGGACGAGTAAAACGCTCACCAGCCCTTTGAGGGGGATTCTAGATCAGGTTCAATGTTCGGGCTTTTCACTTGCACCGGTTTTCTAAAAACCATGCACCAGCCCCCTGGTGTGTCGGCGTGCCGGCAGATGCAGGCTGGGGCGGCTGGGGAGCTGCGTGGTGTGGTAAGGAGGGACTTTCTGGTGAAACTGCTTTCCTCTGAGGTTGAAGGGTTTTCATAGGGCATTAAAATCTGTAAGCCCTGCGGCTAGTTCTTGACTCTCGTTTCTTGTTGGTTGGTGTTTCCCAGAGCTGTCTGAACTATCAGAGTTGGGCCTGCTTTTCAGAGAGGGAGAAGGAAATGTTTATACAACCTTTTTTTACTTTATTTGCGCTAGAGAATGAGAATTGCTTAGTATCGGACACTGGCAATTCTCTGCGTGCGGAAGAGAGAGGCATTCCTCTTAGGCTGTTGCTCGTTTCCCCCCTCATTACTCGGGTAATGCGAGGAGAGCGGAGCAAGCGCTGAGTGAGGCTCCTAGTCTGCTGCTGAAGAGCTGTCCTTGGAGTGCTTTTTACCTAGTAGATAACCAAGTTCTGCACTGGAACAGAGTATGTATGTCATTACCATTTAAAAGGATTTTAAAGTATTTATTTTTTTGTGTGTTGTTTATTGCTTAAAGGCAATATCGAGGTCCGTTTCTCTTGGCTGCGTTAAAGAAACAAAATACAGAGTGAGAAATGAAGATGTTTTAAATGGTGCTGAGAACAACTGAATAAATGAAGTAGGATGGGTATACGAGTACCTTTTGGAAAAATCTGCTACAAGTGTTGATTGTACTAGACTGTAAAGTATGTATCTGCATCGCAGAATCATGGGGTTTGAACTGGGGAAAAAAAGGAAACAAAACCCTGTCCAATTTCAGAAAATAAAATTGTCCTGAGATGAATGTATTCTCAGTGCAGTCCTGAAAGATGTGACCTCTGCACTTGTTCATGAATCCAGTTAGATGCAAGTAAACCCTGAGAACTTCTGAGGAGTTTTATTCACAAAATAAGATTGATTTCCATTCTTCGGATTGCGTCTTGCCCTATAAATAATTTCCCTCTAAATTAGAAATGCTGGAAGTTGAACATTCCTTAAGGGTGGGCTCGGGGGGGGACTCACTTATGTAAGATTATAACTTATTCCTGGAGACCAATGCTGGCTGTACAAAATATTAAAATAAACTCTGCTATAATTCAGAAGGATATGTTGGTGTGGATTGTTGTAATGACATCCGTGGTGTGGTGACAGGAAAAATGGAGTAGCAGTTCGGTGCACCAGGAAGATGGAGGTGTTGGGACTGTGTGATTTGCTGCGTGACTGCTTGAAAAGAGAGAATCTGATGACTGGTTAACGAGGACTTGAAAACTGAGTGGTCTAATAGCCGTGCTTGGGAAATTGCGTACTCCGAAACAGGGGTGCTCGCACGTGGCAGTGTGGGAAAAGGCTTTCCCGGTCGCTGGGGGTCTCTTGATTGGAACTGAGGTGGTGTGCCCACTGCTGGGGCTGCCCTGCCCTGCTGCTGTACCGAGGCGCCTCCTTCCCGCGTCAGCTTCTCGGCTTCTTCTGTTTCTTTAGCTTTCCATATGGAAGTTCAATATTTCGCGGTGCTTTTAGGAAGAAGTAGGAGACTTGTCATGGTTGTGAGCTCCGAAGCACTTTCCAAACTCTCTGCATCCAGAATTTGCTTTAAGCAGTGGACTTATCTCTGTGAGCTTCTTCAGGAGCGAAGAGGTTTGATGCTGGCTCGCCAAAAACGTAGAATCACTTTTTCTAGCCTGCGATACTTCAGAGTCGGCTAAACAGCCGTTTGAAGTATTTTCCGTACCCCGACTAGTGATTTAACTGCTTTGATCAGGAGCAACATCAACTGCTCATAGCTCCCAATAACAGAAGTCAGTCAGATTCACAGGTCTTGGCGTCCAAATCCTGCAGGACATCCAGAATTTTTTGATAAGTGAGCATTTTGTCTATCATTTGAATAAAACTCAGAATTTCTTGTGGTTTGAGCGTGCTGTGAAATCTGTTGGGAGCTTAACAGTTGGTCATCTGATCTGGTCACGTTTCTATGTCTGAGGAAGCGAAGAGCTCGATATGGCCATTTGTTTTGGGGCAGAGTCTGTTCTTGCCTTTGGTGGTGGCTTGTTTTGGTCTGAAGTCAGTTGCGTGACTTCTCTTCCCGTGAGAGGACAGAGGTGTTGCTGGAACGAACTAATAAATCAAAACTCACTCTGGTAGGGATGTTTTCTTGAAAATGTTTTCTTCCCCACTTAAAATGCAGTGATGAGTGTGCATTTATGGGAGTCCTGTGTGCGTCTTCTACTAGCAAACGCCATTTGGTTTTGTTACTTTTGGCCGTGTTTCAGGTGACAAAGCTAGCCAGGAGCAGGTGGCCTTGATCCTGTGGGCTGAACTTCTGCTGCCTCGCATGTAGCTGGATTCTTCTCTGCCTGCCTCTAAATCCGATAGCAAGCTGGAACATACCAGCTTTTCTCTCCACTTACCGATGATCTACATTTTTAAATTTCCTTAATACACGGGTGTGTTTTCCAGATGGCTGCCTCTTTTTTTCCTCTTCCATTTTCACTGGGATGATGACAGCAGTGATGAATTAAAATAACGCTTGGCCTGATAATAGTTGGATCATACAAAACTTATTTTCTCTAAGTATTTGAGAGGTAACCAGCCCTCAGTGGTTCCTGAACCTGTGTATTTCAATACTGATATTTCAGTTCTAGCTAAATCTTTACACATTATAAATAGCTCTCAACACTGGCAGGAACGCAGCTGTAAGTGCTGTCATTCTCCGGACAGTACCAGTTCTCGCACAATACAGATAATTTGGTGAAATCTGTAGCCAGAAAATGGCATTATTGAAATCTGCTCTAGGATTCTTTCTACATTTACAAAACAGGTTTTTAAGTGGTTAGGAGTGGGATGTGTTTCATTTCTGTAACTGATAGCAGTCCACCTCGCACTAAGGTATAATTCGGTTGAAAGGAAAATTAATTAAGTGGTAAATGAATACAAAAAGCTTTTCCTGCGGTGGTGCTGAACCTGCTAATTTATACTATAAGCAGCTTTTTTCGTACTGCTGTATGATGCTGTCCATGTTGTGTGACTTCTGAATGAATTCTCACACTCCCCACAAGAGGGCAAAGTTAACAGTGCTGTGGGAGCCTAGGCGTTGCGTTTCCTAAGTGTTGTGCAAAATAAATGTTTAATGTGGAACCTTCTCTGTTAGCATTTGCTTCCTGGCCTCTTAAAAAACCAAAACAAACCAAAAACCCTCAACAAAACAGATGATCATGGAGAAGTGGAAAATGGAAATAGAATTTTTGAAATATACTTCTTCATTTGAATCCTTGATCCTGAAATTAGGCTGAGCAAATCTTTGCAGTTCAGAAAATTATCTTCCGTGAGACCACACTGAACTGAGACTCCGAGATCGTCTTAAAAGACAGAAAGGGATTTGAGAGGCTCAAACAAAATGTCACCATTGCCATTCAAGGTCTACTTTTCCCAGGCTTGCTTTTCTTCCTCTCAGGCATTTATGACCAGGAAATAGTGATATCATCAAAAGATTATTTTAAAAAAAAAAAAAATTCCATTGCAGTGGAAAAAAAAACCCCAGAAATCATTGAAAAGGGATTTTAAAATAAAACTTTTTGTATATTGCAGGTGTTGTTTATTCTTCTGCAGTTTTACAAGCTCAACAAACAAGGGTGTCTTTTTCCTTCCATGCCTGCACTTGCAGATTTGTTGTGAGCTAGCTCAGTTGTTTCATGTTTGCTTGATTTGTTTTGTCTTTTGAATCCATATTGTTCTACTTATGTTAAAAGCTATATATTTACCTGCAGGCAATGTTCAAATGGGGAAACGTATGAAGGTAAAACCTTGCCTGTTCTTGTCTTTGCGTAGTGTCTGATCTTGTGAGCTCCCAGTTTCTACAGCTTAAACCTTCAGTAATTTTATCCAGAAACAGCAGGAGTGTTGCCGTGCGGGTCAATGAGTGACCATCCTGGGTGCATCTACATGTTTTACTGCTCAGGATGGGCGCTATGTCTCCAAACATTTTACTGTACGTTTTGCAAAGTGATTTTTCTTTTTTCGTCCTTTCTTGAACTTCTGATTTCAGCTCGTGAACCTGCTCTCGTTTGCACAGCGCAGTCTCCGCATCTTTGGAGGCATGCTCCAAAGCTAGGGACAGATGTGAAAACAGCTGTTTTACAGCAGCTTGTATGCTGCAGCTGCAAAATGCCATTCTCTTGCAAACGTTCGAGCTCGGTTACGTACCTGCAGCAAGGCGCACTGGCATCCTTCATTCCTGATGCCTTTGTTGAAAGCAGTCCGTCAGCTTCGGTTTGCAGCAAGTTGAAAATCGAGGCGAGACAAAACCTGATCAATACAGGCAGCACAGACCTGTTTTGAACCCAAGTAGGTGAGCGTGTGCTGTGTGTACCACCTCACTCTGGACCCTACGTAGTTCAACAATGTGTTAAATCGGAGCGCGAGCGAGATACGGGCTGTACTTCATCCACAAAACCACCACAGTAACAAACTGCTGGTTGCAGCTTCAGATGCAAGAAAGACTTCAGTGACTGGAGACTGAAAGGCTGTGAGTGAGTTATTAAATCGAGGTTATGAAGTTCTTTTGTTGCTTTAGCATCCTACGTTTAGGAGAAGTAAGCCATATCCAATTGCTTTTAAATAGTAATTTTAAATAGTAATTTAAATAGTAATTAATTTTAAATAGTAATTTAAGAGTAATTTAATTTTTCACACAGCTTCAATATGTGACTTAATAATTATGAAGTGCTGGACAAACCTGTCAGGAAAGGAAATGGATGTTGACCAAAACGCTTTTTTGTATGATATTCTGAATACTGCAGTGGTTAAAGCTTTTCAGCCTCCGTCTGCCATTTCCAAATCACCTTTTGGGTTTTTATTCGCTTTTTTTTGTCGTTGGTTGGGTTTTTTGTGCTCAGGTGACAGAGAACGCTTTTCTCACGCCGGATCCCATCTGACATTGGGCACCTGAGCCCTTCTGCAAGGTCTTGTGCAAGAGCAGAGCTCCAGGGCAGGACCTCATGCTTTGTAAACGGCCAAGAGATTTTATCTCAGCTTTAGCATACGATTTTGTCTTATTCCTGGAAAAATAATTGACGCATGCAGAACTGGAGCAGAGTTGGAACAAACAGTAGTGGAACTCAGGAGACCGTGCAATATGGAAATAAGTTGTTTTTAAGTGCCAACCTGTGGCCCGGTGGTCTCTCCCCAGTGTGCTGTGCATCTCTGGGACGTGGCTTGTCTTTACTGGCAGACCGTTAGCTGCTCTTCTCGGACGGAGAATGGAGTACGGGAGGGGAAGATCTACTTTATTAATCGATGCATCTGTTTGAACTTTGCCCCCTCCTGCATTCCTGTGTCAATTCAGGTCTCAAACTGAGAGGTGAAAGCCTGCTTTGAGTCTCTCCCAGATACAGCTGCGGGAATGAGCTTTTAGATACAACAATGATGTCACCTTTATGTTAGAGTTTGTTTAAAAAGAACACAGAAACTTATATCCTGGCAGTTTTTTCTGTTTTCTTATACGAGACCAAGGAATATGCCCGAAGTGCAAGAGGGCGTGCCTGAAACCCTGCAGACTGGCTTTTCTCTGTCACTTGTCCTGCAAGTATCACGCCAGAAAGGAGGGATGCTGAGCCCCAAGGCCGCAGACCTGGGAAAGGAAGACTTTGGAGTGTGAACGCTCCGGCTCGCTTCCAGCCCTGATTGAAATCCGCGTTGAGAAGAGCTGCTTGTGAGAGAACGCCACGTAGCAGGGATGTTGGGTCTCCTGGCCAGAGGGGAAAGCTGGGTGGGATAGGCTTAGCTCTGTAAGGAGCTGAGATAGTTTCACTTCCCTTCGCATTAATGACACAATTACTCACTTCTCTTAACCAGACCGGCAGCAGGAAGGGAGTACGTGTGACTACAGATGGGAGTAGTTTTTCTTGTCACAATTTGCATTGCTGAATGATGTCACGGCAGTGACTTGTCCATACCTTCTCCTTCTGGTGACTTAGAGCCTCCAGTCCTGACAGTTTTTTGCTAAAAACTTTGTGCTGCAGTAGATGGGTCAGGGGTTTTTATTGCTTTTAATGGTTTATTTTATTGTACAGTACAAAACTGAGATCAATTTATCCACATCTGGCAACCCTGTGGGAAAAACCTGGGCAACGCTTTAAGGTCTAGGTAAAACCAAAGACCAAACTGTTGATGTAAGCAACCTGGTCGTGGGGCTTTCCAGCTCTTGAGGAGATCTAGGAGGAAAGAGCAGTTGCTTCTCTGGCTTCGGGCACTTGCTTCTCCTGCAGATGCATTGCAAGCAGTTCTTTTAGAGCATCTGGATGTCCAGTAGCGTCCATCTCAGATCATGACTCGTAAGGCGGTGGATGCAGTTGGCTTCCAGTTGCTACAGAAATACAGTGCTCTGCTACTTCAACATCCGATGCGTCCTTCTGCGTGCTCTGCTCCGAAGACCTTGTGATCCGGATGCTCTGCCGCTCTCCGAGGAAGAGATTCGCTTCGGCGTGGCGGCGGATCCCTCGCGCAGACCTCAAACCCCCGGCCTGGGAAGAGTGGGTGGGTGAAGGCTACGAGAGGCGGCCGGAGCCTGGCCGCAGGGTGGGCTCGGCCGCGCGTGCGGGCGAGCGGAGGGGGAAATGAGATCGCTTCTGCGGCTCTCCCTTCTGCAGCCCGCTTCCTCCTCATTTACATCTCGCACGCTGTCAGATGTGGGAGAAGGAAGAGCAGCGACTGCAGGGACGGAGCTGCCTGGGCTGGACCTGCCTGCCGGAGGGGAACCGGGGCGCAGCCTCGCCCCCGGCACGGGGGTCCGGGAAGGGCTGTGGCCGAGCCGCTGACCAGCTCCCTTCTTCCCTTCCCGCACGGCCCTGCGCTCTCAGAAACATGGTTTTGCTTTCTACTAAGACCTATTTCTGCCTTTCTTCTGAGCCCCGATACTTGCATCCTTTGGAGACTGAAGGGTCAAAGGGGGGATCCTCTATGAAAATTGCTGCTGTGGGGCTCCTGGTTGGTGTCCGGGTCCTTGGTCAAATGTCCTCCAAGCCCAAAGGCGTCATTTTCCCAATTGTTCATACTGGAAGCTCACCTGGGTCTCTGGGGGCTCGTTGCACGTTGTCAGTCTGGTGGGGTTATTTCCTTCCCCCTCCTCCCCAAGCTCGCGCAGCCCCGACATCTGCAGGTGTCAGGAACCAGCACGTTGCCGCAAAGGCAAGCGAGCAAGCCCCGCTCTCTGCTCAGAGCAACCCAGAGTTAATTCTGGGTTCAAAGAAGTCTTCTCTCTTTCCTCTTTCCATCAGAAAACCTGGCAAGAGCTAGGAGACTCCTGATGGCTGAAAATGGGAGAGCGCAAGTGAGCTTGGTTGTGGATAAACGGGTAATCGTAGAGCGAGAGCGAGCCGGAGCGTGCGCTGCTGCCGGAAAGGGAGCAGGAGTGGGGTGGTGGAGTCGGGCCGGAGGAGGATGCTCTGGCTACGGGGGGTTCCCAGGCACAGGAGCTGCTGCGAAACCAGAGCCTGAAGCTTTAGTTTAGTGACTAAAGTCAGTGCTAGCACACGTCTTCCCTTGGAAGACGACTGAGCGTGGCTAGGTAAACAAGCAAGCACGTTGTTTGGCTACAGCTGGGGAGGGAAAAAAGAGATTTCGAAACTGATTATAAATTGCTGATTTTTGTCTCTTGGTTTCCCTTGCAAGAAATACACTGGAGGGAAGCTGTGCTTCTTGCAGAGCTCCAGTTCAACTGCAGCGCTGGGGCTGGAGAGACGCCCATGCTCGTGTACATCGATGCATCCACGTCATCCTGGGACGGGGCACGTCCTTCGCTATTCCCTGGGGATAAACTGCGTGGATTTCCGTCGAGAAATGCAGCCAGGTGAACTTCCAGAGTTTTAGCTTAAAGCTAAGCCATCCAGCTGGCCATCTTAGCTTTTCCCTTTTGGCCACGTAACAAATGATCTGTTTCTTTTTTATGTGCATAGTTCTTCTTAAATTAGAGGTAACTGTCGCTACCGGCAGCTTCTGAGAGACAGTAGACCTTCAGCTTCCCTTGTTTTATCCAGAGAAAGTGATTCAATTAAATTAAATAACTTCTTCACTTCTGTTGTCTTCATACCTTTGTGCTGCCTGTGCAGATGTCAGCCAAGCCGCAAATGAAAATTTCATGTGGGTTTTAAAGACAAAATTTGGATTTTCTTTAATTTTCGGACTTGTCACTGGCCACGGTGCCTGGGAATGAATGGCTGGAGATGCTGGTCTTCACCCTGTGGCCGCTCCTCCCTTTCTGTTGAGGTCCACCAGGCGAGCTGCTGCCGGCAACAGTCAGTCACTCGAGCCTACCTAATGATTTCTGTAACACCATTTGCAGTTTCCCATGAGCCTGGAGATCGTGATGGTTCTGTAGGTATTTATCTAAGCCTTCCCAGGCTCGTTTCCCAGAGCAGCTGGTTCTTCTCCCTGTCTCTTTTTCCCTTTGCAGGGGTGCTCTCTGCATCCTCTCCTTGTTGGGCAAAATGCTGGAGACTGAGCAGAGCCGGAGGCTTTCCAGGGACGCTTTGCACCATCCTCCCTTGCAGAACTTGTTTAATTCTCTCCAGTTCTCCATCGCAGTGGGAGTAGAGGGAGCCCGTGGAGAAACATTTCTGTTTCGCTTTGCCCTTGACTGGTCCGAGGTGGTGGTCCTGCTGGTGTGTGAGCCGTGAGTGACCTTTCTCTTGGTGCTTCCTCTCCGGAAGAAATCACGTTTCCTGCAGGAAAACAAGGGGCACGCCGAGGTGCAGCGATGGGATTGCTGTGCTCTGTTGCAGTTTCTCCTTTCCCATGGGGTCCTGTGCTGGGTGCAGCAGTCCAGGGGCGACCGGCAGGCTGCCCTCTCGTTGCAACCTTTCTCTTGGTTTGTGCTTGACAATTTGAGGGTTGTTAAGGGAAAAAGATGGTTTGGAGGGAAGGGGAGGTGGGAGGAATGGAGGAAGCTCACTGGGTGTAAAACCGTATGGGGATTCCCGGTCCTGTCCGGGTCCTGCGTGTGTGGACACTGCTCCAAGTGGCTGAATCTCCTTCAGTCTAATCCACTGCGCCGTTGAGCTGGATTGGAGCTTCGTGAAGAGCTGATCAGACCAGCAGCTCCTCACAGCTCGATCCCTATCCCTTTACCGTGCTGATAATAAATAGAAAACCCTCAAGGCACACATCCAGTCCTTACTGGGAGGGCTGGGTGGGGGCATGTTGCTGCTTGAGAGGAAGAGGAGGGGAGCAAGCAGCAGCTTTGGGACGTTTTCAAAACCATCCGGCTGCAGGATGTGGGGAAAGTGTGAAATGCGACGCTGCTGCCAGCTGCCCCAGCGCGGAGCCGGCGGCCACTCTGCAGGGAGCAGCCCTCGTGTGCGGCTGCTTTCTGGGGAGGACAGGAAGGACAAAACGCGGCCGGGCGGCGTGGGGGCTCCCCCATCCTGCGGTGCCCCGTCAGCGAGCACCTTCGCTGCTGGGGAAGGGGGGTTACGCTGGCTTGGCTTCAGTCAGCCGAAGCGATGGGCCGGGGATGAAGCAGGGGATGAAGCACGTTGTTTTCTCTCCCAGCTTCTCCTGGGCTTCAGGGAGGAAGCTGGTTTGACCCTTGGGGCATCACCTTGTTGGTGGCACCACATGAAGGAATCTCATCAGAAGGTCTCCCAGGAGCCTCCAGATCACCAGGGAGTGGAGTATTGCCACAGGTGAGGATGCTCAAGTTTTACAGCTTCAGGACTTTCCAGCCCTGGGGCAAATCTCTGCTGGCTCCTGCATCTCCAAGCATCAGATGAATGGTTTTGGTGTGGGTTGGGCTCGTGGCAGGGTTTTGGGGATGAGGAGTGGGTTTGTAGTTGTCGGCCGGTCTCAGCCCTTCGTGTGACCTTGAGCAATGCCATGGGAATTTTGCCCTGCTGCGGAGCTTCTGCCATCTGCTTCGGTTCGCTTGGATGAGGAGTGCTTCTCTCTTTTCCTTCTTGATTTTTGTACTTCAAACTTCCTCGAAAATGGAGGAAATGAAACCACAGGGCTTTTTCATGAGTGACATGGGAGAGCTCAGCCTCCTTCCAGAGAAGAAATGAAATTTAGGGTGAAGGCAGAAAAAATATCTCCCCAGTCATTTGTGCTGGCTGCAGGAGTTGGGGGGCCACTTGGACTGGCAGGTGGGGGTGACCCAGGCTGTGATGTCCCTTGGTGTTTGTGTGCCGCAATAACGTCGTTCATTTCCCGACTGCTGCAGAAGGTCCCACTGGCGCCGGTGCAGGGACGTCGCAGGGTGGTACCTGCTGATCCCACCGGACAGGGTCCTGTTGCAGGGCTGAATCCTTTCTCCGTAGTTTTGAACCCTTTCTCAGCTAGGTAAATCCAAGCAAAGCGTTTTGCCCCGCAGCGGCTGGATTTGCTGGGGATTTGGGGGTGCATGAGGATGCTGGCAGAGGGGAGACATGGGGTGGGAAGGGAGATGGAGAGCAGGGGTATATGGGGGTGAGGAGGAGGGGGGCCTCCCTGTTCATATTGCCTTGGAAATGTGGATTTTTTGTTTTTTTCCTCTCTCTGCCTCTGCAGTTGTGGGAAAAGCCATTTATGCCGACTTTCACATAGAGATTCGGCACTTGGGAGGTCCCTGTATGCGGATGGGTCTGACTTGCACCCTGGGTGCTGGGTTTGCTGAAATCCTGAGCAGCCCCAGGAGACCCAAAGGTTTGCGGGCGGTGGGATCTGAGCATCCCGAACCTCACCTAGACAACGCGAGGGGCTGGGCGCTGGTGTCCCAACGCGGGGACTCGACACCTGGGGACACGTTCAACCTCGGCTTGGGATGCAACGGGAAATAACAGCACCTTCTGCTTCCCCATGGGAAGCGCATCCCTTGGCTCCTGTCGAAGCCCCTGTGCTGGGCGCTGGAGGCAAGTGGGGGACTAGAGGGACACAATGGGAATAGGTGCCATGCAGGGGAGCGCCGCCCAGCCGGTGGCTTTTCTCCAGCCCCGGCAGGGTCGGTGGCACGGCTCCGCAGGCAAGAAACGCCCCGGTCACTGGCTCTGCTGCCTGAAACCCTTGCAGGGGTTTTGCTGCTGGAGCTGTGCAGAGCAGTCACGGTGCGAGCGTTGTCCCCAGCGCTGGCTTGTCCCCAGGAGCAGCGGGAGAGCCAGGAGCTGCGTAACCCTTGGCGGGGGCCGGTTCCCCCTGGCATCCCCCTCTCTGCCTGCCCGGCCCCCGTGGTTCCTCCTTGCTGGGGAGCTGTTTGTGAGTGCGTGACCCGGGTTGTAAGTGCTGAGATCAGTAAGCGAAGTGCCTGGCCGCGCTCTCTGCCTCCATGTGACTGCAGTTTCCGTTAGCTCCTTCCGCAAAGGCTATATTAGTGCTAAGTGAGAACGCGGGTGGGAGAGAAACCCAGTGGGTCGCCCCTACCCTTGGCCCCAGGAGCCCCCCGAGCGCAGCCGGAGGGGCTGCCGGCTGCAGGATGAGTTGCGGCAAACCCTGCGCGCCGCCCCACGCGGTGAGTAACTGCCCCCCGCTACCTTTGCTGGGGGGTGGGGAACCCCGCTGGGGGGTTTCTGGGAGCCCCCCTTGCCAGCTTGAAGATCCGTGGTGGCCACGCGTCGCTAATGCCCACGCTCGCAAGAGCTGCGGCTGCGTGGGCCGGTGCCGGGGCCGGCGTGCGCTGTGGGGAGCACCCTGGGCGCTCCCGGACCTCTTGCATGTGGGCTCCTCCGCGGGACCGCGGGCAAGGGCTTCCTGCCCGCGCTGCTGCCCGCGCTCCTGGCCGGGCAGGCACCATCCCCGCAGCCCCAGGGAGGGGTGTGGGAGGACGGAGGTGCTTCTGGTGTTGGGGGAGGCCAAGGCTGGGCGGCAAAGGAGGGCTGAGCTGGGTGAAGGAAAGCGTGAGCTTCTGCGGAGGGGTTCAGGGGACGAAGGCGAGCCAGAGCCAAAGCCCCTGGTTTTTGGGTGCAGCGAGGACACAGCAGGGTCCCTCTCCTGCCTCCGTGCCTGGGTGCAAGGCGCTGCTGGAGACCGAGGGCTTGGGAGGGTGCAAGCTGCTATGTGTCAGCTCCAGCCCGGGGAACGGGGGCTTCCTCTCCATCCCCACCAGATTAAGAAATGCCGCTTTGATAAGACACCAGCTTAACGCTTTTGGCTGTCCCAAGGAAGGAGCAACCCAGGATGTGTCCCCTGCTCCCTCTGTGGTGCGAGGCTCCGGCTACCCGGGCCGCCAAAAATAACCCCCCGTTTCTTCTTCAAGCACCGGCGGTTATGAAAACGCCGCTTGCCAAGCCCTCGCCAAGACCTCGCTGCTCATTTGCCTGAGGTTCAGCTTTTCCCCAGATGCAAATGCCGTCAGCTCCGGTTCCACCAAGTCAGTAACGGGGCACCTCGCGCTGGAGAGCCTCCGCTTCCCCGGGGGACCTCCGGCAGGGACGGCTGCTGGAGGGGACTCGGTGGCGGCTGGGTCGGTGTCCCCTGGGGAGCGTTTGGTGCCGGAGAGGGGGAACGCCTGGCGGGGGGGTACGCCTCTGCTCGGGGGTTGCAGTTCAGTGGCGTTTGCGAGCAGCTGTGCAGCGACGACGGTGCCTTTCCCACGTGCGCTGCCCTGTGCGGGGAGCGGGCTGCCACCTCCCCGTCCCTTCTCTTCTCCTGCCCTCCAGGCTCTCCTTGGTGGACCCCCACGAGGGCTCCTGCTGAGGCGGGTGGGCTCGGTGCCGGGGCTCTTCGCCGTTTCTTCATGGGTAGCTCATGGTGGCCCAGGTCTCGTGGGGCATGGTGGCCACCACTACGGCATGTTGGGAGCCCATCGCCTCTGGGTGCTCCTGGGGGCAACGACGGGAGCTGTGCGCCTGCCTGCAGGCAGCAGCCATGGGCAGGAGGCCGACTGTGCACAAGGGTCAGCGATGCCGTGATGGGCTCCCTGGGAAAACCTGGGCCTTTCGGGATGAGATGTCTGCAGCTTTTGACCTTCTCACCTCTGTCTCCACCTCCGCAGGAGTGCTGCCGCTGAGATGGAGGCCCCGCTCCCTGGTCTCTCCCTGCTTCTGGTCCTCCTGGCAGTGGGATGGGGAAGCGGGGCGGTCACAGCCTGGCCAACATCTCCCGGCGGCTGCGAGCTCGTAAGTCCTCTCTTGCAAACCCTCTCCCTTCTGACTGCTTGGTCCTGCCCTGCAAAGCCCAGGCAGCCCAGCATCTCCAGACCTTCCCCCTCCCAGTTACTGGCTTAGCTAAAGAGTGGACTGGGGTGCCGAGGCTCTAACCATGGAGCCACCTCCTCCATCCTCACTCTGCTCCCCAAAGTTCTCCCTCCTCATCTCCTGCCTCTCAGAGCGGCGTTACGTATCCACTTCTTGCTTTAGGTGCAGAGCACTGCGGACTGTGTTGGGAGATGGCTGAGCTCCGTCCCAGGAAATCTTCGAGGTGATACCGAGGAGCTGTTGTTTGATGACAACACTATCCAGGTTCTGGGCAATGCCTCTCTGCTCTCGTACCACCAGCTGCGGCGTCTCAGCTTGACCAAGAACCGGCTGGAGCTCATCGAGCCCGGCGCCTTCCTCAGCAGCCAAGGCCTCCACGTGCTCTCCTTGGCAGACAACCTTCTCTTCACTAACTACTCGCTGACAGCGGCTGCTCTTTCTGCTCTGCCAGCCTTGAGAATACTGGATCTAGCTGGAAACCGCCTCACTGAGGACATGGTATCGGTTTTGGTCTGGAACCTGTCTTCCTTGGAGTCCTTATCTGTGGCCAGGAACATCATCATGAGGCTGGACTCGTCCGTCTTCACAAACCTGACACAGCTGTTGGAGCTGAACCTGGAGAAGAACTACATCTTTGAGATTGACCAAGCTTTCGAAGGGCTGCAGAGGCTGCAGAGGCTCAATGTAGCCTACAACTACCTCCCGTGCGTAGTGGAGTTCGGCCTGACCCAGCTCAGGGTGCTCAATGTCAGCAACAACGTCATCGAGTGGTTTTTGGCCCTAGAAACTGATGACCTCTTTGAGCTGGAGGTGCTGGACCTGTCCCACAACCGCCTCCTCTTCTTCCCCGTGTTGCCCCGGCAGAGCAAGCTGCACTCCTTGCTGCTGAAAGACAACGAGATGAGCTTCTACCAGCGCCTCCCCAACGGCACATCCCTGGCGGACGTCACGGTGCAGTTCCTGCTCATTGATGGCAACTCCACCAACGTCACGACGGTCAGCCTCTGGGATGAGATCTGCCACAGCAACCTCTCCTCCCTGCGCATCCTGGACATGAGCCAGAACCAGGTCTGGTACCTGCCAGAGGGCTTCTTGGCCCAGATGCCCTCGCTGACCCACCTGAAGCTCAACCAGAACTGCCTGGAGATGTTTCACCTGTCAGAGGGGGACCCCTTAGCTATGCTGACGGAGCTGGACCTCAGCCAGAACCAGCTGGCAGAGCTGGGGGCGGAGGTGGGCGCCGGGGACGTCTTGCCCAACCTGAAGCTCTTCAACCTCAGCACCAACAGGCTGCGGGTGCTTCCTCCTGGGGTTTTCACCTACACCAGGAAGATTGCTACCGTGGACCTCAGCCACAACCGGGTCGACCTCTGTCCCCAGCCAGCTATTGCAGGCGAGGTGGAGAGTGCCCCCTGCGTGGACATCAGGGGTGTCGAGACCTTGACTCATCTCTCCTTGGCCGGCTGTGGTCTGCGGGGACTGGGCGGCCACCCCTTCCAGGGGACGTCGTTGATGCATTTGGACCTCTCTGACAACCATCAGGCACTGTCTGGGGACCTGGAGTGGCTGCAGGACCTTGCTCTGACGCTGCAGGTGTTGTCCCTGAGGAACACTAGCCTCTCCTCCACCGCCGTGGACTTCTCTGCCTTTAACGGCCTCGTGCGCTTGGACCTGTCGGGGAACTCCTTGACCGTCTTCCCCACCTCGCTGGGCGTCCTGAAACTGCACAGCCTGGACCTGCGGGACAACTGCCTCCCCGCTCTCCCGCCGGACGTCGCGCGGACGCCCCTGGGGAAGAGCCTGCGGGAGGTCTACCTCAGCCGAAACCCCTACAACTGCTGCACGCTGGGCTGGTGGGACGCCCTGCAGCGGGTCAAGGCGTTGCACGTCCCCGACGGGCAGGAGGTGACCTGCAGCTACGCCTCCCGCACGCTGAGCCCCAGGGCGCTGCCCGAGCCCGTCCTGCGGAGCTGCCGCTGGCAAACGGCCGACCTGGCGCTCCTCTACCTGGTGCTGGCCCTGCCCACCTGCCTGACGCTCCTGGTGGCCTTCGCTGTCGTCTTCCTCATGCTCAAGCAAAAGCTGCTGAAAATGGTGAAAAGCCGGTGCGGGGTGTCCAGCCCTTACTGATGGCCGAGGAGGAGGAGGAGGAAGAGGAAGGACTCGGGAATGGTGAATGCGAGCGGGTTGTCAGGATTATAGGCGATAATCCCTCCGAGGTGGGCGAGATGGAGACTTGCTGGATTGGAGGACCAGGGGGTGCTGGGAGAGATGCTGCTCCTGGTACGGATGCCCTAAGGGTACCCGAAGGGTGCGGGGCCGTGGCTGGTGATGGAGCCTGAGGCCGTGCTGGGCATCCTCAAGGGACACGTCTTCAGCAGAAACCTTCAGCTGATGTTGGTGAGGGCCAAGCAGACGTGATGCTGAACACCTCTTGGCCAAAGGGGCACGGACCGTTGCCCCCCAGTGCTGGTTTTTGCCCCCATTCAGGCAGTTCCTTTTATTTATTCACCCCCGTAGCCATCTCTCTGCTGCAAAACATCCTCCAGCTCTGCATCCAGCCTCCACAAATTGCCCCGGGCTGGAGCAAGCACCACCTGGGCGCTGTGGGAAGGGTCTCCGTGGCTGCGGCTTCCCACGCCACTCTTGCCGGCACCGGCAAGCTCGCAGGCAGCCCTGGGCATGCGTCCGCGTGCGTGTGCTGATAAGACAGGCGTTGTCAGGGCTGAAAAATACGTTTTGGGGTGTCATTGCTTGGTTAAGTCGTGATCCTGGCTAGAAGAGCCCATTAAAAATAGCCCAAGTCGCAATGATGTAAAATATTGACTAAAAGACATGAGAATAAATTATATCATTGGTAATATTTTATCATCAATTCATTTTCCTCCAGCAACTGCTGGATTAAACAGATGCAAAGGAGATAAAATAAGAGAAAGCCTTCCTCCTTGTTGTGCAAGCTCTGCTCTTGTGGGCTGGCGGTCCGGGGGCGTGGGGGTGTTTCCTCCCCCCAGCCTCGGCTGCAGCACGTGCCGACTCTCCCGTACCAGCAGCGCGCTACCTGGGGAAGTGCTGCTTTGTTCCTTGGAGGGTTACTGTGGGTGGAAATGAGAAGTGATGGTGGTTTGTGCTAGCTCAGAAGCCCTGCTGGGAACTAGAGCAGCTTTATTCCTGCGGCGCCGTCGGGATGTCTCCAGCGAAACGCGTGTCTGAGTTTAGCGGGAACACGGGGTGCAGGGAAGGAAGTGGCGGTGCCAGCGTGGGCATGATGGGGGCTTGTCCTTGCCTGCGCTCAGATGAGCTCGGCGGGGCGATGTGGGGTGTGCTGGGGCTCAAAGCCCCCCCAGCCAGCCCCGTGTCACTCCACCTTGCACTGGGGATGTCCTGGGAGGTGGTGGAGGGAGATGCCCGAGGCTGGCGAGGGGCCGGGAGCGATGCCGGGGGGCGGCGCAGGCAAGGTGCAGGCAGCGGGAGCCGAGGCTGGCAGCGGGGCCGTCAGGGCGGCATCCTCCCCGGAGCAGGCGTGGGGATGAGGACCAGGGTCAGCCGCAGCCTGGACATCACCCAGCGCAACGGCAGCGGCGAAGCGACCTCTGAGCATGGAGCCAGCACGTGGGGATGCGGCCGAGAGGGGAGGCAGGCTCGGAGATGGAGCGGTGCATCCCCGCCTGGTTTGGGGGTGCTGCTGCCTCGATGTGCAGGCAGCCGTCGGGGGGGGATGGGCTGCGGCAGAGTGGGGGGCCAAAACGGAGCTGCGGGGAGTGCTGGGGGGGTCACTGGTGAGCCGTGCGCGGCTGATCGCTGTGCCGGGCTGGAAAAAACGGTGTAGGTTGGAGCATGCTGGACCAGCCAGCAGCACCCCTGGGGCTGAGCGCTGGCAAGGCTCTGGAAACCCAGCTGTCAAATCTGTCTCAGAAAACGGCTGCTTTCTGGTCCTATTTTAGACCAAAATAGCCAAAACCAAATCAGGTCCCAGCTGGGGAATCCCTCAACCTATTTCAGCCGTTCTTTTGCCCGTAAGCCGCGTGCCCGAGGGACAACAGTGACCTATAAATACATCCCTGCGATGTCCTCCGGCGGGTCTGCGCCAGCACGGGGTACCGCAGCCGCGTTTCGGTGTCTCCCTGCTGGCAGGGTGGGCAGGGTGCCCCTGCGAGCACCCCACTCCCTGGGGCCATTTCCCCCCGCTGTGGGTGCCGGGTCCAGCCTTGGAGGGTGGATGTGTGCGCTTCCTCTACCGCCGAGGCTGCCGCTGCGTCTCTTTTTGGCAGGGCGATGTGGGGCGCAGCCGTGGGCACGCACGTAGGTAGGAACCCAGGCGCCTGGCACTGCCCGGGGCGTGGATAAATTGTGGGCATTGTCGCTCGTATTGAGCTGATGTCGGGAATGCTCAACACTCCTCCATCAGGGAGGGGTTAGCAGCTTTGCCCAGGCATGGGGGCACGGTGCCGGGAAAGCCGAGGCTCACCCAGAGCTGGGACCTGCATGGGATGTCAGGACAGTAAGACAAGCTTCCACTTTTAGAGTGGTTGACGTCCTTACAAAGCTGCTTTTCATCATCTTCGCAAGGTCATGGTGATCAGGGGAGGTCCTCAGGGACTGGAGAAAGGCAAATGTCGCACCCGTCTTCAGTAACGGCCAAAAGGACATCCTGGGGAGCCACGGGATGGTCACCCTCATGATGGGAAAATCATGGAGTGTGCTTTCTTGGAGCACATTTCTAGAAGAGGGTGGCTGGGAGCAGTCAGCATGGATTAACCAGGGGTGAGTCACGTCTGACCAACCTGCTTGCCTCTCACGATGAAATGGCTGGATTTGTAGGCAAGGGGAGAGCAGTGGGTGCCATTTACCTCAACTGCAGCAAGGCTTTCAGTACCATGTCCCACAACTTGCATCCAAGTGAGGATGTCATGGTCTGGATGGGTGGGCAACCAGCTAGGTAAAAATCAGTTGGATGATCAAGCACAGAGGGTAGCAGTTAGTAGGACGCACTCTACCAGGAGGCTGGTGAGAAGACACGTACGGCAGGGGTCTGATCTGGGATCTGTCCCACTTGATGTCTTTGTCCATGACCTGGAGGAGGCTATGGAATCCCTTCATGTCAAACTCACACATGAGCCCAAATGGGGAGGACCAGTTGATACTGGGTAGGGCTGCTGTCCTGAAGGACCGGGGTGGGCTGGAGGAATGGGCCAGCAGGAACTTCACGATCCAGGGAGGCGATTACGCGCCTCAACTCAGCACTCGTTAGACCTCATGTAGACCTCATCTGGTGAGGATGGCCATGCCTGGGGAGGGGGCTGCAGGCTACATCCTCTGAGCCCCGCCAGGACGAAGGCAGGTGCAAGCTGGCCTGACCCCGGGCAGGCTGGCTGGGGAGGAGAGGTCCCCACGGGTCCCCTCTCACCCAAGTGGGAGATCTTTATATGCTGTTATGTTGCAATTTTTGGCTGGAAACAGAAAGGCCTGTGCCGGAGATCTACACCCCTTTGTGGGTGGAAGAGCTGAGTCAGGCTTTATTTTTTTAAATTTTGGCAAATGAGGCATCAGCTTCTATTTCTTTTCTGAACTGAAGACTCCCTTGGACAAACGTGAGCTCACTTATCTTCTCCAGTGATGACAAAGTTCGGTGGTTTAATTGACACGCGTTTCAGATTTTTCACAGAACTGGCTCTATCATTTCAGAGTGTAGGAGGAGAGCTCTTCCAAATGCCAGCTTCTGCGCTATGATACGATGTCTTATTGATAAAATTGACAGGTTTTAATTCATTTGTGATTGCAAGAAGGAAGGCAGGAAATAAATCGGTCTTGGAGGTACTTTACAACTGCTCTTAGTTACCTCAGGCATGAGTTGTTGAGGCCACTCAACGTGGGATGAAGGCCCATCCCATTCACAACCCTCACAAGCCACCCAGATTCAGAAAGCCAAAACCTGGGAAGCTTTTGGAGTCACAAAATTTTCAAAAGAATCCTAAACTTAGTCTTCCGATTCTTACAAGAGGGCAAGATTTGGCTTGTACAAACCAGCTGAGGTAGACAGTGGGATTAAATACGTCAGTGGGATAAGTAAAATACCCGTTTGCAGAGATGAACTTCCCAGTGACCATCAAAACACTATGCGGAGGATCTTTTGCTGTAGCGCTACTTGTCACGTCAGGTTCTCCCCTCGCATGATTTTGAGTGAGCCGGGAACTGTAGACTGGTGAGGCAGTAGGGGTAAAGGTTTTGTTTTACTCTAAAACCACTCCCAGCCTTTGTGACCTTCTACCACACTACTTTTTGGGGAGAGTTTAAGTACATTTTCCCAGCACTGAGCACTTACTGAGAAAGCATTATCTAGTAGTACAAGGAAGCAAAACACCTCACTTCATCAGCTTGGAATCACTGTCTTTTCAAAAGTACTTTCAAGACTAACTTACTTTCTAGATATTCCGTTTCTTAAATATCAGGATTTATATTTGTGTAAGCTGAAGCTGGAGATTTAAGCATCACTCAGGAAACGTGAGAGTAATATTCTCAATGCAATGTTGATTCATCCAGAAAGACTAATATATATTTAACATTCCAACAAGTAATAATAAATACCATACGTATACAACAAAGCTTTAACATTGCTTTTCAAGACATAAATGTTTAACACTTCATTTTCAGATGAAGCTGAAAAGAAATGACAGCAAGGCAAGCTGGTGAGGTTTTCAGCCAAAGCTGACTGAAATGTAAACAAAGAAAAGATTAAATAATTTAAAATTATTTTAGGCACTCATACATAGGAAAAGACTAAAAACACGCAATAAGTTCAGCTGCCCAATTTCCATTTCATCAAGTCTGGCTTCTTAAAGTTCACTTAAACCTGGGATTGCTGTAGCACCTTAGACCTTGGGTTCTCCGTAGCCAATGTACTGTGCATCAACGGCACGAACTGAAAACGATGCAGAAGAATACGTACGCTGACATCATTCTCTCTGTTAGGACTGCGAGATTTGTCTCTGAACTGCCCATCCAAGACATCTTTGTCAGGAATCAGATTTCTTCACCTGACTCCACGTCCCAGCCACAGGACTCCAGCTGCTCATCCTGTGGAAACTCAACCTCAATGTCGTAGATGAAATCTGGGTCGTCCTTCTTCTTCCTGTTCTTTTCGAAGAGCTCATCCATGATGCTCTTCCTTTTGGCTAGTTCCTTGTCATCTAGTTTGTTCATATCCTCTTCTGGGTCAATGGCCTCTTCCTGCTGAAACTTTTCCAAGCTCTCAGCCAGGGTCTCTCCTCCCAAATGACCCTTCAGCAAACTGTAGAGCTTCTTTAGCTGACGCAGTGAGACCCCTTCTAGGTAAGCCTTGTGCCGAGGGTTATTCTTCAGCTGCTCAGCAGCCATGCTGCAGTCTAAAGAGAAAGCCACCGTGAAGACTTACAGCTGCAAGCAAATCTCTTCCCATAAACAGATCCGCTTCTCCCAATCCCTCACAAGTGAGACCTCCAGACTTAGCAGAGCCATTCTCAGGTTAAGATGTAGCCCTGGGCTTCTCAGGGGAGACAGTGTTACCCCAGAACAACCCCACTTTGCGCTCCCTGCATGCTGGTGAGAAGCTACCCAGTGGTTACTAAAAATGCAGTTACCAACTATCTGTTCCTTTCACTGCGTCTGGAGTAAATGCTACAAGTAAACGCACCGCACCAGAGAACTTGGAGAAGTTTCTGACGGGCATGATGCGCTGGCGAGTCTTATCCTTGTTGTCTTCTTTGTAGATCAGGATAATGGATGGAGGCTGAAAGCAGATGCCGCACTTCTTTGCAACGTAAGTCATTACAGCTCTTGCTGCTGGCTCAAGCGTGGTCAGCTCTGTCAGAGGTGGCCTCAGCAATGTCAAAGCTCACTGAAAAACAGGAAAAGAAAAAAGAGAAAGAAAGTGCGAGTGTCTCTCGGTACTGTTCCTTTTATCAAGGTTAGAGTGACCCAAGTTCAGTAAAAACACGCAGCCACAGCAGAAGTCTCCCTGATTTCGGTGGAAGCTGAACACGTTCCTGCCTGCTCTGCGAGCCGGGTGCCAGGGAGCAGAGTGACTCCCAACTCCCGGTTTACACCTTTGTCACTACTCGGGCTTTGAATCGGAATTACGTATCGCACACACATATTAACGTTTTGGTTTACCCGCTAAGTAAAGTACTGCACAGTCAAATGATATCTAAAAGATGTTTTTTATATTTATTCATTTTTTAAAGTGAAAAATGTCATTAAACAGTAAATTTTAAAAAAGGTATTACAGTTTCTTTACAAACAACATCTATTGCAATATCCATTGCTCTGGAGAGCTAGGAATTGCTTACCTACCAAACCCTTTTCTGCCCTAACCACCACGCTTTTAACTTTGTATGGCCTGACAGTTCATATGAAAGCTCCAGGTGTGACTTCAGGGAGAATCTGATTTTTCAATAAAGATATAACGATAAATTTCTGCTGTAAGCTTATTTGAGCATATTTGAAAAAAAAATTCAGAAAAATGCACGTAAAACAAAAATTTGAAACGTCTTGGAACCCCACTGAGAGAGTTTCTACAAAATTAAATACGAACGTTGCAAGAGATGCAATAAAGAAAAGACAGAATTCTATTATACTTATTTGTCTGTTACACATATTTGCTTTGAAAAGATACAAATTGATTAATGTGGTTCAAATTTCCTTTGTCTCTGTTTATGACACAAGCCTGGGGATACTGTATTCCTTATTTCATGAGATAAGGGAGAAGCTTGCATCCATAATGTTGATGTATAACACTGGAATTCCCTTTTTTTTTTTTTAATTTTAAGAGGTGGGGTACCTAGTTTTTGTAAAGCTTTCTTACAGTTTCAGAGTGACCTCAATATAGCAGCTTATCTGTAATGAAGATGGGATAAGGAGAGAGAAGAGATTCAGAAATGAAGGACAAAAGTAATTAAACCCCTTATTAGGGGACAATGAAAACATGAACTAATTTTAAAGAGAGGAGATGACGTTCAACTGTTTACTCCTTCTCAAACTAAGATACACCATCAGCGAAACTGAAAAGCTGAGAATTTGCAAGTGACAAATGGAAATGCTTTTTACACAGCACATTACTATTGGTAGAGCTTAAGCTATAAAACGTTCACGAAGGTCAAGAATGTCTCAAGATTTGAAAATGCTGAGCTGCTGCCTGTGCGCGCGGAGGAACCGGGAACTTTTGCCATGCTTAAAAGGTGGAGAAAGAGGGTGGGTGGGGAGGAAGGGCTGACTGACCCACTAAACATACGGCTGTATTTACACAAACGTACCATACACATGACAATTTAATTTTAAAGTAAGGACTACTAAACTCTCAAGTATCAGTGCGTTGGTCAGCTACTGCATGAATGAGGTTAGGAAGTTAATCCATAATTACCCTTTTTACTCTGAAGCATTTTGTCTTGCAAGAGGAGAGGGGAACGTCAGTCTGACTGACAGCGACAACTTCTCTTTTTCTGCCTTATCGCAGTTGTCAGCACCCAAAATGCTCGAGAACTCCTCAGCATCAGCCCTGCCCTTGGCTCCGTCCCCTTTTCAAGCCAGATGAAATATTAGAGGAAACTTACAGATCCAAATCTGTTGCAGATCCTCTTTCCCAGCTTCGTGTACAACACTGAATGCATGCGTTACCTTACTTTTGGTTTTAAATAACTGAAAACATGCCAGACATGAAGGTTGTCTCCTCCTCCAACTACCCTAGAGACTGCAGTAAGGCAAAGTAAGAAATTACACCCAAAAAGTTAACGTATGTCTCCAAATCAAGAAAAATTTTGTTAATCTTCAAAAGCTACTTTGAAGCCGAGTTGAAAAGTCTTCCTTCATTGTTAAAAACCACGTAGGAAAGAGTTCATATTTGCAGTAATGTTCTCAATACTGAAAATTAACTAGAGCTGATACCTCTTGCTTTTAAATAGTTCTACGAGTTGGGAAGACAAACAGAAGTCTCTTAAGAGCTACTTTCACTATCTTAAAATGAGAAATGATGCTTCAAACTGAACTGAAATGGCTTTTTGAAGGGTCACTGACAATCACGAGAGTGGGCCTCCACCTCTGAAACGGCAAAGAAATCCTTAGACGAGAAACACAAACGTGAGAGGAAGCCATTCGGATCCGCGTAAAAGAGGGGAAAGAGGTTTCGTATCATCAGGCAAGGCAAGAGAGACCTTCGCTGCCAGGCACAAAACGCTGGTTTCAGTAGCTCTGAAACACAGAGAGGTGGGTGGTTTTGCCCTGCCAGCTTCTGTGCTGCAGCAGAACTACTTCTGCCGTTAAAGAGCCGCTTTTCTACCGCCTGTTTCCGCCAGACGAGCAAACCCTCGGGGTTGTGCGCGGTCGAGGCCTAAACGCTGAGGGAGGAGGGAAGCGGGGCAGGATCGGGCTCGTCCTTCCCGCCCCTCGCCCCTTCCCCTCACCTCAGGCGGCGGCGGCGGGACGGGGCAGGAAAGCGCTTCCTCGGCGGCGGCGGCGGCCTCCTCCCGGCGCCGGGGACGAAAGCCGGCGGCCCGGGCCTGGCCCGCTCCACCAAGGGCTTCACCTCTGTGGTTGCCATGGCTACGGCCGCGCCGCCGGGCCCTCCCGCCGCAGGCCCCCTCCGGGCTGCCCTCTCCAGCGCCTGCCGGGACGCGGCGGCGGCTGGCCGGCCCCTGCCGCTGCGGACCCGCGCACCGGGTGGGGACAGCGGCGAGGCTGAAGCCTCGGGGCAGCGTGTAGCGGCGGGTCCCGCCGGCGCCGCGGAGCGAGGCGCGGATAAGCCCCACGGGGTCAGGCGGCCGCCCGCGACGCCCGGACCGGGAGCGAGGCCGTGCGGAGCGGGCCCGCCATGGCGGGCGGCCCGCGGCGGCGGGGCGAGGCGGTTCTCCGCGCCGGGCTGGCCGCACTCCTCTGCGCCCTCCGTAAGTGCCGGCCCGGCCCGGCCGCGGGGGAGCCGCTCCCTGTTGGCCCGGCGGGGGGAAGCCGGACCCGGGGGCGGCTCGCAGCGCTTCCCGCTGGCCGCCGCTGCGGGAGCCGGGGCTGGGTGAAGCCGGCCGGGCGGCCCCGGGCCTGTGCAGAGGCGGCGGGGGCCCTTCCCCTGGCTCAGAGCTCGGCCGAGCCGAGGTTTCAGGCGGTGCCGGGTGATCAAAGCCGGCCGGGCGGCGTGTCAGTAAGCATCGGTGCGGGGTAAACGGCTTCGCGCAGCCTCTGCAGCCGGCTGCGCTGCGCCGGGCCCGCCGCGGCCGCTCAGTCCGAGCGTGAGCAGCTGGGATGCCCTTGTGCCGACATCAAACGGTCACTCGGGCCTTCCTCTTGAAAATCGTTATTTACAGGCGTGTGGAGCAGTGTGCGCCCACTTGTTTGTAGGGCGGCGTGCGGGAAGCAGGGCTCGGTCAGCGACCTAAGAAAGCTAAGGAGCTCCCCGGTCGCAGCTTCCTGAGGCGGGGACGGAGAGAGGGAGGTGCTGAGCTCCTCTCCCTGGGATCCAGGGACAGGACGCGGGGGAATGGCTCAAAGCTGCGCCCGGGGAGGTTCAGACTGGACATGAGGAAGCATTCCTTTACCGAGAGGGTGGTCAAACCCTGGAACAGGCTTCCTGGAGATGCCCTAAGCCTGTCGGTGTACAAGAGGCATTTGGACAGTGCCCTTAACGTGCTATAACTTGGTCAGCCCTGAAGTGGTCAGGCAGTTGGACTAGATGATAGCTGTAGGTCCCTTCCAACTGAAATAGTCTGTTCTATTGTTGAAATTAATAACAGGAGCAAGCAATATTCCAGATTAGGTAACAGAAAAACAGCTGCAGTACCTTCTGCAAAATTTCATACTAAGTCAACATCACCTTGCATTAGGTCTCCGCTCGAACAGATACTGATGTTGGTGACTGGAGTTTCAGATCTAAAAGTGAAATCATGTGGAAACTTAGGGAAAAAATAAAGAAAAGAATGGCTGTAACACAAAGTTCATTGTTAAAATCTGGATCTTAATAGAGATTAATACAGAAGTAGGAGATAAGGACTCACACCTGGAATGGGGTTGCAGTGGGAAAAAGTGGGGATTATTACAGACTCCTCAGTAAAAACAAAAGCACTTTTGAAAGTTGCTCTACTGGAAAAAAAGAAAGATATTTCAACCTTCGCGGTAGCTGAAGCTTGGTGTTCTACTGACAAAACGGCTCTTGGTTGTACTGAATTGAAGTACTGTTTCCCTTTTGCTGTGAGAGGTTTTGCAGATGATGTGTTTGTAGATTACACGACTTCAGTTGCTAAGGTTGTCTGTGCATGTGATAATTATGTGTGCTATTCTGTAAACACCGTTACTCATTCGTTCTGTTATGTTAGATGTGCAGGCTGCTTGTCAGGATGCCACAGTCACGCAGGAGCTTCTGAAAGAGGGGTTTCACAGGTAAGTTGTCACCCTGGCACTGCATCAGAATAATGTGCCACTTAATGTTGTGTGTGAAGAAGCTTCTCTTCTAATTCGTGCACAGTTGTATCAGCTCACTGAGCTGTGATCTGTAGGCATGGCTAGGCACTGGGAATGTATTAGCATGATCAAGTAATTAACAATTACAAGCTATAGTGGAGGAAGTACAGGAAGCCCCTTTCTAAGATCTGTGTGGAGGCTGTTAGTAGTTCTGAGAAGTTAACGAAGAAGTGAAACTTCATTTTGGTCATGGATCATCCTAACCAGAGAAGGAGAGCATGGCTTGACAGGGAACTGTTTTCTGAGTTTGTTGCACATAGTACGTGAGAGCTGTGTCTAATCTCTGCGCGTGTGAGAGTATGTCTCTCGGGCGGGTTTGTGCCATCTTTGAAGTGCAGGTATAAACATTTTGCTTCTGTTGCTTGTTTGAAGGGACCTGCTGGTGAAGGTAGAACTTGGAGTAGCGGGGGAGGATGCAGGAGGCTGCGCAGTGGCGGCTAGAACTCGTCTTCCACCAGGAATCTACGTGGATCCCTACGAGCTGGCATCGCTGCAGCAGCACAATTTAACAAAGGTAACAACCCCAAAGCTAAGGCATCTGGCAGTTACTCAGGTAAGGACGAGCATGCTGAGGAAGTTGTAATCTCTGGTCATTATCTGGCTGGTTGAACCAAGGTGATTAATTCCTTTTCCTGGAAGGAGATGCTGCACGGTATCATCTTTGTGACATCTCATTGTATCTCTCAGCTTGATCAGCATCACCCAGTGCAGGGCGTTTTGTGTCGTGTACTGCTATTTCTATACATAGGTGTGCGTACCGGGGAGCCACTGCACTCTGCTCAGCCCCAGATAAGGAGCTATGGTACAAGCTATTCAGGTTGGAAAGATGGGAGGTTAACCCCCACAGAAGAGGTGGTGGTGGGCTTGAAGTAGCATGCTGTGCATTCGGACCGAATAGCTTCACAGCTTCGTTTTCATCACAGCTTTCTATGTTGTTTTCCAGTGTTTGCTTTGCATGTTGGTTAGAGAGATGTGCTAAGGCTGTAGCTTTAAGGTAATCTCCTTAGGTGCTTAATTCAGTTAAAACATACGGATGCAAAGACTCTGGGCAACTTCTGCTGTTGGGATGCTTGCAGGTGCTGGTATGGCCTTGCTTATACGCATCATTCAGCTAATGTCTCTTAGGTTTGGCTATGGGCATCGTTGCACTGTAAACTTTTCATACGTAAGAATCACTCATTGGAGAGGGACTTGAAAAGTTATTTTGGAACAGCTTAAGGACAGAATTTCCAACTTGATCTTCCTGAGCATGAAATCGGGCCCAGTGTTAGACAATCGTATGAAGAAAAGTTTTCTCTTCTGATGCTGCAGTAGGTTACCACCGCAGACAGTGGCCTTTCAAATCCCAGAATCATGCACAAAATGTTCCTACATCTTTTTTCCCCACATCCCTCCCTTGTGTCGATTGTGATCGCAACACATCTGTATCTTTCTCCACTTGCAGGCGGTGTTAATTCCTGATGTCATCGATGTGGAGGCTCCTGAGTACTTAGCCACAGATCTTCTTGTGCTCCTGTACATGGAACCCGACCCTCGGTGTTCTCGCTGTTTTAGAGCTGCCTTGCCTGTGCACGGGCGGTACCACCGGCCGGCAGAAGAGAGTGAGGAAGCGTTGGTTGTTCTGAAGAGCCCAGAAGTACTGGTCTGCTGCGGTGACGGTGAGATTCTCGTTACGTGTTCTTTTGGGGAGAGAGGAATAACCGTGGGCAAATCCAGAGCTTGGAATCTGGTTCTGTATTTGTCTTCTGGAGATGGAGCTCTCAGTAGACATGTGAACACGAGGGGAAGATAGTGGCCCTGATAAAGACAACGTTGTCTTCCTCTTTGAACGCTGCTGCTGCCTGACCAAGGCAAACTGTCAACAGACTTCTTGGTGTTGCGCCACTGCCGTTGTACCCTTGTACTGAAAGCGTTGGCAGTTGGCCTGTTTGTCACAGTCCCTGCAGGCCCTGGTTTGTTAAAGGTCAGCTGCTCAGACCGCGTCTTCACAGTGTTTCTCTTGGCAGCTGAAGCCATGCATGGCGTATTTAACACTCACTATCAGGTATTTAGGGTAATTCAAGTATTCTGGTGGTTTCTAACACTTTCTTCCTGCATCCTTATATATGAGGGAGGAATGTAGAAAACCGTGTGCCTGAAGGTTAGAGTGGTTGGAGTCTCAGACTCCTGTGAAATAAGAACCTGGTATCCACTGATAATGAATATTTCAAATTACATGAACAATGAAATCCTACATTTTTGCTACAAATTGTATTTCCTTTCACAAAATCATTCTTGCTAGCTGCCAAGTCAAATGTGCTAATGATTCTCAGCCCTTTATCTTCACTTGCACGTTACTTGAGCAATGATTTTCTGGGATAAACTATAAACTGAGGGGCAGGGAAGACTGCCTGGTCAATTAAAAAAGGGGTGTGAAATCTTCCCATTTTTCTGCCACATTTACTACTTGTGAGCAGGAAAACATATTTATTATTAATATGAAAGCATTTAAAGTATTGGAGGGGAATTCTGCATGTGCCAACAGGAGGCCAACAAGGAGAAATGGAAGAATGACTTCTTTGTTTTGGGGGAAAAGAAATTATAACCTTGTGGCTAAAGTTGAGGGGTCTACAGGCCAATGATGAATTCCTTGCCCTGTTAAGGACAGAAGGGCCAAGATACCACACAGGTGAGATTCTTTCTTGGGTACCTACTGTATCAGGAAGGGAAGAGTTGCAAAGTTCACGAGAAGGACTGCCCAGCACCACTTTGACCATGCAGGTGAGCTGGCACATTTCTGTCAGTGCTGTTTCACCTATTGGCTTTCAGGGAGTAGATTCTGTCGAGCTGTTGTGGAGGAAAGATACCTCATTTGGAAAAGTCTTGCAGGCCATATTGCTTCATCCCGTCTGGATCCTGCTGACGCATTAACGTCTTCCGTAGATCGCCTGTCTGCAGAGTGTTGGAAGCCTGCTGAAGTGGAGGCTCCCTGTTCAGGCAAAAACATCAGCCCCTGTCAGTGGTACAGCGTAACGCACAAACCTGTGAGTTCTTATTTCTGGTGGGAACTCTTGGTTCTCTTTTAACAATTGCTACCTTTTTTTCTGTGATTAGTGACTTCCGTAGCACAGGAACTAATCAGTAAAAGACTAGTTGTGCGATTCCCCCTTAGAGAGGCTCCCTTCTTCCTTCCTGACAGGCTTTTAGTGGGGGTCATCCTGCCCTTCTGACATGCTTGTAGTCACTCTGCTCTTGTAGTTCTTTATGGGGCTGCTCTCCTCACCTTTTTTTAATACTTTACTTGGAATTCTAGGGTATCATTGGCAGTGGTCAAATTAAGAAAGGTCTTTGCAAAATAGATGCTTCAGAGGAGTAACAAAGTGGAAAACTACTTTATGATCTAACTAAAGGAAGGGTAAAACCCCAAAGATTGAAGGAATAACATCTTAAAAAAAAAAAGCAACTTCTGTTTGTTTGGTTGTTATCTGATTGGCTAAGTATCTAGGAAAAGGTGAAGATTCTTTATTCTGTGTTCAAAACCAAGGAAAGTTGGATCTTTAGTGTGGTCAACAACTGCCTTTGATGCTCTAAAGGGTTGCAGTAGCATGGAGATTCAGAAATAAGACTAATTTGTCTCATAACAAATCTGTTCATTTTCTAACATGTGTGCCTTCCTATATTTAAGATACCTGCAGATGTCTGGGATATCTGCAGCTCTTGTCCAAAAACATTTTGGAGCTTTCTGCGTCACAGAGAAGCGAAATAGTTGTTTGCCTTGGAGAAAACTGGCTTCTCAGTGATCTGTGAAATGCTCATTCTGAGAGCTTCTCTCTTCCATGCTGTATTATGTACATATCCTCCGTGGCAAGCCTACTGTAAGAACAAAGATACAGAGGATATAAATGATAAATTTATTGAGCTTTGTACTGCAAGAGCTCCGTTTGGTGTAAATTGAAAAGTTACGTCCCCTCTTGGTTTTGATTTCGAATCCCAGAAGCCTTAGCAAAGGGCTAGTTAAATACTGGTCTGGTTACTAATCCTCTAAGTTGCAGTCAAAGAGAGATAGTTTGTTAAATGTGTGTAACCAATTTACTTTTCTTTGTAGGCATATGAGGAATCGATTCTGCAGGTTCCAGTGGGGCTCAGACAACACAGTTCCTTAGTGTGTGTCGTGACTCTTCTTGCCACGGTGCTCTGCTCCAGTCTGATTCTTGCAGCCGTATGCAGATACGGACACTTCTCCACAGTGACCTGCTCAGAATAAAGAAATACGGAAAAACTGACCTCCTGAACATGATCACCTTCCTAAATGAATCCTACTCTACTGTTATTTATACCTTGCTAATGCGCGAGGGTCCCATAATGGGTTATGGCCTAATTCTTACAAACACCTTTCACACATAGAAGACTGTTTTGGTGCGTTGTCAATAGACAAAGCAGGTGGAGGGTAGGAATAGCGCTGCAAAAAGCTGGAAGGACTGCCACAGTCTCTGTTCCGATTCCCTCCCCTGGCCCAGAGACTGCTTCGACTACAGTGCTGCCTTTTGCAGAGGTGTTTGTATTTCTTGAATTTAAACCAACTGACTCAGGGATTGGTTATTAAGGGTATGAAAAGCATTATCTGTCATTAAAGTTTCTGAATTTTAAGCTTGTTTGCACTGTCCAGACGGGTTACACGTGAATTTGTGAAGAGACATTCTGTGCTTACCTGGAACAGGAGAAGGCTTAAATAATCTCTCCCATTCTAATAAATGGGAGGGATTAGCTGCTCTTGGTCAAATTAGTCAGAGTTGAAAGAGTTTAGAAAATCTGAAAGAAATTTCACTCTATTTCAGAAGCGGAAAGAGTAACCCTTGGAAGACGAAAGGTGGTGAAAAGATACTAACTAGGAGCAAATATTTAGAAGACTTGCATTCAGCCATCAGAACAGTTGATAAATACAAGGAAATGGAGAGGAAATTACTTAATGGAAAACCTGAGTTGCTCTGGATTGACAGAAGAGCTCGGTTGCTGTTTCTAATTGTCAGTAGGTGGCATTGTGAGCTTACAGTAACTCCTGGGGACTGTTGGTGGAGAAAATAAATTTTACTCCCTATGAGCTGAGAGTAAGTTAGTAAAAGCAGGTGATTTTGGGGAGTGCGTGTGTGAGGGGGATGAATGAATATTCTGGTTTTCAAATTCTGGCCTCCTTTTGAGGGCTCTGTGTGCAGCCGAGACTTCTCATCAGCAGAATCGGCCTTTCATCACTGTCCAGCTGTAGCTTCAGGATCCCTTGGGCATCTTTCTTCTGCTGCTGCTGGAATTCAATAGAGAGCTCGTCTTGTGACTTCGCCCACGACAGGTTGGCAAGTGCTCCGACACTGGGCTTTTGTTCTCCCTTGACTGTGCTGAATGATGATGGCTGCGCCAGTACTTCATCCACTACCTCAGAGGAGTCACGCACTGCATCTGCTTGGGGGAAGGGAGAAATCAAAGAGAACAATCGCAGAGAGATTTGGCGGCCTGTTTAACCACATCAGCGCAGCAGGGCTGTGGACCGTATTGTAACGCTTATCCCCGAGTGGGATTCTTAATTCCCAGAGTTGAGTTTGTTGTTGTGCTCGCTCGCTCTTACACAGGTAAGTAATTCTGTGTTGCGGTCTGACCCTCGGAATGGCAACATCCCGGATTGCCACTCAGCTCTGGCAGGTCTTTATCGCCTGAAAGTTAAGTTGTTTTTTTTTAACATCAGGTAATGCCAGTTGAAAATCACAGGTTGAATTCCTTAGCCAAAGCAAGCTGCCTGATATCATAGCCTAGTGAAAGGAAACAGTAATTTCCTTTGGACAGATGAGAAAAAATATTGCAAGTGGCAAAAATATGTAAGTGGATGATTTGGAAATCTGTACAAGTGAGGATGTGAGAATGGAAACCCACATTAGTGGTAAGATGCTGTAGGAGAAACTGAGGCAGGGGGGGCTTGAATTACAGGGGGTTAGCACTGTCACTACTAACTAAATAGGTGACTGCAGAACAGTTTCAATGTGCACTAATCAGTGTGGCTGGCACGTGGCTCACTAAGTATCTTAAAATTCATCAAGATCCCACCGATAAGCTTTTCAGCTGAACTTGAGTAATACTGATTCTGATTAATGTAAAATGAGAGAAATCGCAGAACTTCTCAGTGGATGTTTTTTGTTATGGCAAATAGCAAATATTTGCTGTTTTTAAATCCATAGTGTTTGTATTATAAATACAGTAGACAAGTTTTTCTTTAAAAGCTGTAAATAAGTCCAATAACTATTGTAGTGTTAAGTACGAAGGTATTTGCCAGTTAAACTTTCTGTCCCATAGCAGAAACTACTGTCATTGAGCAAGCACTGCATTTAGCAGGCATGGCCTGATGGCGTGCCAGGCACAGGAGGATGCAGGTGCCAGCCCTACAGGGATCACTGGCAGGTACGGAGGATGAGCCGTGAGGCAGTTGTTTCCCTGTGGAAAAATTCCGGCAGTTCTGGAGACAGAAATGAGGTGGCTATGAGTTCTTAGCAAGAGAACATAGATACAAGGGTCAGACCCAAACATATCCATCGTTAACGTGTGTAAGGACTGAATTAGAGCAATGAAAGAAAAGGGGGAGGGGCAGGGGTGTTAAAGGTCATGTTAGGAGTTAAGACTTTCTGAATCACAAATGAATGGGTATAACAAAAACAAAACAAAACAAAAACCCCCTCCTAGTTTGTTTAAAAAGATGTGCCTAGGGAGGGAGACAGAAGAATGGGAGGCGGGGGGAGAGGATTCTGAAAATGGTTTGGAGCAGGAGCCAAGTGGACTTAGGGGTACAAGTCTGAAGCAGCAAGAAGTAAGGTCACCTTATAGGGAAGGAAAGGAGAGCTCAGGGAAGCGTGAAGTTCAGAAATCTGCTGTGGTTTCTTGAGAGGTACATGCAGAGATGAATTAGCAGAAGCTTGATCCTGGGAGGATCAAACACAGAGTTGAGTCAGAGTGGGGGAGTGACAAAGCAATGTGCAAAGAGAAGCGAAGACGATGGCCTTGCCTGCGGTAGGAAGCAGACCAGAGCACTCTCCAGCAGCCACGGCAGGGTCACTTTGGAAGGATGGGGCTGAAATAAGGCAGGTCTGTAGGGGCAAGCTTTCTGTGACCATCACGCTGCAGTAATTCTGTGGAGAGTAAGAGAGAAGATAGCCAGCAAGCATTGGCTGACAGCAGCAGAAGCTGGAAAGTCCGAGTTGCACTCTTTGTCCCTGGACCTGCATGGAGGTTTGTGGACTCAGTGGAAGCCTGTACTTTCTCCCCCAAGACCTTTATGAAGAGGAGCTGCCTGATGCATGTCCTTCTCCTTCTGAAGGAGAAATCAGATGTTGCTTCAAGCCTGGACTGACAGAGGAGGTGAGGTCCAAGCTGGAGGGCAGGTGGATGTTTGGGGAAGATTAAACATATCACAGGTATTTGGGGGGAGAAGCCTCGAGGGCATATACGCTGCTTTCTCAGCTGTGTTACTACCGCATCTCTTGGAACCTGGGCATCCGAGTAGTGGCTTAGGTCGCTGATGGTAGGAAGTGGCAACGTGGAAAGCTGCTCTGTGTCCTGCTGCTGTAGCTAACGCATGCTGCTTTCACTGGAAATGCTGCACCCCAAGCCACGTGGACTCCTGGACCTGAAAAGTTGGTGGGAGAAGGGTTAATTTGTTGTCAGCTGTATTGATACAAAAATGAGCCCCTTCCAGTACCTTCAGGGCAAGAGTGAGCATAGCACAGACAAGGAACATGAAGCATGACCACCGTGGTGCTGACACCCTTCCCTGAGTGGGCTGCCGGCCATTACCTCAGTGAGCCAGGACGGACCTCGAGGAGACACTGAAATGCAGCATGAAGGCCCCACGCTGTGCCGAACCACTTTTCCTCACAAAACGAAGCGTTGAGGAAATCATCTCGAATTTAAACGCCAGAAGACGGAAGCGAGGGGTGAAGAAGAGCCAGTTTAGAAGTGGTCTGCCTATTTCTGTTTTTCTAGGGCGGTGGGCTTTTGCCCCCGCAGCTGGCTTTGCCAGCAGGCAAAAGCCCACCGCCCTAGAAAAGAAGAAATGTTATATATATATAAAGCTTAGATGATGTGACTCGAAAACAGCACTGCTGCGCCGCGGGCTTGAGGGCGAGGCGGGATGGAAGCCCCGAGCAGCGCTGCCCCGCGCCTCTCCTGCTCCCGTCCCAGCCGGGGCCCTCCCCGGCCCGCAGGGGTGAGGCTGGGAGGGCGGTTCCCCGCCGTGGTCGCCGTCCCAGGGCCACCAGCGCCCCGAGGCCACCCGCTCCCCTCAGCGAGGCGAGCGACGGACTGCGCCTCCCATCATCCCTTGCGCGCCGCCGCCATTTCCTGCGCGGGCGCGGTGCCCGCCGGGAGTTGTAGTCGTGTGGGCGGCGCCCCGCCCCCGCCCGCCCTCGCGGGCTGTGGCCACGCGCGGCGGTTCCGCTTCCCCCTCCGGCTCCTGCCGCCGCCCCCTCGGTGGGTCCCGCCGCCGCCGCCATTGCAGAGGCGCCGTGTGGCGGCCGCGCCCCGCTCAGCCCGTCCGTCCCCCGAGGCGGCAGGCGCCGCCCCAGCCCGGTGAGTCCGCTCCCACCTGCCGGCCGCGCCTTCCGTCCTTTGTGGAGTCCGCCGGGCCGGGCCGGGCCTGCGGCGGGCTCGGGGCGGCGGCTCCCCTCACGGCGCTTCCGGCAGCGCGGGCCCGCCGTCCCCGCGGCGTCAGGCACCGGGGTCTGCCGGCCCGGCCGGGCCGAGGGCGCCTCGCCTGGTCCGGCTTCAGGAGGGCGGCGGTGCGGGACCGGAGCTCGGCCCCGGCTTCCTGCGGGCCTCGGTGGGCCCCGCCTCGGCCCCCGCCTCCGGGAGCCCTTCCACGAGGGGACATCGCCGCCCTGGGGGTCTCTTAATCCTTGGGGAATTGGTTAAAACCTCATTAATCTCGGGGGGAAAACATCGGTGTGGATATTGCTGTTATAAATCCTTACGGAAAATATTTGTTTAAATACAGAAAGGGAGCGCAGAGCCCTCCCCGCCCCAGGCAGCGGCTGCAGGCGATGCAGGTTTTGCGGCAGGTGGTTAAATGCATGGGATGTCTTTGCAGCCACTGTGATACCTGGATTGCTATTAGCCCACCTCTTTCCGTGCCAGTTAAAAAACTCGCTCTTTGTGCACCGCACCTGCCTGTTTTTTCTCCTCCCTGTGTTTTCTGCTTTGTTTTTGTTACTGCTTTTTGTATTTATTCTGTCAAAGCCACGCAGGACCGTTTATTTGTTTAATGGTAAGCTGTCTGGGGAGCAGGGAGGATAAAGTTGGTTTTAGCCCGGTACATGCGAGCAACTGCCCAAAGGTTTGTTTGGGAGCAGAGAGTTCATCAGCTGGCTTTCAAGGAGCACTGTTGCACTTTGCCTGTAGCCAAAATAAACCGGTTCACGTGCTGCCTTACGGTGAGTGAAGACAGTCCAGATATTGCAGCGTTTTAATGATCATTATTTTGGAGGTCTTGCAATAATAGTAATGTTAGGTGCAATTCAAACATGGCGTATTGTGGGGGGGGTTTATCTTCTTATTTCTGTCTTTCTCTGTGTCTGTCTTTTTTTTTGGTGTGTTTTATACTTGAAAAAGTGAGCCTGCTTTTATGAAAGTTGAGGATCTACTTTGCAGTATGGAGTGTCCTCACAATGTGAGCCCTGGAGTGGTGCCTACCTAAAAGACTGGGGACTAGCTACTTCATGGTTCAGTTTCTTCGTTTAGGAGACGGAGGTAATTTAACTCGCAGAGATATTGTGGAGGCAGGTTAAGAAATATCCGTGTGTAACCAAATGAGCTGTTCCAGGTTTATGTTACCAGAGAACTGACAAATTGGTCATTTCATTATTACGGACTAATAGACTGAAATAGAAGCAACATAGAAACGTAAAAATGCAAAGCCTTTGTGTTACGAGTTTTTGAGTAGAATCATTAAGATAATAGGAGCACTTTAAAAAAAATTCACTGAGTAACGTTTTAGAGGAAGGAAAAGCTGCACTCTAAAGTTTACTGGTTGGATATTTCAGTTCTTGAGGCCAGAACAAAAATGCTTGAGAAGGATTAACTTGGATCTTTTATGTTGTCTAAGTTGTATGTGGAATTTGCCTCGGCTTTGTGCAGACATAGTTGTTAAAACAAAAATATTGGGCTAACGCCTCTTGCACTTTTGTGTCTTGCACTAATTATCTTGCACTTTTTAACACGGTGCATCGTCTTTCGGTGCATCCGAGGTGCGTGTTCTCTGAGCTGCTGTGCAGCGGCTTGTCAGGGGCTGATTTACTGGGGTGAAATTTGTACCGAGTTACAACTTGGACGTTTGGCCAACTGGGGGAGTTTCCTTCCGGAGGCACCTGCTCGTGTTCCCTCTCTGGGACGGATGCTGGAGTGGATGCGTGAATGCTTTGACCATGTATGGCGGGTCTAATCTTGTGCTTATTTTAAAATGTATCCTTTTAAAAACTCATGCGTGCTTGCGTTGTTTAAGTCAGCCTTTCGGTTATGTTTAAAAGAGAAAATTATTCAAGCACCTTTGGTTTCTAAATAATTTTAGAATAAGTGTTAACGGGTATTGATGCTGCAGATTTTGTTCTTGTGACGGTATGAAAGGCCGAAGGGATCCGAATGTAGGTCTATGCGTTTTATGAATAAGAGATACTTCTGCTTCAGAGTTCTTGCATCAGTCTTGGGTTTGGTTTTTTTTTTCCTTTTACCTTTTATCTGTTTTCTGCATTAGGGGGTTTTCTGAGACACTGAGAGCTTCCCTGCGAGTTTTGTGCCAGTATATTCTTGTTTCTTACAACACGCGCATTTATTGATGTGTCTGTGCGGCAGCCACAACAAAGAAAAAGCTATTTGTTCTGAAAACAACCCCTAACTACAGAGACGCTGTTCTAGATGGCCGGGCTCAGTGATAACACCAGCAGAGATGCAAGTCCTCGGGTCATGAAACTGGGACGCAGGCAGAAAGCTTTTAAAGTGAGTTGACTCACCAAAGCATCCAGGAGGAGAAGGTAGCAGAGGCATGGTGGTGGGGAGAGCAAGGGGAAGGAGAGGTCTTCAGCAGCCAGGCACCATGTATCAGCATGCATCCTAATGAATTGTGTTTCTGCTGGCAGTTGGGAAAAGGCAACTGAGTTGCCAAAAGAAGGCGGTTGTGGAGCTTTCCCTTCTTTTTCTAGAAACGTAGTTGCTGCTACCAGTTCTGCTCTGTTCTTGTCAAAGCAGAGGCACTCTCTTGGATTAGGAGAGAGATTCAGAAAGGCTCCAGCAAGCTCAATTTTTAGTTTTCCAAGGAGGCACCTCCTTCCTAAATCTAAATCAAATTTGACTGGCCCAAAACTTTGAGAGAGCTTTGTAATTGCACAATGTCGTCTTGGAGAGGTTTCTGTGCCTGCTGTGGTAGTAACAGTAACTGAACGTACCTTTTCAGTTAATTTGACGTTACAAACGCTGAGGTTACCACTTGCCCTGTGAAGTGCAGTGCTGCTAAAGATAACTAATCACTCCGAGTGCTTGGGTGCCAGGCTGAGCTACCAGGTTGACTCTCAGAAACGATGCAGTCCTCTTAATGCAGCGCTTGGCTGGTGCTGTATTGATTCTGCCTCTCGGCAAGGTCAATGTGACTGGGGGAGCACCATGGAAGAAACTGCACCTCCTGCAAGCTTTCAGTATTTGCAGGACTTTACGTTAGGCAAAAATCAGTGTTTTCTCCAGCTTTCTGGCATAGCGAGGCCGTAGGGCAAGGGGTGCACGCGCGTGTGCGAGCAAGAGGGGAAGCTCTGGACTTTGATGTGGTGTGAGGGCAGCCGTGCTTGTGCAGGGGGACGGTAGGCAGTAGGTGGGGAGAAGGAAGAGAGTCCAGGGTGCTCACCTTCTGGTGAAGGGCAAGAAACCCTTGGGCAAGGCACAGATTTTGAAGGCAGGACGATGTGGCTAATGCCTTTTAGCAAGGAAACACTGCAGCATTCCCTGAAGGCCTAAGGATTCTTACTGTGCTTTGCTGTTTGGAATTAGTGTGTCCTGAGGTTGCTATCATGTAAGGTTTTAGAAAGCTCTTGTTTGCATTTAAATGCAGGTGGTAAGAGGGTAGGGGATGTTTTCAGGTGAGAATGTGAGATCTAGTGACCTACCTAACTGGGGCCCAGATTGTGAGGTGTAGATTGAGCTCACTGTTTATATTCAAGCCTTACTTCACCACTCAAGGTTTGTGAGACCTCAGAGCATGATTTTACCTAAAGTTGTGCCTTATTTTAATTGGAAAATACATGCTTTAGTGCTTGTATTTTGACTGATGTAGTGGAGAGCGTTTGTCACTGAGAGCTGGAAACACTGGTTTTGGTCCCGATTCTGTATCTGAATTGCCAGTTTTTTAAGTCGATCATTCTTTCTGTTTTCTCAGCTTCTTTCTATTTTCCCATCTGGGAAAAGGGATTAATCAGGCTTTGAAAATGTCTTACCTGGCAGGCAGGCAGAGATGTAAATGTTAGGAACACGCCTTAAAATTGACAGGAGTTTCGGTTTCGCTGTTTAGATAAATTTTGAGTGATTGGACACCCTATCTGTGAGTTCACAAAAGGAATTCCTTATGAAAGGCTGAGGTTACGGTATATTGAAATGCTTCAGAAATTGGTGAGGCTTCTTTTTTTCTTCAGGCAAGACAAATAGATTTTGAAATTCTCAAATTGATGTATCTAACCTTTGTTCATAAATTTAATGCTTTTAAAAATCTTCACTTCAGCTGCTAATGATGTACTGGTACTTAGTACTATTTTAATGAACACCTTATTAGGGGAATATAATGTTTTTAAGATTCCTAGAAAGTATTGAGTGCTTTGTATAATAGATAGGTTGTCATTTCCCAAAAGTCCTAAGCCCAGCAGTGGTGTTGGTGTAGCTCTGGCAATGACAAGTTTGCCTGAAGTGGTGTGCTTAAACAGCATGAGTTTGTTACTGAAATACTGGGTGTCGTCCTGGAAGATATGTGGTTACCTCTTGCCAACAACTGTACTGTATTTGAATCTTTGGTCAAGGCTATTCTCTCTGCCAATTAGCAAAAATTGTTTCCTATCTTTAAAGGAGTTACTGTGATAAGACAGATTTAATTCTTTCCAATTCTGTAGTTTCATTTCAAAGAAAAGCAGCTGTAGGAAGGAACCCAACATGTTAGGGCAATGGTAAGTGTGATTTAAAAGTGGTGTACCGTGTTGAGAAAGGGATTTAACATAATGTGAACCAGAATGAGGGCAGCTGGCAGGTGTATTAAGGGATGGAAATACACTAAAAAGCCTTTCCAATTCAACTTCTGCTTTTCTTTTTCTGAAGTTTTCTGCTTCCTGTTTAGGTGCTGGATGTTTGACTCAGTGTGCACCCACAGGAGTTTGTAACTGTCAGCATACGTAGGCTTTCCCATAGCTTCTTTAATGAGTGAAATTAGAATTTTGTCCAATAATGCGGGGTTTATTTTGGAAACAAATGTAATACTGTCTACTCTAAGTTGTATTTGTTCTTCATTTACAATCATTCCAGAACTGCTTTAAGAGGTATTTCTCGGACAAGAGAGAGAAAAGGTGGTTTCTGGAAGATGCTTTTTAAAATCACCTTTGAATGTTTAAGCCCTTTCCTCTTGAAAAGGTCTCTGATAAAGTGAGAATGTGGAGGAATGAAGATGAAATTATCTTTCCCCTAAGCCCATCTACTGCAAAAGGCCACCCTCTTTTAAAGGGGTCTTCTGGGGATTTGGGCTTCACTTATCTGGATGTCAGACATAAGCTGGCTGGGCAGTTTCTTGTGGAAATAGCTTACTGGAAGGGGCTGAACTGAAAGTATGTTTCAGCTTGTGTGTTATCTGCTTTAGGGTGTAAAAAAAATGTTTACTAAGTTTTGTTAATGTTTTAAAGTAAGCAACTTTTAAAATTCCAAAACATTACTTAAAAGGTAAAAGGAGAAGAACCGTAAGAGTCTTTCAACTTTTATCTTCTGTTTTAAACTGTTTGACCAATCAGGAATTCATAGGACAAGGAATTAAACATTTTTAACCTTTTTGCCAGAATTCAGGATATCAGAGTCGAGGAAAAACAATTTCTGGCCCAATTCCAGGTGCTGCTGAAAAGGACCTCTTTGGAATTTAGGAGGTCACGGAAAGGATCTCCCTCTCCTGCTATGGGCAGGTCACATCAGTCTGACAGCCTGGAGGGTGCCTAAAATGCCAGCAGCAAACACTCCCTGAAGGTGCTGGAGGAAAAAGGACTGAAGGGTGAGAACAGTCACCCATACAGAGTCCCAGCTACGTGTCCGTAAGCTCTTTCTGGCCGATTCACACGGAAACGTTGTTCTAAATGTGCACGCTAAGGCAGTTTTCCCACCACTCTGTTGATGTGCCACGATCGTGCAGAGAGATGCTTCCTAGTTCAACAGCGGCTACTTGGTGGCATAAAAAGATGTGATTTTAGTTTTGCTGCTCGTGTAGTTTGAGAATACAGAATGTAGCAATGGGGTTTAGTGGTCAGCTCAGGCAGCTTCAAAACTTTTGGATCTTAGTTGAGTCTTATTCTGAACCTGGCTGACATCCTGCACGATCTCGGATGGCTGTTACTGTGTTTTCTTGCTTTGGGCCAAGAGGTTGATTACGGTTCATGAAATATTTGATGTTTTATACTAGTGTTAAATAAGCTGAGTGCTTGAGAGTTTTACCAGGACATTAAGTCCACCTGCTGCGACTAATTTAGACCAGAAATATGTGACTGTAAGGGTGCTGCTTGATTTTACACCTAGGTAAATATGAGAACCAGCTGCTTGGGTTGGAGGGGGAAAGGAGAGGGTCTTGCTCTCCCCTGGCCCCAAAACAGTTGTTTCTACCCACTCCGACGAGCTAGCACTGTGGCATCCCCGGGTCTGTGCTGATCTGCGTCAGGGAACTAAATTGATGGAAAAGGAATCACTGGTGTTAAACTTGGCTTGAAAATTTTGCTCAGTGATCTGACACTAATGGCCCAGTTTGTAATAGCTGGAGAGTTGTGTGTCTGGCTTTCTGCTCTTTCTGCCTTTTTCACGTGTGTTTCTGAGCTTTTGGGAATGTTACTTCAGATCAAACACAAAATGAACAAATGAGTGTTTATTTGTAGATCTTGTCACAAAATACTAGCATCATTTTCTATGACATAGAAAATAGGTTTCTAATGTTGTTAAATGATTTATTACTTTGAAAGAGGCCTTCTTTTCCAATGTGTGAAATGCTAGCTGTCATTATTACAAAAATGAATTATGTGAAATGTTTGATTTTCAGAGTTGGGACATTATCACCAAGTGTGAAATACTTAGTAAAATTTTTCCTGCTTGTCTCCTTGCTTTTTCCACTCAAGGGTGCAAGTGAAGTCTGGGATTTTCAAAGATATTTAGCAACAAGAACAGTTAATCTGGTGCTAACATGCTAAGGCTCTTTGATACTAATGTCCAAGCTTGCGAAGTAATTCATTGTGGTAAAGAGGGCCTTGACTGCCTCAGTCAGGAAATTCATGCAAGTACCTCCTCCTGATTTTTGTTTCTGGCATGTTGCAAAGTACAGGCAGAGCGGTGGGATGAGGACTGTTTCGCAGTGACCGAAGTATGTGTCGGCAGTGCTGGTGACTCACTGCTGTTGTGAATGCTAGTTTTTCTTTCCTGCCCTTCTAGACCTATTTGCAGGGATTTTATATATGTGGTATAGTACTGTTTTGGTGGTTGGATTGGGTTTTTTTGTGTTTTTTTTTTTTTTTTTTTAGAGGGGATCAGTGTTGAGATTTTTAAATATAGATTATTTTTCCAGGTAGCTGTTGGAAATGGAAAGTAAAAATTCAGAATAGTTCAGTAAAGCTGGCTTGGATGCTTTCTTCACAAGCAGGGCTGCGTGTTTTAGTGCGTGGTTGTGATGTCTTTTATTTCCTTATTTATTAATAATTATTCCATTGTAAAATATTTTACTTCTGAGAGGCGTAATTCTCATTCTCCTTGGCTTGTTGTGTGTACGCTGGAAAGTCTTACAGTCTTTTTGCAGCGCAAGCAAATGTACTCATGCTTGGTAAAACTGGATTGAGTATTACTTGTGGAAGAAGTTAAGACACACACACCTGGTAAACCTATATGATAGCACATCTGCAGCAACATTACAAGAGCTTGGAGCATCTAACATAATAAAGTTTTAGTGTCTTAAAAAAAAATTAGAAAGAAGGGTTGGGGAATAATCTAAAAGAATGAAGGATAAGTGAAAATACCAAGATGAAATGATTTTTAATTGGGTTTAATGCATGGTAATGATGATTTTGTTAACTCCAGCAAAACAAAATTTGTATTAACACTAACAGTATTTAAATGACTTTTTTCCATTCCCTCATTGCTGCTAAGAGATGCTTGTCAGACACATGGTTGGCACTGACTTTTATCTTGTAACACTTTAAGCATGACTCGTTGGCAGGCAGGAGTTCAGCCATCGCCAGGAAAGCAGGGCTCCATCACATGTAACGGTTACTTGTGAAGACAAACGCCATCGCTCTGAGCGTCCCCCCCTTCCTCCTTCTTCCCCCAGCTCTGTATGCTGAGCATGACGTCATATGGTATGGAATATCCCCTTGGTCAGCTGGGGTCAGCTATCCCAGCCGTGTCCCCTCCCAGCTTCCTGTGGACCCCCAGCCTCCTCGCCGGTGGGGTGGGGTGAGGAGCAGAAAAGGCCTTGACTCTGTGTAAGCACTGCTCAGCACCCTATATTATCAACACTGTTTCCAGCACAAATCCAAAACATAGCCCCATACTAGCTACTATGAAGAAAATTAACTTTATCCCAGCCAAACCCAGGACATTCTCCACCCTTTATTCCGTAACATTTATATCATGCTCAGGTCCCACACTATCCAACACATCCTCATTAACCACCACCCCCCTTCCCATTCTTTGATACAATACGCAGATATCATTCCCTTAGTGTATGGACCCCCTTTGTAAAATGTCCACAAAATGTCCACTGCGTTCATTTAGTCCATGACTTTGGGCTCCATCTGTTATGGTGGTCACTCAGGACAGCAGAGGTGGTGTGTTGCGTGGGGTTACTGGGCACCAAAGCCAGCTCAGGTCGGGTCACTGCTGCACTTGCACTGCTTCTTGTAAGGCTTGTCCTCCATTGGTTCAGGTGGTTCCTGCTACAGTAATTCCTGTAACATGCGATTCAAATCATGGGTTACAACAATTTAAAGGTATATCCATTACAGTCTCCACACCTGGTCCCTTTGGACTAGACCATCGGGTTTAACATTGCAATGAACTCTTCCCCTTGCCCGAACTCCGGCTTGGACTTACCCACAGACTGCAGTCCCTTAGGGTTGTACCTGCTCCAACTGGAGCATTACCTATGAGCCACAGTCTCTCCAGGGCCATACCTGCTGCGGCATAGACTTATCCACAGCCACAGTCGCTTTGAGGTGCTCCAGCGTGGCCTTCTTCATGGGCCACAATGCCTTCATAGATAGACCTGCTCCAGCGTGGCCTTACCCACAGCCACAGTCCCTTCAGAGGTAAACCTGCTCCAACAAGGCCTTACGCATGGCTGCAGTCCCTCCAGGGGTGTACCTGCTCTGTCATGGGCTTATGCATGGCCACACGTTTTGAGGTGCTCCAGCATAACCTCATGCACAGCCGCTGATCCTTCAAGGTGTACCTGCTTGGGCATGGGCTTATCCACAGCCACAGATGCCTTGGGGTGGCCTGCTCCTGCGTGGACACATCCACAGGTCACACTCCCTTTGACTCAAGTTCCCACTGGAGTTGCAGCCTGCCCAGCACAGCAGCAGAGAAACAGCAGCGATGCCCTGGCCATCTGCCAGCCCAGGCGCATCCCCATCGCTGTTACCAGAATGTTCCCAGGCACAGCACAGTGGGGTGATCAGCAGTACAGCAAGTAGCGAAAGCAAAAAGCAGCCACTAACGAGCACTAGACTCTAATATACAGTAAGGCAAGCAAGCCCCACGGCAAGCACAAAAGCCTGTCAATTAATAGCTAAACAGCAATAACAGCTATCAATTCCATCTAGCACATTCCAATCAAACCTGTCGTTATCTTGAACCCTTCGTGCCCCACGTTGGACACCAAAAAGGACTCGTGGTTTAACCTCAGCTGGCAACTAAGCCCCACCCAGCCGCTTGCTCACTCCTCCCCAGTGGGATGGGGGAGAGAATTGGAAGAGTAAAAGTGAGAAAACTCGTAGGTTGAGATAAAGACAGTTTAATAGATAAAGCAAAAGCCGCGCATGCAAGCAAAGCAAAAGAAGGAATTCATTCACCGCCTCCCATCGGCAGGCAGGGGTTCAGCCATCCCCAGGAAAGCAGGGCTCCGTCACGCGTAATGATTACTTGGGAGGACAAATGCCATCACTCTGAACGTCTCCCTCTTCCTTCTTCTTCCCCCAGCTCTATATGCTGAGCATGATGTCATATGGTGTTGGGGTCAGCTGTCCTGGCTGTGTCCCCTCCCAACTCCTTGTGCACCCCCAGCCTCTCACTGGTGGGGTGGGGTGAGGAGCAGAAAAGGCCTTGACTCTGTGTGAGCACTGCTCAGCAATAACGAAAACATCCCTGTGTTATCAACGCTCTTTTCAGCACAAATCCAGGACGCAGCCCCATACTAGCTACTAAGAAGAAAATTAACTCTATCCCAGCCAAACCCAGCATACCTGGTGTTGAAAATCTTTGGAAGTTAGTCTTTGGCAGTACTTTTCTACCAGGTCGTATTTGGCTAAGTGACTGGTGATGGTTGTACTTTACTTCCTTAGCCCTTCCAAAGCCCACGGGCCAAAGTGAGATGCCAGCTTTCTAAATTTCAAACTGCATCTTAACTGGAGAAATCTCTTTGTTTCAAGGATCTTGGTCAAGATTGAAAATAGATAAAACTCTTGTTCCATGTCACTCTGTTTAACGAGAGTGATCGTGTTTCCTATGCTGCTGAAACAGCTTGCTTTTCCTAACCCTTAACCGTTTTGTCATTTTGTCAAATAACTTGTCAATAATCCTCAATATTTGGGATCTTAATTGTCCCTTTCTCTTGTTTACGTTTTTAATTTCCTAAACAAGGTATGGGCATCATCAGTGCTTTCTTTCTGGCTTCATATGTACTGCCTATACATACCTGGTCAACAGTGGATGATGGGCTGTTTTCTGGTGAGCAGTGTGGTGATAGACTGGTGGCAAGTGACTGCTCAGACTGATGTTTTGTGGGCTCTCTCTTTGTTGCCAAGTTTAATAGAGATCTTTATCTCTATTTTACTCTATTGAAATGGCTTACTGAAATTTGCTTCCTGTTTTCCTAACAGAATTGAAAGGACCCGAGAAAATTTTCCCGTAGATGACAAGCTCTTGGAAAGTTGACCACTTCTAAAGGTATTGTATTAGGATTAACTTTTTCCATAGTAACAATAAATTTTATGAGAGGAGTATCTTTTTTTTTTTGTATTTAAAAAAACGTGTGTTTGAATTTTCATAATCACAGAATTTTTAAATCTTCCATGCTCACTTGTTGCAACAAGAATGTTTTATGCCCTCCTTCGTATGTTCAGACGCAGTGGTAGCAGCTAATAGTATTGTAAATTAGAAAGAGGAAGACTTGGAAGGCATAAAACTGTTGTGCTGGGTCAGGCCGTCCATGTGTCTCGCCCAAGGTACTTACTGCAGTCTCTTCTTGATGGATATTGGCCTCAGTGTAACGACTCTCTTAAATGGCTTTTTGGAGCTTGGATGTGGCCCAGGAGTTGCTTTAGCTGCTGTCTGCAGTACTCTGGTTTTGCAATACCTCCAGATGAAGAAGTAGATTATCACAGAGGGATGCCTCCCTGATATATCCTTCATCTTCCTGTGATTTAGGGCTCAGCTAGTGCTGAAGATGAAGGTAATGCTATAATGCAAGTCTTCAGTTCTTGTGTTGATGGCACAGCATGAGCGATGTCTTTCTTCTGTTTTTTCATAGATTATTATCATGCATCCCTTGCAATGGAATTAGAGCCCCTCAGATAAGTGGGGTATCTCTTATTTCTATTAGAGTAAGTAGCTTTAATTTTTTATTGGGGTGGTATGCATGTATGTGAGGACCTCGTGGATGGAAGCCTTTATTTGACGGATGAGTTTTTGTGTTTTGTAGATGGTAGACATGAGTCTTTGAGGTCTATTTTATGTGAGTTCATCTCATCCTCACAGACATCTTCAGCTGCTTTGTAATTGCACAACTGTTATTGGAGGCAAGATAATAAGGTAGAACTAGGTTTGAGAACTGCATCCTTTTTGTATGTAAATGCCTGAGCCTCACAAAAATGCATTTTCTGAAGCTTTACTCTTGCTCTGTAATATTTTAATGAAATCTTATCATTCTGCCCATAAGAATTTCACTCATTCCTTATTGAACAGGTAATGTAGTTATAACATGTGGAGCTGGAAGGGCTACTTGAGTTTAGACTTCTCCAAGTGCTGCAGGACTGCAGCATCCTTGCCTAGGCAGCCCAGGCCTTACAGCTTAGCTGTGATAGCTGAAATACTAATAGTATAAAACACCCTAAGGAAACACTTTGAATAAGTTCAATAGGATCACGTTTACAGTTGCTTAACATCTTATATAAATTTTAAGCAACCTAATAGATAGATGCCCAAAGACAACCTGTCACCAACGATAGAGACCTTCGACACGATGTTTGCTGTCTTATATATGCTTCAGTGTTCAACTGCTGTCATAATTTGTACAGCGATATAAGTAGGTTTTTAAAGTCTTTTGTAGCTTTCTAAGTTCAATATTATGTTTTGTCAACTGTTTAAATGTTATTTTAACTTGACAGCTTCCTTTGGAAGCTCTTCTGCTTCACAGGGTGCTGGTTATCCTGTGTTGTAATTTTCACAGTCCTTTTGTCTATTCAGTTGCTAACTGTGTTCTTCATTTTGTACTTTTATTTTTTAAAAGGTATTTCATTCTTGAGCTGTAAAATCAATTTTTGTGGTCCTGGTGCTGCAGCATCCTATATAAACAGTCATAGATGGCTAAAGATAATTTGTGTCTAGTTCTCCATCAGTAAAGCAGGAATAAAATAGTAACTTCCATGAAGTCTGCTAACATAAAATGGTAGGATGTATTACATCACTTTGAAATTTGATAAATTTATTTGACCACTCACAATTGGTGTTTAAGCCATTGTACATTTATTTACATACATATATATTTAGGATATTTTTATCATACATTTGATTTGTGAACTCTAAGCATATGTAGTAGTAATAATACACAGAAGAGGTTGGGTTTTTTATCTTCTTTTTTTTTTTTTTCTGCTTATTGGCTCCTATAGTTGTCTTGTAGGCTTGGCAAAAATTAGTTTCCACATCAGCATATGAGGAATAAAGATGTGTCGTTTTTGAATTATGATACAATTTTAAGCTTTTTTTGGCTGATTTTTTAATATATTTTGATTTGTAGCTTGTGCACCAGTTCTATCTGGTTTGGATTCGTTTCTTCAGCATTTTAGATAAAAACCTGTTTATGAGTGAGAAAAGTGAGAAAGTAGTTTTACTAGGAATGACTTAAAAAAGAAAAATTAGAAAATTAGTTTAAAAACTCATTCTGGCAGCCAGTTTTTTGAATGCAAGTTGTTCTTTCCAGCTTCCAAAGGAGTGCTTTGGCTCCCTGAAAGACATACAAGAACATTTGCCCAAATTTCAGGGAATTGCTGGATTAAACTGTACGTTAATATCTTGCTTGTATGTGTACAAGTAATTTTGAAGTAGAAAACCTATAACAGCATGCAAGGCAAACCAGGGCAGTGTCACAAAAACAGTACTGGAGTGTGAACACAGGTGAATGATTTACAGAGCCAGTTTGCCTTGCTCACTTTTCCCCGTGTTGTTCTAGGTATTACAGTTCGCTGTTTTTCTGTTGATGGAGGTCTTCATGTCCAAAATTTTATGTGTGTAGAGATCTTAGAAATTCACGTTGATTTGAGTTGTGGCAGCTGCAGTTTGTGCTTTTTGTACTGTTTATTGCTGTTTGAAATAATGGGGAAGGGATTGCCTGTGATGTTGCGCAATGACTGCAGAATTTGGTTGCATGCCCCATCTAGATATCTTTACCTCTCCTAATAGAGTTAAATATGCTAGGAAAAAATGGGCTAATCACTTGTCTCTTTGTATAAAATTTGTAAAACTGTAAACTTCAGCAGTGTAATGAAGTTTTCCCTGAATGTGACAATCTTGAAACATTCGTACAAACTAGCCATGGGCTGAAGTAGTGTTAGTGAGGTTTCGTCGCTGAGCTCTGGGATCTGATGCCATCCTACAGTCCTGAGCTGCTGTTGGTAGAGACATATTGGGGTGACCCTTCCCGAGCGTGTTGCTTTCTCGTTGATTTGTTTGTTTGTTTGTTTTAATAAATTGACAACCTCCCTTCCAAACTCATAGGATGCCCTGCTTCCCCGTCAAGATCTACGGCTGGCTATTGCTAACTGTTTGCAGGGAAACTAGTTTGCTGTTGTCCCCTGTTCCCAGTTTTCCTCCAAGTAACTGCAGCGATAAACACTGCTTTGTACTTTTCCTCTTACCAAAAGCAGTCTGGCTGTGGTGGGGAGATGATCAGTTTTGCTGATGTGGGCAGGACCCTGGTTGGGGGCGAGAGAGCCAGACCTTGGCAAAACCGTTAGTGGCAGCCATGCTATCTGCAGCCTTGGACACGACTGCACTGATTTATGTTTGTATTCTGGCGACAGTGAAGTCTAGAAGCTATGTGTGTTTCTAAGAGGGCTTAAGGCTTGTACAATTTGTGCATACTAGCCAAGAATAGCTTTCCCAGCCAGCGGCAAGTGAACTTGCCTGGTGCAGAAGAGGGATGCTGCAGGGAACTCGTCTCATGTAGGAGTTTGAGTGTTTGAAGAAGTCATTGTACTTGTCTGTCACGGTACAAAAGGAATATAATTCTCCCAGGAGAAACGATCTCTAGTTTTCTGTATGGTGCTGCTAGAATATGCTTAGGAAATTAGTTATGTCCACCCAAGCCATCTCTGGGATTTTTGTTTGTTTGTTTGTTTGTTTTTTGAAAGACCTGTTGCCATGCTCAAGTGCTTTTTGTATTTACAGATCCTGCATTTGATTTCTTGTAGACTTTGCTCTTTCTGGCTGAATTTATGTTCAGTGTGGGTATGAAGAAGTAAGTCTTGAGCTTGGGTCTGTTCACGTAGGGGTTTTGGCAAACTGGTGAACCATTCCAAGTGGTGGTGATCACCTGGGTGGCAGGTACTGGTGTCCACTGGTGCGCACCATGGCTGGGAAAACCAACTTGGAAGAGGCAGAATCTCTCATTGTGGCATTTTGTGCCAGGCTGGCACTGTTTTACAGTGCTGCAAGAAGAGTTGAGGGTTTGGCCCCCAGGGCTGTTGAGCTGAGGTTAAGTTCCTGCTATCCGCTAGCGGTAACTGCAGTTGAAGCAGGCCTTGGCCAGCCACTAGAGAGAAACAAAAAGCTCTATCCTGAGTGTATATGAAAAAGACAGTTTTTCTGGAGGGAGCTATTTTTCTCTTCTTTTCCTTTATTATTTCTTTTTTCCGTAGCTGACATTTGACAGCTCTACCAGTGTGATGAGGGAGTGATGGATCCCTTAATCTTGGATTCTTTCTTTTTTTTTGCCATCCTGGTACACACTGCGTGTTTCCTCTTCTCTTTCCAATTAGCCCTGGACCTCTAATTTGGATGGATAAGCCATGGCCTTGTCTTGCCGTTGCCCAATAATATTTCCAGAGGTTAAAAAAAGCCTTTGTTTTCTATTAGAGTTACTGGTAACCTCTCTGCACAACACCAGTAGCCGGACATTTTTAGAACGGTATCATTGCTCTATTGAGTGGTGATTGTCTAGGTTAAACAGCTGTGAATGCTGTTAGAAATATAAAAGTGCACCGAGCTGTATAGGTACCTCATGCAGGGTACCCTTTATTCAAATAACTTTTGCTCTGGAATGTGTGATCCCTCCCTGCCTGTAAATGCCAGGTTTAATTAACAGAGAATCTCAACGATGATATGCAGACGACTTTTTTTTTTTTTTCATGTAAACTTTCCCTACTTGCCCTTTTCCCCATTCTCCTTTGATCTTTAGAAAACCTCAGCTCATGAAAATAAAGGCTGAAAAGTGTCTTCTAGTTAGTGAAATATGAGTAAGCACAAACACCTTGAATCATAGATTTGCATGCGATGTGCACGCTGCAGGCTGTCTTGTCTGTCTTTAGTTGACTCAGGTTTTTAAGTAGGTAGAGCAGGGGTAAGTAATTTCCTTGCTGAGGGTTGAATAGGCTTTTTCAAACACCTTTGAGTGCATGTTATCATTATGCAGCATTGCACAATGGGTCGTTGAAGGAAAACTGTGGCTGTGGGCTGTATAAAATGAAGCGTGGCCTGAATTCAGCTGGTAGGCGGTAACTACCCAGCCCTGCGGCAGAGTGTGGAAATCGATCCCTCTTGATTTAATTCCTCCTCCATCGCGCTCTGTGAACCTGCAAGGGCTGCCTCTCGGAGCAAGGTGGGAATGGGCATCCACGGGTGTCGGCTCAGCCCTCTGGCTCGTTTCTGTGCGCTGCTGTCATCGGCTGGCAATAACGACGTCGTAGCCTCGCCAAGTGAGTTTTCCTGCCAAACTTAGGGGAAATGGGAAATAAAGGCAGTTGGGAAGTCACTTCTGAGGCCTGTCTGGTACAGTCGCCTGTGGTGTTTGAGCTGTTTCAGAGGCGATAAAGCAGAGAAGAGGTTTCTGGCTCACTGGTGGTAAAATATGCCACCACAGTTCAATAGTGCCAAATCTATTTATGAAGCAGAAATGACGATTCAGGTGGGAGTTGATTGCTATGCATGGTTTAAAGGGAGAAAGTAGAGATGTATCACAAGACTTGCAGATGGCTCCAGTATACGGTGAAGTCAAGTATCATTAATTTGCTTAAATTTTCTACGCACTAATGAGCTTTTACCAGGATTCTTGCACATCTTGTCTCTAGTCTGTGCCCCTTCTGATTTTTCCCTGTTGATATCTTTTTCAATCACAAAACATAGCTGATAATTAAGAAATTATACCCCCTCCCTAATTCAAAAAGTCAAAAACTGAATATTTGGGAGAAAATCTTGTCCTTACCAAGGTTTCTGCTATTGCTGTGTCATTTTTTTTTTGCTATATATACAGACTTTGTGAACCTGATCTGCCAGTTTGGAAGGCTGCCAAAATCTTAGAAGCGTAATCTTTTTCACTTATCTTTATCAATGATTATATGAAAGTTGTACTTTATTGTGCCTGCACCAAGGGGAGAGGATGACTTAGCCGTAAGCACTGTGTGGTGAAGAAGTACTAGCTGCAATACGCTTGTTTGTGTGTTGGCTGTCTGGGGGGTGAGAAGGTGATGTCTACCACTGGTTGCTTCTTAGAAGACTGGGATCTGCTTTTATTTCTAAAATGACATTTTCGCCTGGTTGCGAAATGACGTTTTGACTGGTTGCTCTTTTTCAGTGCAAGACTTTGCACATCTGCTTAGTGCCTTAAGGAGTAAATAGCTGAATCGCTTTAGGTTGTAATGTACTTTGGCAGTGGGTTTGAAGAATATTTTTCTTTGGGAAGCCTTAGTAACCCTTTCAAATACTCCATGAATAGGATATTTGTCTTCTGTAACTTGGTTCACGGGAAGCACATCTCATTACAGTTTTGGAGAGATTATTTCTTCTTCTAAACAAAAGATTGTTTCCTTTCTGCTTTTTTTTATTTCTTCTGTTCAACCATGCTTTTTTTCCTTCTTTTTTTCCCCTACTCTCTTCTTCACTTGGCAATTAAATGGCAGTTATTTTTTCTCTGTGCTATGTTTTCCCTTCTATTTGTGTGACTCAGCAAAAAGCATAAGGAAATTGAGGGGTCGGAAAAAGACAAAATGGAAAGAATTTAGCTGGGTATGTTATACGTGTCATCCAGTCGGTTTTCGCAAAAGACTGAAGTTCTCCTATACTATCATTGGAGTTGGGACTATTATGCGTTGCCTCTGTCACATGTAGCAGTAAAGGGAATATAGCAAGAAAGGACCTGTTTATAAACGTCATGGTTGTAGCCTTGCTGGTTGAAGGAGGCAAATGGTGCTTGCGGCTGTTAATTTTGCAAAAAAAAGCTGGCAATTTATTGTCTCCATTAGTGGGCCGGCCTTGCCAAGCAGTCAGTTTGGTTAATGTGTGTCCTTGCATAAATCTTAATGAAAAATTTATGTTTGACAGGCTCAGATGTTTTTTATTTCTGTGTTTTAACTGTTTTCTCAACTGCATCATTTCAAAGGGATATCTTTCTTTTTGTGCTTGTAAATTAGGGAGATCTGTGCTTATTTGGAGTATCTTAGGTTAGTCTAGTTTCCTAAATAAAAATAACTGTTAGCTTTTACAGGTATGTGATTTGGCATTGACCAAATACTTTTATCTGAGACCCCCTCAAGCTGCAAAGAGATGTTTCAACAAGTCCTGTGGAGATTGGTGCCTGCCTTTTTAGAGGTGGGAAGGCTTTGAGAGCTGCCTGTTGTATTAGAGCATCTGCACGTGTTTTTAATAACTGTAGGTGGAACAGATTATCCTGCTGGCTCTTACTGGCCATTATCAAGGTTACTCTTGTTCTTGCTTTTGCTCAAGTCCTCTTTTGGCAGGCGGAAGACCTGAGACTGCGTTTGCCAAGTCTGCGAGAAAGTAATTCTTTGTCTGCCACTGCTGGTTTTTTTGCACAACTTTTCTGAGTTGAAATGAAGAGATAAGTATTTTCAGTCTCTGAAGGTAGTCTCATACTGTTCCAGAAAACTCCTTTTTGGATCTGATTAAGTAAATCTCATGGTTCCAAATGCTTCAAGTTGGAAAGCAAAACATCCAAGATGATTTGTTTTGCTTTTCATGGAGAAGACAGTCTGAGATTTGCTGGTTCTGTGAGTTTTTCTGCAGCAGTGAAATAATTTCAAATTGATGAGCTGCTGAACTAACATGCTGTTAGAGATGGGGCAGGAAGTGAGCTGTGGCTAGGTAGCACCATCTGAATAAAAACTTGTCAGAGAGCTGCTTTCAGCTAATCCCTGGGAGGAAGTGAGCTATAATCAGTACTAAGTGAGCTAATCACAGGAAATCTATTGCTCAACAGGAGCCTTTTTAAAAAAAAAAAAAAAAAGGGCTGGGGGGGGGTGGAGAAAGGGGGAAAGAAGAAAAATACCCGTGCAGACATTTAATTCTGCTTTTGTACTCCAAAATCTGTTTGGTCCAAGAAAATGGAATATGTGATGAAATGAGCAGCCCTCTGATCTCCATTTAAAAACTGCACAATGTGTGTATCTGTTTGCCCTCTTCCAGAATAATGAAGCATCAAGTCTCATCTCCTCCAGTAAGGTGTTTTTTCAGGTGTTAAAAGGTGGTGGTGTGGGGAGGCTGAGGATGAGCTAGCTACCAAAACCACTGGAAGCTTGGGGTCAATGTACTGGGAATGAGTCTCCAGACATTTTCAACAAGGACTTTTATAATATAAACCAAGAGTGGGACATGACTATCTTACATCTGTCTTGTTACACCGGTCTTTTCTTGGAGCATCGCATGGTAGCTCTTTTATTCTATTTTTTTTAATTACTCTGTGCTTCTTTTCACTTGACATCTTCTGCCTTGGAGATTTGTTTGCAAGACATCTATTTTGCTATTTTCCTCTGCTCTGGACCTGGCTGTCCGGATGCCGCTCTTTGTGCGTGACAAATGTTGCCTAAAAGGCCCTACAGGAAGACAGCAAATGACAGCCGCCGCTGTGCAGACTGCTGTTAGGATAACTTTCTTTTCTCAACTCTTGTGCCCTCTGTTAGAGCAGGGACAGGGAAATACACTTATCATCAGGGCTTTTTTCACTTTTGATCGGTTCTCTCTTCTTCTTCCATTCCTTCTGTTGGACAACAAACGGTTTTGCTGTGTTGCTTTCAAGCACCACGCCTGCTGTCTGCGTTCCTGGCCCAAATGTTCTGCAGTTCTCCTTGCAGCAGTGCAGGTAGTGTCCCAATAAGGTCCTGCAGCCGTAGTGGCACATCAAGGATTATGATTTCAAAAGCGAAGTGGTTATGTTTCTTAATGCATTGTTAATCTGAAATCTGTTACTTCTGCTTTTTGGTCAGCCCTGCAAAATAGACTTAAATTGGATGTTTGTGTTGCTCCTTCTGTGTTACATTGCCGATAGTAAATGACTCGAGTAATTTTTACCTGCAATAAACAGAACTGAGTTCAGTTTGCAGCGCTGTGAGCCTCCTGTCAGAGTATGTACATACAGAGGATTTGATTTATTTAATTCATTGAGTTCTGGCTCCTCAGAGATCTGTTGCTTAAGTGGCAGCATCAAGCCAGGATATTGTGTGCCAGGAGTAGGAATTTATATGCATGTTAGCAAACAGCTCTGAGCTTGATGTGTTTTGTTTTGGTTTTTTTTTCCAATCAATTTACTTTTGCATCAAATCCCAGGCAGTGAAATACAGATGCAGCCTAGACGCCTCAAATACATTAATTTGAACATCTAAAGAAGACAAATTCAACTCATTATGAGAACTTTCTACACCAGCTGTTTCGTTTGACACATGGCACCATCTTCCTACCCCTGCTCGGGGCCTTGCAGTACTACACTGTAAGACTGATGTATGCATAATGCATATTTAAAACTTAATCTGCTCAAGTGCTCCAGGAAAAATGTGACTGTGCACTATAGCAGAGAGGAAAACGATTGTCTTCAATTTCATTTTATTTCCCTTTAGTCATTCTGCAAACAAGTTTGACAGGAAAAATGTTTGTCCCTTTTCAGCAGTCAGAGGAGGTAAATAGCAGCCCCGTGGCAGAGAGGGGCCTCCGTGGTGGAGCCTGCCGCTGAACGAGCACACGGCTTCAGCTGGGACGGGAGTGCGTGTCAGCCTTGCTACCGATCACGAGGGAGGCCGAGGGAGCCAGGACCGGCACAAGAGCTGTACTTAGGAAGTTCTTCAGGAAGCAGCCCCGCTTTATGCTCACACAAGGGGGAATTGAGGGGGGAAAAAAACCCAAAACAACAAAAAAACAAGTCAAAGCCAGAGCATTCAGACCAATGTGCTGCAGCAGTGTGTGTTCATCAGCTTTCTGAAAACGCTGCCCAATTCTCACTTTACTTTCCAGCTTTTACTCACTGTCAGGGTCATGTTTCTGGGTGTTTTCCCACCAGTGGCAGCGACAGGAACTGCCGTCTCTCTTCTGTGACCTGGGTATGCCGTAGGTTATCGGGCCCTTTTCTTCCCCAAAAGGAAGAAAGCTAGTGAGCAGCAGAACTGACTCCTGGAACATCGTTGTAAAAATGAAACTCTGAACGCACGTGCAAATCGGTCCCTGCGGGTGTCTTCAGGGGCTGGGAGGAAGAGGGTGGGTTAAGCTACACAGGGAGCTTCCTTGTGCTTGTCTTGCCTCAGCTTCACCAGGCAAAGGTGGAAAAAGACGACTTGCGCTTCTGAGGAACCTGGCTTCGTGTCTCCCACTGTTGGTGGTGAGTGATTTAGGACAGCGCAGACCCTGGCTGGCTGCTGGCTGCTTGCTGCGCATTTGCTCTTCAGCTGCTGCAGTTCACGATGCAGTTAGATGGTGTCTAAGGCTGCCATGGATGAAAAGAGTACTGCCATTTTTGCTGCCCCAGTGCAGGGCAAGAAACCTTTGTCAAAAGGAGGGGACAGCTGTTGGGAGTGGTGTAATATACTGGAGATGAGGACTGAGAATCGGAGCCTTGTCACCAGCGCTGGTACCTGTGAGTATGTTTTGTGGAGTAAGCAGCAGAACTGTTAGGGAAAAAAGCTTTCTGCTCTTTTTGTGTCTTTTTTTGGTGAGTGTAGTGAGTTGCAGCACTGTCCTGTGGTGGGAGTGAATCTGTCTGAAGTCTGTAGTTAAGTATTGTTTGCAGCTTCACAGCTTGTCTCTGTGGTTCATTCCATTGCTTTCTAGTTCTTGTAATTGAATGTAGTGCGACTAGTGATTATGGGGAATTTGCCGATGTGCTTGAATACAGTAATAATAATTATTATTACTGGGATTAGCTTCACTGGCAAAGATGAAATCCCCTGATTACGTCCTCTTCCATATATTACCTTTGCTTCTTCTGCCATCTTTCTTCCAGATCTTTGATGAGGTTGCTCAAACTTAGGTTAACCATTTTACTAAATGTCTTTCAACCAAGCTAAAAAAAACCCCACCATTAATTGTGTTGTCTGATTCTGTCAGAGAACTATGAACCTGACATCCCCTTTGTCAGTATACAGACTCCTGGCAGGCACTGGGAAAAAAGAAAATTCCCCTGGTCCTTGCAATTCCCTGCACAAGCCGTGATTCAGCAAGGCAGCCACGTGGGTGATGGTGCAAGAGGGATTACGCCTAGCTGCTGTGAAATGAACAGGCTCCTTTTCCTCTTTGGGGGAGCGAGAGCAGAAAAGGAGCTTCAGTGTGTGTTTGCACTCCTCTTTTTTTTTTTTCTTTTTTTTTTTTAATCCCTCCTCCAGTCATTGCCCATAATGCCAAACCTCCGCAGCAATTTCAAAAGTACTTCCTGACGCTGTGGAAACTTTGCCTGCATAATGAAGACAGGGTAAGGGTAAAGGAGAGAGGAACTGCTCTTTTCTTCTGCACTCAGCTGTCAGAAAGAGACTAGCTGTTTGGATTTGAACCTGAACAAAATGATTGATTTTTAAGTTCCGATGATGACTGACGGATCAGATTTCTATTTCCTGAAGCCATCTGTTGTGAGTGGAGCTGTTGTAATTTCTTTAAACCATGAATTCAAAGCTGCTGTGCATTGAAATGGTCCTTTGTGCAAAATAGTTTTGGATCTAGCAGCTTATTTTAACAACGGTCTTTGAAACAGCTGCCCAGAAATTATATTACTTTGTGTTATTAAATAAATCACATCTCTTAAGTTTTTCCTAAAAGCTGAGGTTTTACTAAACCGCAGATTTAATGAGCTTGAAGGATTTTGTTTAACTGCAAATGACGGAGCCGCTCCCTCAGGTGGGAAGCCGATGCCCGAGCTCTTTCTGTCACTCCAGTCTGCTCTGCCAGCTCCGCAGCTTGTCTTCCTCCTGTAGAGCTCCTGGGCTCTGCTTCAGCAAGGTCAAGGATGTTTCTGAACACTTTGAACATGAAACACTAATCAGGACTGCAGCTCTGAGGGTTCTGCACAGGCGCTGTTACGCCAGTTTCTTGAAGCGCCTTATTTTCTTATGGAAGAGATGAGTTTTGGATTTCTATATCGTTGCTTCCAACTTGTTGCTTAACATTTTCTTCTCTTGAGCACGCAAGGCGCTAAGGAATAATTCGTTTCAGATCAAGAAGCTCTAATACTGAGTATGCGATGAGCTGACTTGTGCTGCTTGAGTCACTGAAAATTGAGAATTTTTACTATAGTGAGAAATTTATTTAAAAATATGTAAACAAAGTGCAGTAAATGTTTTTTTTTTTTTTAATTTGCAACCTGAATACCATCTTATAGCGTTGTTAATTCAGTGACTGAACTCTCCAAGGGAGCATGCAGGGAATTAGTATGGGCTTGGAGGGCCAAGTCTGTTCTTGTCCAGTTTCAGATGCAGGTTAGCTGTTTATCCTTACATCCTGCTCTTGCTAATATCGGGCAGCTCAAAGAACTGCACAGATGGAGGAAATAATAGGGTTTACTTTAGAAAAATACAAAAGGCTACTCGTGACATTGCTTTCTTCACACAGTGTATCTTTTTGGTGTTAAAGTTATGTGATACACTTCTTTACCTACTATGATTTATTTTGCCGTCTGATTGTATTTCCTTATTGAAAAGGAGGAGTGCTTTCTTTCAAATATCTATTCCCATGTGGATAGCTAAGGACCCAATATCCTATTCTTTTCTGAGATTTGATTAGCATAAGGGAAATGGATTATGGTCCCCTGTACTGCCATCACTCCAAGCGCAACTTCAGTAGGACTCTTGAATGCCCTCTGTCTGTTTTGGTGGTTCAGACCAGAAATTTGTACGTCTCAAACTGGTGGCATGCACTTTGTGCAAACAATATGTATTGTTAGGGAAGCGTTTGGAATTAAATCCCTGTGGGTAGGCTGCTCAGACTTGCTGTTAGTCTGCAGGGTTTTTAATTTTTTCCCCATATTGCAGTATAGGTACTGGAAAATATAGACGATCTTGCAGATAACTTGCAACATCTGAAAGAGCAATCAGTAAGCGAATTTGGAAGACTGTTGGAGGATGGGAATCGCAGTCTGATTCACAACTGCATCCCTGCAGACATGTTCAAGTGTTGCAGGGCTATTTATCACTCCATCATCAAGCAAAGGGCTCGAAGGCAGGTTTGTCTAGGTGGATGTTGCACAGCTTTGACCGCTGTTTGCCATCAGTCTCTAAGGAAATGGGGCAACCAGCACATGTCCAGTTTTTACTTGCAGTGCCAGAACTGTGCTTTGTGCTGCTTGTGCCCCGAAGGTATTGATACAGAAATTATATGCTTTCATGGGCATTTATGGTGATAATTCATTTTAATATCTCTTGAGCTTCACAACATAAAACAGTATGCTCTTGTGCTGCATGAATTCGGGCTGCTAGCCTGCTTTGGTTTTCTTCATTGGGATCTGGCAGTATTCACCCAGTGCAATGATAGGGAACGACAGTCCACCTGTTTTTAGTTCTTCTGCTAAGACCATGTTGTGCAAGACGCATGTGTTGTGCTGAGACATTGTATAGCATGATATTTATACTTTGAAAATGCGTCATAATTGAGAGTGGATTGCGCTGTCTTATCCTGATTTTTGGAATGACACTGATAACGATTGCCCCAGTGTTGTGGCTGGGATGGAGTCATGCTTTGGGACTATGATGGGCAGCTGGTAGACACCAGTAGGCCATTCATTTCCCAAATGTGAGAGGAGGAGGAGCAGGAGAAGAGGTCAACACAGAGGAGATGTGTTGGCTCCTATTCCAGAGGGGTAGCTCATCATTTAAGCATATGGGGGAATGAGGTGCATATTTGTTATTCAGCTGTCACTGGGAGGTAATTTCTGTAAATCTTTCTTTGTGCTATTTACTCTGTAGCAGAGAGGCTGCCTGTTTCTTGGTGATCAGAGAAAAATCTCCAGGATATCATGGGGAGGGAGGAAAGGCCAGTGCAGATTTTCTTGAATGTGGAATGTGTCATGTAGATGCTTTATTGTGCTGTTTTTAGCTTTAGCTATTTGTTCATCATCCCGCTCATGTTTTCGTTAAGGACTCGAAGAGGATTGTGGTGATGGTATATATTCTTTTTACAAATGGAGACAGTGTGGCACAAAGTGCTGAAGCAATGCAAGTCCTTATTCAGCAGTGGATCCAGTGGATCTTAGTCCCATGCTCTTTAATGTAGGCTGCATAATTTGGGTAGAGCTATTCTTAATATGACTTAATGTGGCCAGTGTGTTGAATTATGACTTATAAACATAAGCTGTTCTTTTTCTCCCCTAGATCTTGTCTGATAAATGGCAAGAAGGAGAGCATCTAAGGCTTTTAAAGGTGTTTGACTCTAGAGCATGAAGCTCTTTGGGCTGGAGCTACCCCTAAAAGAAGTTATGCCCTTACGTGTACTGTCCTCTTCACGTATGCAACCTTTGTGTGAACAGATAGTGAACCAGATCTGGGAATTGGTGCACATTATAACTGACTTTTGACTGGGTTAGTTTTATCACTGGAAAACTTTGTCACTCCATCCCACAAATGCTGTTGCTGGCACAAATGAATGGGTGGCCCAGAAGCGGGAGTGAGGAAGGGATCCTTTGCCTTTGCGGGAGACGTCAGTGTCTGCCAGTGCAGTGCTTGCCGAGTTCCTTTCCCTGTTGTCCAACAGAAGAAACTACATTTTTGTATTCTATGCTCTCTTCCTATGTTAAAAGTAGTATTTCTATTTCAGTGCTTTCACTAGCTATTGAGAACCATGTCTGACAACGGAGAACTGGAAGACAAGCCACCAGCTCCTCCTGTCCGGATGAGCAGTACTATTTTCAGTTCAGGAGGCAAAGACCAGTCGTCTGCCAACCACAGCTTGAAACCCCTGCCCTCTGTACCAGAAGAGAGAAAACCTAGGAATAAAATCATCTCCATATTCTCTAGCACTGAAAAAGGTAAGATGCCTCTATTTTCCAAGGTTACTTTTATTCCTTTATTCTTCTTGTAAGTTTTGGTAGTATTTTATACATTTGAGTCCAGCCTGTCCGAGTGTAGGGGATTGGAGGAAGTGTTGAAAGTTGGGTATGTGTGTTCAATGAGCTGAGATGTTCTTTCTGTTTGCACTGGGATGTTTGAAGATGAAATGCTAAGTAAGAAAAATTAAATAGCTCAGTGAGGAAAACCACCATATATTGCTTCTTGTGTTTGCTGCCCAGTTTAAAGTAATGCATTTCCAAACAACCCTAATAAATATGTTTGTGATTCCTGGGTATCATATTACTTACCATTTTGCTACGCTAAATGCAGATTTCTAGTTTAAACTGAACATCCAGCTGTTTTGGAAGGTACTTCATGTTAATGACCATTTATGTGGTACCTTCAGGAGAAAAAAAGGTAGTAAAGAAGGGTGCAGTGTGCATGAAGGAGAATTGAGAAAAATGAAGTCCTTCTGTCTGTGTAACTGCACTGTTAGGATTAATTACTAGTGGGGGAAAAATCTGGATTGCTGTAAACAAGACTTATTTCTGAGAAAAAAATTGCTGTAATGAAACTAGAAGCAATGAAATGTATTTGTGCTTTGTTTCTGTCCTCTTTTCTGTATGATGGATGTATGTACAGCACTGGAATCCTGATCCTGGTTCTCCAGGATGGTGTATCCATGTACAACAAAATAGTGCTTAGATAGAAATATCTTCTAACATCTGGTATGGTAAAACTGTGCAGGGACTTATAAGCCTGACCTGAAACTGCCATGCGTTTTATTAATCTCTACCAGTTAGCATTTTTGTGATTAATATTAAGATGCACAAGGGGAAGACCCTGCTGCTCTTAATGTCTTCTCGTTCTGCTCTTGGCTTCCTGCGCCTCATTGCTGATGTGCTGGGCAGGACTGGTTCAGTCATGCCGACACACGTTTGACTGTTTCAAGAGACTTTGCTCCTCCAGTTATTCATTCGCTTGGCTAAGTATTTTCCCCAGGGCTGATTTTTACTCTTGCTCAGCTGTGTGAGCAGTCCCTCTGCAGCCATGCCTCACCCTGGAGACAAACGCTAGAGGCAGGCTTCCCTGTATTCGGAAGATCTGGCTTTCCACGATCTGGCAGAGTTTCTGCTCTGAACGGTGGGCGTTTTCCTTTTCCGAGGATGGAAAGATTTGGCCAGTGTAGCTTTTGGAAGCAGAATAGTTATTTCACAAGGTCACTTATTGTGAAATAACTGTCCGTGACTGGATTGTAGCAATAGCAGTGGTGGTCTTTTTTTCTGGCATGGGTAAGAGCCTTAAAGAGGTAATGAGAACGTGAGAAGCTACTACAGGTTGGTGGCAGCACCCCAGGAGAGAGACTGCAGGCGTCTGAGGTTGGTGAAGGTGGTGAATCTGGATGTTGTCAGCTAGGTGTAGTGCCACGGGTCTGGAGCAGGTTCTAGCTTAGCCCTTCAATACTGCAGAAACTGGTGTTTTACCGTTATATCGTTGGTCATGTGAGGAAATGCCTAGAAATTGTCATGGTGAGTGCTGCAAGAAAATCTGGTGGAAGGATCAAATCTGTTCATCTTCAGACTAGGAAAATGGTTTAGGAGCTGGGATGGCAGTTGTCATTAAGCTGTTGCATTGATCGTTCATGAGAGCATTTGTGGCTGTTTCTTATAGACAGGGATATAACGAAGTAGATCGTAAGCCCCACATGAAGGAAGATTTTCCTTGCTCTGAATTAGTAATACTGTGTAAGACTTGCTTGTGTTATGAAACGCGTTATGAATGCAAGTGGGTGCGGCGCAGCTGGAGAGCTTTGTGACGTTTTATAGCGCCTTTACTTCTTCTTAGACGTTTCCTCTTTCCATCTTGACGGTTGGTTTGTTCATTGCTGAAATGGCTGGGAGGTGGTTGAAGACTTGTCTAAAGTTGTATTGGCTCCTCTGAAATTCCTTTGGAGTCCCATTACTTAAGCTTATTCAGGCCACTCTGTCAATACTGATGTGTACCAAATTTATGGAAATGAATCTGCATACTTGTTTAGCATGTGTCTGTATACTTACTGATATTTAGTGATGCAAACTAAAAATGGAAGAAATAATTTCTGCTGAGAAAAGTATATTTTAGAGAAAATGGTGTCGGTTTATCTTTTCTAGACGTCAAAAAGTATTTAAAGTAATGTCCTTCTGAAAAAAAGCAGAAGGTTTTACTGCATGGCAAGATAATGTGGTTAGGAATAATGGCAATTGAATTATCTAGCTCAAAGAAACTATCTGAAAGTTGTCTTTTTTTTAATTTGGAAAAAACTTGTCGATTGGTTGACCTGCAGCAAGGATAATGTAAACATCCAAAGAAATGTTTTTGGCCCTCAAGACTGCAAAACTGGCTGTCAAATGTAAGCAGAATATAAATGGACACGGTGACTTTCTGGCACTAAAACAATAGTCAGATGTTAGTTGTTTTATTCATTAGCATGGCTGAGGCGCACCCTCACCAGAAATGCCCATTTAAATATTTTTTTTTTTTTAATTCTGCTGCTGGGAAGGTTTACAGAAATATTAACTTCCTGCTTGGATTTTAAAAATTTATTGGGACTATATGCAAAATAATCTGTCAACCTGGGGTAAAAGTTCTTTCATGGGAAAAATTTCCCCAGCCAGTGCCAAAGTTAATAAATTACTACAAAAATGGTAAATTCTCCTTTTCAGAAAATGAAGGGATGCCTTACCAGGAGATGTACAAGGCTGCTGTGAATAGACTTGTTACTGGATAACATTGTTTGGCTTTGTTCTGCCGATCTCTGTTGGATTTTGCAAGGTCCCTCCTGGCCAGCTTCATCATATCTGTGGCCACAGCTCTGCCCCCCTCCCCGGCTCCTCTCTCGGGAGGTTTCTCTAGCTTAGGAGAGGCGCTGGGGAGGTGTTGTGCTTTGGGGGACTCGCTGCAGACGGTGAGGTTTAGCAAAGGCAGAGTTTCTGCCCCAAGTCTGAGCTAGTTCTGCACTGAAATAATCGTAAGAGTTTGAAGGGATTATTTAATGACCTAGTCATGGAGTATTTTTTCCCCTAGTTCCATTGTTTAGGATAAATGAAGTGATAGTCATCTTTTTACTAGAGTACTTAATTGCCATGAATTTCCTTGGCTAGACTTCTGAAGTCAAATGAACCTGCGTGTGTTTTTGGAAAGCTTTAAAATAGTCCCCTAAAACAAGAAATGTTTGTCTTTGAGCAGAACTTATTAAAGGAGGTGCTGTGGGGCATCGCCCGGGACCCGGGATCATGCATGTGACGTACTCAAGACCGCTGGCTCGGGGCAGATTTCAGTGTGGTTTCAGCTGCGGTCCATAACTCAAAGCATACCAGCTGGAGTCATCTACCTACTACGACCAGGCTGTTGAGAAACATCTGTGTTTCTTGCTTTGTGTATGGAGGTTGGCCGGAGCACGCCGAAGGCTCGCTCGCTGGCGGGGAGCGAGGGGTGCTCGAGGCTGGGTTGCGATGCGGGAGGGTGTGTGAAGTACCGTGGGTGATGTCTTGCTGAGTGCTTCTGGCTTCATTTGGGGAAGAGAAGAGCCCAGCTATTTGAGGCACCTTCTTACTCAGACAGAGCAATTCTCCAATTCTCTGAATCCTTCTGAAGGACCTGCATCTTCCCCCTGCCGGGAACGGGGGGGCTGTGTGCTTCTCTCTCTGCAGGGCCAAGGGACCGCGTCTTAGATTCACTCACGGTTTGAAACAAGCGTTGCCCTTTCTTAAAGGGATTCCCATTTAAATACAGAACGGTGTTGCAGACAATCAGAGGTTGAAAAGCAGCGTGGCCTCACAGTGGCCTTGTTCGCAGAGCCTCGAATACATCCTGCCAACACATGACTCACGGGACTTGCCTCTTGACTGAAGCTCGCTGCTTGCGTTTGTTTGAAGTGCTGCTCTGATCTGCTGTTCCTGTGGGCAGAGGAGTGATTTTCAGTCTCCTTGCCTAGCTGACTAATATGATGTGTGTATTTTTGGAAGGAGTGGGTTTATTTGCTGGAGGGTTGGAGCATCAGCTTCTGTTCCCTAGATGTCAAGTGCTCCTAAGCAGGAACCTTCTTGAGGAATATAACTTTTCCACACACCCCTTGTCACCCCCCGCCTTGCTTTCACATAAACAACTGCAAGAGATTGGGAAGAAACAGTACTTTCCTTAAAGGTTTTCACATAAGCAAGTTTCTCCTGGTCCTGCGACTGAATGATGTTAATGAGAACATTTGACAGTACGTTTGCTTTTTGGCTCTGACCTGTGCAGCCGTATTAAAGATATCCTGTTTATAATAGCTGTGTCTTTCCACTGCATTGTTCAGCTGGAGGCAGCCCACATGGCTTTTCGTTTGTAAGTATTGTCCTCGGCTCCCCATCCTTCCTCTCCCACCAGTGTGAGGGGATTTCAGACGGATTCTCTGGCTCTAAGCAGCGCGATCTATGCTTGCCCTGTGTTTAGTAACTTTTTACCATATAGTAACGAAGAGGGTGCTGTTTTAGCTGCTCTTTTTCCATACTGAAACTACATGACTTTTATTTTTAAGGTGAATTTAAAAACAAAGCAAAAAAACTTTTTTTTTTTTTACATACAAACATAAAACGGTAATCAAGTCAGGTTGCAAAATGGTGTGCTGCTTTCCTTTGTGGTTATGAGCACTATGGCATTCTTGCTGGCTTCATGCACGCTATAATAAATGTGGCTGATTCAGCTATATGCTCTGTGAGCCCGCAGGCGTTCCCAGGATTACACATGCAGTTTTCTTGGTGTCAGGTTAGACACGCTCTACAGCTCACTGCCTTTCAGCAGAGGACCGTGAGATGAGGCCTTGAGCATCATCTTTCTACCTGGAGAGCAAACAGCAAGTACGCTCCTCTGCTCTGGCAGGGAAAGAAAGGAGGGCTCGGGCTTTTTTGCAAGAACAAGAAAACAGGTTCCTGAAACTCTCCAAATTAACTCCGAACCTTTTCTGAGTAAAGGGAACAGAATGATGTATTTTATATTTAGAGTTAACTACAAATTGTCTTTGATTTTTATTTATTTTCTCTTTGTCAGAAAAAATAAAAAAACAAAAAACCCAAGCCCCAGGCATTATAAAACATCTTATAAATTTAATTGGATCTAGGTTGGATTGTGCACATGGCCCTTCTCATTATCTGTTCCTGCTTCTGGTACTTATTATGCTTGGTTCCCCCTCCCCCCCCCCCTTTTAATTTAAATTAGGTAATTGCTCTGAGGCTATAAACTCTTATCTTCATCACAGGAAGTCCTAGTTTGCATTAATTACCTTGAATTGAAGCAGTGAGGCAACTGAGTTTTAACTGTCTTCAGGGTGAACTTGAGGCTGAACTGAAGTTGTCTTCGGTGTTGTTCTTAATCCCTATTAAAATGTCCTTTTTTGCATTGTAAACATTTCATATGTTTAGATTTCATATACTCAACAGAGCTCCTTGCACTCTGGTGCTCTTAATCACTTATTTGCGTGCTACCATAGTATTGATTTATATTATTTGAATGGAACAAGTTGTTGATTCTTACGTGAAGTCTATACCAACTTGAAAATATCAAATCACTGTGCTGCATATGTGAACACCTCCATCCAGTAAACAGAATAATGGTTACATTCATCCTAATTGTTTATTGATTGATTATATTAAATGGACACAATAGGACTTTAAATCTTTGCTCAGTAGATCTTTGAATGTCTTTTTCAGGAAGCAAGAAGAAGGAAAAGGAAAGGCCAGAAATCTCCCCACCGTCGGATTTTGAGCATACCATCCATGTTGGCTTTGATGCTGTTACTGGAGAGTTCACTGTGAGTATACCTGCCTTGGAGTTGCTCAGAAAAGAGCCGTGGGTCAGTGCTGTAGGGAAGCTATTGCAATGTTTTAGAATAAAGTGCTAGTTAGTCTTCGTTTTTATCAAAGAAATAATTTTACTGTGTATTTGTACAGCATGCAGAGTAACGAGACTGTGACGTGTTAGTACTTCTGCAGTGTAAATGTCAGATATGATGCTTTGTGTCACCTGGGAGAGCCTTCCCTGAGAAACCCTCTTCAGTTTACTTTCATTAGTGGGTAACGCTGGTTCTGTTGAGTGCTTTTGTATTCCCATTCCTCACATCTGGCTTAATACACCTGAAAGAGCTGGTGTCATGTTGGCACAGTGATTTGTGTGGTGTCACCAATGGACGTATGGCTCCCCATTAAAACGCCAGCCTACTTGTTCATGTGTTTAAGGCTGTGCGTGTTATGCTTTTTATAGAGGTAAGAAATTTGTCCTGCTTTTTAAAAATCTTTAAAATACTAGAAGAATGCTTAAAGTAGCCTATTTTTTCAGGGAATGCCAGAGCAATGGGCTCGGTTGCTTCAGACCTCAAATATCACGAAGCTAGAACAGAAGAAGAACCCCCAGGCGGTACTAGATGTGCTGAAATTCTACGACTCCAAAGACACAGCAAAACAGAAGTATCTGAGTTTTTCTGCTCCAGGTAAGATCCAAGTGTGTGCAAGACATATTGAAGAGGGGTTGGGTATTTGGAACACAGTCTTCCTCTCTTTCAGAATAATAAATCAGATTCAAATGCTGAAAGAACAAGCTACTTTTCATTGAGGTAGCTCATGTTCAAATATTTGGATTTAAAACTTACTGGAAACTGGCGTTGTCCAGTTAATTTCCTGTTTTAAGTGGAGAGGGGAAGAAATGGAACTGCATAATTCAAAATAGCAGCCAAAATTAACTTTAACAGGCTGTGTTTATGAAGCTGGGGCTCTGAGACTGTGATTAATTGGTTTTGTGCTGGAGACCTTGCTCCTCCTGTCTGTGGCTGAAACAGCTATCTGTGAACTTGATGTCACTATGTGGTGACATCAAAGATGCAAAGTAAGTTGTGACTCCTAGATCGGGGGGCTGTGGGGGGGCTGAAGGAATGACTGTCCTACAAAGCAGATGCAGTTTTACCTAGTTTTCTTCCAAATTATTTCTGAAAATAGCTTAGTAATAAGGCTTTATAATTTTCTCATCCTTGATTCAAGAGAAGGGGAACAGAAATACCCATTTGATCCTGATTTCACATCGCAGTAAGACAGAACACATAAGTGACAAGCAGTGCTCAATTTGGAAAACTGTGTGTGGGTACTCAAGTGAGGTGAAGAGCAAGTTGGGAAATGACTGGGTTTGCCTACCCTTAGGGGAGGATTTTAGAAACTTACAGCTTCCTTCTGCATGGTCTTACAGTGCAGTATTGGTTTCTCTCATTTGTGACCATGAAATTTTGCTTTCTGAGAGATGAAAAAAAATCTCCAAAGCGATCTGTGTTCTTTCCTCTGTAAAGTTCACTTTTTCTTATTTTTCTGATGATTTTATGTATTCTGCTATTTGTCCTATTTAGAAAAAGATGGTTTCCCTTCAGGAACACCAACGGTGAGTGTGTTTACTATTCTTTGTATCTTCTTAGGCGCATACAAGTTCAGGTCTTCTGTATTTGCTATATACTGAATCTTGCAGTATGAAACAAAATGAGAATTTTTTTGTGGAATAAAAACATAAATTGGGGTGTCAACAGAGCATATTTCACTGGAACAATGGTATCTGAGTCTCGTAATAAAATGTAATAGGTCACTTAAACCACTTTACCTAGCCTTTTCTTTTGACATCAGGAAGAATTCTTTTATCTTCTTGTGGAGGGGAAAAAAAAAAAAGCAAGTCTTTTAATACTGTGGGGGAGACAATTTTGTTGTTTTTTTTTTTTAAACTTTGGTAAAAATGCAGACCAATGCCAAAGGTTCAGAACCATCAACAGCTGTGGCAGATGATGATGAAGATGATGAAGAAGCTCCTCCTCCTGTTATTGCTCCACGGCCAGATCACACAAAATCGGTGAGCAGCTGTAAAATTTACAGTGCAGACCTGCATTTCTCAGTATTGCAGAACTTCTTCTACTTCTATTTTCTAGCAAAGTGTTATATTTGTGAAATTAGCTGGTTTAAGTTTTTAGGGAAAAGTTCTGGTTTTTATTTGAGTTTGCTAAGAAAATGCCTAATTTCTGGATACCAGGTGGATCAGAAATCCTGAAGTTAATGCTGATTTGTTTGTCGGCTTGTGTTGAAGGTATCCAGTTATGCTTATCCTTCAACCCAACATGTGAGGAGGAGCCTTTTTAGTCCTAAAAAACTATAGCTAGTTTTTGCACAGTACAGTGGTACAAGTGTAGTGTATTTGATTTTCTTTATTTTATTTGATTGCAGTGTGATAGCCTTACCAAATATACTACCTAAACCCAAAACAATTCAAATTTTATATTTGAAAGCTTATTTCACTCACAAAGTCATCAGCATTACATGAAAAGTTAAATGCTTAAGAAGTTGTTCATTAAGTTTTAGTGTAGTTGTCCTGAACTACACACCTTATTAATAATGTCCCAGGGATCCCACTTACTCCAGCTCATTCTTTTGACTGTGGTAGGTGTACGTTTTGCCACTCTGTTGCCCACTTATTCTCGCTCCAGGAGTGCAAATGTGAATTGTGTTTATTTGTCAAGTGATACTGCTTTGTAATTGCCCACTCTGGGTATGTAGATGTATAAAATGTGACAGGTCTACAGTTTGATATTTCTAGAGTAGCTGCATATGTCTGTGAACAGCTCAGGAGGAAATTAAATAAAGCTCAGAAAATGCCCTAAATTGGGAGCAACTGGGAAATTTCTGAGAGTCCCATGCTTCTTTTCATGGCGAAGCATGAATCTTTCTCCCTTAGATCTTAGTAGTAGTTGATCTCGCTATTAAATAGTGATTTCTGTTCTGTTAACTAGCATGGTTATAAAGAATGAGCAGGTAGAAAACCCACAAAACGTCTGTCTGTGGAAGTTAGAGTTAATCTCCTAGCATCCACTCTGTTCAGGAGGTCCCTGGGTCTTTCTTTCAGAGGTCAGTAAGGTTGCCAGCATCTTGACTTACTGGACTTTAATGTTTCTCAGGTCTAATTTCTGCCTCCAACCTGTTATGTAAAATGGTGCTTAGGGATCTTTGAAGAACTGATTGTTTTCAACTGAAGGTCAGTGGTTGCAAAGAAAATGCTCAGGTAAATGGTCTCTCTTAACAGATTTATACACGGTCCGTAATTGACCCCATCCCTGCACCAGCCAGTGACACTTCTGTTGACAGTGCGACGAAATCAGGTGATAAGCAGAAAAAGAAGACCAAAATGTCGGATGAAGAGATCATGGAAAAACTACGTAGGTGTTTTTTATTTCAGATAAACAAAGGCTTTAAGACTGGGGGAGGAATATTAAGCTTTTGCCCTCATCCTTATTTTTGTGTAAGGGTTGTGTGAATACTGTGCTTGATTGGTTTTGTGTCAGACAGTAGCTGAGAGCGCTGCATTCAGAAGTTTTGCCGAGTTATATGCTTCAGATCCCTACTGGGTAAAAAAAAATGCAGAATGTTTTTTTTTGATTGAAGTTCAGTGGTGATAATGTGATCTGTGTGTATAATGCAACCATAATAACACAAAATAGTTTCTGCTGTTGCTTGTTCCATAATCACCTTGAAGATAATTTTTCACCATATTAATATTCCTGTGCTTCAGTCGAGAACTGACTAGTTTCTAGACTAGGCTAAGCTAATGGATTTGTCATAACCTCATACTGGGTTTTGCTGCACAGAATACTATCATTAAATTGAGATATTAGGTGAAATAGCATGATCTGTCTCATTAAGAGTATGACCTAGCATAATGATTGTCTGAAGTTGGGCCATTTGCGACTGGAACTGAATCAGGAAGCTTTGGCTGTTCATGATCAGCCTTTACGACTTGAGCTGACCCAGTCTTGGGGGTATCTTGTCCAGGCCAGCTCTACTAAAGGAAGACAGTGGGATTGACTTTTTTTGTTGTTTTTTTTCTTTTTTTTTTTTTTAGGCACTATTGTGAGCATAGGAGATCCCAAGAAAAAATACACCAGATATGAAAAAATCGGACAGGGGTAAGTGTTCACCCCAACTTTTATTCCCAGTGAGCCAGTGCTAAAAGCGATGTACTGTTCTCTATCTGATGCTGTCACATAGCCACCACTTCCTGAAGCAGGCAGAAATATTGGCTATATTAGCAGTGATAAACAGACGGTGAAGGCTTTACACACTGGTGGAAATTTTGAATTGTGTCTTTTAATGCAAAAGCATAACTCGGTAACTTCTCTCTGGGTGTATCTAGTCCTCTCCTCTCCCGGTAAGATCCGTTCATCCGTTTTGTATTATGACTGCTGAATAGCATGAGGGCACGTCAGAAGGCTTTCTGAGTGCTAAGCTAACAATACCGCCTTGACTAAGTTATTCTTCTAGTGGTCCTCTGAATCCTTCTGAGAAAAAAGTCTACACAAGTTCTAGCTTTTCCAGCTGTGATTATATATATGCCTAACTCCTACTGTATACTTTCCAAATAGGTCTGTGTGCGTTTGTGGGCGGGCTTCCCCTGGGGGAAAATGAAAAGTAATACCTACTACAGAAAGGGCTGCCCAGCTTATCTGATCATAGGAAGCAGCACAGGCTCTGGGGGCTTAGGCATCCTGAATGCAGGAGGCATAGCTGGTGTCAGAAGAGAGCGTATTTGCAATTAGTTTGTTTTGTGTGAACTGACTGGCATTTCTATGATACCACGTACTTTTAATAGCCTTCTTTTTGATAAAGCTTTTGCAATATCGAAAGCTGACACAGTTTTGTGTTTGTGATTTGTCTGTTCGCGTGCATGTTTGTTACACAGAGAGATGCAACTGGCTGTAACGTTTTTCTTTTTCTTCACAGGGCTTCAGGTACAGTTTTCACAGCTATTGATGTGGCAACGGGGCAGGAGGTAAGACTTCTGTGCTCATTGCAATGCAAATACTTTTTCTGTATAAATGTTCTTCTGTAGGTGGCCAAAATGATTTGACCAGATTTCTTTCTGTGGCTCCCATCTCTGCTATCACGTCTCAGAAGAATGTTTGTCATAGTCATTTGTAACAGTGTGTGCCTTGTTCTGTAGTAATCAGATGATGAAAGCTAAAAATAGAGTTTTGCTTTCCAGTGAAAAGCAGAGGGAGTGAGGTGTTCCAGAAGTGGGTTTTGAAAACAGTTTATCTTTCAAGAGTTGTGGGCAGTGGTGTCCTGCATTTTCAGAAATAAAACTTTGTTTAGTCTTTGCACACCTGTTCTCTAGTCCTGTCTCTGTAGAGGTGATGGATGCACCTATCTGTATGGAAACAGCTTGCCCCATATGGTTCTTTGTTGTAGTTGGAATGCCTTCTCCACATCCTACTTCTTGCTTTTACTCCTTGGTGTCTCCAAACCCACCTGGTGAAGTTGATGACATCAGCAGTACTCTGCAGGCTTGTCATCCAGTGGTCATCTCTGGTTCTCTTCCAGTGGTCATCTCTGGTTCCTGGGGCTAAAATTTTAGGAATTATTTGCTTCTCTTTAAATTCAGATTTCCTTAATTTTCCTCTAAATGTCCGCAAATAGCCATTCCTTAGGTCACTGATAAGTAATTGCCCTTTCAAAGTAACTACATTTACCAGTACTGTAGTGGAGCACTACATCTTAATAGAACGCAAGCCTTTCAATCATCTCAATGTGTTGTCTCTTAATTTGCTTTCTACATACTGCAGTACTTCAGTCCTCTTACACGAAGTAAATTTTGTAGTCCAGTTCCTTTCTTAGACCTCCTCTGCGTCTTGTCAGGCAGGTGGGCTAAGAGTTGATTGCTTGCAGTCTTCATGGATTAAACGGATGCAGTACTCTGGCTTCCTCAGTGCTTAATATCTGAGGATAGAATTGGGTCTGTTCAGCGGTCAGAAGAGAAGGCCAAAGGAAGATTTTATTGCTGTTTTCAACGCCGTAATGGGAAGGTGTAGAGAATATGGAGCTAGGTTCTTCTTAGAGCTACATAATGACAGGACAAGGGGTAACAGACAAAAATTGCCATAAGGGAAATTCTGGTTAGATATTAGAAAATTTTTTCCCTCACAGTCAGGATGATCAAACATGGGACAAAAGCCCAGAGAGGTTGTGGAATATCTGCTCATTGAGGTCCCCATTCAAAACTCAGTCGCACAAGACCCTCAGCAACCTGCTCCATGTTGGCTGTACTTTAAGCAAGGGATTGGACCGGATGACCTCCAGAGGTCCCCTCCAACCTTAGTTATTTTGTGATTTTCTGCCACAAGTTCTCTTCTCTTCATGCCCTTGGCAATATGATAACGATCATTTCTACAAGTTTATATTGGTTCTTGTGTTTGGTTTTGGACTCATGGGTACGTTGTCTTGTAAAACCCCAAACTGCCTCCTCAAAGTGTTGTAGCTGACATAACTGGGACAATTATTCTCCGTTTTAAAGTCTGGAATACTTGTCCTGGTTAACTTATTTCCTGGGCAAGATAGGTCTTTATCTTCCCTTCTCTCTCTGGGATAGTTCATTGGCTTAGTTGCTTTGAGAGGAATTCCTTCTGCCTCCCAGCATTCCTTATACCCAAACACTAATTTGGTCAGAATATAGAAAACCGAACTGCCTTGCCTTGCATTGGAAGGCTTATACTGTCTCTCTTAGTTGCTACACGATTCTGTTCTGCTTTAGGCCTGTTGATATGAAATTGGGCGAGTATCTTTTTATCTCCTGAATGTTTCCTTTGCTGTCTGTTCTGGCCTTTGTTATTGTTTGTGTATCTTTTCATCTGCAAGAGGATGATGTTGGCTACGGGTGCAAGCTGTATGCTCATCAAGTTGCATTCTTTTAAGTTGTATGCTAATAAATAAATAACTTGCCAGCTGCAAGCTGTGCTAAACTCCTTTAATCCTGTTACCGAGTTTCTTCTAACTTTTCACTGTATTAAGAATGACTGAAAGGTTTTCCTACTCAGGTTTGAGTGATTGCTGTTTTATTTTGTCTTACTCAGGTTGCTATTAAACAGATAAACCTGCAGAAACAGCCCAAGAAGGAGTTGATTATTAATGAGATCTTGGTAATGAAGGAGCTAAAGAACCCCAACATAGTCAACTTCCTGGACAGGTAAATGCAGACAGCTGGCTGATTCCTTCATCCCCAAGGGTTTCAGAAGATTATAACTTGATATACTTATACAGACCCGGACTTCGTGTACCTAAGGGTCTTATACGCAAATGAGACTGTATTTGGACTGTCGTCTGAAAAAAAAAGTCATCTGTTATAGGGAATGGTCTTGATTCAGTAAGAAGGTTCTTCTGTCATGAATGCAGTGCTACATGTAGTTGGGGATCAGTGGTGGACAAGAGCACAGCTGGAGCAATGCTTGTGTTGTGCATGAGATATGTAGGGTGTTATCCTGCCTGTTTAGGTAGTAAGAAGCACGCAGCTTTTATTGTCAGCATTTACATTTCAGGCTACCTTCCAGAGATTAACTTTCTTTACTGTTTGTCTTGAAGTGCTTATGAATCATTTAATTGACCAGCTCTTATCAGTCATTTTTCAGTTCTCGATCTCTTGATGGCAAACGGGCATGCTTTTCATTTTCTGTTTGTAGTTACCTCGTAGGAGATGAATTGTTTGTGGTGATGGAGTATCTAGCTGGAGGCTCACTAACAGATGTGGTCACAGAAACATGTATGGATGAAGCACAAATTGCTGCTGTTTGCAGAGAGGTGAGTATTATAGTTGATGGGTAGAGGAATGAAGGTGCACTTTATTCCCCTAGGTTTTATGGTACACTTAGGTTAGGACTAATTGCAACAATTGCCGTTGGAGCCATTGAGTTAAGAAGAATGAATGATACTGAGAGCAGAAATCAATATTAAAATTACAGAAAATAACAAAATGAGTTTAACTCAGTAAATTGGGTGATTGCAAGTTGTAACACAGAAGAACTATGGCATTTTTTGAGCTGGGTGTTTGGGAATGTTAGGTGATGAAGCAAATGAAGATTTTGGGTTTGGTACCTGGATTGCCCAGTCCTGCTGACAATGTTTACAGAAAGATATTAGTAATGTGGACTGAAGTTCAAGGAAGAGCAATGAAGGAGTTTATCAGCTGGAAAGAATGTCTTTTTTAACTTGGACTAAGGAAGAATATTCAAAGGCGCTAAAAAGAAAACTGAGTATTCATATATAGGTAATGTAGAAAGTAGAGATGTGAACGTATTTAAAAAAAGGAAAAAGAAAAAAGCCTGAAAGCTTCGGAGTGTTTTCCAGAAGGAAGAAGGGGAAGTCTGTTTGCTAGAGTGTGAAAGCGTTTCTGATGAAACAGGAATACTTTAAGAAACATGTGCTAAAATAAAGATGCAGACTATTCCTTTCTCATTTTAGTAGTTCTCATAGTGTGTGAAATCTATAGTTCTGTGACAGTTAAGCTTTCTTTATGGATTTCTCAGAAATTCTCCAGAAGATTGTAGTTGGAATAATTTTAAGATTGCAGTAAGATTTCAAATGGAAGGTTAAAAATAGCTGATGTCACAGTGGTTTCTGCCCTGAGTCAGAGTGCTGGCATCCAGCTCAAGCTTGATTTATTACGGGAGAAGGAGAAGTAATTGTATTATCTGCTGTGCAGGAGAAACTTAGGCTTTTAAAAACCCCATTTGACTACATCAACATGACATCTGCTTTTGAGTCACCGAAAGGGAGGGGATGGAAAGCAAACCGGTACATTAACGTGTATGGACATGTAATGGTTTCCTGAGAAATCGGAGCTGGAAGCAGAGAACCAAAAGTAACTATTTACTGTAGTAGTAATTAACTTTTCTGAGGAAAAGGTCTAATATTGAACTATTGTGCTTCATTAAAACTCTGCTGCCCAGTGTGTTAGATAGATACACTTCATTCTGCAAATCAGAGCCACTTTGCTAAAGCAAACGAAGACACAAAAAACTCACTGGGGACTACATCCATGCCAAGTTGCAAATGGTAAATGTTCTGCTTATATTAAAAGAGAAAAATCCTACTTTTTTTTTTTTGCCTTTTATTCTCAAATAGCAAAAGTAAATTTCATTATGTTTTTAGGCAAGAACTTAGTGTGAAAGGTTTTAATCTAAAACCTATACAAAACCAGTATCGGTGACTTTCGTAATGAAGATGTTTTACAGCCTTCACTGTAGGAGAAGTTGCATGTATGTTGAGAATGAAGTCTCACCAATTCGTCTTGGTGAGACTTCAAGCTAAAAAGCTCTCACTTAATCCTTTATGGTTCCTCTGTAGAATTTGTAGGATGTACCAAAATTAACATCTGGGATTTTTGAGAGCATCTTGGGTGATGACTGGGTGATGAGGAGTTTAATTTATGGGTTTGTTGAGATAGCAGAGAAGCTCCATGGTTAAATTATTTTTGACCTCATGAGGTCTGGAGAGTATTTTTTAGCACAAGAGCTTCCTCTGCTGGTTATTTTAAATAATACCTGTTATATTTTTGCACTGAGCACTGGCTGAGGGTGTAAGCATTGCTTTTGAATTTGTGTTCACATACACAAATTGTGTTTCCATATGCTGAATATTTTTTTTTCTCCCATCCAGTGCTTGCAAGCGCTTGAGTTCCTACATGCCAACCAGGTCATCCACAGAGACATTAAGAGTGACAACGTGCTGTTAGGAATGGATGGATCAGTTAAACTAAGTGAGTACCAGATAATTGTTTCAATGTTCTCTTTTCCCTTTCCCAGTAAACTTTGAGTCGGAGAGTGTAAATCTGTAGAAGGAGAGTTGGCAGGGAAATTTGAGGTGATTTTTTATTGACTATGAGTAATAGGAATTCATTCTGTGTTATAAAATGTGTAACTCGCGGGTAGCAGGTATTGAAATTCTGAGGGCCCTAAGACTAAGGCTGTGACCGTCTTAGACCGGAAGGATGTTGAAGCAAACCTGTTGCCACATGAATACGTTGGTAAATATGAAGTAACTGGCACCATACAGTGAAGCAAAGATGCGAATAATTGCAAGAGAAAAGTTGCAGCTAACTGCAGTTGCTTTGTTAGTCTCTCCAGGTTTTCATGACGTGCTTTTAATGTTTTGCCCTTTTCATTAGAAGGTCACTAACAAGAAAATTGTACATATATGCAGTCTAGTCTTACGCTGCGCCTGTACTGGGTCTCCTTTTCTTGGACTGAAAGTGTAACACTCTTTAATTAATATAATCATGAAATGACAAAAGAAAGTACTTGCTTTTCAGGTAGTTGTTATGCATGCATGGACTTGTGTACAGTAAGTCAGCTTCTGGTGTGTGTAAATGTGTGTGGCAATAAAAAAATGTGAAACCACTTGAAGAAGCTGTCAGGACTGTTGAGAGAGAGGTGCATTATCTGACTTCTTGGTATGTAGGAATGTGCAAAGCATAAAGCGACCAAAGAGTTAAGGGATGGTGTTTTTACAGTGGGGTAGGAATTTGAAATGCCATGAAAATGTATCTCAGCAATATTCCTTAGTCTAGATGGTTTGCAGCCTCATATTGGTTATGAGATGGAGTGTGAAGAAAGATTACGAGCAACCTGATTTCCTTACCAGCATTGTTGGATGTGCTGCTTGCTTGCATAGGAGGTTTTATTTTTTTTTAAGGGTGTGATGTGTTTGTGCACAAACTGTGTGGATTCAGAGGCTGAAGATAAGTCAATAGTTACAGTAGAGGATGTGGCTGAGAAGAGTTAGCTGGAGAAGGCTCAAAAATGCAAGAGCTGTCAAAGAAAAGCATAGTAGCAAAAGGACAGGGTTAGCAGCCTATGTAAAGAAGCATCAGCCCCAGGAGATTGGAGGAAGATGAGGAAGAGGAGAGACAGGAGAAAACAGGAGTCAGCAGTAAAAATGTCCTATATGAACAATTGTAAATTGTTAAGACTAGCTCTTCTTTGGCTGTGTGATTATAGAGCTTCTACCAGTAGTTTAGGGCGGAGAGTGGAAGAAATTGCACCTTCTTTTGAAGCTCTTCCCTTTCTGTGGGGGAGTCTGGCGTCTGGGAGACTGGTAGAGGAGAAGTGGGAATACCAGTCTGCCTGTCACCACGACATACCTACACACACTACTGGTTGGTGAAACTGGGCTCTGCATCTTGCCTGCCTTTTCCCTCCTTGCTGGCGGCATGGTGCTGAAGGCCTCGTTGGTAGGTCAGGAGGCATACGCTGCTGCTGTTCTCTGGTGTGTTCACTGAAATAAGCTGTGCTTTGAGTTGAGTATGACACCTTGATAAAGGCCAAGAAGTGCTGGCGAGGAACTCCGTGACTTCTATAGGTTTGATTTTTTTGTTTGTTTGGTTTTTTTTAAGGCAGTGTTTTGACAATCAGGGTGGGGGTAGTTCTTTGTTAAATTGTCCTCTTGGTACAACTTAGCACTTTCGTGACTGTGGCTCCTTTGTTAGCACTGCTTGGCATAACACTTTCAAAATCGACTCGAAAATTTAAATTATCTCTCTCTCTCTTTCTCTCTCTCTCTCTCAAACTTAGTGTCAATGATAAGGTAATATCTGTCTCCTGCCTTAACTGTGTTCTTATTGATGCTTTACATGCCTGGGAAGTGGGAGTGCTGCAGCTGGATAAAGTAACATGATGGAACATGCATTGCTGCTGCACCTGAAGGCTATAGGAATAGGTGACTTTTCTCGTTTTCTTGAGTGTGGTTGTTCTCTTCAGTAGTTACCTTGTGGAAAGGTTTGTTTGTCCAGGTTCCTTCTGCTGGGTGAGTGCTGAGTAGCACTTCACTTTTCTGAAGCCTTGTTTCCATGTCTCTGTCAGCTGTAGTACCTGTATTTGATGGCCAAATTGCTGTGAAATGTTGAACTCAATAGCTGCACAAATAAAATCTGTTTAGCAGGCCAGAAGCCGTGGTTTGTGGATTCGTTTTTTCTGCTTCAGGCTGTATAACATACCATGCGCAGAGCACTTGCCTTCTGTGTTCTGCTTGACTACTTTTTTTGGCTCTTACCAGTCTAGGATTCTTGAAGGAAGGACTAGGCAAAATACTGTTCCTCTACAGAGTAATACTTGTGTCCCTTTTCCAGAGGACAAAAAGCCATATCTTCATTCCACGGAGTTCTGCCCTGCTTAAACACCTTAAGGTTTTGTATCCATCTTGCACATTGGATTTTGTAATATGGAGAATGGGGGGGGGGGAAGGAGACACCCCCCCCAAGCCCCTCTCAAGTGTAGAGGAGTAAAATATATGTGTAGTAATAGAGAAGTCTTCTAGGAAACCCACTTACTTGGGGTGCACCAATTTAACTTTTTAAAATTCTGTTATCCTACAGCCGACTTTGGTTTCTGTGCTCAGATCACCCCAGAGCAGAGCAAGCGCAGCACTATGGTTGGAACTCCTTACTGGATGGCTCCTGAAGTGGTCACACGGAAAGCATACGGCCCTAAAGTGGATATCTGGTCTCTGGGCATCATGGCTATTGAGATGGTGGAAGGAGAACCCCCGTACCTCAACGAAAACCCCCTGAGGGTAAGAAGCCCAGATGTGGCTAGAACTGTTTGCAGGTGTTTACCATACGAACATTTTTAGTTCATTAATAGTACCTACATTAAAAAGGAAATGAAACGAAAAAACCAACAAGCTTCAGCAGTGCAAGAAAATTCCTCCAAAAGGAAGACAGCTGTCTTGAATTTGCAGTCAGCCCTACCCTGAATTTTTCTGTTTAGAAGATGAGTACCTGCTTGTAACTAAAACATTGGAGTTTGAACTCACTCTTCTCTGATAGTTTAGGAGAAGTAAATCCATTAGGTTATGGAAAATGCTGCTTGTGTCAGAATCTGATACTTTCTTTGCCAAGGTAAGTACCTGTTGCCAAAAGATTGTGAATGTTATTTTGCTACTAGCAAGAATAAGTCATGACTGCCTATAATTGTGGCATTTTTACAGTTTTTCATCTCATCAGGGAGAGAAGTAGGCTGCAGAGCCCTTTCTCATCTAGACTAAGGGATTGCTGCTAGGCCGGTCAGTTTGGCATCTTTTAAAGATTTGGCTTGGTTATACAATATTCCTCATTTTACAGGCTTTATATTTGATAGCAACTAATGGCACACCAGAGCTGCAGAACCCCGAGAAACTGTCCCCCATATTCCGGGATTTCTTGAACCGATGTTTGGAGATGGATGTAGAGAAAAGAGGATCAGCCAAAGAATTGCTACAGGTGAGAGTCAGCTTCTTCTCACGGTCTGAGATCCAGAAGCCATGAGTAAGGTCAGTCTGTGATAAACCGCACTGTAGACTGGCACCCTCTTTTTTGTGGTTTCTTCTGAGGACTCTGGTGGCGAGCGGTTGGTAGGAACTACAGTCATCAAAGATTGTAATACGTGCTCTGAAGTCTTTCCATCAGTAATCTGTGCCTTCATTTTGCCGCTGCTAAAGCATCCAGCAATTTACGAACTTACTGTAAGAGCCATTGAAGTGAACAGAATGGGACTGAGAGAAAATGTTTGAGCAGGAAACCTTTTCGTAGTGAATTATTGGAAAAGGAAAGGCCTAGGCTCTTTTGGGATGAGGAGGAATGATTACCAGGCTTGAGGTGCTCTGGATCTGTCCCTTCGGGAGCTGGGCACTGACAGCATTTGCATTGCTTTTCATGTCTCGGAATGAAAAGGGCTGTGTAGATATATGGCTTCTACTGGCTTTTTAAACAGTGTCTTTCACTAATTTACTGTGTTTCTCTCTTCCCGGCAGCATCCCTTCTTGAAACTGGCAAAACCTCTGTCTAGCTTGACGCCACTGATCTTGGCAGCCAAAGAAGCAATGAAGAGTAACCGCTAACATTACTGCCACAGCCTTCATCCTTTTTTTTGTTTGTTTGTATTTTACAAATCTTTATAATATATGAAATTGTTACACTTCTGGGGGGAGGGAAGGGATTTTATTGGGGGGGGAAACGTCTGCAAAAGGGAAGAAACTCTCATCCAGAAGACACCCAAAATAGATTGTGGTGACTCTAGTGATCCCAGTCTGGGGTCCAGAAGGAATTGAGGACTGAATTACTGGCCTTTTTTTTTTTTTTTTTTTTTTTTTTTTGCAGACAGCCCAGAAATGCCACTTACTGTGCCCAGGGTTTTAAAGGTTTTTAACGACTTAGCTGTAACAGCTCCCATTTGTTGTACCCTTCTGGGTACTTTCAATACTTGAATGACAGATTCAAGCTTTCAGAGATCAGTACTAATTTTACCTGCTGATCTCTTTCACTCCCCTCTTCCTCCCCTCTACCTGTTTACTTTTAAATCACTCTAGTAAGCTCCCATATGACTAGATTCACGGCAAGTGTGACAAATGTGAAGGTACATCTTGCCCCTCATTTCTTTTACGGATTAGCTGTTACTGTACTGTAGAATTGACAACTTGGCTACTTAAGAAATCGTAATGTATTGAGACGTTTTGCTTTTTAAGATGAATATGGAGAGAGGGGGAAGAGAAGTATTCAGCTGTTTCTCATATGCCTGTGCTCTGTGGACTTTTAATCAAAGATGTGGCCTCTTTGTAGAAACTTAATGATTGGTCAAGTCTTTGGATGTTGGTTTATGGATATGTAGGTAGGGGTCAGATACTTTATTTATGATCAAATGATCAGCTATAGTCAGGGCAAGAAAAAAAATTCCAGCTGTCTTCCTGTCTGCTCTTTTTTTCCCATTAGTCTTGCTGGCCAGAAGCTTAAGGGATAATGTGCTTGGTGCGGTGGGTGGTTCAAAAACATGTATTGTATCTGTGCTCTGACTTGGGCTTTGGAAGTTATGCTGGTGCCTTTGACTTTTTTATTTTACATTTCCCTTCTTTGTATCAAATACATTTTTGTATATGTTGTAATTTTTTTCCCCAAGCAAATAATGCATCAACCTATGGAGTTGTCAGAATTTAAGTATTAGAGCTATTTTTTCCAATTTTGTATGTGCTCCATTTGTACTAATGAAATCGGAAGAACAAATAATCAGATCTGAGGACACTGAAGATACAGGATTTTTTAAATATGATTCAAACAGAAGATTATGAACACCTGGAAATGCCAAAGCGCTGTTCTGAGAAGAGGAAGGCTGAGAGGGGAGAACAGTGCCGTCAGACGTTCATGGGGCTTATTTGACCGGCTAGTTCGAGGCTGAGGAGACGTGATGCGTCACACCGATCCTTTCTCGCTAAAGACATTGGACCAGCTAGAATGGCTGAGGTGAAACGTTCAATGCAAGAAAAAGTGCCTCCCTCTGAAGGACAGTGAGCAACTTGAGCAGTTGAGTTCTTGGGGTGTTAACAGGGACAAGCGTAGAAGAGCCTGTGTCCAGGCTTCTTCTAGCGCTACAGTCTATGCATTTCAACTTCCCCAACAGTTTAACGAAGAGCCAACTGTCGTTACAATGTGCCAAACGATTCTGTGAAAGAATAACCATTACTTTAGTGGGATTTTACTGCATTCCCAGTGGGGCAGGACCTGGGACGGATAGGGTTATGGCTGGGTATGGGTGGAGGAACCTGAATAAAAATTTTTTGCACACTTTTACAAACATTGCTGGCACAAGATAGAAGTCATTTTCAGATAATTTCGCTATTTGTATAGCAGTAGAGCTAACTATGTTTTGGGGACTGGTAGCCAAGGTATGACAAAACCAACTTCCAGCCGAGAGCGGCCGGCCAGAATAATGGAGGCTATTTGTGTTGATGACGGAGGGGAAGCGGGGCTAGGGTCTCGCAGTGTCTCTGCGACTCGCTAGCTTCTAGGAATTGGTGTGGTACCGACAACGTGCCTTGTTGTGCAGGGCACTGCGGTGTTGCAGTTCAGCTTGCATTCTGCTCTTGAGTGGCAGTCAAAATTCATGTCGGGTAAATTAGGTTAACTGCTCCATCGCAGGAATAAATCCCTCTAGCTATAAGCATAAGAATAGTTACGGTTTTAAATTCAAGGAAGGGTCTCATTCCAGGCAAGTAAATCTAGATGCGTTTCCCAGGCAAAATGTGCTACGAGCCACGGACATTGTAAACGCTGTAATGGCGATGCCCCCGAGTGCGTCTGGCTTCCTGATCGAATGAAGTAGCGAGGAGGCTTGGCTGAGGAAAAAAAACCTGTCGTACTGATGATTCCCTCTTTGTCCGTTGCTGGCAATGGACTTTGTGAAACTCCTTGTGCCAGAGTTAAACGGGGAGCTTTTCTTTTTTTCTTCTTTCTTTTTTTTTTTTCGGGTTTTTTTTTTTTTTTGGATGGCACAATCTAGATAGTAAGATAACTTGCAATAAATTTAGGGTTTTTTTAAATAGAAAAACGTGAAATCATAAGTAATTTTAACTTATTAGTTCACTTTTATTGATGAATGAGAATGGTTTAAAACATATATTACAAAATTTGTCCAATTTAGTCTACTTAGGAGATGATTTCCAAACTTTCAGCCATCTTGGCACACAAAACTTGTCCCAATCCAGAAGTTACCTAAACTCGGCGCTTGCTGTGTGACCTGGAATGGTCTTTAGCTCTGAAGTCGAGAAGTGTCCACATCTCCCCTTGCCCACGCAGCAGTTTTACTGTTACGTGGTGAGGTTTCTCACCCCCCGCTGCCAGAAATCAGGGCCAGAGATGGAGCTGGCAGAAGAGGAGAGCCAGGAGAAGGTTGCCGTGCTGTGCTTTTGTGTCTTAGTGGGTCAGGCATTGCTTTTTTAATGATGTCAGCTGGATGTGTCTGCAAGATTAAAAAACGCAAGCCGTGTTTTTTTCCCCCGAAGGGAGCAGATGAGCGTCCTTAAGACTTGCTGCAGGGCTGTTCAGCTCTGCTGTATCACTAGGGCAGGCAGACATCAGCCAGAGTTTGAGCAGATGATGGTAAGGGAAGGACTGCATCTGAAAGTGCTGGGATTTGCTCTCTCTTGGGTGCCAGCATGAGATCCTGAGTCAGATTCTAATCAAATATGCATGTGATACGTATGAAGTGTAACGTACAATGGTGTGGTTAGTTGGGTATACGGAGCCAGGCAGCTTATAGCTGAGTTGCAAGTGTGCAGGGAATGTGTGACTCCTGGGATTTCCTTGTTATCATAGAATAAACCAGACTTTTCATTAAAAGCAACCATGGCGTTGGGAATGTGCACTTTGACCTGCCTTAGGTGTTAATGAGACTAATTGTAGGCGTCCCCCTGGCTCTCCGGTGCAGGGAGGTGCAAAAGGTGTGGCTAGAGCAGATGGGAGAAGCTGGGTCCCTTTGTCAGAGGGGATGGCGGGTGGGCTGGGGAGGGAGCAAGAAGGTTGTTAAGGGTCTCTCCAGCTGGAATTGAATAAATGAATGTCTCTGGTCCGTTTTTCCCTCTGTTCCTCACGCTGTCAATGGAAATGGAAGTAGGTGCAAGCTTTCTTTTTATTTTTTTAACTGTCTTCAGATTTTAATGTTGCCTTTTGTGTAATTTAATCCCATTATGTTATTTAATTGTTACTGCAATATTAACTACTGTATTTGTTGACTTTGTTTAATAACTGTTCTTTCAGGGCTAGAAATAAACTTTTAAAAAACATTTGTTTTTTTTTCCCCCCTTCCCCGTCATGAGTTTATACCTTCTAAGACAAGAGGAGCTGAAAAGAGTACATGTTTGGATGTCTTAATGAGATTAACAGAATGTATTTGTTTGTAATTAAGCTTCTTACGACGAATGCTTTAATTATGATGGATATCATTTTATGCTATACTAGCCTGTCCTGTTTCTTTTCAAATTTTATTACTCATCAGTGTCTGTACCAACTGCAAGCTTTCCTTGCCGCCACGCACTGCTGGCAGATGGTTATACCTCCCGCAAAATGCTCCAGGTCACTGGCGGGAGGAGAGCAGCTCTGAAACACCCTTTTTACCCACCGTGGAAGAGAGATCCCTTGCTCTTCTCGCGAAGGGAGCAAAGCAAAGAGCAGCCTAGTTTGTCACAGTCGCATCTTCCACCATTCATTTGCTGTCAGGTAGCCTTTTGGTAGTGACTGGGGTGGGACCGATGGGCCAGTAAACTGTGATCGTGGCACAATGATGATGTTCCAGTAACAATTCGGAACAAGACTGCTTTATTTTGCACCGTGAATATCATCCAGCATCCTGCATATAAACATTATGGCACAGGAGACGCAGGGAATGAGCTGTCCTGGTGCCTGCTTGGAAGACGCTGCTCCTGGTTCTGCACCGTCCCCGCTGCTCAGCGTTTGACCGGCAGAGCCGAACAGGGCGAGGATGTCAGCAGCTCGCCTAGGACTCGGGGCGAGATCGGTGGTGCCTGTTGGTGGGCTGTGGAGCCTCGCTCGTGTTTTTCATTGAAAGTACAGAAATGCTGTGGCATGTTGGCGTGGCAGTCTAGCTGAAGAAAAGGACATCTGCACGAATTTACTTTGGGGTTGAGACCGGTTCAATTGAAATCCAGATGAAGTTTCTGTCTTGGTTGTGAATGTCAAGGACTCATCGTGTCGTGCGTTTCCCGTGTGTTATTGGGAAATCATCTCTTCCCCTTTTTGCATGTTGTACAAGCTTTGCTCATGCCACTCACAAAGGGAAATGAAGAAACCACTCGTCTTCAGAAGCCTTTTCAACCAGACGTGAGAATGTTGTTTGCACAAAGCACTGTCTCTTCAGGTTAATTAATTTGTTGTAGTATCTTTGTCTTTATATATAATTGACCCTTTATGCATTTAAATTGATGTTCTCTAACTCTGCATTTCAGTGATTTTGAATTTAATTTATGGGGGAAAAAGTTGACAAGGAGGGAGAAAGTGCTCAGTGGGACTCGCTAATTATCTGGATATCGGTACTCGTGCTGCTTGAAGGAGAGCAGGGTTTGGCTGAATGTGGTTTGCACAAGTTGAAAGTTGCTAGTCCTTGCTTGATAAATCCTATTAAGTCTTGTGTGAACTTGCTCATCTCTTGCATATACCTGGCCTAGACCAAAACCAAGAGTAGCCCCAACTTTTTGGATCCCTTTATTCAAGATTGGGTATTTAAAACATTGTTCTTCAAGATGGTAAAGTTGGGGACAATGATTTCTCCCTTTCAGGGCTGCTGTTTGGTTGCAGTGAGTTTACCGCAAAGCTGAGCACAATTATTCGGACTGCGCCAGCAAGACACTGGTTAAAACCAGGATGGCTGAAAACTGAAAAGGATCTTCATTTCTAATTAGTGTTTTCACAGTGGTGCCTGAAGAAAAGTGTTGGGTTTCAGTGCAATTCGCGTGGCTCGTGTGCGAGCACAGCAGTTGTCTGCAAATGCCTGCTCCCCAGGATTTGTACAGCTGCAGTTTTTCCTATTTTTATAACTTGCATTTTGCTCTGAAGATTGTTTTTAATAAAAATAGCCATCCTCAGTCATGTGAGAAAGGTACGTGAAACTGTGCTGAGCTCAGCTAAATTCTTGATGTTGCTCTCCAGATGTGTGGAGGAAGGAGGTTCTTCCAAGAGCTTTTTTCCCTACTTTGAACTCCAGCATAAGGAAGGATTTTTTTTTTTTTCTTGAGGGGGAAAATACCAACAAGTGAGAACAGTGAATTTCTGACTGTAATTTCTCTATCTGCAGTCTGTTACGAGGGAGGAGGGCCGTGCTGATGCAGCTTCGCATGCTGTTGTTCCCTTATGGCGATGGTGATGCTGCTTTTTCCCGTTCCTCTCTGCCAGCCAGCGTCCGCAGGGGGAATATCTTCCAGCACATCGTAACTTCATTTCAAAACCCGTTTACCTACTGACCTCATTATTGAAATAGTCTGTAGGGACTGATGATTTTTTATTTTTTCTTTTTATTTTTAATGGGATTTGCCCACTGGGAAGTTAATGATTGCTCATTCTCTTTAGGACGCTAAAAGGCCACCAGACTTCTCCTTTGGAGAAGATGTATTGAGTCAGAGAGGAGGATGGGACTGGAATAGCAGACGATATGTCTCCATGCGCAGATGTGTCTCAAGGCACAGACTCAAGTTTCTGGTGTTTTCTGAAGGGCTTGTGAATAATGAATCTGGCTCACTACAACTGCAGATTAATGGAGAAAACGCTGATGTGACTCAGGGCATCTCCACGGGATGTTTTGGAGGGGGAGCAGGGGTTACCTTCCGAGGAACAGATGTCTCCCTTGAATTCAAGGTTTCTAGAGCCAAGAATAATCCATCTTTGTTATTTTTTCCTGCCAGGAATGCTTGTTCTGAGGATTCAGGTCTTTTCACGAAGACCAGTTAACTCGTGGCTCTCCTTGAGCCCTGTTCATCTGGCTGCCTGTGGGAGGAAACCTGCTGCCGGGCTTCTGCTGCCCTGTCGCAGCAGCTGATAACAGGTGGCTGCTCTCGGAAAGCTCTTATCCACTCCCCTGCCTGCTAAACTCGCCTTAAATAACCTTACAACTGTGTTCAGCTGTTGCTATTACCTCTTTGTGGGTGAAAATAGTGTGGCGGGAGGAAGCCAGAGTGGTTCTGTTCAGCTTTTGTTACCCTTCAGTGTTTTTGGAGAGTGTTTATTTTATTCAACCGTGCGAATGCCAGCTTGTTCCTATCCCACGGCTAAAAAACCCCCATTTAAAATACCTGCCTTTTAAGCTGTTGTAGTTCTTGACAGCCCTGGAAGCAAATTTGGTTTAGAAAAGACACTGATGTTCCAGCTACGGAAAAGCGGTTTTCAGTGCGGGTACCTGAATTTTTCGATAGTCTTGTTTCTGGAAGAGCAGCCGTGCAAAGCCGCGTGGACTCTTGGTTTTGCCGTTGCGGTGGCCTGAGGACGCGCTGCGGTACAGAGCTTGCCGCGTGCCCCCTTCTGCTGCCAGCAGAGGTAGGAAAGGAGCCGCTTGCCTCTCTGTCGCTGCCGTTACTTAATCCCGTAATCATCCTCGTAAGCAACAGCTTCCAGCTCCTCTCTCCAGCCTGGGTTAAGAGTCCCACAATTGCAGGATGTGCCGTGGGCATAATTGCAGGCGATGGACGGGAAATAGTTTTTAAAGACCTCCGAACATTGACTTCCTAAGGCCCAACTCTTAAAACGCTTGAAAAGGAGAAGGGGAAAATCAGTTCCTGCGGGAAGGAAGAGATGTTGGGATTTTTTTTCCAGTTTTACCATGGTTGTCGCAACGTTTTCCACGTCACAGCTGTGTTTGGAGGAAGGGGACGAGAATGCACTTGCTTTTCAGGCATTAGCACGGGGCAGTTTTCTCTTGTAAGACTAGCTAGAAATATTAGCGTAAGGGGCATGCGTTAACCCCCTTTTTGTGGTTGATCTGGATGGACTCCGCTCAACGGCTGAGATGCTCTCCAGAGGGACCTGTCAGAAAGCTCTCGTCTGCTCTATCAAAACCCTCGGTTGAGACCAAGGTTCAGATGCTGGTAGGAGGGACTGGGAGGTGGTACGGGAAGGCCGTGGCGTTCCTCTGTGCAAACTGCCCGACTGCCTCCTGGGTCCCGTGAGGCAGCGGCTCTCTTCCAGGGACTTGCTTGGGGTTGGTGTCGCTGGGTCCTCGTACGGTTTTGTTTCTAAAGATGGGAGTTTTGCGAAACACAAAAGTAGGGGAGACGGAAGGAAACCAATTGGATTGTGATGTTAAGTTCTTGTGGTGTTTTGCAGTGATGAGTAGCTTTGTCTGACCAACACTTTGCCGCTGCCAGAGATGAATTTTCATGAGGTCAAAATTCTTAATCTTCTGAGTCTTTTAAAGCATATTTCATCTTCCTTTATTCAGGCAAGGTCGTTTGCTCATTTGAGGCAAAAGTTGCACACTCGTCTTCCCTTCTGGAGAGAGAAATGGGTTAGAAATGGTAAAACTGATAGGTTTTCAGGCAGGCCAACCAAAACAGGGCAGTTCTGGTGGGGAGCAGGGGAGGGCTTGGACGATGGCCTGTTTGCAGCGTGATCCCTCTCCCTGCTCGGGCTTACCAAGGTTTCCAAATCAAGTGCTGTGTGCCCTGATCACGGGGGACCAGGCACCTTCCCAAAACCACCCTCGGGTGGGCACTCGGTGATTGCAATGACTGCGGGAATGAAGGTGAAAGGGAGGAGAGAGTTACAGGAGGAGATGCTGAGGCTGGCCGTGACCTTCACAAACATCTCAAACGTGTTTCTTTTCCGCTGCAGCAAGGGCTATAAGGGAGAGAGGCCGAGCAGCTCCGATGCCTTTGAAGCGTACGCTCCTGGTTTTGACGGGTTGGTCTGTGTTGCCGAGGCGGCTTGAACTGTATTAAGTGCCTCCTCCCTGGCTCAAGCGTGCTTCAAACCTCTGTTTCCTGGCAATTTCTGTTATAAATGACTAGAGGGGGGAAATAAAATGGCATTAATAAAAGCTGTTGGCTCCTTGCATGCGTTCAGCTGCCGATGGGGCGGTGAGAGGAGCCTGCGTTACCCGCCGGCGCTGCCTGTGCCAGGCTGGAGGACCAGGCTTTGCCCTGGGCATGGAGCACCAAGCACGGCGGCCCTGATGCCCAGCAGCTCTCTCACGGTATGTCCCACCGCTTGTTCCCAAGATAGCAGAGCACGTTTATCCCTGCAGCATGCTGGAGGAGATGCTATTCCAACTGTAGTGATGGAAAACGTGGGCTCAAGGTGGTGTAATTTCTGCTGCAGAGCAGGGGAGTGGCCCAGAAGACACACAATGAATTGTTTATGCTCTGTTAACCAGGAGTCCCCGATGGTATGACATCAGCCACCCCATCCCACCCTTCCTGCTGTGGCCTGCGCTGCTCCTGCGTTTTCCACCGCTCACCATCCCCTTTACTTCTGCAGACCCTCAGCGGTGGGAGTCCGGCGGTCCCCAGTGACCTGGTGGGAGCGGGGGCAGAGGATGCAACCTCTGGAGCAAATGCGGCGTATTTTGTCACCTCTGATTGCTGTCGACTCCGTCGTGTATTCTAAGGTCTAGCTCAAATGTATTCAGGTGTTTAGGTGGTGTGGGTTTCCGAAGGCAGGTAATGACAACACCATGGGGTGGTTTTGGTGGAGCTGGGAAAGATCCTGTCCCCAACACACGTGTTACCAGCAGGAGGAGTTGAAATGTCACTGTCGCTAAAATGTCACCCGCAGACCAATGGCACGTGCAATTAGTGCCACCAGCAAACGAGGTGAGGTCTTACTCAAGACAAAGTTAGGAAGCAGTTAAGCGAGCCAGGCTTTAAATAGGCCGAAGATGGACTTTGCTGTGGCTTAGAGTGGCTCTGCCCTGGAGAAACGTGAACTCCTTGCATGGGTTGTTGGCTTTCTAAGAGTCCCCTTGAGTCCCAGGCTTTGGGATTGGGGGAATAAGTTACGTTTTACGGTGCCAAGCAGAAACAAAACGAAGGGTTTTGCTCCTTCTGGAAGACCCGAGCAGCTCCGGGGAGCTGCTGCAGGCTCTCAGATGTGAATGCTGGGGGTTGGAGGCTCAGTGACCGCGCGGTGGAGATAACACCAGGACCTGCCTGCTGGGACAAAGAGCTGGTCGGCTGATCCAGCTGTGGGCGAGTCCCTCAGCTCCCCGGGCCAGCAGGCATTGCCCTGCGAAGGAGAGGGCAGCACGTGCGGCGTTTCCCAAGCCTGTCGGGCTGCGCCACGTTTGCTTACGCGCGGCTTTATAAAGGGGTGCAGAAGCTTTCCCTGCTCCTTCCCGGGGTTTGGGCCAGTCTCTCCCCCCAGCGCAGCCTTTCCTATGGCTGGCCTGAATGTCTCCATTGCTTTTTTTTTCCTGGTTGTCGGGGTGTGCCAGGCGCTCAGGCGGCTTTCCAAGAGGCTTCTGTCTCCTGGAGCGTACGGCTGCCTTGCCAGAGAACTTGCTGGCTCGTTACAGTTGTGCATGAGCTGCCTTGAGCTGAGGATGCTGGTGGAGATCGGCCCATGGGGTGGTGGCTTTGGCCCAGACGTGGTCCTGACTCTGCTCTTCCTCCTCTTCGCTGTTCATGGCGCCTCTTTTGATGGAGCATCCGCCAACCCGACAATCTCTCTCCAGGAATTCCTGCTCCTCGAGTCCAACCTCGCAGCAACCGCTGCCAAGCTGCTGGCCCAGGGCGCGGGCATGGGGACGGGCTGGGCTGTCACCAAGCTCTACTGGTCCTGGGAGCTGACGAATTTCCACCTCATCCAGAACCTGATAGCGTCGGAGTGCAGCTCCTCCATCCACACGTCTCTGCACCATGCTGCCTTTGTGGAAGGCACCTGCTCTTTCCTTTTCCACCTTGTCCTTCTCAAGTTGCGCCTGGGTCACCCGATGTGCCAGGTCCCTGCGCTGGCAGTGACTGTCACCTTCCTGACCTACACAGGTGAGCAGCACCTGCCTTTCTCTTTCTAAGTCATTTAGAAAAATACCTAATTTGTGGGGGAGGAACGGTCCCTTTCTGACCTTCCAGGACTTGAGAGGTAACGATTACGATGACGCTTGTTTTCAACTTATTTTGGGGAATATTCATTTTGGGATGAAGACGGCAGCGGGTGAAATGAGAAGCCATAGCTTGCCCCAAGACTGGGAGCACTTTCCTTGAAGGTCCCCCAAGGCAACCCCTCGTTCCTGCACGAGCTCTTCTGCTTCCCGCAAAGCTCAGGGCAACAAGGGTGGGATTCCCCCGCGTGCTGTTACACAGTCTGAGAGATGCAGCTGCCGGAGCTGGGCAGCGGAGATGCTCCTGGCAGGCAGGAGGGGTCGTGGGTCCAGCTCTTTGTCGGTCTTTCAAAGGATGCAAGCGAGACTGATGGCCATGCTTCTCTTCCCACGCAGCCGGACCATTCACGGGGGCCTTCTTCAACCCTGCCTTGGCCACGGTCACCACCTTCCACTGCTCGGGGAACAGCTTTTGGGACTATGTCCAGGTTTACTGGCTGGGGCCCCTCGCAGGTAAGATCTGCCCAGGAGATGCCAGGGGTTGGGATGGGGGGCGATGGGCAAGGCCGAAATACTGGGCGTAACACAAACCGCTCCTGGCAAAGGGCTGAACTTGGGTCTTGCCGGTGGCAAGTGTCCTTTTCTGTCCCCTTTCCCTGTCACTCGAGTCATCCCTTTGCTATCCATTTTTTTAATCCAATTTCTGCATGGGACATAGGCAAAACTCTCCCCGAGGCCAAAGCGAAGGTGTTTAGGGCCACGATAGACTGAGCTAGGCTGTTGAGGTTGTCCACAGCTTCAGGGTGATCATGGGGAGCTGGACACGCGCTGCCTAGAATGCAGAGAGTGGGGAAAGGAGACTGCTGGCGTGGTTTATGGCCCTTTTGGGTCAAAACATGCCTCGCTACTATATTAAGGACACAATGGTTAAATTCTCCTTAAAGTAATATAGCAAGGGTCTTTTAGGTACTGTCAGTGGGGACTTCAGTGGTGCTGAGCTACATTTTGGTCATGATGAAGGTTGTGGCAAGGACCTGAAAATCACTGCTCAGCCGTGAAGATGCTCGATGTAGCACACGGAAGGGGTCTGTGCTCTCGTTTCAGGGATGCTCGCTGCCCTCCTGTTGTACCAAGGCAACATCCCACGACTCTTCCAGAAAAACCTCCTTTACAGCCAGAAGAGCAAATACAAGATACCCAAGGCAAGGGTGGCGGTGCACGTGGAGGGTGACGAACCGCGTCGGAAGAGGAAAGGGGAGAAAAGCAACTCGGAGCCTCGTGCCTGAGCCGTGGAGGGGGGCCAAGGAGGTCCCTGCAGCCCCTCTCCTGGGAGCGGGTTTCCTGGCACGGAGGATTTTGCTGCTCGTCCCGCCCAGCATCCGTGCTGCCCGTTCGGTCCCTACCGCAGGGTGAGATTTTTTTTAAAGCATCTCAAAGGAATCGGCCAAGCTGGCCTTGCAGGATGTCTGAATCCCTGAGCTCCTTTGGGAATCGCTTTGAAAGTCTCCCTGGAGAGCCCAAAATGTTTCCAGCCTGCATCGCTGGCTGAGCGGGGGAAAAAACCTAACACCTCTGCATAATATTGCTGGTTGTCTTGTATTGCCAGGAAGCTTACAGAAACTCAGGACCATGACATGGGTAGGCTTGAGCAACTTCCAGGTTATTGCATTGTGCAACGCTTGAAATAACCTGACTGGGTCTCTTGCAGCCATAAAAACAAAGCATAAACCAGTAACTGCCTTGGAAATTTGGGATGAGGAGGAAGCAGGCTTTGGTCTTTCGAGTTACTAAATGGATATTGGTCAAAAATTGGTGTTCTTTGAGTTAAACTGAGGTCCTTGAATTGCACAGGCTGAACCTGGCAGTTCTTGGAGAGGAATTAAAAATGCTCCTGGGCAAGGGAGTTCATTGGCCACAGGAGACCCTGCTCCTCTCTGGACGCGGTGCTTAGCCTGGGTTTCGTGTGCTGTAAGGCGTCAAGAAATGGTGCACAAAGTGCCTGTGGTTAAAAAAAGAGACCCAGGCAGCCAGTACGCAGCTGGTGCTGGTGAGCAAGTGCATCCCCCGGCTCCTCTCTGTGTCTACGTGAAATATTCCTAAAGATAAAATTGTGGAAATAATAATGAAAATAAATGTTGTGATTGGCATTTAGGTGAGCGATGTCATTCCTGTGAGCTGCGCGGGGGGAGATCAGCCCATCTGATCCCCGAAAATGGGAGAAGCCAAGGAGACGTCCAAACTGACGCTGCCCTGCCTGCCGCTTGCTCTGGAAGGGGGGTAATCTGGGTGGAAACACCTGCTGGGTGTAAACGGGGCTCCCCCCCGGCAATGCCGGGGCCGGGGCACCCCACGGGGGCTGCACCCCGGGGGTCTCCCCACGGGGGAGAGCAGGGGCTGGGGCAATCCCATGCGCAGCATCCCTGGAGCAGGGCCGCTGGGCAAGGCTGGGTACTGAGCTGCCGCCCAGGGATCTCCCCTGCCCCTGCCGAAAACGGCCAGTCCCTGCATTTTGCAGCAAATCGTCAATTTTGCAGGTCCTCTCTGGGCAGAAAATTCCCGAGCTGAATGTATTCTTGATGCACTACAGCTTTTCAGAGCAATCGCGGGGTGCGTGCCCCGGGGCAGGCTGTGCTTTTCATGCAAAGCTCTGGTTGTACAAGTGTCCCTGTCCTGGGTCACCTTGGCAGGAGCTTGAGCAGGAAAGATCTGCTCCTCTTTATTGAGTTCCAAACGGTGAATGCAGAAGTGGCACCGGATTAAAATCCGGAGTGAACTGAAAGCCAGGAAGGTGTCAGGTGCAGTTTGGTACCCAGACACGCGGTGCCCCCTGCCCCGGGTGCCAGCCCTGCTCCTCCCTGCATCCCCGCTATGGTCCCGGTGGGTTTTTGGGGGATGAGCCCGTCTACGCTGCCCGTGGGCTGCCCACCTCCCTGGCTTCATGCGGGGTTGCCCTCTGGGGTGAACCGCAGACTGCCCAGGGACCGAGAGGGGAGCTGGACCTCGCAAACCATGAGACCACAGCACATCCCAACAGGAGGAATGAGGGAAGGGGCCAACGCAGTGAAACGTGGACGTGCCTCAGAGGTGAGACTTTATGGAACAAACAGCGCCTCAAAAACCATGCTGCAAATGCCCCAAAACCGATGCCCTCGCATCGCGCCCGGCTGGATGCTCGGCGCTGCCCGGTCCCTTGCGGGGAAGGGCGGTGGGAACGCAGTCTGGTTTTTATCCCGGTTAAATTGTGAGCAGGAGGTGGGGCACCTTCGGGTGGAAACCGAAACCTTTGAGGCTCCACGTGGCTGGCCAAGGGAGAGCCTGGGATGCTCAGATCCCCTCGGCAATTTTTTCTCTATTGGTTTGGAAATCGTGCTGAAAATCCTGAGCTGGGGCCTCTGTTTGTCCAAACTGATTCGCTGGCTCTGCTTTTGATTTGAGGATGAGTGTAGGATGTGAAAAGTAAGGTTGACTGGCCCTCCACAACCCATTCTTGTGGTATTTTTCCCCAGGCAGAGCGTAGAATATTGCTACAGCCGCTCCAAGCGGTGGGTTGGGATGTCTGGCTGCAGGGATGCTCACGAGACATCTGCCCGACGCGTGGGGATGCACCCTGCAGCCTGACACCGCGGTGTTGGCGTCAGCTCGGGGGTAGGATGCCGATCACGTAAATGCAGCGTATGAGCGCGGCATCCGAAGGCAAGGTGTAACCACAGAGTCAGGGCGAAAAAAGGCTGATTTTTTTTTTTCTTTTTCTTTTCCCCCCCCCCCAGTACATTTTCAGATGTTTGAGGTCTGTTTCTTGGGCTGCTGGGGAGATCGTCTATTGGGCAGACTGATGTAATTAAGGGGAACTTAATAGGAGTGATGGTGAAGATTGCTGTTTTTAATTAAGAGGCTGCTTTTCCAGCACAGTAGCATTAAGGCGTGGTGGAGGAGAGCCGCAGCTGGACAGACAGACTTGTTCCCAAGCTGTAAATCAAGCTCCGCAGCTCCGATTTACAGCTTGACCCTGCGCTGTTGCGGTCTCCGGCGCGGGGCCGAGGACTTGGCCTGCCCTCCTGGTTCTGCTCCTCGCCGCTGGAGTCGGTGCTAAGCAGCGCAAAGCCCCGGATCGCCTCCTCCAAGGCGTCGGCCGCCAGTCGGGCGTTTTGCCCTGTTTGCTCAGGACCTACCCCGGAACAGTCGTGTCGTGTCGAGCCCCTGGGACCCCCCGTTCCAGCCCGTCCTGCTCCACCGCAACGGTGGCGTGTAGCACCCAAGAGCACAGTCCTGCACAGAGGTGGCCACAGTCCTGCACAGGCAGAGGTGGCCACAGTCCTGCACAGGCAGAGGTGGCCACAGTCCTGCAGACAGAGGTGGCCGCAGTCCTTCACAGACAGAGTGGCCACAGTCCTGCACAGGCAGAGGTGGCCACAGTCCTGCACAGAGGTGGCCAGAGTCCTGCACAGGCAGAGGTGGCCAGAGTCCTGCACAGGCAGAGGTGGCCAGAGTCCTGCACAGAGGTGGCCACAGTCCTGCACAGGCAGAGGTGGCCACAGTCCTGCACAGAGGTGGCCACAGCCCTGCACAGACAGAGGTGGCCGCAGTCCTGCACAGAGGTGGCCGCAGTCCTGCACAGGCAGAGGTGGCCGCAGTCCTGCAGAGAGGTGGCCACAGTCCTGCACAGGCAGAGGTGGCCAGGGGCTCTCGTGGGCAGCAGCGTCCCAGCCTGCCTGCCCCTCCCCGGGCAGAAGCAGCCCCCGAGCCCAGGAGGCGAGCGCCTCGCTGCCCTCCGCAAAGGCAGCTGGAGAAGGATGCCTGGAGGGGACGAGGAGGCTCAGTTTTGGGAGCCCTCCAGGCTGTGCCACAGGGCATTGCCCGGCCGAGAGGGAGCGGGCTGGTGGGTCTGGGGACGCTTCTGGGGAAACTGCTTCTTGTAGAGAGCACTGTTGTACTGCAGCTCCGGGGTGACCAGCCGCCGGCACATGCGCTCCGTCTCCTTATCCAAGCCCTGCTTGAGGTTATAGCCCAAGATCTTCGCGTTGCCGTGCTGCAGTGGCCGCAGGGAAGAGTCCTTGATGTCCTTCGGGGCCACACTGCCCGTCCCTTGCAGGCAGGTCCTCGCCAGCTCTGCCTGCCTCTCCCGAAGCGTCTTTACTTCCCGCTGCATGCGCTCCCTGCCAATGTCACGGTCGATCCTTTCCCAGAAGGTCCTGTTGAAGTGGGTGTAGATTTCCCAGTCCAGCCTGTTCCAGTCCTTTATCTTCTCCACCACGGTGTCCGAGAGGGGGGCTTTGGTGCTGCTGTCCCTGATGTTGAGCGGGAAGGAGACGACACTGTCCAGGTCCCAGCACAGCATCTCCTTCAGCAGCACCATGGACTCATCAAAGTACTCAGAGATGAGGAGCAAGTCAAAGGACACCTCGATGGCCTTCAGCATGAGTTGCACCCGCTCGGCTGAGACCTCTCCGTCGGGGTTGAAGCCAAAGTCGAATGTCATGAGGTTCCTGGCGTAGTGGCTGTCACTGTCTGCGGGGTTGTAGTAGTGGTAGGGCTGGCTGAGGAACTCCTCCAGGCTGCGGGCGCGGGAGAAAGCCGACGTGCCCTTGTAGTACATGAAGGAGGACTCCATGAGCTGCACGGGGTTCCTCAGGATGGAGAAGTAGACAGCTGAGCTGGACACCACTTTCTGCACCTGCGGAGGAGAAAAAGAAGGTTTTAAAGGTGGGGTGGGGAGAAGGGACCTGCTCGCTCACAGTCCTGTGCTCTGCTGGCAAGCAGAAACGCTTGCTGGGGTTGGAGATGGTGGGTGCTCGGAGGGTTTCAGGGTGCAGCTCATCAAAGGAATATTTGTGTCAGCTGTGGGGAGCTCCAGAAGAGGTACGCGGGGAGAGCAGTGACCAAGGCTCCCTGCTGCGTTCTGCCACAGCTGGGTGGCCTGTCCAGGCTTGAGATACGTCCTATCTCCTTGCCTTTCCCCAGATCTGCGTGTCCTCAAGTGGCATCCAGAAGGGTGGATGCTGGGCATGGCTGACCTGAGCTGATGCGCTTAAGGCGTTCTCCTCTTGCAGTTGATACCCTCTGGGCCTGTCCAGGGAGCAAGACGTCTCCAAGGGCCCACCAGCCAAGAACGAGATGATAGTTGCTGACTGCTACAGATGCTGTCCCCTGGCTTGTCTCGGGTCACTGCACAATGACTCATCAAACCTGTTTACAGAAGCTCTGAGGAGATGCCCATAACACGCAAGGTACCTGGGAGCAACCCTGTCTCTCTTTAGCTTCATCCCTGAAGAGTTTATGTGCTCTATGGGTGTCCCACCTTGCTCCCCATGAGCCCCTCTCTCTCTCCCCCGTTCGCCCCTCCCAAGGCTTTGCCCGTACCTCCGGCTGCAGGAATCGCATGTGGTGGCAGAGGATGTTGAACCGCCGAGGGCTCTTGGGGGAGAAGCCCCGCACGAACCTCGCCAAGAAGTGGTGCGGGTAGAAGAGCTGATTGCCACCCCCAATGGGGAAGGCGAAGGTGAGGTTGTGCGTCTCGCCGAAGCGGAAGAGGACGTTCATGACGGTGCTGCTGGCGCTTTTGTGGACTTTCAGGAAAACAATGTCAGTCTTGGGCTCGCACGTCCGCCCTTGAGAGGAGACCCCTCTGGCCTGCTGGCCTTCTCCACGTGTCACCTCCTCAACCTTAGAGACTTCTGTCCAGTTTGGAAAAAATCTCCTCTCCAGGTCTGTCTTGTAAAAGTCCCCTGCCTGTGGAGGTTGAGCTGAATTTGGCACGGCGTGTTTAAGTGAGCTGCCCCACTGGTGGTGGGGGGAACCCACGGCTGGAGGCTGAGGCTGGCTCTGGACCACCACCTGCGTCGTTCCTGGTGGTGACGTTCTCCGGTGCTCCTCTGCGGTCATCCTGTTTGCAAAGATTATGAACTTGCTGGTGACAGCATCAGCATCTCCCGAAACTGCGGAGATACTCCCAGGAAGACTTGGAGGAGGACCCTCCTTGGTTGCTTTTCTCAGGCCAGGAAGCTGGGATTTCAGCCTCGTGGAGCTTTCAGCAGCTTTCACCTTCTTGCTGCTCTCCACAGGCTGCCGTGTCCAGTGCTCCTCTTGGCTGCCTGGGCTGCTTTCCAGTGGGGTCTCCCGGCTGAAGTACAGATGCCTCTGAAAAACATCCTCAGTCAAAGTGGGGTCTGGCATGGCTTTCCTCTGCCAGTGCAGGGAATCGTCCTCCTTCAGCGGATCGGGGCTCTGGAGGGCATAGCCGAGCCGCTTCTGGCCATGGTCCGTGGTCTGCTGCAGGGCACGCTCCAGCTCGCACCGGCAGTTTCTGTAACGGGGAGGATGCAAGGCTCAGCGGCAGAGGGTGGAAGGAGCGTGCAAAGAGGGCAGCTCCTTTGCAGCCCAACAAACCCCCCCTGCAGACACCCCAAAGCGCGTTCCCCCGTCTTTTTTGGGGTGGGTGTAGGACTTGACCACTGCCCTGGGAGGTCGGGGTGGGTGCAAGAAGAGAAGGACGGGTCAGCAGCGATGTGCTAACGCCCCTGTCCCACTGGAGCACGGTGGGCTGGTGGAAAGGGGCAAAGCAAGAGGAGGCAGGAGAGAGAAGAGTAGGTGGCCTGGAGGAGCTGAAGGAAGGTTTCCAGATGACCCCGGACTGGGAGGATGCTCAAGGGCTGTAGGGTTTTGAGGCCAGCCAGGACAAGCCCAGAGCAGCCTGGTCTGGACCCAGAGTGGGCTCAACTCTGGCCAGGGCACAGGGGTTGGGTGAGGGAGACCCAGAGGGATTTTCCACCTGGATTTTCCTCCCTGTCTAAAGAAGACACTGTTGGGTGGTTTTGAGCCCACCAGCGAAAGGCTGGAGGGTGAGGTGCAGGTTTGCAATCCTGCTTGGGACCTACTTGGCAGGTTGCAGCTTCTCCACGACTTGAAGCGTGACCAAGAGGAGGACGAGGAGGCTGAAGAACACCCAGAGCTGACCCGGCTGGCACCTGTATACTGCTTTCAACTTCCTGCAAGGAAGCAGACATTTCAGACCATTAGCAGGTAGAAGAAATGCACGTGTGAGGCAGGGGGGAAAGAGGCCTTGAGACTTCTTCTAAATTTTTTTTTTTTTTAAGGTAAGGTCAGGTTTTCACGTGTGGAAGAGGTGCAGAGGCAGCGATAACCAACCAACCTCAGAGGCTGTGCTCCAGCAGTGTAGCCTAGTGGAAATTTCCAGCTGGGACACAAATCTCACACTGAAAGGTAAACAGCGATAACCGCAAAGTCCCTTGGCTGCTCAGGAACGCCTTGCCGGCACAGCCTCAGCTCCCGCTTCGGCAGCAGGAGCAGGCTCTGCTTGCGTTTGCCCTGCCCTGCCTCGCCTAGAAATATCGGAACCCGATCTTTATAAACAAAGACGTTTTCCCTGCTCTCCCCTTCTCTCGATGCCTGCCGGTGGAGTGATCGCCGCCTGCGCCGGCTCCAGCTGTGGCTGCAGATGTGATGCCACGGTGGGAGCCCCGGCTGTGCCCCTCCGGTGCGTGACCTGGAGTTCAGGCTGGTTTTAGCCAAGTCTGCAACGGCAGCGTGATTTCTTCAAGTCATCAGCACCACTCTCTGGGGTTTTGGGTCGTGTGTGGGGACATTCAAGCCATGAAAAACATTGCCTCGGGGCTTTTACTGTTTGTAGGGCTTGCTGCAAACCCTGGTGGAGCTTGATCGTAGCCTTAATCTTAAGCGGAGCAGTCGGGGGTCTAAGTTTCCTGGAAAAAAGGGTTAGTTTGCATTCAATTTCTGCTGGTTTCTAGCCAGGGAACCTATTGTTGCCTAACAGGGGATGATTTGTACCGAGAATCTGGTTAAATCCTCTGTTGTGGGCTCCTCCTTGGGTGGGAGTCCAGCCCGCAAGCCCCAGATGCCTGCGCTCCCCCTCTCGGAGGGAGGGAGCAGGCACAGGCTGCTTCGCTGAGCATGAAACGGAGGGATCTAAAGAGGAGGAATTAATGAAAGCAGAAATTTGGGCAGAGCCTGCTTGGAAGCCACCTTCTGACAGCAAATCTGTGTTTGTTGATGTTGCCCGCTTCCTTCAGTCGTCAGTTTTGGACCAAGAAAGCAGGCCTGGGACTGCACAGACCTGCTTGTCCCAGAGCTTCTTCATCTCCGCGGTGCTTTATCTCCTACTCCGGGCAGTCTTGTGACATGTGGGAGAAGTACTATCTTGATGAGCTAGCAATGACGCAAACATGGGCTGTCTGAAGTGGTCGTGTGCATCCCATTGGTACTGGTCAGGAATTTGGGTTTGCTATTGAAAAACTGGATTTGTTCCAGAAAAATCGTCGACTGTTACGACTAACGGTAGTTTGCTTATCACAGCACTGCTCCAGTGGTTGCGCATCAGTTTGGACGCTCATGGGCACGGTTCTGCCCTGCTCTCAGTAATGTCACTCATTGAGTTGAAACGCTAAGCTCCTCCTAGGAGATTTTTAATGTCTGAAGTCCTTGGGACTGTAAAGGCTGGGAGGTCTTAGGTCACGGCAGTGCTACTGAGGATTCAAAAGGCACGTAATTACTAGCATGGTTAACAAGGTAGCCGTCAGCAGCACAGCATCCCCAAAACCTGATGACACCCTGGAGGTATGCATGCTCATTTTCCACTGGAGGAGCAGACTGCCGAGCTGGGATGAGAGACAGGCGGCTGGCGAACGTGCGCATGGCTCGCTGCCCGGCCATGCAAGCAGCACAAGGAGAGCCTCGTGCTGTCAAAGATAAATGGGCATGACAAGCAACGGATCAGAAAAATGCCAAATGCTTAAACAGCGCTTAAAATGCCAAGACATGTTAAAGGGAGAAGGTTAAAGAGGAGACTTGGGGCTCCCACAGAGCTGCTGCAAGGCAAGGCTTGTTGAAATACCCCGCCTGGAAGATCACTGATGGCCAGAGAGACCAAAGAGGGAAAAGGCAGCGAAGGAGGAGTTGCTCCAGGATGAAGTGACGCTGCTGGGCAGATCTTGTTGGAGACTTGATCCAACTCTCCCATCACTCAAGACACAGCTGATGGTGAGTTTGTCTGCCTGGCCAGCCTAAGAAAAGCAGCAAGAAGGGAATGAAGAGCTAACTAACTGTGATATTTAGCGGTATACCCGAACTCTCTCTTTGGGGAGATCTGCACGAGCACCCAGTAGCGAAGGCAGAATGACGCAACGCTTCCCAGCAAGCAGTGCTGAGGTAGGCGGCACCCTCCGCTACGCCGGTATCTGCATTTTGTGCAAATATAATTATAGACTTGCTTCCACAGAGGTCCCTGGTCGGTACTAAACTTTCAACCTGTAGAGAATCTGTGAAAAATCCAGGTCCTTTTGCTGCTAGCCTGCTGCCTCTTTTGAGATGGCCGATGTGTTGGTTGAACAACCAGTTGAGAAGAGGCAACACGTTGCTGGCTGCTTGGGTCTGATCAGGCTAGCATAAAGCCAGAGCCCTTCCTCCAGGCCGGCTCTGGTGGGACACACCTGCATCAAGGAAGGCACGCTGAGAAAGGGAGAGCTGTGGCAGCACTGACGTTTGCACTGAAGATGCCAAGAAGTTGCGCTTGAAGGCAGCAAAACCAGGATAAAATGGCACATGTAGCATGAGAAGCCTTTGTCTTGGAGGCTGGAGCAGCTGGAGGATTTGTAGCTGGACAACGAGCCTTCAAAAGGCTCAATGGCTTTCCACGGGTAACTCCTCCACAGGCTTCTCTCAGTTTAACATACCAGGATGAGATCATGGGCGTCTTGGGGCAGAGTTAAATACTCGAGATCAAAGCACCAGGAAGATGTCCAAGATGCACTTGGAGCTGGTGGGAATCAACGCTGCCCCGAAGGGCGGGTCGGGCTGCGAGAGCAACCTGCAGAGTCTTTGGAAATGCCTCCGGCTGTGGGCAGGCTACAGCTGAAAAGCCCCCACGGATTTTGTCACCTCCAACAGTGACAAAGCAGGGTGTAAAGATGGATGCAGCACCCCAAAGATGCCTTTGGCTGCAAGGGCTCAGCAGCAGAGCCACAGCAGCTGAATCCTCCTACGCTGGCTCATGGATTTAATCAAAAACCAATCTGTTGGTCATTTATTTGCAAGGGATGATGCCCCCAGCCGTGTCCCATTGCCTGCTCCTGGCAGGGGAGGGGGGGCCCGCGGTGCTGCTTGGAAGCAGGCGCTGCTTGATTGCAGGGGTAGTGCAGATTCCCCCTCCGTTTTTTCCCCTCTGCTTGAAGCAGAGAGGACGACCGGCTTCCCTCCGACCTGCGCCCCTTCCCTGTCCAACACAAAAATGAACGCAGCGGTCGGGATGGGTCTGTGGTCGGCTGGCACTTGCTGAGCCGTGCAGGGTCTCAGCTGAGCGCCGGGTGCTGCGGGAGGTGCCGAGGCTGAGTTCATCGGGCAGATAGGTGGCAGAAAATGACTTTATTGATTTGCTGTGGCTAGATATGCTCCAGGCAGTAAGCAACGTTGCACAGGGAATTAATGTACACAATATGTACACCAGCGATAGCCTGGTTCCTCTGAGCAGCGACTGGAGCCATTTTCTTCACTTACATCGCAATAAATGAGAAAACGGGGACAACGGTCTGCAGGACGCTCAGGAGAAGATAAGGTAGTGCAGCAAGGGCACAACGGCACTGCCTGCCTGTGCCGGTGCTCAACCTACCCGTGAAAGAGCTGGGTTAGGAAAGTCCCCAGGTCGCCCCGCACCGCAGCTCGGTGTGCAGCAGCAGGGTGTGCAATGCCCCAGACACTGCAGGCGCGTGGGGAAAGGCTGTCCTGCCCCAAAACGCTCTCCCCCAGCAAGAGGGATCTGCCGCGAAGTCAAGCCTTGCCCTTCTCTGCTCCTCATCCATCCTCTCCAAAATAGAGGCTGTGGAGGAGCACACCTCACCCTAGGTGCGTTCACTGGGTTTGCCACGTAGAAGACGTGCACAGAACCGTGTTTCTGCTCCACGTCCGCCCCGCAGGTGAGGGTGCAGAGCTGAGGGTGGTGAGCCCTCGCCTGGGATGAGGCAGGAGGGGTCAGCACCCTACTTGCCTCAGCAAGGTCTTTGCCGCTCTTCTTCCTTTGCAGTATCGGGCCTTACAAAAGATGTTGTCCTGCCCAGCGTGCCGGGGAGAAGTGCTGCCTTGGAGCTTCTCCAGAAGAGAGAGCCCCATCAACCCAGACCTCCCCGCATTTATGCAGAGCAGAAGCGCTCCTCTGCCCATTCCCGTCATCACTTCAATCTCCAACCATTTCTCAACACAGAGGGACCTACGAGGACATGACCTCTGGGTAGGATGGAAATAGAATTTTACTTAAGGAAATAGTATTTTACTTACTTACTAAATAAATAAACAAATAAATAAATAATCCACTTACATGATCAAATACCTTCTGAATTTCAGCATGGTGAGCTGGAGCCTTGGCTGGGGAGCGGGTGGTTATCGTCAGACTGGGAGAATGGAAAGCAAATACCTGGAGCCTGGCTTGTGTGCCTGCAGCCGGTGGCCCCTCCCCGGGGGGGGCGCCTGGGACGGCGAGCCCGCAGCGGACCTTCCCACCGGTGCCCCGCTCTCCAGCGCCTGCCCAGGGATCGACCAGCCTCCGCTCCCGTAAGTGGCACATTTACACGGCCACGGCCTCGAGGGCTGCTGGCAGCAGGCTGCCTTCTGCAAACCGCAGCCACGTCACGTAGAGCGGTGGGCAGGTTGTCCGGGCGCTTGTGGACACTGCGGGGTGTGGCCATGCCACCCATGTCTTCGTCCCTGTCTTACTCCTTCGTTTGACCCATAGCTGTTGATGTTCTGCTTTGACCCCTCGTGTCCTCCTGCTCTTTGTGGTTGATCTTTGTCCCTTCTTTTCCCTTCTTGCGTTCTGCTTTTAATTCTTGACAAAGCTGAGGACAGAGATGGTTTGGTCACGGGTGTTTGGCTTTTGATAATCCCTACGTTGATACAGTCTTTGGTGCTGTTGAGACCCTGTGCAGGCTGGGTCATACCTACGTGGCATGGAGCTAATCCTCTCCAACACCGCCTGGCTCCATCCACCCTGGGCTGGGGTTACGGCAATCCCCCTCTCCCTCCTTTGCTTCACCTCGCCACATTCGCTGCTCCAGGCGCAGCGTTTAACCACCCGCTGCTCCAGGCACCGCTTAGCACATCTTGCATCTGCCGTCTTCAGACTGGCCTCCCGTGTTCCCCCAAGCCAGCAACGTCCTCACCCCCCCGTGCTGGGACTGTGCTGTGCCAGGATGACCAGCAACAGCTAGCAAGCCAGTACCAGTAGAAAAATGGTCACTGGGTCTGCTTCTTGCTGGCTGGTGGACAGTGCAAGACAACTCAAAGGAGGACTGGGAGGCTGCTCTCCGTGATGGAGGTTCACAGCCGGTCCTTCGCTCAGGGTCTCCTCCCTCTTCAGTAGCTTTTCCTCCACATCCTTCCCCTTTGAGGCTCACCCCAGCATCCTGCACAGCATTAGCAAGACACAGCCATGGCTTTGCGTGACCAGGGACCCTAAGCCCAGGTAGCAGGACCACGTGCTCCTCATACGTGGGCACCAGACAGCTGGGGCAGTGGTGGAGATGGAGGATGGGTGGCTGGGACGTGGGACACGAGGACCTGTGGCTCAGGCCGTGCAACACCCACTCCACAGGACCAGGCTCCCCACGTGCCTCCTGGCACTGGTGTAGAGGACCCTGGCGAGGCGTGCTTTCCCTTCTCCCGTGCCCGTCGGTCTCGGGAAATGCAGATAACCGGGCAGATAAGTCAATTCCAGCCCAGACCTTGGCTTTCTCGAGGGACAAAAAGGCCCAGCTTCCTCCCTCCCCCCTCGCAGGCAGCCGTTCCCCTCACCCTGGCACGGGCAGGCGCTGCCTCTCCCCGTCCACCTCATCGAAACCGCAAGTTTACTGTAGGGCTGTCGTGTTCTCCACCCATCCTGTGCTCCGGCTACCTACCCAGGCTGGCAGCTTATCTGGGAGTCCGGGGCCGGGCGAGAGTCACAGGCTAGCTCGCCGTTTGCAGGGATCAAACCCCTTTCTGCTGTTGGGACTGAGGGTTGGTGCTTCTCCCCTCTCCTTCCCTCTGCAAAACCATGCCCCGTGCAATCTGAGATGGATAAGTCTGCTTGGGGGTCCACGGTGCTGTGGCGTCGGTGGCTGAGGGGTCTGAGCATCCCCCAGGCAGGACCCTGGGAGACATCCTATTGCTGCAGGGCATGGGGCACCCTTGCCTGGGAGCATCCAGAGGTTCATCAACCTGAGGGTGCTGAGACAGGCTTCATCCTGCTCCTCTTTGGTTGTTTCCTCTTGCTGGATTGCCACTTGTGGGATTTGCTGCTGCTCAGCTCGCTTGTTTCCCTAAGGACAAGCCTATCTGTCCATGGGCACCTCATGGGAGGTCCAGTCTTGGTACGTAATCCTGGTCAGGGTTGCCTGTATTCCTGTTTGCTGCCTGTTTCTTGGGCATGACTTGATGCATCTGTGGAAGAGAAACTCAAAAGGCAAAGTTGTCTTCTCCTGCTTGGATCTGGTGACGTGAAGCACAGCCTATGCTGTCACCTGCCTGCTTGCTTCTTGAGTCAGAGGCCACATTTGCAGGACCTTGGCAGATCTCTTGGGCTGCTTCTGTTACCTTGCAACTGCATCCCAGAGAGGCTGTTTCTGAGTGTGACCTGCATGGAATGGGGCTCTACTTGTTGACCAGTTGTCTGAGGGCCTTGGTGGAGACAGCAGCCCTCTGAGATTACACCCGGTGGTCTCTTCTCTCCCACAGATGCTGGAGCAGGGGTCAGGATACGGGCAGGCAAATGCGTGTTTTGCAGCTGTATCTCTTGAGAAGCGGAAGGTGCCCTTGTAGGAGGGACTGGGCTCTGTCTCTGTTCACCAGGCAGCCACGTCCTGCTGGGGTGACCTAACGGGCTCATAACTTTTGTGTACACGTGAGGACTGTCCTGGTGGTGCAGAACTGCCCCAGGTGCCCGCTGCTGAGTATGACCCTCATAGACCCACATAGGGTCATACTATCAGGGTATGTGCACCCTCCTAGGCGGTGTGCTCACTCACCACCTGGGGATGGGCTGATCTCAGCAGAAGGCAGATGAGGAGCCCCAAAGAGAGCTAATAGCAAGAGTCTCCAGTCCCTTCCCATCCCACGTCCCCCTACTTCCACCCCTGCTTAAGGTGTTGAGCAGGGAGACCTCAGCTTGCCTCGAGACACCCAGGACTCATGCAATGGCTTTCCTGCTTGGCCTGTCCATGGCCTGGAGGGGCTGCTGGTGGTTTTTTCCCAGGGTTGTGGGGCAAGCTGCACCTGCACCTGGAAAGCAGGCATCTCTGGTCCATTTGCACCTGGATTGAGGTGAATATGTGGGAAGGTGACCACCTCTCCGGTAAGAAGTCCCACGACCCAGATTTCCAACCTTGGGGGCTAGACCAATTGCTGGAGCAATGGGTGGTGCGAGGGAGAGCACTGGGGTTTGCAAGGGCTTGAGCCTCGCTGTAACGTCAGCTAGCTGACTGCCTCCCTCCATTTGCGCCCCCTTCCTTTTCCTGCTGGGGGGGGACCACTCCAGCGTAAAAATAACACAGCAGAAAGATGCGGGTTTTTGTTTGGTCTTGCTAAAGGCAGGTATGTTTGCCATCAACAACACTCCTTGCTGAGCCCCAAGGCGTGAGCAGCTGCCTGCAGGTGGGTGACACGACAGATCTCCTTGCAAAGGTGAGGAGTCAGCAAGGGCCCTCCCGGCAGGAGCCGCGAAGCTTTGTTCTCCTGCGAGAGCTGGGATGCCGAGACAGTGCTGCGAAAGTGAGGAGCAGGAGAAAGGCCACCGCTGCTCTCCAGGACAATGTTTTCCTTGGCTAATGAGGAGGGGAATGGATGTCCTTGCGTGTGTTGGCAAGAGGGAGGCAGCTGTAGGCTGGAGGGTACGGGCAGCCAGGGAGGTGTCTTTGTAGAGAGCAGAGGCTGGGGTCCTAGGGCAGATGAGGAAACTGCTTCTGGGGCTTTGCCAACGGAGGTTGGGGCAACCCCTGGAGACCTCCTGGGGTGGGAGTGGCCCACAGAGGTTCCCTTAGCAGGGAATGGAGGATGATGGAGCTCCTGCTGGAAATGGCTCCTCACTTTAAAGTCAAAGCAGAACATGTGCAAAATAAATGAAGCAGTCAACGCTCCTTAAATTCCATTAGCTGGAGGGAGAAAACCAGGATGCTACAAAAAAGCCATACCCAGGGTTAAAGTTCTCCTGGGAAGGGCCAGAAGTTAAAAAACTACTGATCTCATATTAGAGGAGCCTGGAAGACCTCTTGGCAGTGCCGTAATGGTGGGGGGCAGACCTCCAAAGAAGGCCAGCTGGTGAGAGGGGCTGAGGAGCGCTCCCACGAGGAAGGACTGGTGGTGCTGCTGCATCTGCGGTGGGAGTCCTGGCACCTGAAGCCAGAGTCGCCTGGCTTGAGACAGTCATCCCGTTGCCTCATGCAGGCCACTAGACTTGGAGGACCTGGAGGGAGGTTGTTCCTAGTGGGAGAAGTCAGGGAAGGCACGTCTACTGTTGGACTGGGTCCCATTCCTTACCCAGATGACCACAAGGTCCTGTTTCCCACCGTTGGTCCCCGCTGTGCCTGTGCTGCCCGTGCCACCTGCCCAGGCTCCACTGGCCCATCTCTGATGGCACACTCACAGCATCCCATCACAGCATTAAACCCACCTCTGCCTCTCGGCTCGGGTCCTTAGTCCCACGGTTTCCAGTCGCCCGGTGCTGCTGCCGCCTCCCACCCTGCAAGAAACGGCTGAGCTGTGGCTCCAGTTGGGGATCTGCCTTTCACAGCCACAGAAGTACGACCTGAGCCGGCACATAAAACCATACCTTCGAGCAATGCCACAATTCGTTGTCCTGATCCCAGCAAGAGCGAGGAGCACGGCCAGGTCCTGCACACGCTGCCGGGGCTGGCAGGACTGTCCTGCTCACGTAGCTTCATCATTTTTTTCCCTTTGTCTTTATTTCTTTGCTGCTTTTTTTTTTGTGTGTGTGTGTGCACTTTGCTTAAGCAAGAACTTATGTTCATCATTTTCTGCCTACACGTTGAAATTTGGCCATGTCATTTGTACCCTGGCAGCCTGGACCTTGCTGGATCTCAGAGGGGCTGAAAAGACAAGAGGTTTGTGTGTGTCTCCCCAGCAGCAAGTCAGCCCCAGACGCAGTGGTGAAATCGGGGTCTGGGACACCCCGATGTCCTAGGTCTGCAGTCCTTCCTGCAAAACCCCTGATGGAGAGAAGCTTCAGAGAGGGACGGGCTTTCCCCCCACCCCCAGCAAACTCTTCGTGCAGCTTTTCTGTTTGCTTTTCAGCCCAGTTTCCAGACAGACCTATTCACGAAACGAGCCACGATAATTTCCAGATGACTTTCTCTGGGGAATCCAGCGCACCGCGTTATCAACAACGTGCAAATTTGCTTTCTGAGTCGTTTTGAAATCTATCACACACCGGGCCTCCCCTTCCGCTGCTGGGCAGCCGCCAGTCCATTAGCGCCTACCTAAATTGATATTTAGTTAATTTTACACTTTGCAGACCGCGTGAGGCATGCCCATTTCCTATTAACTTTAACAGCTCCTCTGGGACATTGAAGTCAGCCCACTCTACGGTGACGTGCCCGCCGGTACCAGCTCCCTCCAAAAGGATGCCCAGGGCCGATGGCAGTAAGCGCGTCCGGCTGGGAGTCGGGAGCAAAGCGCGGAGAGAGCCGAGCATGGGGCCGGTGCTGATGCGCTGCGGCTGCTGGGCTGTATGGGATCCCCCACCGGCACGGGGACCTTGTCCCAGGGGGAAGGAGGCAGAGGCTGTGCCAGCACCAGGCAGAGCTCCTCGTGGGCGTGAAGGCTGAAGAACAGCTGGATGTGCTCGGGTTCAGGTGAGCAGCACATCGTTGCTTCTGGCTGCACGCTTTTCAGCTTGCATTGGGACTTTGGCCCTAACCGTACACTTATTTGTTCTTTAATCTTGGTCACCTTATCAGAGGCCTTTGAACAACCAAATACATCTCCACTCACCTTGGGAACAGGCTTTGCCATTTCTTTTCAGCTGTTTTTTTTCCTTGCCAGAGACCTCCAAGAGATTAGAGTGATCCCTGACAAACCTGGGCTTTGTCTTGAAGCCTCTGAAGCCTGCAGCGCTGGCAGCACTTGGGCGCTGAAAGACCTTTATATTTTAGGGTGGCTTCGACATTAGGTCAGATCCCTCAGGGCCTTGTATGATCCAGGATCTTCTGAACAATTCCTGATGACTGTCCATGTCTTCTTCTCCAAGGACATCCAGTTACATGTTACTGGGAGGACTTGCTGGTCCGTCTGTAGGTGTCTGGAAGCCAAAAAGAAAGTGGGCCACCCAACCTCGAGGTGCCATGGGCTCTCCTCAGCAGAGGTGGAGAGAGGCAAGTCCCGTGGGTGAATTGGATGCATTTTAGTTTGCTCCCATTGCCTCTTGTCCTGTCACTGGGCACCACTGAGAAGAGCCTGGCTCCCTCATCTTCATTCTCTCCCATCAGACGTTTATACACATCTATGAGGTCACCCCCCAGGTCTTCTCTGGGCTGAACAGCCCCAGCTCTCTCAGCTTCTCCTCATATGAAGGGTCTTCAGACCCTTCGTTGCCTTTGTGGTCTTGCATTGGACTGGCTCCAGCAAGGGCATCTCTCTTGTACTGGGGAGCCCAGAGCTGGACCCAGCACTGCAGATGTGGCCTCACCAGTACTGAGCAGAGTGGGAAAGGAGGCTGCTGGAGCTCGAGCTCAGGAAGCTGTGTGTGACCTGGGGATGGCCAAAGAGGTCTTTAGGATTCTCCATGGCCAGCGGGAGTCCTGTGCAGCTGCATCTGACCTGGAGGAGTGGGTAAGTGCTGGCTCCAGCCCTGGCTCCAACCTTGTTGACCAAGGGAAACCAGGTGGAGCAGGCATTTACAGAGCAAATGCCTTTTGAAACAAATCAGCAGGCAAACAGGATGGGGACCTCATGGTCTGCTGCCACCTCCTATTTATGGAAAGCATGACAGGGCGCCCAGGTAAATGTCATTGCCTCACCTGGCGAAAAAAAAAACCAAAATGGAGTGAAATCTAGGAGACATTTTATGGTTTCTAGGAAAGCTACAGCATTGACATGTGAGTACTAAACAGTTGCCCCAAAGGTGGAGATGTGCAAGTTACCCTGGCCTCACCTCTCACTGAGGGGTATTCCCTGGGTTTTAGAGGGAAGCTGAGGGTCATCATCTGAAGATGATGGTCAAGATGGGCTGCTCTGCTGGGTCTCCGAGGGGAGTATCCTTTGCATATCTGCCCTGCTGACTGAGATGTCTTTGCAGGGTCATGCCACAACCAGTGTCCTGCCTTCTGTCTCTGGTGATGAGATCAGAAGAAGGAAAACATTGGCAGTGGAGGTGGAAAACATTGGCTCAGTGGTGCAGAGCGTTCCCATGAGCACCCTGCAAGGAGGGCGTCACATCAGGGTGTGTGCTGTTTGATATTTAACAGATTTTAACATTTAACAGCCTTTTGTCTGAGATCTCTTAAAACATTGGTTCAGTTCATATTAGGGATATTTGCAGCCATGATGAAATGTAATTACCGCATAGGTCATGGTCAGCTAGTGTTGGAGGAGGTGTCCACGGTTAAATCAGATCTTTCCATCTTCTCTTCATGTCTGGGAGGTGGGACGTGAGAGTTTGGTCTGCTCTCTCCAAGTCCGAGCTGCACACAAGCGAGCCTTAGTTCAGTGAGACGAAGGATGCTGAAGTCATGGGTTCGCAGTTTTTCCTGTAGATCATGACAGCAGAGCTGCCTGCTCCTCATATACAGAGAGCGTCCTTGTGTGAGGCTGTGTCGGATCTGCTGGGATCATGGAGTCCCATCAGCAAGGAGGAGAACAAGAGGACTAGTGCTAGTGTCCTTGAAGGACTTGGAGAAGAGTGCCCACCAGGGAAAGAGAAAAAGCAGTGACTATGTGGCTATGTAGAAGGATGAGCTTGAAAACAACTATCCAGAGATCTGGGAGTTTCAGGCAGGATGGAGGACCTCTATATGTCAAAGGCAAGGGAAAGATGGAAAATATCAGGAGATGTCCTTGGACATGGCCAGCATCGCTCTGCTGTCAGCAATGTGCATGCACTCATATTTTGGCTCTTCTGCAGCAATTTCCATGCAGCAGATGTTGTGTCTGGTTCCTCCATTCATACCCAACCACAGCTGGATGCTACTGAGAGCAGTTATCCTTCCCTGCACAAGGACCTCCAGCTCCAGAAGCTTCCTGCGAGCGTTAAATCTTCGCTTCCCCCAGGGAGGAGAGGCTGGCCAGCTTTGATCGCTCTGTCCTACAAAAACTGCAGTGCCCGTGTCCACACCACAGCTTTTCTAGGTGAGGAAGGGATTAAAAACTCAGGACTTTTTACTGCTTGTCCCTGCAGGGGTCATCAAAGCAGCGTGGAAATCGCAGGTAGCTGCCCAGAGAACAGGCACAATAAAGTATTTCCCGATCAGAGCTACTTTTTGTAGGTAAAAAGCCCTTGAGATTTGCCTTTTCTACCCCCGGTTGCGATGGAGGAATCTGTTGACTTGTCCAAAATATTTTCAGGGCAAGGAAAATGATTTGCAGCCCTTGGAAGCCTGCAAAGGAGCTGAAGAAGTTCACAGGAAGCCTCACTTTGCCCCTCTGCTTTTCCCCCAGCACATGCTGGTCTGTTCTGGTCTGGCTCCGTTGCCACCGACCTCTTCACCCCAAAAAGGAAGGGTCAAAATCCCCACAGAAAGGCATTCAGGTCTGAGTTGTGCTGGTTCCACCAGCTTCTTGGTCTGCTCCCTGGGCTTTCATGAGTGAGCGTGTGACACCTTCGACTACAGATGAAAAGCTGATGCTCTGTTCCTACAACCTACTCCGTTGCACGCATAAACGTACACAAAAGGTAGGGGTCTGCCGCTTCTCCCTTTGGCCAGAAGGACTTTGGACTCGAAGTTTTCCTAAGAGGGGAGTTGCTCCTTTTGGAGACCCAGTGCCTGCCGATAGATTTATTTATTTACTTATTTTTGCTGCTTTTGCATGCAAAAGTGCTGTTTTGGGGGGTTCCGGCTCAGGGTGTTTAAATGGGGAGCATTTGCTTAGAGTAACAGCTACAGGTCAGGCTCCTGCCGGGGCTCCCAAGCTCTCTGCTTGGTTCTGCCGCAGCTCAGCTGGCGCTGAGGCTGTAGATAAGCCACATTCCCATCACTTCTCGCCTTCAGGGCAGTGTTGACACAGAAAATATCCAGGGCTTGAACATTGGCCAAGTCACAGTTGTCTTCTCCAAGACCAACAAATCCCCACTGTACAATACTATCTGAGGTTTATGCTTGATTACCATATACAACTGCAATAATTAAACTAATTCGGATGTCAGTGCCCTCTGAGACACTGTGGGTTAGTTGCGGAGCGACGAGGTGAGTCACGGAAGGCGTGTGAACCTTCACGAACCGTGGACACCTGCCTGCAAGCTGCCGCAGGCGCCGAAGCAGAGATGGAGGCGCAGGATGCGGCATTGCAACCCTGCTAAGGCAGCAGTTCGGGGTGGGAGGGAGGTTGTGGCATTGCTGGTGGGGAGCCGTGCCCCGTGCAGAGCCAGCTCCAGCCGTTGTGTTTGAGCAAGGGCTGTGCAAACAGCACTACGTGCCGGGCCAAGGCTGCCGCTGCCATTGCTTGTTGGCAGCGGTGGGTCGGAGGTTCAGAGGGACAGATTCGGGTCCAGAGTCTATGTGTGAGGAGAACTGTGACTCATCACAGACACGCTAGGGTCTGGCGACTGGGAGCACCCTGCTGTGGTCTCAAGAGCCAGAGTGGGTGCTCCGTGTAGACCTGCGGGGCAGGAGGAGAAGCGACGACTGAGGTGGATGCAGCAGCCCTGGGACGTGGTGAGGAAGAGGAGCAGAGTGGACTCGTTTTCTTCCTGCACACTGGAGCACAGGCGCTCTGCCCCTGCACCACCTCCTTGGCTGCCTTCATTCCTTCCTCCTGTCCTGACATCTCTGATGTCCTTTCTCATCTTGCTCCTGGGCCTGGAGAGCTCTCTCTCTTCCCATGGGGTCCCACGTTTGTCCCAGAAGGACCAGGTGCACAACCGCTGCACAAACATAGTCCTACAGAAAGCCAAGGAGCTGAAGAAGATGGGGATGGAGTCCCTCGTGTGCTGTGGGTTTGGACATGGGTGTTTTACCGAGTCTCATCGGTGGACTCACCTGCATCCAGCAGAGCAAGGGCACCCCTGGTTGCACCTCTGAAGACTGATGATGGTGGTTCAATGAGGGGCATGCGGTGCACTGTGGCTACATGTGAAGGTACACCCCCCCCAAACAACAGTTGCATGAGTGGTCCAAATACCAGTTCTTTGCAGGTGTTAAAACATCCCCTCCTCCAAAAATCCTGACCGAGGCTGCGGCAGCCGGGGCTGGGGTAGGCGTATTTGCTGAGCAAGCAGCCGCTGTTTGCACAGAGGGGATTCATTAGGCTACAGATTGGCTGAACTTTGTTCTGGGGATCACGTATTACAACTTGTGCCCCCCTCACCTCCGCTGCCTTGGCTTTGGATCCCTTTCTCTGCCATGGGCCAAGGGAATGACCTTCCTCTGGGCCATTTACTTCCATCTTTGATGCTTTATGGTTCTTCCTCACGCTCATCCTCTGTATCTTCTGCAATACGCTGCCCCAGGGCAGCTGGCAGGACACCTTGGGGGGGCTCCTGTCTCACCAGACACGAAGCTGGGTAGGGTCAACGCATGCTTTGGTGCCTCTCCCTGGGACGCTGTAAGGAGGCGAGAGCTGACATTTAGGAAAACAACTAATCCTCTGTGAAACAAGGCTGAGGGAAATGCAAATGCCATGCAAAGTAGATCAAAGCAAGAAGCGTGCAGGCGTAGAGGTACATATTACCACTACTGGCGCCGGTCGTGCAGCAGAGTGGGCTCTAGACACCTTTTCCCTGTCGGAGAGAAGACCTATGTTGAAGATAGCCCAAGGGAGACACTCGCCCAGTGAGGCTCAGCAGTTCAGCCGCTGGGAAGCAGGGAAGAATGGAATAGAAACTGCTGCCAACAGCCTAGTGGGACACCACATCCCAGGAGGAGCCTTCAGATCTGTTGACCCCATCTTCGAAAAGGCAGTTTCTGAATAAGGAGAATGCAGGTCCAGGTTGGGAAGAAGTTAAGAGATGAGGAACTGGGCCCCAGGAGAGAGAGACTAGAGCACATCAGGCTGTTTGGCTTTGAAAGGAGAAAAGGGGGAAGCTATAGATGTACGTATGGCTTAAAGTGGCCTAGGAGAAATTACAGACATGAGGTCAGATCGCAAGGAATGGAAGAGCTCTGCTGGTGTCTGTGTAGCTGCAGTGGTTTCCACCAGCCTTGGAGAGTCTGAAGACCATCTCTGGAGGGTGGTCTGTGCGCTCCCACGTGTGGTAGCTCCAGGGAGGGGTTGGCACGATGCCCCTGCACAACAGCCCCTGTGCCCCAGGGAATGGATATTAGCGTTCAGAGACCTTCGTTGGTGCAGGATGTGTCTCTTTCCAAGATGTTCCTCAGCCAGTCTGGGTGCATTATTTTCCTTTGAACAGACCAACACCAGGAGATAGTGCATGAGGCCTTTCTCCATCTTTACATTGCTCCTTAACCTTAGCTAATCTTAGAGATCATGTTCCTACAGATCTCCCCTGCTTTCCCTTTCACCATCAAAGTCTCTGAGTAAGAGATGCATGAACGTGAGAGTTTGACAACTGTGAACTAAGGTAAGTGCTAAGTTAAAGAAAAAAAAAAAAAAGAAAAGTGGGATCTTTCCTCAAACTGGGAACCCATCTTGCCATGTCTTAGAGCTCAAAAAGCAGTCCCAGGTCAAGCTGTATGAGCAGAAAGAGTTGCTGTTCCTGGAGAGGAGGGCTGTGTCTTGTGCCCAAGATGCTGGAGTTTGCTTCTTGGCTCAACACCCTGCTGCTGAAGATTGCAGATGCAGGAAAGTGAGTTTAGCAGACTCAGCACTCCACTGAAAACCTTCAGGAGATGATTATGTCCAAGGTTTGGGTTGGGATACTGCTCCCTGGCTTGTCCCCTCAAGCCAAGACCTTGCGTGCTAGCATTGCACGAACTGGACAGGAGCTGGCCACAGCCCCGAGCTCTCCATCAAGGTGCCCCAGCTGGGGGGAACATCCCTGCCTCGGGAGTCCGGCCGCGGCACATCCTCCTGCGTTTTCTGCCCCTGCCTCTTTTATTTTTAAGCGGTCACCTGTGACCAGAAGAAATTGCACCGTGGCTGTTGGATAAATGAGCAACCTGTACTTTGGCATTTGTGAGCACAGTAGATTAAACCCTGAATGCTCCAGGTGCCTATGCGTCTCCTTAAAATCAGGAGAGCTTGACTTGCAATCAGCTTTGATTCAGCTTTGATCGCTGCAGGTGGGAATAATTTCCCCTAGCCACCAGGCAAGTGGGTGCCCTGTCTGAGCCACCATCTGCGTCCTCTACCGCGCCCATGGGATACTTCGTGCTACCTCTGCTATAGAGGGGTGAATTGGCCTCTGAAGAGGTCTACCCCCTGGGACGATAGAGGTAGCCCAGATTTAACTTAAAACAGAGCAAGATGGTTCCTTCTCTTGGCTTCTCCAATTTATTACGTCCTCTGTCACAGACAGAGCCTGCAAATGTTACTAATAGAAATATTACACTAATGAGTAAAAAGCCAATTGCTTTTCTGGTGTAAAACACTCCCTGGAGAAACTGTTTGCTGCTGTGCTCTTAAAATCTGTGCTAGCATCCCTCGTGGCAGGCAAGAAAGGAGACACCGCTTGGTAGGTCCAGCTTCCCTGGAGCCTGCCGCCATCATTACACAAGTCTGATGTCCTTGACTAAAGGCCAACCTGGTCTTTTCACGGGGATTTCCCACCTCAAGGGAAATGTGTGAGAGGAACAAATATCTTGTTTGTAATAGGAACTCCATAAAGCCTTTCCTGCTGTTTGTTTATGTTATTTCTCCATGGCATGTTTATAGAAGACGGTGTTGATGTCAGCTCGGGGCTGTGGGACTCCTTCGAAAGCCAGCACTCAGTAGAAACATTTGGTTTGATGGGAGAATCTTTACTGCTGCATACGAAGAATAATTGCCCAGGGTAAAGTGGGCTGTAAATGGATTGAAGTATGGGATCAAAGCCCTACAAGAGACTTGGGGTCTTGTTTTCCAATCCCTGGTCTAACCAGGAGATAGCTTTGCGTTCTCTCCTATGTGCCAGGGTACCGCAAGGGCTGACTGCTCCCGAAGGGATGGGGAATCCCAGCGTGATGGCACAGCTGGGTGGGCAGGGGGCTTGTCCAACACTGTCTCCATGCAAGGTGAGCAGGATGGGCCCTGGGATAGCAGCTGGGGTCAGCTCAGAGTCCAGATCCCCTGGGAAGCTGGTGGTGACGAGGCAGGTCTGAGGTTGGGATGGGGTCTGGGGAGAGCAGCAGGGTCGGACACAGCGTGGGGACCACCAGGCAGGTCCAAGATCTGGCTGTGAAGTGTGTCTGTGGGTTGGGGTCTGGACCAACAGGGCCATGGCCAGGCAGGGGCAGAGCTGTGGTGGAGTTGGGGACCTGTGCTCTTCCAGCATTGCTCGGGCAGGGACTGATGGGCTGAGCATGAACAGGCTCCTGGAAGCTTGTCGCTGGAGGCCCCCAGTGAGGCTGAAAATGAGGGAGGATGGGGTTGTAAGAGCTGGTGATGCCTTTTGGTAAGGGATGTCTCTTGCCGCACTGCACAGCTGACCAGTGTTTCTCCAAGGCTTGTTGTCTCCTTCTGCCCTTGGCATGTGGTCCTGGTGCACTCTGGCTGTGGTGTGCGTCCAGGTTTTGCGGGGCAGAAGAGTGTCAGGGTTTTCTGCCTGCGGTGGACACCACTGGCAGACACAGGTGATGGGAGAAGGGTGTTGGTGATCAGAGGGGTGCGTGTTGAGGGGCAAAACCTCTGGTGGAGGGGAGAACAAGAGATCTCAGCTTGGGTCTTGCAAGGCGATGGACACAGCCGTGCTGAGACCCTCAGTCACTGCCAGTGACCAGATGCCCCCAAAGGAGTTCGTTTTCCTTTTCCACTGCGATTCGAAGGTTAGTAGCGTGAAGCCATTTCTCCCCGTACAGCACCCTTTGTCTATAACATAACCGATCACTACACCTACAGAGCACAGCCATGTTCCCCACCTTATGCAAATTTTAGCAAAGCATCTGAAGCAAGACATTTTTCTGGTTCCTTCCTTATTCTTGCAACAGTTTTCAGGAGCTGTTAGGGCCACGTCACACTATCTGGACTTTGCCATCGCTTTCCCCAGCACCGAGGCACCTGCATGAGCAGCCCATGGGCAAGGGGCTGATGGATGATGCTGCGGGGGCTCTGGGAGAGGGCTGCTGTGTCCTGCTGACCACCCCACCCCAGAGCTCCCTCCCTGGGACCAGCCCCAGCTAGATGTGCCCTGAACCCCCCACACCTCTGCCTAGGATTTCTGCTCCATTATCCTTGCAACTGGAAATGCCGAGAGGATTAAAATGCCACGGGAGTCGAAAAGCCCTCAGGAGGGGGTTTGAAATCTGCTCAGCTTGGCCTTTTGCTCCCCCCTCTCTGCTCCTCCCAGAGCTCTTAATAGTCCCAAGACTTTTATTATTTTCCACATTGCAAAACATTAATTACTGGAAGGGACGAGGTGGTTTGAGAGCCAGGGTCCAGCAGTGTTTTCGGGGCTGTGCCAGCCCCGGGCAACCAGGGAGTGGAGCAGTGAGGATGGGAGGAGCCGTTCCCCTCGGATTTTATCTTGATGAGAACATCTTGACCAACAACCAGGAAACAAATTCCTCTGCCGCTTGGGAGGGACAGGGGAAACTGAAAGGTCAAGCCTCCTTGTGGGCTCCTCAGAGATCCCACGGGCAGGGGATGTCTTTCCCTGATGGTATGGTGGTCACCAACGCTGGCAGGGAAGAGATGCCCTCCCAGGTCCTGGGTCCAGTCATTGGTGTCCTACTTAGCTATTGACCTTCAAAGGGTGAGATGTTTGCATGGCTTGTGACTGCTAAACTGCCAGATCTGTGTTTGAAAATCTCAAGAGCAGAAGGAAAATTAATTTAACTAGAGTTCAAAGGGTGTCCAGTAAAGACTGAGCCTTGCTGTTATTCTGAAGCCTTATTTCCATTAATTCCCTTTAATGCCGCTTTAAAATTACAAAGTGGAAGGGAACGCTGGCCAACAGATTTTTTGGTGGTTTCAAAACAACCACTATTAATCAGCGAGGAAATGTATTTGCCGTAAGAGTGTTTAAACGGGAAGGTTGCTTCAACCAGGACACGTGTAACGGCGTGTAGTTGTGGTGACAGTTTAAAAATTAGCTATTGTGAGGCTCTACATACGGACAGGGGCTTGGTATTAATGATTACCATGAATTAATTAACTGGAAAAGGGTTGAACAGCAAGTGGTAGAGTTCAGCTTGACCCATGGGTGAGCTGACCCTTTTCCCGTTCATTTAATGCCCAAATCTCATTTCTGGCCAGAGCGGCTATCCAACAGCCGAACACAATGACTGGGCGCAGCGGCGGGTGTCTGTGCCAACCTGGCTGGGCTGTCCATGGGCTGCAGAGGACGATAGGAGGTTCAGCCCCTGTTCCTTGGGCTGGATCCAGCAGCGAGAGCAACTCCAGCAGCTGGCCAGCACTGCCAGCCCTGGGGCTCGTGCTGCCGGCGCTGCTCCACAAAGCCGATTCACCAGTCTTCCTTCCTCCGTGTCTCCCCTTGCTTTCTCCTTTTCTGTCCTTCTGGCTGCTGGCCTCTGCTGCCCGCTCCCACCAGCAGCTTGGTGCCCACAGCTCCTGCAGCATCGCTCTTGGTCCCACCAGCAGCTCGGTGCCCACAGCTCCTGCAAAGTCACTCTTGGTCCCACCAGCAGCTCGGTGCCCACAGCTCCTGCAGTCGCTCTTGGTCCCACCAGCAACTCGGTGCCCACAGCTCCTGCAAAGTCGCTCTTGGTCCCACCGGCAGCTCAGTGCCCATAGCTCCTGCAAAGTTGCTCTTGGTCCCACTGGCAGCTCGGTGCCCACAGCTCCTGCAAAGTCGCTCTTGGTCCACCTGCATCACCACCATCCCTCTGCGGCATGCGCAGGGCTGCTCCCCGAGCAAGGCTGGCTGCATCTGCCAGGAGCTTTCTTCTGCCTGCTTCAGTGATGTCCCCCTGCTCCTTTGGCAGCCAAAGATGTAGGACCCAGCTGGGTGTCCCCTTGTAGTGGTGGGGTGGCTGTGGCTCACCTCCAGGTGCACCTCACGCTTCTCCGCTCTTGCTCCGCTCTCACCATGGGGTCTTCTTGACCCGCTGCGCCATCGTCTTACCTCTGTCCCCATCCTGGTGACCTGGGCTCTGTGACCGCAGGGGAACATCCCCGCTCGCACGCTTACTGCCTTGTTCCTGGATGTGTGCACTGGGGCTCATGTGAGCCACAGCTCCCTCCTCCCCTGGAAATAAGCCACCCTTTCTCCTGTTCTCACCCAGCCACATCCTCTGGATCGTCCAGCATCTCGTTGTGGGTACATGCCCCCGTGGAAACTGTCTGGCATGTCCCACGGAGCTGGACACAACCATTTTGTGGACAGAAGAGTGCAACAACCTGGTGCGTGCCCTGGCGCAGGACCTGGGGGTCCTGCGGGAGAGGAGCCGAGGGCACTGAGGCCATGCAGGGCAGTTGGCACTCCTGCCCTTTCTTTCCCGGCTATCAGTATTTGCTGGTTTTTCCCACAGATCTTCAGAAAATACAAGGGAAGCAGGGGTGAACGTTACCAGGCTCCAGCCGCTCTATTTGCAAGCATGTCTTCAGCAGGAATGATTAACCCACCGTGTTTTTCCGTCTTCCCTTCCAAAAGCCCTTCAAGAATATCCCAGCTCCCAAGATTGCACAAAGTTGCTGGTAATCCTGATAGGGTTAATTAGGCAAAGTGGAATCCTTCGTTAGGAGGAATGGCACTAATTGCATATCCGAGAGGGTGAATTTTGCATGGACCGCTGGCTGGCAGAGCAGAAACACTGCTGACTTCAGCAAGGGGGCTGGGGAGTTAGTGGTGGCTTGCTTGAGAGAGGAGGTCAAGAAAACCTGTTTCCTCATCAGTGCTGGGCCAGTTGGTGTTTGCTGGAGGGGGGGATGTGCACGAGGATGCGGGGCAGCAGCACCGTCCTGCAGAGCTGCTGTGCAAGGCAGAAAGGGTCAAACTGCTGGTACCTGGCTGCCGAGCTGACATTAGTTTCCAACCTAAAAACGCAAACCTGTAATGGCATGACATGGTAAAGTAGCTCTGGACAAGAGGCCACAGTCTGCAGCTGGGCTTAGTGCTCCCAGCTGGGAAGAGCTGCTTAAAATTGACAGAGAGCTCTTTGTTTGCTGTGTGCGGTTTAGAAATTAAGCAATACTTAGAAGCAACACTTAGAAGCAAATATTGGTTCAAACAACATCAGCTCCCACTCTCCAGTGGCCAGTTCAGCTCATCCCAGGTAGAAAACAGCATATTGCAACACAGTCAAAACCTGACACCAAGTATTTCTCCTAACCAGCAGGTAAACTGGTTTGTGGCATTTCCTGAAAAATAAACTAACCGCAATGACTCTGGAGTTGGAGCACAGCCTCAAAATTGTCCAAGCAGGGGCTGGAAGCATGTTTCTGGAAAGACTGCCACAGCTCTCCAGGTATCTGTCAGGCCTTGGGAGCCACGGGGAACGTCGAGCTGGTCCCAGCCCACCGTTGGCCACGGACACGCTCTCAGAGCTGGCACTCCCATGGTGCATCTTACAGCTGCTACAAGCCCCATGCCGACCCAGGCTCCAGGGGACAAGTGACTCCCTCTTCCAGGATAGACCTGGCATCGGGCAGGAGGGCTGGGATTTCTCCCAGATGCTTACACTGACCAGGTAAGCCAGCCCTGCAGAAGCCCTCTGACTTCTCCTTGCCCCTTCTGGGTACACGAACATTGAATCACAGAATGGTTTGGGTTGGAAAGGACCTTTAAAGACCATCTAGTCCACCCCCCTGCTATGGGCAGGGACATCTTTCAGTAGGTCGGGCTGCTCAAAGCCCCATCCAACCTGACCTTGAACACTTCCAGGATGGGGCATCCACAACTTCTCTGGGCAACCTGCTCCAGTGTCTCAGCACCCTCATTGTAAATAATTTCTTCCTTATATCCAATCTAAATCTACCCTCTTTCATTTTAAAACTGTTGCCCCGTGTCCTGTTACTACAGGCCCCGGTAAAAGGTCTCTCTCCATCTTTCCTATAAGACCCTTTTATATATTGAAAGGCCACCGTATGGTCTCCTTGGAGCCTTCTTTCCTCCAAGCTGAACAACCCCAATTCTCTCAGCCTCTCTCCATAGCAGAGGTGTTCCAGCCCTCTGACCATCTTCATAGCCCTCCTCTGGACCAGCTGTAACATGTCCATGTCTGTCTTCTACTGGGGACCCTGAAGCTGGACACAGTGCTCCAGGTGGGGTCTTACCAGAGTGGAGCAGAGGGGCAGAATCACCTCTCTCGACCTGCTGGCCATGCTGCTTTGGATGCAGCCCAGGATACACTTGGCTTTCTGAGCTGCAATTGCACAGTGCCAGCTCGTGTCCAATTTGTCACCCACCAGTATCCCCGAGTCCTTCTCCACAGGGCTGCTCTCCACCCATTCTCCACCCAGCATCATCATCTCCCATCTCTTGAGATAAGCACCGTTGCCACGGTCTCGTGTCCCACCCTGGGCTATCGACAGAGGACCAGGGAAGATGGTCTGGGAAAATGGGTTCCCATCAGGCTGCTCTTCTTGCCTTCACCTGCTGTGACGTGACTTGTGGGGCCAGGACAGGGCAAGAACTTGAGCCCAGCTTTTGTGGTTGACCACGCTGATGTCCTTGTTGTGGGCAGGCTCCAGCCTTCTCTGAGCTGCAAACTAGAAATTCCTATTTCTAGAGGGAATCAAGTCGACTCTATAGACAAGCCCAACGTCCTGGTGGGTGGCTGTGGCCCTCTGCCCTGCCCTCAGCCCATCCCACCTTGAGGTTCGATTGATTCCTTTTTTTTTTTTTTCCAGTTTCAGTGCTTTTTCTTCTTAATATCTCAAAGTGAGCTGAGTCTTCATCACACAACTGCCAGCCTGGTGACCCCTGGGAATGGCAGCATTAGCTCCAAAGGCCTCCACTGCTGGATAGGAGCACATCTACGGAAATAACTGCTCCAAAGAGTTGGGCGAGATGCCCGTGTGGTGTGGTGTCTTGATCGCAGCTTTCCCTCTCCCCAGTTAATGTTTTCCCCACACGCACACACAACCAGAGCTCCGCTCCAGCCTCCCTTCAGCTGCGTTGGCTCCAGGATGAGCTCTGCCGTGGGGAGCAGCCAGCACCGTGACGAAGCCGAGCCCTCTCCCAGACAGTTGTGCCAGCTCTAACTTTATCCCAGCCCAATTACAACAAATGTCCTTTCCTTAGGACACAACCAAAACTCCAGTCCAGCCTCGTCTCAACCACAAACCACAGCACACACATACGGGGTTGCAGTAATAAGGAAGATGTAGAAATAAGCAGTATTATTTTACCTTCAGTTTTACTTAGCGTGGGGCCAAGCCCTGTTCTTTCCTTGGGGTTCAGATGTGTTTGTGTATCACCGATGACCCCTGGTTGGTCAGAGGGTGTGTTAAGTTGTATTTCTTCATCATTCGTGTAATTTTTAGCAGCATCCTCTTTCTGAAAACAGAACAGCCGGGATCCGTAGTGTTGCAATACAACGAACTTGTGATGTGTAATAATAATTCAGCTTGTTTCATGAAGATATACACTATAGAAGGCTTGATGCTTTCTGGATAACAAGGACAAAGTCTGAGAGGCACTGGCTTAGCTCTGTCCTTTCTGGTAGAGCTGCTCCTGCTTGCATGAGCCAGAGCATTGACCTCTTACCTTGAAAGACAACAAGAATTTCCACCGTTAGTAAGAATTTGCCCTCACTGTTCAATCTCAGCTTAGTCAGCCAGATACATGCATTTGGGCATGGGAGGAGCTCTCTTTTTGCACAAAACTGTGCACCCAGGCAGCGAGGTATGGATCTAACTAGAACTTGTAGAAGCATGTGTGCGTACTTAGTGAGAGAGAGGACCCGCTGTGTGAATAAGCGTGCATTTTCTAACACAAAATTTGGAAAAGCAGCTGTCTGATAGACATTCAGGGGAAGAAGTTGGTTGCACCAAGATGTTTGTCCCTCCTGGACTCCAAAAGGAAGGCATTTTGCAGCTGGAGGCCACCCAAAATACTTTGCCTTTTCCATCCAAGGCTTCCCTTGGTGGGATGTACTCCTCAGAAAGGAGCATCTTGGAGGCCTGTTGGGTCCTTTGGAGATCAAGGTCTGAGCCTTCAAGCCCAGGTGGCCTAGAGGACACATCACCAATCTGCTGTGCTTCTGCCATTGAGTACCTCCAAGGCAAGCTGTGTGTTGGAAGAGTTTCGTCTCCCCAGGAAGTATAGAAGCTGCTCTGTATGTGGCTGGTGACTTTCCAGGTGACTAGTGGCTGGACATCTGGAAATCCAGGAGGTTACTGGTAAAGGCAGGAGGACAGGAGGTAAGCAGTAAAATCACTTGCAATTCAAGCCTCTTCCTTCGCCCCTGGATTTGCCCTGATGCCATCTGGGAGGGCAAGGGAAAGAGGTGTGGATTGAAAACCACCCATCACTTCACCACCTCGCAGCCATCCCCTCGGCAGATACAGAGAGTGCACGGGGGATGCAGGTGCGATTTGAGAGGGGAGAGAGGAGCAGCGGGGGGTCCATGTAAAAAAGGCTGGGAACCATGTGCAGAAGGCCAGATAGTATGGGCTCTTCCAGCAACTGCTCTTCTGTTGCTCGAACAGATCCTTTATGTTTTCCAAACTTTCTTCTGCGTCTTTCCCCTTCATCTGTCATGTGGCAAAAACACCTTTATCTGCTCTGGATAGTCTTGTAACTACTTAGTTTGTGGAGTCAAGATGTCCAAATATTTTCCTTGTTATTTGTGTGTCCAGATATGTTTGATTTTTCAGTGGCGCTGCAATTTCTAGGCTCTCTCGGGATATCTGTTAGAAGAGGCATTTTGGAACAAATCAACAAAAAGCTATGGAAGAACAGCCTCCTGCAAGCCCTTGTGCCTCTTCTTCCCACGGATGGGGACATTGCGAAGGCTACCCTGAGTGAGGCAAGGACTGGGGAGATCCATGGGGAGTTGGGGGTGGATTTCAGGCACCTACGTGTCTCAGTGGAGGAAGACCTTGGAGGGCCACAGCTTGCTGGAGTAAATATGGGTGGGAGATCTTTTAAGAGGGAAGGAAGTCTTGCAGTGGGAACAAGTCAGTCCCCCCGCCCCGTTGCAGTGTGTTTGGAGACGCTCTGGACACAAGAAGTGCTGCTCTTCTGGGAAAGCAGGGGATGAAGGGATGAGAAATAGGAACTCGCCATGCTGAAGGAACTACTAAAGATGATGCTGAAATAACCAGAGTGGCCACGAGTGCCTCTCGCTCAGCCTGCGGGGACCTCCAGCAGCCAGAGTCACAGGTAGGGCAGGGTCACAGTGCCACAGTGGAGGTGGTCATTGCCTGAAGGTCTCCAGCAGCCCCCTTCCCTGGGTCACTTTGCAGAGCCGTATCGTTGACCTGACACTCGGTTCCCACCTGCACTGAAGCCACTCTGGCCACGACCACCCACCTGCAGGTTGCTGTGTCCTCAGCCGGCTGGGAGGAGGGCGAAGAGCCAACCCAGGGTGCTTCCAGCCAACCTCAGCCAGGAGCCTGCTGTGGGCAAGCCCATGGCACTGCTGTGTGGAGGATGCAGGGTATGGGAGAGAAGGACCTGAGCAGGGGGTCCAGAAGATCACAAAGGGAGGCTGGTGCTCTTGAGAGCAAGCCTGGGAGCTGGATCTCACCGCTGGGCTTCCTACAGCACTCTTGTAGTTTCTCGGGTGGACACAGCGGGTGGACCAGCCCTAGCAGCTGCTGTCTAGGGATGCTACCAGGGCTTGTGGGCTGATGTGCTCCAGGGACTCTCATTTATTGTGCATGTGCCAAAGTCAACCTGAAGCTGGTCTTGTAGCCTGCAGCAAAGATCAGGACATTGAGCCTGGGTCAGCATCACAAAGGCAGACCTTCGTAAACCTAGCCATGCCCCACTGTTCCTGGCTGTAGGGAGATAAATCAGGAGTGATACAAGGGGAAGGAGAGGTTTTGCAGAGGAGGGGGAGGAGGGTGACTGCTAATCTCAGCATTTCTTCCCAGGTTCATCCCCAGAACTTTACAAAGGCGCAGCGTGATGTTTCCTCCTGGCTGCAGGGCACTTATCGAGCTGTCTGGTTGCTGCCGCTGACTTTCTTTGCCTGTGCGAGGAGCTTGCCAGATCATGTGTAAGGAACATTTACTGCCTTTTAACCCTATTGCCATTGCCAAGGGAGAGCAAGGGAGCGGGCAGGCACTCAGGGTGCTGCAAGCCAAAGGGCAATGGGCACGACAGCAGCAGTTACTGGCAAACATGCAAAATTCAGGGCTGGATCCAGCAGGGACTTTCTGAGATTAGGCTGAGCAAGGCAGGGGGTGGCTAGCACAAAGAAAATAGTCCCTCCTGTGGTGTTTCAGCCCGCAGGGGAATTCAAATGTCACAACTTGGGAATTTTCCATCTGAAGCCCCTTGTAAAATGAAAAGCACCTTGCCCTGCTCTGACTCCTGCCTGCGGAGGGGTTCAGTGCCAAAGTGAAAGGCTTCCTAAAAATGGGCTGACCGAGGGAGGGGGGCGATTTAGGAGCTATTGAGAAACAAGGAAGGACAAACAGTGTTAGGTCATTGCTTCTGCAAACACAGCCAGGGCTGTTCCTCTATAAAAGGGGGAGAAAGCGGTTCCAGAGCCATCACAGACTTGGAGGGGACAGTCTGTGACCAAGGCTGCTGCACCCCCTCCTCGGCACCTGGCTCCCTGCTCAAGTATGAAACTCGTACTCTCTACTGTGCTGTCCTTCGGGATAGTGGGTAAGTGTCTGCTGAAAGCAGTTTTGGGGGAAAGGAAGCGTCAAAACCTCCCAGGACCCCAGGCTTTCCCCCTAGACAAGGCTGTTTTAGAGCTGCAGCATTTGCCAGACCCAGGCAGCTGTTAAGTAAAAGCCAGGACGTAAAAGCAAAGGAGCACCTGCCAGACGCTTGCTTTGGCAGCTGTGGATCTCTGTCAACAAGGGCGGCGTTTTGAGCATTAACGACAGCAGCTTTTTCCTTGGGCTGGCCCGTGGAGGCTGGAGGGAGGTCTGCAGCTCCCCGCAGCAAGCTGCCGAGCACCCGGCTGGCAAGGAGGAGGGATGCTCGGCACCTCTGCTGGGGAGGGGACTGCTCGGAGAGGCTCCGCACCCCTGCTGCCACGGGGCGAAGGGAAAAATCACCCTCCCGCAAGCTGCTGTGCCGGGACAGGAGCAGGGGTTCAGCCAGGGCGGGGAGAAACTAGAACAAGACCTCCCTGCCAAGCCTGCATGTGTGTTGGGTTAAACCTGAAGGCAGTGACAATAAAATAGAGCTTAAATAACGAGAGACTCCGCATGCTCCCCCTTCTGCTCCTGCGCTGCTCCGTCCTGCTGCTGCGGTGCACTTTGCTTGGGCTCCTGTGTATTTTATGCAGAGCTGGCTCCGCTTGAAGTGATTATTTCTGTCTTCTCTCTCTGCTCATAGTTTTGGCAGGTGATGGGCAGGTAGCCACGGCAAGGAGATTGCTGCCGTCTGCACCTGACGTGGGGACTGCTGCCTGGAAAGGGAAAGAGGGGTCTCCTCGGAGTAGGCAGCGGGTCTCTTCTGATCGCCCATAAAGCGTGGTGGTGGTTAATGTCCTCTGGTGGGAAGTGCTCCCTGTGCCGCTGGCATAGGAAAGTCCTCAAGCACCTTTGCTGAGTACGAGCACGCAATGATGTCTTATTAACGGTGAAGGGTCCCTCCTCCTCCCCTGCACAGAAGGAGCCAAGAGGTTGCCCAAAAGCTCTGCGACAGAGGCCCTGGCACTTGGGCTCCCCTTGCCTTCCCAATGTTCACCAGTGCAGCTCGGCTGACTCCCTCAGGAGGTCCCCGTCCAGCTTCGGCCCATGGTTGCCAGCACTAGATTGAGGTGACCATGGCTTTGTGCAGCCAAGACTTGAAAAAAGTAGATGATGGCAGTAGGAATTAAGGCTAAGGATTTTCCCTGTGGCCAAATTCAGCACCTCCACTGGGAGGAGGGGAGGTGTCTGCTGGCAGGGTTATGGCTCAAAAATCAAGTAAGAGAGAATATTTCAGAGGTGAAAGAGAAAATGGAAACAGCACAGGTTAATCTGGAGATGTTCGAATGGAATGTGCCATCAAGGGTTTGGAGGGAGCGAGCTGTGCATACAGCCTCTCAGTCTGCGCAATCCCGCCAGGAAGGGGCAGAGTTAAGGAGAAGTGTGCAGCACGGGCTGGCCACGTACTTTCACTGCAAGTTTCCAACGTTTCTGGTGTTTAGGTTGCTGAAGGAGGCGTGAGTCTGTGTCCACCTGAGGTCTTTGCTTTGCTCTGGTCTCCCAGAGCAGCCAGTCAGCTGCATTTACTGGTTGGGGGACTCTTAGGAGAGAGGACTGCGGAGGTGGTATGGCATCTCTGTGACTGGGTGTAGTGGAGGAGGTGAGATATACAGAGACAGTTAAGTACTTCAGATCATCTAGCTGCCAAAGAGGTCATGTGTGGCAAAATACTGAATATAGTCTGGCCAGGTCAGAGCTGCTCTCCCTCTGGCGTTATTTGCAAAGACACCGCTTCAGTGGACCACCTTTTCTCTCTGTTTTTGCAAAGTCTTGAGTTTGATTTCTATTGAAGTGTGTGGATGTTGCCTGTGGATGTTGCCGTGAGCTCAGGCTGCTGGAATCACGATGCTGTGCCGGACATATATCACCCAGGGATAGGAATGATCCTCCCAGATGTTCCTGAAGGTGCACACGTCAGGCAAGAAAGAAACGGCCTTCCTGCATGACTTAGGAGATCGGCAGGGGAGATCCTGCACCCGGCCATCACCCGAGGCCATGACTGCAGGGAACCAGAGATCATGTATTCACAGAGATGCTGTTTCTCTCCACTTGGTGCCTTTCTAAGTCTCTGAGACTATTTATTTCTGCTTCTTTCTACAGCTCTGTGTTTTGCTGCTCCCCCCAAGGCAAGCATTAGATGGTGCACAATATCTTCGGCAGAAGAGAACAAATGCAATAGCCTAAGGGACCACATGCAACAAGAGAATGTTGCATTGAATTGCCTGCAGAAAGCAACGTACCTCGACTGCATAAAAGCGATTTCGGTGAGTGGGCAGCAAATATCTGTGCTGGGCACTGAGGATGTTTCAGCAGCTTGTTACACCTGGAGAAGGTTGAGGTTTCCTTTGAGTCACTGGTTGTTACCTGTGATACCACTGAGGAGAAGGACTCACCCACAAGGATCCAGGAGAGACTCCAGGGAAGCATTTTCCTTCACGCATCCCTGCTCTTTGTTTATTGACTGAAATCTTTTTGTTGTTTAGAATAATGAAGCAGATGCCATTAGCTTGGACGGTGGTCATGTTTTTGAGGCAGGCCTTGCCCCCTACAAGCTGAAGCCCATTGCTGCTGAGGTCTACGAACAAAGTGGAGGTACATTTTCACACGATATTTGTAAGCCAAGTGGTGGTAACAAACTGATAGTGCAAAGGCCATCCTTCCCACGCAGAGCTCCCACATTATTTCTGTTGGGTGTCTGAGATATTGCCCCTGGCTTCCAGATCCCAGGGGGGAAGTGGGGGGGCAGTTACACCAAAATGTGAATCATCACCCATGGCCAATGGGTGGCCATGTCACTGCAATGGAAGGGGCAGAGCCAGTGCCCCATTTCTGACATTAGCTGCAATGAAAGTCACTGATCCCACGGTGATGCAGTGGCCATGGAAGGAGAGCACCATGAGCAGAAATCATGGTCGTCCCAAAGCATGGCATAAAAATTGTGCTGGTCCCAGAGATCTTCTCCTTTCAGTGACCTTGAACTAGGTAAAACACTGAGCTAGATAGCACAGATAACCCGTGTATCTTCCTGCGCAGTCATCAAGACAAAAAAAAAACTATTGAAGAGGCAACAGCATTGCCATTAGCGGTTGTGGAGGAACACCCAGTTGAGATTACTGAGGCAAAAGGTGCAGGCAACGCACAGAAAAAAGAAGCAAAGCATAAAAAGTACTCTGCAGCAATCCCTTTTGATAAGACTTAGCTCTGTTGCTCCATCCCTGCTCTGTCTTTCGTCTCTCCCATCTTTCTCTTGGGAGCCGAACAGACGCTATTTCTCCATTTTTATCTGTCTCGCCTCATGCAATCCCACCACGTCCAAAGCTCCCAATCTCTTTTGACCTCTGCCCTGGAGTTCAGCCTGTTTGTACACAATATTCAGGATCAAAGCAACACGGCAGAGTCATTCCCAACATGGTAGCTAAGAAAATACAGATATTAAATGGAAGGCTGTGGTCTCTACCACCCCTAAAACTAAGTCACTTTATTCATACATGGCATGTCATGGACTAGGTATAATTTTAAAGACTAAACACGGAATTTCAGTCTCGCAAGGCTTACGTGTATGCTTCAGTGGGCAACGGCATTTGAGAAAAGACTTGCCAAAGAAGATTTGCCAAAAAGACTTGTTGAAGCATCCTTACAAATCTATGGGCATGTCTAACGTCTGTCCAGTGGCAAAGCATTTTGCGTGTGATAGTATTTTCAGTTCACTTACCATTACAAGTTGTAATGCACAGCGTTGGTTCGATATTGGCAGCGTAGCTCACCCCTAAGAAAATGGGAAGACCATGAGTGTTCAAGCAAAGTTGCTGGTTATTTGGAAGTGCAGTACTTTATTCTCTGAAGTCGAGGGTTTGGCAAGATTTGAAATGTTCATAAATCCTGCTTTTTCACTGCTTTCCTGCTTTTTCCCCGCACTGCAGGCTCCACAACCAACTACTACGCCGTGGCCGTCGTGAAGAAAGGAACAGATATCACAATAAATAACTTGCAGGGCAAGACCTCCTGCCACACGGGCTTGGGCAGGTCTGCTGGCTGGAACATCCCCATTGGGACACTCCTCCACCGGGGAGACATCAAGTGGGATGGCAAAGACTCAGCCTCCATCGAGCAAGGTGAGGTGGGAAACGGCGAGATAAATGGGCTGGTGTTAAGCCAGGGGTGGTGGTACGGTGAAAGCGATGTTGCCCGATCTTCTGCGGAGGTCCAGAGGTGGCTCGCAGAGCAGTCGAGTCATTGACATTCTTTGTGCATCCCTTTCCTTCCAGATCCTTGTAAAAGTGAATTTTAGACTAACTATTGCTTCTTTCTCATCCATAGCGGTGGCCAATTTTTTCTCCGCCAGCTGCGTGCCTGGTGCCACCACTGAACAAAGACTGTGCCGTCAGTGCAAGGGGGACCCCAAAACCAAATGCTCCCGCACAGCACCTTATTCTGGATATTCTGGAGCTTTTCAGTGAGTGAAAGTTATATTTCCTTTGGGGAAATATTCTAGCCCCGACACATGCAAGTTTTTGTTATACCAGGGAGGGCTGTGTTGTAATCAGTGGTCCTGAAGACACTGAATTTATAGAACAACCGGGAGTGCTGGTAATTAAAGATCCAATTAGTAATAACCGGCAGGCAGCTAGCGGGAGATGAGAGAGGCAGCTGGGTTGTATCTTTCTGCACAGACTTAAGAATACACCGCATTAGCATTGTGCTAAGTCTAACTGGGCTTCTTGAGCATTACTTCTCTGCCATCACATTTTCTTCCCTGCCAGCCTAGCTTTTTTGGGGGAAGACTACTGCTCTACGGTTGCAGTTTGTGCCGAAGCAATTTGCTGAACAGCAGATAGGGAGTCACAATGTCTGTTTTTTTAACATCCCTTCTGTTCCCCCCACCTGCAGCTGTCTGAAAGATGGAAAAGGAGATGTGGCTTTTGTGAAACACACAACTGTTCAAGGTAGGCCTGCGAGATGACTTGTTTCTCTTTTTTCCAGTCCAACCTCTTGCTGCCACTCTATCCTGCAATTAGCCTGTGCAGGCTTTCATTCCTCTCCCAGTTTGCCCCAAACGTCGTCTTCTTTCACCTCTAGAAACATGTTTTGCACACCATGGACTAACTTATCCTTGTTACTGAAAAATATGACTGTGGTAGGGTCCACTTTTTCTTCTTTGGGGTTCTTCTTTGAAGAAGGAAAACCTGCTTAATTTAAGTTCAATGGTATTATAGTTGGTGCCACATCTCAGAGCCAGCTGTAATGTTATCACAGCAAACGCAGGGTGAGCAATTGTGTAGGTAATAATGCTCACCCATCCCTCTGGGAGGGATTTTGGAGGGAATTCAGCCCACAGCAAGAGTTCACTAACTCTGCACCTCTTGGAGATGGAAGATTGCCTAGCATGCCCAGGACCTGCAGTGAGCTCAGTGGAGGGCCACCAAGATGGTCATGGGGCAGGGACACTTGTCCTGCGAGGAGATGCTCAGTGGGATGGGCTTGATCAGCCTGGGGAAGAGATGGCTTTGGGGGGGCCTCACAGCAGCCTGCCTGTGCCTACAAGGAGGTTAGCAAGAAGGTGGAGCCAAGATCTTTACAGAGGTGGACAGTGGAAAGATGAGAAACAATAATCATAAACTGAAACAAGAAAGGTTTGGACCAGATACAAGGAGAAATTTTTTTCCCCTTGAGGACAGTCAAGTAGTGGGACAGGTTGCCCAGGACAGCTGTACACTCTCCATCCTTGGAGGTTTTCAAGAACCACCTGGAGCAACCTGGTCTGCCCCTGCTTTGAGTAGGCTCTTGGACTGGAGATCTTCAGAGGTCTCCTGTAATTCTCACCTGAATTCTCCTGTAACCCTGTGATCTCTGACCTGGGCTCTGTTTTCAGCCTTGACACTACTGGCCTTCACAGACCATGTGCGGCTCCTGACCTGTTCAATCCATTTGCATGGTGTTTGTAAATCTATTTGTATTTGTGTCTATTTGTACATGGCTGGATGTCTAGGCACTACTGCCACATAGAGCTCTTACTGTTGGGTTAGTTATGACAGAGGCAGAGATAATCTCTCTTTCACAGGCACATGTATTCTCCTTTCTGCATTGCCTTTGCATGACCACGATGACCCCATTACCATTGCAAAGGGTGTGTGTGCAACCTATTTTCTGCAAAGAATTCCGCAGAAATAAATTCATTACAAAGCTGCTCCAGATTGGCTTTTTTGTCTGTTTCCGTGGTGATGCATCTCATGGTTCCTCCTTCCTCCAGAAAATGCTCCAGAGGAGAAGGATGAGTATGAGCTGCTGTGTCTGGATGGCAGCCGTCAGCCTGTGGACAACTACAGAGCCTGCCACTGGGCCAGGGTGCCTGCTCACGCCGTTGTGGCTCGAGATGATAGCAAGGTTGATGACATCTGGAGCTTTCTCTCAAAAGCACAGGTATTGTTAAGCTCTTCTTTCCTTCCCTTAGCATCCGCTCTTCTGTCTCCTGGCTTTGCTTGCTCTCTTCAGCTTTCTGAGTGCTTTGGTATGGTCATTTGCTCATTTTTTTCCCTCGTGGCAGGAAAAATTTGGCATGGGCACAACCAGCACCTTCCAGCTCTTTGGGCCACCTGGCAAGAAGGACCCAGGCCTCAAAGACTTGCTTTTCAAAGACTCTGCTGTACAGCTCAAGCGTATCCCACCACTGATGGATTCCCAGCTCTACCTGGGCTTTGAGTATTACAGTGCCATCCAGAGCCTTCAGAAAGGTAGGCAGGACATGAGATAATAATGTCATGCCAGTGTGAGCTGCATTGAAAAGATGGGATCAGCAAATATGTCTGGGCAAAAGGAACACGATTTTTTCAAACACAGACAGTATTCTCTGCAAAATATTTCCTGTGAAAGGAAATTATTCATTAAAATCACACAATTTAATTTAATTATTCATTAAAATCACACAATCTTCACAAACTTCACTTACATCAACAAAAGGATTTTGTTGATTCCACAGTCAAAACAACATCATCACCATACCGACAAAGGTGGAAAATTTACGCACACTCCACCCCTCACCCATTCACCACAACTACAGCAACAAAAATTGCCCACGGTTATTCAGCTGGTGGTAGGGATTGGGCATGGTCAAAACTGCTGCTTAGAAAAGCCATTTCTGGGACCTAAGAGGAAGGAACATCCCAGGACACCAGGACCAGCATTGGCCACTTGAGGGAAACAGTGTCCTTTATTTCCATCCTGACTCATCAAGCATTTACTGATGTCCTAGCTGGCTCTCTGAGAGTCAAACATCCCACAAATGACCTCTGAAACCCATTTAAAATGTATAGTTGCTCAGAGATCTCTGTCGTAGGCTCAGCCGCTATGGCATTTAGGGAAGGGGATGCATGGACTTAATGTAGCATCAAAACAGATTATTCAAATGCCACTTCACAGAAACATAACTAGGTTGCATTTTTCCAGCTCAGTCTGGTCTTAGTCTCATAGTTGTCTGGGCTGTGAGGAGGTCTGGAGAAATGCTGAGTATATTATAGGCAGCAATACCAAGTACTATTAATGCACGGTGGTTTAGTGATTGCGATGTTTTAGCTAACACGAGTCTGTGTGAACAGCTTGTGTCATGCTGAAAGTCTCCTTTCTGACCTGTAAGTTGATTTCTGAGCATCCTTCAGCTTAAGAATCATCCCTTCTATTCACGCCAGCCCAGGCCTTATTAAACAAGAACGTCTTGCACTGGGCAGCAGCAGGTTGGTGCATACAGATGGTTTCATGGCTGAGTCCCACGCACCCAGAAAGTAGCCTGTTTTGTTGCTTTATTGTTCAACAGGGCTCTAGGCTTATCCTCGTTTTCCTCTGCTGGTTTTACAGATCAGTTGAACTCTAACCGCAGAGAAAACAAGACACGGTGGTGTGCAGTAGGCAAGAATGAGAAGAGCAAGTGTGACCTCTGGAGTGTGATGAGCAACGGGGATGTGGAGTGCACCGTGGCAGACAACACCAAGGACTGCATTATTAAGATCATGGTATGGCTTTTTTTTCCTTTTTTTTCCCCTGTGAACCTTTCAGAGAGCAACGTTGCTTCTTTCAGCCTGGGAATAGATGGGGCAGAGGAGGGGGGCTAGATTTTAAAATAAAATATTGGGAGCTTTGCGAGAAATACCAGTGGGCAGAAACCAACATCATGACAGGGAAAAGGCTCGACTAGTTTTTCATTGATTAACATTTTTCAAAAAAATTTATTGGACAGTGTTCTTTCTTTGAGGTTTCCTAAATAAAAAGCAATTTTCTGGTGTGAAGTAACTTTTTATTTGGAAAAGGAAGGCAAAATACAAATTTTGCAAAATGCAGAGAAAAACGGTTGCCTGCTTAGAAGAGGAGTGGTTCCACAGCATAGAGGATGCTGCTGGTAGCTCAGAGGGTTGGGTCAGTTCCATGAAGACAGCACAAAATGCAAACCTGAAAGGACAGGTGAGATAAGGAAATCTGTTTGGCAGGGAAGCAGGCTAGGAGAGGCACACGCCTGAGCCTGCGAGTGCCTGGGGAGGAGAGCTGCTGCTGGAGGTGGTTACAAGCACACGGGAGCGATAATTTCAAAATTCCCTCTGCTTGCATCAGCGAGACCTCGTCTGTCCGTATGCTAAGGGATGGCCTCGCAGATGCCCTTAGCCCCAAGCCCTTATCGCTTACAACAAGTGCTTCTTTTACAATCTGATTTCTGAAAAGCACTGGTCTGGGGATGTACAGCGTCGTTTCATCGCTGTGCCTTTTTCATTGCAGAAAGGTGAAGCAGATGCTATCAGCTTAGACGGAGGTTTTGTCTACACTGCTGGCGTGTGTGGCTTGGTGCCAGTGATGGGAGAAAGCTATGAGGGTAAGCACAGCCCCTCTGGGTCCAGGCAGCGGGGAACGGTCTGGCGCAAAAGCACTCTTTTTATTCTGAAATCTAGAAAGCAGCCTCAGCGCTGCATCCTGCAGAAAACACACGGTGCCCTGAGGCAGCTCTGCTCACCGCTGCAGACCTCGCCTTTCCACGAAGGTGGAAGAGCCCTGGGAGAGTGGGCATCGACAGTCAGGAACACAATGACCTCCAGCTCCTGTCTTCTTTGTTTTAATCATGATGTCCCTGTCCTTTAGCACCAGCCTTGGTGAAACTAGTCGTTTTAGCTCAGAGGAGCAGAAAGAGGCTGTGCTTTGTTCTGTCGATGCACAAGATGTTACCTGAAATAGCCACTTCTAGAATGAAGTTTCTCCAGAAATTAGTGAGCTTGATCCTTTTTTGGATTTGCCATATCATTTATCTAATATCCTCTTCTTTTTCCCTCCCTCAGATGACAGTCAATGCGACAAAACAGAAGGAGAACCAGGTAATTACTGCCAACAGAGGGACAGAAAACAGTCCTGCTGGATATAAGTAGAAAAATATATATGCGGTCATGATTGGAGAATAAATGGCCATTCTCCATGCAAAGAACCACTGTGTCCAATGTAGAAATTAAAAATTTGGGAGACGAATTTAGTAGTCAGATGGAAAGTCTGGGTCTGCAAGCAGATATCAAGGCAAAGTAAATGGTAGCGGCAGAGATCTGTACTTAGTTGCTGCTATCTGGAGCACGGTCACACCATAACGGTGCCAGGGCTGCGAACAGGGAAAGAGGGTGTGGGTTGTAGCATTAGGAAATTGTTCTTTATAGAAATAGGAAGAGGGAGAGGAGGGAAGGTTTTTGTCCTTTGCTAAAGAGGGGATAAGAAACCAGGAGGGGATAAGAAATCATCCCGTATGTCTTGCTATAGCCTTCTCGCATACCCAAATGTCAGAGTTTTGAGTGGGGGGAAATGTCAGGGCTAATAATTTCCCAGGAGCATGGCGGGAGTAGATGCATCACATCTGCAAATTCTTCTGTTGTCGCTGTGTGGCAAGTCATTTATAAGTGCAAAGTATTTCCGCTTCTGCTACGTTCGTAGGTGCCCTCTCCCAATGCTCTCCTAAGGGAGCATGGTGGGATCCTCGGGTCAGTCCTTAATTCTCCTCTATTTTATCTTCTGAAAGCATCCTACTTTGCTGTGGCTGTTGTGAAGAAATCTGACAGCGATATCACCTGGAACAATCTGCAGGGCAAGAAGTCGTGCCACACCGCTGTCGGGAGAACTGCTGGCTGGAACATCCCCATGGGCTTGATTCACAACAAGACCGGGAACTGCAATTTTGGTGAGTCGAGTTTTGCATCCATTTCTTTGAGTTCAGAATCTGCCTGCAAGAATGTTTTCCCATCCTTCATCTGATGTTTAAAGTTTCTTGTGCCTCAAAGATTCCCACCTGGAGGTGGGAAATGGAGAAGACTCTGTTGTTTAAACTTTCAATGAGCAAAGTTTTAGGCTGTCGGCGACTGCTTCAGAGTAAGATACGGCACATCAGCTGCTTTGGGGGGCTTTGCTTTCTTTTCACATCTCTCCCCTTCCCTTTGCAGCAGTACAAAAGGTATTCCCAAAATGGGAGTACAGGCTGCCCCAGGTATACGGGGCCTGGTGCTTGTGCAGGGTGTAGAGTGGGGGTAAAGGATGGGTTTATGAATCTCAGAAGAAAGGGGAAGGGCTGACAACAGGGGACAGAGGCTGATCTTCGTGCAAGAAACTTAAAGGGACTGATCTGACTGCCTGACAATAAGGGGGTAAAAGTCTGCATTGGCTCTGGGCCTTTAGAGATTGTTCAGAAGATCAAATTCTACATCCAACTTTCAATCGATGAGAATTATAGTCCAACAAAAATAATCTGGAAATATTACGGAACAAGACAAATTAAGCATATAATTATTAAAAGGAAATCTCTAACCGCAAGAAGATACTAGCGTTAGTAAGTTTTAGAATCAGCCTCTCCATCCTCCTGCCTGCCTTTCCCACTGTCCCTTCTTGCCCCAGAGCTCTGGCATTGCTGCCAAACGCAACTCTGCTGACCTGTAAAGGCTGAGGAGTCTTGGGCTGGCTCTGCGTGAGCTGGGAATGGTTTGCAGCAAAAACATTCTTCTTTTCATGCCTAGATAGCACTTAGCGCAGTTGAGTCTTAGGGCCTGCTTCATTATCAATAATAACAAATAACAACTTTCATAGTGAAAACTGGATGCGTGCGATTTGCTGTCCACTCAATCGTGCTTCTTCTCACAGCCTGTTTACAGCTCCCAGTGACCGCTAATACAAATTCAGCATGAGAACGTATTATTAAAAGAAAACCTAGCTTTTCAGTGCAGGAAAAGTGACTTTTTCCTATTCCTGCCTTCAGACGAATACTTCAGCGAGGGCTGTGCTCCCGGGTCTCCTCCTAACTCCCGCCTCTGCCAGCTCTGCAAGGGCTCAGGGGGGGTCCCGCCGGAGAAGTGCGTCGCCAGCAGCCATGAGAAATACTATGGATATACTGGAGCTTTCCGGTAGGTGATGGAAACGCTCAGGCTGCTCTCAAGTACCCTGGGGCTAATCACAGAGGTCATGGGTAGATCACATACGGAGTACAGCCTCATGTTGACGCTAATTTGCTGACCTCCTCTTTTTCTCCCATTACACTGCTGAAGGTATATATGTCTGTAATATTACACATATGCTATACATTTTTTCTTCATGCAGCTTCCTGCAAAATGATGTAAAATGTTCCCGTTCTGTAAAAGTAATGTCCTGGTGCCTCCAGGCAAACCTGGAGAGACACAAGCGTTTTGGCCAGACCTCCTACAATAGCAGCAGTGCTACAATTTTAACACAAATAAGGAGTCTTAAAAGATGGGGACCCGCAAACAACGCTGCCACTAGACACTCCCTGTTAAAAATGCTGCTTGCCTTAGTTAAAATGAACCATCCTCTAAAAAGTGCAGAGACCAGAGGTCAGCCCCAATGCCGTCTCCTCCGTACCCACTCAGTATCAGCTCAAGCCTAAGTAATTCATACTGGGCATGAATTTAAAAAGAGAATGAATCTTGTTTTATTTACGTCTAATAGCAAAGAGACCCTGCTTCAGAGATTGCAGTCCTTTTGGTGCAAGTTAGTGTTTTTACAAAGCTATTAACACATGCAGGCAGGCATTGCAGAAAGCAAAGTGAATTCTGAACCTGGCCAAACTGCTTCTTTCTGACAAGAAAATAAATCGGCTACTTATCATGTGAAAAAGATGCATGTTTTTTTCCAGAATGTGTTAAAAGACTGTGTTTCAGATATCCTTAAAATATTCATGGTAGGGCTCCTAGACCTGGCTGTCCTTGGAGATTAATTTTACAAAATAAGACATAGGTCAGAATCAAATCTGTGGGAAAGGGCCAGGATTCAAGCACCCACATCACTTGCCTTTCTTTGTACTTCCCAGGTGTCTGGTCGAGCGGGGGGACGTGGCCTTTATTAAGCATTCGATCGTCGAGGAAAACACTGATGGTACGTGGTTATTCTGTTGGACGGGTCTTGGCAGGGCTGCCTTCCCCTATGGGCATTATTTTTGTTCCCAGTGCAGAAGGTAATAGCAAGCTTTACCTGCTCGTCCTGTCAATCTCACCCCTCCCGCAGGAGGAGCGGAATTCAAGCGTCAGCACGTGTCGTCCGTCCAGGGTGGCTCTTCCCAGGCATTTCTGCAGAGACATTTCCCTGCTAACTATCATTTAATTTCAGCTGCACAATTATTCAGGTGGTCCCTTAACCACAGACTGCTGCCTCGACACCTTTGCGCAGCACTCTAGCTCCTTGCTTGCCTGAAAGTTAATAGTTCAGTTCACGTTTCTGAAAGCAGCGGCTGAAGTTTTCCAAGCATTTGGGAAAAAATGCAAGGAAGGAGATGTAACTAAATCTCCCAGCCTGCTCTGAGAGTCTGACGCATCCCAGTGACTCTTCCTGAGTTTTACTTACAGCCTCCTTTGTACATGCCAAGTCTCCAAGTGCCAGTGCACATGCAGGCAGGGACAAATGCCTTGCTTAGGTGTTGTGAGGCTGATGTTCTCCTGCTACACAAGATCTCTGAATCTCCTAACCACTTCTCTTTAAAGGCAAAAATAAAGAAGACTGGGCCAAAAATCTGAAAATGGACCAATTTGAGTTGCTGTGCACTGACGATCGACGGGCAAATATCATGGCTTTCAGGGAGTGCCACCTGGCCAAAGTTCCTACCCATGCTGTGATCACACGTCCTGAGAAAGCAAAAAAAGTCCGTGAATTGCTGAAGATACAAGAGGTTAGTAGTACTGCCAGCAGAAGAAATGTTCTGGGGTTGTTTTTACATGACATGTTTGCATTTTTATTGCAATGATGCTCTGAGTTTCCCTGAGTCAGCAAAACGTTGAAGATTTTAACTTACCGATACGGGGTGACAGCCTCGTCCCTTAGCCTCCCCCTTCCTCCATCGCTTCTGAACTGCTCTTTCTCCTCTGCCACCTTAGCAAATACCCCTTCAGGTAACAGCCAGATCACAGTGGTTGCTGTTGTCACGCTATACCTGTGTGACATGAGATTACCACCTCCTTCTTGGGCTATGCCTGCTCTTGCAAGCGTGTTTCAGAAGCTCCTCTGAGGTGCCCGGTCTCTAACCCAGCTGGGTCAGGCACGAGGTAGGCACCGAGCCATCCAGCTCCGGGAAGACACCAGCCTCCCCTGCACACACACTGGTGTGTGTCTTACAGCTACTGGTGTAACTGTGACCAGGTTAAACCACCTCTGATTGATTTTACACTGAAAACGTTAATATTTGCTCCACTGTCAGGATCTGCTGAGAGGCACGTGGGAAGTCAGCTCCTTCTGCTTCCAACTCGTGGCTAAGGCATAGGACCTGCTGGCAGCATCTGCCGATGGGCTCTCCGTGTAGTGACATGTTAAAATGGAGAAAAATTGCTTTGACAGTCGTACCACAACCGTGCTTACCACTGAGAGATCCCTCATCTAACCACATGGACAGAAGATTCAATCCTAAATTTCTGGAGCTCGGCTGGGGGCTCCCCAGGATGATGGTGAAGAACTAGGACTAAGAGCTAGGCTTGTACGAGCTGAATCTTGCCAGCTTTCTACTTTTTACATACACTTACCTCTTTGTGCCTTTATTTCAGAGACGGTTTGGAACAAAAGGAGTCGAGAAAGACAAGTTCCAGATGTTTGAGTCTCAAACCAAGGACCTTCTGTTTAAAGACTTGACCAAGTGTCTGGTCAAACTCCGCGATGGAATAACATACAAGGAGTTCCTCGGAGATCAATACTATGCTTCAGTTGCTAGCCTCAACACCTGCAATCCATCAGGTAACTGAAATAGCCCCAGGAAGAAGTCCATGAATTGCAGTTCTTAGCCTTGCAGGCACGGACAATTTCTTCTGTAGCTGTCCATTTAATTTTTTAAAGCAAAATGAAGATAACTCACGAAGATGCTAGCATACTTTTCTCAAAGTTCCTTGGATGAACTGAAATAGTTTTGAAGTCTGCTGCTCTGGCATCAATGGGAATCAAAGATTTTTACTCACCTTTAGAAAACATGCACTTTGAGAAATGGTGAAAAGAACCCACCCTGTCCCATCAGTGTGTGTTCAGTGCGATCTGTGGTTAATACACATTTTTTTGTGGCCCACTGAATATATTTTCCACATGCTGACGTTTTTGGCATGGCTGGGTGTGTGCTGGTGGGACAGGAGTGTTTAAAGGCCGGATCTGAATTTCTCCCTGTCCTTTCCCTTTTCAGATCTCCTCCAGATGTGCACCTTCCTTGAGGACAAGTAGCGAGATAGGAAGGACCCTTGCTGGAAGGGGAGGCAACTTCAAGCCATGACTCCTCTCGTGCCCTCAGCACCGAACACCGACCCGCAGAGGGCCCTCTGCCTTCATTGCTTTCTCTGCCCTTCCTCATCACTCTGAAAGGGGCTGTTTGAGACTTTAGCGTTCTCTGCTGCCATCACAGCAAGAAATAAAATCTCAAATTTAAATGGGTGTCCTGAGATTTTTCAAAACGGTCCTTAAGCCCATTGCTTCCTCAGTACCTCTCGCTGTAGGACAGTGCCAGATACCAGCGTGGCTATTGCCACTTAAGACTATTGCCGCTCGTTAGAGAAATTTGTTTCAACATTTGCCAAAGCAAAATGGATTAAATATGCCCTAGAGCCTAATTAAAGATGTTTGTATTCTCTGTGCTTTTGCTTCACCCAGGTTATCCCATTATCTCTCCAGCAGATGACAGTTGCGTAGTGTGGTTGGGACACAGGAAGAGGGAGAGTGTTTATGTCAGGGAAGCTGAAGGGTGGAGAAGCAAAAAAACCAAATTAAGCCCAAAAAATACAGCAGTTGTAAGATGGAAGGTGTGAATAGAAATCACTCCATCTCATATCTCAGCTGGCTGGATCTGAGTCATTTCCATCAGGCAGTACAAGTATATTGACAGGGAGAGTCCAGGCTTAGACTTCCTTTCTGAAAAAAATCTAGGGCTTACTTAGAAACACGTGTGTTTTGGTAGTCCGTCTGATGTGCTGCTGACCTGAAAACAAACGTGTAGGTGGGCAGCCCGACTCTGATCCATGGTGGAAATAAAAAGGCGAAACAAAAAGGTCTGCTGAGGCTCTCTGCTTCAGAGGAACAGTCTGGGGTAATCCAGCAGGTCCCAATCCTGTTGTCAAGGCAGGCATGAAGAGCTGCTGAGGGCAGAAAGATGCTAGAAGCTTCTGGCTCTGGGAATGAATATTTTGATGGGCTCACAGTGATGATTTTTGGATGCATATGGTATGTGTTGTGAGAAGTCCGCTAGCCTCACTGAAGATCACCTTGGAAGACAGAAATGTAGAGTGTGACAGGAAGCAATGAAATTTAGTTCCTCACATTTATGTAGGATGAAGTATACCGGACAGATGGCTTTTTTAATCTGTTCTTAAAAACTAGCAAAGAAAGAGACACAGTGCCTCTAAGAGCCTGCTTCTACAACTGTGGCTACAGTTAGAAAACTTTCCCCAAGGAAAGCTGCATTGCCTGTACTCAACATCAGGTGTAACCCCTTGTCCCATAAGTAGAAGGCACGGAAAAAAAGAACCTCACTTGAGGATCACAGAGTAACTCAAGTGGGAAGGGACCTCCAGGGGTCTCCAGTCCAACCTCCTGCTCAAAGAAAGGGGTCAACCGGGTTGCTCAGTGCTTGACCCAGTCAGGCACGGAGAACCTCCAAGGATGGCGACTCCACGACCACCCAGGGCAACCTGTCCCACTGCTTGACAGTCCTCAAGGGGAAGAAGCTTCCCTCATACCCACTCTGAACCTCTCTTGTTCCAATGTCTTCCCATTGCTCCTCATCCTGTGAAAAGCCTGGCTCCGTCTTCCTGATGCCTGGTACAAACGTGGCCACCTCTTCTGCAGGCTCAACAGCTCCCGGTGCCCCAGCCTCACCCCAAGGGCTAGCCTCCAGCCCCCTGTCCGTCTTGGTGTCTCTCTTCTGAGCTTGCTATCATTCATGTCTTGCTTCTTTGGGGGCCCAAACCAGGCACAGGACCTAGATGTGGCCTAACATCTCCAGATGTTTGTCCTCAAACCAAGGACCTCCACGGCTCTCAGGCCATTGCAGCTGCCCACCGCCTCGCCGTGCATTAACACCCCTCCCCCCCCCCCCCCAAGCGGTACAGGCAACGTGCTCCCTCACCTCCAGGGCCAGGCCGAGCCACGGAGCTCAGGGCCTGGCCCCAGCCCGCCCCCCCCAGCAGCCGAGGGACTACAACTCCCGTGAGCCCCCGCGCCCCCGCCTCCCGGCAGGCCGCGGGGCCGGAAGCGGAAGCGGAGGGAGTACGGCGACGTGTGCGCGGCGGGCAGCCATGGCGGGGGGGCTGGAGCCGCACCTGGAGGCGCTGCGGCGGGAGCTGCGGGCGCCCGGCCCCGCCCTGCTCTCCGTCCTCTTGGCGCTGCTCGCCGTCGCCATCACGCTCCGTGAGTTGCGGCCTGCGTGGGACCCCCCCACCCTCCCCCGGCCCCCCGACCCCGGTGGCGGCCTGGGGGCCTGCCGGGGAGCGCCGGGCCGCGCTCGCTGAGGGGGCGCGGGTGCCGCCAGCCGCGGGCTTAGGGGCTCCCTCCTCTCTCCCGCAGTGATCTGGAGGTTCGTGCAGGGCAGGAGGAGCAGCCGGAAGGCGGTGCTGCTGCTGGGCCTCTGCGACGCGGGGAAGACGCTGCTTTTCGCGCGGGTGAGCGGGGGCCGGGGGCTCGTAGCGGCCGCGAACGGAGCCCCGGGGCGTGGAGGGGGGAGCTGCCCGGCTCCAGCCGCCCTGCCAGCCGTCTGGCGTCCTCTCCTACGGAGGTGAAGGTGCCCCGAAGGATTTGCAGGCACGCTTTCTTCCTTCCTGTTTTAGCGATGTGGAGATTCAGTATATAAATAGATTTTTCTTTCTTAAGTGAGTGTTTTTTAATTCTTTGGGGAAAAAAAAAACCCTGAAATTGTTTCATGCATGTAAATTGAAATCGGATATCTGCAGTCCGTTACCCCTGGCAGATCCTTTCAGTTTCTGAGTGGATGAACCGCGATGCCAGTGTTCCTCCAGCCGCCTTTTTCTGAAAATGACTTTTTTCCCCCACAGCTGTTGACAGGCAAATACCGCGATACCCAGACTTCGATAACCGACAGCTCCGCAGTTTACAGAGTCAGCAACGACAAGGTGAGCGGGCAGGTTTTTGGCTGTAACTTGTGCGTGGTTGTCGCAGCCACATGGTGCCTTTGTTTTTCTGCTCCCTGTGCTAAACCTGGCTTGTTGCTTTTTGTGCTGCTCAGTCTTCCCAGCTTGAAATCAGTCTCCAGTGTGGTCCGAGTGTAGGATAGGATTTTTCTAGGCAACGCACGCTGAGAAAGTAGGAAAATACTGGGACGTATTAGGGACTCCTGACCTCTGCAGGTTCTTTTTTCTTTGCTTGTCAAATTGTGAAACCTGAAAACCACCTCTGCATGTTGTGTTTTGAAAGGCAAGTAGCATGTGGTATTTTTTCTATAGAAGAAGAAAAGGAGCGGCTTTTACAAGTGGAGTAAAGCACACAGCACTGTGGGGACAGCTGTGTGTTTCGGAGCAGGAGGGAGATTTGTGAGGGAACATTGTTCTGTTGTGTTTGATTTATTGGCTGGGCAGTAATTTCTGTGTCTCCCAAGAAAATCTGAAATTAAAAGCTCTATCAGCTTAAAAAAGGAGTCTCCAGCTGAACTTCATATGGTCTCAAAAAGGGTTTTGGTTACTCTCAGGTCCTGGGCTGCCACAGACCTAGTTATTTTCAGTTTATGGTGATCTCTCTTATTTCAGAAGAGTTTCTTTCTCTTGCTGGGTGCACATGTGGCAATGAAAGCAGCAAGCTGGCAGCACATTACGTGCTGGTGAATTGTAAAAGTAGAGGATGTTATTGTGGCTTTTCTATGGCAATCTTCAGTAACAGTGGTGGTAATAACACATTAAAAACTTAGTAAAGGGAAGTGCAGGGCTTTTTTTTTATATTTGTGTCTCTAAGATTGAGCAGACAGGAGGTATTTGGAGGGGGAGAGGTGCTGGAATGCTGCAGTGCGTACTGTTGCTTTTCTTTCTTTAAATTGTAGACAAGGTTTCCAGTAAAATCCAAGAGCAGTGAGTAGGTAAATCGAAGAGCAGTGTAGTTCCATTAAAGTCCAAGAGCGGTGTAGTTCTCTCCCCTCTTGAGAACAGTGAGCATTATCGTGAGAACGGTGACGTGGCCCTACTTGGCCACATCTCGATCAGGAGCGTGTGATAGGCATCGTTCTTGTTAATGTCACTGCTTTCTCTGGCAGGCAACCTGTGGAAAGGGAAATGTTTGTAGCTTTCAGTTAAAAAAGTCCCCTCCAAGGGCATTTTTGTGTTATTCCCAGCAAAGTGATATGTATTTAGGTAGACTTGCAGTTGGGTAGATTCTGTGCGTGAATAGATACCTTGATTCAGAGACTGGGATTAGTGTTCTGTGTCAGGGACTTGCGGGACAGGAGTTCGTGGTTTTGCTGTGCAGAGACCTACTTGCTGTCAGGGACGGTGTAAACCTGCTGGTGTACAAGAGAGGTGACTGATGAACTTTCTCCCTCCCACGGTGCGTGTGGTAGCCGTAGGGGGGGTACTGTGGATGAGAAATGGGTTGAACATTCTCTTTTCTCTGCGGTCGCGCTCTGTCCTCTCAGCTCTGGTGGGTGGTGTGCTGGTGCTGGCGCCCTCCTTACTGAATGTCGTTCCTCAGCATTTCTTTGCTTGTCAGAATTGTTTGGGCTGGTGGAGAGACTGCACCTCGGGGAGAGTTATGTGCTTCTGCCCAGTATGGGGATTCACTCGCCCACTGCTGCCTCAGCACCAGGCTAACTGGAATCCACTATCAGACTGGTTTTCCCTGGTCCATGATCACAAGTACCCCTAGATTAGGTGTGGCTGATGCCTTCTCGCTTCTGTTCCCAGAGCGGTAACGTGACGTTAATCGACCTTCCGGGCCATGAGAGTTTGCGGCTTCAGTTCTTGGAGAGGTTCAAGGCCGCAGCCAGGTAACTTGGAGGAGATTGGCAGGGGAGGAGGGGGCAGGTGATGTTTTGGACGGGGGTGAACCAAATGATGGTGCTGAGGATGCTGTGAGCTGGGCTGGGTTCGCTCTGTGGTGGTGCCCTGAGAGTCAGAGCTCTGCCGTGGGGTAGCGGGGGTTAGTTGTTGTTCTGCTTTCCTGCCTGCCTGTGTTTGTAGTGCATCAGGAGGCAAAGCAACTGCAGCGGGGAGGGTTTAGGGGATGTGGTATATCCATGGGGCAGAGAGGGAAGGATTTCCTGCTGGGGCTGAAGGTGGGGTGTATTTCAGCCAGCACGTGCTAACCTGCTCTTGGGTTGGATGAGATCAGTTGTGGAAGCAAATGTGTTAGGCCAGGCTGGAATACTTGTCGGGGAAGATCGTTGCAGAGCGTCAGGCCCGGCGCATATTCTTCCCTCTTTCCTCCAGAGCCATCGTGTTCGTGGTGGACAGTGTGGCCTTCCAGCGGGAGGTGAAGGATGTGGCGGAGTTCCTGTACCAGGTCCTGGTCGATAGCACCGTGCTCAAAAACGCACCCGCGCTGCTGATCGCTTGCAATAAGCAAGGTATTGTGTGCTGCCTTGCGGATTCAGTCCTGGAGCGATAGGGGTTCATGCCATGGATGCTGAGTTTCTTAGGAGTTGGGATTTCAGCAAAATGAAGGCTGGAACTTAGTTTTAAATTTGGACTACTCAGCAGGAACATTTCTGGCAGTCATTGGAAGAATTCTTAGGTCAGGTATGGCTAATAGCTTTGCAGAGAAGCACCACTAGGAGAGCTACAGCTTTTTGGATGGGCTTAAATAAGGCAGGTGGCTTTCTGCTTGTGCAGAACTGTCTTCCTGAATCAGCAGGCAGCAGAAAATAGAATCAACTTGAGAAAAATGAACTATCTGTACACACTTGGTAGCTTCAATGTTAAAATCAGACAGCCGTTTAGCTGCCAAGATGATATGTTTTCTCTTGATTGAACTAGCAGGAACATCCAGTTACTGGAAAGGACTAGATTTTCAGATCCCTACAACTTTTACAGTGAAGGTGTGGATCCCTCTATAATGATCTGAAGCTTTTGGGCAGTGTCAGATTTGGTTTTCTTAGTTATTTCGTGCAGTATGTCAGGAGCTGCCTGAGGCCTTCATGGCTCCACCTGCCATAGGTTAAAAAGCGCTGTGTTGAGCTCTATAATGCCAGGACAGGTGAGAGTGGGACATCAAACCCCGTCCTCTGTTTGAAGCAACTTACTGCCCAGCAAGAAGAAGTTAATTCCCTACATTATATCAGACTTTGGGTTGCTCCCATTCACGCCTGCAAACCCAAAGCTTCAGCGTCCCTTACCCTAGTGCAGACACAGCCGTCTTTGTCCTGGTGACTCTGATGACTGCGCAGCATGAGCAGGCCTTACTGTACCTTTAGGAGGAGGAATTCTGAATTCTGACATAAAACCAAAGAGCTGATTTCCTTTTCTTTTCTCTTTCTAGATGTCACAATGGCAAAATCAGCAAAACTTATTCAACAGCAGCTGGAGAAAGAGCTGTAAGTATGAAATTGGATCTTAAACCCTCTGAGGTTCTCTCTTCTCCTTTCTATCTCTTACCTCAGTGCTCAGTGAGCTCCCTTGAGCCACATCTAAGCTCATTGTAGAAGAAGAGCAGTCTGTTTTGTCTGTGTAGCTGTAACTAGGATGAAAGAAGATTGCTCCTTGCTAAAGCACGCAAAAAACCAGTAGGCACAGGCAGTGTATTGCCTCCTAGAAGCTGTGGGTTGGAGAGACAACGTCCCAATCCTTTCCTAAAAGCTGCTATCCCTAGGCTAAGCGATACCTCCGGCGGCCCAGGGAGGTATCTGGGTCCTCTCTCCGGTACAGGCAGGGTTGGCTTCCAAATGTCAGACTTCCTGTGCGTGGTGTGAAGGTGTCAGTAGCTCTGCTCGGTTGTACTGGCACAGGTTTCTTTGCAGGGCTGCTCTGACGCAAAAGGGCTTGGCATGCAAAGCTTGAGAGCTGGGGAGAGAGCGTCTAGTTCTCCTGGTCTGCTAACAGGCATTGCAGGAGCCTATTTGGGACCCTGTGTTGGCTCTGTGTCCGCCCTAGGAAGGACATTAACCTGGGAAGACAAATGATGTATGATCTGTTGCTAATTTTAAGTTGTAAGAGAAAGTGGAAGGAGGAGAAGGTGGCTTGTAGACTGTGCTACGTTGTAAGCTGCCAGCTGAATGAGCTGCAGCGTCAACGGCTGGGAAGTCCATCTGGGGAGGGGGCAAGTAGAAGATGATCTTTTTAAGCTATATTTAGTCTCTGTGCATGAAGATTCTGCCTGTGAGTCCCATAATTGTAGTTAGGTCAAAACTGCTCTGGAAGAGACCTGTGCAGCTCTTGTGGACTTCTCCACCAGCATCTAGTAGAGATTTTGCTTCCCCACACACACTCAACTGGATGTTTTGCCTTCCTGTTGCCTGTGGGTCCTGTTTGCTGGTTTGCAGTGAGCAGCAAGGCGCTTGGGGGTAGGAGCAGGAGTGTAGCTCTGTGGTCTCCAAACAAATGCATATTCGTGGGATATGGTCATCTTGTCGCCACGTGGTGGACTTGGCAGTGTTAGGTTAATGGTTGGACTTGATGATCTTAAGGGCCTTTTCCAACCTAAATGATTCTGTGATTCTATAATCTCTTTGGCCAGTAGACGGCAGCAGGGGTATTATTGCTGGTGCCTCTTCCAGGCTGAATACCTGACCTTCCCGTTTTTAAGGGAGGAGTTAGTTGCCACATATTCAAGCTCTCCAGGAAAATAAGCATTCCTTGGTTCTGATGTTGGGCATTTGGCAGTTATCTGTGTGTAGAAGTTGGATTTCTAGGTAGGTTATACATGCCCTGTTAGGCAGTGTTATTCCTGCAGGCTGGCAGATTGCGGCCATCCTCTCCCTGCGCTGCCGTGCTTGGATGTCCTTGTGTGGAGAGCCCAAGGAAGTGTCTGCTCTTATTCCTGAACTCGGATCTCTGGGCAGTGATGTTCTTTCCCTGTGCCCCGTTAATTTAGCTTCATTGTGTGAGTAGGGAGTAGCTGGGCTTGACTGAGAGCAGGCACTGCCAGGCTGCTCTGTCTCTGGAAGAGGTGCAGCAGTCCAGCCGTGAGGCTCTGCTAGGCGGTCAGAGACCTGGGGAGAGTGCTGTTTGCTTTTTGGGACCTCAGAGGCAGTCAAATCGCAGTGTCTGTTGGGCTGTTCCATCTCCCTGTGCTGCCTCTGCCTTGGACACCTGGTGAGTGTGGACAAGGAGGTCCATCTTCCTCTCCACACGTGGCCGGCAGTTGAGGTGCAGCGAGCTGAAGGGCGGGAGCAGTAGCGAGGTTGCAGCCCGGTCCTTGGGCAGGCAGTGCTCGCGGGAGCAGTGGGGAGACTCGATCTCCCTCTCAGTCCCCAAAGGTATTCGGCACACTCAGGTGGCAGAGGGGTGAGCCATGATGATATCACGGGTGCCTCTCTCTTCCCAGTTAACCCGTTAAACCAGTGCAGATCCTGAGCGCTGTGGGCTAAACCATAGGTAATGGCCTGGTGACTGGTGTCTGCTAGGGGGATATTGGGGAAATTCGGATGAGGACATCGTCTCCTGACTCCTGCTGTTGTTTATTACAGAACAAAACCTGTTTAAGCACCCTTTCCTTGGGTGCCTCCTGTCTGTCTTGCTCTTTTGAGCCCCTCTGCCGTTGTGCCTTCCAGCGGGTATTTAAGAGAAGTGGCCAAAGCGCCTGCCCCTGCCTGTGCAGAGCCATGGCACCTTCTGCCCTTGGTGTAGTTGCATCTTGCTGACAGAGTTGGGTCCAAAACATCTCAGCAGCCATGGTGTAGGTAACGTTTCCCTCGTTCACAGTTTTTGACTCTTCCCCTCCTCTGTCCGCAGCAACACCTTACGAGTGACCCGCTCTGCAGCCCCCACCAGTCTGGATGGCTCAGCCACTGGGGGCCCTGCCCAGCTGGGCAAGAAGGGCAAGGACTTCGACTTCTCCCAGCTACCCATGAAGGTGGAATTCGTGGAGTGCAGCGCTCGGGGCAGCAAGGGAGAGGAGGGAGATGCTGACTTCGAGGGCCTGGAGAAATGGCTGGCCAAGGTTGCCTGAACAGAAAAGGGAGGGGCTGGAGGGAGAAACCTGGGGAGGCTGGGGGGGTGGAACACTTGGAGACTGAAAGGAAAAAGATGGTCTGAAGCACTCAAATCTCATCTTGCTGTAGAAGACTTCAGCTGGAAACCAGTATTGCGGTGTCTTCCTCTGCTGCTCATGGGCTTGGGAGCAACATGACACAACTGCTGGTGTGATTTTCTCTGACTGTCTCTTCACACTGCAACATTTTTTTTCCTCTCCCCTCTTCCTTTGTCTTCCTCTGGGATGCTGACCCTCTGGACTTCTTTGTTTCCTTAATCGTTAGGCTTTTCATTTGGTAGTTGCCAAGCAAATTAGGAAGGAGCGAACTGCCAGGTGAGTTTGAGATTGGAGTTTGCGTGTTGTCTTCTGCCTTGGTTTAGCATTGCAGCCCTGTTACCTCGGAGCTACTGATCACCTCCTGATTCTGACTTCTTTCCCCAGCCTCTCGGTGCTTGGGAGCGCTGTGCACGTCGTTTGTGCTGCCCCAGCAAAGTGCACAGACTCTCTCTGTTGGGCAGTCGTTGAGGAGAGTATAAAAAGCTGTTTACCTCCGTGTCTCCTACCTTCCCGTTCTTCCAAACCGGTGCAGTCCCGTTTCTGTGGAACTGGAGTGGTCTATTAAATGCCAAAACCAGGTTGATCTGACTCCCTCACAGGCACTGCCTGTGTCCTTTGCTGTGTCTTTGGGTGATTTCCACTGTTGGACAGTTCTTGGGAGCTTTTCCTTTAGTGCAGGGCTATGTCCTGAAGGCTTGTTTCACTCTGCTTCTCCTTCCCATACTTCAGGCTCTTCTCCCGCAGACACGTATGCACACTCTCCAAGTGGCAGAGTTACAGTAGGGTCTTAGCTTGAAACTGTGAGGCAGGCACGTTTTTAGATTCGTACCTACGTTATGTGCGAGATCTGGCATGACAGGCGTTTGCTGTGCCGTCCCCTGCCTGTCTCCCGTGTGATCTCAACTGTTAATCTTGCAGGGAAGATGCAGGGAGCGCCTGTCGCTGTAGCTGTCACGGGCTCGGCAGGCTGCTCGGAGTGTTGGAGGTCCCTGACGTAGCATGCTTCTGAACTTTTCAAAGGACATTGCTCTCCTCCTTCCGTGCTCTGGCCAGGAGCATCGGTTAGCCAAAGGGAGATCTTCCAGCAGCACTGGTGTTGGTCGGGTGGGACACAAGACCCTGGTGCTGTGCTGGGCGTTCAGCTTCCCCTTCCTCAACAGTTGCCCTGCCCAGCAGCTTCGTACAGCTTTGTGCTCTGATGGGGTGCCGTTTCTGCGCAGCACCTACGTGAGGGTGATTGCTCTCCAGGATGGTACACTGCAAATTGCGAGGTCCTACGGCATTGAAATTTTTTCTTTGTTTTTGTTGTTTCCCCTTGTGTTTTGGGGTAGGAGGGAGTGGCTGGTTCCTGGTAGTCTTTTGCAGGCTCCTCTCCTCTCTGGCTTGATGCTTCCTTCATCACTCAACTGATCTGTTGTGTTCTTTCCCTTCTGTCTGGGGCATCCTCCGCCTCCCTGTGGCATTGCCAAGTGTTAGCAGCATCGGGAAGAGCCAGAACAGTCTTCTGCAAAGACCTGGCTCATGATGGAGCCGGGCCTTGCATTTCTAGTCTTCTGAACCCAGTGGCTCTTCTACTACCGTGCAGGAGGTGGGGAGGGTTATATTTACGAAGTATGTTATATTCTTATATTTCCTGCAGCCAGAGCACTGTTGGAACATGCTTTTCATGCTTTGAACTCCCTTAGCTGGAGCTGCTTCCCAGGCCGCCTGCTTTGAATCCATAATGCCGAAGTGAGAATGTTGCTATTTCTTCGGGTGGTTATTCTGCTTGCAAAGAGCTGCCGCCTTGAAAAGCAAAGGCCAGGCACCAGCCTCTGCTGGGGTGAGGTAGCATGAGACCATAGTTGGTTTTAAGTTATTCTCGTTAAAAGTATTCCCTAAATAAAAATCTTTTGCTTAGATGTTTGTTCTCAAGTCTCGGTTTAGTCTGTCTGTATTCGCCTCTTCTCAGTGGTGTCAAATCCGCACGGACTGGGACGTCGCTTCTGCTCCACACGATGCTGGAGATCAACCTTCCTGCTTGGTGGCCAGGTCTGTGTTGTCAAAAACCAATGCCTCCTCCACGCGCAGGGCTTTGGGGTTTTTTTTTGGGTGCTTATTTACTCCTTAGTCTGGATGTTAGAGACTTGATAATCACGTAGCAAAAAAACCCCAGACCGCCAACAAAAAAGGCACTTTGCCCAAACGCACAAGCAAACTCAAGCCAGCTGCAGTGCACTGTGCGCTGCTGTGGTTTAAGTCAGAGAGCACTTGCCCTGCTCTGCGGCACCCTGCAGCTTTACAGCTGGATGGAGGGACCTCGGCTTTCCCCATCTGGGCCTGGCTGGGGGGCGGCTGCACGGCAGCGTGGCCGAGCTGGGGCCGGTGCCGGAGGATGGAGCATGCGTTGGGCTGTCGCAGAGCTGCATGTGTTTTTTGGGCTGCACTCCATGACGTGCTTGTTAAATATTTGGGGCTGTTTTTCCCCAGCGGCTGAGGGAAAAGGGCAGAACTGGAAACTCTGAATGTTGTTTTCGTTTGTTTTTTTTTTTTTTCCCCCAGTCAGCTTTGTGCTTTGTTTTTTGCTCTTACGTGTAAACCTTGCTCCCAGCCTGTGGCTTTGTGCTGGCTGGGCAAGTTGCTCCTCAAGGCTGCAGCTTGGCAGCCAGTGTGTTCAGATGTCTTTGGCAAGACAGCAGGATGTGAAAAACTCAGTCCCTTCTGCTCCAGCTGCCTGACCCAGAGTCAGTCACCCCGCTGCATTTACATGTCTGCAGGGATTGAGGTTTTCACTGTACTTTAAAGCTCTTTTGATCAATGTTTTTTGCCACGGGTTGTGTTTTGCCTGCAAATTGTTCCCCTGGAAAGGAAGGGTGCTTTCGGAGATCGACAAGCACAGTGAGATCCGGGATAGCAGAAACCGCATGGAAGTGGAGGAGAGATTGCTGAAAGGCAAAGAAAAGCAGAAATAGCATGATGTCTGAACATTGGCATCCCAGCCTTGGTGGTTTCCAAGGCTCCCAGAATCAGGTGGTGCAACTGTGACCTTTCCTGTGCGTAGAGCTGTTGGCCAGCCCCAGCCACCTTGACACCTTTGGGGCCAGGAGATTCTGTGTTGGCCCTGTTTGGGCCACCTCGTATGCTTTTGCTGGCCAGCACCTCCTGGGGCTTGTCCAGCTTGATGTTAGCCCTGATGGGATGAAGGCAGGGAAAGCGGAGTTACGGAAGGTCATGCGGGTGTTAAGGGAAAACCTGGGAGGTGGAGGGGGAATAGGAATAGTACAGGCAGATCTCATTTTCGTAAAGACTTGCTGATCCAGAGCAAATCCAAGGCAGCTCCCTTCCTGTCCTCTTCCCTCCTCTCCTTTCCCTTTTCTCCCTCCGTGAGCATGGATGCAGCAGGGCCAAGAGCAGAGTGAAAAGAAAAGTCATGCCTCGCCCCAGCGATGGGGCGAGGACAGCAGAGGCTGAATACCCTTACCCAGGGTCCCTCCCTGTCCCTTCAGTCTGTGATGCTGCCCGGGAGGGGATACAGCCACAATGTAGAGGAGGAGGAAGGTGTGGTGGCCCTGACCGGCCCACGCTGAGCCCCATCTTGGCTCAGCCCTGGCCCTCGGTCCCTTCCTGAGCTACGTTGTAGGCGTAGCCGTCTCCAGCTCAGCCACGGCCATGTCTGTGCCTGGCCATGGACCCTGCCGATCCTGACCCCGCAACCGACTATCCAGCACCCTTTGCTATCTCAGCCCTGGGGATGGTATTGCTGATCCCGAGCAGCTGCATCTGCCGTGGTCCTCTACGGGTGGCAAATATGCTTCAGCAGCCGCCTTTCTTACAGGAGCCATGGAAGAGACGGGACCTTTTCACACCTAGTGCGTTCAAGTCAAGCCCTTTGCTCTTGGCTCCACCTTCGAGCAGCATCGGCTGGGTGAGATGAACGGTGCCTCCTTTGCACGGCCCGGGCTCTTGAAAAACCTCATGAAGCAATTCCTGTGATAGCGGTCAGGGGTGCTCCCATGTCACCCTCTACAGGTGACAGCAGGCAGTCATCATCAACGGGTGCATCCCCAGATCCCACACTTCTCTTCCCATTCTAGCCGGCTGCCTTCATCCTGCCAGGAAAGGAGAGGTCCCGGGTAGCGCTGCGGGGCAGGTGAAGCTCTGCCAGAGCAGATCAGGGAGGCCCTGGAGCTGCTGCGCTTCCCTCAGACGTGCCGCAGGCAGGGATACATCCTGCGCAACCCTGCCCACAGCCCCTACCCGCAGTCCTCTGCGAGCTGCCTGCGGGCCTCTGCCTGCATCCCCGTGCCCAAAGCCCACCTCTATGACATTCCTGCAGGCCCTCTCCCTGCAGACCCCTGCCCACAGACCCTGCCTGCAGCCGCTGCACCCTGTCTGTGACCCCCTGCCCAATGCCTGCAGCCCCAAGCATTCTGCCTGCAGAACCCTGCCCACAGCCCCCTACCTGCAGACCCCTGCCTGCATGCCCATGCCTGATGCCCACTGTAACCCACCTGCAGCCCCCCGCCGTCAGCCCCGTGCCTGTAGCACCCTGCCTGCAGCCCTCTATGATACTCCTGCAGGCCCTCTGCCTGCAGCCTCATGCCTGCATCTCCCTGTACCCTGCCTGCAGCCCCCTGCCCACACCCCCATGCCTGCACCCACCTGCACTGTGCCTACATCCCACTGCACCTCCTGTGCAACCCACTGCTGCAGCCCCAAGCATCCTGCCTACAGCCCTGTGCCCACAGCTCACTGCCCACAGCCGCATACCTGCAGCCCCCTGCACCCAACCTGCAGCCCTGCCCACACCCCTCCTGCGCCCTGCCTGAAGAGCCCTGCCCACAGCCCCTTGCCTACAGACCCCTGCATGCTGCCTGCATCCCCATGCCCGATGCCCACTGTACCCTGCCTGCGGCCCCCTGCCTGTAACACCCTGCCTGCAGGCCACTGCCCACAGACCCTTCCTGCAGCTCTCTGCATGCAGACACTTGCACCTTGCCTGTAGACCCCTGCCCACATCCCCACCTGCAATCTCCTGCACCCTGCCTGTACCTCTCTTCCTGCAGCCCCATGCCCAAAGCCCACAGCCCCCTGCCTTCAGCCCCCTGGGCCATGCCTGAAACCCCCTGCCCGCATTCCTATGCCTGCAGAGCCCTGCACCCTGCCTGCACTGTGCCTACAGCCCACTGCACCCTTGCCTGCAAACCCCTGCCCACTGCCCCAAGCACCCTGCCTGCAGCACCCTGCCTGCACTGCTTGCAGCAACCTGCTCACAGCCCCTTTCCCACAGCCCCCCTGCACCCTGCCTAGAGCTCCATGCACAAGCCCCCTGCCCACAGCCGCATGCCTGCAGCCCCCTGCACACTGCCTACTTTGCCTGCCATCAGCCCCACGAACCCTGCCTGAAACCCCCTGCCCACATCCATACCCCTGCGCCCTGCCTGCAACTCCCTACTCGTGCTCGCAGCCCCCTCCCCACAGCCCCATGCACCCTGCCTGCCGCGTGCTGAATTGCGCAGGCGCCTTTTGGGATGATGGAGGCTGCGGGCTTGGGGCTGCCAGCAGGTTTCATGGGGCTGCAGGCAGGCACCGCTGCCCCTGGGCTGCCTGGCCCATTCTGTGCAGCCCCTCATCACTGGGGAGCCACGGGGAGGGGGCACGTGCCCTGTCTGCCACTATTTCTTCACCTTTGCCAACGAGGGATGCACTCAGCATCTGCCAGGATGCGACCTGCAGGCCATCCCCACCGTCTTGCCGGTGGGGACAGCTCTCAGGGGGAGACCAGCAAAGCACCGCAGTTGGAAAAGTGACCTTTATTTAAAAAAACCAAAGAGCAACAAACCCCCAAAATGTTCTGCAATAAACCCCTAGTGATAACTTTTCACAACACGTGTGCGGTGTCCATGCTGACTTCTGCGAGGGGTGCTGGCGGGGGGGACACGGGGCAGCCCCGCAGGGTCGGCAGCCATCTCCCCTGCTCCTGTCCCAGCCGGGAGGGCATTACCTGGCTGGAAACGTGACGCCGGAGAGGGGACCATCGCCCACAGCAGGCACTTCTCCGGGTATATGGGATGGGGCTGCGCTCCAGCCCCCGTCTGCCTCTTGTTCCAGGTTTTGGGGGCTGCCCCCTCCCCGAAGCGATGGGCAAGGCACAGCTGGAGAGCCTGGGAGAAGCCGGTCCCAGGATGGGGCTGGCATGGAGCATCCCTCGCTGGGAGCACGGCGGTGCCATGGGCTGCAGGAGAGGAGCTCGGAGCTGCTAAGATGAGGTCGCTCCCTTAGAAGGAAAAACAAACCCAAAAAAGACAAAGTACTGGCAGTGGGTAATGGGGGGTGCGGAGTCAGTCCTCGAGTGGGCTACACCAGCCCCGCTGCCTTCTCCTGCACGTTGTACTCCTTGCTCCTCTTCACCTTCCAGCCGATGAGGGCGAGGAGGATGGTGCCCACCACCTTGTAGCCCACCTGCAGCCCCAGGTATCTGTCGGGAGAAGAGCAGGGAGATGCCGTGTCTGGAGGCGGCACCTCCAGCCGGCACCAGGGGACCATCCCCGTGGTCATCCCCGCCGGGGGGGCAGGGGGACACACAGCAGGGGTACCTGTTGCGGAGAAAGTCGTTGTTGTAGTAGGCGCAGAACCGGCGCTGGGTGCACTGCTTCTGCCAGTAGATGCAGGAGGAGTCGATGAGGGCACCGAACATGGCCGGAGCCGGCAGCCAGGCTTTGGAGGAGAGAGGATGGAGTCAGGCTGCCTGCCCTGCCCCGCCTGCATGCTTTGCCTGCTGTCCCCAAGGAGGTTCAACACCTCCTGGGGCTCAAGCAAGCCTCTGAGCACCCTGCTGCCTTCCCCCAGCCTCATTAGGAGATGGACACTCACCCAGCAGCCTCATTAGTAGGAACTGGACTCCGATGGCAAACGACTTCTCGTCCTGGTTCACCACCCTGCAGGGGAGAAGCCACGGGAGGTCAGAGCTGCTGTGGCACCTCTGTATTTGGCCAAGCATCTTGGCCTCGTTGCACGTTTAAGAGGCTCCATTGATCCCAGCATGGGGAACCCATCACATCACGCTTCCCCCAGCGCCTTGCGACCCCCCTGCCCATCGCTCACCGTAAAACCATCATGTAGAGGGGGTTGTGGGACAGGCAGGCTACCAGGGCAGCAAAGGAGATGAGGAATATGGCAGGAAGAAGCATGTGGGAGCAGCTGAGAGGACAGGAGCCTGTCTTGGCGGAAGACGGCCCGTTCCCAGCAGGGATCAGGGAACAGTTCTTGTAGATCTGTTGGAAACGTTTGGAAAAAACACACGTAAAACTCCCAAAGCCAAGAGAAGGGTTTTTAGCGACGCACCAGACCACATCACTTTGCAGAAGACTGACGAGAGCGTCGGCTCCAATTTAAGGCACAGCCATGGCATCCTGCAAGGAGATGTGCTGCCCTCCCCGTGTCTCCACCACACTCCCAGGGCGTTACAGCAATTCTCCATTGCACCTTCTCAGGACTTCAGCTCCTCTGGTAGACCTCCCTGCTCCCCGCATCAAAAAGGCTCTAACCCTGTTATTGCATTTGTCAGGTTCCTACAGCACCGCTGCAGCTCCACCATCACCAGCAGGCATCACGCTGCTCTGCCAACCACTCGTTTTACTCACCACTTGTTTGGGAGTGGAAGAATTAGCGGTGCTGTTCGTGCAGCCAGCGAAGCAGGGGGAGATGTACTCCACGTTGTTTTCCCCGCACACTGGGTGAAAGATGTGCTCAGAGCAGTGGCACCCACTCGGCGTCTTAACCTGCTGCTGGGAACTCAATGTACTGCCAAAAAGGAGGAGAAAAAAAATTCAAAAAATTAAGAAATAGGACAGGAGGAAGAAAAATCCCTCTTACTAGTTAACCAGTTTCCCCGTTCCTATTTGCACTGGGACACTGCCAGCAGCAGGCTGGCCTTCTGCCAGACCCTGATCCCCTGCAGGTATCTCTGCAAGTGTACAGTGAACTTCTTAGCAGTAATTATGTTATGTCTGCAAACAAGTACTCACACACTTACTTTTTTCCCCCCCCCCAGCTGAAAATTAATCAGCCAAATTCCTGGAGAAATGTATCTGGGCTCCATCCAGAACTGCACAAACAGATGTGCGAACAACCCAAGCTGGACACACCATTCAGACAGAAACTGGAAGCCGGCTCGTTTCCAAACAAGCCTGAGGACAGCGTGGAAGTCAAGAGGACAAACCGAATTATCTGTCCTGTCTTGCCTTACTACCTAAGGGAGTTCATCTGCTGGAGCGGCAGGGTCGGTCTCCTGCGGGAAGCCAGCGCCAGGGACCTGCCCTTGGGCACGGTGGGATGGGGCAGAGCTCACGTTCACCCATCCATGTAGCCCACAGCCACCTGGGGATGCAGGCAAAAGGCTCTTACGCACTGCTGACGTTGCAAGGGAGGAGGTTTCCAAAGTAATGTAAGGCAATAACCTCCTTTTCCATGCAAGTCCCTCCAGCAGCTCCCAGTTACACCAGCAAAGCCCGTCAGGACTGGTGTGTCGCAGAGGAGCCGAGACAGGCAGTCAACCTGACACTGGCGGCAAGAGACGAACGTTGTGAGGCCAAGGCGCCCTCCAAAATTGAGCACTTGCAGCACCTGATCTTGAGCTGAGGGATCTCCTCACGTTTGAAGCCTTGCTCTGACGCAGAAAGCTTGAGATGCCAGTGCCTCGGCGGACTCCCGAACGCTCCCGAATTCGCGGTGCGTGCCGTGCAGATCAAACTATAAACACGTCGCCCACACATGAGTTTGCCGAGTGCTGTTGCTTTCCTTCATGGTTATTTAAGTGGCTTTTAAGTGGGAGAAGCGCATGGACTGCCCTGTCCCTCACCCCTCCACTGCACCCCTGGGACAGGAGGCTTATTGCTGGCGAAGGGAAACATCTGTACAAAAGCCCCTTGCTGGCAGTGCGTTGGGAAATGAGCCCAACACACTTGACAGCGAGCCTGGGGTGGAGGCTCAATGTCATTTTTATCTTAAAAAGGCATCGTGAGAGCCAAAAGTTTCCACCCAGGTGAGAAGAAAGGTGATGCCCAGCTGGATTGAAGGGAGTGTGTGAGGTGCCCATGCGTGGGGTTGATGTGGACGCGGGCACTAATACTCCTAATTTCTCCCTAGAAATCCAGAACGAAAAACACACCCTGCCTGGCTGGTACAGAAAATCAGGAATAAATGCCCTCCCAAGCTTTCTGTGCTGCACAGCACTTAGATCTCCTCCAGGCAGTGGGATCAAGGAGCAAGTAGTAGCATGGCGATGCCTACTGCCTCTTCCCCTCCACCTGCACGTATCCCACCCCATGGATAATGGAGGAATAAGGAGCTGGAAACAACCCAAGCGCCCGCATTACCTGGGTGGGTAGATCCCATCGATGCGCCCTGTGGAGCAGCCCATGAAGAAAATGGGCAGGCAGATGAGGATGGAGAAAACGAGGACTACCACAGCAAACCGGGGGATGGCCCGGAGGGAGAAGGCAAAGCGTTTCATGATGATTCCACCTAAGAGCATCCCGAGCGCTGCTGCTGGCAGGTTCACAGCTCCTGCAGAGGAACAAAGGCGTTAGCTGGGGTCCTGCCTGCCAAGCACCTCTCTGCTGGCAAGGGGCGGAGGTAGTGGCTTTGTGGACCTTATGGTGTTTGGGAGAACCCACAGACCCCACCGTTACACAAGAAGACCAAAAGCCAAGGCAGTCAGCACCTATGAGAAACCTCGGCCTCAGGAGCCTGGCTTAGAGATGCAAGGTCAAGCTTGGTGCATAATTGCTTGCTCTTGCCAACTTCTTTTAAGCATCCAAGTGATCCAGACCTGCTTCACCCATGTGGTGGGGCTGCACGTTTTCAACGAGAGCGGTTGCTGGCCCAGAAGAGTGAGCAAACAAATGTAGTCAGTCTCCCAGCGGCTGCAAGACAGCCTGGCCTTCTGCAGCCATCTCAGGTCAGGAAAGTCATCAACCATCTCAAGGTGATCCCTAGGTCTCATCCGAAAATGAGTTTCCAGTGACTTCCTCCCACGGGATTAGAAAGCCTGGGCCATAGGCAGGTGGCCCCTGCTGATGGATGTTTTTCACCCTGCGGCGGCCGCTGCCTGGCTGTGCTCACCTATGAGAAAGTTGGCGTACGAGGAGGAGGCACCGTACTGCTTCTCCAGGAACTTGTTGAGGAAGGTGGCGAGTCCCGCAATGACTGAGGAGAAACTGCACTGAGCCAGCACCAGGAGGATGAAGAGGGGGTTGAGGAGCAGCCTGAGGAAGATCTTTGGGAATCCTGCAGGGAAACAGCAGCAAAAATGTGTTTTGGCCATGTGATTCTCACGTCAGCAATTCGTACTGTGAAAAAACCCACCCTTAGACTGTTCCCGGTGAGTTGATACAAGGGATGTCTAAGGCCATGGGAGAATGGAAGGGGAGACACCCTGATTTGGCCCGGCAGCTGTCAGGACCGTGGCCAAAGTGCCCTGAGAAGCGAGGTGGAGGGCCAGCTCTGCCCACCACCCTCCCGCCCACGCTTTCCAAACCCAGAAGCCTCGGGAGCGCTTCGCAGCCACGGTGCATTTGTTTTTCTGGAGCAGGGGCCGTACCCTCGGGAGGTGCAAACGAGCAAAGCCGCAGGGGTTTGGGCAGAGTCCCGCCGGCTGCAGAGGGGCAGGGTCTGGCTCCTGCAGCTGATGCACACGTTGTATTTCCCTGGTGGGACCTCATGTCCCCCTGCCCAGGCAGGACAGCCTTTTGGCAGAGGCAGACTGACTCCAGACTCCTCGGGAGCAGCTCTGTGTATTTGGTCTCTAATTAGCTTTCCCCTTCTAGCAGAGAGTGCCGCGGAGACCCAGCGTCGTCCATCAAAGCCCAGTGAGATAGAGAAGAAGGAGCTGACAGCCACAGGATATCACTGTGGTGGGTGGAGAGGGAAGGAGCGGGGGGGCTTTAGCTGGAAAGAAGTCATCATGGAGCTAAAAAAAGTCATTAAACTGATCTCTCTCATCATGACATCCCTACTCAAGCCCGTTTCAGCTACACATAAACAAACTGGTGCAAGCGGCAGTGCAGTGACCTTCTCAAAGTGGCACGCCGGTGGCGCCGGCAGCCCCATGCCCTCTCCTGGAGCCGTGGGTTAAACCACCCAGGTAGCATCTTCCAGCATGCTCATGCCATTTAAGATCCTCAAACCAATTTTCAGAGATGATTCAGGCTCCACAGACCTCAACACCGCTGTCTTACAGCAAGAGGGAGGCTGTGTCCATCTTCCCGTGCTCCTTAGGGAAGGGCGCACCACAGCCCTTGAGGTGCCTGAGCTGGCCCTGGCATCTCCACGCAACGTGGTGGAGAGACTCAAAGGCCCCCAACGAGCACCCTCAGCTTGAAAACGCCGATGTTTGGTGGTCCCCACCCCCACAGCATGGCCTGGCGCCCTGATCACCCTCGCCTTTAAGTACCAGCCCTTTACTTTTTATAAACTCCAGCAGGGAGGTTTCTTCAGCCACCCCCTTCTCCATCTTCCTGAGCATGCCAGCTTCCATGTTCGGGTCCTGGGGAGGGAGAGAAGAGCAGCCTGCGGTGAGAGAGGAGCACCCATACATGGCTGGCACCGTCCCGGTGTGCAGCGAAGCTTGGGAGGAGCAGGGTCTTTGACCCCCTGCCAAACCTGACGGTTTTCCTGCCCGTCACAGCAAAGAGGCGAATTATCCCCAAAATCACTGCAGCCCTTGAGCAGAGCTGCAAGACAAAAGCTTGTCCTGCTCAGAGAGGTTTTAAGAGCTTGGAAAGCTTTCGTCTCCTGAACCCTGACAAGATACCTCTTTTTTGGTTCTGCAAAAGGTCTGAGAATGGCAGTTGGAGACAGGTCAGCTCAAGTCTGACCCGGTGAGTCCTCTAGCTATAATCATGAAATATTTTGGGTTTGATTTTGACCTTTAAAGAATCGATGACTAAACAACTTCAAAACAAAACAATTTTTGAAACTAAACCAGTGGGGCTTGGCTTTGAAAACACTGAAATGAAATGTCGTGATAATTTTGCATCTTTTTAAATTTGTTTTAATGGGAAACTTGTCTCTTTTCTGCAATTTTTTCCCAAAGGAAAAGCCCATTATCAAACCCTGCTGCTCAGCTTTATCGCAGTGCTGCTCCCCTGTATGCCACACGTGAGGATGCTCTGCTCCGAGCAGGGGCTGTCGCTGCTGCTGCTGCTGGCGTCAGGGGAGCATCACCTTGCAGAGGGTGTTGCAGTGCGGAGTTAAGATACAGCCATCACCAGCAGAACCAGGTCAGAAACCCCAGGAGGGTCGAGTCCCCACGGACAGACCCCTACCAAGGAGGACTGCATGCAGGAACCCCAAGAAGCCACCCAGCCATCACCCTGCCGCGCAGGTCTACCCAAAACCTTCCCAACAGATGCTGTCGATGCAGCTAGTGGGAAGGGCATGAGGTGCGGTTTTGGACTGCTGAGCTGTGGTGGTTCTGGCTTTCCAGCTAATGGTGAGGAAGCCAAGGGTCTGGTCCTTCACGTGTTAGAGGCACAGAGCTTGTTTGGAAGACTTTTCACTTGTGAGAAGTTGTAACCACATCTGAGAAGGGTTGCTGGGCTCCCTTCCTCCCTCTCACCCCTCTCCTCCGGGGACAGGTACTCCCTCCCCGAGGTCCAGCCCTGGCACCAAGATGTTCTGGCCCTCGGGAGATGAGGTCTCACCTCTCCTTTCAGCATGTACCGAGGGAAAAAGAAATAAGGAATGGATGTGAGCACCAAGCAGCCTGAGGAGATCAGCAGTCCCAGCCACCAGGCTCCGATCCACCGCTGGTCCCTCGGTGTCAGGGCCACCGTAGCTGCAAGACACAAGGACCCATCGTAAGAGCTCTGCTCCTGCACGTCTAAGGGTGAAAGGGGCAAACGTCCACACAAATGTGGACCGGCGGAGCACAAAGGGTGGGCACAGTCCAAGGGTCTCTCCATTGGCATGGAAGAGCAGACGGATGGAGGTGGGAGCTCCCACCAGCGTTGGTAGCAAGACGAGCCCTGGTTGTGTTTGACCTCCTTTCCCCTGGCCGGGATCCTGCACCGCCACTCCCCATCCAAACTGCGCCGAGCCTCCCAAATGACTGTAGATGGATTTAGTCAGCATCGAAGTATGCGGATGGCACAGGTTCAACTCTTCCCCGCCGAGCCAGCCAGCAAGGCGGCGATTACGGGGGCCCGACTCCATCCTCCCCTGCCTGGGGCGAACAGCGGGTTTGGACCGCGCTGCCTGCCAGGGATGCCGAGCCGAGACAGGGACCGGGAAGGGCACAGTCGCTTTCCTGGAAAAAATTGCTCTCCCATTGTTCCAGGCTTGGTCACTATCTGCTTGCAGAGACCAAGGGGAGGACCCGTGCCGGCAGAAGAGTGCTGTTAATGAGCCTGGTTTCCGAGTGGATGAAACTCCGGGCGCCTTCTCCGGAAAAAGGAGGAGAAGGTGAGAGCCGCTCCGTCTCCAGCGCAGACATCCTTCAGCTGGGCCAAGGGATGCTCACGGGAGGTTGACAGATTGCTTGGCTTGGCATGGGGACCGCATCTCCCCATCGCCGGGACGTTGCGGCTGGGAAAGGAACCAGCAGCAGCCTCCGGGTGGGAGCCCCGTGCCAGGATGCGGCAGGAGAGGAGCCCACGCCCCACCGAAACAATCGCCCCGCTTCCCCAAACAGGACCACTCCACTCCGGAGCTCGGACGTCATCATGGAGCGACCGGGCAGAGGTTGCTAAATCCATCTGCCGCCGCAGGGAGCGAGCCAAGGCTTTTTGCCGTTTCCTGCCCCAGGTTCATTTATTATTCTTATCAGGCACCGGACAAAAATGTCAGGCGAGCTCTGATCTCTCTAAGGAAACACAGGAAAAGCCACATCAGTGATGGAGCTGGGGAGAATTCTTTCGTGATTAAGTTACCAGAAATAATAAGCACACACCGCAGATAAAGAAAATAAGCCCTGCGGTGGCTTGGTCCCTCTCTCTGCAGATGCTGGTGAAGGGTTGTGGGGAGGACGATGAGTAGACTCGAGCCTTCCCATGCACCATCTCCACGAGTCTTCGCCATCCCTGGATGTTTCAGATATCCCTGCTCCTCTCCACCACCATGCTGGGGTAGTGTGATACTTCCTCAGCGTGGTGACAGTGAGCAGACCCCAGCAATGACCACCAGCACTTCAGTGCAGCACCGTGAGTAGGACATTGAAATGTCCCTACCGCAGGGCTCTGCTTCAGTGGTGGCTTCAGGACCATCTGTAGCTTTCCTCACGGGGAGACGGAGTGGAGAAGTGTGCTGGAGGTGCTATTCCAGGTCAGGTCTTTCGAAGGGAGCGGGTTTTGTGGGTCACGGGTCATCTCTGACCATCTGAAGGCTTTTAGGAGGACCATGGCTACTTGAGAAATACTCACCAATGTCAACTCTTCCGATATCCACGAAGAGCCGCAGCACCACGGATCCCAGCAAGTATCCAAAAGCAGGGCCGAACACGGCGATGGCAAAGAGGATGGCTGGAAAAAGGGAGCAGAGAGAGCCAGTGTGAGCAGGGAACGGTAGCTTCAACGCAGATATGGCTTTTGTCTTCCCACGTGAGGCAGGAATGGTGTTACAACATGCAGAGGAGAGAAACTATCTTTTATCAAGTGGCAGATGATGAGGAGATCCCCATTGCTCAGGTACTGAACGCGGTGTTTATCTAACAGGATTAGGAAGAGGGCAGGCAGCTACCTGCAGAAAAAGTCCCTCTGCTCTGCTGCAAACAAGGCTTTGCCGATGCGTTAAAAGTTGTCAGCTACACCGTGAATATCCATGATTCACTGTGACAAAGGGAGGAACCCCAGAGAACAGCAGGACGGTGGCATCCTGGGCTCCCGCAGGTGACGGAGACCTTAATCTCCTATGGGAGGCCAAGGAAACAAAGCCATCTCAGATCCAGGCAAAAAACATTCGGTGCAAACTTCAGGGGAGGTGAAAGATGCCGAGAGCCAAAAGGCCAGCAGATCACTCTCGGTTCAGCTGAACTATCCTGTTCAAAAAATAGATAACTTGGACCTAACCCGTAAGGTCAAAATGTTTCCTTTTGACTTCTTTGGAATGAAAGGATTCAAGTTTCCTCCCTGAAGGAAACTCTTTGCACAACCTTCTTAAGTTGTTCAAAAGGAGACAGTCTGCTTGAACTGCATTGACCATTTCTGTGCATTTTGCTGGTCTGGAGCCTTTGAGCATCCTGGGTATGAAAGTGCCGGATCCCACCGCTATGCCTCAGCTGTGCACCTATTTTAAAAGCTTTTTTTTTTTCCAATTAGGCAAGGCAGTGCTTTTGTTTCTACAACATAAACCGAAGTATTGAGGGGCAGGGTCTTTAGAGAAGGAGTATTTAACCTCATACGTAGTAGTGTTCCCTTTTCATAGGAAGGCGCTGAGACCTAAAACGAAACAAGCCTCAAAGTGCCATGGTATTTACGTTGTATTGAGGCAATCCAGACTCACAGTAGCCATACCCCCCGACACAGACATTCTCACGGCCCTGAAGTGACTACCTATATTATAAAGAACGAGCCAGCCCCATTTTCCTTCATCTTCAGGACCTGCAGGTTTGGGAATCCAAAGGGCACTCAGAGGTCCTGGGAACAGTGACCCCTCGCCGCAGGGGGAAGACGAGGATGCTCTGTCCCTCCTTTTGCCAGCCCAGACTACTATATTTGAGCTGAGAGGAGCGAGTACTACCCGCCGGGGAGGCTTTCTGCAGAGCTCTTAGGTGGTGCAGCAGGAGCCTGGAGCAAAGCACGCCTGGGTGGGTCTGGAGACCCTGCCAAGCACTCCGGTGCTTGTCCAAAGCCTGTCCTTGGGAGTCTAATTCCAAAGGCTTTCCTTCTCCTTTAGCACTTACCTTATTTTGGAACATCCGCTGTTGACTCCTAAATCACTCTGACGCCTTTGGCTGCTTTAAAGACATTGTTTGGCACCAGGAGGAATCGGGTTTTTAAATAACTTATGGACTGAGCTCAAAGCTCACATAGGCAGGCCAGCACCAGATGGGTTTTGCCATTCATGGGGAGAAAAAATGCAGTTTAACATGGAAGCCAGCACCTATCTCTGCAATCAAGAAGTCCTCCTGAGCCTGGGGGGCTGCCCACCGGGCAGGGACCGATTCCATGGCAAAAATGTCGATTTTGAACCCTTGATGCAAAAGCTGTGTTAATTGGCTCCTGCAGCCTGTCATACCTCTGGTTAAACCATGATGAACCAATGCTCAATAAGAGCAGGAGATGGCCTCTGAGAAGGTTTCCTTACTATTCTTTCCCCCCATGGACGGTGTAAGTTCTCACAGACGCAAGGGAGAAGCCCCGGCTCATCCATCTCATCTCCTTGCCCTGATTCTTTGGCTTCCTAACACCACACCAAAATATAACCCTACAGAGAACAGCTGACTATCAAGGGGAGAGACAGCCCAGCCTTTTAATGGGGGAGGATCTCACCTGAGTCCCGCTGGCTGCTCAACCCGTGTCCACAGGTTCCTCTCCAGATGAGCACCTCTACATCTCACCTCTACATCTCACCTCTAAGGTCTGGAGGAAACAAAACGACATACAGCAACGGTCCCACTTACCAACGTATAGCGGGGAATTGTTTGCTTCCGCAAAGTCGTCTACATAGGATATCCCAAAGGGCTGGATGGGGACCGTCCCGATTCCAGCCAGCAGCTGGGCGATGACCATCATTGCCCATATGCTGCTGGCCTCCTTCTGGGGATCCTGGGTGGTGTTCGGGCACACAAACTTATTCTCTGCATAGCAGAGTTCAGCCTGGACCTGGCTTTTGTTACCTAAAAGGCAGAAGAATGAGCATTACAACGCTGGGCACCGCTGCCTCCTCCCACGCTTAAATCCCTAAATACCGTGAATCTCCCAAATTTGCTGAGTAGGCACACACTGTTGGATTTCGGATGGATTGCTCATTTTATTTAGCAGTTCTCATCACCTTTCCCTTCCTTTGGGGTATCATACTGAGGTCAGCATAGCAAACAACCTCACAACAAAAAGGGATTTTTATCAAACTTGTAAAGACAGGCTGATCAGAGAAGATGGAAGCAAATTAATTTTTCCTGCGAAGGGTCAGCCCTGCAGCCCAGCTCCAGTGACCTGCGTTCGAGCAGAGGATGAAAAGCTCTCCGTCAAAGCTGCAGCAACGCCGGACCCAGCCAACTGATAAAAGCCTTCAGACAGATGGTATCAAAGCCAGTGGAAAAGCTTAAATATTCACGGATGGAAAAACCTGTTTTTCATGCAAAATGAAGGCGCTACGGAGCAAACAGAGTAAGTCCTGGTCTTTCGATGCTAGTTCTTCCCATTCTGGCTTTTCTTTTTTCTTTTTTTTTTAATTATTTGTAATCAGTTCAACATTCCTATCGTGTCTATTACTCTTATCCGAGTAATAACTGTGGATTTTCTACACTTCTGAGCAAAAAGACACAAACCAAAAAACAAATATTTGTCAGGTGATTAGGGGTTTTCATTGGCATAGTGCGGCGGCACATTCCTAACAGTAGGTCACCGCAAAAATCCTTATGCACATCCATTCGAAGCCGTGTTGTCTAAAGGGTCCACGTTGCCAGACAGAAGGAGCCTCCTTTTCTAATAAAGATTTTACCGCAGCAAAAGCGAGAGCCACAGAAGCCTCTCATGCCAGACTGCATTCTGTGGAGCGAGGCTGCTCTCGGTTTAATGAGGGCAAACCCAACCCATGGCTGGGTTTTTGTTATCGATGGGCTTTGCTCCCGCGTGGTACCCAGGCAGGACAGGGAGCGATGCTCTCTGGGGCGACCGGGCTGCCCTCAGCAGCACACCCTGCCCCCGAATCTCTGTTGCCCTCATCGCTCAGGAGCAGCCCACCTCCTTCCAAAGCAAGGACCTTACTTCTTCATGCCGTCCAGACACGGGGAGGTCTTCACCCTGCTCAAGACTGCCATGCAAGCTCCAACCAGGACTGGAAGTATCTTCACGGGCTGTAAATACTGGGCCAAAACACGTACGGTTCCGAGCAGGTAGCAGGATGATACCTGCTCCTTCGACTTGTTTGCTTCACAGTAAGAGCACCCCCCGTCCCGAATCCTGACCAGTTCATAGCCTGACGCATGAATTTAAGCTGTCAAAAAACTTCACACCTGATGCCTGATCCACTCTCCAAACCGGCCGACTCAAAAAACATGGAGACATTCGAGGCTGGGTAGCGGGGAGGCAGCTGCGAGCCAGCAGAGAGCTGGTCTTCGTATTTCTGCGTGAGCGCTGGCACACTCTCAGCCCCACGCTGGGCCATCATTTTTAATAACGTTTCATGAGATCTGAGCTTGCAGATCAGCCATGGCACCACCAGATTTCCCAGAGCTGATGTGGGAGAGCAAAGCTGGAGGATCTCTAACCCTTTGGTGGGAGCAGAGATTGTCGGGCATCTGTGAGCAGCTCTGTCCTCGCTGTGCTTTGCTCCCTGCCCGGGGTTTGCATCCTGTTGAGCTGCGGCAACGTCACAGAATCATAGAATCATTGAATCATACAGGTTGGAAAAGACCTCTGAGATCATCGAGTCCAACCGTCAACCCAACACACCATGTCCACTACACCATGCCCCCAAGCGCCCCACCTACACGGCTTTTAAATACTTCCAGGGATGGGGACTCCACCACTGCCCTGGGCAGCCTGGTCCAAGGCCTGACCACTCTTTCAGTAAAGAAATTTCTCCTCATGTCCAGTCTAAACCTCCCTTGGCGCAACTTGAGGCCATTTCCTCTCGTCCTATCGCTGTTACTTGGCAGAAGAGACCAACCCCCACCTCGCTACAACCTCCTTTCAGGTAGTTGTAGAGCGCGATGAGGTCTCCCCTCAGCCTCCTCTTCTCCAGGCTAAACACCCCCAGTTCCCTCAGCCGCTCCCCATCAGCCTTGTGCTCCAGGCCCTTCACCAGCTTCGTTGCCCTCCTCTGGACACGCTCCAGCACCTCCATGTCCTTCTTGTGGTGAGGGGCCCAGAACTGAACACAGGATTCGAGGTGCGGCCTCACCAGTGCCCAGTACAGGGGCACGATCACCTCCCTGCTCCTGCTGGCCACACCATTTCTGATACAGGCCAGGATGCCGTTGGCCTTCTTGGCCACCTGGGCACACTGCCGGCTCATGTTCAGCTGTCGACCAGCACCCCCAGGTCCTTTTCCTCTGGGCACTTTCCAGCCACTCTTCCCCAAGCCTGTGGCGTTGCCTGGGGTTGTTGTGGCCCAAGTGCAGGGCCCGGCACTTGGCCTTGTTGAACCTCATACAGTTGGCCTCGGCCATCGATCCAGCCTGTCCAGGTCCCTCTGCAGAGCCTTCCCACCCTCCAGCAGTCAGTCAGGACCTAAGTAAACTTGCCTAAGGCCACCCAGCAGCTCCCCGGCACAGCCAAGGGTCCCTGTGCCCAGAGGATCGGGCTAGGACGCAACGCACAGGGCTCAAAGCCTTTCCAGGAGAAAGCATCTTCTACCTAGAAGTGGAAGGCTTTCCCCGGCTGGCACTGCCGCGACCGCTGCCATCCCCCTCGGTGGCACAGGCACAGGGGGAGCAGCTTCGCACAGAGCCGAGGCGACTTTGGGTTTTCAGAGGCGGCAGTCCCCAAGGAGGCTGAGGCTCATTGGCATCCCGAGGATTTAGGGGCTGAAGTCACTTTGGGAAGACCAAAGCCAGCCTTGTGGCACGTGATGCAGGCTCTTCTGCGTATTGCATTCCGCACGGAAACTGGAGCTGTCGCCACACACACTAGCTTGTTCCCAAAGCCTGCCCAGTTAAACCAGTAGCCGACCTTAATATGGATCGTAAGGCTTACTGGCTAGAGCAGAACATGCCCTGGGGACAGGAGATCTTAACTCTGCTCTATCACCCACGTACTGCTCAGCAGCAGGAGACCACCTCACTTCTCATGCTGCAATACTCCAGACAGTGTTCCTTTCCTCTCCAAAACGCTTTGGGCTACAGGCGAACCATCAGCTGCACCTGCCTTCAGCCTGGGCTCCCAGCAGGGCCGCGGGAAGCCAGGCTGCAGCGGGAGCGCTTGCTCTTCTCCCTTGCGCTGCCACAGCTCTCAGCTGCCTGCAGCGAGACCGCCAAGAGCAACGTCTTTTGTCGTGCACAAAAACCGGGAGGAAGGAGAAGGTGGTCAAAGCCTAGCTGGTGCGAGAAGGCATGCACACACATCGAGACTGCACTTCCAAGCCAGATGAACTGCTTTGCCCCCAGAGCACGTGAAGACTGACCTACAGTGCCACACAGCGATTAACTTCTTGAGCAGATAAGGGCCATCCAAATGAGACGGATACGGCAAGAACTGTTCTGGTATGAATCCAGCTGGGCGTTCAGAAAAGCATGAAGCCTCAGTGGCAAGGTACTGCAGAGCCTTTGAGCCCCCTCAGGAAATGCACCAGTGTCCCAAAAAAGCCAGAAGTGAAGGGATTTGTCCACAGTCACACAGGACATCAGCAGCAGAACCAGCATCTCCTGCATCCCAGGGCTTCTGCCCCAAACCTGCTGCCCCCTCAGCAGCGCTCCCTGCTCACAGTTGGTTTCATCTCTCCTGGATGGCTTTTTGGATAGCTGAATGTCGTATCATCGTTAATAACAATGCTGTCATCATTAGCCAGTAATGCAGCTTTAGAGCTGCAGCTGGGGCTCTTCTGATGCCACAGACAGCAAACCTATTTCCAGGATGCTCAGGAGCAGGTTGGAAGGACCCACACCACCCACGCAGAAAGCAGGGACACGGCGTGCTTAGAGATCTGAAGAGGGATGGGTGGGCACAGCCAGGAGAGCAGCACATTAAAAATAACGTATTAAGCTAGTTAAACAATTAGTTTTCAAGTATATTTTATAGTATCCAGGTGGAAGGATATGGTCTCTCACTGAACGTGGAACCTCCTTACAAATATTCCTGGGGTGGCACGTGCCGGTGGGATGACGGCTGCCTCAGGGGTCTCAGCCCCACAGCAAGCTCCTCGGGCACTGATGGGAGGGAGAGGTGTCTCGGCAGCCTGGAGAGAGATCCTGCCTGCTGAACTTGAAACACAGACCTCTCCCTCGGGAGGCCTCCAGGAGCACCTATGGGGAATTTAGGTACTTCACCACGACCACAGCACTCGGCACCTGAAACCATGGCTCGAATGACAAGCGCGGAAGAGGTGGAAGGGATGCCACATGTAATCATTGCATTCAGAAGGGGTTGCAAAACTATACTGAAGTTGGGCTTAAAATAGCAAATCTCTGCCTTAAGCCTTTCCCTCCAAACACTGTGTTTAAATTGTGTGTGCGCTGGATAGAACCCCCTTTTTTTGGGTAGGCACGGGTAACCCAGCCCAGAGCAACTGGAGACGGGTTTGGGCTGGGACGACAGGGGTGAAGGCACTTACCGGTGCTAAGCGTGGTGTATTCGTAAGGGTCGGATAGGAAGTGGGGCAGGGTAACCAGGAACGCTCCCAGCGCCAGCAGCAGCCCCCCCATGCCGATCACCCGCGGGCGGTGAACTCGGCTGCCGAAGTAGCTGACGAAGATGATGAGGACCACGTTGCCGATCTGGACAGGGCACAGCGAAATGGGGAGAACGTTAGAAGATGTCACGGAGGAAGTCAAGACTCTATAAGTGGTCCCCCATGACTGTGTCTGGGTGGGTGGAGAGTCCTCTTATCAGGTGGTGTTTGACCCCCACAAGAGCAGGAACCTTCACCCTGCACATTCACAGCAAGTCAGTGCTTCCTTCTCATCAAAAGCCAGCTGGCCAGCTCCTGGCTTCTGTCACCTGTGTGCACCCCTTGTCGTCACGGACGGCTTCACAACCTCCCTGTGGTCTGGCTGGGGCTTTTTTCAGCACCCACACATGCCCTCCACCCCATAGGATAACGGCATTAACGGCATAAACTAACGATTCCCCCAAACACAGCAAAAAATGAAGCATATTGCCTCCATTCCCATGCCTCTAAGCAGGCACAAGCCCAGCTACAAAGTCCAGCTCATTGCAAATATTTGTGACTCCGGACATTTGCAACTGCAGATACGATCAGCTAAAAAGACATGAAAACATGCAGTTTACCCAGGCGAGGGGATGAACACCATAAAATTACCATTACATGGGCTTTGTAAGCTTGGAACAAGCTAAACATTATTTTAACCTCGGCATGTATGGTTAAGAATAATTTTAATTTATGTTTACATGGGCTCCCTTGTTTGTCTCTTTGTGGTTTTTGTTCTTGGAATTGCTGCAGCCGACAATGTGAAAAGACTGTGGTCCTGGACAGGCAGGGGAGCTCACACAGAGCTGGAGCAAAGCGCAGAAATCCCTCTCATAAAGCAGAGAAATAAAGATATATCAGTTGTCTGAAAGCTGTTATTCTTTTAACAGCATGGCATATGTCCTGTTCCAATCCTTTTCCCTTTATATTCTTGCAATTACAGGCCGGTCTACATGATGTTTGCTGTGGTATTACTTTTCCAGGCATTAAGTCTCATCAGTAATTTCTCTAGCGCATGAGGAGCACACGGGTTCCAGATTATCACCGCTGTGGGTGGTGGGACACTCTGCAGGGCTTAATTAAACCAGTTCAGGATTACCAGTGTTACAACTGTCCATACTGGGTCTCTTTCTTGGCACGGTTCGGACCTAGTCACAATCAGTGGGAAGTCCTTCACTGGTCTCGGTAGACTTTGAACCAGTCTTTTTAATCTCGGATGTAGGTGCTGGTTGGGGTAAGACCTGGGCATCTATTTCCCCAAGGACCCAGCAGGATTCCCAGTGCTCAGCCTCTTGGCGGAGGATCCTATGCGAGAAGACCAGCTGTATGCAAGGTGGCCTGCCACCAAGCACTTCTTTGTCTGTGTCATCAAAAGAAAGTCTCTCCCAGCAGGTCTTTTCCTAGTTGGCCTTGGAGAGCTACCAGAAAGGATACAACTAGAAAACTTATTCCAGAGAAGTAAGCGATTAGAAAGTGTCCGTGGGAAAACCCTTGGCCAGCTCAGCAATATGATGCCAGTGAAAGTCAGTCGTTTGCCACAGGGCCGTCAGGAGCTGGGACCACTGGAGAAAGGCGGCAGATCTTGGAGAGGCTGCTTGCCAGGGTCTCCTTGTGGAGAAAGGTGGGAATGACTTAGGCCAGGGTCATTCCTAAAGCCGATGAGACACCTATGAAAACAGATGCTTTTACTGGAACTTGCTCGTGGAGCTGTAGCTGTGTGGGTACTACTCGTAAGAAAGTGCTCTTCTTTGCAAAAGCTGTAAGAACCATCACCAAAGGAGAAGAATCACATTGCATCCCAGTCATGTCTCTGCTGGAGATGTACGGCATCCCAGGGTGGAGTGGTCTCCTCTGATGCAACCTGCTTTCTGCTGCTGCCCTCCAAGGCCACGTCCTCACCACCTAACCCTACCTTCAACCTCCTGGCATACGGTACAGCAGGAGTCAAGTGTGAAGAGGTGTCCAAGTGTCCAGCAACATCTGCTTCATCCAGCACTTGTAGGCATGGCTGAGGAAGCACTGAGTGTGAACAAGCCTGAGACCCTATTTGGGGAAGGTCCCCCCGCGTTCTGGCCACTCCTGAGGGCCCCCGCACAAGCATCTCACCCAGTTACCTCGTGCAAGCTGGAGATGAAACCCGAAGAGAGACTGGAGAGCCCAAAGCGCTTCTCAATGGTGGTGAGGCTGCTCTTGAAGTTGGCGCTGTAGAGGAGCTGGGAGAGCTGGAGAAGCCCGTGGCACAGCACAAACACCTGCAGGCAAAAAAATGTGCCATCCCAGTTAGTACCCAGTTAGCACCCTGCTGATGTGTAACTGCTGGAGACCACCCCCCGTGCGAGGGATTTGAGAGTCGTACGCACGTGGACTCAAGTTGGCCAACACGGCTGCACCTCTGACGTGCAACAGATCTACTGAAGGGCTCAGTCCTGGATCATTAATTAATTTAGCTTTGCAAAACGAGCGACGCAGTGTTCAGGAGAGAGGGCAAGGAGCTCTGTTTTTATCTTTCCTCTGCTTTACCATTATTAATATTCATTATTATTTGCACTGCGGCAACCCTCGTGCAGCCCTCAAGAGCAACCCTCCAACCCTAGGAGGACCTGTTGCGCTGGGACTTGTACAATGATAAATCAAGGAGACAGGCTTGACTTTGCATGGACTTGGTGGGGGCTCCTGAGACCATGTTAGAGCCAACCCTGCAGCTGAAAGGGAGCCATGCTGGTTTAGACTACCTGAGATCCAGTATTTCCAGTCGGTTCCTTGGGTTCGTTCAGCTGTAAAGCCAATTAACAGAATTAACAGAACCTGCTCCAAGGGGTGTTGCAAGAAAAAGTTGTAAAAGGGGCTTTAAAAGCCCCAGAGGGAAAGGATGAAATATGCACAACGTAGCCTCACTACTGGAAGACCTCTGTAGTATTCTAAAAACAGCATCTTTCCCTGGAGCCAGGCTGCGAGCCGAGCCAGAAACCAAGCCGAATGGAGGCAGAGCTTGCCTGGAGCAGAGGAGGGAATACAGGGAGTTTACGGGGCAGGGCAGAAGCGTGGTCGAAAGAGCCCGGGTGGCCTGGGAGAGGAAAGCGCTCCCAGCCGGGGACGCAAGAGGCAGCTCACGAGTGTCTTTTGATCTATATTTAGTCGGAACAGTTTTCCTTTATTTTTCTTGGAATGGAATGCGTCCACACGGTGCCAAAAGTATTTTAAAATAATTTAAAAAAAAAAAAAAAAAGGGAAAAGGTCTTTTTATTTAAATTCACAGGAAATCAAATATTTGCTGAATACCGGAAGCGTGTCTCACAAAGATAACGGCGGGAAGCCCAAGATGATGGATGGGGGATCAAAGGTACGGCAGGGCTGACAAATTCCTTATGTCCTTGGCTAGGAGAGCGGCAATACTCGTTATTAGTATTTATGTGAAATGGCGGTAGCGCCCAGAAGCCCTGACCCATTGTGTGGAAAAAAAAACCCCAGAAAAAGAAAAAAAATTGTCCACCCAACACAGAGGATGCAAATGCCGTAGGTGGGTGGAGCGGTTTTTTGGGGAGCAGAGGAGGACGCAGAGCCCTGGGGATCTACCTGGGGTTGGTCAGGCAATTGCAAGAGAATTTGGGTTGGAGAAGATGGGCAAGAAGATGGCTTCTTGGGGAGCTTCTCCTGTGAGGGAGGATAGCACCAGCCAGAAGACACAGCTGGGTATCTAAAAGCATAAGAGATGGGAGAGATGCTGACGGCAGTGGGAGAGAAGAGGATGGAGATGAAGGGGAAGGAGAAGATGGAGCCCTGGCAGTGCGAGGGCAGGCTGTGAACAACCTGGAGACCACGGAAAAGTAGAAAGACAAAAAAAGAGGGAAGACGGGTCACAGGGACAAGCTGCCGTCATGAACTCCCCAGCCACATCTCGGAGGGGTATCAGCAGACAGGCTGACATCAGGCGGGCGTCTGCCACCGCGGTAGCCAAGCGGCAGAGGACAAAGTCCCAGGCTGGGACTTTGCCCCGACAAAAAGCCGCAGAGCAGCGACGTGGGGTGTAACGTGGGAAACCCTCCCAGACAGGGACAAAGTGGAAGTGAAACATCTGAAAATAAACTCTTGGAGCAGAATGACCTCTACACCCTCCAGCTATCAACTCCTATGTTCAAAAACCCATCCCAGCACGCGGTCCTGTGGGCGATAGCTGGATCTACCACCTTCACCTTCCCCAGTCCTGACCTGGGATCACCGTGTAATTAGTCCAGCAGCGCTGGTCTGGAGCGGAGAGGTGACTCCTGCGAGGATGAGAAATGGAGAGGGGATCTGGTTGCCAAAGAACATTAATTTTTGTTCCTGCAGCTCTGGCCAGACCCTACTGAAGTCATTCGAATAAGGAAGCGCTGGTTAAACAGCGGAGGGCTGGGACCTCCTGAGATGCAGAGCAGCTGGAGGGAGAGCTCTCCCGGTGCGAGGCGTTAGCTGGAGAAGCCAAGCTGTTTACCAACGGGGAGGGAAGAGGGTGGATCACCAAGGCTGAATTTAGCACAGCAAATGTCAGCCTAATCCCAGGGCAGACAGGGAGATGAGAAGTGCCGGGGAGAGAGAGGATGCTGGCGGGGAGAAGGAAGATGAGGAGAAGAGGCAGCCTGGCTCCCCAAAATGCTGGCGCTGGCAGGGGATGGGATAGAGGCATGGAAGGACCACGGGGAACCAGCACTGGCTGCGCTTCATGGGAGGATGGAGGGCAGGAGATGAGAGGGACAAGCTGTGGTCAGAGAGGGCAGGCAGGATAAGGCAGAGCTGGCAGGAGATGGCCTGAGACGGGTTTATGCATCGGTGATAACCTGGGGACGGGCAAAACGGGGCTGCGGATCCCAAGGTGCCTGGGAACAAGCTGGGGCTGCCTGCCATGAGGGAAGGCAAGGTGGGAGAAACGCAGCTGGGGAGCACCGACGAGGGGAGAGAAAGACTTTGGGGTGTGACTGCTCCCCCCTGCCCGCGAGTCCTTGTAACCCGGCTCCCGCGGGCAGGGTCAGCAGGAAAGGCAGGAGAGCAGGAGGGATGCTCAGGGGACCCGATGCTCAGGACCACACAGCAGCCTCAGCCCTTGGGTGCGGAGAGCCCAGACGATGGGAGGGGAAGGGCAGAGGAGATTTTTTTTGCTTGGGAAGAAGCTGCCACCCAAAACAGTCGGAGCAAAGCAAAACAGCCTTTGCTCCAGGACTTGTGCAGCTGGAGCTCGGCTTCTCCAGACACGCTTTGACCATCCGGAGGTGAGAGATATGCCTGATTTAAGACTTCCCCTGCATTCAGCAGAGTCAATTCTAATTAAAATAACGATGGCCCAAACCTTGAAGGCTCCGAGCGCAGATAACTGGGAGAGGGGCTTACTTGGAGGGCTCCCCAAGAGGAGCCCGTGCACCGCCTGACCTTGGCACTGGCCGAGACGCTCTGGCTGGGAAGAGCAGACTCTGAGGCTGGTGGAGATGAAGGACACCGCTCTCCCGCGTCCCCTCACAGGTCTCTCCCATCCCTGCCCCTCTCCCCATGCGTCCCCATCCCCACACGTTCATGCTGACCACCCACAACCTGCTGGTCCGTGGAAACCAGCACCGACCCGGTCCCTTCCAGCTGCAGAGAGCACCAGATGTGCTGCGCTGGCCCCACGCACCCGCCGAGCAACCCCAGGAGGGGACGGAGCTGCTCTCATCCATCTTCCGTAACACTTAACGAAGAAAGGGCTTCTAAAGAAGAGCCAACTCACTTGAAGGGAGGTTTTGCTGACGCAAAGCCGACACAACAGCACCGAAAGAGAAGGCATGGTGGGAGGTTAAGGGGTCGGGGACACTCCCACGAATACGAAGTGCTGACCCTCCGGAGCAGATGCTCCCATCAGAGCTTTTTGGAGTATTTTTGGAGCTGCAGGCAAGCAGCAATCGCGGGCAGGCAGGGAGCAGCGTGGAGAGGCCAAAGGCGTGCGCCCACCTGCACCTGCACGCACACATACAAAATCCCCTCTTAATCACCCCCACGTTCCCTTCAGAGCGCCCGAGTGATCCTGACTCCAGGCTGTTTATACAAGACACTTGACTCCTCTCCAAGACGCGCTTCATTTAAAAGGGAAGCAAACGCCTGGGGGAAGGTCCCTCGCAGACACGCTGCTCCCCCCTCCCAGCTCGTGGGGACTAGCACCTCCCAGGGCAATGCTTTTTCATAAGGGAGAGAAACCCACCCTGCTGCCGGGAAGAGAGGGGACCGGTCCCTCCGTGGTCTGGACAACGCTTCTCGGGTTCAAAGCAGAGAGCCGGGCAGCTCTTTGGTCAATCCCAACCCAAACCTCCTTCAGAGGAGACGTGTTCAACAAATACCCGACCTGGAGGGCTGGTGGGGCTGAGGGAAGGGGCAGGCTGGGCTGCAGGCAGCCCCCAGGCATAAGGGTGCGGCAGATCCTATACGGGCACCAAGACGTCCCGGTGGGATGCCAGGTATGGCCACGGTGGCTGGTGCATTGCTGGGAGATGTCTGAGACGGCGTTTCAGCCCTTGCAGCCACCTCAGAAGACCCCCCTGCACCCTTTCCACTTCCCTGAAGCTCACAGGGAATAAAATAAGGCTCTGGGAGGAGAAAGGGGGTCTCCCAGCCTCGTGCTGAACCCATAAAGGATGAGGAAGCCAGAGCCAGGGGGTAAACCCATCCTTGAGGTGGGTGTTCTTGGGGTCAGAAGCTTTTGGGGTCGGAGGGAGGTTGCTGCTCCCGGGGCTGGATGCGTGTACTGGGAGCAGGCACTGGTAGGAGCAGGCGCTTGCGCTACCCCATGTCAGGTATTGGGTCTTATCTCGTGTCTCCCTCTTTCCATACTGCTCATGTAAGATAATGCGCTGACACCCCTGCCACTGGCCTTAACAAACAGGTACACAGGGAGTGGACTTTAGAAAAGCCTATTATGAAAGGTGGACTCTTTCGTAAGCGTTTTTTTAGGGGGCAGGCTGGGGGAGCATCCCTTGGTCATCAAGGCAGCCAATAAAACGCTTGGCGAGTTGAGTTAAATAAGAAAAAAAAAAAAAACAACAAACATGAAGTGCTTGATAACCCCAGCGTGCGTGTGTTGGACATGGGTCAGAATCAAGGCCAGGTAAAAAAATTCAGGTTTCTTTTTATTTCAAAGGAATGAACTGCCTCTATGGAGCCTCCAGGAGCCAGGAGACTCCTCCAGGAGCCAGGAGACTCCTCCAGGAGCCTGGCTCTGCTCTGCAGGGAGCAGGGGTTTGGGAAGGTGCTGCCAGTGCAGCATGGCCACTGCCCCTTCCTCTCTGCACCTGGAGGAGTGAGTTAAGGGTTAATTCCTTGCTCCACTTCCACAGCTTCACGCTGGGGTAGCGGCACCCATGTCCAAAGTCAATCCCTCACCTCGTTTTTCAGTGTCTTCACCTTGGCAGCCCGGCCTGGAGATAGAGAAGATGGAAATGTTGACGGTGCAGCTCACCCTGTGAGGAGAGAGCATCGGCAGCTCCCGGCTCCGGCTCTCACGTGCACGCACCGGTGCTCACCTCCGCGCCCAACAGCTTCCCCAGGGCAGCGCTGCTAGCAGTGTGGGTGGAAAGAGCCAGGGCTTAATTCATTAGATGGACGGAACAGCCACCTGGGGAGCGGTAAAAAGGGGTTGAGATCTTCGCAGAACCTATCAAACTGCTCCCAGCTGAGTGATGGCACCGAGGTAGGATGTGGCCAAGAGCAGAAGCTGCAGGAAGGCACAAAATGAATCTGGCTGGAGTAAATGTTTGGAAAGGACTAGGAGTAAGGATGCTTTCTTAGCTCTTTCCCTCCGCATAGTACTATTAGAGCTGCATTTTGGGCTCCTGAGGGCCAAAGCAGAATTGTTTGACCTTAGTGGAAAGTCATGGTGCAAAGCAGGAGACCCCAACATGCCCACCTCTGAAGGCTTCTTCCACTTTACTCTCCTGAGCTTCCAAGGGGAAAAAAGAAAGGGGAAGGGGGAACTTTAGGAAGTCATCAGAATATCCCCAAAATTTTAATAGTCAGGGAGAAGACAGGCTGTTTATTTTAGAGCTTGATATGATCAACACTCACTACGAGATCCTCCTGCAGTAGGACAGTTGAGATCACTCAGTCTGAAAGAAATGTATCAGCTGGCAATGAAAAGTACACGGCCATGTGTGGGGAAATACGTCCCTCCTTGGCATCTCTTTCCTACATGCAGCTGCCTAGATTTATAGATCAAAAAGCACCGTGAAAGACGAAAAGAAAAAGCAACATTTCCAAAGAAGGAACCAAATACCCTGTCACACAGTACGTCACTTAGCACAAAACCTCTGAGCCTGGAGCACGGTCCAATGGCAGAAGTTGGCTCCTAAATTTTATTTCTACTGCAAAAAATAAACTAATAAAAAAATTAAAATGGTTAGGGATTGTCTGAAGCACGTCGCTGCCCAGACTATGAGTTGCAGTGATGACTGTCTACTGCCAAGTAATCCACGCTTTACAACCCCCATTTGTCAAGCACAAAGACAATGTTTGCTCTTTTTGCAATAAACGTACACACGGGATTTCCCTGCGCTGTGTCCCGATCTCCTTGCAAGGTCTGTGCAAGCCCTGCTTTGCTCAGTTGCTGTAGAGGGAGCGCTCCAGGGGACATAAAAACATGTCCCTGCCTTCACGTGCAGGTGCACATCGCAGATGTCAGAAAGAAAGGAGGTTTTTGGCTGCGGAGGATTGCTGAGACCAGACCCTCAGGTGAGAGGGTTTGCTCCTCCCCAAGCTGCTGCTGAGAAAATACTGCCTGCAAAATACGATGCGTACCGTTAAGCAGCCTTCTTCCTTCCTGCAGCCAGGCTGAGCACGCAGGTAGGTTGTCTGGTTGGGTCTTTGCTCTTTCATTTTTTCCGAAGGTCTCTTTTCTTTATGGTGCATCAGGAACCGGTCATGGTTTCCTTGAAGGTAGCTTCAGCTTGGCTTCGTTTTCGCTGACCCACACGCGTAGGTAAACACTCCTTTCGCACGCCTGCGGCCCTGCCATGCCTTGTGCTCCCTATCAGCGACACTCCTCTCCCATTTTGCTCACAATAATCTTATCTACGCTGACCACTCCTTGGTTGTGTTTGGGCACTGAACCACCTCACCCCTCATAAAATTATCTTGTTTCATGTCTCCTAGACCTTGATCCCACTAAACTTTCCAACCCATTTCACTGTCCGGCTCTTCCCCATCTTTTTCCTTATCCTGCTGCTGGTGTTGCTGGTAAAGGCCAGGCGGTTCTTCCCTTTTGAAACCTGATCCGACCAAAACTAGACATAAACACAGTGCCGGACCCATCCAAACCCAACCTTTGCTCTCTGATGCCAGCACCATCACCACGAATGCTGGAAGACCCCAGTCACAGCGGGTCCTTCTCCCCATGCCACCCCACTTGTCCTAAGGACCCTGCTTCCTTCTTTGCCACAGCGCTCACCCAACTCGCCACCTCTCTTTGCACAGTGCCCAGTATTGGAATATCCTTTGATTTTCTCGCTTAAACCTAATGGTCCTGATCAACAATGACTTTCTCCTCATGGTGCTTCCCTCTCCAAACCTACAGCCATGCTGTCTTCAGACCAATGACTTGATAAATCTCCTATTCTTGCTAACCGCTAAATACAGCGATTCACAATCATCTTTTCCAACAGGATATGAGAGCACAACTGTTACATCTCCAGGCTTCTGAAATACATTCCTCTCAGCAAATTCCTTTAGTCCCTTTAAAGGAAGGGACAAAAAACTTGCCCTGATGCTGTTGGAACCTCAGACCCCAAGGCATGGCTCCCGTTTCTTCTCCAGAAGGCATCCAGCCTCCCCAGGGAGGGGAGAGCTCCTCGTCCCTGGCCACTGCACCCCGCATGCCCCCAACATCTTCACCGTGGGGTGCTTTAAAGCCTGATCACACTCTGAGAGCCCACAGTCTCCTCCTGACCTTGCTGTCCCCTCTCCTACACTCTTTCATACCGTCCCTCTCCCTGCCCCTATATAGCACCCAATTTAAATCTGCCCCTAAGGCTTTAAATCCCCCTCCGGACGCCCTCCAGCTGACATGAGTGACAATAACTCTGTTAGCCTCCTGCTTGCTTTTCCACGCCAGGCGGTCCGCAGGGTACAAGCCTGCCCCTGCCTGCGCTCCCAACCATTTCACGCTGCTCCCCTGCACTCCCCAGCTAACCGGCTTCCAGCTGAAACCAGTCCAACCCAGCTAAGTGACGAGGTATTTATAAAGCTCTCCTCCTTGTCGTGTTTCTGGGGATCCTGAACAAGCAATTAGCTATCAATTAAAACAGCACAAAAGCTCGAAAGAGACAATAAAGGTGAAGAAGCCAAAATACCTGAGGCACCTGCAAATAGATAACGCCTTTGAAATAACCCTTTTTCAGTGGATGTCTGGAAGGGCAGGATGGGCATGGACATGATGATTGGAGACAGCAGTTAGGACTCTGGACCAGGGGACATCGATGGGGTCCATGGCCACGCATGGGTATCAAAAAGACCAACCACCCACTTCTCCTCCACCTTTCAAACCTGTTTTGTTCCTTTAAGCTGTGAGGTCCTCAGTGTCCCCCATGCCACCGGGTGCTGGCGTCCACCTGAAGGTTGGCTTCATCCTGCATTTGCCAAGTGGCACAACTGCAACCCCCCAAAATCCCAGTGCCAGTCAGCACAACCCTGGAAGCTCTCGTGAACTTCAAAGTAGGGGGCTGGCCTTGCTCATCACCACCCATCTCCACCACCACTGTGGGATTACCGAGATGCTCTAGGCTTCTCGTAGGGGACAGTGCTCAGCAGCAACCTCCCAGTCCCAAAAACTGAAGGCCTTTTGCATTCTGCTTTCTCTCTTCAAGGTAGTTCAAGACAAACAGCCAGCTTCTAGAGGGGTTCAAGCAAGCCTGCCACATCTGAGAGGGCACTCAAAAACAATGACCAGGTTTATCCCAGCTGCAAGATACGGTGCAGACAGCAAACACAGTTGGCTGAGCCAGGTGGTGCCCTTCAATATCAGTGTAGACAGAGCCCTGGTGCCGTTCTCTGTAATTGCAGTATTAGCTACAGTCATTAATACCCACGTATAACAGGGAGTAACTTCCACAGCAGCAAGAAGGAACCGTCACCAACCACGTTCCCCTAGGGTACAGAGATCAGCTGTAAACGCTGCTGTGTCAGAGCACGGATATGAGCCAGCGGCCACATCCACACGGCATTGCCTCCCCGAGCGCCTGCTTCCGCACCGGTCCTCCTGCGTCCCCAGCAGCACCTCCATCCGCCCACCCCCAGAGCTGCCATCCCATCTCGCTCTTCAAATCCCTGCAGAACCGTTAAAACCGCTGCTTTCCACCAGGACCTTTCCCTCTCCGATGCCCATCCCCGGCACCATCGTGCTCCCGCACCTCCAGCGGCAACAGGGCCAGTGCTGAAAAACACCCCAAGAGCGGTGGGAACCAGTGCAGGGGGGTGGCGGTCCCTATCACGGGGAACACGGAGGAGCAAGACGGTTTGCACAGAAAAATAATTTGTTATTTTTGGCCCCAGCCCTGCAAAAGGCACTCCGAAAATGATCCTGGCGTGTGAGCCAGGGGAATAAACATGAGCTTCGTGATTAGGACTTGGAGCCTGCTGTAACTAGGGGATTTTTTTTGTGTTGGAAATACTATCCCCGTCAGAAACTGCGATCGCTTATAGGAGGACGCTGCATCTAATTAATTTAAACCCTTTTATAACACCTATCTCTGTGTGGGATGATGCCAGCAGCTGCCCACACAATTAGGTGCTGGATGAAAACTTCATATAATACATTATTTGCAGCAGCAAGGTCTTCTCATACAAACAAGAGCTATAAAGCCATATAAACTGAGGTGTTTACTGTACAGCTTGCCGTCTGACGACCCATTCACAACAAAACAACTTCCCAAACCTGGAAATTCAGTTGTGGCACTTTGATTTTCTACTACTTTTTTGCGGCTGAGAGGATTGACAACTGCACACAGACTAGTGCTTTTCTACCTTGAAGCAGTTATTTTTTTTAATGTATATATATTTTTAACACAAGTGTCCCAGCACAGGAAGAGTGAACAGGTCAGGAAAGGGTGGGGGATGTCATTGCCTGTGAATTTATATACATTTGCTCTTTAAAGCAAGAACTTTTCACCAAGGGATGGGTGTCCTGACTCCCCGCTATCCCAGATGGTACCTATCATCCGTCTGATGCCAACAAGCATGTTTTGATAGAGCTCAAACTGTTCCCTAACGTGCTTGCACGGTGCCAGTGCTGGGCTGTGCTAAATCGAGGGCTGGGCTGGTTCCCCTTGATTTAGCAAAAACCTGTTGACTTTTTAAAACAAACGCGCTTCTTTTTACATGCTGGTTTTCCCCTAGTGCAGCTGTATTTGCGCCAGCCAGGGCAGGCAGGAGGTGGGGGTCTCTGGTGGCATCTCCTGCTCCCGGGGTCACTCTGGACGAGGTCCCAGACACGGTTGCCACACCGGCTGCTGCAGCACCACCTCTCCCACCAAAATCACCTCCTAGGACCCTCCAGACAGGCTCAGTGGTGGGCGCCTGGCCGGTCTGGGGAGCTCCAGGCTCCTTGCTCATTTTGAAATTAAGACTTGAGCCCTCCAGCCGGCACCAGACGCTGGGCGATTCGAGCTGGAGCCGACGGGCGCAGGCAGCCGGCCAGGCACCTCCCGGCGCAGCCAGAGCTCCTGCCGCCGGCAAAGTGACACCTCCCTGTCATCTGCCCTCGGCCAAATGCCCCTGGGAGGTCCTGGACGCAGCCCCTGACCACGTGCCCTTGGGTGTGTGGGGTGCTGAGCACCCAGCCCGACTCCTGCGGCACGCACAGCCCGCATCCTGCGGCCGCCTGTGGGATGCAGAAACGGATTAACATTTGTTGGGGCTTTTTTTTCTTTTTTTTTAACCCTGAAGTTTTACATCCTGAAAAAGGCACCGAGTTTGACAATGTTTTTCCAGTTCCAGGATATTTTTGCAAGCTTGCAGCTGAAGGGAGCTGTACGTATTTCCAGGAAAGAGCATGAACTGCAAGAAGGGCTCTGGTTTTGGGTGACGTTACTCACCCTGAGCCATGGTCATTACTGGAGCAGCCTGGAGGGGGTTAGAGCCACCTTTTGCACGTCCACCAGAGGAGGGGTCAGGTCACCAGTCGCCTCCAGAGGCATGTCAGGGTAGCCCAGAGGCAGCCCTAAATTACCCAGGGTAATCTCAAGCTCTTCCTCCTGGAGCTCACAGTCAAGAAGGGCCATCAAGTCACCTGGTGGAATAGCCCAGCCTGGGCAGTGGGGACCTTCAGGGATGTCGGACTGGAAGACATCATCTGGGATGATGCCTCCAGCCCTGGGAGCCCCCAGGAGGAGAAGCAGCCTGTTGGGAACAGCCCCATGGTACCCTACAGCATCCCCACGGCACCCTGACAGAACTGTTGGGGCCCCACGATTTGGTGAAACTTTTGCTGCCCAGAAACCAACCCCAAGCAAGCACGGCCCAAAGACGAGCGGGCAGTGCCATCCTTCATGCAAGGTGAGGAAAGACAGGTGGCAAATAGAACCCAAACCCATCCCGGACCGCGATGCCCTACCCATGGCTGCATACTCCTGAAAACACGCTTAGCTGGGAAATGCTGACAAACCCTTCCTCGCAGCAAACACACGTTCGTATTCAATAACACTAGTGGGAAATCACACCCCAGCCCTGGGCACGACTGGCAGCACCAGCACGAGGAGGTCTTGCCACGTACCCAAAGCTGCTCTGCCCGTGGGCAGGTGCTGCCGTTCCCCAAAACTGCACCCGGCTGCCGATGTGCGGAGGTGCTGCCAAGCGAGGCACGAAAATCCCACCCACCCAGGGAAATCCTGGCCAACGCAGACACGATGTCCCGGGGACATGAACCAGCACGTGCAGCAGCCTCGGTGCCCATCCAAAAGTGGGCTAAAATGGGCCGCATGGGGAAAAAAAGACAGGGCAAGGGGTGGCGTAAGAGCCTGATGGTTAGCAGGGTTTAAAACACGAGAGGCGGCCAGGGTGGCCGGTGTTTTCTCACGCAGGCAGTGAGCTCAAGAGCCTGAAGCTCAGGCAGGGACCGGCTTTAAGATGACAGCTCTCGCCTTGCTAATAGGGGCAGGTGAGTAATTGGGCTGCCAACACCAGAAAACCCACTTCAGCCCGCCGAGATTTTGCTTCTGTCACTCAAAATGCCCTGTTCACCAAGATTTTTAAAGCACATCAGTGTTATTACAGGGCAGTGTTTTCTTTTCGCACCAGGATGTGGTTAATCATTCCCTAAGCAGCAGCACACTGTACCAGACGCCGTGGGTAAGCTCCACGGCTCACAGAGAGCTGCCCACGCCGCTTCCACGGGGCGTAACACCCCGATGCTGTGCAGGGTACCACCCTGAAACCCACCGAGCCCCCCAGCTCTTCCCGTGCGCCGAGCGGACGGACCTCAGCGGCGTTATCCAGGACTGCCCGAGGAGTTGGCTTTCAAATTCTGCATCTTAGCAAACACCCTTCACTTTACTGGCGGTTTGTATCGGGGATGCGGGGACCCGTGGGGTGGGTTGGGGTCGCTCTCTGCGCAAGCATCCTCCTCCCTGCCCGCCGGGGAAGCGGCGCATCCCTGCCAGGCACCGCTCCTTACCTTGATGTTGCAGAAGATACTCCGGGAGCAGGTGCCGGACCTTTTGGGGACGTCAACTGGGGATTTGCCGGCTTCGGGGTGGACTCCCATCGTGGGGGCTTCCCAGGGAGCCCCGAATAGCTGGGCTCCCGTTCCTCTCCGGCCTGTCCCGCCGCCAGCAGCGCACACGGTCCGCACCGAAAACCGTCCAAGCTCGCGAGTGAGGCAGGCAGCGTGAGCGCAAAGTTTTTATAAGTCTGCTCTCGGGAGCGATGATGAAACCCTTTCTCCTCCCTCTTTTGCTTTGTGCGTCGAGGGAACTTTAAAGTCGCAGGAAGCTAACGCCAGTGCGCAGGGAGCAGGTGGGAGCGAGGGCTCGCCGAGCCCGGCCGGTTTGGGGTGCGAGGATGCTTGCCCACCTGCTTGCCCACCCAGCACCCTGACCCGCCGCTCGCCCCTTGCAGCGGCTCCCCTCCGCTGTGCTCACGTCCGAGGCTGCAGGATGCGGCTGGACAAGGCACCGGCAGCGCAGCCTGCCCGCAGGAAAAGCGACTGGGGTTTTAATTCAAGTCCCCCTGAAGGGGCGAGAGGAAGGGGAGGCACCTTTCAGCAAACCAAGATTTGGCTCCCAGGTGGTGGGAGGGGGGAAACTGGGTAGCCAGACAGAGAAATCCCTCCCTGGGTTAAGGGGTTATGGAGAAAAACTTCTCCTGCTTTTCTCCTGTGGAAAAATCTGCATTTGTGAAGGTCCTGTTTTTTTTTACCAATACCTCTCTGGGGCTTTGTTTATGCAAAGCCCTGATTTATTTTGCAGGCTCCTCACAGGGAGGAGAAGTGTCACAGGGAGAAGGGCAGGTTGATCCCAGCTGAGGAGAAGCCAGTTTCAAGTATTTTGTCAAAATTACTGCTTTTCCCCGCATAAAGCAGGGGGGGAAGAGAGGCGGGGGGACCCCGTGGGAAATGGCGGAGCCTGCCTCGGGGTGCCCTGAGCCTGGAGAAACCAAATCCCAGCTCCCTGAACCGCTTCCCCATGGGAGGGCTGGCGGGTCCCTGGTATGCCCTGGTATGACGCCAAGGAGCCGAGTCCCGCTCAGCGGGCACCCGCCGACACCCGCACCCTGCCCAGGCACCCGCCGTGGCTGCTCACCACGAGAGGGTGCATTGCACCCGTGGGAGAGGCTCCCTGGGTGCTCCCTTCCTCCTGCCTTGTCCTGCGAGCGGACCCCCAGGTCAGGATCTTTGGTGTCCAGCACCAGGCTGGGGCTTGAAAGCAGTGTAAAAATTAGTGGTGCTAAGATAAAAAGAGCTAATTTTGGCTGTCAGCTTCCCAATTTCCTAACCCTGTCCCAGGAGCACAGCTTGCAGGGACACACGGGTATCACTGGCCTATGGGTGGCAAAAAAAGCATCCCGTTTTCCCATCTCCCTTTTTCCACTCCCATCCCCCTTTTTCCACTCCCATCCCCAAATTTGCTAGATCTGGGGTCAGGACGCAAAGCGAAGAGACCCTCTTCCCCCTGTCAAGAGTTAGCCGAGCCCTTTTATCTGCCACTCAATGGCAAGAAACAGAGAGTTTCAGCCTCACCGATAGAAAAGCTCAAGCAAGCCAACACCTCCTCTGCTCGTCTCCCATCCTCCCCGTGAGCCCGACGTGCTGCTGAGCTCATTTTTCAGGCGATGCCTGACCCGCTCGCTAACGGCCCTGTCTTTTCAGTTTATTCTGCAGAGACCCGTGACGCTCCCTTTGTTATAACAACCACCTCCACGCAGCAGCTGTTTCGGCCACTAACTTCAGCTTTTCCGTACAAATTTGTCTCCATGCAGCAAAACATAGCGGGGAAGCGGCGCGACGCCGGACAAGCCTGCGCCCTGCCTGGCAGCGGGCAGAAACGACCCTGCCCCGATGCCGCGTCCTACGGACGGGGTTGGAAACCCTGCGCCAGTGGGCTCAATAACCCCTACAAGGGGAAGCAAAAGGCTGCAGTGAGTCAAAAGGGAATGCTCTTTGCATGCAGCTTCTCGTAAACACCCCCGTGGGCCGGACATTGCGGGGATGCGGGTCCTTAGGGGGAAGCGACCACACGTCCCGGCTGGCCAAGGAAGGACAGAGGCTGGGGCAGCCTCTGACGTGCTCCGAACCAAAGGACGTGGGTCCCCAGGCAGCACTGTGCTCCCCAGGTCGGGCCACCTCCCAGCAAGCCCCTGCTAGATCTGGGATGCGGAGGGTGCCGCAGCGGGGCTGATTTGCTGGAGGGCAGGAAGAAATCATGCTGGCAACCTGTGCTGCCATAGTATTTCTCAATCTGCAGCTCTTGCAATAGGTAAGGCAAGAAAACACCTGCTTCACACCCAGCTGTGAGCCACTTACAGCGCTGGGGACCTCCCCGCGGGGCCGCACACCTCGCTTACCCATGCCACGCAGCGTCTTGGTCTGCTCTCCCACCGACAAGCTTCCAGTGAACATTTTTCCCAAGCAAGGATCATTGCCCAAGCCTTGGCAGCTTTTCTAGCTGTAGTAAATAATACAATAAAAGCCGACAAATCTGAATTTAACAGTCCAGTCGTGGTGGTTTCAGTTATTAAAGGCAGGCAGAATTTAGGGGTGCATCCAGTACTGGGTGTGCTGCAGCAACTCCACGAGGCTCCCCGCGGCCGGCGCAGGCGCTTTGTCTTGCAGCAGAAGCAAAGGACTATCCTGAGCAGGCTCTGTCCACCTAGATGGGACCATCGGAGAGCACTACTGACATCTCCCAAGTTTTTATCCTGCTGGAAGAGAAATTCCAGCCCTTGGACACAAATTCAGCTCTAGCTTTCTAACACCGACGTTTTTTTTAAATTACGGACCTTAGACAACAGATTGTGCAACAGGAGTAACAAAACGCGAGAAAACAGGACTCTTGCCTCTTTTTGAGGATTCTCTGCTGCGTTTTCATTGCCGCAGGGTTACAGCCTTGGCAAGGAACGGTTCGGCCTGCAGATGAGTGCACAGGAGGAAAGTGATTTACAGCGGCGCTGACAAGGGGAGGAGAGTTTGGTTTCAAATTCTTCTCATCGTGCTTTGTTAGGGCGATACGGTTGATGTTAAGTGCCTGGCAGGGAAGATCACACATCGACAGGGTTTGGTTCGTTTTACACGGCTCCTGGGGCTGCATTTCTTTCCCAGCCTTTGAAATGAGTTCCTCCTACAGCAGTCACGCTCCCCTGGCCAAGACATCGGCTGGAAGGAGAAGACCTCGCTACTGTTAACTGAGCGGCAACCAGCTACTTCAACCAGCAAAGCTGAATCAGGCCCGCAGCTCTCTAGGTCCACCACCAGTTCATCCTCTACCCCGCCACCTCCTCTCACCCAAAACAAGCCATCAGCTGAAACCTGCCCACCAGGCATGTCTCCCATGGGCAGACCCAACTTACACCGTGTGGCTATGCAGGAACTGAGGCAGGTCCCTCTTTGCTACCAGGGGATGCTCACCTTGTTTGCAGAACATCAGAACCCTCAAAAGCCACTTTTCTTCTACTGGGGAGGAGATTGGGTCAAACTCCTTCACACGACCACAGCTCTTCTCTTTCCCCGCATCATCCTCCTTACTTCTTCCTTCCAAGCAGTGGGTTGATGCTTTCATGGGGTGACGACCAGACTAGCTCTGCTTTACCACCTGGTTTCAATGTGGCAGGGACTGAAGCATCTCAGTTTTCCTCCACGGTATCCCCAACCTATTCTTCTCAATGATTATTTGTCCGCTGGGCTTTAAAAGGCGATGCGTACCCACCAACGCTGAATCATAGAGTATCTCAAGTTGGAAGGGACCCATAAGGATCATCAAGTCCAGCTGGGATTCAACTGGGAAGATCTTCCTGGCCCTTAGGAAGACTTGTTACTAGATGAAGAGCATGGAAGATGATTTCCCACTGTGCATGCACAGTAGGACAGTCCCTGCTACGTTTGAAGCTGGACCAGCAGATCCTTCTTAAAGGAAGGTGTTTCTTTCCCAGCAGCCTCCCTATCAGTGACTTAGGACTGAGACTTGGACTTTTGCAGTCAGTATTTCATTTCATACAGACTTGCGTGAAGCACCATCCATGGTCCGGAGCCAGACAGCCCCGGTCCCAAGGGAACGATGTGCCAAGGAACTAATTTTCCTATCTTGGAGCTGGCAAAATGTGAACTGTGTGGTCAGAGATCCCAAGGAACCTGGTTCCTGCTAGGTCAGCATTTATTTCCCCAGATCCAAAGGTGCAGATCCAGAAGACTCAGCTGCCTTCCAAACTCTTTGGTGGCTTCATGTGATCCAGCAATAACAGGGAAGCCCATAGCAATCCTGTATGCATCCCCCAGCCTGGGAAATGCTCTATGGCTGGATAAAACTAGAAGCTGGAGAAGGCACTGGACCTCAGGACCCGCTGGCTCAGCAGAAGAAGGGAGTGAGATGTGATCCAAGTGAACTTCTGGTCTTTTCAGACATAGCAGCGATGAAGATCCTACCACATACATCAGCCATGGGAGGAGATGTGAGGATGGACAGACCTTTAGAGAGAGACATCGCGTTGGGAAGACCTGGGGAGGCTCTGCAAGAGAGAGGAAGAACAAAAGCAGGATCAGAGCTCATAAAACGAGCAGCCCTAGAGGTTATCACCCGAGATGTGCTGGGTGTCCTGCTTTGTGGGTGGTGCTGTCGCAAGCAGGATTAGGAAGGGAGTGAAAGGTGATCCCTGTGTTTACTCGGGAACCTCGCACAGCTTAAAAACAAACTTCCCGGAGCTGCGTGACCCCCAATTTACTTGCTGCACACCAGTACCAGGACAGCACAAGCCTCTCTGGAAGCAAACATGAAGCCCCTGGGGCTCCTGGAGGGTTTCAGACTTGCAAGTACAAACATTGCTCTGGGAATGCAAATTAAAATCCCCCCCCGCTGCGTTACCAGAGCCAGTCCCTGGGGTTGCAGACCAGCACGCCAAACCCACCCCCTGGAAACCCCATTTATTCTCCAGGGCTGGTGGTGTGGCACAGCGGGGGACGAGGACCAAAGGCGATGGGGCGGGCAGCGTGCACCAGCGGTTCCTGCCAATGCCTGTGGTTGCAATTACAGACCATGACAGGCTGGGTTTAATTTACCAGCAACGTGTATTTGATCTGGAGCAGAAATACTGGTCAGAGGGAGGTACACAGCCATACCTGAAGAACAGGCTTGGCTGGCTCACAGCCCGACCTGCTCCTGGGGATGGAGAGTGAGGGGAAGGTGGTTTACCGGCACCCAAGGAGGTGGTCCAGCCCTCGGGGAGGGGGCACCACGGCCCCCACAGCAGAGAGGCACGTACAGAGGAGCTTTTGGGACAAGCAACAGCCGAGCCCCAAAGCGGGACGTGGGGGCTGAGGCCACCACCAGCCCCGCGGGGAAGCCAGCCATGCCCAGAGATCAGGAGCGAGGTCAAGGCGGGATGGGAGAGCAGGTAGTTTACACTGAAGATGATGGCAGATGTGCGTGTCAGCATTAAACCATCCCTCCCATGGTTGGCTGCCCACAACCAGCTAACCTGAAGCAGAGGATATTTGTCTGCTCTGCTGACTAATAAATACGTTAAGCAACTCTACTGCGCTCTCCCTCCCATACGCAAACCCAGTCAATCAAACCTCTTGCAGGGCAATGGCAGGAGAAGGTGCATTCTGGAGGAATAAATGGGAAGGCAAGCTTTGCAGGGCTGCAGTTGCACCGTGAGGGCGATTGCAGAGCCTGGAAACTAGGAGGCTGTGATTTTGGCAGGCTGAGTCTTTAAGAAGAGCCGAGAAGAAAGCAGAAAGCTCCTCCGCTTTTAGGAGTGCTATAAGTGAACAGGGGAGTGGAGGAAATGCTTTTAAATGAGCCCTGGTAGTGCTTTATGTCACATCTCTGAAACAGCCACTTTCTTTTCCTCTGCCTTTTCTGTTTTAAGTAAGTCTTGTTTATAATTAGGCCACTTGAGTCTCACCATCAATTGAATCCCTGCCGTAATATACCAAAGGCTCTTCAGTTAAACTGGAGATGACCCGATGTGTGGATTATTTTGGCGGGTCGCCGCTGGACCAGCCAACTCTGCTTTCTTCATAATACCCTTTCCATCTCTCCTTTCTCTCTAACAGCTTTGGGAGATGCCAGCCCCCAGGTGTCACGTTTGGGGCCTTTTGCTCAGCAGGTTCCAGAGAAGAAACTCTGATGGTTGGTAAAAGGAGGAGGTGGGAGATTGGAATTAAGATTATTTATTCCACACCCTCCCCAGCTAGTCATTTGCATGACATTTGCATGCACAAAAAAATGCTGCCCCACCATAAACAAGAGCAATGGCAGGGATGGAAGATGATGTGCATCACTCGGTGCAACACGGGTGCCAGGGGTCAGCACCCAGCGGGGCTGTGCCAGCAAGGACCCCGCAGCCCTCACACGCTCCAGCCACCACTGTAAAGCCCTCCTGGCACTCTCTGAGTACAGTATTCAAAATAACCAGATGTTTGTAGTCGGGCCAGAGCCCTGGCCTTCGCTGCAGGATGTGTTCTGCAAACCCAGAACAAAGAGACAGTCCTTGCCTCGAAGGATTTGCAATCTAAAGCATCAGTATCCTGTAGTAAAAGCAATTAAATGAGGCAGACAAGGATCTGACTGTGCCATTCAAAGCAGGATTGCATTTCCTTGAAATTGCTTCAAGTGATCATGATGAGACAGTCTAATTTAACTCTGCCCACTGCCAATAAACTTTAGTCGGTAAATATTTCAGGAACAGTGCCCCTAAGCAAGACTTCTGCAGCCTAGAAAGGTAGAGTGTCAAATATTTTTGTCAAATTCCTTAACCCTGATTCCTCCGTGGAGCTACATACCCAGGAGAGACAGACTTTTCCAGGCTCTCCTGTGCCTTGCAATTGGTTGCAGGGCAATTCTGTTATTTCACACCAAAAAGTCTGCATCCAGCAGCACCAAAACCTGCTGCTGCTTGTAGGTATGTTGTTAAACCCCGGGTAGCCGGTCTAGAGAGATGCCGTCCTACGGGGTGAGGGGAAGATGTGTGACCGAATCAGACGCTGAGCAGCTCAAGGAGGCTCCTATCCAGAAGGATATCCCAAGGCCCTGGCTGCTGGCAGGTGGCACATCCCAGCAGAGGGGAGGAGGAGGTGACATCTCAGCATCACCCGCCTCAACAACTGCTCTCTGCTGGGTGCCATCCAGAAACGCCGGCCTCTCCAGGAAAAGCGCTGATGGAGAGCTCACGTTTCAGCCACCTCCTTCTGTACCGTGAGTGATGCGGCACCCTCTTATCTTACTCCGGGGGGTGAGTCTCTGCTCTCTGACAGAGAAGGGATCAACACGACTACAGAGTCTCCACAAAAGCCCCACGGAGGGGCAGAAGGGCTGAGGTGGTCTTCATGGTTTCGGAGATGGGGAGACCCATGTGCCCACATCTGTCATATCCCACCGGAAATCTTCACCTCCTCGAGAGCTGACGCTTGTCAGGTATATTGACCTTTTATCTTGGAAATGATTTTATTTAGCTGTTCTGCCACCTCTAAAAGACCTCAGTGTGCTCTGGCAGCCACCACTCAAACGGAAATTAAAAAACAAAGTAAAGTAGACAAAAGCTTTAATGAATATTACCCCATTACGTGAAAGGAGCTAGTCCAAACGTGCGGCGGTCGTGGCTCCGATTTAATCCCTCCTGAAGTTGTGGTAAGGACAGTTAAACCACAAAGTTTGAACGCTTGTCCGCTTCCCTCTGGAAAAAAGGTTAAATTCAATAAGAGGAGGATAAAAGAGAGTGAATTCAGCACATCTCATTCCACAAGACTGTACTCATACAACTGCAAGTCCTGAAGCTCTGGGCACCGTTAAATATGGAATAAGAGTTATGTGTTTGCAATGAAAATGATTCAGTCTCCACTAATACGCAGCAAAATATTTTCATTATACTATATATTGACTTATTTAATGATGATGGCAACAAAAGTGCCAAAGTTGCATAATCATCTAATTATTTTTTTTTTCCAGCTACTTGGAAGTTTCATAAAAACTCCTTGTTTGGTTTGAAATCTTCCAAATTTCCCTGATACTGTGAGAGCGTGCGCATGTGGTTTGGCTGTCACTGTGTAAGGGTCAACCCACTAAATAAAACAGCCTGAATTTCAGTAAGCAGCAAACCAAAAACAAACCAATAAAACCTGTTCTCCTCATGCTGGACGTGAGGCAGAGGCGGTTGTGAGTAAGAGGCTGAGATTTGGCAGCCACCGACCCCTGCTGATATGTGTTTTGTAGAGCTCTACTGGAAATTGGTTTTGACAGAACCATTTTTGCGTGCCCAAAGCAGTTCAGATCTCCTCATTCCCCTCCTGCTCCTCCTCCTCCAGAGAGGCTTTCCCAGGAGAGACGCTGCCGCATGCTTTTCACGTCCCCATGCAAAATACCTTTGCAGGGTGCCTCTTCCCATGGGGTTTGCTCCAGCATTGATATTTAGCAGCTAGAAGCCCAAAATTAAGGTGAGGGCTTGGCCATACCTTGCTGCTGGCAGCTCTGGCTCCATCTCAGGCTGCAGCCTGAGAAGAGGACTCGGGCGTCACCCAGGGCAGGATGGAAAGCCGCGATGTCCGTTGTACAAAAAGTGCTGGAAACTTTCTGTTTGGAGAAGCTGGAATAAAAACAGCAAAGTGTTTGATCAGACAAGATCCTCTTCTAACTCTGAATGTGCGGTAGGGAAGGGCTGATTTTGAGCTGGTATCAGCATCAGCCATTTCAAGTCAAAATGTATTTGTTTTCCTTGGAACAGGCAAGTCGAACTGGAACAATGGCTGGAACTGACATTTTGCAAGGAAAGATTTTGTTTCATCTTGAAAGGCTGAAACACCTTGAAATATTTTCCAATGGAAATGACATTTTGTTTCTGCTGATGCACACGGGAATCATCCCATCACAGTTTCCATCCTCCTCTGGCCGCTCCCACTTCAGCGGGAGGGACCCAAGGAGACAGCACACGCACACGTGGTCCAAGAGGGATGGAGAGCCATCCAGCCATCGCGTCCAGGGTGACAGAGAGCAACACGAGTAGTCACCACAGGCACAGCTCACGAAAACACCCTTTTTAATAGCAAAAATGGAGGGGCAAGACATCCAGTGAGATCCGTTTTAGTCTGCGTGAGCGAATTATGAGAGGAGCCGTAAGACCTTGAGGGGAGGCAAACAAATAAATCATCCACCTATAATCTAAATGGGCTAAAAGCAAGAAAAAACTAGGTACTAAAATGCGACAAGACCTCTCGATTCATAAAACAGGTAAACAGCAGGCCTGGGAATGGCTTTTAAAACTCTGGATTTCTACCTGAGTGGAGGACGCTGCCTCTTTGCATCTCCTCCATGGGCTGCTGGAGGCGGGGAGGGTGGGAGCAAGTCCCAACGAGAGCTGCGTCCAGGGGCACTGGTGTAAGGCTGCTAAAGGCGAAAAGAAACTGTTCAAATTTTTGTCCAGGTGCCAGAGGAGCACTGGAAAGAAGAGAAGTCAAAAATCCCGTCAGTTTTCCATAAAGAAGTGTGTGGGGGGAAGTAAAAGATAATAATTCAGAAATCTGAGTCCTGCTTTGTTGTCGTCTCAGATTTCTTGTACCTGGAAAACTTAAACCTCAAACCACTCCCATCTCAAATCCAGACAAAAAGCCCTATTCTTGAAAAGCTTCATCAACAGAGAAAAGTTTCAAGCTCAGGTTGGCTGCAACATTTCCCTTTCACACTTTCAAAACATTTCCTTTAGATCATGACTTTTTTAGTACTAGGGGATTAACTCACATTCCTAAACAATCATTTCAGAGCAAAGTAAACTGCCACTGTTTCCTTTCAAAATGAGTTGATGATTCTAAAATGTCTTTTTTTTTTTCCACATTCTAAATGAACGTGAAAAGCTTTGGGTTTGAAACAAAATGTGCCCTTTTTTTCTTTTTTTTTTTTTTTTTTTAAATACAAGATGAAAAAAAGCTTTCACAGTCAAACAGGTTGGAAACAGGATCCTTTCTTTCCTGTTCTCCTTTATTTTGTGAGGACAAACCAAGGGGTTCCCAAGCTGGGGAGGTGCTTGGGATCTACTGCTACAGGTTCAAAACCAGCCTGTTCACACAGCCAGTACTTTCCTCCCTTGAGTGTCCACTTCTCTTGATCTGGATGCTCTAAGTGAAGATCGATGGCAGGATACAGTGCTCCGAGCACGGTGTGACCCCACGGAGAGAGGATCAGAGCTGGGGTTTGCAGGAGCGGTGGACCTCGAGCCTTGGTGTGCTGCTGTCCCCAGAGCACTCATGAAGAACCACAGATTTAAGACACAGCAGGGTTTCTTTTCCTGCTTTCGTTTTCCTTTTCTAACCGCGTGACCAAGGTTTTGGCCAGCATCTGAAGTTCTCGGCACCTCTGAGAAGCAGCTGCCCCGAGTCCTCCCTGAAAACCACGCCGGTTGCGGTGAGCGCGGTCACGCTCTTACATCCCTCCGAGAACAGCCTGAGGGAGAAAATGCTTTTGCTCCCGGACCGCCCCGTGCCTCGTGGACCACCGTCTCTGCTGCGGCGGGGCTGGCAGAGGGAGCGACTCACCCACTGCATCCTTGGACCAAGTCCAGCCAACACGGTCTTCCACCTCACGGATTTCAGCACTACCAGGCAAGCTTAGATTTAACGTCAGCAGAGAAACCTGACTATTTATAGCTACTCCGAGAAGAGTAACGATCTTTGATTGGCATACAAACAAGGAAGCAGAGCATCAAGAAATAAATATATCTGCTGAGGAGCTGTCAGCTCTGATGATCCTCGCAGCATGCCTTCACACTTCACTGGTGCTTGCTTCAGAGCGATCCCATCAGATGACTGATTGACTTCTCAGCCAGATATGCCTCTGCCGTGGCTGCTTAACTTCACCCTAAAAACGAGACAATTTTTTTTTTTTTTTTAATGGGGAAATCAGTAAATTGTTCTGACAGCCATGATGGTCCACTCCTACCTAAAAGAACTCTTTTGACCAAGACAGATGCCGTGTTCCTGATGGGGCTGAATTTTCTCACCTTAAAAATTCATTGTTTTGAATCAGGAACATTGTGTTCCTAGTCTGTGTCTGACGGCTGTGGCTGAACATTAGGTAAAGGACCTGCCATTACGTTTGAATCCCAGAGCAAAAGGCATGGTTGAGATCCCACTAAGAGGAGCCATACTGGTTGGCTGCACAGAGACCCCCCTCCAGCTCTCTTTGACACCCCAACACAGAGCCGAGAGCTTGAGGAACCATAAAGGGAGATACGCTCCAACGTAAAAAGAATGTGGTCAATGTTGGTCTACTGAAGATCCCCGAAGTCAATCATTTCAAGAGTGAGCCGACAGCTCAGGGAGCAAGCTACCCGTTTTCCCTTGGAAGTGGCATTTTAAATAGTTTCCCTGCACCCTAAGCAAAAGGAGAGGTACAGGAGATGCTGTTCTTTAGAGAAGAAATTCCCTTGAGCTCCTCACCTGAAGGGAGGACCACGCACCACTTCCATATGGGTGGGATGGCAGAGGCCAAGGCCTGCACAAGGCGGCATTTAGGGTTGCACAGTCCTTCTACAACTCCCTTCTTTCTTCAGATTTCCTCGTGGAGCTGGTGTTAAGAAGGAGTAGCTTCATCTGGCAGGGTTGGTCAATGCCTGGTAAGAATGATGGAAATCTGCATGGACACCAACGCACTTTCTGGGGTCAGTTGAGCCCTCCGCAAACAGCCTTTGGGACGATGTTAGTGGGGGTTGTCAAGCCATTCCTTCCCAAGTGCTGTTCTCCTTTTGGTGAGGAACCACCAAAGTCCTCATCCCATTTGGCCCAGACCCCCTCCTCCATGACGCCCATGAGATACCAGAAACCCCACACCCTCATGCTCTCCTCAGCACCGCGAAAGGAAAAGCTCTGACTCACACCGAACGGCATGTTATCCTTGCAAGTTCATTAGTTTCAGCGAGAGATCGTTTCCTCAATGACTGTTCCTGTTGTTTGACCCCTGGTTTCGCTTTTCTGTCTTTTGCAAGGACAGCCGTTGGTCCAGGTCACACCAATGAGAAATGTCAAGCCGGTTCTGGGAATCGCTTCCTGAAACGCATCCGTGTTATCTGTGCGCCAGCACGCTTCTGAAAGAGCCTCTTGACTGGAAACATTCAACGGGGAAGAGAAACGGGTCACCCCACCCCGCTCCTGCCTCCCCCTTGCTCCTTTGGGGAACTGCTGTAGGAAACAAAAACCTGTCCCTCGCAGAGACCATGACCGATGGCGGGTTGGGGCTGTTCTTGGCACACGGTCTTCATCACGCCATGGCTCGTCTCACCACGGCACCAAACATCGGACAACAGCTTTTCTCACGTGACTTTTTTATTCCTAATTTAAAACAGGACACAATGAGACTGCAAAGACAAAAATAGTGGTTTAAATTTAGGTAGGATAGACCAAGAGGCACCGTCGACACTTCCCCTTCCAGCGACAGCGCTCCACGGCCAGGAGGAAGCAAACAAAGCAGGAGGAGAAGCCAGGCCAGCTGTAGGATGCAGTTGCTAAGAAGACAGCCAAGGAAAGAAGATATTATGATGTCTGTCCCGTGGAGACTCTCTGGACAATGACTGATTCATTGCTTATAGGCGGTATCTCTGGGCCTGAGCCGTCTCCCCTGCTAGAGCAAGCGAGGCAGGGGTTGTAACATAGCTGGAATAGGTGGAGCCCAGTAACAGTTCCTCTCTTGCATGACTCAGGCTGGGAGGCTACCTCCTCCCATCCCCAGAGGCCCTTGCATTTGGGGTCTTCCAGGGACCCAAGCTGCCCTCTTTGACGGCTCCGGATGCCAAGAAAAGGCCAAAGGCACCTGGAGACCCATCTCCTTTTCCGGTCCCACCAGGAGATCTGCTCTCAGATGAACAACGCCAACTCAGACTCAGTCTGGGCACAAATGAAGCAGCAGTGGTGGGAGGGGAAGATGCCACGAGGAATTAAGACTAAGCCAGTCCCCCTCTGCTTCCATGAACAGCAGCGCACATCTCGCTCGGTCCATCCGAGCAGTGGGAATTGGGTTCCTAACTCACCCAAATTAAGAAAAATTAACTCCTGCAGAGGCTGCTGGCGGGGAGCACATCCTCAGATTAATGTCCCTGCTGAAAGAGAAGCCTGCTGTTTCTGGTCTGCGGAGCATCAGCCAGCCACCACACACACGGTCCCATCCCACTGGTGCGTGCTGGGTCCAGCTGGGTCCCAAGCACTTCTCCAGTCCTGCCTGCGAGGGAGGAGAGCAGGGCCATGCAGGCGATGCCACTAAAACCAGCAGCTCCTCTCCAGCCTTCATCATCCCCACCGCCTGTCAAAGGCTCTCTGGGATTTTTCAGGACAGCGATGGAGCCAGACGGTCAGCACTAATCCTGACTCAACCCTGGGCTGCTGCGAAACCCCACACCCGCTGTGCCTGCCTCCATCCCTGCGATGCTCTGGGTGCCAGTGTGAGATCCTGATCCCACCCAGCAGAAGAGCAATGGCCTTCAGGGCTGGTGGAGACCCCAAGCAGAGGCAGGTGCAGAGGCCACGCTGCGAAGAGCTGCGGGACGCGAAAGGACTGTCGCCCAAAGCCTGAACCAGGCTGGGAGGCACGGTCTTTGGTTAGGATTCAGTGCCCTGCCCCTCCAAGAGGTGGGGGAAGACTCAAGGACGGGCACATCAACCAGTCTGGTTGTTGACTTGTCCTGTCAGCCAGGAAAACTCTCAGAGGAGACACCAAGGGTGCAATACAAAGCTGGGGATAAGTGGAAACTAGAGAGGCTTTAGCAGTTCATTCTATCTGGAAGAAAGAGGAGGAAGGTTACGGCCTGGTGTGAACACAACCTATTGAATAAGCATCTGCGATGGTTCCCTGCACTGCAGATGGTGCCATCCAGATGGACAAAGTGGCTGGGTTTTCCTGCGGTCATGGGGCAGCGGTGTGCCCCGGTCTGCCGCCTAACGGCCCAGAGACAGATGTTTGGGAAAATACGTATTATATCCCTGATATAAGAAACTGGGCATCCTCCTCACGGGTCATCAGCACAAGGGGTGTTGAAAGGGCAGAGGTTCAGGCTGCCTTCCCCTTCTTGCAGAGGACTTTGCTCCCCAAGCAACAAGCCCACAGCCTTTCCCTGCCTCCTCCAGCCTGCGCCCCTGGAGCCAGCCCTGGCAGCACCAAAACGGGAGAAATCGTTCTGTCAACAGCCTGCTGTTTGCATCCCCAGCTGGAAGCCGGCCCGGGACTCCTCGTGCTGCAGCGCAGCCCTCCATCGCCGGAGATAAGAGGCTAAGCCACTTGCCCGGGGCTGAGTGACAGCCAACCTCTCTCCTGGAGGGACCACCCATGGGAATCTCAGCTTCTGCACCCAAATCTCCTGCAGAGGGCAGCGGGTCGTGCCCCTCATTGTGCCTGTGGTGAGGAAGGCATCTCCTGGGCACCAGCCGTGAGAGCTGGGGGCTGCATTTCTCCCACCTGCACCTGTGTGGGTCGTTCCCCTCCAGGAGCCCGTGGCCACCTCCCTGCTCCTGGGCATGGCAGGGCTCTCCTGCAGGGAAAGGACAACCTTGTTGGGCTGGGGTCGCACTGGAGCATGGGCTGTTCCAACCATCTTTGGGACTGAAGTCTGAAGATGCTGAATAGGGAGCGTTTGATGCAGCTACAGCTTCCTGGGGTTGCTGCAGACAGATTAAGGAGCGCGCAGGATGCTGTGCCTCGGTTGCCAGCTTGACCTAGCAAGCGCTGCTGGGCATCGCACATGGACAGCGCAGACATAAGACCTGGGGTGCAGTTTGATTTAACATACTCAGTATTTGTACACGGTAAGGTCCTTTTACAATCAGTTTCTCATTCATTGCACAACAACGTACCCTGGCAAATCCAGCCCCCCTCTCCTGCTCCTGCCATACCGGCCAGGAGCACAAGGTATCTCTGATGGGTTCCCCATGCCAACATTTCCCTCTGCAGCACGGAGTCCCTTTCCACTTACTAGACAACACTACTATTCACAGAAGCAGCATCTTCTTACGACTCAGAGTAAACCTGACATATATGGGGTGAAAAGAGGGAAAGAAGAGCTGTAGCTCATTCCAGTGGAGCCTTCCCCACCACACAGTGCCAAGTCTCAGATGTTTCTTACCCTCTTTTGCAACACCCATCCCAGGAAGCCTCACCTGTGCTGCTGGCATCTTCTTGGCTCAGCAAAGTGCCAGGACAGGGTCTTACTCCAAGCCTTCCCAGAGTAATTCCCCTTTTCCTCGGGCCAGGTGATGCCGGGACGTCTGCCATTTTCTCCTGCAGCCTGTGGAGTCCAAGAAGAAAGGTAAACAGGACACTCGTCGGGCTCAAACAGAAGGCGTGTGCCCTTCATCAAAAAATATTTTGGAAAGACTGACTGGAATGCTGGTATGGTTTCCTCTGTTTGTCTGACTGGGGAATTTCCCCTTATCGCTGACAGGGCTTGGACCGGGACCAGATGAAGAGGTGGCTGTACGCTGCCAGGTTGGTTAACACAGCTGGAGGTATGCATCTGGGTGTTGGGTTTTATTTTCTCCCACCAATACATGTGTACAATAAACACTTGTGAGAAGGGTGCTCCTCGGTAAGGATTCAGCACTCGGGACTAAAGCTTCTTGAAAAGTTTCATCAACAGAGAAAAGTTTCAGTGACTAAAGTCAGTGATTGCAGCAGAGAGATCCCCAGGTAAAAACATGTCCGAAGAGGCATCATTTTGCCCCCCCCCCCAGTTTAACTCCCCAGTTAAATGGGAATGTGCTGGGCTCCAGCGCAATGGAAAATTGTGGAAACGAGACCAAAAAACGGCAGAACTTAAGGAAACTAATGTGAACGCACATAATTTGGAAACAAGTGCTGCAGACTCAAAGGGGGAGGATGGAGATGGAAACTAATGACCCAGAAGCAGAGACCAAGGATCTACCACCACAGTCGTGTTCGTGCCAGCTTGACGGTGCAGACAGGGTAACAGATAGCAGAGGGGAAAACCCCTCTGTCCCCCAGAGGACACCCGGCGGCTTTCTGTGAGCAGGGTGACCAGTGTGGGCACCTCCCACGCCTATGCACCACGGGGCTCCAGCGCTTTCTGGTCCTGCCTCCCAGCGCTGGTCAGCGGTGGCGTTGCCTCCCAGTGTTGGCCCCACGCAGAAACGTGATCCTGGACCCGGTCTGGCCTGATCCTGCCCGTATCCTATCCGGCTGGTCCGACCCCAGAGAAGCGGAGAACGCAGAGGGGATGCACAAGGGCGTGCGCTCCTGACGTAGAGATGGAGCGATAGGTATGTCACCGTGTTTTCGGTTAAGCGTTGCGCACCAGGCAATCACGCCCTGCTGTTCGGAGTGCTCATTTCACGTACGGCTTCAGCCTTGCCTGCCAGAGCAGCAAACCCGCTAATGCCAGGCTGTTATCTGTGCTGGCACCCATCGCAGACTGCGGGCAGGTCACCTCCCCATCCTTCCTCTGCTTACCCAACAGGTCAGGGCCGGGAAGATGCCCAGGGATGCGATAAGAAATTCCTGCATGCCGTTAGCAGGGGAGGAGACGCTGCCTCCCCTCCTGCTGCTCTGGGCTCGCCTCTGCCACCGGCGGTAGCCCTGGCAGCCACGGGCCACCACAGGAACCCGGCCCAGAAGACATCCCCCAAAGGACTGGGGCTGTGATGCTCCCGCCTCTGGGAAGTGAGGGACTGGAAGCAATCCCAGCATTATTTTTTTGTTTTGGGAGGGAAAATGAAAATATATCACTGAGACAGACTATTTTAAACTCGCTCCAGCCTCTCTTGCCAAGTCTGGGAAGTCGCTGTGTAGCCCAGGGAGTCTGGTGGTCCCCGTCTTTTATGTGGCGGATGGAAATGAGTGCGGTGCAAGTAGGATATTTTCCCTGCTGCTTTGTTTTCAAGCCATTTCAGAAGCTAAACGAGTTTCCAAATAGAGGGGTGGATTGGCATCACCTTAATGAAAACTAATTAAACATAATTATTTAGCCTGTTGAAAATATTTGTGCTCCACCAGGAACACCCTGCAGTTGGCTATTAAAAGGCAGGAAGAAAGTACTTTTTCCAGAAGCAGGTTTTCATGTCGGTTACTGTGGTGGCTAGAGCTTCTCACCGAGGCTTTTCATGCACCGTCCGCCTACGGAAATCAGGTTGGCAAAGAGTCTGCACAACCAACCTGATCCCTGAATTTTTTGGGGTAGGGAACTCCCTTCCCCACCCAGTTTCATGGGCTTAGAAAATACACAGGGAGGTGGGTAGAGTAAGGGGTGCAGCTTCGTCCCTACCTTTTGTTTTTTCCCTGAAAGCTGCTGGATTTGGGGGTGAAGGGAAGTATTTTTAGAATAAGTTGATTCCTCCCAAGACACATTCTCTGCTAGAACAACTCCAAAACCATGCAGGCATGCAAACAACAAGCCGCAATGGAGTCATTTTGACTAAATCAGCAAGTTTTATCGGATGATTTCAGTTTACGGGGAAGGCCATTTCTCAGAAGCAAATGGCCAGGGAGCTGTCAACCCATGGTTTGGAGAAACGGACGAGCATCGAGATAAGCTATTAGTTATTAGGAAGATTAAGAAGCCTGGTTTCCAGTGAATCTGTGTTTATATACATTACTTTCCTCCTCCGCTATCCTGCAGCTCTGCCCCTGTGATGCCCGGCTTGGGAGCAGGGACATGCAGCATGCGACCGGCAACGCTCGGTGGTCCAGGCAGCAAAGAATGGGGAGATCCTCCTCACCTCTCTCCTTGGGATGCTTCTCTCTTCCCTCGGTCATCCACTCAGTTTTGGGGAGCTGAATTATCCCCGAGCTCTTTGCAACTCATTCGAGGGGATCTCTGGACAACCACGTTCCAGATGGGAAGAGCAAGCTTGGCAGCTCAGGCAGAGGAGAGGGGAAACTGCCTGCACACGCTCCAGGGCTGCCCAAAACTTGAGGAAGCCATGAGCAGAAAGGCTGGGCTAGGTTCTCGGCACCAGCCGTGCTCTTCCCGGAGCTCAAATAATGAGAAAAAGGAACCGCATGTTGCAAAACTACTGGAGCGTGTGGGCAGAGCGCACCGGAGAGCAACCTGACCTCAGACAGGCTTTGTCTAGCGAGATCCCCAGGACAGGAGTGAGTGGCAGCAGAACCGAAACCCATGGATTCTCAGATCTCAGGCTTTTCACAATCCACCTTCCATGGAAAACATACAATTTTTAACCGAAAGAAGCCCAAAGTTGCCACCCCTCCCACACCCGTGGCTGGTTTGGGGCAGGACCTGCTGCAGCCCCACCTTCTCCAGAGGTCCCCTTGCCTCCAAGGCCACCCACACCTCCATCCCACTGCCCTTGCAGCCACTGCCTCCTCCTGTCCATCTGATCTCACCCCAGGCACAACCCCCTCTCTGGGCCATAGAAACCATGCAAACCATGGCCGATTCACCGTGGTTTCCTCCTTGCCTGTTCTCTGGAGGCTTTGCAACAGACCTCCACGTGTGAAGCCTTGTCTTTCTCGACCGTTGCTTGGAGCAAAAAAGCGAAGTGTGCCTGCAGGGGGAAGGAGCCAACAAGCTTGGTGCACTGCCTCCGTCCCTCCTCGGGTTGCTCTCCCTAATTACTGCTCAAAGGGCTTTCAGCTGCCTGACTCGTCGATATCTGCGCTTATCGACTGCTGGATGAGCTTCGGCAAGATTTTCACGCTGGCTTGCTTCTGACAAAGCCCTGTTAAAATTGGGTGAAAGTGACAA